>NC_086177.1:80337500-82737500 GCF_023053635.1 Elgaria multicarinata webbii | reverse complement strand
TTCAGTGATATCTTAGAGAATGTTGACAGTTAAATGTGATTGTCAGCATTTACCTGTATGTGTGAAAAATAGGGAAATATTTATTTTTACGCCTTCATTAAATGTGTCTGAGATGGTCAGAATTCACTTATGAATGTAAGCCTGCAACAAAATTTGGACAATGTAACATATGTATTAGCAATGGGTGGGATCCAGAGTTCAATTAGCTATGCTTGGAGAAGGTCCATTGAACTCAATGGGACAAGTTAGTTATGGTTAACTTATGTCCTATTGATTTTAATGGGTCTATTCTAAACACAGCTAAGTTGGGATCCAACCAAATGAAAATAATACTTGCACATGGTATTTTTTGAGATATTATTTTCTGGTAATATAGCCTCTTCTGGATATTTAGTAGAAAAAAATATGGATGGTGCATGTGAGAGAGAGAGACACACAGAGAAAGAAGTGTTTAAATGTTGCTAAATTTTTGTGAGGTTTCATTTTTGAAGCAAAAGTAGCCATTCTGAGACAGATGAGACCATCTTTTGTACATTATCACACCATTGCTTGAGAGATCTGCTGCTACTTTAGCACCACTGGCTTTTTTCTGCACTTTCTTAGCTTTAAACAAACAAAAACTGGCGAGGGCTTCATTGTATGATCCTAGTCAATCAGTGATCATGTCAAGAACATTATGACATCATAGTACTTGCAGCCAATTAAATTTGACCATGTGATAACATCATTGAGGGCAAATGTAACCCTTCCACTGCCCTCACTTTGAGTGGAAAGGAAGAGGGAATCTATCTACTCCTGTTGCCCAGGCAACAGAGCCAATATTCGCTGCTGTGCTCATAGTTTCATTGCCTGCTGCCAGTGCTTTTGGCTTGGATCAAGCACTAGCTGCATATAATTAGTTGGGGCAGAATGAGAATGGCTATGCACATTTGGATGTGAATTAATCCATCCCCACTGCATTACATCCAAAGGGATGTGCCTTTGGATGTGTGCGTCCTCACTCTGCCCCAACTAGTCAAGTATGCATGACTGAAGGAAATTATTATTATTATTATTATTATTATTATTATTATTATTATTTCTTACCCACCTCTCCACCTGGATCGAGGCGGGGAACAACAACAACAAGTATAAAATACATAAAACTGAATTAAAAACATAGTATACATTATTAAAACATCCTAAAAACACCCTAAAATTCCATTGGATAGGCCTGCTGGAATAGATCAGTCTTTATAGCTTGCTTAAATGCTAAAAGACTGTTAAGTTGACGAGTCTCCTCTGGCAGGCCATTGTACTGACTTGGTTGCCTTAGCAACAGGAAGATGCTGCCTTGTGAACTTTTTGACATTTGTTGGTAAAATGATGCAAACATTGCCCCAAAGAGGGACATTTAAACACTGAAAATAGTGGGGGAAAGACAATACTGAATTTTTTTTTTTGCATTTCTGGCTGGTGAAACAAAGGAACAATAAGCTTTATTTTAAAATGCAACAACAACAACACTGCAACAAGGAGGTTTCTTATATTTTAAAATATTTATAATTTTAAGTTCAAGCAGAAGCTTGAAGAATCTGAAAGAGGTTCAATCTTCTTGAAAATTCTCTTGTGCAACCATTCATTTCTGTGAAGATCGTGCAGGAGAACCTCCTGTGATAGATTGTGTTCTTCTTGGCTCCTATTGTGCTTCCTTCAAGTAATCATCACTGTATTGTACATTTGTAGGACCTAACCCCAGAAATGAAAAGTTTTGTGGACCAGTTTTCAAAGACTTCTGATGGGAAAATAGGAATAGTAGAGGTAAGATAGTTTCTTTATTTAATGCATTTGCTTATACACATTTGTTATGGTTCTGCGGTGATGTGAAACTCTGTAAATAATATCTGTATTACTTGATCACATTTCTGTAAAATAAGTGCTTTCTTTATTTTATCCTTCTGGGTGTGTCAATTCTGAAGTTATCCATAAAACAACAACAACAACTCCAGTTCTCAGTGATATGTGATTTTGAAAGTTGTTGTTTTTTTAAAAAAAAAATGCTGACAATTTTAAATATCCCTTAATACAGCTGAACTCCATGGCCTTGATCTATCTATAAGAGCATGTTTGCCATGTGCACCTACTTGTCATTCAGTAGAGTTGGAAATGTCAATGTTAAGAACATTGCATTTTTATTGCATTTTAGCCCTCAGGTGATCAGAGCTGACAACACAGTCTTGATAGTGGATTGATTATGGTTCCTGATCATTAATGATAACTATGCCCGTGGTTCCAGAAGTTGGGGAGCCATGTGTATAGCACCTGTTTATTCATGTGGTTCCCAATAAAATATGGCCGCCTGCTACAGCATGTGCATTGCTCTAGCAAGACCAGAGGGTGTATCTTTTCAAGAAATCCAAATGGCTGAGAATATTTCAATGCTTTAATATTGTTTTAATATTTTCTGTTGGAAAGCCATAGCAAAGATGCTAGATTTTTTGGGGGGGGGGTTAGACTTGTTTTTAGCTAGTAGTGATAGTTATGATGAATGATGGCATTTCATTTTTTGGAGCTTAGTGCATGCTGCTTTTCTGATATGTTCCGGTTGATTTTTATATTGCCATCGGGCAAAGTTGAACCATGAAGTCCTACATACTTCAAAAGGAGAAAGTTAAGCATATATGTATTTTTCCAGCATTTAGACATGCCCAGCAATATCTTTTTTAATTTTTTTTATTGTGCATTAAATCATAAGGATACAGTCAACAAAATACATCAATATTTTTTAACCTGATATGCTATGACAGAAATTATCATTATATCCATTTTGGGGGTGAGGAAAAGGAGCATGAATAACAGGGATGGATTTTGTTACTTGCTAGTTTATTTCCTACTATGGTCATTGTGATCTTTTCCCCTTTACTTTCTCATCCACCACTTCCTAAATTCTGCAGAGTTCAATCTGGCCATTGGGAAAAAGGGGGGATCTCCCCTTTTTTAACCCTCTGATGTCCCTTTTTTAAAAAATTACCCTCCAACAATGGGAGGAAAAAGTATGACAGTTCCAGCATTTATTTTTGCCCTTTTGAGGGCATGCTGAGGGAACAAGGGAACTTCCCTTATTGTTATTTAACTGCATTTCTCTATTTGGGTTTTTTTTTTAAAGGAGCATGTCAGAAGTCAAGCTGTTTCACTCCTCCTTTGATTTCCTTTTATTTTTCTCCTCCTCCCAGGTGGCCCAAGAGTTCTTCCATTTTCAAAATAAAAGTAGTTATACGGGGAAGATCTTTTGGAATAATTAAGAGGCAACCTGAATTGTTTACCAAAGTGCATTTTTAGCAGGGTGGTTGCTTAAGTTGAGGGTGACGATTTTAAGAGCATCTTCAACAGCGTACAGTAGTGAGGGACCTTCCTGAGCTTTTATCCATGGAGTTTGACAATGCACGTGTTCTTCAAAAATGCTCCCCTCCCTGCACTCTGGTTTATTTGTTGAAGCCACTGGATACCCTGAGATGTAGCTCCAAAAGCCTGTTCTTTAGCATTTCCAGGTGGCAATTATGCTATGTTTGAATGATGAAAGCACATTTCTACTAGGGAACGGGGAGGAGTGAAAAATCATTTCAACATAGGACAGAATTAATTATTCTCTAGAAATTGACAACAGTTTGCTGTCTCCTATTCCTTTAACTCAGCCTTCCTCAACCTTTTATTCAGCTTCCCTCCAGATAGGACTGGACTACAACTCCTATCACCCCCCATCAGCATAGCCAGTAGCCATGGGTGATAGGAGTTGTAGTCCAATACAACTGGAGAGACCTGTTTGGGGATGGCTGTTTGATCTCCTTGAGACAGATCTGGACCATGTGTGACCAACCAAGCTGAATGCAGTCCACCAGTCGGGCATGTTGTCCATCTGATGCATGACAACCCTGCTGTTTTATGGCTTTTCTGAGGGCCCTATGGAGTGCCATATTCATGGCTGGCACGGGTCACAAAGGGGTGACAAAAACCTTCCTGGGACTGCGAAATGGTTGACAGCTAATCAAGCCATGATATTTGGGGTGATTGTGGACAGGTGGATCTCTTGTACTGCAGGGTTTGTCTAGCAAGTACAAATGTACTTGCCTAATATAGGAAGCTGCCATATACTGGGTCCAAGTATTTATCCATCTTCCCTAGGACCATCTCCTCTGACTGGCAATGGTTCTCCAAGGTCTTCCCCATTACCTCCCACACAATCCTTTAAACTGGATATTCTGTGAATTGAACCAGCAACCTTCTCAATGCAAAGCATGTTCTCTCCCACTTTGTCAATTATGTTTCCATTAGAATCTTTATTCTGCTCTCTTCACAGTTTTCTCTTGGTAATACTTGATTAAATGCTCTTTGTCAGAAATGGACAGAGCCGGCCCTCCGATGAGGTGGAGGTGAATCCCACCTCAGGCAGTGGAGTGGAAGCAGCAGCAAACTGGGTACACCCCCTGCCCCTGCCAGTAGGGGTCTGCAGCCACTGCCTCTAGTGGGTGCTCTGAGAGCCGCGCCAGCCACTCTCCCACCCTGGCATTTGCCGCAATGGGAGAGAGGAGCTGGCAGGGCTCTCTGGAGCAGCCGCCCACTCGGGAACACGAATGGGTGATCTGGAGAGCCCTGCCGGTCCCACTCTCTGCTCCCTCCTTGGTTTCAGTCTGAGTGAAAAAGGACAGGTAGCTCCTCTCAGCTACCTGCCCCCTTGCTCACAGTGAGAATCCTGAAGACAGGTGTATTCTCAGAAGAGCTGTGTTGGCGAGGAAGCAGCTGGTACAGCTCTTCAGAGAGGCAGCCAGGCTGAGGTGCCTTGTGGGAGGGATGTCCCAGGAGATTACCTGTACAGCAGCAGTGCATGTGCTCCCTTAGGTGGCAGGAGACAAACACATATGTTGGAGACCTTATTGTGGTTCTAGCCTCAGCTTGTGCTGAGGCTAGAAATGTAAACAACTATAGCTCTGAAGATTCACACAATAAGGGACAACATTGTTTGGTTACTAGGCCTAGGGCAAAGTCCAATCCCCAACTGGAATTGAGGCTGGGCTCAGATTGAGACAGAAACATTTCTAGAATAGACCCTATAATACTTCTTCTGCAATTTTGAACCACCGCTAGATATCTAGGGAGTGGGCTGAGGGGGAGGAATCCTGCCATCTCAAGTTAAACAGCAGAATGTATCTTAAATATAGCCTAGGCCAGTGGATCCCTTTTTCCCAAGTAGAATTATTGATTTGTTTCAGGAAGTGCTGTACAAGCAGCGGTTTGTGTCCTTAAAAAAACTTAGTAATTTTTAAAGCCATAACCATGCCTAAAGTTGCTTTTTTAATGGAGACATAATTGCACATATCAGCACTCTCAATTCTAAGTGCTACATTTTCATATATAATCATTAGTACATAGGATGAGCATATGGAAAGGAGGACAGGGCTCCTGTATCTTGTAACAGTTATATCGAAAAGGGAATTTCAGCAGGTGTCATTTGCAAGCATTCAGCACCTAGTGAAATTCCCTCTTCATCAGAACAGTTAAAGCTGCAGTAGCCCTGCCCTCTTTTGTATCTGGTCACTCTAGTATAGATCCTGCAGCTTTAACTGTTGTGATGAAGAGGGGATTTCACCAGGTGCTACATGCATACAAATGACACCTGCTGAAATTCCGTTTTCTATACAACTGTTAAAGATACAGGAGCCCTGTCCTCCTTTTCATATGGTCACCCTACTGCAAGGCCCATGGGCCATAGGCAACTTGCAGAGACTCCAGGTGTGCCCCCTCTCTTTACTTGATTGTAGAGCATCTTCCTGTCCCAACAGCCCAAGTGTTTGAGGCATTGCTCTAAGCAGTGCTTAGTGATGCTGCTCCTAGTCCTTTGCTGCTAGCACCTTTCTTTCACCTCTGCCTCCTGTGGCACAAGACCTTTTGCTGCAATCTGAAGTGAAGGATAAGATGTCACCTCCCTGCATCTGCCATCTGAGGCAACTGCCTCACTCTGCCTAATGGTAGGGCTAGCCCTTCTCGGAGGCCAGCTACAGAGCTTTCACTGCAGGCTGCCCTGCTCCTGAAAGAAAGCCACTGCAGTGTGAAGAAGTGTGTGTCCCTCTCTTCTCTCAGTATCTAGGAACTGCCACACTGGGTTGCAATTGCCACCGCCCCACCACCACTTCATGCCCAGAGGGTGATAAAAGAGAGCCAGGATTAGCATCTTCCCAGCTTCACCTCCTTTCCGTCTTCCTTAAAATACCATTACTCAAGTCTGTCCATGTCTACTCAGAAGTAAATCCCACTGAGCTCAGTGAATCTTACTCCCAAGTAAGCATGCATAAGATTGCAGCCCTATGGATGCTCTTTTGGGGGAAGAGAAACAACAGGTGTATGTGTGTGGGGGGGTGCATTTTGCCTTCAAAGGATCTGGCGTTTTGTTTTTACATCCTCCCTACCCCCTTTGTTTTGTTTTGCGGGAGGTAGCTGCTGAGACTTATCTTAATGACTTCAGAGTACATGCAGAGCGGTCGCAGTAGCAGTCTCTCTCATTTCCAAAATAAAATTTAACTTACATTTTAGTCTTGCTTAGGCATAGCAAGAAGGCAGCTAGGATGTTTTTGTCTTTTTTTAAAAAAAAACTATGGGGGGTGGTTGTGCCTCTGTTGGATTGGCAAATCGTAGATCACTGTGAATTTTTGAGCGGTGGTTTAATAAATTAATTTGTTTTAATAGTTATGAGCTGATAAAAGCAGATATGTAGGAAAAGCTCATTTGCTTTGATGTTTTACTGAAGGATGTCCAGAATGTGTGGAGGCAGGAACGTGAAGTTTCTGGCTGGCTATTGTGGGAACAGAATGCTGGGCTAGAGAGGCCTTTGGTGTGATCTAGCACAGCTCTTCTTATGTTCTTAACTAGGGCTGCACATTGCTTTGGATATAAATCCTGAATCCGAGGCAAATCCGGGTGATTCAGAGAGCTTTGAAACAGATCTGAATCGAATCGAAACAGGTCCAAACCAGTTTAAAGCGAATCGGCATTATCTGAATCGATTTGGACCTTTTTCAAGCACAGATAAACATGAAAATTTGCACCATGATAGGGCTTCCGTAGGGCTTCAGCCCTGCTGAGTTTGAAGCACATTGGTTCAATCTGTCAGGTATGCTTTAGGGTGGATTCCTGCATTGAGCTAGGGGTTGGACTCAATAGCCTTATAGGCCCCTTCCAACTCTACTGTTCTATGATTCTATGATCCCCCAATTTTTAGGATTTTTTTTTAATTTTGAGGTTTTAAAATTATTTTTAAAAAAATACAATGTCATTTTTAAAGACAAAGAGCTGAAACTTAGCACCGTGATAGCTCTTAAGTAGGGTTTTAGGCTTGCCAAGTTCAAAGCATATTGGTTCATCCCTTTAGGGGGGGATTTTTAACATTCAAACTCAAACCTCCTCATGTCTAACACCTTGAGAAGTAACCAAGTTTTTTTTTGGGGGGGGGGAAATGAAATTACAGATAAAGACATGAACATTAGCACCTTGATAGGTCTTCAGTAGGGCTTCAGCCATGCCACGTTTGAAGCAGATCGGTTCAACCCTGGTTTTTTGATGGAATTTTATAAATGTGTGCTTTATTATTGTGTTCTGCTTGTGCACAACACCCAACAGACACATAGACACAAAATAGAAGACATTGAAAGACTAAACAACACAGAACTCAGAGGATGATATTATTATTATTATTATTATTATTGGCTGTGCTGATTACAGTGCAATAAGATGGACCTTGAAACAATCCCCCTTCTAGCCTCCTATTAAGGGGATGCCAAAGCATCTCTTACTGTCTATATTTCGAACCACTGAGCTTGCCTCGCAGGGCTGGTTTGTTTGCTTACCATGTTTCTCTCTGAGTGGGAAGAGCATCAGAACAAACAAAAGAAAAGTAGGGGAGATTTGCACTTGAAGGGATAGTGTGAGCTTGAATGAATACACACCTTCTCAAATTGCTCTTTGGTTTGAGTGGCTGCTTTGTTTTCTTGAAAAATCACATTTTAGCAGTGGATTACAGGAAAACCACTGCACAGATGTGTCTAAAATTTGGCACACATGAGCACCTCAAGGGCATCTGTAAAGTCTCCAACATATGTGTTTGTCTCATGAAAAATGAGAAAGTTATAGCACTTTGCTTTGACTGGTTTGCCTGAAAAATCACATTTTTAGCAGTGGATTACAGGAAAACCACTGCACAGATGTGTCTAAAATTTGGCACGCATGAGCACCTCCAGGGCATCTGTAAGGTCACCAACTGTTATGTATCTATCTTAAAAATTAAAAAGTTATAGGTGTTTATTTTTTTCCAATTCAAGTCTATGAGAAAATGAAAAATCTGAATCTCAATTTGGATTCGAGGTGAGGCAGACTGGATCCGAATCGATCCAAAGCGAACCAGGCTCAATTCAGAATGTCCGAATTAGGATCCAAAGCAAATCGAAGGGTCCGAGGACAGCCCTATTCTTAACATGCACTGCTGGCTGGGAATGCTAGGATTTGTAGGCCTTTTTTTGCTGGCAGTTGTAGGACATTTTTCTGTTTAAATATCCATAATCCAGCCTTCCCCACACTTTCACACATCCAGTTAAAGTAAGTTTTGTATTCAATTATTCTGTGTTAATTTTGATAGTAAGTTAATGTGGCTCTCATACGGGATTTCTTTTCCCACTGGAAAAATAGTAAAGGCCACTGCATTATATTGATTGATGCCCCTGAAGGACCAACTATGCTTTCAACCAACTCTTTGCAATGATAATCCTGCAAACACCGACATTCTATTTCTAGCTCAGCTAAATGTGTTAAAGAAGAGCGTACAGATTAGGCAACGGGAGCTGGGGACAACTCAGGTTCCACCACAAAGCTCAAGCAAAGGCAATAAGCAAAGAAGTGGACTTGGGATCAAATAGGGTTGTGACAAAAGGGAGTGCATCAGCAGTGACAGAATTTTAAGCCGAAATCTCAGACAGAAGTATTAACATTTAAAGCCCTAAACGGCTTGGGGCCAGGTTATCTGAAGGAACGCCTCCTCCCATATATACCTGCCCGGACCCTAAGGTCATCCTCAGGGGTCCTTCTCCGTGAGCCCCTGCCAAAGGAAGTGAGGCAGGTGGCTACCAGGAGGAGGGCCTTCTCTGTTGTGGCACCCCGGCTGTGGAATGAGCTCCCTAAGGAGGTTCGCTTGGCACCTACATGATATGCTTTTAGACGCCAGGTGAAGACCTTTTTATTCTCCCAGCATTTTAACAATCTATAAATACATTTTAACTTGGTGTTTTAAATGTGTGATTTTGCATTGTTGCTGTTTTTATCTGGTTGAGCTTTTATATTGTATTTATATTATGGTTTTATATTGTTGTTTTATACTTTGAATGGTTTTAATTTTTTGTGAACCGCCCAGAGAGCTCCGGCTATTGGGCGGTATAGAAATGTAATAAATAAATAAATAAATAAGTAGTCACTGAAGGGCAGTTTTGGATTTGTGGCAGGGAGGGAAGAACGCGAGAGCATCAAACCTTGCTTTTCTCTTGCTTTTCCATTTTGTCTGCAATTGAATTTTGACATCTACCATCTTGGATGATGTGCAAGCTCCCAATCTGGGAACCATTTAGATGTCATTTGGTAGCTGTGAAATGTGAATGTTCTCTTTAGGATGAAGTACAGGGGAAGAAGTACAAGGCACTTCCTCCTCTTCTGCCTCACTCTCCCCTCCAAAGGTATAATCTGCCCCCAAAGTCTCATTTAAAGGAAATCTCCCAAATATCTCTCCACTTCTCCATCCCCAATGCAGTGCTAAATATTTTTGCTGGGGTAATTAGCCTTTTCAACTTTATTGAAAATATCCACACGGTTACAAAATTCAGCTTTCATTAAAAATGTGATATTTCGTAATGTAAAAAGTAAGATACTTAATAAGGCAGATATTCACCAGTGTAAAAGTACTCTCTTCCTCTGACTAAAAAATCATTCTGCTGAAGGAACCCTTTGCTCCAACTCATTTATTCCTTTTTCTGGCAGTGTAATTCCATAGAACATTTCTCCAGTTTATTTCAACATGATGTGAACAGGAGTAGATGCTGCTGGATTCTACTCAGTATTCACAGACTATTGATTAATATGGAAAATATTTGAGCATCCCATTTCACCTGGAGCCTTAATACAGTACCTGCTGTTTGTATTCAATAAACAATGGCTTTAAACCAAATTTAAACTTAATCTTTTACAGCTTGCTCAGGTATTACCAACAGAAGAGAACTTCCTCTTATTCTTTAGGTGTCAGCAGCTGAAATCAAGTGAAGACTTCATGCAGGTAATCCATAGAAATCTTCCCTTTTGCAAAATTAAATTGCCAAGACCCAAATCTCCTTTTGTTGTTTTTGTTTTTAATGGCCAACTTCTCAATTCCAGACATGGCGAAAGTATGACAGTGACCATAGTGGCTTCATTGATGCTGAAGAGCTAAAGGTAAGAAACTCTTCATTTATTTATTTATTTAGATGATATAACCCAACCAAAGGAATTTTTGTGGTGATGGAGAGGGAAGTAGCAAAAAACAAAAACAAAAAAACCCCACCCAAAAGTAGCAAAACAAAGTGATATAGAATATATAAATTCATTGGCATTTCTCACCCACTCTGACTTAACCTTGTGTCCCAAAAACCAGCCCAATGAACTCTAGGCTTTGACTTCGGAAAGTTTGCAGAGGAGGAAGGGGGAGGCATTTCACCCTTGTTTTCAGTGACTCTCAAAGAATGTAATAAGACACGTGGAAAGAGGCCATCTTTAAGGTACAAGAACACAAGAAGATCCATGCTGGATCAGCCCAAGGGTCCATCTAATCCAGCACTCTGGCCAGCGAGCTGTTGATAAAAGGAGCAATGCCAGAAAGAAGGCCTGCTTGAGATGCTGGAAGGGCCTCTGAAAATCAGACAGCCCTGAGATAGTTCAACTAATGGTCTGACTTGGTACAAGGAAACTCCATAGGTTATCTATAGAGTCCTTGGAAAACTGAGAGCCTTGGGGTGTCCCTCTAATTGGCCTGGCAGCAGTGCTAACCCTAGAAAAGCCTTCCTATGAAAACTAAGGCCCTCCAGATATTGTTCTACTGCAACTCCCATCATCCCCCCACCATTGGCTATGCTGGCTGGGTCTGATGGAAATTGCACTCCAACTACACCTGAGGTTCACAAGTTGCCCACCCAGTTTCCAATGGACAGAAGAGCCAACACCACAATAATCTATTAGAGCAGGCGTGGGGAAACTGAGGGTTGCCAGATGCTGTTGGACTTCAGCTCCCATTAGCCCCATGGCCAGAGGTCTGGGATGATGGGAGTTGTAGGACCATAGATTTCCTACCAATGTTTAGAGGGGTAAAGCCTGCTCTGCATGGTCCTTATATAAAAATATCTGCCCCATCTCCATTCCCGCAGTGTTACTAGACTGACTGCCATATACAGGCTGGCAATCCCCACTCAAGGAATGGTTTCTTGTGACTCATTTACTTACTTATGTCACTGGCTACATGTTAAAATTTGATCCTTCCTTTCCCACACAGTGCTTCTCTCAACACCCTGTAGTCCATCAGTTCCAAATTATAGGCCAGATCTACACCAAGCAGGATATAACACTTTGAAAGAGGTTTGAAAATGATATATGGAGTGTGCCCTGGGCCCCAACAGTTGTCAATACCATTATAAAGCGTTATAAAGCAGTAGTGTAGATCCTGCTTATCAGTACAAGCAAAAAATCTGGTCCAAAATATCAAAAAGCAACAATACACCAAAGAATAATATTAAGAGTATGTGTGTGTGTGTGTGTGTGTGTGTGTGTGTGTGTGTGTGTGTGTGTGTGTATTTTGTTTCCAGATGATAGGCATTTGCAATTCCCAAGCTCTCCAGACTTCTTTCTTAATAAAGGATTTTAAATGTCACTAAACTAGGACAATCGACTGATCTGCTGGGAAAACGAAAAAGTGATTTTTTTGAAGGGCATCAAATGGACTTACGCTTTTCCTTCAGATGTACCATCAAATATGGAGATGCACAAATATGGAATTTGTCTTTGACAGAGCAGATTCCACTAAAAATGAGGGAACGTGGCATTTTATTTATTTATTTCAAGTGATTTGTTTAGGCTGATTTTAAAAGTAGAACCATAAACTCCATGGAAGATAGCAAACTAGTTGAAATGACAATGTGATTTCTACACAGCCAGCTGAGTTTAGGAATCAACATTGTAGTAGTGTCTTGAAAACCAGGAGTTGGACCCAGCTTCCTTGTTGTGCCTGAGGACCAAACACTGCTAGCGGAACGGTGCTCCCATGTTCTCTCCTCCCCCCCAAACTCCACCGCATGCCCTCCAAATCTCTTCCGGACGATCCCCTAACCCTCTGGTGCAGATCTGGAGGGCACACTGGTATACACAATCCTGGGCTAATCCATGTGCTCAGCCCCACCAATGATGGGTGGCACGAAGCACCTGCTTGCAAGGGCAAGTGGAGGGTTATGTTTACTCTCCCATCAACCCATCCCTCTCCTCAACAAACCAGTTGATTGGCACGACTGCTGCATATACACAATGGGATCAGGTGTCTTGTTTCCATTTCAAAAGGATGTCCTCCAAGGTGCAGGGAAAACTTATCAAATTTGCAGACGACACAAAATTGGGTAGGATAGCTAATACCCTGCAAGACAGAACCAAACTTCAAAGTGATCTTGATAGGCTGGAGCGCTGGGCGGAAAACAACAGAACGAAGTACAGCTTCTAAATTACACAAAGTACTGGAACCCCTCTATTCAGAACTGCTTAGGCCTCGTCTTGAGTATTGTGTTTTCTGGGCACCACACTTCAAGAAGGATGCAAACAACCTGGAGGGGGTTCAGAGAAGGGCAATGAGGATGATCAGGGGTCTGGAAACAAGCCCTATGAGAAGAGACTGAAAGAACTGGGCATGTTTAGCCTTGAGAAGAGAATTCTAAGGGGAGACATGATAGCACTCTTCAAATATTTGAAAGGTTGTCAGACAGAGGAGGGCCAGGATCTCTTCTCGATCCTCCCAGAGTGCAGGACATGGAATGATGGGCTCAAGTTACAGGAAGCCAGATTCCGGCTGGACATCAGGAAAAACTTCCTAACTGTTAGAGCAGTACAACAATGGAACCAATTACCTAGGGAGGTCGTGGGCTCTCCCACACTAGAGATCTTCAAGAGGTAGCTGGACAGCCATCTGTCAGGGATGCATTGAGCAGGGGGTTGGACTTGCTGGCCTTACAGGCCCCTTCCAACTCTACTATTCTATCATTCTAAGCTTGCGATGTGGCATGGGGTGGAGTTAATATTCAGAAATGGCCACCCATCTTTTTACATGTGCGATTGTGCACACATATAAAAAGAATGCAGATGACATGTAGAGTCCCTGGGTCCTTGCTTACCAGGGGCCTTTCATCATGCCTCTTGTGGAGGGAGGAAGCAAGGCAAAGATCCTCTTCCTTCCTTGGCAGCTAGTTGATTTCATTTACCCTCCAACTGCGCTGTAGCCTAGGCCCCAGCCTAAGAAACAATTGGCTGCACTCGGTGGCTTCCGGGGTGTGTGGCCTTGGAGTGCAACCTTTTCCTTCTCATCTACTCCTAGGGCTTAAATGAAGGTTGTGTTATATATTTATATCATAGCGGGGGTGATCTCCCCACTCTCCACTAGGGTATTCCCATGAGGCAGGGGGATCAGACCTCTTTCATCACAAGGCCGAATTCAATTTCATAGAAGCCATTGTGGGTCATATTCCAGTGGTGGGTGAGGTAAAAGGGGCAGGATCACAATACCCCCAAATGCCAGTATCTTATCTTAAAGCTCTTACTGCCAGTAACTAAGCCTTAGAAGAGGATTTCAAGGCTTTTAGAAAGGGGGGACTGTGCCCAAACTGAGAAACCATCAAAACATCTACATGCTGGGGAAAGAGGTGGGAACATTGGGACTCCAGTTGGACCTGATTTGGCCCACAGTCCTGACACTTATAAGGGATGTTGGGGCGCCACACAACCAGGCCTCTCATGATACTGGTTTTGTGCCATTGTGGCCCTGAGATTTCTGCCACCCCTATCAATGTTACCCCAGC
Organism: Elgaria multicarinata webbii; assembly: GCF_023053635.1. Taxonomy (NCBI): domain Eukaryota; kingdom Metazoa; phylum Chordata; class Lepidosauria; order Squamata; family Anguidae; genus Elgaria; species Elgaria multicarinata. The sequence goes on along the minus strand of NC_086177.1, from coordinate 82,723,365 downwards.
AGAAGGGCTGGGACAATGTTGGTCTGTAGTTGAACTGCTCAGTGTTTAGATCCCATGCAAAACTCTATGAGTTGTAACCAGTGAAGTTGTGGCCATTTCAAACCCACTTAAACTGATGCACAATTCTTGCTCCGGCACTCTACCCTGTTCCATGTGGTGAGCGCAAACTACTATTGATTTCTGTGCTTTACCTTTAATTTATTTATTTATTTATTTTATTACATTTATATACCGCCCCACAGCCGAAGCTCTCTGGGCGGTTTACAACATTAAAAATAGTAAACATTAAAAGTAAACAATTTTTTTAAAAAAACACATAAAAACAGTATAAAAACAGTATCCATTTAAAAACAACAATTCTGGGGTCCATTAAAAACAAACTTAACGTTGTTAAATGCTGTTAAAATGCCTGGGAGAAGAGAAAAGTCTTGACCTGGCGCCGAAAAGATAACAACGTTGGCGCCAGGCGAGCCTCATCGGGGAGATCATTCCGCAGTCGGGGGGCAACCACTGAAAAGGCCCTTTAAATAAACATATTGCCTCATTCTTTAACATGCTAATAAAATGCAGATTTACCATGCAACCCTATGCATGTTTACTGAAAAATATGTCCTATTAAGTTCAATGGTATTGCAAGACTTTATGCATTAACAAGAAATATTGGACTTGCTTTATATGTTTGGTCATGGATATGAAGACAAAGAACCCACCGTAACAGGAAAGCAGATAAATTATGGCTTTCTGATGTGTTCATTTTGTTTCAGAGCTTTTTGAAAGACTTACTACAGAAAGCACATAAGCAGATCGAAGATTCAAAGCTGGCAGAATACACAGACATCATGGTAAGAGTAGTACTAACAACTATTTCATCCAGAGAATTTAGCATCCCTTGTCTCCATACTAAGGCACAGCCTTTTTTGACGCTTAAAATCCTCTCTTTGTTGCCATCCCTGCCCCCTTCCCTGAATGATGTACTGGTTAGTGCCATAGGAATGGGGAGAACATCTGATACCACAATGAACAAGGCCTTCAAATTATAATTGGGAGAAATCTAGCAGGTACTGCTGTAGTGTACTGCTGCCTTCATTCATTTCATGTGCAAGCTCCCATATATTGGAGGCTACTTCGCAGCAGTGGTCCTGGTAGACTGAAACCCAGGAGCTTCAACAATGGCTTGTCTGGCATGCATGTGGAATGGCCTTTCTAGGTTGCAGTAACCAACATGGCCACCTTAAGAACTTGTTTTTGCAAAAGAACAATGGCAGCTTAGTTATGGGAAAGTAGCTCTTGTGAAAGTCATATTATGGTGGGGCAGTGGCGAATTAAATAGCAAATGTAATAGGTTTCACATAATTTAGTTCCAACACACACACACTTATTCCATCTTTATATTGCATACATGGAATATATTGTCATATGATTAACGTGGCTCACAATTCCAAAAAAACCCAAGGAATAATAAGACAACCTATTCAATATAAAAACAATGGGTTGGATCCAAAGATGGCCTTCCATGAATGGAATGGGCTTGAATCTAGTTGAAGACTTCCACAGTCGAAACTAGGCAAGATGTTCCTCCTGAACCACCTCTCATGTTTTTCTGGAGGATTTCGCAACCTTCCAGTGCAGATTTTCAGGGGGCTGCAAGGGGAAGGGGCAACAGAGCCCGAACAGTTTTCTGTCCCATGAGCAGAACTCGGCTCACAGAACTCAGGATCCAATCCAATAAAAGCTAGAGCCATAAAAGTGGACATAAGAGCAGCCACAAGACAAAAACACATTTTGGGAGCCTGATCCTTAAAATGCAAGCTGAAACAAACCACTTTCAATGCCAGTCCCCACCTAAAGGTGGGCAACCAAGGGCCCACGCATACATCCCTGGGAAGCCAATTCAATTGCATCGGATTGGCATATTCCCAGGAGATGAAGTGACAATAGCTTTGGTGGAATGTTTTCATTCTTTGCTGATCTTGCTGAAAATATCCACACGATCTCCCTTTCAGCTCAAGATTTTTGATGACAACAATGATGGAAAGCTGGAACTGACTGAAATGGCTAGGTATGTATATCTCTACCTATAAAGCAGGAAATATGTGCGTAGCTTTGTTTGTCTAGAAATGTTTACCCACTTCCTGTTGAGGTAGAAGCATGAGATTTTCAACGCTGCTAGAGCTTCCTGTGCAAAGTTTTAAAAAACCCAACTAAAACTTAAGTCCATAATTTTGCAGTATAACTATTTTTTTTAATAATTTAAAACATAATTTAGGCTGATGCCTACAACTCCCAGCATGCCTACAACTGAAGGCATGCTGGGAGGTTAGGTGCAACAGAGAACTCGGAGGATTGTGCATGGCCACGTGGGTGTCCTTGTGTGATCTCTGTAATGGCTAGACAGCCCAGCATGCCTTTGCTGGAGCTGCCCGTGTCGACAAGAGGAAGGAAGCACCTCTCAGAGGACGTGGGCAACGGCCCGCCAAAGGCATGGTAGCTGATAGTTGATTGCCCGACTGTAACTGCTGCCTACCACCGCAGCCTCAGGAGCCAGGTCAAGGAGAGAAAACAGAGCTGAGGGAGCAGGCTCAGCCCACCGGCAACCGATCCCAATGCCACAAATATGGATGGCAGAGCAGCAGCCGTGCGGAGAGCTACCCATTGGAGTTGATGGTGGGGCTGATGGCAGCGGTGAACGTGGAGACGTTGGGCAGGTGAAGGAGAAGGGCTTGAGGGCTGAGGGGATGGGGTGCTCTTCCGGATATATCACCTACATCAGAGAATAAGGGGAAAGCTGCAGGCTAGCACCAATCAGTGGATGAAACATGAGACGGGGAAATGACCTCACATTGCTGAGAAGCAGGTTTCAGGAATTGCAAATCCCGATGTATTTTGAGGATAAACCCCTTCTTCTCCTTGTTCAACCCTTTAATAAATGATGACATTTGACTTGCACAAAGGAAATGCTCCAGTGATGCAATCAATGCACGTTCAGACATAAAAAAGACCTACGACTCCCAGCACTTCTCCAGCCAGCCATGCTAGCTAGAGCATGCTGGGAATTGTGGGACTTTTTTCTGTCTTCGTGTGCATGGGATTGCACCTGTACAGCATTCCTTAAATGAAAAGTTTGAACAAGAAGAGTTGCCCCCAAAGAACATGTTTTTAACATCCAAAAGGCATTGGGATTTTGCATCTGATTTTAATAAACTTTCTCAGCATGTGTTGAGGTCATCTTTCTTTAAAAGGTACGTATTTAGACCTAGGCATAGTATTCAATTTCCTGTTCTAATCTGTGAATAATTACTTTGAACTATGCTTCTGTTTTCTCCAAAGATTGCTCCCAGTACATGAAAACTTTATCCTAAAATTTCAGGTATGCAGCATCATACTTCAAACTTTGAACACTATATATGTTGATATAGATATTTAGATATCCCAACCGCTACTGTTCTAAAACCTGTCTTTCTTTTTAATATTAGGGTATCAAAATGTGTGAAAAGGAGTTTATTAATGCTTTTGATACATTTGATTCGGTAAGTAGACATTTTTGTTTGTTTTGAAGTTCTGTGAACCAGAACGTAAATGTTCTTAAATGTTCTGTGAGCTGTAACAATTCAGCGGAAAATAGCAGGGATGAATATTAGAATTGCTCATGTCACCTTTTTTTGTTTTCAGGATGGGAACGGCTACATAGATGAAAATGAATTAGATGCTTTGCTGAAAGATCTCTGTGAAAAGAACAAGACGGTAATTCTAATGGCTTTGATTTTCACTAGAAACTTTTTTTTTTTAAAGGACACCCCTCACCTCCATCTATGATAGTTGCTGTGAAATCAAGTGTATTAAGATTTCCGGGTACATTAAAAAAAAAGTATCAAATAGCGTTAGATTACTCCTAGGTTAACTTTAGCACTATACAGTACTTCACCAACACTATTCACAGAGCCGCTTCAGTAAAATTGTTACCATCTCTCTGAGCTTTGCTCCCTGGCTGAGAAGGAAAGTAGTGGCTATATGATGAATTAGGTGTGAACTGATAATGCTGCAGTCCAACAAGATCTGGAGTCCAACTGGGAGCAACAATCCAATTGGGAGCTTGTGGGTAGCGTCTGTTTTTAGATAGATAGATAGATAGATAGATAGATAGATAGATAGATAGATACATACACACACACACACACACACACACACACACACACACACACACACACACAGAGAGAGAGAGAGAGAGAGAGAGAGAGAGAGAGCTTAGTTCCCCCGCAAAGCACTATGTAAATTACCACATAGCTTCTATAATCTTACACAGCTTACATTTCCTGCATAGTAAACCCATTGTCTGAAGTAAATTAAGAGCCAAACTAGGTATTACATCATTGCTAATTGCATGCGTGGTTTGTAAAGTATAAATAGATGGCATGTGGGAATGACAACCTACACACCTTGGGGGAGGTGCTAGCATTGCCCACCCCCGTGCAGTCCTGATCCTGATTGCCCACCTCCACCATGCTTGCTTTTAACCTTTTAAAAACAATTGCATGAATGGTGTCACATGTAGCTTGGCTTTAAGAAAACTTGCTGGAACGCAGCTTTCTAAAATATATTCAGGTGTATAAAATATATGCTCTTATATTAAATGTATGTGATTGATAGAGTAGCTCATGTAATAGGACCGTGTGCAAGCTTCGAGCTTCAGATTCGAAGTTTGAATCATGGAGACCATGTTCTGGCGGACCCACCATTTCCTCTCACAGCTATAGACCCCCATACAGCCTACAACTCCCAGTGTGCAGTGCCTGGGAGGGCTGGACTACCTGGGGCCCAGGAGCAGAGGTTATACATGTCTTTGCTACCACCATTGGCCACTCCTGGCACGATCACTGCCATTGGCCACTCCTTGGCACGATCACTTTATTTATTTTATTTTTATTTATTACATTTCTATACCGCCCAATAGCCGGAGCTCTCTGGGCGGTTCACAAAAATTAAAACCTGCCATTGGCCGCTCCTCGGCGTGATTGCCGGAATCCCCATGAGGGAACGACGGTGATCATGCAGGGAAGGCGGCAATGGTGGTGGGGATGCCGGCGATCACGCAGTGATTGTATTGAGGAGCAGCCAATGGCAGCGGCGAAGACATGTATAGTCCCTGCTCCTTGGCCTCGGTAAGTCCCACCCTCTCAGGTACTGCATGCTGGGAGTTGTAGGCTGTGCAGGGGCCTAGGGCTCTAAAAGAAAATGGCGGGTCCATCATAAAATGGTGAATCCGCCAGAAAATGGCCTCTGTGATTCGAACTTCGAATCTGAGGCTCCAAGCTTGCACAGCCCATCTCTCTCTCTCTCTCTCTCCATCAGTGTGCATGGAGCTTCCAAGAGTACAGAGGAAATATACTTTGTTTTCATCCATATTCACACTGAATGGGCTAGAGTTAGACAAACTCAGCTTATGTTGAGGTTTTTTGTTTTTTGTTTAACTGGCCCCTGGATAGTTGATACATAGTCTGTTTTTAAGGTTTTAAATTTTGTATATTGGTGTTTAAATGTTCAGTGTTTTTAATCTTTGTAAACTGCCCAGAGAGCTTCGGCTATGGGGTAGTATCAAAACGTAAAATAATAATAATAATAATAATAATAATAATAATAATAATAATAATAATAATAATAATCTCCTCACAATATAGTACTATTATCTTGTGTATTCCTGTCAATAACTGACCTGCATTAAAGCAGCTTATCTTTTTTTCTTTCTTTTTTTTGAAAACAGGTATTAGATATTAACAACATTGCAACATACAAGAAGAACATCATGGCCTTGTCTCATGAAGGGAAGCTTTACCGACAGGAACTTGCTCTTCTTCTCTGTGCTGGGGGAAATTAGAGCCCTTTGATCACTTCCACTTAACTAGTGATATATTATATCTTAATAACAAACAAACAATAACTGTGCACTATAAGGGAGTAGGCTTTACTTTCTTTTATACCTTGTAAATTTAAACTGCATATAGATAATTAGCCAGGATATGTGGCACATTCTTTTCAGCTTGTTTCTATACTGTTTGTAATGTACAGTTTTTGTAACTATAAGATCGATAAAGAGGATGTCTATGTTTGGGCCAGTCTGTTGATTCATTTACAAACAAAATAACATCCTAAAATGGTCCTTGTTTCCATAAAAAATGGTGGGAGAAGATTTTAACACTCAGCTGAGACAAGTTTTGGCTTGTTATATCCTTTTGTTGCTTGCTGCTGCTACAGCAAAAATGATCTCCATGAACTAAAAGGTCTTTCTGACCATTATGGAGAGAAGCACAGGTTCAAAATCAATGAATTTAGGACCCAGGTGGCTAGCCTGAGGCAATGCTGCCACAAGTGGTGTGCATAGCATTTTTTGTGTGGAAGATGTGGACAGGAGCCAGGAGAATGTAAGGACCTGGCTATGGCCTACACTACTTGTGGCCTTCCAGATGTTTAGCCTACAACTCCCATCATCCCTTCCCATTGGCTATGTTGGGAATTGTAGGCCGAAGCACTGAGAGGACCACCCCTGGCCTCTCTCTCCAGAACTGTACTGCTGCCTGCTGGCTCAGTCAGTAGATTACAGAGAAAACCATCCTAAGACATGGAGGGGCTGTATATGTATTATAAGGTACACTGGAGTGGTACTTATTCAAACTTTGGACTTGACCTGTGGCACAATTGCCCAAAAGGCTGGATACCCTTTACTTCGGAGATACTTGAAGCTGTTGAGAAATGATCAATAAGCAAGTCCATTACTTGCAAAACTATGCTAGGTGCAGTATTTTAACTAGAGGTTTGGGGCTGATGGCATACACACATCAACATCAGTGAACTTAGCAGTGCTGTACTTTACTTTAATAGAGTTCCTTTCCTCCGAGTTATGAATTTCACATCTTTCCAGTTTCCCTAGCTTTACATATCAAGGTCACTATGGTGCCTCTGGATATTGAGGCACTGAACTTCATGAGAAGCCTTTAAGCTACTGTAATAGCCTGGCAGGCACAACAGTGTCTTTTACTGGACAAACTGCAAGTTGGTAAAGAGAGAGTACCATAAATTAAAGGTAATTAAAACATAAATTGGCCTCATACAATACTTTAACGTTAGCATTAACAAATGCTGCTGTGTCAGTGAGTATGACAATCCATTTTCTAAAACTATTTCCACACTTTGCAGAATATTATAATTCTTGCAAACGGCTGTTTTTACATCATTCTGTGTAATCTATAATTAAATTTAATATACTAAGACTACTGTTGTCTAGTTTGTCTACTTCCTATATTTTGTTATTTAGCAGCTAATAAAAGAAAAATAAAACTTGCATATATAGTGAGCCGCAGCGCATTTAAGCTTGCATATGGCCCCGGTTAACCTGTCTGGCCACAATCCAGTAAAAATGCCTATTTCCATGACAGATAATTGGGATAGCCCCTCATTTCATCAATGCATGCCACCCATTCCATTGAAAGTAATGGGACATGTTCATCATGACTAAAGTTGCAATCCCATAAACCCTTACTTGCGAGTAAGCTTCAATTAACACAGCAAGACCTCATTCTGTTCTGAGTAAACATCAGTGTGATCAAGCTGCAGATCCTACCCAATTATTTTCAATAAGAATTAGACATCACTAGTTTTTGAGGATTGTGTCCATTGGCTGCAAATGGGACTACAGTGGCTATTATCCAAATATATCAACCAAAACGGGTTGATAAAGTGATTCCTCTTAACATTTCACATGAAAAATTGTATCGGCATTTAAAATTACATGACTTCTAGAAAAGCCAAGCCTGCGTTGTGTTCAGCCCCTTGGGTTGAAAAAGTGAAACTAATTTTAGAAAATAGCTTTGCGGGGGGTGGGTTGCACTCTGGGATTTGGTTCCTTTTTCACTACACCCCATTAAGTCAGCATAATTCCTAAACAGATGTAGACATGTCTCCATTATACTTAACTGTGAGAGGGAGACGAGAACTTTTATATCCATTAGAATATGCATTTTTTTAATGAACGGATCCGGGTTAAATTTATTTCTTTAAAAATATGTGCAAGGCTAGTTATTTTATGTAAAATAAAGGTGCTCATTCATCCTGTCATTTGAAAGCTAACATTCCTTTCACAAAAATACAAATGGCCTCCAACAAGCAAGTGCCTTGCTTCATTTCTGAAATTTGTACTAAATTAGGAGTGTCTCTTGATGACAAAAGGCATAATACATTAAAGGTGCAATCCTGGGCATCTTTAGACAGAAAAAAGTCCTACAATTCTCAGTTGTCTGATCAGATGGCCCATTCTGACAATTCTACTTTAAGCATAGGGATCTAATTCTTCACCTTCTCATTCATCTCCGATTTCTCTATGCAATGTAAAATATGACTTGTGTATTTTAAAAGAGGGAAATGATTTGCATATCTGCCTGGAGGCATAATTATGAATGACAAATGATTAAAAACTTAGATTGTCAATAAAACCATTGATTTGTGTTTTCATACTTGACCGAAAAGGGGAATCCTTTTGCTATAAATGTTTGGATTGCAAGATGCCTGCTTGTTAGATTGATTAGAGGCAAAGAGGTATAAATTTTTTCCCACCAAACATAATTGAAAATTCAATTTTACCTTCCTGTGTAAAGGATGCTTTGGGCCTCACTGTCTCACGGGGATATCCAAATTGTTAGGATGTTTCCATATTGCCCCAACAGCTGAAAAATTGGTACTTTGGTCATCTACGATAGCCACAATTATTAGAGAAACCTGAAAGTGGGACTCTTGGACATTGTTCCCACAAACAGAGGCCGAACATGTTACTGTTGATTATGGACACGTAACGTGTGTAAGGAAGCCACTTTATTTTCACAGCCATTCTAAACACTTAGTACGGAGTAAACCCCACTGATGAACAAAGTGAGATTTACATCTGAGTAAGCATGCACAGGATTGCTCCTTTAGACAACCACCATAACCCCCCCCCTTTTTTTAAAGTTAGGCCATGCTGGCTTTTAACATGCTACCACAGACAGAGGCTCTTACAGTACTTGAATTAGAGAAGAAAGGAAAGGGCCCCCTAAATTAAATCCACATACCCCACCCCATAACCATAAAGTTACCCAGTTTTAGCTAAATCATCCCCCCCCCATAGCCTTCTCAAAACAGTAGCTCATTGGGCAGTCACAAAAGCTAAGAGGTTCAGGCTTAGGGTGGCTACATGCCCTACTTTACAGAAGGCAGTCCTCTATTTGAAGGCATTCTCTATTTGAAGTGCTGTACAGTCAAAGTCTAGTTTAAAGATAAAGAACCATTAAGAAGGGAGCAGAGGGGGCTTCACATTGCTCATCAACAGCACCTAAGCAGCAGTCTGAGCAAGGCACACAGGTCACATCATTGTAGGCTTCCCCACTATTGTGAAATGTATTTCTATTTAAATTATATCATTTCTAAATTTTCATCTCTATATATACATCCTATGTAAATCTGTGTCTCATTTTGCCCTCTGTTTAAGAGATGCATTTCCTCTTTGTTGATGATGCTTAAGTGTCCACCCTATTCAGGCTTCAGTAGTACAGGACTGGGCTTTCTCTCTTAGGTAAAGGGGCTGGAAGAGACCTCTGTCTGAGACCTGGGAGATGTACTGCCAGCCAGAGTATGTAGCACTGCACTAGATAGAATAATAATCTAATTCAGGCTGAGGTGGCTTCGAAGAGCCATTGGAACTGCTTGATTTTTTGTATTTAATACTGCAAGGAAGAACTGTCCATGGTGCAAGCTGATAATTACGTAAGACATCAATAAGAGACTGGACATATGTGGATGACATTAGAGGAAGCTCATCCTACGTGGTTTTTCATCGCATGTTTTCATCATAAACATTTAGCAAATGTAGGTTGACATGAATATTCATGTTGATCAAAGCGATCATTCCTGGGTAACTGACATGTTGTTCAGGAAGACATCCATAATTAAACGCCTAAATATAAGTGCCCCAATTTCCAAAGCATCTATGTGGCTACAAATCCCACTGGTATCCATTGGAGCAGCCCTGTGCTGTGAATCTTTGGAAACCAGGCCAATGCAAATCAATTATCATTTTATCTGACTGTATTTTATGGCTACAAATTAAACTGCAAGGATGCAAATCACACAATGCTTACTAGAGGGTTCTGACTCATTTGATGAAAATAGACTCATGTAGGTGTGGGGAAGGATGCACAGGGTATGTCTACCCCATAGGGTGTAGAGGGAGGGAGGGGAACGAACACAGACTTACTGGCTTCCACGATTCTCCCCCAGCATCTTAACGGCCGTGCAATGTCCCACCCAGAAAGATGCCGCAGTCGCCATTTCCCCCCACCCCAAGAGGAGTGCAGTTGCGCTCCTCTGCAAAAAAAAGTTACCTCCTCACACAAAAAATCTCTGAACCCGCTCCCCACCCGATGGGCACAGACTGCCCCCGTGCAGCTCTGTGCCCATTTTAAGCACCCCACAAGTAGGGGCAACCTGGGAGCAGCAGCCACACGGTCCACGAGGTGGTCCCAGGACCGTGGAAAAATCAGGTTTTCTGTGGTTCCCTATATCCCGGGGAGGGTCCCTGGTCAATACAATTATGCCACTGTGCATAATTGTAACCAAATGCAGTTACAAGATGGGGGATACTTGGCTCAGCAATACTACAAATGAGAAGGATCTTGGAATTGTTGTAGATCACAAGCTGAATATGAGCCAACAGTGCGATATGGCTGCAAGAAAGGCAAATGTTATTTCGGGCTGCATTAATAGAAGTATAGCTTCCAAATCACGTGAGGTACTGGTTCCTCTCTATTCGGCCCTGGTTAGGCCTCATCTAGAATATTGCGTCCAGTTCTGGGCTCCACAATTCAAGAAGGATGCAGACAAGCTGGAGCGTGTTCAGAAGAGGGCAACCAGGATGATCAGAGGTCTAGAAACAAAGCCCTATGAAGAGAGACTGAAAGAACTGGGCATGTTTAGCCTGGAGAAGAGAAGATGGAGGGGAGACATGATAGCACTCTTCAAATACTTAAAAGGTTGTCACACAGAGGAGGGCCAGGATCTCTTCTCGATCCTCCCAGAGTGCAGGACACGGAATAACGGGCTCAAGTTACAGGAAGTCAGATTCTGGCTGGACATCAGGAAAAACTTCCTGTTAGAGCAGTACAATGGGACCAGTTATCTAGGGAGGTTGTGGGCTCTCCCACACTAGAGGCATTCAAGAGGCAGCTGGACAACCATCTGTTGGCTGAGCTTTAGGGTGGATTCCTACAAATGAGCAAGGGGTTGGACTCGATGGCCTTGTAGGCCCCTTCCAACTGTACTAATCTATGATACCCTGGGATATAGGGCTGGTGTAGACATGCCCCCAGTCTAAGAACAAAATCAACTCAGAATGCATCCTAGAGGATAAAGACAAAAGGGATACACTGCATCCCAACGTAATCTCTGTCAGGGATGTCTAGGCTATCCAAAGACAGCAGACGGATTTTGTCCTCCCTGGTGCTTGCTTTTCCTTGTGTGGGTAAAAATGGGGATTTCATTTACCTAAGAGGAAGTAAATTGTGCACTCAAGGATAATGAAGTAGTAGGGATTAAACATGTTAGTCCACCCATTGGGGCTACCGTACGAGTAAAGTTCCACATTATACAAGAATGAAGCTCATTTATCTTACCCCCTACAATTCAGCAGGCATCAGTGAGAAGCGAGTTTGCTCCTAATTGTATAGCTCCAACTTGTTCTTGGTCACAGTACAACGCAACGGTCAGAACCCTGAACTGCAGTTCCCAACCCAAACTTCTAGAAATTGCTCCCCATCCCCTGAATACCAGCCCAGAGGCACAGGAACTGTGTGGATGTTGCTGTGGCAATGGGACTTGCTGACTCTTCTCTTTCGTAAGGGCAGAGGACTGGGTTCTAGCGCAATATTTCTGCTCAAAGTAGTCCTCCCTTATATCTAGGTTCTGCTGGCCACCAGAGTAATGTGTTCCTTTTGCTTCTGCAACAATTCACAAATCTCAATTCAAAAACGTCATCTATAAATTTCCTTTAGAATAGAATTATGCCAGTGCCGACTCAAGATGGAATCTACATTTAACTGTGTTCATTTTTCTCCAGTAATTAAACTTGCATGTTGTTTTTAAGCTGGGGAGATGGAAAGTCACACAAACTGTGTAATATCTTGAAGACTTTCTAACCAGAATGTTGCTTCATTCATTTTTGTGTGTGATATGGTTCCACCTAGTGGCCGTTTCTGCTTCAGTTGTCATAAGCGTATGATCAAAACTGAGGAAAACAGGTATCACCATGTCCCTGTTTTGTAGAATGCAGCATGTAGAATTCTCAAGTGTCTTGAACTTGCTTCTAAGCTCAATCACATTTCTTGGGCCCTTTTCCCAACCCAATACACACCCTGTGTGCTACATAAGGACACAGCTCCTTGCATGTTGCACACAATCTGAGGATTGCGACATTATCCAACACTGGAGAGCCAATGTGGTATAGTGACTAAAGTGTTGGACTGGGAGTCGGGAGATCCGGGTTTCTAGTCCCCTCTCAGCCATGGAAAATCACTGAGGGGCTTTGGGCCAGTCACAGACTCCCAGCCCAACCTATCTCAAAGGGTTGTTGTTCCGAGGATAAAATGGGAGAGGAGGATTATGTATGCCACCTTGAGTTCCTTAGAGGAAAAAAGGCGGGATATAAATGAAATAAATAAAAGAGCAGATGAAAAGAAAAGATCTTCAACACACTCGTCTGAAGCAGGGAAGCATACACTAACTCTTCTCTGCATCCCTTTCCCTTAAGACATAGCAGAACAGTGGAAATACAAATGATCGGCAGTAGAGCACATGCTTTGTACGCTAAAGGTTTCGGGTCAAGTTCAGGCAAGATAGGAAGTCTCATTCTTAATGTGGATTGTTATCCAAAATAGCAAAATACTGCACAACACAAAATTATATGCCAAATCAACCAACAAATAAAAACACAAATGTATCATTAATATCAACTAACGTGTGTATTTGTGCTATGATCTTTGTTTGCATAGCATCCAACATTGTGCTTGATGTAAATTTAAAGCAGTTATTCATCTCTGGCTGGTTATGTCAATCTTTTGGTAGTATCATTATCTATGTAATTCATAGTACTTATAGAAATATCTTCTGTATAAAAAATGTCACTAAAAAGCAAGTTATGAGCCCTTTGTTTTCCTTATTATTTCTTCCATCATTTTCCACTGTTCATTGGTAACCTAGCACAGAAAAGAAAATATTTTAGTTCAGCTGATGACTGCAAGGTTTTTTGTTTTTTAAAAAATCTTCAAGTAATCTGGAGATATAATGGACAAAATCCAGCTAATGACAAAACATTTTAAATCACTTTGATAGAAATAGCAGTGTTAGCTATGGAAATCTTTCCCCACCGAATCAATAGCAATCCTCCGGTCCCTGGGTGAGTGTTCTAGGGACTGTAGGATGGTTCATAAAAACCTCTGAGGTCAGAGACAGTGCTCTGAGGCTGGAGGGGGGAGTCAGAGGTCCGACCCCAGACCCCTCCCTCTTGCAGCCACCATGGAGAGAGAACCTGCCTTTGGAGATGGGCTGCCTTTGAAGACGGTTCGGAAACTTCTGCTGATGCAGAATGTGGTCGCCCAAGTATTGGTGGGGGCAAGGCGATTTGAGCGCATAACACCTATACTGCGCCAGCTGCACTGGTTACCTGTGTGTTTCTGGGCCCAATTCAAAGTGCTGGTTTTGACCTTTAAAGCCCTAAACGGTTTGGGACCAAGTTAATGGAGGGCCCACTTTCACTCATATTAGCCTACCCGCACTTTAAGATCAGAAAGAGAGGCCCTTCTCATTTGCCCACCTGTGAGGGCAATTAAATGACTCTCCACACAGGAGAGGGCCTTTTCTATGGTGGTCCCAAACCTCTGGAACAAACTCCCACTGGAGGTCCGTCATGCACCATCCTTGCAGGGTTTCAAGAAGGCCTTAAAAACATTTTATTCTATCATGGCCTTCCCATGATGAGTACTGTTGTTCCTGTTATTATTGTTATTGCTGCTATTGCTGTTCCTGTTGGTTTTGTTGTTTTAAGTGTTATTCTATTGCTTTTAATATTTTAAATATTTCATTGTTGTAAGCCACCTTGTGAGGGCCTCTGCTCTGAAAAGCGGCCAAGAAATGTTTTAAATAAATAAATAAACCATCCCGGCTGCCTCTACAAGGCTGGAAAAATGATCCCAGAGCCTCAGGAAAGGGGGTGTTCTGGTGGGAGGGGAGGAGTTGGAGAGGCCAGGATACAAGTTACCTTGAGGCTCCTCCAGCCTCCTTCCTTCTCTGTCCAAAGTGCCCACGCTAGACAAGCTGAAAAGCCTGACTAGTGAAAATGTAGGAGATTGGAGGATGGAGAGGCTCTGGCCTGGCAGGGCATAGGAAACTCAGAAACTCAATAGAATTGCGCCCTTGAAAGTTAAGCTTTTGCCCTAATTTTCAAACAGCCAATGAAGACCGAGGGTGCCCATTAGGCACTGAAAGTTGAGAGGAGAAATGGCAAACTGGGTGGAAGAAGTACCGTATTTCTTCGATTGTAAGACACATCGATTGTAAGACACACACTAATTTCAGTACCACCAACAGAAAAAAAAACCCTAAGACACACCCGTGATTCTAAGACGCACCCCATTTTTAGAGATGTTTATATGAGGAAAAAAGTGTGTCTTAGAATCGAAGAAATAGTGTAATAGAATGGAATATCCTGGAGGAGGGCATGGCTGAATGATCAGGACACGGAACAGGAGCACTCCACGCTGCAACTTTTTGTTATAGGTCCTACTTGTAAGTTATTACCTTGCGCAGTTCATTAAACTCTCCAGCCATAGACACATATTCACCACCATCCATTCTAATGACCTGCAGATTTAATGCATATTCGTTAAGTTACTCCAGTAACAAGTTGAAGTGGTTTAATTCAGTATCAAGTTTAAACAACATGCTAAAACAAGTTTAAACAACATGACCAAAAACAACAACAACAAAAAGTGTTTTTAAGGCACTAATATTCTCTGCTTTGTTGAAGTGAGCTGTATATGCCCAATATACCTTCCATCAATTCATATTTTAGATAGAAGCCTTTGACCTAAAATACCTGCCTTGGAGGGGAGAATCAGAAGAATCCTATGGTCCTTGGGACACTCTCCAGGGACCATAGGATTGTGGTCTAAAGAAATTAAAGGGTGATTCCAAAAGAATTTGCATCAACCCACCCACCCCCAATTCACAAGCCAGTTAGGTTTAATTGGCTTGTGAATCAGAATTTCTAGCTTAGGTTGCAGTGAGTTTCATGCACCTGTAACCACTAGAAACATAACTTACTGCTCCATTAACCCAACTTGCATAATCACTGCAGAGGTAGGTGGCAAGATTTGCAATCTCCTCTACGGTTCCCAGGCGGCCACAAGGAATCCTCTCGAGCATTACTTTCTCAAATACACCAGTTGGGTCAAGACGGCTGAAAGCACCCTAAAGGAAAATATTGAGAAAATTGTTAATTTAGAACTCCATTGTATATTGCATAACAAAGGAATAGTAAGACATTATGTGGGGTGGAAAGTTTCCCAAAATTTCCCGTGCTTCCCTACCCCCCCTTTCCCCCCATTTCTAAATATCCACTGTTCTATAAAATTCATTAGTAACTGGTAATGAACCCGAAGAGAACAGCCCTACTAACAACTGAATGCACCACTAAGCCTGTTTTTATTTCTTAAAATATCTTGCATCTGGAGAAGCAGTTACAAGCACAATCAAGAAGATGACCTGTGATAAGTTGCCCTTGCTCATAGAATCATTGGTAAAATCACGCTTTAGTGAAAGTGTATGCAGTTCAAGTAGCTTTGAATCAGAATGATCTCAATCTAAAATGGAACTCATAAGTAGTGAAAGTGATTCTATAGATAGTGACAGTGAAACAGAGGTGCCCCAAAGACCTCAATAGATAAAACGTTAACATCTGCATGACATATTATGCAGAGTTATTTCAGTGTCCTAAAATTAGTGTGTCAATAATTCTCAGTGCTTGCATTTTTTTCCTTATTTTTTTTCCAGGCTGTTTCAATGTCAGTGGAACTTAAGTCCCATCAATTTCAATGAGGCTCCTCTAAGTAGGACTAATATTGGATATACCGCATTGTCTTTAAATGTTTACAAGCATAAAATAATAAGCATTTCCAAATAAGGCTTTGAATTTGTCTGAATATAACATTCAGTCATACTAAGTGTGCTTTATCTTCACCCCGAAATATTTCAGTTCAAACACTTATGGTTACTGGAGAATCAAATGAACATGGGCTACTTAGTTTTGTTTACAAAATATATTTTTTTTAAAAAATGCTCTATCAGACCACACTCTATTTAAGGCATTAGGAAATTTTCTAAAAGCTCACATCATTGGAGTCAAATGAAGAGAGAATTTGTATAAGCCCAGGATATCAGATATGCGGAAACAGAGCGGTTGTGAATCTGCAGTAACCTGGAATTGTTGTTGATTTTATCCCTTAGATAAAATACAAACAACTATGGAGACTATAACTAGGAAAGGCTTTGTAGCTAGTCTTCAGAATTTTGATTTTTGTTATTGACCAAAAGCAGCTATACTTGTAAGCGCCACAAATGCTTGAGGTTAGATACTGGCTGGGGTTTCACGATCCAGGAAGGAAAGTAAGCCATTGCAGTTGACATTGCAGCCCCGCGTGTGCCGAATGTGTGCCACGTCATTACCATAAATACCGTCGCCAGGCACAGTTTGTCGTGTTGTCTGAACCTGGCGAGGCTGTCGGGGTATTGATTAATTTTCAGAGCGCGTGCTGACTGCGAATAGCTGGAAGCACACTGGTTACTAGCTTTTAGAGTCTTACTTGAGGAATAAATCAAATACTCACTTCGCTTTGTCAGTAAGAAACTTTACTGACAAGAAGTAATTTCCTTTACAAATGGTCATAGAATATTTACAGCATACTTCACCAAACAAAGATAATAACGACAACAACCTGACAGCAACCTGACAACAAGATGTCTTTAAACATGGACATCTTAAATACATTTTCCCCTTGGCTCAATTAACCAATTGTCTCTATTCCAGGTCTTGCACGTAGACCAAACTGCCAGGCTCCGGTCTGGACTCCTGCTGGCATTCCAGAGACAATTCTGCCAAGCACACATTTAACTCCTTAAAGTTCTTCTCTTTCTTCTGTGGATAAAAATATCCCCAACAGAGGCTGTGCAGAACGGTTTATAAACCCACCAGCTGCGCACCCTTGCTGGGTTCAGATGATCCGACAAACTGTTTGTGGCGAGGGTAATTATGGTAATGATGCGGTGCACCAAAAGCACTCATGGAGCAGGAAAATAAGCTACAATTGCTTATTTTCCTTCTCCGACCCTGCAAACCCAGTCACTGAATATATGTGCTTCTAAGATCCATTTAAATCAATGAGATCTGCCTTCCAAGTAATTGTATTTAGGTCTAGAGAACAAATCACTGAAATCAGTCTGATGTCAAAAGTAATTCCTTAATGGCTAAAAACCATACCTTTGTCTTTATTGGACCTGGTTGAATCACATTGAATCTCATGCCATATCTACCCCATTCAGCAGCAAGAGACCTAGAAATTCATTAACAGACTTTATAAGTACTCAGCATATACAGATGGTAAATAAAACTAGAAAACATAGATGTTAAAGCTTGCCTGGCACCTACAGTGCTATCTTTTCAGTGCTAGTCTAAGACATTTTTGTTCTCCCAGGTATTTTACATATATAAGTATTTTTTTGTGTTGAAATATATTATTTAGAAATGTATTTCATTTAGAAATCGCCGAACACTGGAAGGATCCGAAGGGCCCTACACTCACTGGATGGAAAGGGAAAGTGTGGGATATAGCCTGCTCTGAAAAATTAACCTACCACCGCAGAGTCTCGTCGGGCCAACTTAGCTATGACCTATTCAATGAAATATGGTCTCCTTTTCTCGATTATATCAATGGTACAGATGTGGCATCCAACTCTGGTTTAACAAATCTTCCTCTGACCACAGTAAATTGAAGAAAACAAGCTCGGTTCGGCATCTACAGAAATTGTGTTTGTGTATTTATTAGAAACGCTGTCTGACGTATGTTTTTATATATATATTTAACTTTTTTAAACCGCTTTGTTAAATAGAGTTTAATAAATTATTTTTTAAAAAAAGAAATATATTATTTTAGTTACTGCGTCGTGGATTTTAACTCTTGCAACTGATGCTGAATTTAGATTTTGCATCTATATTATTTTATGCTATGTCAGTATGTTTGTTTTATACTGTCGCTTTCATTGTGATTTTATTACACTTACTGTTTATTGTACAATGCTTAGAGAAATCAATTAAATTACACATTTAATAAATAAATAAATAAATTTAAATACAAATAAATATAAACATACATATATACACATTTTGGGCTTGAAGACACTATGTTTTCTGTTTACTGGAGTATTGTGCAGATTTTTGGATGGATTCCTAGTAAGAAGTGTACTATATATCTTCTTCACACAGCCTCCTATTTTCAAGTAATGAGAGTAACTTCTATTGTAATCTCACAAATGAAAGTGATGCATGGAAGTGGATCGAAACACATAACCAGCTGATATGGAAGTCGATCAACAATACAAATCCAGCTAAGAAGAAAGTTCATAAGGTATTCCAGGGTGATCTTCCTTTATGCTGATTTGCAGACCTGGGGTCTATTATTCTGAGATTTTATACATCCTTTCATCAGAGAATCAATGGAAGGTTTTCAATCACTGACAGATCACCATGTAACATCAAACCATATAGGGAAAAAGCAACAAAAACATTACATGGAAATGGGTGGAAACACTAAGGTTTATGAGAATTTGTTTGAATGCTGATGGACTCTGAGGTGTCAGTGAGTGAAGAGGAAAGAGATCTTGGGGTTGTGTTGGAGAGTGTGATGTAGTATTATTTATTTATTTAAAACATTTGTATCCCACCCTATATCACTAGGATCTCAGGGTGGCGTAATGAATATGTCGAACCAGTGTGTGGTTGCTGTGAAAAAGACAAATTCCGTGTTGGGGATTATTAGGAAATATACAAAATTATGGTGCAACCACGTTTGTAATATTGTGTATAGTTCTGGTCACTGCGCTTTAAAAAGGATATTGTAAAGATAGAAAAGGTGTATGAAAGCACAACCAAAATGGTCAAAGGGGCTACCTGTGCCTGTTTACCCTACCCAGCGCCTGTATGCATTCTTTTCCCCTCCTTATTGCTTTACTATGATTTTATTAGAATGTAAGCCTATGAGGCAGGGTCTTGCTATTTACTGTTTTACGCTGTACAGCACCATGTACATTGATGGTGCTATATAAATAATAATAATAATAATAATAATAATAATAATATCACAAGATGTAATGATGTCCACCAATTTGGATGGCTTTAAAAGGTGTTTAGACAAATACGCGGAGGATAAGGCTAGCATTTATGGCTGCATATTCCCTCCAACAACAGAGGCAGTATGCCTCTTAATACCAGTTGCTGGGAAACACAAGCAGGACAGTGCTATTGCACTCAGATCCTGCTTGTAGGCTTCTCATAAGCCTCGGATTGGCCACTGTGGGAACAGAACATTGGACTAAATAGGCCTTTGGTCTGGTCCAGTGTGGCTCTTCTTATGTCCTTCTGGATTAGACTAAGATCCAACATACAGTTCAATCGAATGCTGCACAAGCGCTCTTCCCTTTGCTTTCCTCTCCCCTGCAACTGCCTGTGCCCACCCCAAATCCGCTCCGGAGGGTCCCCCAGCACGCTGGAGCAGACCTGCAGGGCACACTAGGATCTGCGGGGAGGGGGAATCCATTTCATCAGCAGTTTCCATTCCGATGGCGGGCAATCACTGTTGGATCAAACAGGTTCCAAAAGTGCCAACTAGATGGTTCTGGAAGCTCACAAGCAGGTCAAACGATATCCCATTTTGCTTATCCCAAGACTCTGCCACTCAGGGGCAAATGGACTGTGAATACGGAGAAACCCAATTTGCAAGCTACAACCCTACCATGTTTGTAGACTATGTATCCTGGGCAACCTAGTACTGATGTTATCACGTGAAAATGAAAAACAGTAGACAAGATCCTTTAAGGCTAACATTTTTTAAAAAATAAGTAGCCTCTACTCGGTTGGCAGCCTACAATCAAATTAAAAAATGTCTTTAAAACAACACTTTAAAATAACATATTTAAAATAAACAAAATATTTTTAAAAAGCTAATGGAGCAGGAAAAATGTCTCAGACTTGCAGAAAACCACTTCACAATCAAATTAATCGCAGTATTTTAAAACAATTTAATTGAGAAATACAAATGTTAAAATCAAACCAACTCCCCTTTACCCAAAGGGGGATTAAAGTAAAAAAAGTCTTTAAAGCTTGCCATTAAAACAACAACAACAACAACAACAGGGAAAGAATGAAGCATTCGTCTTGCATGATGCAGCTACGTAGGTACGGGAAGACTAAGAATAAAACACATTTTAACCTTAAGGAGAGACAAAATACTCACTTGCACAGGGCTTCCACACCTGCTTTGGCAGACGCACTTGGTGATACAAACCCAGACCCACTTTCTGCATAGACTGTTGTAATGGCAAGAAAAGCTGCCCCTGAAAGATTCAGAAAAAATAAGAGTTGAATACAACACATAGCTTTGACCCTACAAGTGATTTACCTTTCCTTTTGTATCTTGTAGAAACAGTAATTAGGAGTGTTTAGGTGTCAGACCCTCAAACCTAAGATCCAGTATATCTTTATACTTTATATAAGCAGGTAAAACAATTATTTCTATTCCCTTCCTTGTGGGAGTTTAGAAACATGTCATTCAAAAGTGTTATCAATTAGACACCAAACCTTAAAGACATATATCACTGGAACACCCAGCTATGCTCCTATAGCATCTGTGTTAAAAGAACTGCCCTGGCTGCCTATTTGCTACCAAGCCACTATAAGTAGTGAGTTTGTTAGTGACAGGAATATGGACGTTAGTGTTCCAAAATGCTTCTAAGAGACCTATGTAGCTTAACATAGTGAGTACATTTTAGCAGGCTTTAGCTGACAAGAGCAGGCCTCATTCTGGATGGGCCTCTCCTAGTTATGTCATCCTTTTCTCATAAAGTCTTATCTCAAGATGAACTGGGAGGTTTTCACTCCTAACGAGGCACTAGAAAGTAGTTAATTTCCCAAGCTTAGATGCTCTGGGAACCTGTGAGAGGGACCGCCCCCACACACTTCTTCTGAGAGTGGGGAGGGATGCAGCCTGTCAGCTCCTGAGAGAGAGGCAGGCATCTAGCAGGCGAGCCCATAAAATCCAACGCACAGTCTTCATGCTTCAGCTTCGCTTCAGGAGGAACCATGCAACCAGCCTGGAGAATCTATCATGGGGGACTCAACTATGAGAGCTTGATTTGCTGGAAGGAGGTGCGAACGAACACACACACACACACACACACACACACACACACACACACACATATATATATATATATATATATATATATATATATATATTCTGCATCCACTTTCTATTAATAAACTGTCATCTTTCTGCACAAATGGCTTGCTTCATCTTGCTAACTAAAAGAACCTGATTGATGACATGGCCCTGACAGAACCAGAACCCATCTCAACACAGCTATTGTCATACAAAGCCCTAAACAACTTGGGACCAAGATACCTACCAGACCTTCTTTCTTTATACATACACAGGTGCCCTTTCAGATCATCAGAAGATGCCTAGCTGGTCATTCAAAAATTAATGGAATGCCGCCATGCAATACCTCAACTGTGGGCTTTCTCGGTAGCAATGCCCGCTGTTTGGAAAACCCTCCCTCGTGCAGTTTGGGAGACAGAAAATGTGGCACCTGTCAAACGCCTCATGAAAACAGGCTTGTTCACCCAGGATTTCCCAAGTCTGTAATTAAATTAATCATGCTGCTCCTTGTATTGGTTTTCTTGTAATTGTTTTTAATGTTGTGTTTTTTTAATATTGTATTTTAAATGTGATATTACAGTTTAAAGTGAACCGCTCTGGGATTTTATTATATTTAGCAGGCGAAGAGCAGTTTTTCTCTGCTGCTTTGCAACTTGCAATCTGGTAGGTAGGGAACGCTCTCTTTTTCCGTTCCAGCTCTGACCCACCTTCTTCTAGAGGGGCAGGAAACTAGAGAAGCTTTCCTCAACCTTCACTAAGGTTCTGCTTTTTGCCAACATATTATCAGGTTCATCTATGCAGTGATGAAAAATACTATTTAAACAAAGATTTCCAGGGCTCTAATAAGGCTGCAAAGAACTAAATAACAACAATGCTCAGACAGTATTTGTTGTCCAGCAGCACAATGGTCAAGTCCCATCAATATGAACTCACCTTTTTGTGCTTTTATCAGTTCTTTCCCAATTCCTAGAGTTATATAGGCAGTACCATTGAGAACAATATCAGTGATGGTCTTCCACGCATTTGCAGAAAGACGTTCAGAGGGAGAGACAAAATTTCCAGCTGCGTTATTTATTATAACCTGAAAAGGACAACAGGAAGCTTACATCCATATTGAAATTAGCCCTCAGTGCACTTAAGATACTTGTTGATGGCTTCAGAGATTCCAGCAGACAAGTAGGCAAAAAAATAACATTGCTTACAACAACAATGTCTATAAAAGCAAGAACAGCAGTGTAGAGAAAAAAGGAAGTGAAAAATCATCCAGCTCAAAATTCTGGGTTTAAAGGCATGTATGTATTCTGTACCCATTTCAAAACACAATTTTCCAATTTGAAAGTCAAGCCATGTTAAAACACACACACATACCTAAACAATGCAAGTCAACTATAACAATGCAAGTCAAGTGCACAACCCTCTTCTGAAAGTTACTTATTGAAATCACAGAACATGAAAACTTAGATAGCTGCTAACTTTATATTTATCTCCTTTTCCCTGTAAGTGGTGAAGAATAAGAGAGTGGATGAACTCTCCGTTTAAGAAAGAGGGTGGAATACAAAGTTCCTATTTACTACTTACATATTTTTTTATCAACTTAATTTAAGGCGCAATCCAATGCATGTTTATTTAGACAGGAGAAAGTCCTGCAACTCACAGCATTCCCCAGCCTCCATGGGTGTCTAGGGAACCCTGGGAGTTGCAGGACTTTTTTCCTGTCTAAACATGCATAGGATTGTACGCCGCTCTGAGATCTTAATGATATAGGGCGGGATATAAATGCTTTAAATTAATTAATTATTTAATTAAATAATTGTGGACCTACACAACTGTAAACTACAAGTGGGACCTGCAACAAAGTGTTTGGGGGTTCCCAACTCCTGCCTTAGTGCTGCTTTTCTCTTCTAAATAGTTTTTGTATTGAGCTTGCTGATACCTTCCTCTATGGATGAAGCTATTTAGGCTTTATAAGGAGTGATGCATTATAAGGAGTGACAGTTAAGTAAGAAGAGCTGTGCTGGCTCTGATCCAAACCCTATCCAGTATTCTGTACCTAAAGTGTCCAACCAATGCCTACAGGAAGCCCACAAACAGAACATGAGTGCAGTAGCACCCTACGACTGGTGTGAAGTAAAACTGACATCTTGACATGTAATGCTAACCCCTGGTTTATTTAAGCCATGGCTTCTTGTCTGGCAGACAACTGAACAAACCATTGTTTGTTTTCTCAATCCATGAATTGATGGATTGCTTCCCTGCTCCTTCACCTGCTCCCTTCTTGTATCTCTAATGCCTTTGTGGCACTATAATACTGGCATGCAGAGCTGCTGTTCTTTTGGTGTGTTTTTACCATGCTTGCCTGCTGCCTCTGTTGCTTGGCAAAACAACCCCTGAACAACTCACTGTTCTGGGGTTCTTTTACGGGCATTATCAATTGCTATAGACGTGAGAGTGACTATTACTTCTGAAATATAATATATTATAGCATCGTTTTCAAATAATTAGGTTCTTGCATTACAAACGATTTTCTTTCTGTATATAATGCAGGATATTTCCAGCAAGGATGAATTAAATTTTCAGGGTACTTACACTGGGATGTCCAGCCACATCGATCAACTGAGAAATTGCACTGCTAACTGATTCTGGATCTCTCACATCACATTGAACTGCATGAACCTGTGTAATAAAGTATCATCAGTATCACCACTACCAGCAGCAACAAAAAAGGAAAAGCTGTTTTATGCACACATACAATTCTTACATTCAAAGATCATGTTCATAAACGTTGATAACAATTATTAAGCAATACCTTATTTCCTGTTTTAGAAGAAATTTCTTCTGCAGTTTCTTTCAATACATCAAGTTTCCTACAAATAATTAAATGTTATAGCTGAGTTTCCATTACATACTTATACCATCTTAACTTCAATTTATTATAAAAGATTAGAGGATTTTTGTAGGCAAGCAAAAAAAATGGCTGTAATATACTTCATACAATACTGCTATGAAATACTGATTTGATTCTTCAGCTCTGTTGGGTTATTGTGCCAGAACTTTTCTCCCTCTGGAACTCTGTTTGTGCTCAGAAAACAAACACACATCACGCAGGTCTTACACAGCAGAGCTGGTTTATTTCCTTCAGGCTTCTGTGCAGTCCTATTCAGGTCAGTTCAGATCAGCACACTGAGGCATACACAGAGAGCAGTGATCGTAGAGCAGTGATCAGTTCCATTTTACACAAGTGAGAAACTATATACAGATCTACACAATTCTTATCTACATTACATACAGCTGTGATGAGGCTAACTTAGAATCTTGGCAAGGTTCCCAGAACAGCCTCTATCTCAAGGTAATTGCTCACAGATAGTCTTTCTCTGTTTAACCCTGAGATAGCCATACACACACAATTTTAATGACTAAGCAAGTATTTCTTTTCATATACTTAACAGTCCTCCTCTTGCGCATGTTGTTTAAATTGTGTTACAATCTGAGACCCAGCTTTAAAAGCATCTCTTTGTGTTTTACCATTGATACTGGTTTTGTGAATAAATCAGCCAACATCATTTCAGATGGACAATATTCAAGCTTAATCCAGCCCTTCTGAATTATATCTTTCACATGAGAATAACGAACATCCACATGTTTAGTTCTTGGTTTACACTTTTCAGATGTAGCCATACTAATACATGCCTGATTAACCTCAAATATGGTTACTGGTGTCTCAATTTCCAACCTTAGATCAGCAAATAATTGTTTATACCACTCAATCTCATTACAAGCCAGAGATAAGCTGATATATTCTGCTTCTGCACTAGAGGTTGCTACACAATTTTGTTTTCTTGTATACCAATCAATCAAGGATTGATTGTAAAAGAATGCAGCTCCACTGGTAGACTTTCTATCAATTGCGTTAGCCCAGTCAGCATCTGCATAAACACAGAAATTTCCATCTTTGTGTGTAGATATTTCCAATTTGTAATTGATTGTACCTTTTAGATATCTCAATACACGTTTTACAGCTGTCCAATCAGTTACAGAAGGTTTTGTCATTTTTCTGCTTAAAAGATTTACAGCAAATGTAATATCTGGTCTACTTAGGTTTGCTAGATAAAGTAAACTTCCAATCACACTCTGATATTTCTGTATGTCTTCCATTTCAGTACTGTCTGTCTGATTTTGAAAATCAGTGACCATAGGAGTGGCAACAATTTTACAATTCTCCATGCTGTGTTCTTCCAGCAATTTTTTAATTTTGCCACTTTGTTCAATCAGAAATGACCCTGTGTTAGAATCTTTTGAAATTTGCATTCCCAAATAACTTTTCACTGAACCAAGGTCTTTTAACTCAAAATGTCTTTGCAGCTGGTTTACAAATGTGTTTTTCTGTTCTTCTTCATTAAAAACCAGTAACAAATCATCTACATAAATCAGCAAATACACTACATTTGAACCATCCTGTTTTGTGTACAAACAATGATCAGCTTTGCTTTGTTTAAAACCCATTTTGATCAATACATTGTCCAGTTTCTTATTCCAACACCTTGCTGCTTGCCTCAAACCATATATGGATTTTTTCAATTTACAAACTAACCCTGGATTTTTAACAAAACCTTTTGGTTGAGTCATGTAAATTTCCTCAGTTAAATCTCCATATAAGAAAGCTGTTTTGATGTCAAAATGAAATACATTCAATTGTTTTTCTGCTGCAATTTTTAACAAAAGTTTTACACTTGAGTATTTTGTTGTAGGTGCATAAACTTCTTCAAAATCTATTAGATATTTTTGAGCAAATCCTCTTGCTACCAATCTTGCTCTGTAACGTTCCACCTGTCCTTTCTCATTTTGTTTTACTTTGAATACCCATTTACAGGTAATGGCTTTACGACCTTCAGGTAAAGGTACTAGCTCCCACGTTTCATTTTTTTCCATTGCTCTGATTTCCTCTGACATTGCTTCATGCCAGCCCTGAGCTTCTGTAGGTTCCATTTCCTGAATTTCCTCAAATGAAGTAGGTTCATAGGCTATTAGTAAAGCTCTATGAGAAACCTGTTTGCTTTGGTATTCATCTGAGTAACGAATTGGAGCTTTGCGTTCCCTTTCTGATCGTCTTGGCATAGTTACAGGCATAGTTTCCTCCTCCACAGTTTCTTCCCCCTCCCTCTCTTGCTGAGATTGTTCAGGAATTTCTTCTGTTTCTACAGCTTTCTGTTCTACAGGCAAACTTACATACTGTTTTGTTTCCTGCATTTGTTCATGAAAAACTACATCTCTGCTCACAATTACACTTTTGTGATATGGAGACCACAAACGATAGCCTTTTGTTTGTGTATCATATCCCAACAGTTTACATTCCAAACCTCTTTGAGCTAGCTTTCCTGGTCTGTTTTCTTTCTGAATATGAGCAAAACATTTACTTCCAAAAACCCGTATATGTGACACTCTAGGTTTTCTTTTGTAAAACATTTCATATGGGGTTTTTTCATGTACAGAGTGGTAAAGCCTGTTTAACAAATAATTTGAAGTGGACAAAGCTTCTGCCCAGAACAGATTAGACAATCCTGACTCTTTCAATAGAGCTCTTAACATGTTCTGCAAGGTTCTGTTTTTCCTTTCTGCAACTCCATTTTGAAATGGTGAATATGGAGCAGTAAGGTCATGTTGTATACCCTCATCACTGAGGAATTTTTTTAATTGGTTGCTGAGAAATTCACCTCCCCGGTCCGTTCTTAGATTAGCTATAGGTTCTTTAAATCTATTTTTACTCCACTTAACAAAGGCTTTAAACTTTCCAAAAGTTTCACTCTTCTGTTTTAACACATACACAAATCCAAATCTACTGTAATCATCAACAATAGACAAGAAAAATCTGTTTCCTCCTTGACTTGTCTCAAAAGGACCTGCAAGATCTGCATGAATTAATTCAAAAATTCTTTTTGTTGTTCTCTCACTATGTTTTGGAATGTTTGACTTATGACACTTGGTTTCACTGCATACATTACATTCTACATAGTTAGAACATGGTTTGATTTTCACCCCTTCACACAATTCTGGAATCTTAGAAATTATTTTATAGTTAGCATGACCAAACCTTTTATGAGTTAAATGGATACACTCTTGGTGTGGTTTGCAATTGGCTATTGTTTTTGTTGTGACTTTGCTGGCTACAACTTCATTTTCTGTACAAGTATTAATTATATACAAAGATTCTTTCATTATTCCCTGCACACACACCTTGTTTCCCTGTTTTATAGTACAATTTTCTTCAGTAAAACAAACCTCATACCCCATTTCTGTTAACTGAAACACACTTAGAAGGTTTGTTTCTAATTCTGGTACATATAAAACACTTTGTAGTTCAACTCCCAGACAATCAAAATATACATTACCCACACCACAAATCTGGATTTTTGTTCCATTTGCAAGGGTAACACACTTTTGCTCTGAAGTAGAAGTTTCCAAGGTTACAAATGAAAGTTTGTCTTTTGCCATACTTATTGAAGCCCCAGAGTCCAAAAACCAAGGATTCATTGTCTCTTTGACTCTTGCTAGAAGACACTTCTTTGTTGATTCAGCTTCATTCATGTTGTTTTCTTCTCTCCACTTTGCTGTCGACTGCTTTTTCTTCTTGTTGTTGCAATCCCGCCTTAAGTGTCCTGTGGAACCACAATTAAAGCATTTCCTTGCCTTTAATGCAGCCACCACGTCAGAAGATTTATGGCTTTGTTGAAATTCAGCCACAGGAAGTTTAAGGCTCTGTTGTTTTGAAGCTTGTCTTCTTTCATAGGTTTCCAGTAGTTTTCCAGCTACATACTCGAGGGTTAAATTTTTCTCCTCTTGACTTTCCATCATGGTGACAACCGCGTCGTACGATGAATCAAGACTTGACAAAATCACATAGACTTGGTGTATAGTTGTAAACTCCATCCCTCGTGCCCTGAGTTGATTGAAGATTTCTCTCATGCTTTTCAAATGGTTTGACATAGACTCCCCTGGTTTCAGCTTCATTCCATACAGCTTCCGGGTTAGAATTACTTTACTGCCCGCTGTTTCTCTTTGATATACAGCTTGTAGTGCATTCCAGCACTCTTTTGATGTATTCAAAAACTGAATGAAGGAAATTTGAGAGTCTTCCACAGCTAATGCAATAACTGCCATTGCTTTTGCATCGTCCTTAAACCATTTAGCATTCTGTGGATCTGCTCTATCTGGTGGATCCTCTGTGACTACATACCACAGTTCAGCCTGAATCAGATACATTTGCATTTTGTAAGACCATAATGCATAGTTAGAGTCATTCAGCTTTTCTAACAATTGATGCAAACCAGACATATTAGCTCCTGCCATTTCCTCTGCTTTAGGAATTTGTATCTCACCGTCCTCCTGCTCAGAGTCCTCCTCAGAGTCAGCCGACTGAGATTTTTCCTCACTTTGCAGCACTGGCTTTAGCTTGATGTCTTCCTTCATCAACAGTTTTCTGTTTTAGCAGACTCCTGGTTCTGGTTCTGATACTGCACCGTTCCCACCAAGTTCTGGTTCTTCTGCCTGGGTTAGGCTGGCGTAGGCTTCCTGGACTGGACTGGGCCCATAACCTTTGTTGGGTTATTGTGCCAGAACTTTTCTCCCTCTGGAACTCTGTTTGTGCTCAGAAAACAAACACACATCACGCAGGTCTTACACAGCAGAGCTGGTTTATTTCCTTCAGGCTTCTGTGCAGTCCTATTCAGGTCAGTTCAGATCAGCACACTGAGGCATACACAGAGAGCAGTGATCGTAGAGCAGTGATCAGTTCCATTTTACACAAGTGAGAAACTATATACAGATCTACACAATTCTTATCTACATTACATACAGCTGTGATGAGGCTAACTTAGAATCTTGGCAAGGTTCCCAGAACAGCCTCTATCTCAAGGTAATTGCTCACAGATAGTCTTTCTCTGTTTAACCCTGAGATAGCCATACACACACAATTTTAATGACTAAGCAAGTATTTCTTTTCATATACTTAACAAGCTCATTCCTCAAAATTGTTTTAGCTGTATGCTGTGATGAGTTTTTAAATTTTGCATAGAGAGCTTCAGCTATGGGGCAGTATAGAAATGTAATAATAAATAAATATAATCCAGTAATAAATATAGTCCAGTCTGAATGGTTCCTAAGTGTCAATTCACAACACAATAATGACTGAACTTGGATTTCTTTTGAACGGTGTCTGTGATTGTATAATAAATCTGTGATGGATTGATTGTAAGTGCACACATGAAAGCATCCTGAGAGTTGTAGCCTTAACTTGAAAAGCCCATGTTCTGTAAAATACAAAACTGAAGTATTTACCGGCTTGCTATTACACACACTGCTCCCAAATTAGAAAGTGCAGTTGTCATTCCTTTTCCAAGGCCAGTACCACCGCCCGTGATGAAGGCCACTTTCCCGTGAAAAGCATCAGGTGGCAACATCACTTTATGAAGAGGTGAAAAGAAGCCAGCTTGAGATTTGTCACTTTGATACATTGCTTTTGTTCCATGGCTTAAAAGCTGAAAATAGAAAAGGAGATAATCATATATATATATATATATATATATATACATACATACATACACACACACACACACACACACACACACGCACACGCACAATTATATATTTCAGGTAATATAGCCTAAAGAAAATTTACTACTGCAGTATAATAATAATAATAATAGTAATAATTTTATTTATTACCCGTCTCTCCCTCTGGATTGAGGGGGGAAACAACACCAAATACAATACATAAAATTAGTTAAAAGAGTGCATAAAACCAATACAATATTTAAATAACTATCAGACAATAATATATTTTTTTAGAAACCCATTTACATCGCACTTTCCAGTATTCAAAGTGTTTCACATGTTGTAATCCTTACAACCCTGTAAGGTAGTTCTGTATTACTATCCCCCATATAGCAAATGGGGGCGGGGACTGAGGCATAGAGAGAGAGGTTCGCCTAAGGATGCTTGGTGAGTTCATGACAGATATGAAATTTGAAGCTGGGACTTCTTGATTTTTAGCTCAGTTCTTTGACACCTTGAGAACTATGGTTAAAAAAAAGGGGGGGGGAGAAACATTTTTAAACCAACCTTCTCTAATCTGGTGCCTTCTAGATATTTTGGACTTCAAAAATAGCACAACCGACGGTCAGGTACCCTGGGAATTGTAGTCCAAAACAACTGGAGGGCACTAGTTTGGGAAGGCTGCACTACACTATACCAGTTCTCTATGTACAAATGCCAAAATTCCTAAACAGTCATTCTTGTGTATAAGCAAATAAGACGCCATCTCAAAATGTATAATGCAGCTTTGAAAGATCACTTTGTAAAAAGAAAAATGTTACTCGCAAACACTGGGATCAAGGTTCACATTCAAGCAGTCTTGTCCTAGACCTGTGTAGAAAATCCCATTTATGGCACAGGCTTCAAACGAATTATTTTGGATTATGAGTGACTGAGTGCAATGCCCTGGTACTGTTCAAAGTTTGCTAACTTCAATGTTGACACCAATGCCCACTGAAACAAATGAACAACATTCCAGTGAGCTTTGGAGTCTGGAGAACTATGGAAATGATAAGATAAGTAACTTATACTTAGCAGCAGTGGATTCAAAAAGCTGCTTAGACTTATATAAGGAGCTTGTGCAATCTTGGAATTTTAGACTTTTAATAAATTGAATGGCTGACATCATAACCCTCCCCATGACTTATGACAAACTGTTTTGGAAAGCCCCTTTAGTGTACCATGCAATACTACAGGGCTGGGGTATTGTCCACCACTGATCCAATGTTCCTGACATCATCAAAGTATACTAGGACTGTGCCAATCCATCACTAAGTTTTGGGATCGTGACACAACCTCCTCTCCTTTGTGCAACTTCACATCTCACCCACTCCCAGAAAAATACATCTTCATACACTTCTAGTTAAGCCGTAATGCACAATACCGCTGATATTGAAAGCAATCATCCAAACAGACCCTAAGTGTGCATATATGCATTTTGAAAGTATCAGAATGACTAAGTTACTATAAAACACAATTCTGCAAGGTGATTTACAATCTTCATCGTATGTACACCATCACAACACTGTGACATAGGCTCCCATTTGAAGAAACTATTCCCATTTATAGAAAACACTGCAGCAGCGTGCCCTTTGCCATACAATGAATCTATGGAAGAGCGTAGCCTTACATCTCCCTTTCCAACGGGTGACAGGAGGGCTGCTACCAGAGTTTGAAGTTTGAGTACTAGTAACGATTCCATGTTGTGAGGACAAAATAGAGAGAACTACATGCACTGCTTTGTGAGATAAAATTGTAAGCTGCAATCCTAACCATGTTTCCTGGGAGTAAGCCCCATTGAACAAGATTTCTGACCTTGCAGAATGTATGATTCATTTTACCACTATTTTTACCATGCTTGTTGTAACCACTTGTTGAAATTATAAAGCTTTATCTCTCTCTCTCTCTCATTGAACACCATGGGACTTGCTTTTGAGTAGACATGTATAAGATAGCACTCTAAGAGATTTTCCTTTTGGAAATTGCCAGCTGCTAAAGGTGCGTGTGTGTGTGCGTGCATGTGAAAGAAATTCAACTCAAAGTTCTGTTGTGAAGGGCCTCTTGGCACATTATGGTTTTTAGATGTTCCCTTTTGAAAAGTTCAAATGAGGCAGCTATGTTAGTCTGTAGTATGAAAACAAAAAGTGTCTGTACAACCTTAAAGACTTATGGCATTTTATTATTAAGGCATGAGCTTCTGTGGGCTAAACTCACTTCATCAGATGTAGGAATGGAACATCTGACGAAGTGGGGTTAGCTCATGCCTTAATAATAAAACACTGTTAGTCTTTAAGGTGCAACAAACTCTTTCTCTTTTAAAAAGTGTACATCTAACAAAGTATGACTACAACAAACACATGCTTGAAGTATATTACAATACCCACCCACCCATCACAATGATAGATAGGGTTGATTACAGCTCTGTTAAACTACACTCTGTGGAAAACCTGGATTTGTTGCTGTGTGAATTAGCCTTACTGAATGTCATGCAGTAGAAAGTTGTTATCTAGCAACTGGTAAACTGAGGCAAATTATAAAGAGAGAATAGGCAGATTGCATCCTGCGTATGCATTGTGATGTGTGCCTAGGATTAGGAGTACATCATATTCTGCAGACAGGGGGAAACGATGTTATATATCTTGCCAATGGTGAGGAACTTTCAGATGTTGTTAGACGAGAACTGCCATCATCCCAAGCCAGCATGGCCAATGGTCAGAGATGATGGGAGCTGTAATCAAATCACATTTGAAGGGTCAAAGCTTCCCCACATCTATATTATGTACAGGGAAGGTGTTGCACCACAAGACCAATGTGGGAGCTGTGTTTCAATGAGTTTATCCCACAATGCTCCTGTAACATTGAAAGGCCTGCAGCCACATGAAAATACCACCCTGCTGCAACTCATGTGTGTATACTAATTCTGTGGGAAAGTTCTATATAATCAGTCCCACTAATGCGGCTGCTAACCTTGAACAATTATAGGAACCCTGTGTAGAGCCCTGAAGTGGGGAAAAGCCCAGCTCCCAAATAACTTCCGTAAGTTGTAAAGAGTACCAGACACTGGCCTTGTTCAGAAGACACCTTAAACTGTGGCTTTAAGCACAGTGAATAGGGCAAAAAGCCTTATTTACCGTAGTTATAGCGGTGGTTTAAGGTGTCTTCTGAACAGGGCTAGTGTCTGTATGCAATCAAGGCAGAACTCTATTCTATGCGAGCTACGCTGGATCTAGACAAACAACAGTGTGGTGGCGGGGTCAGGAACAGACGATACCACTTCAAGACTCCAGGTGGTAGAAGCATGCTCGGTTCAGAACAGCACTCCCTGCAAGTCGAAAACTAGCAAAGAAGGGAAATGGCTAGTTTGTCTACACGCTGGGAAGATTTCCGCCCTCTCTTCAAAACGGTATTCCCTGCCGCCCCCACTTCCGTAGCCCGAAGGTGTCTACCGCATTGTGCAGCGCGTGTACAAACAAGCGGAGTGTTTCCTCTGCGGGGATGTTTCTGAAGCGAGGCTATACAGCGTCCCCAGCGGGAAGGTGAGAAAAACTCCTCCATCTGTGTGCCTGAATGTGGAAAGTGTCCAGACGGCGCTGGGAGCACCTTACCCGCACAGTTGTAGTAAGCAACTGCGGGACTAACCCGGTCCGTAGTAGCCCGCACTTCTTAGCCAGGACCGCCGCCATGTCCCCCTGCTCAGGCTCAGGCTGACAAGCGAAAGACCACGCCCTCCTACGGCTCCTCCCCCCCGAACCAGTTGCAGAGAACGACCCGCCATGGGGAGGGGCTTAACTCATTTCCCACACTTTGGCCCCGCCCCTTGCGGCAGAACCACGCCCCCGAGGGATGGATTTCGCGGGGGAGGGGGGGGGGGCGACGCCTCTATTCCGGAAGACGAAGTTGTCACAGTCCAGGCGGTGATGTTATCAGTGGAGGCTGGTGGCTCCGATTTTCATGGGGCTGTGAATCCCTTCTGAGATTCAGTCAGAACCAACCAGCTACAAAGGCGTCAAACCTGTTTTGGAGTTCAGCACTTTAGAGTTCTGGCTGGCTCTGACTGAATCCCAGAATGGATTCACAGACCCACCAAAAGTGAAACCAACAGCCTGCGCTGGGTGATATATTTCGGCTGCAGTTGGCTACAGATTTTCTTCAGAGCTTTATGGGAGTCCAATGCTCCCCAGAATCGGCTTTTTCAAATATGATCAATAGTACAAACGCATGAAGAGGAGCAGTGCCTCTGAGAATGTACAGAGTGTAGTCTTTCGCATCCCACCGAATATCCATCACCAACCACTCCTTCAATCCACATTGGATTGCTGCCGGGAAAACTTTAAAAGGCAAATACACTGGGGCTTGCCTGTTGAATTGAGAAAGTCTGCACTAAAAGCACACAGACATTAATAGTGTGCAATGATATACATGTCAACTCAGAATTAAGTTGGGTTTAATGGGACTAACTTCTAGGTAAGTGCACATAGGATTGCAGCCTTTCTTTTTTTATCCTATTCACACACGATAGGTAAAACTTTGGGTATAGACTTGCAACCATAGACTGAGACGTAAGTCAGGATTTCAGTTTCGACATAATTTTTTTCCCTCGCGGGGAGAGAGAACCCGAAGTTGTGTATCCATACGGTGAGATGCCCCTTAGCCTTTTTATCTCTTTTTTCTCTGGAGGCTTTCCTGCCACAACCTTTTTATTTTAAGATACGCATGCGCACAACATTAGGCACCTCAAGAACTTCCGCCCTCGCTATCTGTAGGCGGCGCTCTCTCCGCCTGGACCTCCGCGGTGCGTCATCATGAGCCTGATTCCTAATAGCTTCCAAGAGCACTGATTCGGACAGTGCGCATGCGTGCAGGGGTGGTGGGTGGGGAAGAAGCCCTGTGTTGCTTTTGGGTTGCTGACCTGAGGGGGAAGAGAGCGCCTTGGAGGACGGAAAGGCCCGGCGGGCGGGGGAGCGGCAGCCTCCGTTCGCCTCCAACTCAGGATGTGGAAACTGGTTCCAGCAGCCGAGCCTGGGCCAGGTGAGAGGGGATGGGAGTGGGCGTGTTTGCGTCTGGTCTCGCTCTGGTTTAACACTTAATTGCTCTCCCGCCTTTGCGCGTTGGTTGGCGTAGCCTGGACTAATCCAGTTCGTTGGTCCCCGATGAGGAAATGGCAGTCGCCAATTCGTTACCGTTAGGGAAGCAGTGGGACAAACGGTGTAAGCGAAACCTCAAAGGCACGCACACGTCCGGGGGCGGGGTTCACACGTGATGTGTGACTTGCTGGTTTTCTTTACTGTTGATGACGTATGTACGTAGGCTACGTTAAAACACTTACACACCACAATGTGTTTTTCACAGTGGTGAAACACAACGGTGGTGTGGAATGGTACCACAGTCTGTGGTGCAAGACATCCCAGAGCGTGGGGGCTTGTCTATATGGCTTGTTTACCCCAACCTAAATGAGCATATTTGTGTTTTTAGGTTACATGACGCAGCTGTCCATTCGCCGCAGTGCCGGGCTTTAGCCGCGATAATGCGTATCTTCGCGTTCACGATTTACCGTCACTCTTAGATCACATCCGAGTTTGCACCGCTATGGCTATGTGTCTTTGGGGGAGTTAAATCGGATTTTGACATGTGGGTGGAGATTTCAGGGTAGGACAACGTGATTGGCCGAGTTCCCAATTTTGCACCAATCTGCTGCCTTGTTCGTTTGCGCTGATTTTAGTTTGAAGTCTCTCTCCGGAGCTCCGCAGAGAAAGCTTCTTAAAACAAATTTATTCCTGTATTTATATATTTATTGCAGTTCTGTACCGCCCAATATGAGAAGCTCTCTGGGCAGTTCACAAAAACAATGCGGGGGAAATGGGCAGCCAGACGAAGGAGACATGTTCTGCTGCCTCGTTCCTTTTCCTCTGTAGCCTCGTTCCTCCCCCCCCCCCTGGTTTGTGGAGGCTGTTTCCCCTCCCTCCCGTGCCCCCATCCTTCCTCATTCTTTGAATTTCTTTATGGGGAGCAATGATGAAGCTATGGGAACAGCTATGGGATTATGGCATACTCTCCCCAGTGCGTTCTACCTGCCGCCAACATTATCATCCTTTTGGCACCAGGTTAAGGCTGTCTTTACTGTCAGACATTTTACAGCATAAGATAAGGTTTTAACCAGTCCTGGGGTTTTTTTTTAATTGCGGATTGTTTTAAATTGTTTTTGCATGTAAATGGGTTTTATATTATATGTTACATTGTATTTTAAAAGTTTTACTCTTTCTTGGGCCACATTACATTAAATTTAATGAATGGCGTTTTGCCCCAAATAAAACAAGTAATGTACATCTCAAACAAAACCAAAAATCTAAATGGCAAGTTATGCCAGTATAAAATCACATCCTTCCAATTTGCTTCTTTTCTGTGTTTATACACAAAATTATTTAGTGAGCCCAACATTGGTAAATATTTGCCAGCTTTTGTTTTATGTTCCTTTCAAGTGTGAAGCTGTTGCTGCCTTGGGAACATTTACTACAAGACAGGAAATAAATAACCAACAAAATAGCTAAACCTCTCTCCTCTGATGTTGGGTTGAAAAAAGGGCAATTCAGCAACAATCCAGCAGTGACAGACATACCAATGCATGTAGTGAAATAACTGTGACTAATGCATATTCATATGATTTTCTTGAAGAGCTGAAATGTCAAATTCTAGTTCGTAGATAGCCTCGTTCAACTGCACTCTAAAATGTAAATGTCTAGGCTAATTTATTTAGGTGTTTTACCATTACATTTTATAACCCTGGAAGGTACTACTTTTGCCTTTTAAAGAAGATTTTAAATTAAAATGTTTTTTCAATTCCAGGACAGCCATATTGGCTTTTAGTTGGTGTGGAGTATGTTGTTGGACGTAAGAACTGTGCCATTTTAATTCAAGAAGATCAATCAATCAGCCGAAGTCATGCAGTTCTTTCAGTTAAACATCCGCAAATGAACCTTGTAAGTATGAATAACTCTTTTGCCAACTATAACCGCATCAAGTTGCAATACCTGGTAAAAGGCATAAATTACTCCTTCACTACTAGATTTCCAAACTCTGTGTGTGTGTGTATAACAGTTTACCAGAGCTACACAATTGTAAGCCTATGCGGCAGGGTCTTGCTATTTACTGCTTTACTCTGTACAGCACCATGTACACTGATGGTGCTATATAAATTAATAATAATAATAACCTAATTCATGAGACATGATTAACTCGTTTGTGGGGGGCACCATTTTGCATAGATTGTGGCAGCCAACATGTCTCAAAAAGCCCTGCAGGTGAATTAACCCATGGTGGCTTGTCTTGACTTGCAAACAGGCCAGATGGCTTTATGTGGAAGGTAATACTACACCTCCACTGTTGCCATGAGATCCGAAGCCTTAATTTCCATTTTCAACTAAATGTTCGAACTGGGACAAACTGGCTAATTTTAACTATAGTTTGTCCAAACAACTGCAATTTATGGTTTATGATGCTGACTTACTAAGATAAACCATAACTAAAATGAACCACAGTTTTAGGTTTGGACAATACAACAAACTGATTTGTCAGCTGAAAACTGAAGCAGCCATGCTAAACAAGCAGAAAGGGGGTGGGGACCAGACTTGTGCATGTCACATGAAATTATGATTTAGCTTTATGTTTGAACTTGGCCTCCTAGTTTAACAGGATTTTATTTTGAAAATGCTTTGCTTCACCATTTATATATCTAATGAATAAGGTGGTTGTCAGAGGACTAATGCTAGAAGCATAGAGAGACAAGTGTTGTTTGACATATCTGCTAGTAAAAGTCACAAAAGTGATGTATATAACACAGCATAAAATTTTAAAGGGAATTTTATGCTGTGCCATTAAAACAAAAACTTTTGGACTATTTGCAAGTAAAAGCAAAATCTTCATAGTAAATGCTGTGCAGCTGAAATCTGATTCACTTTAATGATTACTGCAGAATAACAGTCTGCTGTTGCATCCTTCTGAACTGTTACAGCAAGTTAATATTTTATGTGTAGATATAAGGGGGAATTCCTACATTGTTTCCTGAAAAGTAGATTTTTATTGATAGGGAAAAGATATTGAGCATTCAAAACTACATCACGTTCAACGTGTGATAATTCTCTTTTTACTGTACAGTAAAATTAAAGTGGCATAGCCAGCTTAAAATAATCTGGATAGCTGCTTTCAGTATTTGAAATGTTATGTTTTTAATGATCATTTTCAGAGTCAATCCTCCTCATTTCCTGAGTTAACATTAAAGGACACCTCTAAATATGGTACTTTTGTCAATGAAGAAAAACTGCCAAATGGTACTGCCAAAATATTGAAATCGGGTGACAGAGTCACTTTTGGAGTCTTTGAAAGCAAATATAGGTATGATTTATTTATTTATTTTATTACATTTATATACCGCCCCACAGCCAAAGCTCTCTGGGCGGTTTACAATTTGTGCTAAAAGAAAACTCATGAGTTTGAAAGTCATGGAGTATTTCTAAAGAAGAATTAAAAATGGAGAAAAAATTAATTGTTAATTGCTAATTGTAATTCTTAATTGATCATCTCTTTTATAATATAATTGGATAATTGAAGCTGCAATTGTATGCACGTTAACTCAGGAGTATGTCCCATTTACTTGGGTATAAGCCCTAATGAAGTTAGTGTTGCAGCCTTAGTAGGAAAGAAGTCCCTATAATCTCAGTCTGATGGTTAAATGGTACTTGAATTTCTTTATAATGGACCTTTGTTGTTAGTTTTTTGAGATCTTGTTTTGGTATATGAAATAGATAAAGAAAAAGTTGGGAGGTTTTCTCCCCATTGTGTTTTTAGATTTATATTACAAGTAGATACTCTTCACGTTTAAAGTACAGAACTCATACAATTTATTTGTGGAAAAGGCACCCTATGTGTATGCACTTTAAAGACTGTGATGTTAGTGATGACCACCAGCTTGGATGGTTTTAAAAGGGGATTAAACAAATTCATGAAGGTTAAAGCTATCAACAATTACTAGTCTGGATGGCTATATGTAATCTCCAGTAAGAGAGGTAGTATGGCTCTGAGTACCAGTTGCTGGGGAATGGAAGCAGCAGGGGGCTATTGCATTTATGTCCTATTTGTGGACTCCCTTTGGACAGCTGGTTGGTCACTGTGGAGACAGAATACTGGACTAGATATTTATTTATTTATTACATTTTTATACTGCCCAATAGCCGAAGCTCTGATATGCCTCTGGTCTGATCCAGCATGGCTTTTCTTATGTTCTTAATGCTTTTTTTTAATGTCTATTTGTATAAATTCAGAACTCCTTTTGTCAGTGGTAGACTATTCTACTTGCTGAATGGGGGCAGGGGCGGGGATAGTCAGACTCATCATGCAGTCCCTTATACCACCACCCCCAAAAAACTCAGAGGATTAGAGGACCCTCCAGGAGCGAGAAGGTAGTTTTGGCAGCTGCAGAGAGAGGGGAGAAATCAGTGAAGGTCTCCTTCCCACACTTTCCGCCTGCAGGAGCATTCTGAATGGGAACCCTTTTAGGAATAAAAACTCTGGATCCATATATATGTACTTCCAGACTAAATTAACTTTGAAATGTTTGTCTAGTAAGACTGTTTCTCCCCCCCCCCCCCATCTTTCCTCCAAAGTCCTTTTTTCCCCATACACTTTGCTTACCCATTGACAATGTTATTATCCATGTGGTCTTGGCTTTATTGAGTCCTCTCTTTCCTTGTGTCTTCATACTCAGTCTGTAACATTGTTAAAATATGTCTCTTTTTCTCTGTTCCTTCTGCAAGAAATCTACTCCATTCCTGCTCATCTCTTACCTACATCAATGCTATCTTTTTCTCCCTGGTCTCCCATTGCCTT
This sequence comes from Elgaria multicarinata webbii, assembly GCF_023053635.1. Classification (NCBI taxonomy): domain Eukaryota; kingdom Metazoa; phylum Chordata; class Lepidosauria; order Squamata; family Anguidae; genus Elgaria; species Elgaria multicarinata. The sequence continues at coordinate 82,683,355 of NC_086177.1, read as the reverse complement.
AACTTGGTCTCTTCATGTCTATCCAGCACTGGGGTGCCAAAATCATTCACCTCTCTTATCACCCTGATCATGTGACACCTTTTCCTTAAATCCTTGCACTAGCTTCCAGTCAGCTCACAGATCCAGCAAAAACTCATTGTCCTTGCTTTCATAGCCCTCCATATTCCTGCCCCTACTTATCTCTCTCCCCCCCCCCCCATTTCCTGATACCACTGTTATGGGCACAAGTGTTCTGGCATTGTGAGACAGGGCACCCCAAATCAAGTGAGACTCTTATTGCAGCAAATCCCACTATAAAAGCTTAATAGTTACACTCTTCAGAAATCATATATCTTGTGGTAATTAGCTATACACTTCGTAATTCCAGAACATTCAAAAGCTAATAACTTTAACCATGTCTGAGATCCATTCAACTGGGTTTCCCCATTGCAATCTCTTCAGCTCAGAATACAGGACAAAGGGGTTGACAGATCCCTGGTGTAATCCATTCCAGGCAGTCCAAAACAAGGGTTCTAGAAAAAGACATAAACAAATTTACACATGTAGAGGTTTGGTCCAGCCTTGCAATCTGCATTGGAATCTCAACGGCCTATCAAACCCAAGCATCAAGACAGGTTCAAGAGTAAGTCCAGAGTAATCCCACACATACAGAGATTTCAGCAACCACAGCTTCTACTTGTATCTCAACACTACATGGGTCCAAATCCATAGCAAACAAGAATTCAAGGTCTATGAAAAGTATAGCAGTACTTTCATTGCAGGTTCTTAACAATACAAAGCTCAAGGAGACAAGAGTCTAGTTTGGATGGAGAGTCCATGTGAAGAGTGCCTCAAGAGGCTCAGATTGTAGTAAATCCAAGCAGAGAAGGTTTGGGACAATAAAGATGGGAATATTTCTAGTAAAGGCTCCCAGCCTGGTCATCAGCTTAAAAGAAAGGTGTAGCTATGACAGCTCTCTTCCTAAACAACTAACAGATGAGGGGATTTGGCCCATAAACAAGGCCCCTGCCCTAACAGGGCATCTCCATTTTGCCCTTCAGAGGTGATGTTTCAATCTGTGTGACACCTCCTAAACTCCCCACCTATTATTATTATTATTATTATTATTTATTTATTTATATAGCACCATCAATGTACATGGTGCTGTACAGAGTAAAACAGTAAATAGCAAGACCCTGCCGCATAGGCTTACATTCTAGTAAAATCATAATAAAACAATAAGGAGGGGAAGAGAATGCACCAAACAGGCACAGGGTAGGGTAAAACTAGCAGTATAAAGTCAGAACAAAATCAAGTTTTAAAAGCTGTAGGAAAAAGAAAAGTTTTTAGCTGAGCTTTAAAAGCTGCGATTGAACTTGTAGTTCGCAAATGTTCTGGAAGAGCGTTCCAGGCGTAAGGGGCAGCAGAAGAAAATGGACGAAGCCGAGCAAGGGAAGTAGAGACCCTTGGGCAGGTGAGAAACATGGCATCAGAGGAGCGAAGAGCACGAGCGGGGCAATAGTGTGAGATGAGAGAGGAGAGATAGGAAGGAGCTAGACAATGAAAAGCTTTGTAGGTCAACAGGAGAAGTTTATATTGGATTCTGAAGTGAATTGGAAGCCAATGAAGAGATTTCAGAAGTGGAGTTACATGGTCAGAGCGGCGAGTCAAGAAGATGATCTTAGCAGCAGAGTGGTGAACAGAAACCAAAGGACTGATGTAACCTGTTGTGTTAGGTTCTCAGAGAGAAACTGTAAGCTTTGTTCCCTGCAAAGGCTGATGCTAGCAGCATCTTAACTCCCACCTCCTTTCTTCTGAGAACACTGACAGATAAGGTCACATTGATTCTGACATTTCACAGGTTGAAAAGGGCCAAACTTTTCCGGACTAATTCGTCAGATTCTGGCTAGTAACTATAAAACCCACTGCAGTGTTGGAGCTGGGCCACAACAGCCACTGATCTTCACTTCTGCAACTATACTGCTTTCTACTGTTTGACAATCTCATGCAACTAACTAAGCCTAAGCACATTCAACTGAAGTAAACACATACCTCTTGCCTGTTTATTTCTGCCTCCTTTTCCTTTTTCCCCCTTGTGTTGAATGTTTATTTATTTGTTACATTTATATACCGCCCCATAGCCGAAGCTCTCTGGGCGGTTTACAAAAGTTAAAAGCTGTAAACATTGTAAAGATTGTAAGCTCCTGTCTTCTAGTATTTTGTAAAGTCCTATGCACACTGATGGTGCTATATAAATATTAATATTTTAATTGTATTTTCAGAGTAAAATATGAGCCTTTGGTTGTGTGCTCTTCATGCTTAGATGTTTCACAGAAAAGGGCTTTAAATCAAAATATTCTGCAACTGGGAGGTCACGTAGTGAATGAGTGGAAAGAAGAATGTACTCATCTTGTTATGGTCACAGTCAAAGTTACTGTGAAGGTAAGTTTTTTGTGTGGGTACTTTTATGCAAACATAACATGGATTTTTCTGAATGGTTTATTACAAGAAATTGTCTCTTGTAGTAAGTGTAGCAACTTTTCTGTGATCCTTCTCCGTGGATTCACTTCAATATTTGATTTGAAAATCAAAGCTTCCTAACAGCAGGCACTGGAGTATTGTAACTTCTTTTTGTGAGGCATCAGGGTTTGGGTTCTGTGTAGGGACAGGTGTCTTGCAGTGCAATCTCATACAAGTCCCGTATATGGGGTTCACTTGTAGATGTGGGCATAGGATTGCATCCTTAACCAGCGAAATAGCCTATTACACAAGTAGCCATTGCGGAGTGGAGTAAGAAAGGAGGAGAGGAGAAATCTAATGGTTTTAGCATACCAGGAGCTGCCACAGACAGGTGTTATAATGAACAATTTGATAGATAATTGGGATGAAACTAGGATACAGAAGGATAAAATATTGCAAATGTTTGAATTATAAAGAGATAATGAATTACTGTAATAAGTAGTTTCAAGTGTAAGAATGAGATGAAAAGTCAGGTTGAATTGGGTCAGCAAGGAAGCTGGGGAGAAGTGTTGAAGAGCACATGAGTAAAGGAGATAAGTACTTCAGAACTGGGAAGAAGTTGGGAGAACTTGGGGAGACTACAGACAATGTGGTATTGGGAGAGTTATGCTGCTGATTAGATGAAATAATAAAGCAGTGAGAATGGTACTCGTACAATAGTAGTAAATAGTAGTAAAAATGTAATAAATAAATAAAAATAAAATGTGTATTAAAATACTTTTATACTGCAGTACTTGCTCCTGCAGAGCCTCTGTTTAAGAGAATACGAGCAACCAATAAATGGCGGGGGATGGGGGCGTATTAAGGGTATGAAAAGTGAAATAAGACCAGACGGAGAGCACTGATTTTGTACTATTGTGAATTACGATAGTAATTTTCTGCTTTATTTGTAGACAATATGTGCATTGGTTTGTGGTCGACCAATTATGAAGCCAGAATATTTTGCTGAATTAATAAAAGCCATTCAGGCGAAGCAACAATTACCAATACCTGAAAGGTAATGAGCTATAAGATAAGTCCTTTAAACACCTACAGTGTGATAGCTATATTTTGGGCTATGACATTCTACTATGTAGCACATGCCAATACTACATAAGGTTCATAAAAACTTCCGAAATATGCTGTGCTTGGATATAACCATTGTATTCAAGTCATGCATGTTCACCAAGATGTATAAACCGTGTGTTGTAGGTGTCTATGCTGCAGTGAAATTTAATTTATCAACTTAGATAATATCAAATGTTATTACATATTAAATACATTTTAATGCATACAAAAATTATGTTTTGACTGTAGCAGAAACTCACTTGTAAAATGCTGCTGCTGTTCTTGATCCTTTAAGAAAGGGCATAAGGAACTACCTTCTGCTGTATATTTCTGGCCCGGGGGGGTGGGGGGCTATATATTGAAGAGTAACAGTTCATACAGCGTCTCCTTCTCAACGTGGATAACAATAGAACATCAAAATATAATTTAAAGCAATGCCAGTGATAATAATGTCCCTGGCAGAAGTGATAATTGCAACAGATTATTACAGGGCTTCAGTTTGCTGGCTGATACACAGGGGGAAAGGCCTTCCTCACTTGTTACGAATCATGGACATACAGGCATTTAAAGAACCAGCATCTTGAATTTTAGCCAGAAACAATCTGGAAGTCAGTAGAAGTCAGCTCTTGAAAAACTGGAACTATAATATCTTGGTGACTAACACCTTGGCAGATTTGTACTGGCCGTTTTCCACTGCAGGGTTAAGATGTGCCAAACACCTATAGAATTCAGTGGAATACTGAATGCTCTTGGAGTTTCCCATTGTCATGGCTGGTGTTCCCAGCTGGCATAGCTGTCCCAAACCCTTGTCAGATGCGGGATTGAAATAGGCAGTTTATTCATACCAGGAGCTGTTCAGCCAGTCTATTCCTTTGCGCAAAAAAGGAAGGTTACATGTTAATCTGTAATTTCCCAAATCGGGAGACCTAGGGAATGATTCTTAACAATGGATTTAACTATTGCCTCTTTCAGACTTGGTGGAACAAAGTCTTCCCTCAGTGAAGCTGCTTAAATACAGTTAAATAATAAATATAATCTGTTATGTGTGTGCTACCACTGAGATTTGTCTATGTGAGTTCTTCAGAAACTGCAAGGTATCCTCTGATGTTTTAAGAACTGTATCTGATTCATTTTCACAGGTTGCTATAGAGATCTCTATGGTAATATATTCAAAGTGGTGCTTCTACTCTTGGGATTATGTACATTAACAAAACATGGCTTTTAAATGAAATTACATAATTAATGCTTGCTTCAGTAAAATAACATTCTCCAGAATACAACTCAATTTCCAGTTTGAGATGAAGTTGTTCTTAGTTCATTCATCAGCAGAAAAAAAACCTCTTATTTTTTTTAAAAACAGGGTGGGCAAAGCATGGGTAGGTCATATAAAAAGACAACTGTAGTGTTGTTTTTTAAGACTTTTGGTAATATCTAGAACACATTATAAATATAGTAGTTGTCTTTGCAGTCGTCGATAGCTTATTTTAACAACTTGCACTGAGCAAAGAGGAAGTGCTGGACTGAAATGTAGGGAACACTCATGGGCCTTACGTTCAGTAATGCCTACCTGTAACACATGACCCCCAGTGGGATGGGGAGAAGAAGCTGGGTTTTATTGCTGAGCCCATATGCAGGGGGCTCATGACCTAAGATTTCATAATATAAATGTATTAAGCAAAATAGATATTGGTTACAAGATATCCAAACTAAGGAAAGGGGTGGGTGGGGTGGAATCACCTTCTCCTTGCTGTGCAGTTGTAAACATGCCTATAATAGTAAGAAATTCATTTCATGTCTTCCAATGATTTTATTTTAAGCAACATAGAAATGGAAGCCTGCTAATAGCACTTCAAAATGCAAGTTACATTTTTATTGCTGTCTCCTCCATTTGCAGATTTTATCCTCCGATTGATGAGCCAAGCATTAAGAGTGAAAAATTAGATCTGGCCATCTGTCCTCAAAGAAAAAACATCTTCAGAGGAAAAACATTTGTTTTTCTGACTGCTAAGCAGGTAACTGGCCAGACAAAAATTGTTTCAGGATAATTTATAGAGGTTAAAGCCGAGATTAATTTTGCTCATTATCTCTCTTCGCTCATTATGTAGAAGCTCCATGTGAATAATGAGAAGTGGGGCTGTGGGGCTGGCCTGCCCACAGATGACCACAGAGGGCATTCACTTGTTCACAGGGACCCCTGATTAATGGGGAACCCATATAGGCCACCCACTCATGTGGAGATGCCCCATGACAAATGTCCATTCTCAGAAATGGACAAGGAAGTAGAGCCAGGATGGGCATGACGTTGTGGGTGGGCCAGCAGTATGATCCCGCTACCTGTTGTTTGGGTAGAGCCCCTGCATGTGTTTGACATAGAAAGCAGGCTATTGATAGCCTTGATTGATGCATATTAAAATGGATGGGAAGCCATGTTTAATCTGTGTTCCTTCTGAAGGTAGATAATTAATCTGATTCCTTACACAGAATTTGTAATCCAAATGAAGAGTTCCTGCACTCATCAGAACTTGACCTTTCAGTCAATCTTGTACTCTTAATTTATTTAGAGTCACCTGATGAGGTGCATTCATACCAACCAAGGCAAATGGACATACAGGTTTAAAAGTGAGTAGAAAACTGACTGAAAGACCACTGTCTGAAGGGCTTGTTCTCTTTCCTCCATGAGCAGGGAGATCAGAAGTGGGTGTTGGGCTTGCACCCTTCTTTCCACGTCTTTTCCCATTCCCATTATTGTGTGTGCAATGCAGTGCTGAAATTAGGTGATTCCGCATTCATTAGACTGCAGAAGCCCTCTAACTATTTTACCTATTTAGAACAAGGAGTCCAAAATGCAAGATTTTATATGGTAGGTTAACTTTGTAGAAATATAATGTGATAAAATAGAGAGAAGAAAACTTTGAAATAATTAACAATCACTCTTGTAATATTTTCTGTGTGTAATTTTTATTTGTTCAGCGTTGGGGAGCCCTCACTATGGTTCCTTTGCTTTTTAAATTCTGAAATGATATGTATATTTATACAATTAGAGAAAGATGCCATATTAATGTAAGCTCTGTTGTAGTTTTTAATTGTATTGGCTTTGTATTTAATTTTAGCATGCAAAACTGAGGCCAGCAATTAAACTTGGAGGAGGAGAAGCAAAGCTGATGACCGAAGAAGCAGAGGATGTTGCTTCTTTAATAGCATCTGATGTTTGTGTCATTGAAGTAGAATTAACAAACTTTCAAGCATCGGTTTCTGACTCGGAGAGGAAATGGATTGATATAATCACAGCTGCCTTACAAAGGTGTGGTAGTATTGTCTTTGACCAAAATATGATTGTTGAGATCTTAGTAACTGGATACTATTCTTTGGAGGAAAGAGCTGCAAAATCATTAAGGATACAATAATTCAAATAGGGGCTGAATCATAAGTATGCAAACTCAAATGTCCTGTGACAGTGCTGTGAAAATGGCAATTTCAGGTCTTCCACAGCTCCATGTTCCAGATATTCCTCAACCATCATAAGGTTGGAATTGCCGTTTGGTGTTCTCATGCTCCCCTCTATTAAATCTAATGAACAATTGACTACTTGTTTTATTTATTTCATTTCATTTTTATACCACCCCATAGCCAAAGCTCTGAGTGGTTTACAATTATGATGTATTATGTATTTATTCCCATAGCTTTTGGGGTCAATTCTACCCTTATTGGAAAAGTAACCCATGCTTTGTTGCTGGGTTAACCGCTTGGTTGTTTAGCCCCTGGTCTGGGTGTAGACTGCACGATCTGCAATCAACAAAGGAGCTAATCATGACTTGTAGGGTAAAAACATCTGCTCATCGCTGTTTGTCACCCATTGGATGGGTTGTCATAATATGCAAAGAGGCCCATTGTTTTAAAACTAACAGCCTACAATTCTGTGAGCATCCCCAAAAGTATCTAGGTCTAGACTTGATTAAAATCTAGGAAAATAACCACCTGTCTGAGATGTCAAGTGGCAGCCTCAAAACTGGTAGGGCCTGATACTGCTAACACCAAGAGAAGAGCAGGTGTCATCACTGTAGGAGATATGATGACAGAAAATCACTGCAACAATATCATTCATGTAACCATTTTGCCTGTCCGACTCAAGCAGTTGCGAAGTGTGGTAATTGTGCATAGGCTTCTTGCCATGGTTTCAAGTTCTGTGAAATTTGTTCTTACAGGTAATTTATTATTTATTATTATTTATTAATTACATTTCTATACCGCCCAATAGCCGGAGCTCTCTGGGCGGTTCACAAAAATTAAAAACATTCAAAGTATAAAACCATAATATAAAATACAATATAAGAGCTCAACCAGATAAAAACAGCAGCAGTGCAAAATTACAAATTTAAAACACCAAGTTAGAATTTATTTATTCACAACTCCTGATTATTTCACTGTTAGAATTATATAACTGTTATATGTGAGTTATGTACATGTATAACATAATACGTTTTTTTTTTTTTTTTTTTTAATGGTGGGGTCTGTTACATGTTTTATATTGCAGGGTATTATTGATCCCCTTCTACTTAAAAAGGAAAGTTCTCAATGAAAATGTGTTTTCCCCCTAACAAATGGTGTCATGTATTTTATTTTGATGGCTTTCTTGGGCTACATTTGACCCACAAAGCAGATTGAGGCAGTAAAACAGTTTTTGTTGATTGAGGGTTAAGCAGTTTGGGAATGGTGCCTAAAATACACAGATGGGAGCTCCTCGGTATTCTGGATACAAGACTTGTGGGCAGGAAATAGCACGATTTAATAGAACTAAGTGTTTCACTGGCAGATTCCCTTGGGCCTATCTACGTAGCTAGCACATAAAGGCTGCAATTCAGGAGGACTTGTGCGTTCCTGTGTACATTTCACGTCAAGCTGCAGTAGGAAGGAATGACCCGAGAAGACCCAGTGTGCTGCTTGTGTGCTGCTCCCTGAGTTCTGGCTGCGAGGTTTTGCATCTGTCACTTTGATGTAACTTTTAAAAACAATTTTTCTGAGAATAATGTTCGGTGAATGATTTTCAGTTGTTTTTCTGATTGTATTTTATTTCTAATAGGAAGAAATATAGGACAATTTCAGAGGCAGAAATTGGGTTAGCAGTTATCTTTGCATCTACAAAAAGATACTGTAATCCTGAAGCTTTAATTGACGCAGGTAAAAAAAAGTCTTTATTGCATCTTACCTCTGTGATCTTTAGTTTCAGGGACTGCATTCAGAAGATAGCTCTAAAGATGGTACATGTTGTGTAAAGTGCTTCTTTATAGGATAATGCAACCATATGAACTTTTATCATAAGAGTCCTGCTACATCAGAGCAAAGGTCCATCTATTCCAGCATTCTGCTCACATAGCGGCCAACCAGCTGCCTGTGGGAAACCCACAATTAGGACATGAGTTCATAGTACCGTCCTGTGTTCCTGGTCATGTTCTCCAGCAGTGTATCCAAAATCTAAGACAACTACAAGATTGATTTAGATTTTATGTTGTGCCTAGGAACAGTGATGAAAAAAATAGTATGCGTGTTTTTTAAATCCAAACGTTCATTCTTCCTTGATGTTTTTAAGCTGCAGATGTAAAACCTGCTTATTCAACATCAATTGTTCGAGGACCAAGCCTTTCTCAGAGTGCAGTCGTAGATGAAACTGTAATGCCTGCCATCGTAGGCGACATCACTGCATATGTAGCTGACACAGAAATGGACCAACTGATGGACACATGGTAAATTATTGTTGGGATCTCTTTTGAATTGGTGTTTATAAAAATGATTTCATGAACATGCTACTGTCAGTATGACTATGATGCCTTTATTTTCAAATGGAACTTTCCATTGAGGTCCAGGAAGTGGATGGACAGATTCTTCAGCTTCCTACTAAAGCCAGATACATCCTGGTGATGGGAATACACTACGGAACCTGCCTGCTCTTCTCGAACTATTTTGTAAACATAGATTGTAGAATTTTTCAATCAGTAATTTATTTATTTATGGCAATATCTGGGCACAGATTTATATCTGTCACTCTTTAGTAATAAGCTGTACTGGCACTGCTTTTTTGAGAATATTTACCTGAGGAACTTAAGTATAAGCAAGACTGTATGTCCTTTCTTTTAGTAGAATGTTCTGTGCCAAAGTAACCCTAATTTATGCACGTCAAAAGATGTGCATAAATTCCATAAACATTTGCATATATATCTTTTTGCTTGGATTATTTATTCTGCTTTTGCTAGTTATAGGGAAGGATACCGAAGACTCATTGTGTGACCAGTGGAAAATCCTCCAAAGATATAATGAGGCAGTAGTAGTCATGTTAACATTCAAAAATGGAAGCTGAGATTCTCAGGGTACTGATCTAGCAGAGGCTACAATGGCAGCGGTTGGGCTGCATCCGTTTGATGCAGGAAGGTGGGGTGTGACTGATGAAATAACTAGAACTGCTTTGTTGTGACCAGCTTTGAGTTTATTGTGCACAGAAAAGTAGCATACAAATAAAGTGACTGCAGGTGTAATCCTGTGAATGTTTAGTCAAAAAAGCCCCACAACTCCCAGCGTTCCCCAGCTAGCCATTGTGATTGGGGAATGCTGGAAGTTGTAGGACTTTACTCTGTCTAAACATGTGTTGGATTATACCCTAAAGTGTGTTTATATAAAATGTCAACCTTGTGGATTTATTGTTGTATATTAAAATTCTGTATGTAGGCTGCCATATCTAAAAACATTAGCTAGACTTGTTCATTGCAACTGGTTAACTTTAATATATCAATCCTATGCATGTTTGCTGAGGTGTAAATAAGTCTAGGTTTAGTATATTCCCAAGATAAGAGTGTGTGTGATTTCAGCTCCAATTTTAAAATAATAGTTTGAAGGTAAGGATCTGTAATGATACAGTTTGGGGCTGCTTTAAATTACTGTTGTTGTTGCTGTTGCTGCTAGTTGTGTTTTATTCATACGGACAGGAGCTAGCATTTTAAAATTAGTTTATTTGCTCATCAAAGTTGTAGTAGATGCAAATCAAAATATGCAACTGAGTCATGTATACATGGGCCTGGGTATGCTTTGCAATTCCTCAAAACTACAGGTGGCCACTAGTTTAGCTTTTTCCACTGCCCCTATGCCAGATGATAGCAGAGGAAATGTTAATTTCCCGAGTCTCGGTTAAAAAACCCTTCACAATTCTAGGTATCAGCCACATTTTTTAAGATGCCAGGATAATCAGAAGTCTGCGATGTTTCTCACACGTTTATGGATGGCTATATAATGGGCATGTGTCCTCCTGGTACTGCTATTTGTTATTAACTTAGTATATCCTGCTGACTCTGGTACTTTTTTTCCTGACTATACAGTATGGAATTAACAGGAGAGAAGAAAAATAAAGAAACTCATGTAAGGGATCGAAGAAGAAAAACCAATCAATATGATATAACTACCGTAATGGAGACTCCAGCAGAAACTGGCACTGTAAACTTAGGGGAAGCATTGCCAAGCGTGGACAGAAGGACTGGGATTGACCAAAATAACCTATCATTCTCTCCCTCTAAAATGTTCGGGCATAACAGAAGCAGAGAGAGAGATTCACAGCAACAAACAAATTCAATTAAAAATTACTTCCAGACAGCTACTAAAAAAAGGTATGTTCACATAAATCTCCTACACTTGGTAATATGTCAAATAACTATTATTCACCACTTCCCCGTTTTAAGTTTTGTAAATCTATTTATGGAATAATACACTTAGCTCTCAAAGATCTAGGGTTCTTCAAATATTCCAGCTTCATAGGAACTGAAAATATGGGCAATCTTCATTTGAAATCCTGATAACATATGAGCGCTCAAAAGCTATGATCAGATATTGTTGTAGAGCTAATGAGCTTCCTGCAAGTTTGCTTAATGAAAGATTGTACATGATAAAGCCTTTGAGATTAGTGAAACTAACATACACTGTTAAATGCTTGCCCCATTTTATTTCTAGTACCATTTGGTTTATATTTGAGTGTGACCAGTGGCTTGGATACAGACTCAAAGCTTCATCACACCAGCATTATGCTGTGCAATCACTGTGAATTGTATACGAAGGACTCTGAAGTTTTCTACCTTATAATGTGCTTTTACTGTGAAGTGCTCCGATCTGTCCTGCTATGAATCCGCTGCTTCCCTAAAAGATGCACCGAAAATAGAATCTTTGAAGAAACGACTCTTCTTACTCCCCCACAGTCCCAAGGCTAATTTTAACATACTTCTTTGTCCTTCTCCGAGTGGCCACTGGAGACACAGAAGGATGATTTTTAAACTTCAAATTAAACAAACCCAACAACAACAACGATGATAGCTTAATGCTGTGGGGATAATTTGAGGGAGACGGGTACGTGGGATGAAGCTATAAGTCATAACTAACTTGTCTCATTGATTTTAGTGGGACTAAGGCATGGCTTAGTCTGGACTCAACTGAAAGATTCATATTAACTTATCAATTTTAGAAGTGAACATGCGTGTGTTTGTGCTCTATTTATCTAAAGAGAGAAATGCCTTTTTTCTGTCCTAAGAGAAAGGAGCGAGGTTGGAGAAACGTCAGTATCTAAATATGCAAAGACAGAGGAGAAGTCATCACAGGTTTCCAGTCTCACTCAGCCTGTAACTTCCCTATGTGAAAACAATGGTGCAGAAAGAACTCAAAAGAGACAGGGTGTCTTGGACCAGAAAACAAATGAGCCATATATAGACACAAGTAGAAAGTCTAAAATAGAAACTACTAAAATGGAGAAAACTGCAACTGAAAGTATTCCTGATAGAAAGTCCACATCAAAAAAGAGAAAAGAATTGGATGACTCATTAGAAGATGAAGCTTCATTGGAGCTTGTCTTTAGCCAAGAGCTCGATTGGGAAGAGGATATAAGAGATGATGGTGAAGAAAGTGCTCAGGGTGCAAAGAAGAAAAGGAAACTGGAAAATAAAGACAGGACATCAGCAGGCATGGAGGCCCAGAGACATTTGGTACGTGGCTTTGGGTTGTCATTTTGTTTTTGTTTCCGTCTTTTTTCCTTTTGCTCTAATATACATGTTGTGTCCTTCAAATTGCAACAGAACCACGTGTGTGTGCAGAACCATACATGTGCTGCACCTCCCAATATTAGGTTGTTATCATAATGTTGAAATAAATATTTGAACTGATATCAGGGATGGAAAGAAACATTGAATAATGCATACCATTTTACAGATGGGATGACAGCATGAGTATATCTGTATTCAGAATTATTGCGTTTTAGAGGGTGAGCTTTATAAAGCTGCTCCTCAGATTGATAAAAACTTTTTTAAAAAAGAGCTATTGCTTGACAGTCTTGGTTAAAAAAAGAAAAGTGAGCTACTCCTAATTGAATACAGGAAGGAGTATTCGATTTGGATAAGGGGTTCACACCTCCTATGTCTAAACACTTGATTCAGTTGCATAGATGTGATTTTAAATAGGGCCAGTGCATTGCTGGATTAAAAATACTCAATGAATTGTCAGCAGCGGTCAAGTATTTTGTTAGTTGAACTACTACAAAAGGTTTTTCTGCACAAGAGCATTCTTGGCATCATGTTATTTAACAATGGAACCCAAGGAAAATGTTTTGTCAAAATGCACTGGTAGATAGGGAAGGAAGATATGTATTTACAAAAATTAAAATAGAATGTTGAGCTGCTGTTTTGTCTCAGTTTCCACTAATTTTAAAAGGTTTGACTTCCTTGGCTTCTTTTTGGAGGTATCATGTCTACTTCATGGAAGAAATGTATGGGACCAGGTTTTTATTCTTTTTATAATATTTATGTGGAAGTGCAGTGATTAGTATATCTAACAATTCCAAACAAAAATACTCCAGTGCACAATTTCAAGCATTTAAGTTCTGTAAAAATAACGAGCTATAGTGTGCCTGTCCCTCTGCTTGATTCTGGTTCCATATCTAAAACATTTTATTGAAACAAATGATCTGGGCCTCTTTGTATTGTGTCATAATTATTTCCCTGAATAACTTCCCAGTATTATCTTAGACTTCTTTGTGTAAACTTTGTACTTTATTGTGTTGTCAAAATAAATCAGCCAGAAAATTACAGTAATGTTAAAGTTTTTCATTAATGAAAATTAGCACTCCTGTTTTATGCTTTAAGGGTGCAATCCTATGGGTTGCCCCTTTGATGATCATGACCCAATGCAGGATGGGAGGATCAGCATCAATCTTTGCATTTCCATTCTCCCACCCTGCATTTTTTTACTAGATCAGCTTTTCTGCTGGACTAGCTGGGGTGCTTTGGAGGGGGAGAAAAAGAGGCTGAAGAGGCCTCAGGATAACTCATATCCTGGCCTCTCCAATCGTCCTCTCTCCCCACGCACCAGAACATCTCCTTCTGTAGTTGATTTCCTGATCTTGGATTGCAGCCAGTGTGGTTCTTCCTGCACTAGCGGAAGGTGGTCAGAGCTCTGATTCCTCCCTTCAAGGTCGGAGCGCTGTCTCTCACCTCGGCTCAGGAAATTAAAATTATCCTACGACCTCTCAGATGCTGTCTAGGAGCCATAGGATTGCACCCTAAAGCTCTTAAGGTATCTCACTTGGGAAGCCAAGAACAAATTATGTTTTAGCATGCTATAACCATAAATAAATTACTCTGCATAGAAGGGTTCTTCCTCTTGGTTTCTCTCTCTAGTATAGGAAGTACCACATACTTTGACTATTCCTCAAATAAAGAGGAAATAAACATATGCTCCCTTGAGAGATGCTAGAATCAACAGATGCTAGCGTTAATTCAGTCATATTCTAGCCATATAATCCGACTGTGTAGACTATTTTGTTTTACATATTTGCACACCTCTCCATGTTTTTTTGTCAAACAGCAAGAAAATGAGCAATCACTTCCAGCTTTGAACCAGAAACAAGAGACAAAAGAAGAACCACCAGAATCCGTAAGAAATTTAGCATTTTTAAAAAATTACTGAAAGTAAAACAACTTTAAAGGGAACATTGCAACTTATTTGTTAGCAATATTTTTCTTTTCCCCTTTCCCTTTCATGTCGCTCTTGCAATTACACAGACTGTCACAATGTGATTATCCTATTAGACTGAGAAGCCCAACTGGAGAAGTAGATCTATTTTTATGTTTCGTTTTGAAAGACAACAATAAGAAGATTTAAACAAATAGTGTTGTTGTTGTCGTTGTAGTACACAAAGAGAATAAATGACTTGAGGGTATAAAATGAATAAATTGTTGCAGATTTATGAAATGACTATAGGGTGTTGCAGGTCATATTAGTTTTCCCTGAGGAAACAAATTTAGTTAAAATATTTTGGAAATGTCTTAGAAAATAGTCTCAGAAAATAGGTAAGTTAGTATTACCATCTTAAAGTTGAAGAATCAATGTGGCTCAATTGTAACTGAGAAAGTTTGCTAGAATGACCTCTGTAATTGTGCTCTCATTCTTTTTCCCCATCCTGATTAAGAATCCTGATAAATTTGCAAGTGACTCTACCAGTCTACCCAGCAGACTTTTGCTGACTGAATTTAGATCATTGGTTGTTAGTCAGCCAAGGAAAGATGGTCGTTCTGCTGCTAAAACAGATTATGGGCAACTGAAAAACTTCAAAAAATTTAAAAAGGTTGGTATGTGTTCTCAGCTGTCATGAGAGTACGTTCTTTGAATATGAATAAATTATAAAAATGTTTGCTAAATCAGCTATTCTTCCTGTGTGCGTGTGTTTAAATCTAAAGATGTGCTGTACTGCCTCTGATTTCAGAGGCAGCTGTGATAGTTTGTTTCAAGAAAAACAACAGTGTCTTGTGGCACTTTTAAATAATTAAAATGCTCCAAGGCTCTCTGTTTTTAGTTGAACCTCAACAATGCAAGTAATGGATTGACGTGCCAACCAGCTAACCAAGTTTCTGCTGCTAACTATAATGAATCTTAAATTCATAACAGAATTTAGCATGGCTGTGCAAGGGTAAATGAGTGATCTGGAGAGGGGAGGGAATCAAAGGTAGGATCCCTTTTGTTTGCCAACTAAATCTGTTCTTAAAGATTTTGCTGCCAGGCTCCAGTAAGAGCAGACTTCAATACGCTGATAACCCTTCTGAATATGATGGTTTTTAAATACTTGAAACATGCTAATGCTCTTCAGAGGGTCGGGGGGGGGGGCTTCCTTAACAGTGGGGGCTGTGTCATGTGGGTCTTCACTGTGAGGGGGGGAATAGCCCAGTTGTGTTGAGCAAAGGCGGCTGACAAGTTGGAGAGTGTTTTGGGGGAGGAGAGGAAGTTGTGCAAGCTACCTTCCACTCATGGAACTTTGGATACAATCTGAAAAGAGTTTGTCCTTAAAATATACATATTCTGTTTGACAGGTAGATTATCCTGGAGCCGGACAGCTTCCACATATTATTGGGGGATCAGATCTGATTGCTCATCATGCTAGAAAGAATTCTGAGATGGAAGAATGGTTGAGGCAAGAAATGGAGGTAAGAACACTAAACAATTGTTAAAGCAACTATTACATTATTTTCCTCTTTAAAACATGTCCCTTTTTTGCAGTACAGAACTGAGTTTGCCTATTTTCTTTATGTATCTTGCCCCTAGTAATAGCTTTTTAATGCTTTAATACCCGTTGGTTCAGTTCAGATAATCCTCCAAAGTAGGTCTTGAAGGATTGTGAATGGTTGGTTGCAGACCTTGGCTTATGCATTCTCTTCTTACTGTCCCCTGTCCTTTGTGCGCGAGTGCAGTGCAATTTAGATTAGCAGTAGTATTGCATTGGATACTGCTGAATGGTTTGCCCCCAAATTATAATCGCTTCCTCTCTTACATAAAAGACACGGAAAGATTAGGAGGTGAGCTCAGGAACCTGATGTTGCCACTGTTTTTTTCCCTAAAGACAAACCATGTCTTTGCTTTGCCCCTATGGCTCAATGTAGATTTTGTGTTGTGTCTGAATAACCATTGGCTGATCAATTATAAAATAGTGTGTTTCATACTGAATTAAAAGTCTCTGTGCGTGCGTGCGTGTGTGTGTGTGTGAGAGAGAGAGAGAGAAAGAGAGAACATTTTATACTGTGGTCCCAGAATTTTGCCATGAAGTTTGCAAAATAAAAATGAAAAAGAAGACCTTAATTCTAGGATATTGAATATGCAGTTATGAGAATTGTGCTTTTGTGCCCCTAAAGCTTTTTTTTAAAAAAAAATAACATAAATGCTGTTCACATTGTGGCCTCTTTATGTAAAATAAGTTGCCTAGATTTAGTTGTAGGATGTTTTAACATTTATTTTGGGCCATGCATCTGCCTATGTTCCATAGGCACAAAATTCAAAATACTTAACATATCTGCTTACATGTTATTTTTTTAATTGCTAGCCTTTGGGCAGAAAGGCTTGGAAAGATGTTTGCCCTGTTCAGAAGACACCTTAAACCATGGCTTTAACCATGGTGATGGTTAAAGCCATGGTTTAAGGTGTCTTCTGATCAGGGCCGTTAGCTTGTAGCTCATTGAAGGCTTAAAGCTAAGGTACAAGTGAACTGAGTGATTGTGAGGGTTGCTTTCACATGTTTTATTGTAAGCTGCTTTGGAGTATTTTCAAGTAGAAAAGCAGCATATAAATGCATAAAATAAAATAGTGTTTCAAATATAAATAAATCAAGAAGAGAAGATACAAGGTTAAAGGCAGTATAACACACATCCACTCAGTGTATAAGACAGTGTGGCATCTTCACCTTGCGCACCGTTTTCCAGGCTTTCTTAATATTGCTTATTGTGATGTTCTTCTGTAGATATGTATAATGGGCAGGGATCCTCCAGGAAGTCATGTATGTAGTCTCCAGTGCTGGCACACTTCGCAGTCCATTGGGTGCAGTGGAGCCAAGTCACAGTCATAACCATAAACTATGGCCTAATCTACACCAAGCAGGATATTCAACTATGAAAGTGGTATATTACAGGCAGGAGCCACACTACTGCTCTATAGCTGTATTGAAGTGCACTGACAACTGTTGGGGCCTTTTGACACATAACATATACCGCTTTCATACTGCTATATCCTGCTTGGTGTGGCTCCTGCCTTTTATATGCCACTTTCGTAGTGCAATATCCTGCTTGGTGTAGATTAGGCCTATGAGTCAGTGTTTCTTACTTTAGGTAGACGGGGGGCTGCAGAAGTTATGGGAGATTATGGAAAATCAGGCAGAGACGGCTTGCAACCTGCATGATTTTCTGACTCTCTCCATATCCCAAGCCTTTCCTTAGGACTCCAGACCTTCAAGAAAGACTTTTGGAGAAGCACATGGGCTGCAGTAAATGGGGGATGGGTAATTCCCCTTGTGCTTGCACAGAATTAGAATAATGTTTATTTATATATGAATTAGTGCAACCATTTAATGTTGGTATGGAGAATTTCATCCTTGGTAGAGGCTCTTAAAGAAACGTTTTATTTTTCTAGGAACAGAGTCGCTATGCAAGAGAGGAGTCACTTGCAGATGACCTCTTCAGGTGAGGGCATTATTTTCAGTAATGGATTTGCAGGCCTTTTATTTTGTGAGGTAATGCATCAGTATTCTTCTGCCGGGTTTGGTCTAACTGCACAATCTTCCTTCCCCACAAATACAAAACTACAGGAGTGATATAGGCAGCTTGTAAATATATAACTAAATTCACCAAATTCATAGCTGGCTCTTCAGTGCAGACCAAAACCATGTCTAAGAAGAGAGCCTTCTGCCCCATCCATGAATCTGGGAGGAATGCCCTATATTTTTCCTTTCACTAGTCACTAATCCCTTAATTTTTGCTGCCGTTTGCAAACTTACCTTGATGTTGGGTGACTATGGACAGTGAGACTTAGGCCACATGGTGGCGATTCTTGCACTCCTCAAAAATCTGGAGATTTGGTAAGGCTTGGTTTGCTGTCTGGCAATAGGCTGGCTACTTAGGTGGAAACCCATTCTGTTCAGAGAGTGTAAAAGTGGTCACCATAAAGGAAATTGTCATGCTATTCCATCCTGAATTGTGCATGGGCAGTGGACACAGAATCCAGCTTGGAGAAGATTAGGTCAAGGCAGTTTAATCAGCAACAAAATATGTTTGAATGTTGGCTACACATCTCCAGCCTTCACTATTTGACCTAAAATTCCTTATGGCGACCGAACTGTAATAGGACCCGTGTAAAGTACAAATTTGGGTTGTGTTTTTTAAGAACCATCTCTGTAAGGACTGGATGGTAAGTGTGATCTTCATTAGCTGCTTGCTTTTCTTAGAAATAGATTCCTTCTGGGTTAATAAATGCAATGAACTAAGCAGCAGAATATATCTTGCAGGCATTTATCCTGTGTTACAGAATCAACTGTATAATCTTTATTTACAATATAACTGATAGCATGTTCACAAAAATAACATCTTTGCATAATGGAACCTTTGTTAGAATTACAGCTTGTACTGTTACTTTAAATGCATTCAGCCTGGTTGCAAGAAGATTTTTCAGCTTTATTTTACATCCTATTTTAATTAATTTGCAAACATATACAGTTTAGACAGCTTTCTGCCTAAGGTTTTCCTCCTTGAAAATCATTCAAAACTCTTAAAGGGGAAATTCTTGTATACCCAAGTCAATTTGTGAAACACATATTGCTCTACCAAGCTAATAGCCGAAGCTCTCTGATTTGAGATTCAGTGTCTCCTTTATAATTGTGGGGATGAGGAGCATGTGAACTGTGCATGAATCATTTCCACTTTTACTTAATTCCCCATTCCTGCAGTGTTTTCTGATGTGTGAACCTGGAAACTATAATTTCTGTGTTAAATCACCTAGGAATTGCCACTAACATGAGTGACTGGCCTAAAATAACCCATTTAGCTTCATGGATATGTAACAATTTGAACCTGCTTCTCCTCAATTCTAGTCTAGTACTCACTGTACCTTCATACTGGCTCTTTTAATACTTGTGGGTTTTGTAATTTTCTTGCTGTTTTATTCTTACTGTTAGCCACTTTGAGGGTTATATTTAAAATAAATAAGGCAGCTTAGTCCATGTGAATGTACTTCCCATTTGACTTTGGATTTTTAAATCATGCTTTTATATACTTTTATTTTCCTTTCCTTGCTTTACAGGTATGATCCCCGTATAAAAAGAAGATAGTTGTGCCTTGAACTAAATGTATAGCAGAAGAAAATCTTCCCTTACCTGTATGCAGCATCAAAATGTTAACTTCACATTGATCATATCTCCTAAAAACCTGATTTTCATGTTGAAGAAAGGACATTTCTGTCTTCAACACTTAATACTACTTCAAAGTAGTTACAACTAGTGATGGATCCAAAAATTATCAAACCACAATTTGTTAGAGTAATCCAGGCAGTTTTTGTAATGCTCACCTCAGTATGAAAAAAGCATTGACATTGAAGCCAAAGAGCCCCTGGCCCTTCACTTATCCCCAAACACACATCTTCAAGCCCCTTCCTATAGTCTTACTTTTTTCTTTTTCTTTTTGCTGTTGTGGCAGTAGAGGCCTATATTCCAGATCCAAGGCATTGTGGGAAATGTAGTTTTCTGACCTATGTCTGTGGCACTGGGAAAATGAAATTATCCATCATCGTTATTATTATTATTATTATCATTATTATTATTATCATTATTATTATTGTTAGTAGTAGTATCCCGCCTTTTGCCCAATACTGGGCTTCAGGGCGGCCTTACAAAATTTAAAACATACATTTTAAACCTAGGGAAAGAAATGTACAAAAATAAATAAAAAAATAAAACATGTACATAGAATAAAACAGTAACACCCTGCCACATAGGCTTACATTCTAATAAAATCATAATAGAACAATAAGAGAGGGAAGAGAATGCACCAAATAGGTACAGGGGACAATAAAACTAACAGTGTGAAAGTAAAAACAAATTCAAGTTCTAAAAGCTGTAGAAAAAAGAAAAGCTTTCAATTGAGCTTTAAAAACAGATTAGAGAGGGAAGGGGGAGGCCATCCTCATTTTCCATGCCATCACTCTGCTGTCAGAGCAGTAAGAAAGTTAAGAGTAAGTGGGGGGGGGATGGGAGGAGGTAGGCAAGTGGGTGTAGTGGGGGTCATTGGATGCCCATGGAAAGGTCAGACCCAGTGACGTCAGGGATGGTATGGGATACCAAATAGGCCTGGAATGGTATTTGAAAAAGCCCAGCTCTGTTTTCAGAGATTTGCAATAACAGTTTGGTTGGGGGAAGGGTGGTTAATGCCAATTCTGAGCTTGGTTTCCCATCACTAAATACAGCACATAATTTAAAACCCTTTTCAAGCTACATTTTAGGAGCATTATTACTATTTCCAAGCCTTTGTTTTTATAATAGGAAGTCAGTGGAAGGTCACACTTTCTTTTTAAAAGGGCTCTTGTTTTACTGTTTTTAAGAATGAAGACTACCAATGTTTTTTTAAAATGATGATATGGAATTTGTAGCATGGATCCAGTACTGCTGATTTCTGTATCATTTTTCACCACTCAAATTAGCTTTGGTCATTTTAGTAAATTATACTTTATTATGCTCTAGAATGGAGATGAATGGGGAGTATTTTATTTGGTTCTCATAATCTTGTTGCTAACAAAGCCAAGAGAATTTCTGATTGGTGCAAGAAAAGCCATGAGGGTAGATGTTCAAAATGGTCTTATTTTGTGGGGTTCCACTAAGTTTGTCTTTTATCAGCATCTTGTGCCATACAATCTATCACGTTTCTGTAGATACCTAAGGAAAGTCAAACAGGTGTTTTTCTCCTACTGTATACCATCAATGTTATGGAGTCAAACAAGATCAGGATCTCACTTTAAGAAACCCTAGTATAGGCTGCATGTCCACATCACTACAAGTTTGGCCAAGAAGATGAAGGATCATGCTTATAAAGACTAAACATTTGTTCCATACTTCCTTTCATTTCTGCCTCCAGAACCTGTGGGTAATCATTTATGTAGTAGCCCAAGGAATGTTTTCGGTGGGGATTGCGCCCCCCCCCCCCCAAAAAAAAAAAGTTTGTGCAAACTGATCTTCCCATAATTTAAAAGACCTTCTTACATCCTTTTAAAGTGGTAGTTGGAATGTCGACAGTATGTATCTAGTTTTCTTTTGCAATGGGCTTCTACTGGAAAATGATCTTATTCACAGCTAATGTTCTTATTCTGACCACTGTTGGAAAAGTAAATTTGGGTAAATTCCATGTCAAAAGGTTTCTAGAGAATGAGGTGTGTGGGGGAGGGGTATACGCGTCTGAAAGCTGGCAGAATTTTCTTATTACTAGTTACACACAGAGAGATCTGTTGATTCTGTACAAATACATGGATACACAAGCAGATGGGAAGTTATACCTATGACGTAAAATGTGTCTTAATTCAAGATCTGTCAACATTGTGAAGAAAAAAGAAATCAGTGTCTTCCTTCTCCACTGAAAGGCAGGTTTTCTGAAATTAGCACCCTTTCATTACCATTAAAGTAATGCTTTTAAGTTTTGTTTTATTATAGTTTCCTGCTTGGAAACTAAAGTGATCATCTGTTTTTATACAAGTTGATAATATTTATATATGTAGAATCTTTTGAAAGGAAACCCTAGTGTCTAATTTTCCATTTTTCCAGCCCCATGGTAATAACTGCTAATTTCCAGCTAGCATGCAGGCAAAATCTTATATGTAGAACTAATCCTGACATTTAAAAAATGCATAATTTGTTTGTGGCCATTGTTGGGAATATAGCCCCAAAATAAAAAAAAAGTCCCAGAGTTCAATACATGACTACTAGGACTTGTTATCCTACCCCTGTTTCTGCTACATCACCTTCCTTGCCAGTCATTACCTTACATTATGTCAGTGAGCATCTATTTCAACATAAAACACATCAAGCACCAGTATAACAAAAGTAAGCCAGATAAATTGAATTGAGTTGCATAATTTATTAGCACAGCATTCCTTGCAGAAATGGCTAAATCTCTTCTGATTTGTCAACATCTTGAATTGTGGCATGCACAGTGCCCTGCATGTGGCCTTGATCCGCAGAGTAAGGTGCTAATACCATATTCAAGCCTGGAAAGGTTACATTTCAGACTTTTTAAGTGTCAATGCCATTTCATGAGTATTGTGGCAGACAGCTGATTTTAAAACTATTGTAAAATAACCATTACAAACAAATCCCAGCCAACAGCAGAAAACCTGGGGGCCCATGCCTGTTATCCGATTTGTCAGAATTGATTGGAATTAGGAAACGTCTGTGAATATATATGGAGAGTCATTTGGAAGTACCCCCTTAACAAGCTTCCTGTATTGAATCAGTTCTTCCTCCAGTGCCAACACATATTTAGCCACTTGATTTTAAGTCTTTTATACAGCTTTGAACAAGCACTTCTGAAAACCTCAATAAGCCTAATCATCCTTTCAAATCACTTGAGCAATTGTTTTGTGGAAACAAGGTGCTAGGCATTGCCATCTTAATTCCCACCCCCGCCCGTTATGCATATTTGTCTAAGGAGCTTGGTTTTTAAGACATTAAGGCTGCAATTCTGTATTATACACACCTAAGTAAGCACCACTGAACTCAATGGGACTTGCTTCTGAGCAGACACATCTAGGATTGCAGTGCAAAGCCCTTAAAATAGTTAATTTTGTGATGGATGTCCTACCAGCCCAATCCAGTGCAATGAAACATCTTGAGTTGCTTCCCCACAAAATATTTCAAGTGCAGGAAGTAAAGCCCCATGTGCATGCTGGGAACTAGGGTACAGCAATCCAGCTTTAAAACACTGTGACTGATATTAAGAAGTAGAGATGGGATAAATTGTTCTTTCTGGCTTTGGGGCTAGCAGTCTTTAATGTGATACTTAAGCTGCGTCACAAAATTCTCCACTCGTTCCTAGGCTAAATTAGGCCTTTTGGTGGTACAGCTAAGCTGCATGGGGAAAGGAGTAATGCTGGCCCTTGCATCAACTTTGGGATCTGTGCATCCAATCATGAGCTGTTTCCTCTCTATAGAGGTTCAGGGGGTGGGAGGAAGGGAAATTCTTGTACCACTCAACATGGGTAGGAAATAATTTCTCATGTTAAGATTCAAGCAAGTCACTCTTTCAAATCTTTGCACATTTTCAGTTAGATAACCTTTAAATGTTCTCTTAGGAATATATAAGTTGTGTAACCTTTGTTGCTAGGGGTAAGTAGATACAGCTTTCTAGCCACGTTTCTGTGATCTATGGAGTCTAAAGATGTCATTTTGTCCTTCAGGTATAATTAGGTCTCACGACACACATGTAACTTTCATTATCACACAATTTAAATTAATGCTACAGGATTGCCTCTAAGGAATTAGCTGCAATTAGAACAAGCAACGTCAATTTGCAATGCCAAATCCTACTAAAAATACCATAGGCAATTGACAGTTTTCTGACCAATTTAATTTTCACCTGCATAAAAATGCTTCAGTAATTTCTTGGCACCACTTCAGTCAGTAAAAAAGGTTGAGCCTTGTCTCAACATTTACACAAAATCTAGAGATTTATCTTTAAAAATACCACTAGCTTAATAAACTTTACTCAGCATTTAATTTTATAGTGAGGCACGTTAGCAAAAGAGATTAGCATTAATGTCTGGATGGAGCTCAAAGTTCAAGGTTGAGAAGTACCAGCATAAGACGTTAATGCAGCTCATGTAACAGAACAACTTTAGCTGCTTAATGAGTTGCAAAACAGCTGATGGTATAATAGTCAAAGAAGCTCGATTGTTTATTTTTGAATGTTAGCCTCATCATTCCAGCTACCACTTCATCACCCCATCCTCAACCTATATATAGGTTGGACATACCAACTACTTGTTCAGTGCAACACAACACACAATATGTCAGCACTGCAAGGCAGTTTTGCTCATGTAAATCATTGCACTGAAGATAAACTTTATGGAAAATGTAGCCACAAGGACATTCTGTTATAGGCTGAAGCTGCACTGTTTTATATGTTCTGCCTCTAGGACTGCACTGTGAAAGCAGAGAATTTGATGTCTGCTGTAGAATTTCAAAGTCCAAGAATCTCAGTTTTCCTAAGAAAACGTGGAAGCGACGTCTTCATGAAGCACATCCTCTAAGATGCCATGACCATGTTTGCCAATTAATATACAAAATAATTAAAATTATATTTTTCTACTGGGCTGCGCCAAGTCTTACGCAGCCTGGACAACATACTAGAATGACAAATACCTACAATGCAGAGAACTAGAAAAGTAACTTCCACCTGAATGCACACAAGGGCCTTTGTGCATTTAAGTGTCAATCTAAACTGTTGCCTATCCAGTTCTGATCTCAAATCTAGTCCTGAATTGGTTGTATATTCACAACTACCTCATAGAAGTTACAAAGGACCACGATCTTCCTTAACCTGAAAAAGGGGTGTTTGTTTTGATATGCTATATGTTAGGAAAATCACTGAAGCCAATAACTCAGCCAAATATATAAAAAATGGCTTGTACTTTATTGTAAAAGTTAATGAAACAAAGTAGCATGACTACATTCAAATCCTGTGGGTTTCTGATCATGTGAACTAATAAACATTCCTGCTGTGTTTGTAAGAATGTTTGTTTGGTTCCTAAACCTTTCAGAATGAACGAAGTGCTTAGAAGGGGGAGAATTAACCACTCTGCTGTATTATGGAAGAACTGCAAGCAGATAATGTTGCAAAAATTAGCTTTGGGCAGCTAACGTTCCTTATGCTTTGCATTTATTAAATTACTTCACAAAATATTTTAAAAAGGCAATTTGCGGCCTTAAAATGTACACTGGCTATGAACCAGGTGCATACATGCATTGGGGCTCCTTCAAACATATGTGCAGCTACAAACCTCCAATTGGGTTTTAAACTGCCCAGGTTTAAGAGGTGATCTGTTACTTGGATGGGGCCTTTGCAAAAAAAGAAAATGGTCCAATGAACCCTAACGTACACAAAAAAATCACTTTTGTACAGTGAGTTGCCTCTTTGGCTTAAAATGAATTTGACCTGTGTGTGCCTCTAAGGCTGAAAACCTGAGTAAGCATAACTTTAGTAGTTGACTCCCACTGATAGGCACAAAGTGTAAGCACCCAAAAAGAGAAAGTGTGTGAGAGAGAAAGAGAGAAGGCAGCGCTAAGGAACGCCATGCTTTTATTCAAAATATGTTGGCAAACCCAGAAGTTTCTGTATGAACGTGAATTTTCATTTTTTCTGTTCAACTGCTGAAATGAAAAGCAGGCAGATTCGCAAAAGAAAAAAGAAGATATTTGTGACCTTAGGAGTACTGAACATTCTTTTAATCCCACATGCAGCTTGGACCCAGAGCTACTATCTTATGTATTCTAAAAGGAAAAAAAATCTAAATGGGAGTAAATGCTTCCCATTCTTAATAGAAGTGATTTATATCCATAATAAGGGTTAACAATCCTAGTGCCATAAATGTAACACATTAGAGTTGAATTGTCCCCCCCCCACTTCTTCTCATACTTGCGCAATTGCCAGCAAATAAATTTGCTTTAAAAAGTGTGGGGGTGGGGCGTAACAAAGGAAATTACTAAAGGAAGAGTAATTGGGGCATGGTGGGGAGAAATCTACTACACAAGGAGACACAACATGTATGCACAGGAAATGCAGCCAGTCGGCAAATCTAAAGTTAAGCATATTTAAAACCCATTAAAATCAATGGGATTTTAGAACTATGGTTATTTAGAGAAATCATTGAAAATTCAAGGGAGGAATGGAGACTGCATGGCTCTCTAGATGTTATTGGTCTGCAATTCCCAGCATCCCTCACCACTGACTGTACTGGCTAGGGCTGATAGGAGTTGCAGTCCCACAACCTCTGGAGGGTCACACTTTCCTAAGGGAACTACATGCTATCCTTATGGTTTCTACTGGTGTTGCTCCCATCTTTAAGGATCCATTTCTGCTGCCTAATTGTAGAACTTCAGTAACGAAAACAGTAAAATACAGATGTCTGCACATATCATGATTTGTGTATTGACACCTCAGATTTTACTTTCACTGGGTTGTGCAGTGTGTGCTAAATCAAGAATTGGGGCCTTAGTCAGATCCCAATGATAGTTCTTTCAGACATGAGATTAGGCACATCTTAAAAGCTGAGATTTTTGTGACATTCAGTGAGCCAGACTACCATGGTGGGCTTTGTTACAGAAAGATCTTTTACAAGTCAGCTTACCATGACTGAGGAAGCCAAAACTCTCTGCTTCCAAGACCATTAAAACTACAGTAGTAAATTCATTATAACCTTCATAATGATGCTGTAATAAGTGCACTTACAGCAGCACTTTATTTTACACCACTGTAGTAGAGGCTAAATCGCTTCAGCATTCCTTTGATAGTATGTCTGCATATTTATGTCTGCTTCCAATTATCAATGAAGGATTAATATGGGGTATAATTTAATCTCTGCTAGCAAAAATCTTTATTTTACAGGACATTAAAAAAGTGCTAAGTTTTATAGAGTTGCCGCTATGACCATCATAAAATAAAGACTTTGCATGAAATACCCTACTCTATATCTGCTTTAATTTATCTTAAGGAGAAGTTTCTATTGTTAGATCTTGTTCTAGCTTTGTATAGTAAAGCAATTAGCTTGTGGGCAAAAACTTTCTCGAGAGGTAACATGCTCTCATTAGGGTATGAAACCAAAGCAAATCGGCGCAAGTTATCATGATTTACTGTTTTAAGTGGAAGCAACTCCAGAAAAACAGACAATATTTTTATATTTTGCAAAGGCTGGAACACTGTAGTATCCTCCTCTACGAGGCAGTGCAAGCATGAAGAACTGGTATGTATAACAAAAACAGGGCTCTCAATAACTTAAGATGTTAATGGGCCACTTATTAGCATATGCCTGTAGTTCCTTAAGAGTAATGTCTATGGCTGTTGCTTTAGTGCACTCCATCTCCTTCTCTTTCAACTATCAGTTGATGATGGTTCTTCGGCTTTGTAACCAAGTGTCGTGTAATACCCAGTGCCCCTCCTTTTAAAAAGCGTACAAAATTGTCTCCAACCAGCGGACCTACTGCAAAAAGATTAGGCTCCTTTGTGCACTCATAGGTATATGGGTCGATTTCAATAGGGTTACCCTTGCACGTAATTGGTTCATCTGGATGATGGCCTATACCCTGGCCTTGGTCCTTTAGGAAGCATAGGTTAGGATGAGAACCTATTAATACTAAGGCTACAGAGAACTTTAAGATCTTCTTCAATCCAGAGGCACTCTGAAGGACACACTTCATATCTGGCTGAAATGAAACTACTCGATGTTCAGGAAAACTGGTATAAGCAGGATGCAAATTATAGTCCGTAGTAACTGACTGAGTACACATCATATGGTAGACCTTATGGTATTCTGGGTAAAGCTTTTTAGGCAACTGTTTGAAAATTAAACTTGGGTCGGTAACCCTCCTTCGGAATGCATGGATTACAGGGATGTTATTGTTATAAGCGCACAGAACTGCATCAGCTGCTGTGAGTCCACCACCTATGATCAAGACAGGGTCTGCTTTCACACGTAATATTCCTTTGTCTATGGTAGCTCCAAAATCAGATATGGAATGGAGCACAAAAGGGAAGTCTTCTCCTTCAACTTGGAGTCGGCCAGGAGCATCAAAAGTTCCAGTGGCAAGAGCCACATTCTCAGCAAACAAACAGAATGGCACCTGAGAGCCATCTGCTGCCCTCTGATAACCTCTGATCTCCCAGTTTCTCTTTATCAGTGCAGTCTGCCCACCTTGCTCTTCCAGTTGCAAATGTTGTGGCAAAACATCTGCACTCACTTGGATTTCATCTTCATGGTCCTGCTCTCTATAAAGCCTTGATACAGATGTTATATAGGTGTTTTCTCTGAAGTTCTTCTGTAAGCCCATGACTTTAACATAGTGCTTGTAGTAGCTGGCAATTTCTTCTGGCAGAACTCTGTCACACTTTATATTTCTGAAACAAGATCAGAACTCTGGTTATTCATTTAATTTTCACATTCATTACAGAAGCATCTCCCTCAGCTCAAATGTGGCTATACTGGCACTTTCAGGGCACATTCTTAAGAAAGGAGTTTCAGCTTTTGTCATTAGAACGACACACTTTTTCTTTATTCCTTGAAACTTATTATTTATACATTAAAACATTTGTATCCTGCCCTATATCACTAGGATCTCAGGGCGGCATACAGGTAAAATCAGAACAACGTAAACAGAAATACACACAGCGAAAAAGTATTAATTGTTAACAAATTAAAACTAACTTATTAAAGCAATACAAAACAATAAAAACTATGTGTGACTATGGAGAATTTAGCCATCAAAAACTTTGATAAAGAGCCAGTTGGGCCTCCACATCTGGAGTCCCACAACAGAGAAAGCACTCTCCCATGTCCCATCATAATGTATGACTCGCGTTGGTGGGATGCAGAGGACAACTCCTCCAATAGATCTCAAATCTCAGGCAGGCATATATAGGGAGGCGCGTTCCTTCAGGTACGGAGGTCCCAAGCCGTTTAGGGCTTTAAAAAGTCATTGCCAACATCTTGAATTTCAACCAGAAACATAACCAGCCAATGCAGTTCTTTTAAACTGGTGTTATATGGTATTTATAGGATGTTCTGGTGAATAGTCTAGGTGCTGCATTTTGCACAAGCTGCAACTTCTGAGTAATCTTCAAGGGCAGCCCCACGTAGAGTGCATTGCAGTAGTCTAATCAGGAAGTTACCAGCGCATGGATTACTGTGGCTAGGTTGTCCCTGTCCAGGAAAGGCTGTACCTGGCGAATCAGCTGAAGCTGACCCCAAGTACTCCGGGCCTCCGAGTCCACCTGGGCCTCAAGTGACAAGGAGGGAACCAGGAGTACTCCCAAGCTACGCACCTGCTCCTTCAGAGGGAGTGCAACCTCATCCAGAACATGTTGCTTACCCAATTCTGAGACTCGGGAACCACCAATCCACAGAACTTCCATCTGATCAGGATTCAGCTTCAGTTTATTAGCCCTCATCCAGCCCATTACAGCCTCCAGGCACTGGTCCAGCACCTTCACCGCCCCAGCTGACTCCACAACAAGAAGTAGAGCTGAGTATCATCAACATACTGATGGCACCAAACCCCAAATGACCTCTCCCAGCAGCTTCATATAGATATTGAACAGCATGGAGGATAGAATAGAGCCCTGTGGCACCCCACAGCTTAATAATCATGGGATGGAACAGGAATCCCCCAATATCACTCTCTGGAATTGGCCCTGCAAGTAGGACTGAAATCACTGTAACACGGTGCCTCCTACTCCAATCTTGCAGTCGGTCCATCCAGTAAGATACTATGATCAATGGTATCAAAAGCCACTGAGAGATCCAGGAAGATCAACAGGGTAGCATCCCTGTCTTTCACCCAGAGTAGGTCGTTGCTAAGAGCAACCAAGGCTGTTTCAGTGCTGTGCCCTGGCCTGAAAACGGACTGAAATGGGTCCAGATAATCAGTTTCCTCGAAGAATGTCTGAAGCTGCCCAGCCACATGTTCAAGCACCTTGCCCAAAAAGGGGATATTTGTGATAGGGCGGTAGTTCTCCCAATCCCATACCTCTGGGTCCAAGGAGGTCCTCTTCAGGAGAGGGTGCACTACAGCCTCTTTCAAGGCAGCAGGTGCCACCCCCTGACAGAGTGAGGCATTTACCACCCCCTGGACCCACCCAATCAATCCATCTCTGCTGGATTGTATTAGCCAAGATGGGTAAGGGTCAAGCTTACATGTGTTGGGATGGACTGATTCAACCATCTTGTCCACATTATCAGGCTGAACAACTGAAACTGATCCCAGGAAACATGACCAGACAGGGCACTGGATATCTTCCCTGGCTCTTTGATAACTTTGGCATCAAGTTCTGAGTGAATACAAGCAACTTTCTCCTTGAAGTGCCGAGTGAATTTATTACAGCATATGACTGAGGGTTCCAACCCGTTTCTCTGAGCCCGAGCCTCGTCCCAACAGACTCTTCACCACTTGGAACAGTTCTGCTCGGCAGCATTTTGAGGATGAAACAGAAGAGGCATAATAAAATGGGTTTGTTTGCCATCCCCCCTGCTGAATAATAGGCACAATGAAGAATCTTCCCAAAACTTCCGTTGTACTCACTCCAAGACCTGCGCCACCTGCATTCTGGCCATCATCCGGCCTGTTTCATTGCCCGTACATCTTCTGGAAAGCAAGGGGAATTATGGGCTCCACAGCACCGGAGTGTTTGCACTATTTATACTGGGTTAGAAATATTTCAGTTTACAACTGTTAAGGCTTATAAAAATGAGCCTTTTGTAATGAAAGAGCAAAGTTCTGAATAAGATTAATTTAACAGTAGCTCCCATTGATAAAGCTTTACTATTTCAAAGCAGTCTTGAAAATACCGTGTTGGGCAATGGTCTGGCTTAACCCAGGGACCCACTCTTGCTGGAATATAACCTACTACCAAATGTAATCGCTGACCAATGTTTCAGATATTAGACAGTAGCTATCAAGGCACGAGATGGACTTTTCAAGGAAGACGTGGACAATTGCAAAGAATGGCTCAAACTCCTTCCTAAACTTTCAGTTTATGAGTACATCGCCTCACCCCATCTCATAGAGAAATAAAATAGGACTTCTATCACCACCCCTCAAATTAGAGTGCACAACTTTTTTTTGGTCCTGAGGATCAGGTTCTGGCATGTGTGCACACACACACACACACTGCTAAGGTGTGGGGAAGGCTGCTTTGGAAGTCTTCCTCTCCCAGTGACCCCAAAAGGTATCACAGTAGCTATGATGCTGGCCACTAGCCTCCTCCTCGCCTGGTAACCCTGAGGCATGGCTGCTTTCAACAAGAACACCAGTTATTATCAGTAATAATGCCATCATGCTTTAAATCAGTGGGCACTTGTTCCTTTGTTAAGCATTCTCTTCATATAGTCTTCTATTTTCTCATCTTGAAGAGGCACCAAAAAGCTGTTTCATTCTCTAGGTATTCTTAGAGACCCTATTGCTAGTTCCCAATGTAAGTGTATACATTTTCTTTCAATTTCTAAAATGTATGTTAATATTTGTGCAATATTATTATTTGAGCCCTAACTATATATTATTGTGGCTGCAAACTGCTCGGTGTGTTAATTGATATTTTAAAAATATTAGCGTAAATGTGATGATAATTAAACAGTAATGAACACAACAGCAATTCCAAACAGGGATGGTTTCATCCAGAATGTTTCAATTCTAGCAGAAAATCCGAGACTTTAAATTTTAAGGCCGGAGATACATAAATTTTAAATAAACTTTCATACTAGCAGAAAACCCGAGACTTTAAGGCTGCAGATAAATAAATTTTAAATGAATTTTCACATTATCTGTAAGCTTATTTGTGAATAATACTCATTAACATAAGAAGAATCCAGTAGAAGCAATTACATTGCCATCTGTGCAAGATCACTTAGTATGATGCTTTATGTAACTTACATTTTCAGATAAAGTTTAAAAGTTACAAAAGCATACCTATAATAGTTTGAATCAAGACATTTTTGATACGGGATTTCCAAAATGGGCATTTCCAATTTCTAAAGAATAAAAAAGCGAGTGGACAACAGTTGAACCTGAGAAGTTTATAGGAGTTGATTGACAAGATTACAACTGTTAATATTTAAAAAGGGATAAAGAAACAAGCTTGTCATTTTTAAGCAGCCGCTCTCCTTCTAAAAGCATACATTTAATGATTAAAGAAAAAGGTATCCAAAAAGCATCAAGTTGCTGAATTGATTCAACAATTGTCAGAAGCACTTAGTCTAGCTCATTTTCGCCCAGGTTTAAGTTGATCACTGAATTCTGCAGAGCAGAGGTCAATGTGAAGACTAGGTGAACTTTTCAAACGGGCAGGGAAGCATTTGGTGGCTGGTCTCCTGTGTCCTGTTTTTTCATCAGCACTTTGCCTCCCACCAGCTTTGAAAGATACATGCTTGATTATCTCATTTATGAGAGCCAATGTGGTGTAGTGGCTAAAGTGTTGGACTGGGAGTCGGGAGACCCGGGTTCTAATCCCCACTCAGCCATGGAAACCCACTAGGTGACTTTGGGCCAGTCACACATTCTCAGCCCAACCCACCTCACAGGGTTGTTGTTGTGAGGAGGAGGATTATGTACACCGCCTTGGGTTCCTTGGAGGAAAAAAGTTGGGTTATAAATGCAATAATAAATAAATAAAATAAATGAATGAATGAATTAAACTCGCCTGCATAATTTTGTAACTTTTGTAAACCGCCCAGAGAGCTTCGACTATGGGGAGGTATATAAATGTAATAAATAAATAATAAACCAAATTATTTATACAATAAACCAAAGCTCAAGTGTCACTAAAGTGGCCATTGTTCATATGAGGTTAACATTATTTAATTACCTATCCAACAGCCTATTGTGTTTTGAGAAATACATCACAGAAAACATAGAAGTTTGACTTCTCCATCTACTGACAGTAGCATTTTCCCCATATCAATCACTTTAAAAATGTTATTGTCCTCACCTTCGCTTCGTAGCAGCCCAGTCTTTAAATGTGTATCCAGGTAATTCCATCCAGTCTCCAAAGCTAATGGTCAGCATAGAACCTTCCATAGACTTTAAAAAATAAAATCATGACAGGATAATATATTCAAAATATTGCTTAAGGTTATCTCATTCCATTTATTCATATCCAGTAACAAATTAAAAAAACAACACAAAATTAAATTGTGAAGATTTAATTGTGAGGAACAAGAAATTGGAAAAATAATAATACCACATATCATTATCTCCTTGCCAACCTATATGCTAAATTATCTACCTGGTGGAAGGCTTCCATATGGTGGCTCTCCTTATTGCATCTGTAATGTCTGGGCATTTCTTGCCATGCGGATCTTTAGGACAGAATGGAGTTTCTACATCTACAATCTGTTGCTGGTAGGGGAACTCTCCAGAGGATCTACATAGCAAGCTGCACTAGACATTACCGACCCAGAGGGTGGGGGGGAATCACTACTAGGAATCCTCCTGCTAGAATTTGATGATGGCCTGTTGCTCAGCTTTAAGCTCCCTCATGTTTCTAGCCATTCTTCAGCCATTTTACCAACTACTCAGTCCCTGCACAATATCTTCAACTGATTGTGCAAGGTGATAGAGGTTTCCAGAAAAAGGGTTTTAGGCTCCAACAGCAGGTTGTGGTAAATGCTCTGTGCTTCATAATCAACAGCTATTGGTCCAAATAACCAAGTCACTAATAACTTCATTATCAGGATGTGCCTAAGAGCGGTTTATTATTATTTTTAAAAAACACTCCTGTAGAAAATTTAACATGAGAAAAGTAACGCATATCTATTTCCTAGAAAAAGCAAGCTCAAAAAGCCAAGCCTCTGAAAGAGTACAGAGTACAAAACAGCCATGCAATATGTCTCACTACATTTTCAAGTTTTTTTTTAAATGGTCTATTCACTGAAAATATTAGACACTCCACATGATACAGCCCCCAAATATGAACCTCCCCAAATGGGTACACACCACAGGAGTTGCAACCAATCAGGAACCCTGTATGTGTAACCTGAAGTTCTCTGATCAAAACCGATTCTAAGTAGCAGAAATGAAAGTTTGCTCACATGCCAAGCCCCACCGTGTGGTCCTTTGCCAAGCACTATGTGAGGGATATAATGATGAGGTTCCAGTTTCCAGTGAAGAACAGGTGGATAGTTAAACCCGAAGTCTGCATCAGG
The DNA here is from genome assembly GCF_023053635.1 of Elgaria multicarinata webbii. NCBI lineage: Eukaryota > Metazoa > Chordata > Lepidosauria > Squamata > Anguidae > Elgaria > Elgaria multicarinata. The sequence continues at coordinate 82,649,047 of NC_086177.1, read as the reverse complement.
ATGAAGCAGTGTGTCAAAGAGGACTGCAACAGGATTTGAAGATCGTCCTTCTAGGCCTTCGGCCAAGTACTCTAAGTCCTGAATTGAAAAGACAGATTTAAATGGCCATGCAACTTTCCCCCAGAATGCAAAATGTCTAAGTAACACAGCTTTCACTTCCCTTGCTCATCAGTCTCTCTGCCTCCAAATTACGTATATGACTCTCATCACAACTTCCCTACACGTTCTTATCAGGATGATTGGGTAGTGCCTTGCTTCTCTCTCTCTTTGTACTGAGTGAACAACTGTCTGAGGCCAAGGTGGGCAACTTTGGGGTCTCCAGGGGCTACTTTCCACCCTCCTGGACCCCCATGTGGGCAGCACTCCCACCCAAATTTGCCAGCACATTGGCGGCAGCAAAAAAGAAGAAGAAAAGCCCTGTAGACTGCTGCCAAATTTCAGCAGCAAATCATTACAAAGACTTTATCAGGGACAGTTGTCTTGTTTTAAAGCGAAATTTGCCCCTTTTAAGCCTCTGTAGCAATTTTCCACTGAAATTCAGCAGTAAACTGCCTATTACTTTGCCACTGTGCTGGCCTATTTCAACAGTGCAGCACTGAGGGCTGCACTAGAGTGAGGGTGAGGGGCATGCAGCCCACATGTTGCCTACCCCTGGGTCTAAGGATATAGGATTGACCAGCTTGTTTCTCAGCTTCACCAGCTCCTGTCAGGAGATGTCCCAACCTTGCACTAGTTCTTGACTGGTTTTTACCTCCCGCCTTTCCTGACTGCAATGGACACAAACCAACTTCATTGCGTCAGTAAGACTTCCAGGTCATTCTTGGGAACTATTTTAATGGAATCAAGATTTTAGCTATATTCTATGTGAGGGATAGATACATCTTGCTCAAACGTGATGGTTGGGCAGCCTTTTAGCAGTAGCTTTGGGAAGGTCTCATGTTGTATTTAGTGGGACCCATGATACCCAAAACCACTTTTAGTGGTAAGCTCATCTCTTTATCATATCACTGACAAGATAGTATAATATAGTGGTCTTCAACTGGTCCAGACCTGAGACCCACCTCGGTCTCCCAACCTGTAACATGGGATCCACTTTCACAATTTCACAATCGCCCAACATGGTGGCAACAGCCTTGCCATGACCCATCTGGACTGATTTTACGACCCACTTTTGGGGCACGACCCACCAGTTGAAAACCACTGACATAATACATCCCACTAGCTTAAATCACTGTACAAATCATTTAAACAAAATCATGGAGCATAATAAGCACATAATGTTGTTGCTGTGGCTGAGTGGTGGACTAGAAACCCATTGGGGTCTCCCTGTGCAGGTTTGAATCCTGCTGGTTATGTGATTCAGAGAGTTTTACCACCCAGAGTACTTTGTATAAAGTTGGGTTATGAATTGAATAAATAATAAATAAATTAGCCATGATGCCTAAAACTGGACCTCTGTTTTCAGAGATAGTATATTTCTCAATGCCAGGTTTTGGGGGACAAATATCAGAGGAGGCCATTATGCTCTGTGCTGGTAGGCCAGTGCTGAAGACAAATTGCCAGTCTAGATGGATCTTTGGGCAGTTCGTATGTTTTTAATAAATAGGGTTTCATTAAAACATAACTGGCACTTTGCATCCCCAAGTCCTACTTTACACTTACAAAAAAGGGAGGAAAGAATCATATCCTGCTTCTACCATGTTTTTTACCAGAAAAATGAATATAAGGTTTTTCAGGGTGAGTACATAATGTACTTTTCTCCCAATTCTGACATACAGCTAAACAGATAATTTCATAAGTAAGAAGATCAAATGTTTTGCCTGTTTTTGATTGGTGAACATATTAAGAAAGTGTATATAAGGTTAGTAGGACTTACCTGATCAACAAGAGAAAGATGACTAGCTTCTTTTAATTTATTATGCAAAATAGGATTTGGATGTTCTGCTTTAGGAGACAAATATGGCCTATATCCTGACAGCATGTAAGAGAGGCAAATTCCTGAAGGTCCGTTACCTGTTTTGTTTTGTTTTTTTAAAAAAAATCACAAAAGGTTTACTAATGCTTAAAATTACATTTCATAATCTAGCCCAAAATAATGGCCGTCATCAAGCCAAAATTAAGCACTTTAAAGCCCTATTGAGAATTAAGTAAATACATTTCCTTCCCCTTGAAAACATTGGGATTTAATAATATTTAACTTTGGTTTTCTAACTGTTAGAGTATGCCTAATATATTTGCAGTTATATCCTAGAATAGTCTTTGCCAAATATATTGGCTGGGTTCTAATCACTGAATTATATTTGCCAATAAAATACTACCTACTTTTAATCAATACCAATAATGATCAGTTCATTGCTTGCTAAATATTTGAACAGTGCTAGGAGAAGAAAACAAAATTTCCTAGACCACACATATTTTGACTAGATGGTTAGGAAAAGTTTGACTTTTGTCGCTAGATAGGAACAAGAAGTGTGTGTGTGTGTGTGTGTGTGTTTTTACAGATTTTGTAACAAGAATAAAAAAGCTATGGTTACAGTATATACAGAATTAGGTTCTATTTTACCACAGAATATAGCTTTTATTCTTTTGTATTTAATTATTAATTGGCAATTAATGTGATTCTTAGGCAGTATGCAGCAGGACCACTCCACCTTCATTGCTTCCACTGTGCCCACTGCTTGTGCAACACGGCGTTTGTGCTTCTTAAAAATAACCCTGGAAATGAGAGGAAACACTTGTTTCCAGATTGGTACAGGTCAATGGAGCTCCTTTCTACAAGCTCCACTGCCCTGCCCTATTATTTTTAGGATTATTTTTAGAACTGCAAAAGCCCTCTTGCGCAAGTGGTGGGTCCCGCGATCACACGGCACACTAGGATACTACCCATTGTTTTGAACTTGTAATTTAATTTTAAAAACTGTGTTACTAATTATTATGTGTTGGACCCAGTTATCAGAGTTTCACTCATGCTGGGGGCAGGGAGTCTGTCTTCACTATTCTGTCACCCTTTGCCTCCTAAAAATCTGCTCTGAAAGGTCGGGGAACCCCGTGGAACAGCAAGAGAAGCAATGCAGGAAGTAGGTGGAATTGGCAAATATCATCTTCCACCTTTTCCTCCAGCAGGGTGTCTATATTTTGTTCGTTCAAAATTATTGTTTATAACCAATGGCCTTTACAATATAAACACAGAAAACATATTTGTAAAACAGGGTGTCTATAATGGATACTAGTGCCTTCTATAAAATTGCCAGCCCATTCCTAGAGATGTCTGGTCTGGCCATGACACATGCCTTAGTTACATCCTGTCTAGATTACTGTAATGCGTTCTATGTGGGACTGCCTTTGTAGAGTGTTCGGAAACTTCAGCTGGTTCAAAGAGCTGCAGCCAGACTGGGACAGGTTACAAGGAGCATACAACTCCCCTGTTACAACAGCTCCACTGGCTTCTGGTCTGTTTCCAGGCACAATTCAAAATGCTGGTTATGACCTACAAAGCCCTATACAGCTCGGGTCCAGGTTATCCGGAAAAACATATTCTCCCTTATGAGCCTGCCCGTGCCCTTAGATCTTCGGAGGGGGGGCTGCTCTTGGTCCCAACATCATCACAGGCACGTCTGGTGGGATGCGGGAGAAGGCCTTCTCAGTGGCTGTTCCAAGGCTCTGGAACTCCCTTCTCAGGGAGGGTAGGACTGGCTGCCTCCTTGCTATGTTTCCAGAGGCAGGCAAAACCCTTTTTGTTCCAGCAGGCCTTTGGGAATAATCTGGTTTTCATTTTGCTTTTCATTTTTTAAAAAACTGTTTTAATATTGCAGCTTGTTTAATTATATTTTTAACTTTTGTATACTTCTATTTACATGTTTTAATTGTATATGTTTTAATTTTGTAAAGCCAACTTGAGTCCCAGGATTGACGAAAAAGGTGGGATACAAAATAAATATAATAAATAAATAATATAATAGCCAAACTGGATCCAATGCAGTGTTCCTTCCTCCCTCCCCGAACTAGGTGAGTTATTGTAAATGATCACCTGCTCCTTCCCAAGCTGATGGATGTGACCAAGTTGCACATTATGGGTAGACATACCCCAAGTAGCTATATTTGGCAAGAAGGAGGTACAATTTAGCAATTCCTAATTACTATAGAACATCATTTCCCAAATTGCTTGGAGTAAACTATTATAGTTCAAATATCCTTTTAAACAGTATTTAATCATAGTATACCAGTATAATAGGATAATAAGGACTGTCAGTTAACAATTGTATCACAATTTAATAAGCAGTTTAACATAGGGTAGTGTTTTCAAATGTCTACTACTACATTTTAAATAGATGTAATATTTCGGATACTTAATCATATGAGTGCTGAATTTTGCTGAAAATAACTCACCTATTACTACCACTGGCAAAGTCAGTGGTGGGTCCACAGATAGAGTGTTTTCTTCTAGTAAGGGCATTGTTTTAACATTTGTCCCAAGGTTGTCACCAAAATACTGCACTAAGGAATTCAAAAAGTGTCCTTCAGTTTCAGGGCTACAGTAGTTTCTGTTTAAAGGGAAATAAATCAGTTCACCATTATAATACACTCTTACTAAAATTAACCTAATGTCAAGTCATTGCCTTGAAGATATATAAACACAGAAAATCTGTCAACATTAAATAAAAATGCACACTAATTAGTCAATGGACAGCTTTTCTTAAATGGATACGGGTAGTTTTCAGTGATGCACAGATTTCTTCAGCTATAAATTGCCTGATCTCATTTCCAAAATTAATGAGTACCAGGTCATACATCTAAGTATCTATGAATCTGATAAATATCTGCAGGACTTGGAGGATAGGTAGGTTGTAAATTAAAGAAACTATGTATGTGGCTTGTTCTTCTGTGAACGGAAGGGTTCCTTCCATTTGCAAAAGTGTCTTTGATCCAGCATGGGAGGGGGCACCGAGGACTGAAAATTGCCATCCGTCTTATACCAGCGAAAGCCACGACCTCTGTAGTATCAAATACCCTTCTGCAAATAGAAGGAGTCTTTCTGTTTGCAGAAGAGCAAGTCAGGATCCACTCACAGCCTTTTGATCCAAGCCAAAGGAGTTATGAATCAGATAATATGAATTCATTTCAAAATACTACAGGGATTAATCTCTTAAAAGAGCAAGCCATTGCATCATCTGAGTGCAATGCAAACACTTTTTCAGGAACGTGCGTTTAGATGTACTGTTCTCCCTCCCTCCTCCTTCAGCCCAGGAATCAGCCAGCTCTGGGCCAAGTCCACCTACATGCTAATGTTAAGTACACATTTCTAATTCTAGGGCTGCCTTTGCATAGCCCTTGAATCAGAACATATCATCCTCCAGAACTGTCCATTGTCTTCTCCTGGGTATCAATTCAAGCATCCTGTCCCAGAATGTAGTTGCTTGCTTCTCTGCCACCCAAAATCACACAGGTGTGATTCAAGCATAAAACACATTCATCTGCAACTAAATGCACAGATGAAATTTAGGAGCAAGTTTAGGTCAACTAAGGAGGTGCATAGATGTACATGTGAACATACTAACATACATGGTGAAAATAATAGAAACCATATTGAAACTCTTGCTATACTATTAAGCATTAAGTCACAAAAAACTTGAAAAAATGTACTAAACTATTTATTGCAAAATACTTCTCAGTACAACTATTCATCCTACTTTCATTTTCTTTTGGGGGAAATGATTTTGCACAGACTCGCACATGTCTAGAGCAGTTGGATTTAACTAAAATAAGAGGAAAGTGCCAATAGACCAGTTGTTCTCTACCAAAATAATGCTACTTTCTCTTGTTTATTTCTCACATCCTCTCAAACTGCATCTGTGCATTTTCTCCAGGATTCGGACACCAAACACTGATAATTATGGTCCCTGATTACTAAAATCGTCTTTTAGAATGCAAGTACTCATCTTCACAAAAAAGGTACCCTCAGTGAATACTTGAAACTTAAGACACTGAAGCAATTAGAATGAAGTGTGTCTGACTATAAACCAAGGCAAGGTGGGGAGTTTTGTATAATTTTCTTCCATTCTATAGAGTTTTACATTAACAAGCCAAAGAAAAAGATAAGCAAGTATTTATGAACTTCTTGAAGGTAGCTGTTTGGCCACTATGGACAACAGGATATAGGGCTAGATGGGCCTGATCCAGCAGGGCTCTTCTTATGTTCTTTTTATTAACATCAGCATTTTAAAATCCAGCATTAACATTGGGTTGGATCCAGTCCTAATCATATTTTGTGTAGACCCATTGAAATCAATGGACCTTAAGTCAGTCATGACTGACTTAACACCTAGTGATTTTAATGGCTCTGCTTGAAGTATGACTAAATCTGGATCTAACCCACTTTGTCTACATTACACCATTCTCTATTACCAGTTAACATGTATCTTCATAACTCTAAAGGAAATGTATAAATAATATATATGGCAAGTAACACATTTGTTTAACAGTTTGTTAAGTACAATTGCCTATTCCAAGATGTTTGTTAGAGTGAGATAGCATTAACAAATATGCCGGCACTGAGTTTACACTAAATGACAGCAGCCATTATAGCAGAGGCAAAACTGCAAAGGCTTCACTGGATCTCACAATAGAAATGATTGTATATTCATATTAGGTGCTACCAGCTACTAAAAATGACATCTGGAAGATTCCTAAAAACTTGTCCAAACTCAGTAAGACATGTTGGGAGATCTAAGGATGCATCTAACTCTACTATTATTTAGCCACCACTTTTACATTTCCACAGGTAAGGATAGTACTGGGAAATTAAAAGAAGAAAAGAAAATTGACGAACAGTTACTACATTATGTCTAAAAATCACATAGTACATTATACCATGTACCAACACCAAACTGGAATGACAGCTTATATCTTAGAAGACAGAAAGAGGATTCAAGATTATCTTGCCAAACACACAACTACCAATCAACTATATGTTACACTTTTAAGGCTAGTCTTAAAAGTGTAACATGTGCAAATGACATTTTAACTCCGTGCATCATACAATCAACCTACTGAGATTGGCCATCAATCCCTACCATTGGCAGATTCAGTGGCAAATATACATTTGCTGTTGCATAATGTATGAAACTGTCCTTTGGTTTAGAAATTAGTTTAGTTCCATTAAGTTGTACTTATTTTCATTTTGCTGTCATGTCAAGTGGACACCATAATACTGCATACCAGAATACTTGCCACAACTCTACACAGACACAAAACTCAAGAGACAGAAATAATTATAGTAGCATGGGTTTGATGAATGAGGACTGTGAAGCACTTAAAACCACCACAGACTTCTGTCAGTACGAGTAAAATTTGGTGCTAAGACCAAATATCCTGTACGTCAAGCATCCCTGATAAACGCTGGGCATTTTCCTGAAGACTTTCTCTCCTACCATTTTATCCCATTATAGAAAATAAAACATGGCTTTGTTATCTTTTGTCCACTTCCCACACCAAGAGTCTACAAATTCAGCCTTTAAATGCAGTAATGAATCAAGATGCAACCTAGGAAAGGGTCAGAACTATCCCCCCCCATCCCCTCCAACATTAAAAACACCCGTTATTAATAACAGGGGTGTTTTTAATGTTGGAGGGGATGGGGGGGAATAGTCTGAGTACCTAGTCCATATATATATGCTGTCCCTTGGTTCATGAGGCTTCAACCTTGAAGCTAAGCAGATCTGGGTGGTCAAGTGCCTGGATGACAGCAGACCACTCCCATCTTCAGAATTTTCAGGAGAATTTTGAAATTTCAGAAAATAATTTTCTGGCGTGAAGTAGGCTGTAGTCTATGAAAGCGTATGCCATGATAAATATGTTAAGATGCTGCAAGTCTCTGATTAGGGAAGAAGGGATAGAAATATAATTCATAAAAATCATGACACCCACCCATATACATAATCTGTATGTATGATACAGATGATTTGTATGTGTCTAATATATGCATATATTGTGACACACATATAACATAAGAAGAGTAATGCTGGATCAGACTGAGGATCCATCTAGTTCAGCACTCTGTTCACACAGTGGCCAACCAGCTGTCGACCAGGGACCAACAAAGCAGGACATGGTGCAGGAGCACCCTCCCACCCATATTGCCCAGCAACTAGTTTATACAGGCTTACTGCCTGATACTGAGCACAACGCCATCAGGGTAAGTGGCCATTGATAGCACATAGCCATGAGGGTTAGTGGCCATTGATAGCCTTCTCCTCCAGGAATTTATCCAACCCCCTTTTACACCCATCCTAATTGGTGGCCATCACCACATCTTGTGGTAGTGAATCCCATAGTTTAACTATGCAATGTGTGAAGAAGTACTTCCTTTTATCTGTCCTGAATCCCTGAACCCCAACCAGTCAGCTTCACCAGATGACCCTGAATTCTAGTATTATGAGAGGGAGAAAAAATGTCTCCGGGAGATCCAAATAAGGTTGTCATAAATCTTTTAAATGTTAATATATACATGTACATCTGGGCCATTAGGAAATCCATCGCAGGCTATCATTAACAGAAACGTAACGTTTCAGAAGATGGCAATTCTGTGCGCGCGCGTGTATAGGCATGGGGGATTGCTGCTTCCCCCCACCCCGCTCCGCCTGTCCTGAATCGTCCCGGCAACCACCCACCCCGTTTACACACGACCGCGTCTTTCCCCTCGGTTTCCTCTCGCACCACAATACTCGCCACCCAGGTCTCTCTCGCGTGCGCGCCCGGCCGGCCGCCGTGCTCGACTTCCTTCCCTCCTCTAACGCCGGCCGGCAGCCGGCCACACACGACGCCGGCCTCGGCGCGGCGGATTCTCGCATCCCATCAGCTGGGGGGCTCCTGCGGCCGGAGGAGCGGGAAGAGGAGGAGGAGCCGGAAGGGAGAAGGATGGAGGCTGCCGTCGCCGCCAGCCGCTGCGTCTCCTCCTCCTCCCCCCCCCCGCCATCCCCATCCCGCTTTTGACCCACAAACCCATTTTCCCCCGGCCGGCCTCGCATAAAGCGGGAACCAAAACGAGGCTGTCGTTAAGTTACCTGAAGTGACTGGCCAGGGAGCAGCGGCAGCACCAAACCGTCATGAGGGATTAAGGGGGAGGCGGCAGCAGTAGGTCACCAGGCGGCATCGAGAGATGGAGGAATTGCTGCTGTTGCCGCCGCTCTCCTTTCTTCTTCTGCCGCCAGCGGCGCCGCCGCCGCCGCACTGGGGGCCGCTGTCGGCCGGGTCTTTCTCCTCTCTCCCGCCTTCTTGCTTCACACGAGGCACTAGGCCAGCCGCACGGGAGGGAGGAGCCTCGCTTGGCACCGGCAACGGCGGGGAGGAGAGGGAGGAAGGGAGACGGGCTTGGTGGGGCGGCGCGCCGCCTCCGCCGCCGCCTCAGGCGGTGGCGCGGTCATCGCCCTCAGCCTACAGTAAGGGCGGGAAGGGTCGTGTTACTCCACACGGTCACCCGCCAAGATGCACCATTTTAACCATGTAAATGCATTGTGTTCTGAGTGGGAAACGGTTGGCTAGTAGCCGAGCACGCAGTTCCTCACACACACAAGCGGCCCCGCACCGACCGAAAGCTGAGAAGCCACGAGGCGCCCGAGAAGTTCGACGGAAACCACCCGCAGGACTCGAAGACACGCTTGTTCGATCCAGTATTAATATTAGTCACAGCAGTCTAGGGGTTTCACCAACAACAGCACACGCACACAGGCCTCACGTTTGAAATTCGTCTGGATGGCACTGAAATTTAAACACGGTTCTGCCTACTTTGAGAACTGAAATAATTTTCCTTATTAAAAACAGACACCTTGGACTAAAGTCTAAGCTTACACTTACCGTTGTCGTCTGCAGGTGCATCGTGTTCATGGTGGTGCTCCTGAGCTTCCGAGACTGGCTGATTTTTGTCTGCCAAACATCTTGGGCCTCGTTTGGGGCTGTAAGTGTTAAAGGAACATTTAACTCCGTTGCATGTATACTCAGAAATCAAAATAGCATGCTATGTGTTCAGTAGGGCACAGCTTCATCCCAATCGTATTATATGGTTGTGAGAGAGAAGGGACAAGTGGTGTGCCACAGGATTTTGTCTAGGACACAGTTTTGTTCAAACTTAAACATTACTTGGAAAGAGGTGTAGAGGCAGATAATACTAAACTGGAAGGGATAGCCTATACCTTGGAAGACAGAAACATTTCAAGATTGTCTTGAATACATGATGGAGTGCCTGTTCCTTACGATCCTACCCTTACAATTCAATCAATTTAGGATTGCTTAATTCAGCTAATTGCTGGTGGTGCAATACAGCTAATGCTTCTTTTAAACATACATAACAATATTTTGTACTGGAGCAGTATTTTAATATTCATTGACTAACTGATATGCCCGGTGTTGCTTGGGTCCATGAATAATGTTTATAACATTTATTTGATAAATAATAAATTTCTCTGCAACTTATTCATCTTAGGTTGAGTGCTTTTTTTTAGTTTGGTTGAGTTAGTAAATTGTTTTGTTAGAATAAATAGAAAACTGTTAATAAGAATTGTATTTTAAATTACAGCTTAGTGATAAACCACCTTTTTTGCTTTACCTGAAATGTCTACATCTCCCATCTTACCTTGGCTGGAGCAGCTGTCTAATCTTCAAAAACAATCAGGACACACAACACCTTTTTTATCAGCTAAAAAAGATGCAAACCTAAGAATATGTTTTCAAAATATACCTAGCATTGCCCAGATATCTGAATAACATATAGTAGGGAAGTGGATCTCAGTGGATGCGGGGAAATGTTGCATGCATGTGCTCTGATGTGGTAAGAGTGGAAAACACTCCTCCCTTTGGAGGGAGTTTGTTGTCCAGTCGAGAGTCAATTTTGAGATGGACAAGCAGGTAAGATTCCAAAAACATGTTCATTTGATGCAATTGCTTCAAGCCCATACAAGCAAGGAAGTATGAGCCCCGTTCTGTGGTTACAGCAGTTATTTTATACACATTAGATCTTTCAGCAATATCTTGTTGCTATTCCTTTCAAGGCATGGTGTGCCAAGTTTTCTCAGTAGAGAATGATACTTCTAGCTTTTGCTTACATCTGTGTAGTTCAAGAACTTAGTACATTTCCCACACTGAAGCTATTATTATGGGGGTAGGTGGGAAGGAAAGCAGCCGGAACACAGAATATTGGCATAATTTACTATATTTTCAATATCTCCTGCTGAATAAATTTTATTTATGGAATGTCCTGAAGGAATAATAGCAATTTGTACTGGTCATGACCATGAGTCATAGTTTGGTGGCAAGAGAAGACTCTTTGGAATTCCACCCAAGGTATGCTGGGAGTTGTAGGCATAAGCCTCAGATCTGTATTACATTCTTTAGAAATACTTTAAATCCAAAGTTTAACATTTTTAGATTTTTCGGGTATATTGTACAGTACAGCCAGATCTACCAGCGTGCCAAATTTCAAGTTTCTACCCAGCCCCCTTAGATATATGTCTGTGAAGTAATCATCTTAAAGTAGCAGGCTGGCGCTAGGCCTGTGAGTTAACCTTTAAACAAATTAAATTCATTTCTTTTTTCCTCTCTTACCCTCATGACAGCCCTGCAAAGTAGGCTGGTCCTAGACCTGTGAGGTAAATTTAAAACAAATTAACTTAGTTTCTTTTCTCTCTCTCTGGGCATTCTCCCTTCAGGACCAGGATGGTGAGCCACTTCCAGATGATGGCCACCAAAGCCTCATAAAGCTTCCTTCCCACCCAAGGCATGCTGGGAGTTGTAGGCATAAGCCTAGGTCCCTGAATAACGTGTTAATCTTTGAATACCATCTGAGGTGTGGTGAGAAAAAATGAGAGCAGGTCATCTTAGTTGTGGCACCCTGCTAATGGATTTCTTTTTCCGATGGAGGCTTGCCTAGTGACTGCATTAATGGCTTTTAAGTGCCAAGTAAATTTTGTAAAAAAATAATACTGCCCAATAGCCAAAGCTCTCACTAAAATTAAACCACAAAGTACAATTTAAAGTATAAAACTTAAACCAAATTATAAAAACACCATATAAAAGTACAACCAGAATAAAAACCGAGTAGTAATACAGAGATTTAAAATACAGATTTAAATACAGTTTTAAAACAGCAAAGTTAAAAGACTAAGAGAGTAAAATGTTAAAATACTGGGAAAGCTTCGGCTAAGGGGCGGTATATAAATTTAATAAATAAATAAATAAATTTAATAAATAAAAAATAAAAGGTCTTCACCTGGCATTGAAAAGAGTATAACGTTGGTGCCAGGCGAGTCCCTCTAGGGAGCTCATTCCACAGCCCAGGTGCCGTAGAAGAGAAAACCCTCCTCCTGGTAGCCTTGTGCCTCACTTCCTTTGGCGCGGGCTCATGGGGAAGGACCCCTGAAGATGAACTTAGGGTCTGGGTAGGTACTTATGGGAGGAGGCGTTCCTTCAGATAACCTGGCTCCAAGCCGTTTAGGGCTTTAAATGTTAATACCAGCAGTTTGAATCGGGTCTGGACCTGGACTGGCAGCCAGTGAAGCTGGAAAAGTACTGGTGTAATGTGGTCTCATTGGCTAGTCCCTGTTAACAATCTTGCTGCCCTGTTTTGTACCAAGTGAAGTTTCTGGACCATTTTCAAAGGCAGCCCCACATAATGCATTGCAGTAATCCAGACGAGAGGTTACCAGAGCATGGATAACTGTAGCTAGGCTATATCTGTCCAGATAAGGGCACAGTTGGTATATCAGCCTAAGCTGATAAAAAGTGCTCCTTGCCACCGAGTCCAACTGTGCCTCAAGTGACAGTTCTGGATCCAATAGCACCCCCAAACTATGAACCCGATCATTTCGGGGGAGTGCAAACCCCTCCAGAACAGGTTGAACATCACCCAGACAGACAGACAAACCACCTGCTAACAGTACTTCCGTATTGTCTGGATTGAGTCTCAGTTTATTGGCCCTCATCCCGTCCATTACCATGCCTAGGCACTGACTCAAAACAGCCACTGCCTCACCTGGGTTTGATGAAAAGGATTATGCACCCCAGGCCTAAATGCCATCCACACTACTTAATAGTGTAAGAGAGAGTATCTCAGGGCCATAGGATTTTTCCAAATCTCTTCCCATAGCCATAGACACTGCTAAGAATTCAGGAGGGGGACTCCAAAATGTGATCCCTCCCCACACTGCCTCACAGCAATTTCTGAAAGAACTGTGGCACCTGTTTCCTGAGGTCACAAAAGCTAAAGGTCTGAAAGGGGTTGTTCCAGGAGGGGAGAGGCCAGGCTATGAAGAATCATATGGCCTCTCCAGCCATAGGCCCAGCCCTGCCAGTGTGCATCCTCTAAAGGAAAAAGAAACAGCAGAAGGACATGTGGTAAGAGCGGGAACACCATTCCCGCTCTTACCACAGACAGAGAGCCATAAATCACCTCCGTTGCTCTTCCCGCCCTGCTGGCAGCAGCCTGGAAGGGCATTGGATATTCGGAAGCCTCCAAGTTCAGAGGCTTCCATCTAATGGGGGTGTAATTCATAGGATCGTAAGCCTGTTTGGTAGAAGCAGTCAGGGAAAATAGATTTCCATCTGGGTGCACGGTGGTGCTGTTTTGGTTATAAGATGCGGCAGCCCATGAGGGGCTTTCCTGCGAAGCTCTGGATTTTAAAAGTCGGGGACTTTTTAGGCTGGAACAAGGTGAATGCAGCTCTTCCGCTGCCTAACCTCGCTCCAGCGTCGATGCAGAGACATTCCCGAGCGGTAGGTGGACCTGATTGGTCACTGGAAGCCCAGACAGAAAGCAGGGTGTGGGCCAGTGAGCCACATGGCCACCGGAAACTCCATGCCCTCCCTCTGCATCAGGATTAGCCACCCCGCTATGCCCTATAGGCAGTCCCCTGCTGGCAGTGGAAAAGTACCAGGAAGGGACTCTATTTGCCCTTCCTGGTCTGCCTTTCACTCACAGGCTGACGTGTAGTTGGTCCTGTGCCAGAGGGTTACAGGGAGTAGTCTAACTGGTAATTTTGTAGGGGGCCATCCTAACAATGTTTAAATTGCCTGTGCTATGTTATTCTCAACACTGACATAGTCCATTTCTCTTATCATGCAGGTGGTAGTTCAACAAGTCTCACTTCCCCATCTCAGAAATGCAGCAATCCAACCACCTGACTTCCTTCCTTATATTGTATGTTATAGTTCTAAAATAGAAGTGTGTGTATGGCGGTGGCCAGCATCCGAGGGGTGCCGGCTGATCCACTGTAGCACAATGGGAATGGGTTATTACCCGTTTTATTTAAAAATAAAGAACGATGGTATTAAATGTTTTACAAAGCTATATTCAGGATGAAAAAACACAAATAAGTTATGGGAATATAAATGCTTCCCTGATAGAGAGTAATTCCATTATTCTACTATCCCTCATAGTACAGTTTATCCTTTTCCCCCTAAAAATAAATAAATAAATCTCTTGCGTGTTTGATTTCCTGGCACATGTGCTAGAGGATTATTAGTTTCAATGTCTAATTGTTCCTTTCCTAATGCTGTAAACAGAACAGCAACATTTTAGTTTGCCATGCAAGTTCCTGTGGGATATGCTGTGTTCAGTGAATTCCTCTGCATTTGTTCATCTTTATATCACACTGAATGTAAGAGACAAAGCAATAGGACTCAAAGTATTAAGATGTGGGTAAAATGTTCAAAAGTACCTAAAGACACTTTTCAAATTGACCCACGATTAGCTAACAATTAAGTTTGCAGCCCACTGTTTACACATCACAGTAGTACAATACTCTTAGGTTGTAATCCTCTGCCTGCTTACCTGGGAGTAAATCCCATTAAACTCCATGGAGCTCACTTCTGAGTAGTTGTGTCTGGGTTGTGCAGTAAAACTCTAAAATACATTGAACTTGAAACAGACATTAATCCCTAAAAATCAGAGTATTTGTTCCCAGCCTTTAACTCATTTCCTTTACATTCCATTTGTTACAGGAGAATTAATACTCATATTGGAGTTTTACTTGAGTAATTTATGAAAATAAGACTTATAGCCCTGTCCTATTGCCTGCTATTCAAGTACAAAAGTAAACATGATCTTCAAATATGTTTTATAATATAGCATAAGGTTCAAAGAGAGGTACCTGCAACAAAATGTTGCAGTACAGAGTGCTTCTGTTCAGGGTGCCGGCCAGCCACTCATGTTCTTTTCCAGGATACTCCATTCCAGCCAGCCATGTCCTTTTCCAGGATACTCTATTCCAGCTAGCCATGTCCTTTTCCAGGATACTGCCATCCCTCCACCCAACAGACACTCAGGAGTCAGTGGTCACTCAGCATGCTCAGTCCTCATAGGGTTCCTCCTCTTTGGTTTTCCCCCCTAAGGATTTTTGGTACTTCTTAAAATCTTGAGGTTTCCAGAGCCTGCTGATACCTCCCTCTTGTGTGTGGATGGTGCCATTTTGGCTGCAAAAAGATTGGCACTTGGAAAATTAATACAGAGGATGGGGAACTTTGGTAGTGTCGGAGCCTGCTCCGGAGCTTCTTGTACTGGGGTTTTGGATGTTTGAGTAACTTGGCTGATATGCAAGAAAAGAAACCAGTTTCAGTCTTGCTTCATGTCTGGTTCATCTTATGTGAACCGCCCAGGGAGCTTCGGCTGTGGGGCGGTATACAAATGCAATTAATAAATGCCCACTTCCAGGGTTGGACTAGGGTTTGCTGCCGCTTTGGGAAGCTGGGTGCAAGGGATCACTTACCTTGCCTGTCCATGCCCTATGCTCTTCTTTAACGTGTTTTAGTGCAGGAGGAATAGAGTGACCACTTGCACAGCCATAGTTCATCCAACACTTTACACAACGATAGACTGGCTTGTGGGATGGTGATTGCAGTTCCCCAGTATCATTATTTTGGTTGTAATGCTGAGAAAATGTACTAGCTCTGCAACTCTTGCGGGGTGGGGGGAACATCTAAACAGGCCCCAAGTTTAATTTAAAATAAAAATAAAAATAAATAACCCACTCACCCCCAAAGCAGTTGCATGAACTAGCCTTTAGTTACATAAAAACAAGCACGCTTGGTTAAAAATAGAAATGAACACAGTCTGCCATTCCATAAACAAATCCCTTCCACTACAGATGAGACATTTTTCTATCTCCAACAATAGATCCCTTTATTTACCTTTCAATAGCAGTAGAAAGGTCAAAATAATTGCTTTCTCTGCACAGACACTCCTTTTAATTGGTAAGCATTTTTGGTTGGGTGCTGGGTGTTTTTTTAAAAAGTGTAATTGTTATGTTTTTATTGTATTTTAGGGCACAATCCTATCATATTTTAGGCACAACCCTGAACTCAGAGGCTTCTGATCATCCCATGCAGGGCGAGAGGAGTGGTGCTCCCGCCCTACATTTATTTTGCTAGGACAGGCCTCTTCAGTCTCCTCCCCTCTCTTAGAGGGGGAACTTCACACTGTCCTGTATCCCTTCATTGTTTTAAATGGTTTTAATTATGGTTGTAAGCAGCCTTTGAGTCCTGGACGGGGCTGCACTCTCCCTAAAGGATCGGGTCCGTAGTTTGGGGGTGCTCTTGGATCCAGAACTGTCACTTGAGGCACAGTGGCAAAGAGCACCTTTTGTCACTCAATGGCAAAGAGCACCTTTTATCACTCAATGGCAAAGAGCACCTTTTATCGGCTTAGGTTGATATACGAACTACACCCTTATCTGGACAGAGATAGCCTAGCTACAGTTATCCATGCTCCGATAACCTCTTGTTTGGATGACTGCAATGTGTTATACGTGGGGCTGCCTTTGAAAAGGAGGAGGGCTTTCTCTGCTGTGGCACCCCGGCTGTGGAACGAGCTCCCCAGAGAGGTTCGCTTGGCACCTGCATTGTTTTCCTTTCGTCGCCAACTGAAGACCTTTTTATTTTCTCAGTATTTTAACACCTAATTTAACTTAAATTTAAACTCTGCTGTTTTAATCTCATATTTTAACCTATATCAATTTTTGCTGTGTGGTTTTATCCTGGTCGTGCTTTTTATACTGTATTTTGTATTTGTGTTTTTAAATTGTTGGTTGTTTTATTATGCTCTTCATGGTTTTAATTTTTGTGAACCGCCCAGAGAGCTTCGGCTATTGGGCGGTATAGAAATGAAATAAATAAATAAAACGGTCCAGAAACTTCAGCTGGTACAAAACAGGGCAGCCCGTTTACTAACAAGGACTGGCCAGCGAGACCACATTATGCCAGTCCTTTTACAACTTCATTGACTGCCAGTCCAGATCTGGGCCCGATTCAAAGTGCTGGTATTAACATTCAGAGCCCTAAATGGTTTGGGGGCAGATTATTTGAAGGAACACCTCCTCCCATATGTACCTGCCCACAGGGGCCCTTCTCCATGAGCCCCTGCCAAAGGAAGTGAGGCAGGTGGCTACTAGGAGGAGGGCTTTCTCTGCTGTGGCACCCCGGCTGTGGAATGAGCACCCCAAAGAGGTCCGTCTGGCACCTACACTGTACTCCTTTCGTCGCCAGCTGAAGACCTTTTTATTCTCTCAGTATTTTAACACTTAATTTTAACTTAAATTTAAATTTTACTGTTCTAATTCTGTATTTTAATCTTATATCAATTTCTGCTGCGTGG
This sequence comes from Elgaria multicarinata webbii, assembly GCF_023053635.1. Classification (NCBI taxonomy): domain Eukaryota; kingdom Metazoa; phylum Chordata; class Lepidosauria; order Squamata; family Anguidae; genus Elgaria; species Elgaria multicarinata. Next base: position 82,631,415 of record NC_086177.1, on the reverse strand, counting down.
TTTTGTCCTCATTGTGCTTTTTAATACTGTATTTTGTATTTCTGTTTTTAGATTGTTGGTTGTTTTATTATGGTTTTAATTTTTGTGAACCGCCCAGAGAGCTTCGGCTATTGGGCGGTATAAAAATGTAATAAATAAATTTTTAAAAATTGGGTAGACAGGTGGAGTAAAAATCAAATAAATAATAAATAAAACTTCTAAAGTTGTAAATGTTGTACATGAGCTCAACGTCCTTTTTGCAAAGAGGCAAAGTATAAGTATGACCAATGAATAACAAACAAGTCATTTTAATAATACAGTGAAGGTCAAATTATACATTTGTCACTGTAAATTGTATCTGAACATTTTGATAGCTGTTTCAAAAAATCTGCCATCCTTTGATTACTTTAAAGGCATTAAAAAGGGACTAAACAAATTAATAGACAATAGACAATGGCTATTAGACATTGTAGCTATATAGTCTTCCTGGAGCAATTTGGTTGACCACCATGGAAAACAGGGTGTGTGGGACTAGCTCACATCTTTCTGGCAAAAGACAGAAAATTCTGGGTTACTGTTGACATTTCTGGAATCTCTCCATCCATTGAGTCTTTTAGCTAGAGATCTTTGGATTCAAAGAGAAGCACTCCAATATGGCAGATGTGTACAGTTGACTGCATATATGCTATCCTTCAAGAAACCTATGGTCAGGAACTGGTAACAGGATATAGCAGCGTGGCCTGGCTGTCAGCTATTTAAGGCTTCAGAAGTGAGCTGAATGTTGCACCAGTGGTACAATTCTCTAGCTCTGGCAGTCACTGATAGTTTCAGAAAACAAGCTACTGATGAAGGAAGGGGGATGATTTGGATTGGGCCTTTTGGGCGAGGGTTTAATCCTTTGCCCCCTTGTCAATTCCCTGTCTTAAATTGCCCCACCAAAGCGGCTATCTGGTCTGCTATGAAAAACCTAGCTGATCTCCTGCAAGTCCGGGCTCTAGAACCCACTTGATTCCCAGCAACCACAGCTTCCATCCAGACGTCGATCGATAGATATCCAGTGACTGTACTAAGGTCCTCTTGTCTCAGCTGTCCTCTAGGTCCTGCTATTTGAACCCAGACATTGCCAGATGTTCATCCTAAAACTTCTCCACCCAGCAACTTCAGCGAATTTCCTTTGCTGCTGAGGACTCCCCCCCCCAAAAAATTTAGGAGTGGTGTAGATAAAATAAAATAAAAACAGAATAAAACACTTTAAAATAGACTTTAAAAGACGCAAAATGTACAGTGAACCATGGCTGGTCATTAAGGAAAGGCTTCCTGGAATAATGACGTTTTCAGGAGGCCCCAAAAGTTATCCAAAGGCAGGGAATTCCATAGGAGGGGGGCTACCATGCTGAAGGCTCTTCCCCTGGTGGACTCCAATCGGAGGATGGGTCTATGTGGAACCGCCAGGAGCATGCCCTTGGATGACCTCAGTGACCGGGCAGGTTGGTGGGGGAGAAGGCGCTCTCTCAGGTATCCTGGTCCCAAGTTTGGCATGCCAGGCCCATCCCTTCCCCAGCTTCCAGCAATCATTAGGAGGTTGCTTTTCACCAGGAATGCCTCCTGGTGCAGCACCAGAGTGAGGACAAACAGCAGAAGAGCCGTGCTGACCTTGCTTCACCAGGAAAAGTCCCTGCCTTTTTCCGCTGTGCATCATCATCTCTTTGCCCTACAGTGGCAGTGAATCGGTGGCTGCATCATATAACTGACACAGTGCCAATTCAGAGCCACAACAGGGCAAAGACTACGTTTAGACAGAACCCAGGTTTACTTACTAAAGAGTCCTGTAGTTGTTTTCAGTTGTGTCTTCTGACCATAGTGACTCAACTAGAAGCAGGCTGATTGCTGCAGAAGCACGCTTGACTTTAACAAATTGACTTTTTATTACAAGAGGGAAATTGGTGGAAATGAATAGTAAGACATTTTCACATCTGCAATTGACCTCTGAAAAAGTGCATTTAGAATCAAAGAGGGTGAGTAGTACCACTATCCTGCTACTTTTCTGTCATTTGAAAAAAGATCTGTTTGTTGTTAACAGACACAGTTGTAAACTATCTCCACAATGGTAAATAAAGAAGAAAGGATTCAAATTGTTTTGTTACAAAATAAAACCACGTACTTTGTAAAGAAAATAGAAGAATGAGGATTCTAAGAGAGAAGGATAGTAAAACCAAAGACACATCAGCTCCACGTGACTCAGGGAATGCAGCCAGGCAAAGGACCATTGAATTGTCATTACATTGAAGAATATGATGGGGTGGACATCAGTGGGGACAGCTGTAATGACCTAATGGGAACTGGATTTGGGTAGAGGGATATGCTATCCTAGAGCAATGCTTGGTGTTGGAAGAGATAGATGTAGCCCCACTGAAATTATTGTTTGTTTATTTTTAATGTCAAGTACTTGGGGATCCTTACAGCACTATAAGGAAGGTCAGTATTATCTCCACATAATACTATATTCAGCATTATATAACATCTTATGGAATCATAGACTATAATGCTGCAATTTTAACCACACTTAATAGAGAGTACACAGCATTGAACACAGTGGAACCTATTCCTGAGTAAATGTGCATAGCATCAAAATGTTAGAAGGGGAAATCAATCGGAATACTGAATCTATTGCAGCTCTAAAAATCCCACCGGAAATATGATTTGAGAATGGTATCTCAATGAGACCACATCACGCCAGTCCAGGTCCGGGCCTGATTCAAAGTGCTGGTATTAACATTTAAAGCCCTAAACGGCTTGGGGCCAGGCTATCTGAAGGAAAGCCTCCTCCCGTATGTACCTGCCCAGACCCTAAGGTCATGCTCAGGGGTCCTTCTCCACGAGCCCCTGCCAAAGGAAGTGAGGCAGGTGGCTACCAGGAGGAGGGCCTTCTCTGCTGTGGCATCCCAGCTGTGGAATGAGCTCCCTAAGGAGGTTCGCTTGGCACCTACATTATATGCTTTTAGATGCCAGGTGAAGAACTTTTTATTTTCCCAGCATTTTAACAGTCTATAAATAAATTTTAACTTGGTGTTTTAAATTTGTAATTTTGCATTGCTGCTTTTTTTATCTGGTTGAGCTTTTATATTGTATTTTATAGTATGATTTTATACTGTTGTTTTATACTTTGAATGTTTTTAATTTTTGTGAACAGCCCAGAGAGCTCCAGCTATTGGGCGGTATAGAAATGTAATAAATAAATAAATAAATAAATAAGCAGTATCAACATTTTCTCAAGCTGACGTGACTCAGGTTATTTTTATTGCCATTAACACGTAAGATACACACAAAAAACAACAGCAACTGGAGAGTTTCAAGGTGAGAAAGTGCCCTTTATTTTCTGAATTCACATGTTCGTTTAACCTGCCAGTATCTTTCTTAAAATGCTAACTAGATTTTTCTGAGTACTAATATACAAATGATCTATAAATCTCAATCACCATTGGATGCAAGCCTTTTCCGAATGCTCTGTTTTGCAATACAATGGCCTCCCAGTTCCTCCACAGAATATCACGAATTATAATTTGTTATTACAGTGCCACTCAACAATTGTTTTTATCAGTATCTGGAATTTTCCCAGTTCTCACTCTGCCAACATTTGTCTTTCATCTCTGCCCAGAAGCCTACTTATCCTGTATTACAAAGGAAATGTTCACCACTTGCCAGGTTTTTGAGGAAGGCCATTCTCAAAGAATTACACAAAATTCTCTATTCCCACACTCCAGTGTGACTCTGAAAACAACTAAAATAAACTTTTCATCAGCTTTCTTATATCTTTTCCCCATTGTATAATTTTTGGTTCTAGGTAAACAATAGCAGGTTTACTTTAGCTAGGTTTAACATATTCCCTAGCCTCTCTACCCAGCAGGGCTCTCTGATCTTCAAAACATGGGGACATAGAACAAACAAATCTGCGTCAACTCCCCTCAGTATGCCTGACAGAGGAAGGGGAAGGGAGTTGAGGAATAGCTTCAGGACGTACAGTTGGTACAGTAATAACAGATTAATCCAAGTAAGGACTGCATAGAGTTAAGTGTACAAATAGTGCCTCCAAAGTGCAAAACGCTTCAGGGGAGATTTTTGACAGGAAAACAGCATGCAGTGGGTGTAGGGGGAGGAGGTTAAGCCCTCCTCCTCCTGCACACTGGTCCTGATCCAGATCAGGGCCCTCTGCAGGTGTTTTTTGATTAAGATAGATGTGCCCAGGTCTAACCACAATACTAATGTAACAGTATAGTCACTGATTTCAACTAACTCTGAATAAGATTGGCTGCACATCCTCACACCTTTAAAAACGAAGGAGAAACGATCTAGCAAAATTAAGCACTGTCAGTTCATATTCATCTCAGTGGGTGTGGGTTCGCCCTTCGAGGCTTTTATTGTGTAATCATCTTGTCTCCTTCATGAGGACCCAGACGGTGTCGTCTTCCATTTGTAACCTGCCCATGTTTTCCCATTATGTCTGTCTTTTTTCTTACTGCAAATTATCCATTAAGGAGTGAAACACGGGATAGCTACATAATGTCTTTTGATTGCTAGGGCTAGGAGCCATCCATCTGGAAGCATCTTTAAGCATATGCTTAAATCTTCCCCAGTGAAACTAATTGGATTGAAAAGTGCTGAATTGTAACTGGACCATACCCCACAATTAATATACATTGTTATTAATGGTAAAAAAAAAACCACCCCAAAATAAAACAACAACAACAACCCCCCAACACCTGTTTACCAACCCTGAATCAGATCTAACCCTTCAATGGATTGAAGGAATATTTTTGTCATAGAGGTGTATTCATAGGGCACTGAGGAGAAAATGAGTTGTGTCGTGAGGGGACCTTGGCCTGAGGAAGAAAAGGCATACTCAGATACCTGCCCAGAAAGACTGAGGATTACACAAGAGCACAAACTCCCTGCAAGTAGACAATAAGAAACCCTAATTCTCCAGCTGCCTACATCCAGCATGAGGTCCTGCCATCAAGCAAGAAGTTTCCTTAACAGGCCAAATCAAGATGCTGGAGATAAAGGGCTAATGTACAGCTTAAATTGTTTCTGAGGCGATTGGTACAGTATCTGGGAGTGCTGTGATTATTTTAACTAGGTTCATATCTGGACTAATTTAGGTACTCTGGGAGTACATACTATTTACTTACGCCACTGATTTCTTTCACCTTCTGGCTGGGAGATGTGAAAGGGATTTACTTTAAAGCACTGCATCTTCCATTTTGTTATTTCCCCATATCTAATCTAATCTGTGAAGCCAGGTACCAAAGCTCTCTTCTGAAGCTGAGCTGGAGGTCCAACGGTATGAAATACCACTGGATGCCATATTGTTGTCAAATAACATATATTCGCTGAACATGCAAATATTCAGGGAATATTCACTAACAAATTTATAAAGCTGAATTTTGAAGAGAATTTTTGGAGGCCAATTCATAATGGCTCTTTGATGAGAGAGAGAAAAGGATGTGATCCTTGCGTTGTGTATGCTTTGGCACACCTGTTTCTGATGTTTTGGGGCAAAACTGGCAAAAGAAATACCATTTATCTTAGACCCCCAGGTTCATTTAAAGTGAAGAATGTTTAACAGACTGCCACCCTCCCACTGTAAAACAGTATGTATCTGTTTGTAATATAAAATCATTTGACTGGAATGCAAAAAATGTTGAGTGCTTTATGTTTAGTGTGCTTACTACCCACAGTTGTTTATTCAGAAGAGAAACTGGTAGTAATTTGGCATAGATAGTTATCACTTACAGTCTTATGAGCTCCTTTATCTGTGGTAGTATAGAGGTTGTGTAGACCCTGTGTAGCTAAAAAGGTATCTTGTGCCTGGCATGTAAGTCAGAAGTTCTACAATAAAACATCAGAAGTATGTTTTAGAATTGCATCTATTCCAGAACTCCTGTGTTACTTCAACAGCTCCTGCAACTCTGTCGAAGGAGCTGGTAACAGCCTGTCTGTCCACTACATGTGCCCCTTTTTATAGCTCAATCCTGCTCTGCAAGGGAATAAGGCAAGGTAGAGGTTTAGGTATAAGTGCCAGTGCAAGAGTATAGGATGTCTCCTCACTATACGACCGGTATCCTTCCACTGATTTCTGTGACCCATTGCCATAATACAATACAATACAATACAATACAATACAATACAATACAATACAATACAATACAATACTGTACCCCATAGATTCAGACTGTGATCCACTTAATAAAACAATTTTGCACCCTCTCTGAAAGAATTAGGGTTGGATCCAGACTTAAGTCAAATTTTAGAGCAGATCTATGGAAATCAGTGGGATTGAAGTTAATCGTGGCTAATTTGAGTCCCGTTGATTTCAATGGGTCTAATCTAGATATGACTAAACCAGGAACCAGCCCTTACAGCATAATCCTAAACACGAGCAATATCCAATGATGTCTGTGTACCAGCTAGTACTTCCAAAAGCAACTGGAAATGAGACAAAATGCTTCCTTCCGGAACAGAACAGATGAGCAGAGATTGCAGACCTGATCCTTTTTGGAAACAAATATTTTGGCTTGTTTCTGGGGTTGCTCCAACGAGCAGTAGCTTCCTGTCATGCTGGTGGTGGGTGCCGTAGCTGCAACACAATAGAATGTGCAGGGGCAGCATTGGATCGGGCCCTGTGTCTCCTGAGAAGTAAGCCCTATTGAATTAAATGGGGCTCACTCCAGGCAAGTGAGTATAGGATTGCAGCCACAGAGCACCTTTGAATTAAAGTATATAATGGAAGCATTTCCATGTACCCTTAGGGGAAAGGGCTTGAGGTTTTTTGGTTGTTCCTCTTGACATTGTTTTACATTTTCCTTCCTTCTACTTTCACTTGGTAACATTGAGTCACTTTTATAATTAGCTTTTTTTTAAAAAAAAAAACCCATAGCACTTATTAAGTGCTGGTTTCTATATAATGCACTTTGTATTCTTTCAAACAGCGTATAATTACCAGCTATTGAATCAGCATGAAGAAGTCCTCCCAAACTGGTAATCAGGCAAAGGAAAGGCTAATGATGTAGCACAGAGTAAGAAACATCAGAATGACGCACAGCACAGTTGTGCATGGCTTGGTATATGGCCCAAGAGCACAAAGCAGTAGTTCCAGCTACATGGATGCTTCAAGTGCAGAGACTGCCAACATGACTCTACTTGGCTTTGGTTTCTGACGTTTCTGTTTCAGTGTCCAGGTCTGTCAGACAGCAGCAAAGCACCATCTGAGCATACTTTGTGGTTGTAGCTGCAAGATAAAATAGACAAAGTGATGACATCAGGTGATAACTCCCTTGTTTTCCCTGGCACTTCAGCATAATATTAAAAGCCTCATTATCATGGCATTCCTACTGGTTATCAGAACAATTTGGCTATTGTAAAGAGTGTTGGTATAAGAACATAAGAAGTACCATGCTGGATCAGACCAAGGGTCCATCTAGTCCAGCACTCTGTTCACACAGTGGCTATCAGCCAGGGATGAACAAGCAGGACATGGTGCAACAGCACCTTCCCACCCATGTTTCCCAGCAACTGGTGCACACAGGTTTATTGCCTCGAATACTGGAGATAGCACACAACCATCAGGGCTAGTACCCAGTGATAGCCTTTGCCTCCAGTGGGCAACCATTTTTGTGTTGTCTGGAGCGTCCCCTTTCCAGCATGCAACTCCCTTGCAGAGGGAACTGCACTGGCTGCCTATTCACTGCTAGTGTACAAAGCCCTAATCAGCTTGGGACCAGGGTACCTGACCACCTGCCCAGTCACTGAGGTCATCTGAGGGCATGCTCCTGGTGGTTGCACATGGACCTATGGTCCGATTAGAATCCACCAGGAGAAGAGCCTTTAGTGTGATGGCCCCTTCCTATGGAATTCCCTGCTTCTAGAGGTCAGGCAGGCACCAGCTTTGTATTCCTTCCGCCACCTCCTGAAAACGTTCCAGGAAGACTTCCCTTAATGTGTTTTTATTCTGTTTTATTCTTTTTATTGCATTTGTTCACCACTCTAAAATCCTTGAATGGGACGTGGTACATAAATATTGTAAATAATAAATAAATAAGTTTCTTCCTGGGTAATCTCTCAGAGGCCTGTATCTTGACAGCATGTGGGGCAGAAATGAGTAATGGGCAGGACAAGAGTCAAAAGTACGTGGGCCATCCCTTTTGCTATTTCTCCCACCTCCTTTACCACCCCCTTTTCTCTCTCTTTCTACCACTCTTCTCTCTTTCCCCTCCCACCCAGGTCCTGCCAGGAAGGTCTAGTCACTCTTTCTAAAGGTCTGAACTGAACACATGCAGAGCACTTTTGGAATGAGGCTGAGGGCTACATGCGGCCCAAGAGCCGCAGGGCCCTCACCCCTGGTATAATGAGAAATACCAGCATCATTAGGTGACTAATAACAGTTGGAATAAATATTTTTAATCTTAAAAAACACACTAAAACACAAAGTATTTTGTTGTTTAAATCAGTTTCACATACAGCATATGTATAGGGCAACCGTTGCTAACTTGGTGCCCTCCTGGCTATGATGGGAGTTGTGATCCAACACAACACATCTGGAGGTCACCAGGTTGGGGAAGGCTGGTATACAGGAATATTATAAAACACTAATTAAATGACAGGAGACTATATACGGTTTTTTTTAAAAATAAATAAATAAAATCTGTGTTTCTTACCAGAAAGCCACTGAAGATAAAAGGGTCTTTTTTCAACTGGTAAGTAGACTCCCAAAAAATAAGCAGGAATTCCAGAGAGTGCTATGCCAATTCCAATAAGGGAATTGATTGTATCACTGTAGAGTGGAATTATGATTAGGAAAACGCTGCATATGCAATATACAATGGGAAAGAAGAGGCTGAGCTGCAAATAAAAAAAGATGAATTCATATGAAAGGAAACATTGCAGAGAAATTGTTGTATGAAATCACACCCCAAACCCCACTATTTTATGCAAACATTCCTACAGTTGCTAACTTGCTTTGCAGTATGCTAGCTTCCAGTAAAGTATTGATTTGGGGTGCAATCCTATGTGATTTTAGCTAGAAAAAGTCCTACAACTCCCAGCATTTCCCAGCCAGCTTTGCAAGTGGAGTTGCTAGGAGTTTTTCTGTTTCAGGATCCATACGATTGCTCTTTTAAATATGTACCTATCTAGTGTATGAATATAGTCAGTGACTAGCATTCATGATACCTAAAAACAGAACCTACATATATCCGATCACAAAATGCTGAGGATAAATGTTCAAGAGGCCATCATGCCTTGTTTTTATGTCACAATGATAAACATAGGGTGTGTGTGTGTGTTATATACATTGCAGAGGACAATCTAATGAAATTTTCTAAGTGGATAACTACTTAGATTTTTCAATGTCTGAAATACACTGAACTGCATTCCAATATTGTTGCTTCACTTCCACTCATTCCATTGCACCAGTAGGACCTACTACTAGCACAATGAGGAACTAGCGCTGCCTAAAGCAAGCACAGAAATGATGGGAAACTTTCATTTCCAGATCGGGACAAGTCAGTGGAGTTCCTTTTTTCAAGCTCTACTGACCTGTTCTATTCTGGAAATGAGCAGTGGCTCCATTTCCTGAGGTTGTGACCCTGACCTTGGAGATGCACGGAAATGGGTGTGCTGGGGGTAGGCCAGAGGGTGGGCAAGGGAGAGAATGTGCCCTCCATCCTCAGAAGAGCAAACAAGTTAGATGGGCCTCTGGGCCTAACAAAAAGTTCTTTGATGGAGAGGTAAAAAAAAGCCTCCATAGCGCCTCCTACCCTGTTGGAAAGAGCCTGGACACCTTTGGATGGATGGTGGGCTCTGATGGAGTGCTTCTCTACATGAGCAATTTATGGCTGTGATTGGCCGCTCACAGAGGTTTGCGGGTCCTTTAGATGATGTCATCAACCTCCAGGACATTTCCCATGCTTCCCCCACCCTGTAATCTTGTTTTTAAAAAGATTGGAGATAATGCAGTAATTAAAATTATTGTGGGATAGCCACAGTATGTAAAGTTGGCATTTTGCTGTAATACAACCACTAGATGGTGCTGTTTCATTAAACATAATAGAACATTGCCAATAGGGGATGTGGTTGCTAGAGCTGTGCACTGCCTTGGGCCGAATCCCTGAAACCAAGGTGAGGCGGGCTAAAATATTGCAGAGGCTCTGTTTTTTGTATATCTATGGCTGAAAACTCCGGTGGTCATAAAGGGAAAATGGCCCTTTGTGGCCGTCGTAGTTTGCGGCCATAGATATACTAAAGCAGAGCCCCTGTGATACCTTGAAATCACAGCCTGGCTCTCAGGAGAACGATGCGTTTCCAGGTAAATCCCGGTGGCTCTGGGTTGGGGGGGGGGTAAGGGATGGTGAAGGGAGTAGCAGGGAGTTGGGAGTCCAAAGGACTCCTGGTCAGCCTTGCTCCCCTCTTTCCTGGGTGCTGGCTGCACGGCTGGCACCCAGGGACCCACAAGGCCAGGTTGCCTTGGGGGGTGAATCTCACTGAGGCAAGGTGCTGAGGTGAGACAGGCACCCCCCGAAGCACCCCGAGTTGAATCGGGGCCATTTCGGAGGCTTCGAAACAGCCTCTGAGGCAAATCAGGGAGGCGTGAACAACCCTAGTGGTCACCATCTAAAACAGCCCATTGGAAACCCAGAAACACTCTGAAAGAAGAAATCCTGGTAAGGGTACTGGGTTTTTCTTTAATGTAGAGACACCCTTTGTCATTTGGGCTGCTGTTTTTTTTGTTTAGAGCAGAAGTTGGCAGAAAGTAGATCAGGGTCTACTGATAGATCTCCAGGTGATCTGCAGTAAATTAACAAGGGTTTCCAACTATCCATAGTTCAAAAATAGCAACAACAGAAAGCCTCATTTCCTTCCAAAATTAGGCTGCTGGATTCAAGAAAGCTTGGGGGAGAAATGGAAGTCGATTTGTACATGAAAGGCTTTGTGTGTGAGCTCCCGTTCTGGTACTGGCACTCTTGTTCCATAATTCCATGTGCACCTACCTAAACCACTATTTCGCTCTTTTCTCCAGCTAGCAGACTTCAGCGTTCTAGTGAAAAAACTCCAAGTAGATTCTGCAAGCCTAGTACGCCCATCCCTAACTGAGAGGACACAAGATCTGTTCCTGCCTCATAATTCCCTTGAAAATGTTGATTCCTTGCTGCTGCCACACTGCCTAGCCAAAGTCAAGCCCCTCCTTAACTTATCTAAATTCTAAGGAGAGGAAATTAAAAAAAAACATTCAGTGATTGGTTCACTAGCAATCACCACAGCATTCCAACAGTGCCAGGAAGCTCAGAGATGGCAGAAGCACTAATTTCAGAGCAGCTTCCAAAAGATGAATAACTACACTTATGACTCAGAGTATTTCTAGGGCATGAACAGGCACTCTCCAGGAAATGTGACTCTAACCCCAGTCCTAAACTGTGTTCTGTAGGGCAGATGATGGATAACAGGAAAGATCCATTTAGTTTCCTCTTCAGGAGAAAATGTGACTTTACAGTAGAACTTTCTATACATTCTTAACGACAAAGCTACAACATATGCATGCATACTAATTTTAAGCTTTAATTCTGTTATTTACTTACTTTAATGGGCCTTGGCATATCTGGCTGGGTATATCTTAAGTATATAAGTCCTGCAATGGATAACCCAACAAAGAACCAGTAGCTGAAGCAATAGTAATTAATCAGGAGAAAGACATCTTCCACAAGGAGATAAATCAAAGTCATCAAACCCTATAGAGAGATAAAAACAAAACAAAAAAGAGAAATGTAAAGGCAAGGTGGGAAAACCTAAGTAAATGTTTTAAAGGAATGCTAAGGTCATCTTCAGGGGTCCTTCTCCATGAGCCCCTGCTGAAGGAATTAAGGAGGAGGGCCTTCTCTGCTATGGCACCCTGGCTGTGGAATGAGCTCCCTATGTTATACTCTTTTTGATGCCAGGTAAAGACCTTTTTATTTCCCCAGTATTTTAACAGCTTATCATCTTAGTTTTTAACTAAGCGAAATTAGGCTACCTACTAACGGCAGAGAAATCGACCCTACTGAATTTGGCCTATTTTGTAGTAAGAGCTGCAAAAATTAGGAAGGAACACGTACAGGTGGATGATTGTAAATAATAGATATACCATAGATATACAGAGTACAATGAGAAATTAGGATGTGTTTACTGTAGAAGATGTGTGCTGATGGGAGTAATTGCTGTGCAGAGTCCGGCTCATTTAAAATTTTTATGTAATAATGTGTGATAATATGTGTTCGGCTAAAACCCATTCAGGGTAGCCATGAATAAAATTTGTATTTTCAGTTTTTAACTTTGCTATTTTAAATCTGTATTTTAAATCTGTACAAATCTCTGCATTGCGGCTTGGTTTTATACTGGTTGTGCTTTTATATTGTACTTCTAACTAACTATCAACTTACTAACTAACTAACTTAGACTACAATGCTACTTATACACACTTACCTGGGAGTAATTCCCATTGAATTCAGTGGGGCTCACATCTGAGTAGCTATGCAGAGAATTGTGCTGTAACTAACTGATTAAATATTAGGCTTAGTAAGGGCAGGTTTTATTTGCTTGGCTCAGTTTATGAGCCTTTCTACATGAGGCATTTACTGTGTGCTCGTAATTCCTCACTCATCATAGTTCGTGCATGCTTTACATGATATCGCCACTCTCCAGGGTATCTCCCGTGCTTCGCAACCATTTTAGCAGGGCTTTTTTTTCCTATTGAGGAAAGACTGGTATATCCCTAAATGGCAGTATGAAACTCTAGCATAATTGTGTGATTTCACTATACCACAGTGCCACCCAATGGTTGTCTAATGGAACATACAACCCTCTCCCGGGGGGGGGGGGGAAACCAACATGTGTAAAGGAGCCAATCTTAATCCCACAAAGAATCTGAAGGCAGCAGAAGCCTTGGTAAAGCGGCAGGTTCAAAGCGTCATGTAGAAAAGCCCTATGAAGCATTAGCCAGGAGAGTGCATCTAATTCATGTACATTTCAAAACAAAAAATATATAGATGTGTTTATAGAAATAGAAATGTATTCATGTGATAGTCTTATGCCTTGCAATTACTTACATTAAAAAGAAGAGCAGGAACAGGTGTGAAACATTTTACATGAATCAAACTCAGGCTATTAGGGAGGTGTCCTTCTCTGGCTCCAACGTAAAAAAGCCTAAGCACAATGTGAACAAAGTCTATCAGTGCACAATCCAATTACATCCTAAAGTGACAACATGATGAACTATTAAATAAAACCACCAGTAGCAAAACATTAATGCAAAAGAGAAAAAGGCTTTGAAAAGTCTGAAGTTTAAAATTCCCAGGTAAATAATAAGGTCCTTATCTGGTGCTGAAAATGCCATAGCATAGGGTATTCCACAACTTGGGTGCTGCCACCAAAAAGTCTCTCTCTCTCTCTCTCTCTTAGCCACCCATTGCACCTCATTTGATAGAGGAAACTAAAGTAGAGATAATCATATGGTCTGAGTGGATATAGTGTTATATTATTACCCCCTAGGATTCTTTTATTATAAAAGGCAAGATATAAACAAAATAAAACAATCAAATAAATATGTGGGAGGAGGCTATTCTTCTGGTAACCTGGCCCCAAGCCACTTAGGGCTTTAAACATTAATACTAGTGCTTTCCATTGGGCCAGGGAAACAACTGGTAGCTAGTGCAGATGGAAAAGTACTAGCTGCTTACAAGAACCACACTATAGTCATTCCCTATAGATAGCAATGTCTATTCATAAGAAATAGCTTCCACTGTTTATGCATGATGTAGGAATAAGCTTAATTGTGCCAGTGTTACATGGGTGGGATGGAGGAATAAGAGAACATGCCCCTCTCTCAACTTTACAATATCAGGTCAAGGTGATGCATGCCATATGCCGGCAAATTTGAAAAACACAAGAATGGCCATCAGACTGGAAAAAATCAACTTATATCCCCATACCAAAAAAGGGAAACACTAAAGAATGTTCAAACTATCGGACAGTGGCACTTATTTCACATGCCAGTAAGGTAATGCTCAAGATCCTGCAAGGTAGACTCCAGCAATTCATGGAGCGAGAATTGCCAGATGTACAAGTTGGTTTAGAAAAGGCAGAGGAACTAGAGACCAAATTGCCAATATCTGCTGGATAATGGAGAAAGCCAGGGAGTTCCAGAAAAAACATCTATTTCTGTTTTATCGACTATTCTAAAGCCTTTGACTGTGTGGATCATAACAAACTGTGGCAAGTTCTTGGTGGTATGGGGATACCAAGTCATCTTGTCTGCCTCCTGAGGAATCTGTATAAAGAACAAGTAGCAACGGTAAGAACAGACCACGGAACAACGGACTGGTTTAAGATTGGGAAAGGAGTACGGCAGGGATGTATACTCTCACCTTATCTATTCAACTTGTATGCAGAACACATCATGAGACGTGCTGGGCTTGACGAATCCAAGGCTGGAGTTAAAATCGCAGGAAGAAACATTAACCATCTCAGATATGCAGATGACACCACTTTGATGGCTGAAAGCGAGGAGGAGCTGAGGAGCCTTATGATGAAGGTGAAAGAAGAAAGTGCAAAAGCTGGGTTGCAGTTAAACCTCAAAAAAACCAAGATTATGGCAACCAGCTTGATTGACAACTGGCAAATAGAGGGAGAAAACGTGGAGGCAGTGACAGACTTTGTATTTCTGGGCTCAAAGATTACTGCAGACGCTGACTGCAGCCAGGAAATCAGAAGACGTTTACTTCTTGGGAGGAGAGCAATGACAAATCTTGATAAAATAGTTAAGAGTAGAGACACCACACTGACAACAAAGGTCCGCATAGTTAAAGCAATGTTATTCCCTGTTGTAACCTATGGCTGCGAGAGCTGGACCATAAGGAAAGCTGAGCGAAGGAAGATAGATGCTTTTGAACTGTGGTGTTGGAGGAAAATTCTGAGAGTGCCTTGGACTGCAAGAAGAATAAACCAGTCCATACTCCAGAAAATAAAGCCAGACTGCTCACTTGAGGGAATGGTATTAAAGGCAAAACTGAAGTACTTTGGCCACATAATGAGAAGACAGGATATCCTGGAGAAGAGGCTGATGCTAGGGAAAGTGGAAGGCAAAAGGAAGAGGGGCCGACCAAGGGCAAGATGGATGGATGATATTCTGGAGGTGACAGACTTGACCTTGGGGGAGCTAAGGGTGGCAACGGCCGACAGAAAGCTCTGGCGTGGGCTGGTCCATGAAGTCATGAAGAGTCGGAAGCGACTGAACGAATAAACAACAACATCCAGTGGTAGTCTAACTGATATCCCATTTATTTCAATGAGTTTACTCAAAGTAGAAATAACATTGGATATAGCCCATTGTACGCTGAGGGGCATCCCTTTTCATTCCACAATTTATTACACCAGCAGAGCAAAGGCCCACTATCTCTGCACTATCTGGTGCAGAGAATCAGAGAATCATAGAATAGCAGAGTTGGAAGGGGCCTACAAGGCCATCGAGTCCAACCCCCTGTTCAGTGGAAGACTTCATGATAGATAGTGATGAAAAGGCAATTGCTTATACCATTCAGCCTTATTATACTGGACACAATTTGCTCAGACCAGTATGCTTGGTATAAGTGGAGTTAGACATGGCAGTGAAAGATTTTTGAATGTCAATGGCTAAAACAGACCACCAGGTGGCTCTGTGGCTTTGAGTACTTTCCAATCTGCTGCTGACCAGCCACGATTCCACGACCACCGTTTTATTAAAAATTTGCAACAGCGTATTCACCACTAAAAATATCTAAGGCTCTTTGCCATATTTCTTCACTGCGTCAGAAACCTCCATTGGTATGAGTGACTGAAAAGTTCTAAATTCATTTCCACACAGTTCCACATAGCCCCTGGACTAAGGATGCAACCGCCTTCTGTATAATCCTGAGCTCATCTAGCCAAATTGGGGTTCTAGCTCCTCTTCGGACCAAGTGGCACACGGACCCTATGGAAAGTGTCATCTTGAATGTCTCACTTACGTAATAGGTTGCTGCAACACTTAAGCTCAAAAACACAAAACAAAAACAGTTAGGATCCATTTTTAAGTGATGCTACATGTGTTAACACTAGCACCAATAGGCAAGATATTCAAGATGGAAATCCAGTCTTTCTATGGCCCCTGTCATGGGGGCTTGGCAAGAAAAGGCCTCAGCATGCCAGATACTTTTTATGCCAGATTAAAAGAAGATCCAAGCAACAAGCATGAATAAATTGATGATAACCCTGAAAAGCTTCCAGTGTAATTTGTTGCTATCATGCCAAAAGATAAACATCAGCCTGAAAGGACCAGGAGATATACTTTTGACTAGGATGCATGGTCAATTAATATTGCCCAAATTGGCTTTGAGTGTATGTAGAAAAAATCATAGGATGTTACAGGTGTCAAACTATGGTGTCATACAGCCAGAGACACTTTTCAGTGCATTAAAAGAATTGTTATGTTTTCTGCTTAAAAGTGGCTCAAAGCAAATTATTCATACAATCCTTTTTGTTCAGTGCTGTTCTGCTTCAGGGAAAGTACAAAATGCCACCCCACCAACCCAATTCCATTTTTGGAAGCTGACCAGCCTAGCAATTGAATTGACACTAGTGAAGGACCATCCTCCTCCACTTCACCTGAGAGTAGGAGGGAATCTACAGTAGTATATGAAACGTTTTTTCACAGGCGTTTTATTTATGACCGATTTAAAACGTAGCTACACTACCTCTCCTCCCCACCACCTCGCTCTCCTCCTTCCTTCCCTCCTTCCATCCCGCTCTCTCTTGCTCTCCCTCACTCACTAGCGTTCTCTCGGGATGGAGGGAGGGAAGGAAGGAGGAGAGCGAGGTGGTGGGGAGGAGAGGTAGGGAGAGAGGAGAAGCGGCTAAGCGAGCAACTCCCGGCAGCGCACCACAGACACTGACTAGTAAATGGGGAGAGAATGAGAACTGCGAAAGCAGCACCAGCCTTCCCCACGCTCTCTCTCGCTCTCCCTCACTCACTAGCGTTCTCTCTCTCTCTCTCTCTCTCTCTCTCACACACACACACACACACACATGCAGAAAACGCAAGTAAATGTTTTAAAACCAGCTCCGTTTTAAATCGGTCATAAATAAAACGTTCAAAGCCTGTGAAAACAACGTTTCATATACTAGTGTAGCTACGTTTTAAATCGGTCATAAATAAAACGCCTGTGAAAACAACGTTTCATATACTAGTGTAGATTCCCTCTAGAAGGCTAGCTTTAGAGGCTCAAGGTAGATTGTATGGTATATATAGCTCTGGCCTCCAACACTTCACGTCTGCCCCTCTGGCATTTACCACCTGATGTGGCTGCTTCACTTTGCCTGAGAGTAGGGCTGGACGGCTTTTGGTATGCAATTAGCCTCTCTGGGAGAAGTTCAGATTGTGTGAATTGGTTGTCATAAGAACAAACGCTGGATCAGACCAAAAATCCATCTGGTGTAAGGACCAAGCAAATGCCTCCTCAAAGTCCACCATCAGGGCAGGAAGGCAGTAGCACACACACACACCCCACACACACACTGGATGGGTTTGCATGATCATGGAATCTCCATGGCTTATTTTCCTTCCCCAGGTTTGCTGGTTTCAGATGCCGGGTTTGGATGTCATGATAACCTACACCTGAGAGCAGTTATGCTAATTAGGTGGCTCACGACTGGCACTCATGGGCAGATAGAATAAGCCACCATGGCTTATTTTTTCCACTGTGATCACGCCCTGATCAGTCACTGTTGCCTTCCAGGAATTGGCATTTAGCATCATACTGCCTCTGAACATGGAAGTTCCGCATAGCCCTGGTGGCTAAGTGTCATTAAAAAGCAACTTGGTTTCAAATTCTGTGCTAGGTGTGTGGAGAGTGCCAGTGTTCACAACTGGTTCGCTTTAGTGCACACATGCTGCGCACAAGGAGGAGCCCTGGCTTCATGTGACAGAACCCATGCTTTGCGTGCAGAAGGATCAGGTTCAATCCCTGGCATCTTCAGGAAAGATCAGGAAAGAATCCTGCCTGAAATCTTGCATAGCCACTGCCAGTGTCAATAATACTGGGCTAGGTGGATCCATGGTCTGACTTGGTATAAGGCTGCCTTCTGTGTTCTCATATTCCTCTTATTTTCCCTCTGTGATCATACAAACCCAATCACTGTTGCCAGCCAGGAATAGGCATTTAGAATCATACTGCCTCTAAACTATATTTATATTCATTTGGGGGTTTCTTTCCAATAAAGCAGAACTGCTAAGGAGCAATACTTTTGAAAAAATAAGATGCTTCTGGGTGAAGGGCTTCTTATTTATTTATTTATTTATTTATTACATTTTTATACCGCCCAATAGCCGAAGCTCTCTTCTTAAAGCTGAGGGTGACCATATGAAAAGGAGGACAGGGCTCCTGTATCTTTAACAGTTGCATAGAAAAGGGAATTTCAGCAGGTGTCATTAGTATATATGGAGAAGGAAAGAAAGGAAAGGAACCTCTTGTGCAAGCACTGAGTCATTACTGACTCTTGGAGGGACGCCAGCCATCGCTGACATTTACTTGGCAGGCTTTATAGTGGGGTGGTTTGCCGTTGCCTTCCCCGGGCGTTATTACCTTTCCCCCAGTTAACTGGGTACTCATTTTACCAACCTCGGGATGATGGAAGGCTGAGTCGACCCGCGCCGGCTGCCTGAAACCAGCTTCCGCTGGGATCGAACTCAGGCCATGGGGAGAGTTTCAGCTGCAGAAACTGCTGCTTTACAGTTAAAGCTGCAGGAGCTATACTAGAGTGACCAGATTTAAAAGAGGGCAGGGCACCTGCAGCTTTAACTGTGGTGATGAAGAGGAAATTTCCCCAGGTTCTTCTGCTGAAATTCCCTTTTCAATACAACTGTTAAAGATACAGGAGCCCTGTCCTCCTTTTCATATGGTCACCCTGTTAAAGCTACCACCCAGAAGGCATGGTATAGGAATTCTGTCTCCCCACCAACACTTAACATTAATGGATTTTCCATAGCAAAAGAAAAGATGAAAGAAATGCTGGGAAAACACGGGACGGTTTTGAGTGTAGGATGTCATCGTCTGGACACCTACCCATAAAATTCCACGAATGAAGATGGCCAATGGCACTCTACAAGCCTTGTCTGGAAGCACCCAGAGCTATGGACATTGGTAACTCATACTTTGGAATCCAACAAGATAACACTAATATGCACTGCATCTTCACAAAATGTATTTTTGTACACATGTGCCAATAAATCAAAACTACTATCATCATCATCTTCATTATAAAGCAGGAGCAGGCAGCAGTCAGACTTCAAGGATCTATTAATTAATTATTTTTACTAGAACCCTCAGATCCATCAACCAGAGTCAGGTGCAAACTAGGGGAATTCCACACGTCGTACGGAGGGCGCTTCCATGCGCCCCCAGTGCGCCCCCAAAGCTGTGTAGCTTGCCCGGAAGAGATGAGGAAGAGGCGTCCTTGCTGCCGCCGCCACCCACCTATCTCCTCGCCGGCCGGGTCGGAGAGCTCGGCGGAAGAAGGCGGGGTGGAGAGCGGAAGCTCTCCACCCTGCCTTCTTCGTCCGAGCTCTCCGACCCGGCCGGTGAGGAGATAGGTGGGTGGCAGCAAGGACGCCTCTTCCTCGTCTCTTCGAACAGGCAAGCTACACGATCGCTTTGGGGGCGCACTGGGGGCGCATGGAAGCGCCCTCCGTACGACGTGTGGAATCCCCCCTAGTAGCTCAAGAACTGGGTACGTCTGAGCCCACACTCATCCCAGAAATGTGTGATCAGTGCTGGAATCAAGCTCTCAAGTCCTTACACTCACAAATCAACTCCTGGTTCCCACCACCACCCACCACCCAAGCCTTCTTTTTCCGGCAACCTAATTTAGAAGGAGTTGCTGCTGCTGCTGCTGCTGCTGCTATTTCAGACTACTGCGAGTCAGAAATTCTTGCCAATCTGCAACAGAATCACCCAGAGATCTACCAATACATCCTAATTTACCATCTGCCCACCCCAATTAAAAATGCCTAAAATTAGCTAGGGTCATCATAAAATCTAAGATGTAGCAGTTGACCGAGGATGCTTCCAGACTTGGCTTTTACTGTGCCAAGTCTCATTCACAGAAGTTTACAGGAAGTTCAGATGACAGTGAGTGTCTTCCATTTGTAGCCCTCCTGTGTTTTTCCACCACTTCTTCCATCTTTTTTCTTACCAGGAAAAAAAAAACCCATCAAGGCCTTTTTAGTGTTAGCTTTAGGAGCCCTCTGTCCTGATATGCCCCCTGCTAACAGCCCTTAAGTTGTATTATATTGTATTTTGCTGCCATTTTTAAAAAGTTTGTTGATGTGGTCACGGGGGCAGGGCAGCAAAATCTTCTAACCATTTAACTTAGAAGGGAAAGAGTGCCAAAATAAGCTTCACTAAATACCAGTGTGATGAAATTACTTATTACAAAATACTACCGACTTCATCCCCACAGTGTGAGCTTCTTAACGTCTCATACCTGGAAGCTGGGATAATTGACGAGTTTAATCCTCCAAAACAAGACATAGCCACTGCAATAGGAATGATCCACTTAGCGTGGCCAAGAGTTTCATTACCAAACGTCTGCAATAGGAGAAAAAAGAAAGAAAGAAAGAAAGAAAAGAAAGAAAGAAAGAAAAGAAAGAAAGAAAGAAAGAAAGAAAGAAAGAAAGAAAGAAAGGGAAGGCTCATTTAGCTCATTTCACAACGTCAGCCAACTGTCACAGAAATTTACAGCTCAAGCACAAAGTCATTTTAGGCCAGTTTTTGACAACAATGATCACCATCAACTTGAAAAAAAAAAGATTTTGAAAAGCCAAGCAAGTGATATTTTAGTTATCCATCACAATACAGCTAAATTGCCAGGGAACAGGTGCTAGGGAGGGATGGAAAAGGGGCCTGTAGGCGGGTCAATGACAAGGAGACTTCACCATTTAGTAAACAGGCAGAGCAATTTAACAGAGTGCCAAAGACGCTCCCAAGGTGGATAAACCACCAAATCCAAAGCCCTTCCAGGCTCATGCTGGCAGAATGAAAGTGAGGGAAGAGTGCAGGGTATCAGTCTATGCCACATCCCCACCACATCCTCCATCCTGCCAGCATGAACAGGATACAAGCCATGGGGACGGAAATTATTTGCACCAGCTCCAGGGCTGGGGGAAATCTCTCCCCTCCCCTGCCCATGTTTGGGGCATTTGTGGGTGGGTGGGTGGGTGGACAGTGAGCGTTTGGGGCTTTGGATCCTGCAGTCCCAAAGCCTCCCTCAATCCACACATGCCATGCCCCCAATTCACCCACTTTTTACCTCTTTCAACATTAGAGCATGTGTATTTTTACATGTACGTAAACAAAAAGGCCTTGTGTTAATTTGTTAGCTTTTTTTTTTTAATGGATATTTAGCAAAGATACTGGGCATTGAACTTGTCTAGTTCCCAGTTCGTCAGTTCCTGACCACTGCTCCTGTGCATACATATCTCCTGGCTATACCTGACAAAAATGTCAATTTCTCACCCCCAATACTAAAGATTCAGAAGCCAAAAGAAGCATGCAAATATGTCCTTTTTGCATAATTGACTCTATATGTGCTAACTGGTAATTTTAGTGCAAAATTATATTCATCACAAATTACGTGATTTGAAATCATGTGTTGCTAACGCGTAAATTGCCATTCCAGGTGTCTCACCACAGCATCCTAGATTGTCTGCTAATCAAACTGGGTGATCCTCAATTTGACATTTAGTTCTCAATACTGGCTCCAGATCTAAACTATTAACTGAGGGCCAACTGACAATTCATTCCTTTATGTTCAGTGGTTGCCCCCAAAAAACTATCACAAGTCCATCATATTCAGCTGCTACCTAATATTCTGGATTCCATTGCCAACATATGTTCATTTTCTTGAAACAGTGGGAGACCTAAGATTATATTAGTAAGTGTGGGTGCATGAAGGCTAAGTTCTAAGCAAGCATAATATGTGAGAGTGTACAATGAGCAGTATCCAACTCTGCCACTCCATTTACACCACTGTGTTAGTGCTAGTTTAAGTGACCTCTAGTACAATTCCAATAGCGTTTGCTGGCACGACGGATTTCCTTGGAAAACCTGTCGCATCAGCATATGCTATTGGTATTGCACTAGAAGTCACTTATGTTCACATTATATCAATTGCAGAATGGCAGCATTGGATACTACCCAATATACTTACTACTTAGATGGAGCCAGGATAGAAGCATTGTTAGCTTTTACTATAGCCAACAAGGGGATGCCATTGGGTTCTTCCAGACGGAGGGCACCTAGTGCTACCACTTGGAGGGCACTGCAATTATTTTTTCCTTAACAGATATTCTTTGGTAAGAAAAATGGCAGAAGCAGCAGTGGAAAAACCCTGGAAGATTACGAGTGGAAGATCATGTTACCTAGATCCCCTGTAAAATTCTGTGAATGAGATAGGGTAATGGTGCAATAAACTCTTCATCTGGAAGCACCCATTGATTTTTAGGCGCTTTAAGAAGGTTGGGGCACCAGAGGAGATGCAACCTACACCCATATACACACCAGCCAATTGCAGCTCCTGCCCTTCTTCCTTATTTGGCTTGTAACTTTTCCAGTTCTCCTCACACATCATTTTAATTTAAATCACCTTCACCAAGGCTCTAGATGAGTGTGAGTACCAGCAGCCAAGCTGCCTGCTTTTTATATCGTTAATCTGCTCTTCTGGAGAATTTAACAATGCTGTGTAATGGTTAAGAGTGTTAGACTTGGACTTGGCAGATCCAGGTTCTAGTCCCCACTCAGTCATTTATTTATTTATTATTACATTTCTATACCGCCCAATAGCCGGAGCTCTTTGGGTGGTTCACAAAAAGTCATGAAGCTCCCTGGCTGATTTTGAGCCAGTCACTAACTCTCAGCCTAACCTACCTCATAGGGTTGTAACATTGAGAGAAGGAAGACTGTTTAAACCACCTTGGGTTCCTTGCAAAAGGGGAAAAAAGTCAGGGATCTAATAAATAAATAAATATTGCCTTCTTCTTGTCTTAAGGAAGTTTACTGGAAGATGGTTTGAGAACCCTGATCAATTGGTGGTTTTGATTGATTCATGGGGAGCTTTCCCTAGTAGTAGATATCAGATGCCACTAACTACTTATGATTTGCAACGTACCACTGCCACAGCATCACTTGCTAACAGAGCAGGCACGTCCAACACGACATAGTAGGCTACATTCGTCAGCAGGTAAATGATAGTCACTATAGGCATTGAAACTGCAATGGAAAGTGGCAAGTTCCTGCAGAAGGAAATCAAACAAATTAACACATAATTTGCAACAGAGTGAATGGTAAATGAAAAGGGGGAAATATATATATTACAGCCATTTGTACATGCAGCTCTTCACGTGTATTTTGGAAATGAGCTACTAATATCTACATAAAAAGTAAGTGCCTAATAAAGAATTATCTTACATGAGACATGCATATACCTTTCTGGGTTTTTCATTTCTTCAGTGACAAAATTCAACGTATCCCATCCAGAATAGGAAAAGAGGGCCGAATAAAGAGCAAGTGCAATTAATCCGGCATCAGTAGTTGAACCTTCAAATGGCTCCTTGAGGTTTTCTGTTTTTCCTGTGGAAATGTCAGAAGCCTGTGGTTATTGACATCTATGCACCCAGACAATCTACATGTGGGTTATATGAACTAGGGGCACAATCAGAATGTTCAGTGTGTGAAGATGATGCATAAAATTCGTTCATATTGCCTTTACCATGAGTCGATTCATAGCTTAGCTCCATTGCATCTCTTGCACATTAAACTCTTCAGGCAAATGGTCTGCTCACATGAACAGCATAATGTCAGAGAAGGAAAGACACAGAAGATTACAGTTCAGTATCTGTGAACAGAGATATTCAGTTTTGGAGCACCTTCTATTTGTTAAAGTAGACCTGCAAGCTTCCATGAGGTTTCTCTTACGGAGTTACACTGCTTACACAAGTAGACCACTCCCATCAGAAGTTAAATGTGCAACCAGCAAAGATAACACATGGACTGGTGGCACCATATAAAAATGCACATGAGAATCTGGATTTAGAAAGGACTTGGATTTTCTAGGATCATTACTGTAATCTAATTTAGTACAGAAAGTGGCTCCAGCAAAGTTTTTTGCCAAAAAGCCATTTCTGAATGATGTCTTAGGAAATAGAGATGACCAAAGATTTGGTATATTGTATGAAGCTTTGATTCCAGGAAGAACTGGATGCCGATATAGATCCATATATAGTATAATTTGTTCATCAATAGAATTGTTTTGGAGCAAGTGTTTTACGCACTGCAGCCATAGGGCTCGTTCACATTATTATTTTGGTCACTATTTGTTCTCTACTTGAACAGCCATAGGAATGCATGCCCAAGACAACAACCATGTAGAGAACCATATAATGGGAAAGGGCTGTTCATAATATACCATGCACAGATATCCATAACTGTAAAAAGTGTTGCAGGTGGTTCATGTTATATTTTTGACATAACATATCCAATGTTGGTTCGCATGGAAAAAAACCCAGCCAAAGATCATGGAATGATCTGGACAATGATCTGGTCTCCTCTATATGCTGTTCAGTTTTGTTATCATTTACGCATAGTAAGTATGTTCTTACCTTGGCTAATTTTATAAAGACCCACAGCTATTACCATAATAAGGGCCATAACTTTTGCATATGTGAAAAGATCTTGAACTCTGGTTCCCCATTTCACATTGACACAGTTAATAAATGTCAGGAAGCCTAATAAGAAAATAGGATACAAACAAGATAAGCACAGTTAGCTGTACTTCATTAGAATACAGGTTACTTTACTTTTTTTCTTTTCTTTTGTTACAAAATCAATGGAATGTGATAAGGACTTAAAGGGGTTGGCAGAATCAGAGTTATCCAAATGCACACCAAAAAAATAAATAAATGATTTTGCAAGGAAGGCAACCATTTAAACAAAAGTGAGGCATTCCTATTTCATGTATGATGCTGCCTCCTGATGGAAAGCAGGAATGAAGAACTGTTGGAAAAAAGGAGGTTCTACAGTAAGCAAATAATTGATTTGTAGGTTATCTGCTTTCTGGATCATTTGTACTTATTTATTTATTTATTTATTACATTTATATACCACCCCATAGCCCAGTGGTTCTCAACCTTCCTAATGCCGCGACCCTTTAATACAGTTCCTCGTGTTGTGGTGACCCCCAACCATAAAATTATTTTCGTTGCTACTTTAATTTTTCTACTGTTATGTAGCAAAATTATGTAGCTCGGTTCCTAAGACCATCGGAAATATGTGTTTTCCGATGGTCTTAGGCAACCCCTGTGAAAGGGTCGTTCGACCCCCAAAGGGGTCGCGACCCACAGGTTGAGAACCGCTGCCATAGCCGATGCTCTCTGGGTGGTTTACAACAGTTAAAAACAAATATAAAAATTTAAAACCATCAAAAGCATAAAAACAACAATATCCATTTAAAACAAACTATTCTAGATCCCTACTTTCTAAGCATGCCTGAACAGACTCACCAATTTTAGAGGGGAAGAACACTTAAAATTAGGAAATGTGATAATCCTATAGCAGATCTCACACCTGGCAGATGAAAACTACAAAACAATTAACAGTTTGAAGAGAAATGATTATCTCTCTCATAAATCAGATGATTGGTTCAGATATCCTATCAATGTTTTGGTTTTTTTTAAGAATGCAGTACGTCTAAGGCATATGAACTTAGTAGGACATTTAATAACGGCTCCGAAAATCCTAACTGTGGCAAACTGAAGGTCAACTATACTACCAAAAGAAGAACGGTTGAACAATGTTTCACATAAAGCTCTTACGTCTAAACTACCAGAAATGGTTTGCATATTAGAAAACAGACAAAAAAGGGAGAGATTTTAGTGTTATTTTATCAAGTATATGAATAAAAAATAATCATATTGAAATTATTTCACTATTACAAAGCTTTCTTCCTGTCGATATAGCTATGAGAGCGTTATAAGTCACTCTAAGGCAGCCTTCCTCAACCTGGGGTGCTCCAGATGTGTTGGACTGCACCTCCTAGAATGCCCCAGCCAGCCGAGCTGGCTGGGGCATTCTGGGAGTTGTAGTCCAACACATCTGGAGTGCCCCAGGTTGAGGAAGGCTGCTCTAAGGAATAGAGGTAATCTGAATTAGTATGCTTGTCTAAAATGTTTACTCTCTTCTATGACTGACACAGGCTAAACGAACATAGGACAATCCACAGAAGAAGAACACAAAACACAAACACAATCCTCCAAGTCTTTGATTGCAATACTTTTTGGCTTTCTATTACCTTCACCAACAACTCTCTTGTAGATCATCTTAAATTCCTAATGGGCACTTGAGTGTCCTCAAAGGCCTAACAATTGGAGCAAGCCGAGGCCTAGTTTACTGCAGGAAGAGGGGTTTGCCTAGCAAATGGCAAATGAGCAAGATGGTTACACTCAGCTTACCCCCCTCTCTCACACAGCCCAAAAAAGATGTAGCTGTGATTAGGGATGTCAGAGGAATTTGTTTGTGGGGTGGAGTTCGACAAGCTTTCATCAGCTCAGGCCCCCGAAATTTGGCTCTTCTTCCATTAGCTGGCCCAACTCGGTCTGCAATGAATTGGGCCAGCTGGCAGACTTTTGGTGGTTTTAAATTTGCACATATTTACATAATTTGCACAAATTACACCTGTGCAAATTATGCAAATTTCTGCAGATTGTGGCTGCAATTTGCTCAAATCTGTTTGTACAAATTACGGCCAATACCATATATATGTGTGTGTGTGCGCGCAAAAAGTCCCTGGAGTTTGGGGAGAATGCAAGCTGAGTCAAGCACACTGCGGAATTCTGGCCAGCCCATATTTCCCACAGAAGAACATCCCTAGCTGTGATGCATCTATCAGTATCAACCACCTGTAATGCAGCTTTATAGCAGCACTACAGGCGCATACATGTTATTATTTACAAATCTAGGGTCATACTGGGATTGCCAAACAGCCAGTGTTTTATGGATTATATCAGTAAACCATATTCTGTACAGCAGAGTGCTGGGAGCTGTAAAACGAGATTCTGACAGGCCCCGTCAATAAAACACCAGATTCTGACAGATGCCAAGGAACCAGACTTTGGTTTGTACGAACCTTCTAGATTCCTTGAGGATCCACCCCTAATTCAATAGGTTTCACCCTAGTTTCAACTGTCTTGTCACTGACCCATGGCTACACTCAGAGGATCAGTATTTTTTTAAAAAAAATCCATGTAGAATTGGTAAATACTAAAGTATGCTTTCAAACAGTAGTGCAGAACAAATGAAATAAAACTGGGTATTTGGGGGGAGATATTTGAGGTGGTTGTTGTTGTTGTAATTCCAAAGATCAAAACAAAAGTCAATAGATGCTCATTCTTTCAGTGCCCTCTAGCATTCAGAGGTAACGTTACAATTTGCTATGAAATAGCTTGGCTTTTACGGATAAGCAACATACTCAGTGCTGAAAATCATATGTGCTTCATTTACCTACAGAGTATAAGATTGAACAGATGCTTCAGTGAATGTGCAGTTGGCTTTCTTAAAACTATCATCCATTGAGATTAGACAGAGCAGTTAGAGGAAGTGCTTTTAAAAACTAGCATTTTGTAACGGAGATCCCAGTAGACCTTTAAGGTTTTATGATGGAAATGATTGCTCACAAAATAGAAAATTAAAATGCCATTTGGATCCAGTGGATGGAGAGTTGGATTTGGTTTAGAGGGATGCAGTCTCAAGGCTAAACTTCGTATTATGTGATCTTTGGAAAGACACAACCTCCCAGCCTAATTTGTTATTCTGTAAAATAAGGCGGGAGGAAACATTGATCTCATCATAGGTGATAAAGTGGTGTTACACTGGGCCAACAAACTTTCTCTTGATTTTGGTAATTCAACATGATATAACTTGAGGGTTTATAACTGAAATGTACTTGCATATCTCAGAAACCACTGAGGTATGTATACTTCATGCTAAGAAATGTGTGTGAGCAATTGGGCTACGTACAAAAGTAGAATCCCCCCAACTCCAACTAAGAACATAGAAGTTGCCTTGCTGGATCAGACCAATGCCTATCTATTCCAGCAGTCTGCTATGAACAGTAGATGCTAATAAGTCTGGAAGCTTGCAAGCAGGATCTGCTGTTGTTGTTTATCTCCAATACCTGGTAATCACAGTGGAAGCTGGTGGCACCAAATGTGGGGCTGTGAATCGATTCTGGGTTTTAGTCAGAACCAGCTAAAACTCTAAAAGAGTTATCCAAGGTGCTAAACCATATCCCCAAATCCTTTAGAGTTCTGGCTGGTCCTGACTGAAACCCAGAATGAATTCACAGCCCCACCAAAATCAGAGCCACAAGTCTCCACTGGGGTTATTATTATTATTATTATTATTATTATTATTATTATTATTATTATTATTATAACCGCTCTGAGCGGTTTACATAGGATAAAAACACTTTAAAATAATATACAAAAATTTAAAATCACAAAAACATACAATTTAAAATCATACAATTTAATCAAAAACATACAATTTAATCAATGGAGAGAGAAGAAGCTTAACTCTACAACAGGAGTGGACAACCTTAGGACATAAGAAGAGCCCTGCTGGATCAGACCAAAGGCCCATCTAGTCCAGCAGTCTGTTCACACAGTGGCCAACCAACTTCCTCAGGAAATCAATACGCAGCCCATGTTCCCCAGCAACCTCTGGGGGCTGCATTGCAGCCACTGCCAAATTTGCCCACCCACCCACCCATTTTTTTTGGCAACATGCCGCTGGCAAAACCCAGCAATTTTGCTTCTAAACAACATGGATGGGAAGCACTTTGCTTGGAAGCAAATTTGTACTCCTGGGAAAGTCCCAGAAGCATGACTTTGCTCCCAGATAAGGTGTGATCTCCCCCATGCCTTGTTTTGAAACAAAATCATTGTTTCTTTTGCTGCTGCTGGTGGGAGCTGTAAAAAAAAGGGGGGGGGTTGTACGCAGCTCATAGGCAATTGTTGTCCCCCTTGCTCCAGTGGAAGCTGGTGGCTCTGATGTCACTGGGGCGGTGAATCCGTGAAGCACCTTGGATAGCTCCTTTAGAGTTCTTACTGAGTCCAACTGAAACCCGGAGTGGATTTACCACCCCACTGCTCTACAATCTAAGGAGTTATCTAGTCCATGCTGCCTACAGTGTTTTAACTTCCCAGGGTCTCAGGAAGGTCTCTAGCAGAATTCCCGGGCCCTATTCAGCAGGATGAGCCAGAGTGCCCCCAAATACAGCAAGGCTGACTTACCACATTTTGAAGACAGTAAAACAATTACCCTCTACAGGAACCATTAAGGCCAGAGTCTAAAATTATCTAATTGCACCAGGTGAGTTATCAGCTCTTTCTTTTCTTTTTCTTTCCCAGCCAGGTAATTAACAAAGTATGCCAGAAATACCTTAATATTTAAGTTTTTTATCCTCATGCCAAGTCTGTTGAGCTAATGCAGTGTGGGCAACATATGGGACTCCAGATGTTTTGGCCTACAACCCCCATGATACCTCATCACTGGTTATGCCAGTTTGGGCTGATGGGAGTTGTAGGCCAAAACATCTGGAGAACCACAAGCTGCCCACCCCTGGACTAATGGGAATCTAATGCTTTCTCTGATGAAGTACCACATTGTTGGTAGAAAGGCAGGATAAAAATCAAATCAAATGAATAAATAAAATGCAGGAGCCTACACTTTTTCTGCCCACCTTTTCCCCAGGAAATGAATAAAACTGTGGTTTGGGTTGTGAAAACCTGGGCAATCCAATTAAAATTGTTGCATTGACTGACTGTAGCTTTACTTACAGATGCAGGCAGCCGCAATCAACCTAACGGCTCCGTAGGGCGGTTCACAGAATGGAAATATCGGCTGAACAATATAATTAGCAAAAGTGATGGCTATGACCGCCTGAGTTGTTGGCTCGATGATGAGCAAAGAAGACCATAGTCTGATAAAGGCTATAAAGCCTCCGAAAGCTTCTAGAATATAAGCATAGCTTGCTCCTGATTTAATGATGGATGTCCCCAGTTCAGCGTAGCACAACGCTCCGAACAATGAAAAGATCCCGCCAAGGGCCCAGAGAAGGAGCGACAGTCCGTATGAACCGCTGTACATCAGAACACCCTTGGGAGAAACAAATATCCCAGAACCAATCATGTTCCCTACTATTAAAGAAATGCCATTCAGCAAGGTGATTTCTTGTTTCATCTGCATTTTTTCCTTCTTGTTCTCTGCCATTGAGTCCAATTCATGTAATCCATTCTTGGGTGTGATCCTTTCATTGCAACATGCTGTCCAAGGGCCTGTCATCTTCAGTTAATCATTACCTGTAAATGACAAGGAGAGAATATTTCGTCCGCAAAAGCGAATGGCACAGTCACAAAGGACAGAGGTAGAAGTAGACAATCAGGAAGCCTGTTGTAGCTCTTTAACTGCACAGCAGCAATGTGAAGAGATGTCGTCTGCGTAGTCTCTGGCTGCACCACGTATGCCAAGGAGCTATTGCAGGATTTTCCAAGCAGCCAGAGGCTATATGCAACTACCTCTTCATGCGGTTGGCGTTGCTAAACAGTAAGCAACTACTGCAGCCTTCCCCAACCTGGTGCCCTCCGGATGCATTGGACTACAAGTCCCATCACCTACAGCCAGGCCATGCTGACTGGGTGAGATGGGAGTTGTAGTCCAACACATCTGTAGATCAGTAGGTTGGCGAAGGCTGAACTCTTGTGAGATTCTTAGTGTCTGTTTCCACCTTGAGGATGAGATGAGCGAACAGCTGCCACCTAGATTCACAGCCAATGACGAGTGTTTGCATCCCAAACAATGAGTGAGCACTTAGACATCAACAACTGTAATGATTATGATCTTTAAAGTGGCTTTCTATATTTACACAGGTAATCTGGCAGGTGAGTGTACAGGAACAGGAACAGGAGCTATTATTAGAATGAATTAGATGTGTGGAGAGCAATTGCCAAGCAAGTTTTCCCTACCTCACATTTAGAAAGTTGATTCTAAAGTCATTCAAATTCTGAGACTTTACCAAATTTCAAATTTGTGCAACATCCCATTTTGGCTATATTAGAAGCAACTCCGTTTATTAGATAAAAGTGGGGTGGATGGGGAATGCACCCAGAGAAAGAGAAGTCACTCTGTAATTGCCTGGCAACCCATATTCCCCATCTGTCCATGTTTCAGTTAGTGCAACATTCCTCCCATTCAATTGGCTAGCAGGGGAGCATGAAACAACTTACTTTTCCCTTGGTTTCCTCACCGGCCAGCACTTCCTGCCCGTCTCATAACTGGAAACACATGCAATGGTGGCAACAGTGTTGAACAGGGGATGCGAAAGGTTAAATATTCCCCTTGTGGGGAGGTAAAGCATACAGTCAGAACTTGCATTCTGGTCTTTCCAAAAGGTCCCTCTTTTCAATGGTTGCCCCCAGACCAGCCTCCCCTCAAATTTCCTCTGAGACAGTGGCAAGTTATGAGGGCAGCAGCAAATAGGGCCTGCGTCAACATCCTAGGGAGGTTGTGGGCTCTCCCACACTAGAGGCATTCAAGAGGCAGCTGGACAACCATCTGTCAGGGATGCTTTAGGGTGGATTCCTGCATTGAGCAGGGGGTTGGACTCGATGGCCTTGTAAGCCCCTTCCAACTCTGCTATTCTATGATTCTGTGATCCGGGCTGGTACAGGCAAAGCGGGACCTACTGGGGCAAATGCTACTTATTGCAGAATCCTTTCTTCTTTTTTAATATTATTTTTTTATGGTCATGGGGCAGCCATGTTTACAGAGGCTCATTTTATTATTACTTTTCTTTAACATGATATCATCCTTTCCCACAACAAAATAGTGCTTATTCCCAAGTAAATGTGTGTAATATCGATTAGCGATGTTGGAGAAATCCACAATGGATTTGGTTGAGTTCGGATTTCTATGAGTCCAATCTATGGATTCTGCAGCGGACTGGCTTTCCCCCACCCCAATTCAGGCTGATTGTTCAGTTTTTTAGTGGTGGTAGGATCTGCACTAATTTGTATGTTGTAATACACATTAACTAATTCACATTAGCACATTTGTGCATGTAGAACAAAATTTTGTGTGTGTTTTTTTAAAAAAATCTGATTCCATCCATGAGGAGACAATGGAATGAAAGATGTCTGACAATCCATCAAACAGACGGAATGGATTTAACAAAATGTGTACATCCCTAACATCAGGACAGCAGAAGCAAGCGCCATTATATTCCTGAAGGCATGATAGTGCAATGGTTTTACGGAGTTTAAAATATGAAATTGTACGTGCTCAGAGTATTTCGCTTTTTAAAAAAATCAAGGCTCACAAATAGGTTTTTGCTTTGTTCCAACGTATCAGGAATATAGAAGCAGTTGTAAAACATGGAATGGTGTGCAGATGGTGGCAAGTGGGGTGAGAAGTGAAATGTTAGTTACGTGCTTCTCTGAAGTAATACACACAGTCATCTAAAAGGCTCAGTCTATAAATTAGTCAAGGGTCTAAAATACCTATATCCCCCATTGAAGAGGACTTGGGGCTTCTCTACACCAGCCTTTTTATCTCACAACTTTATCAGGGCTTCTTCTTCTGGATTCTTTGTGGGATTCAGCTCGGCCCTTCACACGAACTCCCCCCATACCTTCCATTATACATCCACTAGATGGCATTGTGGTTATAGCACAACTCCATAATTACATAGAAGTATTCAAAGTGCCTTTTTTAAAAAAATACTGCATTTTCTCCATTACAAATATAGTTGAGGAAATAATCACAAAGCAAAGGAGAGGCCCTGGAGGTTGATGATGTCATGTAAAGGACATACAAACTTCCGTGATAAACCAAACTTGATCGCAGGAAAAAAGCCTGGTGCAGAGAAATCCTTGGAATGAGCAATGGCAGGGTGAAAAAAGGCTTATTTTTGAAGTGAAATAAGTGAAGGGGATTACCCAGAAAATGAAACGGAGAAAAATT
Source organism: Elgaria multicarinata webbii (assembly GCF_023053635.1). NCBI lineage: Eukaryota > Metazoa > Chordata > Lepidosauria > Squamata > Anguidae > Elgaria > Elgaria multicarinata. The sequence goes on along the minus strand of NC_086177.1, from coordinate 82,598,272 downwards.
ATGAAAGGAGGCAAGCCTGAAGCTCAGTATTGGAAGACCTGTTTTTCATTGCAGAATAAATTTCCGAGTAAAAATTATGATTTTTATTCTGCACGAAAAGAACCTCTTCTAATTTACTACCCGTTTCAGGCTTTCCTCTTGTGTTGTATTTTGCTGGGTGGGTTTTTTCCTAGACAGAGAAAACGCTTTGTGGGATTTGGCTTGAAACGAAAAACTTCTTTGCTGTTCATGATTAATTATTCTTGTACCCTGAACAATAATGGATAATCTGTGTGGTTTAGCTATTACTGTCTATTGTATAATACAGTTAGTTCTGAACAAATGTCTGTAGAACGGGCTGCCCGTAGTTTTCCCCAGTCCCGCTTTTCATTCTCTCTTCATATCACACAACGTTCATGTTATCTTTTAGTACAGAGCTGACTTAACTTTATTTATGTATTTTATTTGAAGTATTTTTATGCCACTTCCCAGTCAAAAAAGCTGAGTGACTTGCATATAATCAAGTCACAATCTAAAAATGCACTACACACAAGGAAAAGGGGAGGGAAGAGGGGGGCGCACACTTTTAGCAGGGCTGGTGGAATGGCTCTGCTCTCCCTCTCATTCCCTATGATCTGCCTGGTATAAGAGCTGGTTGTCATGAAGTATCTCATTCTCCCAGTCCCAGCCACTTACAGATTCTACAAACTCCACGTTTTCAATGTTTGTTTACAAATTGCTCTTGAGCATTGCCATCTATGAACATTCAGGGTTTGTGCACATGGACTCCATTTTCCCTTAACTCAAGAGGCTACAAGTCTATCCCTAAACAAAGATACTTAACTGGAGAATAGATAAGCAAAGTTCAACTTGTAGCCTACTACTGTTGAACCATAGTGGTAGAGGGCAACTACTTGATGTAGCTCAGTACCAACGTAACGCACCACATAATCACCCCAATTTAGTGCTCTACTGCTGGCGTGAGACTTCTGTTTTGCATGGGTAGTTCTGATCCTTCACCTGTAAAGGCTTCTTCATTTGTTTTAATGACAAAGCTAGAGACATGTGAGTAAAAGGACACCTTTGTGAATCTACAACTTACATTGGAATGACTTCCAATGTAAGTTTGAAGTCATTCCAATGTAAGTTTTGCATCACAGTTTACATTAAATTCTAGATCAGGTCAAATCTATAGAACTTGGTTGTCAGAAGACTTGCAAATAGGAGCTTCTCTTACAGTTTGTTGGCATGGAAGAAGCAAAGGACAGGATCAAGGTGGCATCTTTTTCAACTTCTTTAAGGTTGATACTTTGAAGGAACTGCAGCTAGTCTATTTGCAGTAAATATTTCTGTGTGCTAAAATGAAGTTTATTGTTGTCTTCTGTTTTACGCATTTTCCCCTCTCTGGGTGTCATCCTGAAGCCCTTTGAAACCAAAGGGAATCCAAGGATTGACCTTTATAACCAAGTTTGCTTTATCGACATGAAAAAAGTGTGAAGAGAGGACATTTTGTTGCTCAAATCATGCAATTAAAGTCTTCAAGGATCATTGCCTTCTTATGGGAGGTAGGCAAACAAGCCAAAGAATGCAAATGAGTAACTGGATCATTGATGGCACAACCTTGTTTGCCCATGTTTCTTGGACACTACTCAAAAGAGTTAAGCAACACTGTCAAAATATTCAGATATATAGAGCTTCGGCCTCTACAATGTTACACTGACATGGACAGAAATGGATTCTCTGACCATTTTACTAGGATAAAATATTTGACAGCTGTTTTGATACTTTAGAAGGGTGGAGAATAACCTGGATCAGGGTGACCCTGCCAAAAATGTGAGGAATATTTGTTAGATGAAAAATGAAAAACGGTATGTACTAATTGGTAATTTTTACACTCCCCCCCTTGAAGAAGGCTGAGGGTGTCTAAATATTCCCCCTGAATGTTGCCAGGGTTTCCACAGTAGCCAGGAGTGCATTTGCACAGCTACGGCTATGCGCCAACTGAATTCATTCCTGCACCCATGTCTGATCTGGCCACAGTCATGCTTACCCTAGTTCCAACTTCTTTGGACCTACTGTAACACTAGGGCTGCCTTTGAAAAGTGTTCGTAAACATCAACTAATCCAGACTGTTGATTATTGATCAGAGCTGTTTACATGCAACTTCCTTGTTATAACGTCCTCACTGACTACCAGTCTGTTTACATCCACAATTCAAAGTGCTAGTTATGACCCATAAAACACTATATGACTTGGGACCAGGCTACCTGAAAGATTGCCTTTTCTCATATGAGCCTGCCCAAGTTTTAAGATCTTTGAGAGAGGCCTTCCTTTCAGTGCCTCTGCCTTCAGAGACATGTTTGATGGTGATGCAAGAGAGGGTATTCTTGATGGCTGCGACTATGCCGTGGAACTCCCTGACAAGGGAGCCTAGATTGGTTCCCTTTCTGCTGTCCAAGATACCTTTGGGATGAAAGCTAGGGCATGTCTATACATGGCGAAAGCCCCGGGATGGCTCTGCAGTGGCGCTGTGATGCTTATACAATGCAGAAGCCACTGTGGAGCCATCCCAGGGCTTTCCCCCGGAGCTCCGAAATAAAAAAAGTTGTGGACTTACCCCGACTTTTTCTCTGGGGCTAAGCTACGATGGCGTATCTGCCATCTGTCGCTGCTCCAGAGTTGTTTGGGGGGGATCTCTGTCTGCTGTTTTGAACAGGTCTACTATGGCAAAATTGTTTCCTGAAATTGTTTTTAGTAGGGCTGTGTAGGGACACCCCACACACACACTTCAGAGGCCGCTTCTAAGCTCCTGAATTAGGCCTGATCTACCATGGCCAACCCAATTCGGATCAAGATCCAAAGTGAAATCCACACATCCAAAGCAGGTGAGATATTGTGGTTTCCTTGGTGTGACTCCACTCACACCGCTGCTCTCCCCCTGAACCCCATGAGCCGCTGCTCCTGCCCATGCCCTGGGACATTTTTTCATGGTTTTTCCGCGGTCTCAGGATGATCCCGAGACCATGGAAAGTGTGGCCCACCGTTGCAGTTTGTACCGGCTCCTCACAAGTAACCGCGAGGAGCTGGGAGTCGGGCATGGGGCACAGAGCTTCTCAGGAGCTCTATGCCCATCGGGAGTGGGGTGGGGGTGGGGAGTGGGGAATTTTTTTTAAAAAAAAAACCTTCTGCGCATGAGCACTTGTGTACTCCCTCTCTGATATAAACAAAAAGGTGGTTGCAATGTCACACGCCGCGTGTAAATGAGGGCGACAATCTTGCGATCAAAATATTGTGAGATTGTAGCCCTTTTACCCCCCTCATCTAGCCATGGCCTCAGCCTAACCTACCTCAAAGGGTTGTTGTGAGGATAAAATGGAGAGGAGGAGGACCATGTGAGCTGTCTTGGATTCCTTGCAAGAGGAAAAAAGAAGGCAGGATACACATGCAATATTAATAATAAATCCATTTAGAAATAATTTAAATAGAGGCATAATAGATCTCTCCATAGTAGAGAAGATTGTCACCAAGTGACGTGTGCCTGCTCAAGCTGTCATCCGGGTGCTAAGTGTCTATGGGTAACCTCAAGGTCCCTGCTCTTCCTCCATATGGTTTTTGACTTTAAACTACACTTAGACTGGACAGCCCATCAAATAAAGGACATCTGCAAATAGAGGACTATCATCTGTAAATAGAACACCTGGCCAAAGTGGAGCCCAAATTGCAAGAACTATCATCATCATCATCATCATCATCATCATCATCATCATCATCACAACCCTGCAAGTGCCAGTATTTTAAAAAGTCTTATTATACCACTCAGATACCAAGCCCTCCATCCAGCCCAGTGGTGGGGACCTTCAGGGTGTGGGGCCTCCCAATGGGACCTGCATCCCCCACACCCAAGGGTGGCCAGGTGTCCTACTTTACAGAGGTTAATCCTCCACTGAAGAGATGTCAAACGACAGGCCTCGGCATGAAGCCTAACTCTGTCTGAAAGGCTGTCCAGTCCAAATCTGGTTTAAAGATAAAAACACACACATAAGAAGCAAAAACAGCAGGGCCCTTGACGTTGCCCATCAATTATTAGCCTCTGGACAATCTTCTCCACTATGCTGTGATATATTGAATATGTATTTAAATTACAGTAATTCTTTCTAGACATATATGTACACATAAAATTAGCATATGCCTTTTCAATGCAAATCTGTAACCTATTTTGTCCTCTTTTTTGATTATGTATTTCCTCTTTGGGGTGAAGCTTCAGTGTCCCCCAACACTCCCTTATCCCTAGGAATCCGGTTTCTTAAAAAGCTTCCATTGGTACCAAAGAAGTTGATTGTTTCTCTGAATCAATCTTCTTGTTTCGATCAAATAGGTAGGTAAGTTAATGGGTGCTGTAGTCACAAACGTTTGCTGGCTGCTTCAGTTCACTCACTGTACACTTCTTGTAAATTTGCATTGGCACCCATGAGAAGTTTGTCTGAGGTAACCACCACTTAAAATAGCCATTTGCTCCAAGAGTGAATGGAAGTAAATCATCAACTCTGGGATCTCTTCCTCCTTTTGATATGATTCAGTTTGATGAATTAAAAAACGGCCATGAATATAAATCAGAAGAGAGTACTGTAAAATAATTTATCTAGTAACACACACACACACACACACCAAACACAACCCACCTGCCCTTAATGGTTGATGCAATAGTTGACTGGTAAATATTTTCCAAAACAGCTATATTAAATTAGGCATGGCATCAGCTATAGTACTGGAAATTCGGTCGTGTTTGCTTGTAGGGTGACCATATGAAAAGGAGTACAGGGCTCCTGTATCTTTAACAGTTGTATTGAAAAGGAAATTTCAACTGGTGTCATTTGTATATATGGAGAACCTGGTGAAATTTCCTTTTCATCACAACAGTGAAAGCTGCAGGTGCCCTGCCCTCTTTTAAATCTGGTCACTCTAGTATAGCTCCTGCAGCTTTAACTGTTGCGACGAAGAGGCAATTTCACCAGTTTCTCCATATATACAACGCCTGCTGAAATTCCTTTTTCTATACAACTGTTAAAGATACAGGAGCCCTGTCCTCCTTTTCATATGGTCACCCTATTGCTTGTATCAAACTTCAAAACACAGCTATTGAGCATGCCCAAACACAAGCTGGAAGAGGAGTGTTTATTAGATGAACACATGCCAAATCAGGTACGAGCCAAATGTACAAAACAAAGTTTGACGTTATGAGGAAATACTTCCTCCAAAAGGCATTGTACTAAGCCAAGCCCCCAAAACTTCATCCACAAAACATGTTAATCTATGTTCATTGTCCAGTGTATAATAAGCATAACCATCACCCCTAAAAATGACGTAAAAACAAAGTTCTTATGCTTTTTTGCTTGTTGACAACATTCAGAAAGTTCCTATTAAAAAAAGAAAAGAAAATCAACGCATGGTCTATCCTTCAGATAACCCACCATCTTTGAGAATATCAAAAGGAGGATTTTACTCATACCTGCAACCAGTAAATAAACATTGAAAAGGGACCTGCTAAGGCTTACCCTGATATCACCGATGTCCTGCTTCGTTTAAGGGCGAAAACTGCTGTAACTCCAGGAATGGAACAGTGAGCTCAGACACTAAGCAGGCAGCTGTCTGATGAGGAATGGTAAGTGATATGAATATGAATGGCCTCTCTCTCTCTCTCTCTCTCTGTGTGTGCTATTTCTGTCCCCATAGCAGAGAAACCAAAATCAGCCACAACAGCAGCAGCAGCAACCCACAGAGCAAATCATCCCCCCTCCCCGCCCAAACAGCTCAAATTTACTAATCATCAGCAAATGGTCAGGGCTACAGTCATGCCCCTTGCTTTCAGGATTTCTTAGAAATGCACTCTTGTTTGCTAAAATCAAAGGAAACTGCCTAGTCTGTTCAGGGTTTATTTTTAAATTCCAAGGATTTTTCATGACCACCATTGAGATTAACGTGACACGCCTCGCTCCTGAAATGCTTGCAATGGCATCGTTTATAGAGAGTGCTGGAAAGAAAACCAGTCTGTTTTCAGAGCCAGTAGTAGAATTTTTGGCCACAAACAGACATTACTTTAAATTGTTTTTCCCTTCATTTTTACTCAAGATGTAAGTTAGGGCCCCCAATCCGGATCAGTTTTCAGAGCGATGAACAGAAGTTAAGACCAAAACAGAAGCTTTTAAGGGTAGAGGGGATTGTAAGATCTGGATCAGCCCCCTACATCAACTCTAGAGGAGACATAGCTACTAGACACAGCTGTTTTGGCCCTGGGGCCAGAGCTAAGTGTGAGCAAAATGCAAAGACAGAAAAGAATTCACTCATGAGTTACTAATTCAGACTGGAATCAGTCAAGCTACAGGGAGAGGTCAACATCATGACATAATCAGAGATCACAGGGTAAGACTGCAGTGGGTGTGTGACATCCTGATTCCAAAAGAAGTACATGGAAAGCCCCATCGAAATCATTGGAGCATAGTCTGTAATCTTATGCACACTTTCCTGGGAGCTAGTTTCATAGGGTTGCACTATTAGTTCCATGAATTAATTGCTCATGATTCAGAAAAAATTAGTAGGGCCACCAAGTGTACTTTCCAGGTGCTTCATTCAGCCGTGTGTCCCAGCCAGCATGGCAATGGTCAGGAATGCTGGGAATTGTAGTCCAAAATGTCTGGAGGGTGCCACATTGGAGAAGGTTAGTCTATTCCATCAAGTAAGCGGTCCTGAAATTTCCTAAGAACAACACGCTCCCCTGAAAGGACAAAGCCACCTGAGATGTGTCATGCTTTTCACTAGCAGTTTCTGTTCTCCCAGATTGACCTGCACTGGGTTTGAACATAAGAATAGCATAAGAAGAACTGTGCTGAATCAGACCAAGGGTCCATCTGGTCCTGGCCTCTGTTCACACAGTGGCCAACCAGTTGTTGACAAGGGACCCACAAGCATGACACAGGTGCAACAGCACCCTCCTGTCCATGTTTCCCAACAACTGGTGTATATAGGCTTATTACCTCTGACACTGGAGGTAGCATATAGCCATCAGGACTAGTAGCTATAGATAGTCTTCTCCTCCAGGAATTTATTCAACAACCTTTAAAGCCATCCAATCTGCTGGTCATTACTACATCGTGTGGTAGTGAATTCCATAGCTGAACTATGCACTGTGTGAAGAAATGCTTCTTTTTATCTGTCCTGAATCTTCCACTAATCTGCTTCACACAATGACCTTGAGTGCTAGTATTATGAGAGAGGGAGAAAAATGTCCCCCTTTCAACATTATCCACACTAATGCATAATTTTGTACATCTACGTTAACCATATTTGGGAAACCAAAAAAGAGGACACCCAATGGTGGTGGATGAATAGCTTTCTGGGGCCTCCGAAAAGCATGGCATTCCACACCACCACCACCTTAAAGGCCCTGATTGGAGTGGAGGAGGGGAATGTGTCATTCCCGCCCCCATTGCTCCAATTGGGGCCATAAAGGCCCTGATTGGATCAGTGCAGGGGAAGCATGTTTTCTGGGGCCTCCAGAAAGTGCATCGTTCCCCCCACCATGCTGATGGCAGCTGCCATTAGCATGGCGAGTGGGAATGACATGCTTTCCGGAGCCTCCCCTCCTCTGCTCCAATGGGGGCCTTAAAGACCCCGATCGGAGGGGAAAGCGTGTCATTCCCCGCCCTGCCCCAGTGCTCCAATTGGGGGCTTTTCTATAATGTCCGAGAATGACACATTTCCCCCTTTAAGGCCCCCATTGGAGCAGTGAGGTGTGTGTGAATGACAAACCTCAAGAAAGCGTGTTATTCTCTCCACCACACTAATGGCAGCCTTAAAAGGGAAAGCATGTCATTTCAGAACATTATAGAATATTACAGAAAAAAATCCCCCGACACCCAGGATATAACAAAAACCAAGACAAATCCAGGAAAATCATGTGTTGGTCACATCTCTGTCATGTTTTTCCCTTACCCTCCTTTCTTCTAAGCTAGAAAACCCAGCTGTTGTAAATTTCCCTCATAGGGGAGATGCTCCAGCCCCTTGATTGTTTTCGTTGCCCTTTTCTGAAATGTTCCAGCTCTACAATATCTTTTTCTTTTTTCTAAGGTCTGAAGGCTGCTATTGACCATTGTGATACTCAGCAAGCAGATGTCTCAACAACTGCTAGCTTTATGATCACACCACCAGCAAGTAGGCAATAAAAGGGAAAATCAGGAGAACATTAAACTGCTGGAACCTCCCTCCTCAGCCCTACTGATACTCCAGGGACAACAGACAGACCTCCCCACAACCCTGGTGCAGTGCAGTGAGGTGGTGGAGGAATGTACACTGTACTCCCTCCCAAATGTTCATGTCCTGTTGTGAGGACAGCAGATGGGAAACACAAGGGTGGGAAGGAGACATAGACGACAAATGACCAGAATGGGCTGCCCAGTATTGATGGGCTACCTGCTTTTCTTTCTTGGCACACTTGCAATGTCTCCTGGTTGCATGCTACATACCAGCACAGGAGATGCTGTCTGAACATGCTCTTGGATTAATTTTCAAAATGGCAAGCAAAAGAAAGGAAGACTTACCAGGAGCGACTGATGAGATATCCTCCACAGTTAGAAGGCCTCCTCCTTGTTTAGAATGTGCTTGCTGCAGCCCAAGGACCAGAATGAAGCAAAGTACAATGCAGCCAGAGAAGCTGAGCAGGAAAACAGCTCCTGGCAAGTGTCCTGTGAGCAGCGGCTTAAGAAGTTAATGAGTGTAAGAGAACTATGAGGCAGTCAAAACAAAGAGGCCAGGGTCAAGGAATGAATGTGTGTTCCTAAAGTCAAAGAACAGCTGGAAGGAGCTTACTGGGCCTGGCGTAGCCATGGGGATGAGACACAGGCCCAGTAGGCCCTTTCCTCCGCCCCGGAATGTCTGCTGGTTATTTTCCCAGCAGTTTTTGCTATCCCTTCCCCCATTTCCACCATCTACCTCATGCATCCTAACTGCTGGTTTTGTAATCAAACCAGCCGTAACCAGGGACAGGAAGAGCAGGTCAAATGATTAATTCCCACAACTCACAATTCTCCCACTTCTCTTGCGGTGCTCCCGGATGAGGCTTTTATTATTTATTTCAGATTTTTTTAAACAACAACAACAACCCCAAAGCTATTCACAAGTTAAAATCCTGATAAAATGCCGTAAAACCAATCAATAAAACAGTAAAGAAACAATAAAATATCTTGTTAAACTAACCTGGGTTACCTGCCAATGCTAACAGTCAGAGAAACACCTAGGCAAATAGTTGTTCCTTAAGTTGTTAGTGGAAGCACTCCATGCTACCTGAGATCATGTGAGGAGATCATTCCACATGGTGGGTGCCACAATGGAAAAGACCCTTATCTGCAACACGATGAGGTGAACATCAGTAGGCTGCAGTACACTAAGTTAGATCTCCTCCTCTGAGTTTAGAGACTGGGGTGGCCTATGTGGAGGGAGGTGGTCTTTTCCTCATTCATGGAATTTCCTATGGGGTTCAGATGTCATTGTCTTCCATTGATAGCCCTCCCATGTTTTCCTACTTCTTCACACAGTGCATAGTTAAACTATGTAATTCACTACCACATGATGTAGTGATGGCCACCAATTCGGATGGCTTTAAAAGAGGATTGGATAAATTCCTCGATGGCTATGTGCTACTTCTAGTATCAGAAACAGTAAGCCTATATACACCAGTTGCTTGGGGAAATGGGTGGGAGGGTGCAGTTGCACCCATGCCCTGCTTGAGGGTCCCTTGTCAATAGCTGGTTGATTCAGCAGGGCTTTCATGTTCTTACTGCTTTCTTATTTTTTCTTAAGGGTCGTCCCTCCTTGATGTGCTTTCGGAGGCAGGCCTTTGGAGAATAATCTGGTCCTCCATCTATGTTAAGGACTTGTAAAATTGTTGTTTGTTTTAAACGATTAATGTTTAAATATTGTATTTTTTTAAAAAAATGTACATTTCTTTTCCTAGGTTTTAAAATGTATATGTTTTAAATTTTGTAAGGCTGCCTTGAGGCCCAGAATAATAATAACAACAACAACAACAACAACAACAACAACAATAATAATAATTTCAGAGGCCCTTATCTGGGTGCCCCCATAGAATGAGGTGAGATGGATGGCTACTATGGAGAGGGCCTCTTCAGTGGTATTTTCCATGCGTGATAACGAACATTTTATTGTTGCACAAATCTGCTTGGACCAAGTGCAACATAGTGTTCAGATTTGTATACACTTGGTAGAAAGACGACGGAGGCTTCTTGGGTTTCTCATTTTACTGAACTGCAGTTAAGGGTGAACACTGCCGCTCACACAGAAACAATGCCACACCCCTCAAACATGGAGGGGTTGTTTTGTTATCAACACCATCAGCTTACATTCATTGGTCCATGTGATTTACCATGTGGTTAGTAATGTTTATATGTGCTTGTTAGTACAATCAAACATTTATTGAGATAGTAAACACGCATGTGCAAAGGCAGCTTATGGGTTAAGTTGGTGAGGTTAGTACTCAGACTGGTCCATTTGATCACTTACGTACGCTTCTTTGTCTTCACACTATGTACTGATTTGTATCAGTACATCACACTATGTACTGATTTGTATCTCTTCTTCATGTGTGCATGCGTGTAACTCTTACATCCCCGTATGTGGAACCTCCCTCTGGGAGGACTTTCTGGGTGGTGTTATTAGTTAGTAGCTTTGATTTCTTGTAACAGTGGAAATCTGTATAACATTATTTTCCCAAGTTTTTTAGTTTTTCAGTTTTAAAAATAGTGTTAGTTCATTTTTAAATCTTTGCACTGCTACTGTCTTTTACACTGGTATTTACTTTGGCTTTACTCTGTTTTAAACTTAAGATTTTATGTTATATTTTGCCATTTGATGGTATTTGATAGTTATGTGGACTGCTCAGATAGCATTGGCTATTGGCAAGTATAGAAATCTAGTAAGTAAATTGATAAAAAATAAATAAATCTTACCACAGAAGACCCATTAAGGAATCACATGTGGAATAGCTGCACAATGCCATTCTCCTAGTATGTTCCATCAAAGTGTGAGGCGAGGGAATGCTCCAGCCTTGCCCCCACCCTGTATCTGTTAGCATGTACTTTTGGAGGGTGATGATCTGAAGAGAGGTCCATGTATCTGGGGAGGGTTTCCATATGATTAAGAACCCTGGAAAATCCATGTTCTGATTCATGTGGAGAGCTTCCATGGATACATCAACCTCTCTTCAGATACTGGGCAGGATCTACACTACTGCTTATAATGGTTTATAATGGTTATGACAACTGTTCAGGCCCAGGACACACTACATATACCGTTTTCATAATGTTTTTAAAGTGTTATATCCGGCTTGGTGTAGATCCTCTTCAGACAATCGCCCTGCACAAGTAGAGGGTGACGGACATGAGGAAGGAGAGGGGTGGTGCTGGAGTGCACCCTCTCCTCACATGTTTGCCCTATTCAGGCAGACATTGTTATCTTTTCGGCACCAGGTCAAGATTTTTCTCTTCTCCCAGGCATTTAGCAATATATAATTAGCCTGGATTTGTTTTTGTATGTTTTTGTGATTTAAAATTGTATGTTTTTGTGATTTAAAATTTTTGTATATTGTTTTTAAGTGTTTTTCTCCTATGTAAACCACCCAGAGAGCCTTAGCTATGGGGCAGTATACAAATATAACAACAACAACAAATAGGGCTTCTGTGTGCATGTGATCACTGTGTATCCAGCTCTTTTATCAAGCCCAGACTTACTAGCTTATGAGTCAAAGCAGAAATGGAGCAGAACATTTCAGGCTGTGGGCAGTATTCAACAGGGCTTTTATACCCTGCCAATTCTCTTGCGCCCCACAGATTCAATTGTGCAAGTGGCGAGGGCCCTAATTCTGTTTCACAAGCAGAACCCACTGCTTGTGCAACAGAGATTTAAAGCATCCCAGAAAAGCCCCCCAAATGAGTGGTGATGCTGGTTTCTGAAGCAACATCTGATGTTCCTTCACAGGGCAGTTCATGTCAGTTGGCCCTGGTGGGAACAGGGGTGAGGAAGTCCAACTAGAAGTGGGTCTTGATGCTCTCTTTGCTTGCTCTTGTCTTTCTTGCTCTTTCTTCCTTTCTACAGGGTAGTTGATGTCCGATAGCCCTAGTAGACACAATTCAACTGCTGCATAAGAACATAAGAAGAGTAACACTGGATCAGACCAAGGGTCCATCTAGTCCAGCACTCTGTTCATACCTAGTCATTGATTAGGTGACTAGGGATGAACTATGACTAGGGATGAACAAACAGGATATGGTGCAACAGCACCCTCCCACCCAATTTCCCGAGCAACTGGTGCACACAGGTTTACTGCTTCAAATACTGGAGATAGCACACAACCGTCAGGGCTAGTAGCCATTGATAGCCTTTGCCTCCAGGAATTTATCCAACCCCCTTTTAAAGCCATCCAAATTGGTGGCCATCACGACATCTTGTGGTAGTGAGTTCCATAATTTAACTATGCACTGTGTGAAGAAGTACTTCTTCTTATTTGTCCTGGATCTCCCACCAATCAGTTTCATGGGATGACCCCAGGTTCTAGTATTTTGAGAGACAGAGAAAAATATCTCCCTATCCACATTCTCCACACCCTGCATAATTTTGTACACCTCTATCATGTCTCCCCTCAGCCTCCTTTTTTCCAAGCTAAACAATCCCAGTTGATGTAACCTTCCCTCATGGGGGAGATGATCTTCCCTCATGGGGGAGATGCATTAGGTTCACTCATTTTAGTTGCCCTTTTCTGCACTTTCCCCAGCTCTATAATATCCTTTTTTAGGTGTGGTGACCAGAACTGTACACAGTATTCTAAATGTGGTGACACTATAGATTTGTATACAGTATGATAGTGGCAGTTTTATTCTCAATTCCTTTTCTTATAATGCCTAACATGGATTTTGCCTTCTTTACAGCATCCACACTCTGGGTGGACATTTTCATTGAGCTGTCCACCACAATCCCAAGATCTCTGTATGTTTATCACGGCTATCACCTTTTCTGTACAGCCTTTTATTCTAAATGTCCAGATCAGACGCTAATTCTGCTGGACTACAAGTTCAGCCACAAAATGACAAAATGTTCACACACGTAAAAAGGGTCAATACTGTTTGCTTTTTAAAAGCAATAGCAGAATAATCATTTGAGAGGGCTCATTGCTGGAATGCTATTTCCAGTTCCGAGAAATACTATTCCTCTTGAATCGCAGTAATAACTATGCTATTTTAAGTCAGCAATAAATGAGAGAATGAAGGAAGACCAAGTGTTGCTATGTAATTAGACCTGTTTCTGCTGGATAAACTGTGCAAGAGTTCAGTTTTGTCAGCTATTCTCACCCTATGCAACCCTGTGCACACAAAAGGTACTTTACTGGGAAGAGAAAGATATCTTGCATCCAGCACCCTGTGGATGCAGCACTTCTATTTTTCTTTTCTTTTTTTTTCTTTTTAATTTTTCATTATTTTATAGTTCTGGTTACATGGGTCAAATAATACACCACATATGTACATTCAGAGATTCGGAGTGTATACATATGCCTGGGTTTAAGTTGTTTAACATTAATTGATTTAATTTAATTCATTTTTATTCAATTCCATTCCATTTAAGGCACCCCAGAACTAAATCTCTTTACCTCTCCACCTATGTTTTCCATAGTTCTATATATGCCAATGGGGGTGGTCTCCCATCTTCTTCTTTATTCACATAGTCAATGAATTTCCTCCATACCCCCTCAAATTTATCTTCTTTGTTGTCTTCATACTTCTCTCAATTTTGCGTCCATTTTTCTAAGAGGGCAGTCTGCCAAACCCTTTGATACCAATCATCAATATGAAGTCCTTTGCCATCCATCCAATGTTTAGCTATCAGCCATCTAGCCGCCAATAATAGGTGGCTTATTCATTCCTTATTTAAGAGCTTAGATGCAGCACTTCTTACTGACTGGACTGGTGAAAGTGTGTGCACACGCACACACACTCAGCAGATAGGGTAGCCACTTACGAATTGCCAAAAAAGAGGAAGTACAACCTCCACCAAACTAAAAAAAAAAGGACAAAAGAAGGCAATTATTTGTATAAAATTTGCATGTCCTACTTTGGATGTCTAGATACAAATTTAGAAATTATTATTATAATTTAAATAAAAATACAGTACATCTCACCATTGTGCAGAAGAAAGTGACCTGTGTGCCCATCTGGTTAGCAGCTGTCCAGGTGCTCACTGCTGGCAGGCAACAGTTCTTATGGCTCTTTATCTTTGAAACAGAATTGGACAGGGCAGCCCTTGAAACAGAGGGTGTTTTCAAATAGAAGATGCCCCTCTGGAAGCCCTTGAAGTAGAGGACTGTCCTCTGGAAGAGAGGACAGGTGACCACTGTACTAACAGATGGTATTGACAGTTTTGTTTTGATTTGATTTGATTTGCTCCCACTCTTTTGGGTTGGGCAGGACGGGAGAGAGGGATCCCAGTTTGGTTTTGTTTATGCAAAGGATAATCAGCAGAGAAGCCAAAACCTGTATCCTACTGATGTCACAAGAGGCTGCAGACCTTTCCCTTCTAATGCTTGGTAATTATTGTACTGTATATCAGGCCTGCAATATTTCTGACTCACCAAGGGTCTGTCTATACGCATTCAAAGCCCTGCAGTGGCTGCAAATCTGCACTGTATACAGTGCAGATTTGCAGCCACTGCGGGGTTTTGAATGCGTATAGACAGACCCTTGGTGAGTCGCTTTTCTGTCCCACAATAGGGACAAGCAGCTTCCTGTTTCTTCACATAGGGAAGAGGAAGCAAACGACGACCATGTGGCCCATCCACTGGGTGTTTTTATCCCACTGCTTTTCCTGCACACAGCAGGGAGTGGCAGCACCTTTCACTACAGCTAAAAAAGTTGCATTTTCCAGGTCTTTTTCTGTGACAGGAAAACAAGCAAAAGGAGCGGGAGGCATGCAGGAGACAGACGGATCGTGAAAAGGACCCGTGAAAATCCGTGAGTCCCCACTAACGAGCGTGCTATAAAATGCTTGTCCAATGATGCTTATAATTAGGTTTGATCAATAAAATTAAAGCACAAAGAGTCTTCCTGTCACACAAGCACCACTGAGAACCTCATGAGTTGAGCCAAGGCAATAATTGTGGGCATAACTCAGCTCTAATCATGTGAAATATTTACTTTTCTGCTCCGGATGGTTTTCCTATGCAACACTTACTGGTTCCAGGAGCAAATGGGAGTTTGTTGTCTCCGCTATCTCACTGCGTCAGTTAATGCTTTTTGACATACGCAGTCATAAAACATTTCACTGCAGCTGATAAGACGTATTATAAATCATGTAGACACCATTTCCAGTATTTTATTGATAAAACTCATATCAGGCCGATTAACGCCAGTGTTGACAAAGGCAACCTGCAAAGATCTCCAGTTGGAAGTAACAGAGGAAACAGCTGCATATCAGATCAGACTATTTGTTCATTTAGCCCAGTATTGTCTGCTTTCTCATCTGCTCCCTGGTCCTTTTTAAACTGGAGATGCCTGGGACTGAACCTGTAGCCCTCTGCATGCGAAGCAGGTGCGCCTCCACTCTATTATCATCCCTCCCCAACTTGCAAATTGTCACAGAATACCAGGAATAGTGGCAGGTGACCACAAGAATCCCCAATGGATTGAAATGTACTGCTTTCAGATGAATCAACTCATTTCCAAACCAGTTTTAGTCCGTACAATTAGACAGAGAGGAATTACATCACAGCCTTTCCCTCCACAGCCCATTCTCTCCCTTAAGCTGTGGTGCTTGTCCCGGACAAGGCAAAGTATACCTAGCCAATTACTTACAAAAGCAGTGGCAAAAGGGTTACTAATTTCTGTTGCAGTTATTCAGAAACTCTGTACTATTTATGCATCTTTTTTTTTCGTACAATGATCCATACCACGTTCTTTCCACAAGGAGGAGCATTTCACTGAGAGAGGGATGCATGACATATCAGCTTTCTTGTGTTCCATTTTTTTAAAAAAAGAAAAGCTCTTCTTTCAAAGGTAAACAGAGTCTTACAGCAATGGAATGGAATTCAACCAGACTCCATTAATATTCTCATAAACAAACCAGGAATCGGAATATAGCTGTTAATGGAGTTTATATTCCTGTTCCATTAACTTTGCTTCATTTCTTCTCAATTTCTTCTAATTTGAAATGTTTGGTTGTTAATTTGAAGTTTTTGTGTGTGTTTTAACTGATTTGATTTAGAATTTGTATGAAAGTGCAATTGTTACAACTTATCCACTTTCTTCAGCAAGACCATTAAGGCTGCAATCCTGTACCCACTTACCTAAGAAAAGTAGACATGCATATGGTAGCACTGTGGATGCCAGCCTATTTTAAGTTTAAAGCTGTTACTGCAAGTAACTAAGGGCTCCTCTAAACGAGAGATTTATTGCATACTGGTAATTGACCACTCATGAAAGTTTGTGGGTATTTACATCATCCTACGCGGTATATGTTGGAATTCCGCCATGTTTTACAGTGGTAACGACAGCATATTCTACCACTAGAAGGTGCTGTCTCAATGGAACTCAACAGAGAAGTATTCCATTCAATCCATACGGTCGCCCCTCTCTGCCTGCGTAATGCATCCCATAACAATCACACCAAAAAGCAGGAAGCACAAATACTCCAGGTAAGCAACATAATACACCTTAAAGTAAAGAATGCACTAAGCCTGAAGAGAGGCATTTTGGCCTTTTAGAGCAGGGGGAAACTGCATCAAAGCCGGGATCCACAAAACAATTGAGTCCTGAAGTTCAGCATCTGTTTTTGAGTAATGGTTTTCATATTATGTATTGGTCAATGTTGGTGTTTCTTAGATATTTATATGAGGTTCTTCAGGGAAAAGATCACTTATATCAGGCGAGCTTCCTTGAAAGACAGCTTACCCACAATTCCTGATCTCTTCTTACATTACAGAGCCACAGAGGAATGGGGGATGTATTCCAAGATGTGTTCCCAATGGTCCAATAGCTCTAGTCATTGCTCCACATGAACCAACCATGTACTTCTGAACATGCTTGATAATCTCTTGCAATGCCCAGAAATGTGGGTGCAGATGGGCAGTGGCTCCCATAGCAGAACAAGTCGAAGCAGAAAGCATTCCACTTCAGGGAGAAGGGCCTGAAAACCACTGCTTTACAGCAATCCCACCAACATGCTAAAGAAGTTAGCCTTGTTCTTTTTTCTCCAAGAAAGTTCTGACTGACAAGAGAGATGGCATATAAAGACAGTTAAGCCACACATATTTTCCATAGTATTTTATATTGTCCTTATTTTCATAGATCCACAAAATACATGTGTATCCATCAATGGAGGAAACTCCAAGGGTGGGGTGTAAAAAATAGTATATAAAACTTTTAAAATGACAAAGATGTCACCTAATACTTTCACTTACCAGAACCCCCCACCCACCGACCCAACTCCGAACTCCAGTCTTGAGCATGCTTCCTCAACTTGGTTCTTTCCAGATGTTTTGGACTTCAGCTTCCATCAGCCCCAGCCAGCATGGGAAATAATCAGGAATACTGTAGTCCACAACATCTGGAAGGCACCAGGCTGGGAAAGGCTATTATAAAGTGACATCTGAGAAACAAGAATCCAACTTTTAAGAAAACACTGCAAGTTCTTTATGCTGGTGTTTATCAATTCAAAGATGTGGGCCTATGCACAAGAGATATATTGGGATACGGCTGAAGTCCCAGCTGTTTATTGTCTTTCAGTTTTTGCACTATAACCCTAGCAACTTCCTCTCCTTGGCTATCAGTAGTATCAAGCAGTTGCCTGACTTTTGAGGTCCTTGTAGGTTTGGTGCTGATAAGTTCATAATCCTCTTTCATGATTAAATCCCGTGAAAGGAGGGCATCCAAAGTCTGGTTAAGACAAGCCTCAGTCATCTGGCTGACGATTTCCTCTCTTTTAGTTTGGATCCACTGGTGGGCTACAGCCACATCCTGTTGTTGCAGGGTCCTCAGTAAAAAATCTAATGAGGAAAAAAAGGAGTTGACATCCTTCTGAAAATATACACAAATATACACAAATCACACTAAAATATTGAGAGAGAACTGTCCATTTGTCTGAATTTCAAAGTACAAGAATTATATATCCCAACTTCATTAAAATAAACTCTACATATAATCATCTTTTATGCTGCAGTAACCTGGGAATAAGCCATACTGAACTCAATGGGCTTACTTCTGAGTAGACATGTATATGATTGCACTGCTTAAGTTTTCTATGCTCAAATTAATAACACTTTCATCTTGATAGCTCACCACTGTTTATTTGCCAGATTCTCAAAGAAACAACAATTCAAAATCTTGGCTGTTCACATAAAATAAAAACATATTTTCCTTCCTTTCATAGCTATATTTCCTCTCTCACACCCCTTCCAACTCTACTATTCTATGATTTTGTCTTTTTACCTTCCCCATTTTGCTTCATTTTCTCTTTTTGTGGAATACATTAGATTTAATATCATAAAGTAACTTTAGAACACTTAATATAATAACCCTCAGCATTGTTGTTTAACAAGACTTGCAGACCAATTATTCTACAGAGACATGTAGCCTAGTCCTATCTACAGTTATTCAGAATATTTAAGTAGGGATAAAAGGCAAGTTTGGAAAGATTCATACTCTGATTTACTCCACCATCTAAAGCATGTGATAGAAATTGTGCCTCATGCATTCACAAGGAAGTATTAACAAGGGAAAGTAGCATAGCTAGAATTTCTTGTCATAAATGACCTCATAAACACATCCACAGGAGCATAATCAAACACGCAACGGAAGTGAATGCTTGTGAATTTGCAAAAGTTGCATCATTACTCTTAACCAGTCCAAAATTTAGATACATGGCACACCATACTGTATTACAATACCTTGCCAATAAATACCTAAACTATCATATGGGTGGGGGTGCAAAGATACCACCTATGTACCTGATTGAGATCCTGAAGGCTGCAGCATGCACGGCATTGAATTTGATGAATTAGAACTATTTGTGGTGGATGAGGAAGAGTTCTGTAGAGATGCAGAACGTTGAATATTTGGAGGCAGCAAGATGCAGCTAACCAGTGAGTGTGGCACACCTGAAGAGTCATCACTACCTTTAATTAGGAAAAAAATGTATTTTAATTTGACTTGAGCAAGAAGAGAAGCAGGATGCAAGAATAAATTTACTGACAAAAAGCTCAAAGTGTTTCAGCCTCTCCCTATTTTTTAAGGCCTTCTTCAGGGGGTAGATAAAGGTCGGCAGAGTTTTCGCAGCAAAAAGATTGTCTCCAGTATTATTCTACAGTTGTATGTCAGGAGAACATTGTCTCCTGTATTATTCTACAGTCACCAGTAGAATAATATAGGAGATAATCTTTTTGCCCAGTCACGGCGGGTCATGCTTTGACTAGCAGGGCTCTGCAAAGTGGTGGTGGAGAAAGCAGAGAGCCCTGCTAGTCAAACTCTCCAGAGACAAGCAAGACTATTCATTTCCCCTGCAAACAGTTGCATGGGCATAGTTTGGCTGCTGATAGCTGTTTCTCAGCTGCAGGGATTCCAGCTAGAAATGGGCAATAAGGAGCCTGCCCACAGCCAATCCCTGTTTATTTTTAGAATGCTGTAAGAACAGAGGGAGAAAGCCAACCAGGTGGGACTGTTCTTTGCCAAGAGGAAAGAGCATTCAACAGCAGCAGGACTAGAGCCAAGCAAGGCCCCACTTTTCTGAACTACCAGGTGTGTGTGTGTGTGTGTGTAGTCTGCCAACGCTGTGGCCTGCACCAGCCATGCACTCAGCATGAATCTAGACCCGTAGTAGACAGGAGCATCAGCCAGAAGGTAAAGATATATATAAAACAGCCCAACACAAGCCTCAATATATAGAGGCTTGTGTTGGGCTCTTTTGTTTGTTTGCTTTTAAGGCTTGGGGTGATCTCTGGGCTCTTTAAAATTTATTTTAAGGCTTTGAGTGGGCTCAGTAATCTTTTTTCTTAAGGCTTCGAGTGGGAACTTATATTTCTTTAAAGGCTTGTGGGGCAGGCTTTGGGCTCTGTAGTATTTCATTTCAGGGCCGGTGTGTGAGCGTGAGTGCCTGTAACCTCGTACTGCCTCTATTTCAGCCTCAGGTTTTCAATCTGTTTCATTCAATTTAAAAGAAGAGTCAC
This sequence comes from Elgaria multicarinata webbii, assembly GCF_023053635.1. Taxonomy (NCBI): domain Eukaryota; kingdom Metazoa; phylum Chordata; class Lepidosauria; order Squamata; family Anguidae; genus Elgaria; species Elgaria multicarinata. Next base: position 82,578,027 of record NC_086177.1, on the reverse strand, counting down.
CTTCTATGCAATACAAACAGCTAGAATGAAGACCAAACTGGTAGTCTGACAGGACAAACCTGCTGTATCAACATGATCCCTAAGCTTTTTCCGTAAACCTTCCACTCCTTCTTCAACCAGATTGTATCCTTTTATACATTACTTTGTGCACTTGTCCTATAAAGAATAATGAACTAATGTTCTTTCATACTACACTTAGGCCTAATCTACACCAAGCAGGATATTGCACTATGAAAGTGGTATATAAAAGGCAGGAGTCACACTACAGCTTTATGGCTGCATTGAAGTGCACTGACAACTGTTGGTGCCCATTGACACATGCCATATACTGCTTTCATACTGCTATATCCTGCTTGGTGTGGCTCTTGCCTTTTATATACCACTTTCATAGTGCAATATCCTGCTTGGTGTAGATTAGGCCTTGTTAATTCTGTAGACACAGAGACCTATTTATCTTTATATTTTAAAACAAATTTTTGGCACCCATATGCTACCCTGGAGAACAGCCTAAACTGAACACAGAAGATTGTAGGATGCTTGCTTTCCATCAAAGCAAACTGTCATGGATAACGTACTATCAATTCAATCCTTCCTTCTCCCTTCACTATGGTCCAGCCCCTTCTTTTAACATTCATTGAACCAGAAAAGCACCACCTAGCTGCTCCATACTTAAAAGCTGCAACCACATTAATATCCAATTACCATTAATCAAAGCCGTACTAGGTCAAGAGGGCATACCTTCCGAAAGGACGTTGCACTGTTTTGACATATCCTGGAAAACACTTTGTAGACGGGGTCTATCATTTTGGGATGCAGAGTCATGGGATTCCTGGGAGAAACAGAATCACATAGGAATCAGACTGTAAAGTTCACATCACTTTTCTCCTGCACCACCCCAAAGTTTTCCCTCTGCTCTAAGAAGTAGGCAATGGGAACTGTCAGTAGTTATTGTGGGGCATAATGTGTGTGTGTGTGTGTGTGTTGGGGGGGGCGGGGTATTCTTTGCACAGTAAAACTCAGACTTTCAGAATTAATCTTGGGGGGATGGACATAGTTTAGCCCTAAGAAAACTACTGTGCTGGATTATAGGCATCACACACATACACAATCACACCATTCTACTCCACAATGATAGATTGAGAATGGCTGTCCATCTTTCAATTTTTGCTTTGTTTTGCTAGTTGGGCTTTTCAGCCTGTCTAGCAAGGGGCACTTTAGAGGGGGAGGGAAAGAGGCTCAGGATAAATTATATCCTGGCCACTCCAGTCTCCTCCCCTACCTGCTCATGAGAACAATCCCTTTCTTTCTTTTCTGAAGTTAGTTCTCTCCATTCTCTACAAGGGGATGGCGTGTGTGAGTGAGATCTTGCAGATGTGGGGGGTGAGATCTAGATTGCCCAGGGACTATAGGATTGCCCTCTAAGTGATCTTGAGAGAATGTCTTTTAAATATCTCAGCACAATGAAAGAAGAAAATGCATGTGAAATACTTTAGAGGTTTCGAATTGTTATAATGTGATAATAATTCTATTACAACAACAGTAATAGAAAAGGTTGGGTTACCTCCTGTAGACTAGGATGTACTGGTATATTTAGAGATATCGATTCATCACTGGACACATTGCTAGACAAGCGAGCACATCGCCACTCGTACTGAGACTGAAAGAGACATTAGCATGCTTGTATCAATACGTTATAGCTATACCTATAGATATAGATATGAAACTTCCCGCTTCAGTTATGAGGTGATCATGTTCCTTTTTACACGCAGATAATTCCCATTTGTATATTTTCATATTATGTTATAAGGAATACTTACCTTGGCTTTCTTTAACTCTATCACTGCCTGAAGCATAGGTATCTCATCAAAGGTTCTTAGTACAGGTTCTAGCTCTATTAAGCATCCTAAACAAAAGGAATAATAGGACATTCAGTTCTAGAGTATTGGTAGGGTCACTGAACAATGAAATCACCTTTATGAAAAAGAAGGGCATCCTCAAGCAATCCTGTAATCAGGATATATGCCCACCTACCCACCCCCATCCCCAAACCAAACAAACCCTGAACCAGCCAATCCCTTGTAAACATTAGCCGTATCTAGGCCTGGCAGAAATAAAAGATCATGATTCAGTATTAAGGGATTCAAATGCCTAGTCATGCCGATGTGTTCCTTTGGCTTTAGCACAGGTAGTATTGCTACACAATCATCTCCAAAGCTTCTGGACACAGGGCTATACTGAACTTCCCCAAAATTGGTGGTTTACTAACTCAGGGCCAGGTGTGGGTGGGGAATAGCAGGCCCAAAATGTTTTGAGATGGACATGTTTTGGAGGGCGCACTTACCATGGTGGTGGACAGAGCTTGCTGTCCTATTTCTTTAACTGATTAAGAGGTACAAGCTCTGTTGGTCATTTTAGCAGTAGCAGATTAAACCAAGATGAAGTACTGCTGCCATGCTTCTATCTGCTCAAAAGCTTGGCAGTTTTTAAGCAGTTAAAGAGCAGAACAAGAACAGAAGCAGGGAGAACAGGAAGCCCTCTCCAACATAACAAATGTCCCCCTCCAAATATTTCAGGGACTTCACAGAGAGCAAATGTGAAATGGATGCCCAAATTCCACCTCAGCAAATTTAGAGTGGCAAACCTGCAGCGGGTCATTTAAATACAGCTCATCTTGCAACTGGTCAGAACAACCCCAATAGCTCCATATTTTGCCCAGATCTGGAGAGGAAAGCAAGATGGCACTGGGGCCTGCCGTTCCTAACTGGAAATGGGTGGGACTGCTCTGACCAATCAGATTTTAACTGAATATGTTACTCTTACTTGTCCCACCCCTCTTTGGAGTGGAGGTTTCTGCGCCAGTCTCTATCTGAATTTAAACCTTCAAGGTCAGGCTCCATGAGGTCAGTGGCCCTGAGGTAGAAGATAGAGCCTGAAATATTGCACTGTTGACAAGGCAAAGAACAAAAAGCCTAGAATTTATAGCAGCCTTCCTAGTTCCTACTATTCATAGCAGACTTCCCCAGCTTGTTGTTCCACCAGATGTTCTGGGCTACAATTCCCATGACCCCAGCTAGTATTGCCCAATCCTCAGGGATGATGGGAGCTGTAACCCAATATCATCTGGAGAAACCCTGGCCTGGGAATGTTGACTTATAGGCTTCATAAAACTCAGTGACCTGGTTCTCACGTAACACGGAGCCACCATAGGTAAATTTCCCTGCAGGGCTTCTTGTCACGGTGGCCATTTTAAATATTTGGGCATGGTGGGGACACACCATAGCTCTTTGTTATGTGTGAGCCCAGGAAGGGTGGCCCTTTGGGTGGTTTATGGGCTGTTTTACGGTTGACTCAAAGAAACGACAACTTTTCAACTTTTACAAAGACGACTGCAAAATGAAGGGAAGCAGAAGTGGTTAGAAACAGAGGCTGGTTATTTCCACATTTAACAAAAGGCAACAGACAAGACTTTTTCTTGCAAGCACAAATAAGTTCCAATAGAACCATCACTACATATTCTGGAGAAGGGGAGAGGCAAAAATTTTATTTATTTATTTATTAAATTTTTATACCACCCAATAGCCGAAGCTCTCTGGGCGGTTCACAAAAATTAAAACCATAATAAATGATTGCTACTGGAAGCTAAAAAGGTACATATCCTAGTCAAATATTACACAAAGGATAAAAGAAAATTAAAATATAAGGGGTGAAGCAAGACTAGAATAAAAATAAGGGGCTGCCAGCTAAATACTCTTACATTGAGAAATGGGAAAGATTAGATTAACTGCATAAATTAACCTCAGGCCCAAGCGTCAAATCCAGCCTGCCTGGAGTCCCAATCTGGTGCTCTGGGGTTTCTAGACAGCCATGCCTTCTTCCAGAGGCCCCATTCCTGCTCCCTTTCCCACTGATCCTCTGGTGGTGGTTCCTGACAGTGTGTCATTTTTTTCCCATTCTAAAAAAATGTCTCTCCTAAGGCTTATTTACTGGCAGTATGATCTTTAAACTAAAATATGCTGGTACTTTTGGTTCTGACCCTTTTGACTTTGGCCTAGCTCCCTTTTACATTCAGCCTTGCACTCCATAGGAACCTGAGGCCTTTCTACATGAGGCTTTTATTGTGCACTTGTGATTGCTCACACACAGTAGTTTGTGTGTCCGTTATACAACATGTTTATCCTCCAAGGCCTCTCCCATGCTTTGTGACCATTATCACGGTTTTTATCCTAACAAGGAAAGGCTGGTATTTTTCTCAATGGCATTATGGAAGCCTCATGTAATTGCACAATTCTACTATACCACAGCACCACCTAGTGGTTATATAAGCACCATGTACATTGATGGTGCTATATAAATAAATAATAATAATAATAATATAATGGAGTGGACAGAAAGCCAGAGAAAGAAACACCATGCAGGGAAAAATATGTGTGTAAATGGGCCTATCTCAATCCTGCAAAGAATCCAGCAGCAGAAACTTCAGTAAAATCATGGGTTAAAAGCCTCATGTAGAGAAGCCCATGGCCCCTTAGAGCTTCACTGAAAGAAGTTCAACAGCCCTCATTTATACCAGTATTCTTGATAAAGGTTTTTCACACAATATTTTTTTGGTCTGCTGATATTCATATTGAAAACGCTGCAGAGGGTTTTGTCTTAAATATGTTCATCATTTTAACCTGCACTTACCAATGCATTGTGCACCCAGCTCTATAAAACAGAGAAGAAACTGTTTCAGGTTTTAAAAGCTTAGGCAATATACGAGCCTTGCTTATGTTTGAAGTTGGGGCAGGGCAAATCTTGATATTGATCTTTCCAAAAATGTCTTTGATTTCAAAACACTCCAGAATATTAAAAGGAAAAAAAAATCCAGTCATACTTGATTTAGATGCCTGCTTCCTCAAACAATGGGAAGAGTTGCCAAGAGCTTTTAACCTTTAACAGACTACATACTTGCATGTTATAAAAACATCTTCCACCCTAAGCTAAAAAAAGACAGGACCTGAAGGTCATATCTTTGCTGCAATAACTTCAATGCATGACACTGACCTGGTTCATACATAATGGATACTGAATTTTGGGTTGTTATGACATGTAAACTCAGTGGTGCTAAGAAACCATGGTTTGTTAACAATGAACAACCTAGAAAGACAACCCATGGGTGGTTGTTGGATTGTGAATTCTGGGTTGTTTAAATCATGGGTTGATGTGAACCAGAACCGCGGGTTGTTCATGTATTGTATACTCAGGCTACAGAGGCGGCAGGCAAGAGTGGTACAAAAAATAATAACCCCAGCCATCCTATATGCAAGGCATTTGGAATATAGTGGGTGAAGAAAGAGTGAAACAAACAATGTAGAAATTGAAAAAACAAACCATAGTTTATTTGATCATCTGCCAGATAAATCCTGAGTAGGACAACAGAGCATGGGTTAGTGCTATGAGCAAACTAGGGCCCTTTCTACACCTAAGCATTATCCCAGGAAAATGGAGGGATCATCCTGCCTGCACCTGGATCCACTCTGTGTCATTTGCATACACAGGGATGATCCCAGGAAAGAAGGCAGGTGTAGAATCGGCCTAGGTCACTATGTGCAATCTCAAGTTTTAATTCCCCCCTTAATTAAAATAAATGTATGCATTCAAACTCAGGAGTTCTATGCAATATTTGATGTGTCTACAAGTACAGTTCAATATGAAAGCTCTTTTTACAGTTTTAAGTTACACTTACGTACCTTCAAGAATATTTCATTGAGCGCTACTATAGCATAATGCCCAAAAGTTAAACAAGAAACTCCCCAGTTCAAGACCCTGCATCTGTAACAAACACACTGGGTCGTCTTAGGCAAACCAATATGTCATAGCCTGGAGTAAGGAAAGAATAATAGTGACCTTTCTTTCTAATGTGAAATATAGGCATTCAAGATAGGTTTCAAAAGGCCTTGAAACTGGTCTATTAAGCTCTGCCTCAGGAAATATCAAGACAGAATTACTTTTCAACAAATCTATAATTTGCAAGAACAGAAACTGGTAACAAAAAGTGAGATATGAGCAATTCTGGAGAAGAAGAACTGAGTTATTAGCACACAATCATTCTATACTATTCTAATTCTAATTATATAATACTGACACTAATTCTAGTGGTGATAGGGCAGGGCTAAGTTGACTTTTCAATATATAATATGCTAATAAAAGATATGTCATTGACTCTAGATTATAATCTCATTATTACTCACCATTTCCAAAGTATGATTATCAAGTAGAACCAATCTCTGTATTACATCCTAAATCTAAACACCCTAACATCTACTTGGCATAGACTTAATCAAGATTAAGCATTTTGATGCCAAGGCATCTTCCACTCCTCAAATTAGAGATTTTATAGGGAGTTTGTTGTAAGAGGATGCATTTAAAGAGCTTTGAATGCTAAATATAACTGTTAAATACTATTAATAGTAGCAACAATAATAAAAAAACAGTTCTGTCCCAGTCCTGTGTATGATGGAGGAGACTTGCAAAAAGGTCCTTTGCCTGCACCTTTACAAATTTTCTCTATCTTTCTTTTTCTTGCTCCATTTCTGTCTTTTCCCTTTCCCCAGCAGCTGTCTTGCTTTCCCATCTGTAAAATGGGTATAACAGTGATCATCTCCTCATTCAAGTGTTAGGATACATAAGGAGGACAAGTGCTTAATTTAGTGAAGCCCTAGTTAATAGAACTTTCCATCTACAAGTACAGGAACAGCATAGGTCTATTCACGAAATGGGAATTAATTCCAGAACTGTAATATATAGATTAGGTCTGGTCAACCAATGCTTGATATGCTTCCAGAATTGCCCTTTAGGTTGAACAATTTACTAAGCACACTGCGGATGTACAACTTCCACACATTTCAATTGAGATCACATGGGGGCCCATAGGTATGCTTTGAACAGAACGAGACAGATAGACATTATGCACAGTAAAGGCTGGTGGCTCCGATGTCAGTGGGATGATGAATCCACTCCAGGTTACAGTCAGAACCAGTCAGAACTCTAAAGGAGCTACCCAAGCTGCTTTGCATCTTAGCCTTGCACTTTAGATAGCACCTTTAGAGTTCTGACTGGCTCTGATTAAAACCCGGAGCGGATCTACTCGCCCCACTGACATCAGCGCCACCACCCTCCACTGATTAGGCAGCAGCAGAGTTTAGAGATGCATGCCAAGCTCCCTAGCCTGCCAAATTGGAAACTCACTTGAAAAAAGCGGCCTTTCGTTTGGATTTTGTGCCCAGCCAGATCCCATTAATGACAGCATCAACCGTCGGTAAGGAATATCAAGTGACAAATATTCTTCGCTTGTGTCCGGGCGCTTTCCTTGTGACACGCTATACATAATCTGCAAGGGGTTTATAACATCTGTCAAAGTAGATATTATGCACTTATTAGAAATACATGTACTTCATATACGGTAGTGAAAAACACAGGTGAACATAATACTTGGCATTTTAGATTACATTATGGGTGCTTCCAGATGGCTAGCCTCTAGCACTACCGACCAAAAGGCATTGTGCTGCTGTTCTGACTTTCCTTCGTAATAACAGATTTTGTGTGGTAAGAAAAAAGATGGAAGAAGCAGTGGGAACCACGGGAAGGTTACAAATGGAAGACGTCATCGATTCCATGTTTGAGGCAGGGCGATTGCATGATAAAATGCACATCTGGAAACACCCTCTACTGCTAGCAAAGCTCTTCTTTGCTAATCTGATAAAACACACCACCTCCCCTACCTCCTAAGCTTTCATAGCATTATTTATTTCAGTGAAAAACAAAAGGGGGAAAGAATAGCCATTAAAAAAGAAAAAGAAAAAAGAAGAAGTTATGTTTTGCATTTTCCAACTTTCTATAAGTGCTGCATGCTAGCCCGGTCCCACAGATGCTCCTAAATAGAATTCTACAGTGACACTAAAGAAAAGACTCTGACCTTCAAATGGCTGTTTTCTTGACATCACTTCCCACATAATAATGGCATAACTGTTCAAAGCAAAAAGACACATTAATGTAAATCAGTTCCATATTTTCTGTCAAAATAACTTCCACAAAACGCAAATAAATCAACCATTTTTATTTTGAATGAAATTCTACCTCTCTGATCACCAAGGAGCACATTAGTACAAATAATCAAGGGCAGTATCTGTTCTAATACTGGTTGGCTCAAGTGCGTCTGGCACATTAACAAGGGAACCATACTGCTGGTAGCGGAGAGATCCTAAGATGGATGATCACCTTTACCCAAAGCCCATGTCACATTTATGGACGTAAGAACTTAAGAAGAGCTATGCTAGATTAGACCAAGGCCTTAGCTAGACCTACCTCTTATCCCACAATGGAGGAGGGAAGATCTCGTGTTGTGTTTAATGCGAGATCCCTCCTCCGTTTACACGTGAGGTGCGATGATCTCAGGAGAGGCGTCACGTCCGCCATTTTTTAAAAAGAGAACGGAGCACACGAACGCTCATGCGCAAAAGGTAGGGTTTTTTTTTTTAAAAATTAATTTCCCCGCTCCCCCCACCCTACCCCCGATGGGCGCAGCGGTCCCGTGTGCGGCTCCCAGCTCCGTGCGAGGAATTGCGCAGAGCCGGGCCAACCTGCAGCACCGGGCCACACGTTCCTCGGTCTCGGGCTCAGCCCAGGACCGCAGAAAAAACGGGGCCAAAGTGGAGGGTGAGATCCTAGAGCAAGGGAGGGATCATCCTTCCCTGATCCCAGGATCCCCTGTGCCTCATGTGGACTCACAGGGACGATCCTGGGGTTCGCCCTGGGATAAAGCCCCATCTAGCTATGGCCCAAGTCTCCATCTAGCCCAGCATTTTGAACACGTAGAGCAGTCTTGCTGCTAGAAATCAATTGCAGTGGCAAGATGCAAAAACTATCATTTCTTTGAATTTGTTAATAGCCTTTCAATGCTGGCGGAGGAGATATTCAAGATGATACACAATGGACTAAAAATGCCAAAATAATCGTATGATTTAAAAATTGTGTAAAATTAATCTCCATACTGGCACACATATGCTGGCTTTATCTTTCACACAGAGGTCAAAAGTAATTCCATGCAAATTTGAGACTGATGGGGTTAGAGCTTATAGCCTCAAATTCCAATCTATCCAGTACACTATATTTATAATGCCCAATAAAGAAGGATTAAATCAAATACATAACACATGAGTGTGTCCATTCTTAACACAATAAATTAATATAAATACCTATATATATCATGCTTCATGCTTGCACATGTTTTTTGGTTGCAATCGTAATCTTCAGGCGGCATGTAGATAATGGTTCCTCCTTCAGGCATTGATTTCTCACCTCGAGATAATGACATGGATACCATGCGCCATTTTGACAAGCCAAAATCTGCAATCTGGAAGGGATGGGTGGGTTGGAAACTCAGGTCAGTCTTACGATATTGGTAGAGCCCATCATGTCTGTTCAGATACACTGGGTTGGATCAAAGGGTTTTGATGCATGAACCAAAGGAGCTTCTGCTCACAGAAGGGATCCTTCCACAAGCAGAAGCTTCTTTCATTCTTGAACAAACACTTTGGCTCCAAGTCATTCTTTCAAAACAAAGAAAGATCTGCTGGAGGAAGGGGAGAAGGAGGACCAAAAAAGCAAAACAAAGCAAACAAATAAGTATTTGAGAGAGGCAAATCCTTGGTGTTCACTTTTTAAAAAATGCTGGCTGTGGCAAGCTGGAACTTGTAGGACTTTTTTTCCTGTCCAGATATGCATAGGATTGTGCCCTAGATTTTTCAGTGTTTTTCCCCTATAACCTTGAGGACTAGCAGGTACAAAGTAGTGGGGGTCGGATGGAGTGTGTGGGGGGGGAAGGATATTCACTTAGAATTAAGGAACAGGGTGTGCCTGAACACATGCTCATCCTTAGTACCAGAATTGAGCTGGTAGTCCTTTGACACACAAATCCACTCTTGATTTTCCACCTATGTTTTTTTTCCCAATTCAGCAGTCTAATTCAGGCAACGAACTCCACAATTTTTTAATTTTTACTGTTGTTAAACAACAGGGAGTCAGAAACACTTGCTAATTTATTTGAAATCATCCGAATATCTATCAATACATCCCCATCAACCTTCTGCCCAGCTCTGCTCTAGAGATAGACAGATGGGTCTGAGCTTCACTTGTTGCACACACTGAACAATACAAAACACTCCAAATCAAACAAGACCTCATGACACATTCCTAGGAAGGAGACATGCTATTGGGATTATCACAGGTCATGAGCATTGCTAAGCCGTTCTTGGTTCCTCCTGCCACTGCCCAAGAAATTTCTTCATTTCCCTCTTTACCCTGAACTATATCATCATGCTTTTATACAACTAGCTTAAAGCTCAAAACATAAATTCTGTAAGGCTAGGTAGCAAATCATTGAAGCTTCTGTAGTGAATCATAGTATCAGCTCCAAAAAACGGTTTTATTGTTTATTCCATCCATCTGAAATGACAACTGTAAGCTACAATGAATTCTACATTTCTGCAGGTATATATAATGGACAAACCCTATCCCAAGTGCTACAGAATTCTTTTTTTAAAAGGATAAAACCTGGTCTCAAACAACCATGTTTCAACGATATTAAACCGCCAAGCTGTTAGTATCAGCTAACCATTCTCAAAGAGGAGGATTAAAAAGTTACAGTTTCAAGTTGTCCAATGCCTTTCGACAAACAGCAAATAATGAAATTACAAAAGTAAACAAACACCAATTTCAATTTGTTGATTTAGAAGGCCTGATGAAATCACTCAGCCCTATCAGAAATTTCCTCCTCCCCCGTCTAGTTAGTTTTGGATTGTTGGCAACACAACTGCTTATTTGTTATTGGGGATTTTCCAACATTAAAACATTTAAAACATTTAAAATGACAATTTTAAAAGTCCTTGGCACAGACGGAAGTCCAGATTATTCGCCAAAAGTCTGCCAGAACAAAAAAGTTTTTGCCTGCAGTCCAATTTGCAAGTCCAATTTGCTTGTTTGCAAGTCCAATTTGACCCTTTTAGCTCTCTTCAGAGGCTACGGAGCACTGAGCAGTCAAACTTAGCTTGCAAACAAGCTAAGTCTGACCCTTTTAGCGCTCTGTAGCAATCAAAGAGCATTTCTCCCAATTTTTATGCCACTGCCCAAGAATATCAATGAAGCAAGATCACGTGCATGTGTCCCTGCATTAATCAGGGGACACATGCTTCATTTTCATGTTCTAACATGCAAATTATCACGAAAAGATGATTGATCACTAGCTTAGGGCATGTCTACACCATGCCTTATCCCAGGAATCGCCCCGGGATCATCCCTGTGCGTCCACATGATGCACAGGGGATCCTGGGGGCAGGGAGGGATGATTCCTCCATTTCCCCAGGATAACCGGGATGGCTTTTACTCCAGTTTTTCCTGTCTTGGGATTGTCCTGAGACCACGGGACGTGTGGGCAGCCGTCCTGGTTTCGTCTTGGATCCTTGGGAGTAAATGCGAGGAGCCAGGAACCAGGCACAGGGCATGGAACTCTTCAAGCACTCCGTGCCCATCGAGGGTGGGGAGGGGAATGGGGTCGGGGCTTTTTTCTTTTTTAAAACTTACTTTTGCGCTGGAGTGCATGTGTGCTCCAGGTCTTTTTCTTTAAAAAGAAAAATGGCAGGCGCAATGTCCTCCTTCCTCCCAGGACGTCGTGCACCCCTTGTGAACACAGGGGGAGGATCTCGCGATCAGCATATCGGGAGATCCTCCCCCCTCCGCCGGGAGGTGTAGACATGCCTTAAGTGTTACGCTACTGGATACGCCAGTTTTAAGCTTCCTTTCTATGTTTTTCTTTAATTTGCAATACTTCTGTGGCACAACTACAAGGTGGCAAGTTTTAAAAGCACTTAGGAATGTCCTCATGCATATATGCTCCCACTTTTGTAAAACTCTTACTCAGCAAGTGGCTCAATTAACTTACGTGTGCATCCCCACTCTACGTTTTACACCACTTTCTCACTTCCCTTTTAAAATACATATTTAGGGCAAAGGAACATGTTCTGCATACTAATAAAAATTTAACGCAGAACTCAACTCCACCCACCAAAGTTCAAACTTAACAAAATAAACTAATAACATTTCTTCTAAAAAGTAACCTTCTTCTAAAAAGGTTGGGTTATTTTTTTAGAAGAACCGCATTATAGATTACTGCTTAACATATGGTCAAATCAAATAACCTTTATAAATTCTTAGACAAATTGGTGCTTCCAGTGAAAAAGGAATAGTGAACAAGCTTTCTTGTTCATAGTGGCAATGTTGTGATTACAGGGTGCCCCCCCCCCCATTTTTCATAAAAACATACCAAATAGGTTTCTAGTCCTTGGGGGTAGAAATAGGAGAATGTAGAGTTCTTAGTGAAATCTCAGGAGGGGTTTAGAGATTGGGCTCAGCAATAGGCAGAGAAGGGCAGAGCTCCATTCTCCCTCCTGTTTGCCTGTATGTATTTTTCAATTCTCATTTCCCTTGCATGCAACCCCTACTCCTTTTCTGCAAAATTCCATACCCAGACATTTCAGCTCATACAATGCGGTGGAGCGCAGGTGCCCCAAAGTAAGGGCACATCCCTACCTTAACATGAAAATCACTGTCAAGTAAAATATTCTGGGTCTTCAAATCATGGTGTAGGAGTGGAGGACTCATGTTGTGAAGATAGTTTACTCCCAAGGCAATTTCATAGAGAATTCGAAACCTCAGTGACCAAGCAAGGTCAGGATATACATTTTTCTATTTAAAAAAAAAGAGAGAAGGAAAAGGTGTTTCACACATACGGTCGCATAATTTGTGTATTTGAATTTATAACCAAAGCAATATAGGGCTGCAAAACTAAAACCACTCTATATTCCGCCCCAGCCTCTGTCCATGGGGTGTTCCAATATGTGTGTATGTGTGCGTGCATGCGTGTTTTGCACGCAGGCTCCAAGTTGCATGCCCCTACTTTAGAAGCAAGCTCCCTTCCACATATACACACACACACATTTAGGGAGGAATGGGATCACCCCCACTAGCCTTGCCCCCAAATTACCCACTTTCAGTGTAGGCCCCTTTCACTGGCCACAGGAGGAACGTGGTCTTACTCCTCCCTCATATATTCTGGGAAGTAGGCCAAGGATTTGTCTGACCAGCCCTTAAGAACAACTTCCCATTTATTTCCCCACCCTCTCTGAAAATGTTTCATTTTAAACTTAACATTGCCCATGAGCTCAAGAGCCATGCTACTAGCCCCGTTTATACTTACGCCATGTAAAAGTTCGCTCAATGACCCATTTGGCATATATTCCGTGACTATGCCCAGAAATTCAGGTTCATTGCAAATTCCCAGAATTGGCAGAATATAACTGAACCTTGCCTGGTGTAAAATTCCAGCTTCTTTTAAAAGATTGTCTCTCTCACTACAAGAACAGAAAACAAAATAAAACCTGCTTTACTGCTACTTCACTGGAACCTAGAGATATGTACGTTAAATTCTTAAACTTCATTACTGCTGTAAGAAATGTAAACTCTCAATGTAAGTGTAAAATTAACACACACACACCTTGAAAAGCGTACACTTTAAGTCACATATAATGCTAAACCATGGTGTGATTTGTTGAAATCTGAACCCATCACCACAAACAAACTAGATATAAACCACAAACAGATTTTGCTTCATGCAGTGGTAGAGCAAGGCATCAATAGCAGATCTTGAGAGCCAGTGTGGTGTAGTGGTTATAGTGTTGGACTGGGACTTGGGAGAACCAGGTTCTAGTCCCCACTCAGCCATGGTTTGGGCCAGTCACTGACTCTCAGCCTAACCTACCTCACAGGGTTGTTGTGAGGATAAATGGAGAGGAGAAGTATCATGCAAGCCACCTTGGGTTCCTTTCAAGAGAAAAAAAAGGATGGGATAGAAATGTTATTAATAATATAAATCTTTAAAAACAGTAAGATTCCCATGGAAAGAAAGACCCCAGTAGATTTGCTGGCCCAGAAAGTGACTATTTGAAACTCAGGAACTGGGGGAGTTATTGTTCTTGACCTTGCACGAAGTCAGGGACTAACAGCCCAATACTACACATATCTATTTGGAAGCAAGTCCCAAATTTCTTCTTAGTAGGCATGCATAGGATTTCACTGAAAGAGTGAGGCAGGGTTCTGGTGTCCAGAAACTGTGGCTTGGCTACCAAGGCCAGGCCAGGCCAGTGGAGGCTGGTGGCTCTGATGTCAGAGGAGCACTGACACTCTGGCTTTCAATCAAAACAAGCCAGAACTCTGACATCAAATTCACCAGCTTCCACTGGGCCAGCCAACATTTGTGGATCACTGACTGCATCAATAGAAAAATCTGAAAGTGGGAATGATTTTCATCTCCCTCTCAAAAAGAAGAAAATGTTAGAGCATACTCACAAAATGGTTTAAGTATTTTCTGAAACTTTATGATAGATTATTTCATTTTAATACTCAATGGTATCCAGAATCTGTCTAACTGACACAGTTTTGGATGAGAAGGTTAGCAGTGGCAACAATTTGAGGTCAATGGACAAGACCCTGGTGAACGCCTCTTAAAAGAAAGCGGTGGGAAATTCCATTCCCCCTTCACACACTTGAATTAGGGCTAATAACCAGGCCTATATCCCTACGGTTCCAAAATGTAAGCTGAATTTAATGCATTGTAATAAAGAGTGCCAAGGGCTTGCTACATTACTGAGTGAAAACCTTCAGCAGGAAGTAATACATTGTCCTGAATAAACGTTCCAAAATTGGAGAAAGTCCATTGAGAGATACAATAATTGAGTTTCATCATCCTTCACACACCTTTTCTGTTTGCAATTTAGACTGTTTCACCTGTATGAATGCAGGATAATCTGATCATATGAACTTGAAAGGCAGGCAGTTTGTAAAGCAGTAACAACTACCAACACCAATTACTGCTGAACGCAAAATCTATGACTGAGTTGGTTTGTTCTATTTCGCAGGATTTCAGTTCTGAGGATAAAGGTCAAACAACATGCTATGTTAATTACATAGTGTGTAGGTGAGCCTTATCGTTCTTTTTACACTAGAGGAAATGCATGCAGCCCTGACAACCATGCGCCGGGAAGAATTAAACCTCCCCTCCACTGTTCGCTTCCCCGAATCCTTCCTCCCTGTGCTGGGGCTAGGTTTTTCTTTTTTCTTTTTTAAAATCTCCATTGATGCCAACTGAACATCCTGCAAATGGGGAAAGTATTTGGGGAAGCAATTTAATCTACCCTACCCATTGTGTGGTCCCGATCCAAATTGGGGCTGCATGTACTTACTCTAGAGCAGCCTTCCTCAGCCTGGGGCGCTCCAGATGTGTTGGACTACAACTCCCAGAATGCCCCAGCCAGCTCTGCTGGCTGGGGCATTCTGGGAGATGCAGTCCAACACATCTGGAGTGCCCCAGGTTGAGGAAGGCTGCTCTAGAGTAAAAAAGATAGATAAGGCTCAGCTACCTGCAATGTAATTAACATCACACTCAGTTCAGGGCCGGTCCTGCCATGAAGCAGGGTGCGTCAGGCGTCATAATGGGAAGAGTGATGAACTGCACTGTCCCCACCCCATTTCAGGAGGGCCTGCCATCGCTGCCCCATCTCCTCCAGTGGGTGTCAGCTGCTCTCCTGTTGTGGTTTTTCCCAGCTGGGCTCACTATTTATTTATTTATTTATTATTAATTTAATTGTTAAAACATTGGTATCACACCCTATATCAATAGGATCTCAGGGTTGCATACAGAAAAAATTATACAAATAATATAAAACATACACAACTAAAAACAAAGTAAACCATTAATCAAGCTAAAACCAGTATAGAATTTAAAAGCAGTAAAAACCAATTAAAACAGTTAATGTGCAAACTTGGTGAATTTAGCCATCAAAGGTTTTGTTAAATACCATGTCTTTACTTGGTGCTGAAATGAAGTCAGCGCTGGCACCAGTTGGGCCTCCAGGGAGAGGGCATTCCACAGCCAGGGTGCCACAACAGAGAACGCCATGTCCCACCATAGCGTCTGTCTCACATATATAGGGATAGGTGCTTCCTCAAGTATCGAGGTCCCAAGCCATTTAGGGCTCTAGACATCATTAACAACATCTTGAATTCCAGCTAGGCAAACAGTGCAATTCCTTTAAGACCGGTGTTATATGATCTTTATGGGATGTACCTGTGAGCAATCTAACTGCTGCATCTTGCACTAGCTGCAACTTCCGAGTCGTCTTCAAGTGCATCCCCACGTAGAGTGCATTGCAGTAGTCTACCAGTGCATGGACTACCATGGCTATGTTATCCCTGTCCAGGAAAGGCAGTAGCTCGCGGATCAGCTGAAGCTGACCCCAAGTACTCCAGGCCACGGAGTCCACCTTGGCCTCCAATGACAAGGATGGATCTAGGAGTACCAAGCTATGTGCCTGCTCCTTCAGAGGGAGTGCAACCCCATCCAGAACAGGTCGCTTACCCAATTCCTGGACTTGGGAACCATCTATCCACAGAGCTTCCGTCTTTGGTTAATTATCCCTCATCCAGCCCATTACAGCCTCCAGGTGCTGGTCCAGCACCTTCACTGCCCCAGCTGACTCCGACAAGGAGAAGTAGAGCTGAGTATCATCCACATACTGATGGCACCCACAGCACCCTAGAGCAGCAGCCTGCCCTTTGTTTGCTTTGTCATGTGAAGCGTTGGAAGCAGCGGTTGTAGGGGGTCTTACGAGAGCTCGGGAGATCTGGATGAGCCCTTGCAAGACCCCCACAACTGTTTCTTTTGGCCGTGTGGCTCTCCATGACACAAGGCAAAGAGAAGGTGGGCAGCACTGTCAAAGGTAAGGGGTGGGGCACAGGATGGGAGCTGTAGTCCAAAACATGTGGAGACTGCCAGGGTGGGGAAGGCTGCTATAAGCTGTAAGGTTTGAGCAGGCCAACCTACTCTTTCCTCTCTCTCCCACCTTCCGACCAAGATTTCTGTTTTCTATGAGCAAATTCCATAATTCCTGGAAGCCACTGGGCATGCTCAGTCCTTGTGGGGCTATTTCTTTTTTGAGGGGGCGGGCTAACCCACCCAACCCAAATATTTCTACATACCATGGGATTAATCTGAGCAGGCTGATACCTCCCTTTTATTTATCACTGGCTCCAGATGAACACAGTCCTACAGCAGGGGAGCCCTGAGTCAGAGGAAGTGACCATTTCATCAGCTCTCTGCCTTACTTGGTTTAGGTGGGTCTAGAAAGTTTTCACTTTCAGTGCTTTTCAAAATAGCACAGCCTTCTTCGTGTGCCCTCTCATTAATTCTTACAACAATGCTGTAATGTATGCTATAGTTGTCATCAGAAAACAGATGATGGGCTGAGACCAAAAACCACCCAGGGTATTCATGACTCAACTTAAGATCCAAAGCTGGTTTTCCCCCAACCCACAGTGCCATGAACTTAGCAACTGGAAAATGTTTGTTCATTAGGATGTTGCAAAAAAGCAGATGCATGACTAACATATCCAGTGCTCACATTTCAATGCCACGGCTGAAGGAAGGCTCATGTTTCTCCGTTGGGGAAAGTTAAGTTAGCTGCACTCATTCCAGGTGCCCATTAGGCAAATGACCGGAGTTTCCCTTTTACAGCAGAGGCGCAATAACCGGATGCACGAGTCACCCATGTTGCTGCCTTAACACTTCTCCATAATGACCAGCGTTATTTTCAGAAATTAGCTTTGGTTAACTGTTCAGCAGGGGGCCCTGCTAAATTTTGTTAGTTTAAAAAAAAAAAAAAAAAAAAACCCTTTTACAACTTGCCAGGAACCTATGAGCCAGAGCGCTCTAGCATCTGTAGCATGATATGTGTGACATCAAGGAATGCTTAATCCTAAATGACTAATATCAGGGAGTGCTTATGTGTGTCTATAATGCAAGTACAAAACCTACAGTGGCAAGAATGCACACCCCATTCCTCTCCCATGGTCTATCCTGCATTATGGCTGGGAGTTGCAGGACTTTTTTCTGTCTAAACATGCATAGGATTGCGCCCTAAAATACATAAGCAAGCTACCAAGCATCATATTCCATGCAGTGTGACTATTCTTTCTTCACTGTGCTAGCTCATGACATCCCCTTCCCTCCTGGCCCTGGCCAAACACCTGCAAGTCTTAGATTCTTTCCTTCTGCTGCTTGGCAACTACTAACAAGCTCCTCGCTGTTGGGTTTGGCTCCATTCCCATTTTAACAAACAAAACATCCTCGATGGCAAAATGCCATTACTTGGGTGAATTATCTACTCAAGAATGGGTTTATTTTGATTAAGGAGACTAGATTTAGATCAAGTTTCTCACTTGGGAGCACCATATATATTTTCTAAACAACTGTGCATACTAAACTGTTCCCAGAGCCATATTAGTAGCAGCAAACACAATAAGAGTCTTATTGCACCTTAGACTAACAATTTTATTATGGCATAAGCTTTCGTGGACTAGAGTCCACTCCATCAGATGCATGAAATGTTATCCTGCACACACACACACACGGTTGGTGACACGGCAAAGGAGACAGTAAAGTTGGAGGGAAAAGAAATGCAGAAAGTACAGACAGTGACAATTACCTGATTAAAAGTTGGCATACACAAAACAGTTGATGGTGATAGCACATATATTCTGGCATTGGTAACCTAATTAACACATGTAGTGTGACTTAGGAGGGAGGAAACCTTTATCCTGATTTAGGCCACAGGAGACATTATTGAATTGAAATTCAGCAGTTTCACATTGTAATTTACTAACTAGTTCAACTCTAACTGAGCAGAGCATTTATACTATCTAGGAAGGGATGCTTCTTTCTAAAGTTGCTTTCTGGTAAACTTCCTATATTACATAAATCTTCCTATATTACATAACTGTCATGCCTTCCCTCAATTTTGTCTCCAACCTAGAAACATGAGCGAACTTCTAATCCAAAACCTTTGCTCACTGTAGCCCATCTATATGTACTTGTGTCTCTGCCTGCTTAGAGGGCCATTTTTTATATATAGAAATGTCAGGTATAAATCTGTCAATAAGGGCAACTTGGAGCCCAATACCTTCCAGAAACATAGGCTGGTTACTTGGAGTTTATTGTCATTAGATGAAAATGAATTTTTTTCATTTGTTAATGTAGAGCAAACACTTATAATTCAAGAGCAATTTACAGAACTCCAGTAGTTAAGGGGTATAAAAGACCCCTTAAGAAAATATTCCAACATGGGACACTCCTATTCAGGTTTTCAGCCTGTCAAGATACTCCATTCCAGTTCCCCATCCCGGAGTTTCCGTACCCCCCCCACCAATGCTCACTCAGCATTCTGTGCCAACTGAGCACGCTCAGCACTCCATCCTCGTTGGACTGATTTGGCTGTCTTCTATTTTTTTTTTTTTTTTTGTACTTCTGCAAACTTTGTGATGCTATTTCGGCTACATAAGAATCCACACTCAGAGAATGAGACCATTATTAGCATATGTAAGATCATCCACAGTACATGATCCTCAGGAAGGCATTTCCTGGAGCCAGGGCCTGTATCGCCAGACTGTGGCTACTTAAAAACACATCATAACAACAACACAGCTTGTGACCTATTATGTCAGGCTTCCCCAACCTGATGTCCTCTAGATGACTACAACTCCCAGCACTCCTGACCTGACCAGCGATCATTCTGGCTGGGGCTAATGGGACTTGAAATCCAAAACATCTACAGGGCACTAGGGGAAAAGCTGCATTATGCCATCTTTACAATACTTGACCTTCAATACTTTACAATACTTGACCCCCCATCCCCACATGTGCTCATTTACTTGCACAGAATGTTCTTATTTATTTGAAAGATTTCAACCCATTTCCTAAAAAAAAAAAAGTTCAAAGACGACTAACAAATTCAAGCTTAACAAAAAATAAATAAATTAGCAAACCACAGGAGCAGATCAAAATATTGTCCACAAAAACACATAAAGCAAAACAACTTTATTTTATTTTTAAATATAGCCTTTATCTTGCTATATTTCACAGAAGGCTGCCAATTCAATATTAAGGGATTAGAATTACGGGTTTAAAACACGTGCATTTAGACTTCAATTTAAACCAGAATGCTCACAAATATATATTTTTCAACTCAATCTAAAATGTTATAAATTTAAATTTTAAAAAGTCTTAATCATTCAATTTAATTGTTTAAAAACCCATTTAAAATAGAAAGAACATTTCTATATCTACTTCAGTATCTCTTGCGGCAAATAAAGCACTGGAAAGTATCTGACAGCCTAATCCCAATCATTATCCATGGTGCCACCACAGTTAAAACAAAATCTTGCAAGGCAAGTCCATACTCACCACACCCAGCTAGTATTTTCCATTATATAGTCCAAGGCTTAACTGGGCTCTTAGGATGCTACAAGGGGACTCCACTACCTCCTCAAGATCTTAATAATAATCTTCAAGAGCTGCATGATAGCCCCTGCTCAGAAGAGCTGGGTCACAGCAAGGGCAGGGAGCAAGTATCAGACAGCAGTATCAATTGCTGTTTCTTGCCAGTGGTGGAGTGGTAGGACCAGATCCCACTGTAAGCTCCAGAGAATCAATCCTTTCCTTGTACGACAAGCCAGTGATGTACACTGCCCTTTTCAAAGAACAGGTATGACAGGTCATTGCCCCAAGGGTCTTAACAATCTGAGAGTAGATGCAAGAGGAACACCAGCAGAAAGGCGGAAAATGGAGGCGGGGTAAACTGGGGAAGAATATGCAATTACTTCAATTACATGTGCTTACACTTTGTTATAGGAGGCAGAGGTCAGCAACTTGTGGCCTACAACTCCCATCTGCCATAGCCAACATAGCTAATGGTGAAGGATGGTGGTGACCATATGAAAAGGAGGACAGGGCTCCTGCATCTTTAACAGTTGTAGAGAAAAGGGAATTTCAGCAGGTGTCCTTTGTATGCAGGCAGCACCTTATGAAATTCCCTCTTCATCACAACAGTGACAGCTGCAGGAGCCCTGCCTAGCGTGACCAGATACAAAAGAGAGCAGGGCTCCTACAGTTTTCACCAATGGAGCCCTGCTTTCTTTTGTATCTGGTCACACTAGGCAGGGCTCCTGCAGTTTTCAGTGTTGGAGCCCTGTAGGAGCCCTGCTCTCTTTTGTGTCTGGTCACACTAGGCAGGGCTCCTGCAGTTTTCACTGTTGTGATGAAGAGGGAATTTCACCAGGTGCTGAATGCATACAAAGGACACCTGCTGAAATTCCCTTTTCTCTACAACTGTTAAAGATGCAGGAGCCCTGTCCTCCTTCTGGAGGGCGAGAAATTGTCCACCCCTGCAGTAGAGCATGGGATTTAAGGGGTTGTTTGTTTTATTTATTATTACATTTACATCCTGACTTCTTTTCCTCTTGCAAGGAACCCAAAGCAGTTTACATGGTCCTCCTACTCCCAGTTTTATCCATGCAACAATCCTGTCATGTAGGTTAGGCTGAGAGTCTGTGACTGGCCCAAAGTCACCCAATGAGCTTCATGGCCATGTGGGGACTAGAACCTGGACCTCCTGAGCACCAGTCCAACATTTTAACCACATTGGCTCTCAACAGCTTGTTCCAACGTCTTGATGGGAAAGGTGTGTTTTAAGGCGGGATATGAAGACGTAAGGAAGATGTTCTCATGGATGTATTCTGAGAGGCAGTTCCAGGTAGAAGGAGCAGCATAGGGTATAGCCTTTTGGGGAAGCAGTAGACTTTTGGATGGTGTCCACTTGAGAGGACAGGGCTCTTGTGGGTGCACAGAAGAGGGAATCTAAGAAGATGTAGCTGTTTTTCACCGCTGTATCACAATTATTGAAAACTACTCTGCATAATTATTTAAGGCACAAGAATTCTGCCTTCCTTTGCATCTGCTCATGATAGCCAGAAGTGGTTTTACAACTGCCCCTGAGTTAGACTGCACTTCCCCAAATTATGGTTTTATTTTTACTGTGTTTGCAGACGTCTAGAGGCCCAGTATGTGGTTTCTAAATGTGTATGTTGCATTATATTAACAATTTAAGAAGTAATCTAGCTAGATGGGTGACCAAACATTCCACAATGTAGAGAATAAAATTCTGGCATAAATGCACCTGCTGATTAATCAGGGGCTTATAAATGTATATAAAAGCTGCAGACAGCAAGTACCATCTTAAAAGACAACTAAGAGTCTTGTGATACCTTAAAGACTAACACATTTATTCTGGCATAAATTTACTTATGCCACAACAAATGTGTTGACCTTTAAGGTACCACATGACTCTTGTTTGTTTTTCTGCAACAGACTCACAGCTATCCCTCTGGAAATCATCTTAAAAGAGGCATTTTTCTTCTTCTCTCACACACTAGGAAGGAATGCCTCTCAGATGATACCTGCTAGAACAATGTGTAATTTAAAAATACTTCTTGCTTCAGAAATATTTTCACTCATGTGCAAATTTAATTGAGAAATTAACCACATGATTGATTCAAATATCCTTAATCAGATTGCAGTCCTAATATTTGCTCAGCGTATAATAAAAAAAAGACATGTAATTGATTGTTCCGAGTATTCATTTCACCCTTATATGCACCCATAACCTGTGCTACTTTAATTGGACTACTGGATAGCTAGCAGTTCAGAACCAGACAGCGGCATGATTCTCATTTTACTCTGAAACTCATATGACTAAGTAGGCTTATTAAGTTGAATGGAATCACTTGGCATGATTAAGGTAGGAACCAGAAAAGTCATGTAAGGATACAAGTATCAGTGCTCAGTTTCTCATCAACACTAAGGTGGACCAATTGAGATTAAAATTTAATACAGGATATGTTGACAGAAGTCTTAGTTCAGCAACACCTAGTTCATTAAGATAGCTTGTTTATAAGTTTGCCATTCAGAATCAATTGTTTAGATTTCCCCTGGTTTCCACCACAAACCTAGAAATTTGTGGACCATTGTATCAAACGCAGTCTCACTTTGGGCTCGTCCTTGAGCGCAGACTCCTTGCAATTGCTCATAATAAACTTTCATTACAGAAGGAGATGCTGTCTTGAGAATCTTTGACCCCCACCAAACGATCCTAACTAAGTGCCTTGTTTCCCAAGACCTCCCGCCTTCTTGGGAGAAAACAACAAGGTCTGCTAAGTAATCCAAAAAGCTTTATTCAAGCAATAAACATCTCTTCCCACCTGAAGGGAGTCTAATCTCTAGGAACTTTCCTCTAAGCAAAACTGTGAAAACTAAGAGACCATTGTCCTTTCAAGAAAAATGGAAAGCCTTTCCCCCAAACCTATTAACTTCAGAGAGACTGGTTGTGATGCAGCTTCTGACGAGATGCCAGCTGGGCCGACTTTCTCTCACCTTCCCTTAGCTCCGCCTGTTCTAGTCTGCCTCATACTCTAGGATCAGCTAACCTCTCCGTGCCCTCCCCCTCAGAAGAATACTGGCTTCCCATTGTGTGTTGTTTACGCTTGAGGAGATAAGCTCTGGAGAAGGTTCATTCCCAGCTGGTGAAGAGCCCGTGGGGGCTGTCTCCCCCACTGGTATAATCTGGCATGTTTCTGGCACTGTCTCTTCTACTTCAGAGTCTGAGTCTGATTGATCACCTGAAACACCTTCCCCAAACCCAAGGGGAGCAGGGCTAGACATGACACCAAGGGGGAATGGAGTTCCAAATTCCTCCACATTACTAACTCCCAAGTGTTAAATAGCAGCAACAATCAGAGTGCCCCCCCCAATCCCGCCTCATTTCCAAATTAGGCTGCTAAAATGGAAATAAGCTGGGGGTGAAAACCAGAAGTGGAATTTTGTATGATAGCTCAGTTCTGGTACTGAAAACAAAATTCCTGGGCTGAGTGTATGCTCACAGGGAAACTTTACTATTCTGCATCTGGCTCCACTTGATGGAGCTCAGGCATTTAAGGAAGAAACCAAGTAGATCCCACAGATCTTAAGTCCGCCTGGCCCTGTACTAGAGTATATACTGTAGCATCCTAACCACAGCCTGCTTGGAAGAAGGCCCCCCACTGACTTTAATGGGTTTTTTAGTCAAGTAAGGGTGTAACTCCATGCATGTTTGGAAAGGAAAAACTCCCAGCATTTCTAGCCAGCCATGCTGTCTGACGAATGCTGGGAGTTGTGACTCCAACCCTACACAAGTTTACTCAAAAGTAAATACTGCTGCCTTCAACAGGGCACACTCCTGGAAGCTCCAACCATATATGCACTTACATGAAAGTAAATTCCATTGAAAAGCGTAACGTCTGAGTAAACACTGATAGGAATGTTCTCTGTGTTGCACAATTTTGTTTCAAAATTTAGGTAGTAATACTGTACCTGCTTACCTGGGAGTAAGCTCTACTGAACTGAATGAGACTTACTTCTGAGTTTACACGGTTAATCGCTCCTTTCCTTTTACAGCCTTCCCCTACCTGGTGCCCTCCAGATCTGTTGGACTACAACTCCCAGAATTCTCAGCCAGCCATGTTGACTTAGGAGTTGTAGTCCAACAGATCTGGAGAGCAGGGGGCTGAGGGGGAAGCTGCCCGAAAGGTTTTGGGAGAGCAGGCATGAAGGAATAACTTTTTAAAACAATCTCTGAAAAACAGATTTAAAATCCAGTCCAACATAAACCAAGAAGAAGGTTATGACTCCAAAAGAAACCCTGCGGATTTGTTTTTCATTCCTACTCGAACCGCTGGGGGGAAAGGTAGTATTCACAAGGCCTGCAGTGAGAGAGGGGGCGTGGCTCTTTTTGTAAAAAATAAATAAAAAATGAGTATGAGGATCAGGACCCTAGCTTGGGGGGTATTAGGGCCACTGCACCTAAACAACGAGGTAGCTGGTAGGCAGATATAAAGTAGTATCTGCACCTACTGTATAGTAAAAAGCAGCAGCAACAACGTAGCTAGTAGACACAGCTGTAAAGTAGTATCTGTTTTGGCCCCTAGGCTGGGGAGTCCTGGGTTCAAATCCCTATGCAGCCATTGTGTTCTGAGTTAAAAAGGAAGGGGTGGGAAGCCCGTACTTATCACCCTTTGGAGAAAGACAAAAACGCAATAAAGTGTCCAGATTTCAGAGCTGCAAAAGAAAAGAAAAGCCCTCCGCGCAGAAAGCCTCCCCCCCCCACCACCTGTTTACCTGTCTAGCAGGGGGCCCTGCAGACACTTGACAGCCACTGGGATCCGCCAGTCGGCGTGACGCGCCGAGGACACGGTGCCATAGGCGCCCCGGCTGATGAAGCGGAGGTCCGGGAGCTTGTTGGAGGAGATGGTGGGGAGCGTGTAGCTTAAGTCGCAGGGCGAGTCGCTCGGGCCGCAGGTGCCTCCGCCGTTGGTCCTCATGCCGGCGTCAGCAGCCATCAAGCCGCGGCAGCTCTCCGGCCTGGGCGAAGAAGGGCGCGCCCGCTGGCAGTCCCCGGGTGCGCCCGGTGGAAGACAGCAGCCCCCCTCCTTTGGCGGCGGAGCGTTCTCCCTCTCCGCCTGGGCAAAGGGCGCGCAAACCCCCGTCCCCGGTGTCGGCGGAGGCGCCTTTCTTTAGCGCGGCAGCTCTAGCGACCCCCAAGACTCACGGGCGACTCTGCCAAGAGCTGTTGTCTCCCTTTGCATCACATCGCCCTCTTCTCCCAGCGACTCTGAGTCATCGTAGTTTCTTTCTCCCTCTCGGTGTCCTACTCAGCGGCGGCTCTTGCAAATTCTACAGCGTCCAACCCTCCCTCGGCGTGAAGCTCTAACTTCTACGGGGATCAACTTCTCTTTCCGCTGCACCCACCTCTGAGCGGCGCCCTCTTTCTCGCGCTCATCGCCTATTCCTCTTTGACCGCCTCCCTCTCCCCAGGCCCAGCCCGTCCCAGTCCAGACAAAGCACCTGCTGGCGTCCGAACCAGTTTTCCTCGCGCGCTTCGGCCAAAAGTTCCAAATTCTCCTCCTTCCGATCTTCCGTTTCAAGGAGTTAAGAAGACGCCCGGCCAGTTTCGATTTGGGGTGGGGCCCAACTCAGGGATCGCCACCCCGGCCGCCGAGAACAATCCATTGGCACAAGCACAGGAAGTTCATTACCATGTCTACATACATTTTTAACCCCCCCAGCTCCGAACTCGTTCGCTCTGTTTAAGGAAGGAAGAATATTAGAAAGTGATGGAAAATGCACGCAAAAAATAAACGAATGTCACGACCGATCGATCCCTCGGGGCGGCTAGCCACGCGCGTCAACGGAATGGCAACAGGGGCAGTGACAAAGAGCCCCGGACGGCCGCGCCTTAGCGCGGGGAATAACAATCGTCTCCAAACTCTCTCCTCCCAGCCTGCTACCGAAGTGGAGAGGCAGAGGTGATGGCTCCGCTCCAGAAGACTCCGCCTCCTTGTGCCGGGAAAGCAGCAGCTGTGCCGTCCGGAAAGTCTGGCTCATCCCATGAGGTGGATGGAGGCCTGCACGTGGGCAGAAAGCGAACATCTCCCTTTTTTTGCTTTGTAGTTCCGAATTGGGAATCATACGCGAGGACGCCCTTCTACCCCGCCTGGTTTAAGTCGGAGTAACTCACTTAAGTAAGAGCCCCACGGAGTTCAATGGGATTTATTCCCAGCTTGATTAGACTGCGGTTTAAAGACGGCTGCCCAATCCCGTTACATTTAGCAGGAATTACTTCTACCTGTATAAGATGGGGCTGCAGAACTAGCAGGGCCTTCTCGGTGGCTGCTCCAAGGCTCTGGAACTCCCTTCCCAGGGAGGCTGGGCTGGCTCCCTCTGTGCTACAGTTTCAGAGGCAGGCAAAAACGGTTTTGTTTCAGCAGGCTTTTGGAACTATACTAGGGTGACCATATGAAAAGGAAGAAAGGGCTCCTGTATCTTTAACAGTTGCATAGAAAAAGGAATTTCAGCAGGTGGCATTTGTATATATGGAGAACCTGGTGAAATTCCCTCTTCATCACAACAGATCACTCCTTTTTAACCTGTTACAGTTTTTAACATGTTTTTAATTTTACTGTAGGTTTACTTCTATTTTAACTTCTGTAATTTATATTTATATGTTTTAATTGTACATGTTTTAATCTTGTAAACCGCCTTGAGTCCCAGTACTGGGGGAAAAGGCAGGATATTAATAATAATACTAATAGTAATAATAAGTGTCTACTTAAGAATAAGCCCCTTGAGTTCAAAGCGACTCATTCCAGTTATATTCCAAAATCAATGACCAGGCAATACCTTTATTAGGATCAATGATATTTGCACAAAATTTTGGGCAAGCTTCAGAGATCTCCAGATCTGTTCACCAGGCAAGATGTTACAGAACACACATGGGAGTGGGGGGGAGAAGAGGAGAGAAAAAAGAGTGATTTGATATTGAAGTCATGAAGTCTGCAAGGTCAGTTTTAAGAGTAGACATGCATAATATTGGTCTGCAAAACTAGCAACTAAAAGTGCAATCCTATAAAAGTGTCTACTCAGAAATACGCCCCATTATGTTCAATGTAACTTGCCCCCAGGTTAAGACTCCATACGAGTGTAACCTACTTTTTATGAAGTAAACGAGACACACTTCTGCCTCGAGGTTTATTTTTAAGTTTAAAAACAAAGCGCCTCTTCACAACTCCTGAGATTTAGCTGTAATTCAAAACGAGGGAAAGAGCCAAACACCACTGTGAATAGAGTTTTTGTTCCTTAGTTGTGACTGGTTTTCATCACGTGCGCATACAAGTTAGGGAGGAAATCAAGGCAGGCTTCCGGATTACACGCCCTAGTCAGACTCAGCTTTCTGGGGTAGGAAAGGGGGCGGGAGTAGCAATCTGCTCTGTTTCTCTTATTAAGATAAGGAAAAATAGGCCTTTTAAAAACGCTGTGCTTTTTACAGCCCCCTTCCGCCCCCTGGAGTAACACCCCAATCTTCAATATGGGATACTCATATTGAAAATATTATTCTTGCCTTCCTAGTGTGGGAAGCATTTACAGGGCATTAAAAAAAAGTTTAAAATTAAAATAAAAATGCTTTCCCCGCACAGAGCTATTTGGCGTAGATCTTAATGGGTGTTTCCGGACAGACAGTTCCTAGCATTACCAGCCAAAAGGCATGGCACAGATATTCTATCCGTGGGTGTGGGTGTGAGATAAGAAAACAAAGTGGGAAAGTGTTGGGAAAACGCAGGAGAGTTACCAATGGGAGACATCATCATCTGGGCCCCTTCTGAAAATGAGGCAGGGTGATTGCACAATAAAAGTCCCCCTGAAAGGATTGTATTATGCTGTGGTTCTTTGACACAGCAGCTAAGATCTGTATATTCTCTGTGTGTGTGTGTGTGTGTGTGTGTGTGTGTGTGTGTGTGAGAGAGAGAGAGAGAGAGAGAGAGAGAGAGAGAGAGAGGAAGATTAGCTACACAAACATCTGTTGTACTTATGTCCTGCATGTCGGTTTCCCGTGGTCACTGCGTGAACAGAATGCTGGATGAGATGGACTCTGGATCTGATCCAGCAGGGCCCTTCTTATGTTTTTATGTCATCAAAAATTCAAGGCAGATACTGGTCTGAGTCTCTTAAGTATATGGCCACAGTCATAACATTCCCTTACTTGTGATCACAAACACTGATAAGACAAGGAACTTCGTAAGAGCAGTCAGCAGAATATGCTTACAACCCGTTTCAGATCTTCATGTTGAACACGCAAAGGCCTCTAGCTCGTAGGGATGTTGGAACAGATTCCAATGAGTTCAGATCTGCCATAGATCAACAATGGATTCAAACGAATTCAGATTTCTATGAATCTGACCTGTGGATTCCTCATTCTTGCAGACCGGTTTTCTACTTTTTGTGGGGGAGGGATTTATGCCAATTTGATTAATGAATGTGCAAGTGCACATTAGTGGTAATGCATGTTTATGCTAATGCGTATTAGCACAAGTAGGACAAAATTCTGTTCAAACAAATCTGATTCCATCAAGGTGCAGAGAACAAAAGATGACAGACAATCTGTAGGGCCATCTTCATGGTGCCAAGTTGGCACTGTGTCTAGCCAAAACCCTGCGCTTTTGCTCCTGCATGGTTGCGCAGATATTCCCCACACCAAGGAGTAAGCGTGGGGTTGACAGCAGTCATCCACCCCTCCCTCTCCCTCCCTGAGACTAGGGTGAGGAGGAGGAGATGGTGGTGACAGCAGCTTGGGGGGAGAAAATAAACAGCGTAGGGTGTTCAAGCGCCCATTCCGCTTGTTGGACTGCCCCCTGCCCGGGTGGATAGTGACCAATTAGGGGTCTTCATCTACACCCTGGGAGCGGCTCCAGAACAAGGACAGATTGGCAGAAGAGCCAGGCTGCCCTTGCTCTGGCTGGAAAAGTTGGGGTAAGTCCCTGACTTTTTAAGCCACACATCTTTGGCTCTTTGCCCCATGGTTGCTTTGAATCTGCGGCTGCGTGATCTAATTGAAGCCGTGCAGATTTGGAGCCACCCGGGGGCAAAGAAGACGTCAAGACAGTCCCTGAGAAACACAGACAGAACCAAATCCATACATTTAACCAAATCCATACATCCCAACTAGAAGCAATTCCACATGCGGGAGACACGTGCAAGACTTGCATGCATACCAACACTCCCTCCTAGGTTTTAGCTCTTGTGTGTTGCAGACAAACACATGCTGTGGTTTTGAACACTCTGCTTCCATTCAGGCAGCCCTGGGCTTCTTAAGCAGCACTGTTCTACCACTTCCTTCTGTCCATAGCAAATTTGTATGATGCCAGGCAGATGGGGCATCAGAGCTGGTAGGGCAGGGCTCCTTCTTTTTGTTAGCAGAACTCAGGCTACAGGTCACTGACCTGAGGCTAAAGGGTTAACAAACACCTACAGGGTGGGAGGGGATTGCTACAATGCTTGTCTTGCTACTTCCTGTCTCCTCCCTCCTCCCTCCTTCTTCCTTCTTGCTGTTTTACCCACTTGCATGGTGTGCTGACCACGATGGGGGAACCAAGCCATCCCATCGTAGGATATGTTAAATGTTGCTAAGTAAAGTTTTCTTTCAAACCACCTAGAGTGTTTCGATTGTCTGTACGCGTGGCTACTCACAGGGAGCTGATTCGGTCGACAACACTTTTTGCTGCCCCATGCTCTGTTCCCAAACCAGCCTGGGTCAGCAGAGCTGACAGAGTTGCCTGTAAAATTTTGTCTAGTGGCTCTTGTGGTGACATCTTCTCAACTGAAATGTGACTCAGTCCTAGAGCCACACAAACCACAATGGCAACTGCTTTTCCAACATTTTACTACTCTGGTGTAACAGAGTTTGTACTTTGGGCTTAGCCTACATTTCTTAATAGTTCATTATTATTATTGTGATTTTAACAAAGTAAAACAGAAAACAAATCATGAAAACAAAAATGAAAAAAGAACCAAAACATACATGCATAGAAATATCAATATTCCATGAAGAAAAACATTCTTAAAAAAAAAGGGTGGGGGAGATTATGGGTAAGTTTCAAGAAAAGCAAACCAAATATCCAGTTATTTATCTATTTGCGAGTGGCACCTATAGACCACCCATTCAAACGTTGATAGCATTGTTAGCTCCTCAGTCCATTGCATTATGGGAGGTGAACGTTTATCCTTCCCACGTTGTTTTATCAGTCTTTTGGCTGTCATAAGGGCTTTATAATATAACAGGAGCTATTATTAAAGAGGCACAGGGGTGACCTTTATTTAAGGATAGTCACCAAAAAAAAAAAAAAAGTTCTGCCATAATAAGCTTCGAAATTATACTGCTCATTAAAAAAAGGCATCTGTTGTGCTAATAACCTAAAACCTAGCATCCAACCTAAAACCTAGTTTCCAAACATCAAACCTAAACATCTAGCATCCTATAACCCAGCATTTGGCTATACTACTAAAAATAAAGAATGCAGCAAACAAAACAAATGTCATATTTGAAAATGCATTTATTGTTAGGACTCAGGGAGACCATCATTTGTTAGGCTAGTGGCTTGCAAATAGTTCAGGATGGGGAGGGGGAGGGCGTGTTGATGTTTCATCGGTGGGAGCTAATGACAGACATTCTCCTAATAGCTGGGCATCTCTGTCTAGCTTTTTGAATGTAATACCTATAACACTTCAGGAATAACGGGCTCAAGTTAAAGGAAGCCAGATTCCAACTGGACATCAGGAAAAACTTCTTGACTGTTAGAGCAGTGCGACAATGGAATCAGTTACCTAGGGAGGTTGTGGGCTCTCCCACACTAGAGGCCTTCAAGAGGCAGCTGGACATCCATCTGTCAGGGATGCTTTAGGGTGGATTCCTGCATTGAGCAGGGGGTTGGACTCGATGGCCTTGTAGGCCCCTTCCAACTCTGCTATTCTATGATTCTATAACCTTCCAGCTATAGAGAGGGTTCAGTGGTGTGTTGATAAATATTGCAGTGACAGTGCTTATAGCCACGCCTCCAAAATTCAGGTAGCTGTGTTGCTCCATCTCAACAAACTGGTTCTAGCAGTTTACATCTCCATCAGGAGCAGGGCTTTTTTTTTTTTTAACAGGGAAAGGGGGAGAGTAAAGCTAATAGGTCTTAATTGCCCATTCCAGACCAAGCAACCCAAAATACTTTGCATTACAACAGGCAACAATATATTGTTCCTGGGAAATTCATTTCTCCCTAGTGAGGATTGCAGCCAAACTCAGAAGGAGCAGGGAAGTTTGAGGAAGGACTGCGATTGCCCTCAGCATCCCTGCTAAAATGCAGTGTGCTAAAATCAGTGTGTCAGTGTGAGCCCTGTCTCCTCTACACCCCTGGGAGAAAGGAGATAAATGGTTTGGAGCCAGTTCTTCAGTTTGAACTTGAGAATAAGCTGGGAGTTTTTTGCTGGAAATGTGGTTTAGGGTTAGAGTCTTTAGACTCTGAGCTTCTCTAAACAAGTGATTTATAGCACGCTCGTGATTCATGGAAGTTTGCAGGTTCATTACATGATGTCATCAGCATCCAGGGACCCTCCTGTGCTATCCCCTGGAAACTGTGGGTTTAAAAAAAGCCTAGAGTTAATGTGGGAACATCCGGGAAATTGCACCATCTCCCAGTGTGTAATCTCGGTAGTAGTGCTATAACTACACCACTAGATGGTGCCATCTCATTAAAGTGGATGGAGCACATGGAGCAAGCTAAGAGAGGAAGTATTCTGTTTCAAACCACGTGGCTGCTTGTAGACTAGCGCCAATCGTATCTCAGAAAGAAAGCAGATGCAGAAAGCCACATTAAGCTGGTGTATTTTTAAAAAATAGAGAGAGAAGAACTAAGAGAAAGAAGCGGGGGAAGAAAAGGGGTGATAGAGGGAGAAAAGAGAAAGTAGGGAAGAGAGAGCAAGAGAGTGCATGGGGAGAAAATGAGAGAGAGAGAGAGAGAGAGAGAGAGAGAGAGAGAGAGGTGGAGATAGACAGTGCTGATTTGGCCCTGCCAATATTTGGCTTTGGCCATTCCTACCACAGGCATGCTTCCCAATAAGATTACACATGAGTGAATGCAGTCCTTGGGATAAAATATGTTCCCCAGCCCTTCCTTAGAGAAACTGTATAATTGCTCCCTGCAAATGTGGTGTAGTGTTTGTGCCTACCTTGCCTGCTGAAGAACGGCATGTGTGTCCACTATGGCTTGCTAGTATATTTGTAAATGAAGCAGCTGAGCATGTGAGGTAGGTTTTGCTCCCCTTCCCCACACACTTAGAAGTCAGTACCACCCCCACTTTATAGCTAGCCAGGCAACCTATGTCCGAACACGGGTACAATTAAGAAATTTTAGTCTCTGGACCTGATGGTCTTTCAGGCTCCCCTCTCTTTAGATGGCAATGTGTATTCCTTCATTTACTTCAAGAGGTGGTAAACCAGCCCCGCTGCAACTGGGGTCCCTCCTGCTCATTCTGCCAAGTGGGGCCTTGGATGTCTGCCCAGCATGTTTTGTCTTGATGGCACCACTGTTAATAAATGCCTACACGTCTGGTTTCACCTTCAGAGGCAAACCTGGTTATGTTGCTATCAGGGTCATTGCTATATGACCCTGATAGCAACTATTTGAAGCTCTACAAATGCCAAGAGTGTGGAAAGAGCTTTTCTCAGAAGGCAAACCTTAATCGACATCAAAGAATTCACACAAGCAAGAAGCCATAAAAGTGCTCAGAGTTTGCTGGTTTTAAATTTTGTACATCTGTTTTTAATTTTCATTGTTTTTAACTGTTGTAAACCTCCAGAGAGCTTCGGCTATGGGGCAGTATATAAATGTAATAAATAAATAAAATAAATATATCTGGCCCTCAGGGGCCCAAAGTCCCGAGTTTATTTCCTAGGGCCCAGATTTACTCCACACCAAAAGAGTCAACAGACGGGCATTTTGTCGCATGCTTGTTACTGGCCACTCACGTTGTTTTTTTTTTTGCAGGTCCTTTGGATGCTGCCATCTCCCTCTCCTGCGTCTCCCTCGCCTTCTGGTCTTCTTTCCACAACAAAATAAGACCCTGGCAAATCTGATTTTCTTTTTGGAAGTGAAACGTGCTGCCATTTCCTGCTGTGTGCAGGAAAAGTAGCGTGATAAAACTGTTCACTGAATGGGCCACGTGGTCATTGTTTACTTCCTCTTTCCCATGTGACGAAAGAAGAAGTATCATGTGACAGAAGTATGTGTGGGGGGAAGCGATGGTAAGGAAACATGGTTCCCCTCCCCCCGCCTGATGAGGCTCTAAGTATCCATTGGTGTCAAGGGAAGTCCCCCCCACTCAGATTAATTATCATGCAGGGGGCATTTTTCAAGGGGGATTGCGGCTGGGGAAGGAAAAGTTATTTCTCTCCCTCCTACATGCTGGAATGTCTCACCCCTCATGGCAATTATGCTTAAGGGAAAAAAATCCCATTGGTTTGGAAAGATCTGGGTCAGGGTGCAAATTAAATAAAGAATTTATCTTATTTGAGATGATTGGGATGAGAAATCAATTGGCTGGCTTTATCACTTGTGAAATTTAACTAAATCTTGGTAATTATTTATATATTTGCATATGCAGAAATAAATTAGCATATGCACATTTTATACAGATTTGTGTCTTAGGGGGCCTCCGCCCAGAATCTTTTAAGTGCTTAGCAACACCCCAGGTTCCTATGCAAATGTGTGAAGCAGCCCTTAAACTACTCCAGTAGTTTTTCTACTACACCTAAAAGCATAGTGATTACTATACACCACAGGTGAACAACCCATGGACTGTACATCACATGTAGCCCTTGATCACTGCCCGTGTAGCCCACGAAACCCTGGGCAGCTGGGTGATGGGGAACAGATAGCTGTATATCTTCATCAGGATCACTGGGGATGGACACATTTGTATGTATGTGTGTGTGAATGGATGAGTGTATATGTGCATGTTGTCATGAGAAGACCATGTGTGTATGTATGTATGCATAAGAGAGGCGGAAGGGTGTGTGTGTGCATGCGTGTGGCCCTGCCTGTCCTGGTACTACCCACTGTCACACTACCAATGACACCAGTGCAGCCCTAGAATGATTCCCCACTCACCAGTGTAGACCTCTACATGAAAAAGGTTTTAGTTTCCCAAACCATGACACTTCGAGAAGACCGATGTAATCCACAGGTTTTTAAAGAAATTGCTAGAATTACAATTGCAAAAAGAGGAATATCAGAATGAATCCCACTATGGTCTCAAGAAGACCCAGCATAATAGTTACCGTCAGCTGCAACTGGAGGAATTCGGGGGTGGGTAGAGAGGAGAGAATCGTGAGTCACCATAGGTCAGAGTGTTAGTGCAGAATAAGATTAAAAGTGAAGTGACTTCTGCAACGAAGTGTCTTCTGAGCAATCCTGTTCCATGTTTCAGCCAGCCATACTCTCTTCCAGGAATTTCTATTCCATTTCCCTCTCCCCTAATTTTCCACCACCCCACCCCTAACAACATTCTGTGACCATTAACCATGCTCAAGCCATATTAATCAGCCTCCCCCTTACCCTTAGAGATTTATCTAAAGTTTTATTTATTTATTCTACTTCTGCAAACTTTGACAACAACAACCCCCCAAATTTGATGCTATTTCCCTCTTTGCATGGATGGTTCCATTTTGGCTACCTATGGATCCCCACTAGGAGAACAGAGTTTGCCATTCACTAGCAATTACTGAACTTCTAGAATTTATGCCATATACTGGGCACTTTGACCTGACATACAGAGAGAAACACATTACTGATAATGTCAAAGAATTAGTAGAATAGAGGGGATTCCCCAGGCACGAGAGGCTAGCTGCAATACTTCACACAGGGAAATTCCAAAACAATTCCCACAGCTAATTTGGGAAAGTCCACTGTCCTAGTTGGTGTTCTATTTGGCATCCTCCCAGTCAACTGGAGAGGCAACAGAAGTGTTACAGCCAGGCTGTGGTTATAAGCCATCTGGAATAAACTGATCTTTTAAAATTGATGCCATGTTTTTGTTGTTTATAAAGTAAAAGGGTCTGGATGAAAGTCAAAACTCCTGCCAGTCCTGCAAGAATTTCATAATCGTATTAATTTGATATAGGATGCAGCGTTATGGGACATGTATCCATTGCTAGTATTAACAGATGATATTTCAAGATTCTCGTGGTTTGGTCACATATTTCGAGGCCAGGCAGAAACATGGGGAAATCCCCTTGCTACCCCTCCTCTCCAGCTTAGCAAGTTTTCAACAGGAAGGAGGAAATGGTTTGGTAACCAAGGGACTTTAAGGAAGCACTGCACAAACAGATTCTGTGAACTTATCAGGTTGGACAGAAAAGAGCTCTGTGCTGTGACATGGGGAACTCTGTGTCATTTTGTTTAATTTAATTCTATACTGTCCAATAGCCAAAACTCTTTGGGCAGTTAATAACATGTACTATAGAAAATACAACATAATAAAAGCATCATATAGAACGCTGAAGATAATTTAAAATAATTTAAACAGCCAGGAAACAGTTATAATAGAAAACTGGGATGCGATAAAACAACTGACATTAAGAGCTCCATCACACCAGCATTTTAATGCACTCTTGACATGCCTGGTGTCCAGTTTTGCAGTGCGGCACTCACATGATGTCATACCCATCCTGCTGTGATCACACCATTTCCCCCTCCTCTTCTGTTTTATTTTTGAAGGGGAAAGTCCGGTTCTTTTCTCCATGCACAAAAGCATCGCTCTTCCTTTCCTGTGTAATTTCCTTTTCCATGCTATTTTGGATTGTCCTGATTTTTCTGCTGGGGGTGTGTCTGTGGAAGGGTGTGTGTGTAAGACAGTGTCGCTGATGAAAGCAGAGGGCAAGCTGGTTCTCCAGCGGGCCATTTCAATTTCCTTTCCTCATCATTCTCCTTGGGGATGCCTACTGGATCATTGGTATGGAGTTTGCTGAGTCGGTCCATCATACTTCCAGTCCTCCAGCTCAGTTTATAAGGATCCTAGAGAAAGCATTGTGTGTTCTTTCTCTCCCCCTGCCCCATATCCTAAGTTTGACATTGAAACAATACTTCATTGAAACAAGGATAGATAGACCAGTCCGTGGACATGCAAGGGTTTGACTTGCATTCCATTGCATTTGCGCAGAAATATTTATTTATTTAAAACTTTTGTAGCCCGCCCTATATCACTAGGATCTCAGGGCGGTGTACAGATAAAATAGAAAAATAAAACATGGGAAAATAAGAATTAGGATGGGGGAAGGAACCCACATCCCACACTCATCTCAAAGTCCCTTCCAGCCACAAAAACCAATTGCAAGGAACTGCAAGGAGAAAGAGAAGGGAGGAGACATGGCATTATGTTAGAGATGTGAGCCTCCACAGGTGAAAGGATGCATGCGCTGAAATAGCGCTGAAATCAGGCAGCAACACACACACACGTGAAAGTGATTAGTGCTTGACACACTGTTGAAATGGAGGCAGATAGTGTGGGGACATATTGTACTTGTTCTATCACACTTAGAAACCCATGACAATGGAAGTAAGTAATGTCAGAATTGCACCCAATTCAGGTTCCCTTAAACAACTGATCCTATTTAATAAGCCAAGATAGGATACACATGACCTTGACTTGGCAAGACAGTGCTTTAAACTTTACAAATGCAGCCCCAGCACAGAATGCTGAAAACTACAGTATTAGAAACTGCAGACCTGCAATCTAAAAAACTTTGCACTACAGTACCTCCTTGGCAGCTCGTTATCTTTTTCCAGGTTAGATTTCCTTGTGCCCATATTATCGTAGTTTGTGTTAAGTATAAGATATGTTTTCTGTAAGATATAAATTCCACTGTTTGCATTTGTTAAAGAAAAGGCACTTGCTATCTTTAGTGTGTGAAGCAATGATGTTAAAACAAACAAACCTGACTTTTAAACTGTAATATCTGTTCATTATGAATAACAAGCTATAATACCTACCCTGTAGGACTGACAAAGTATAAAGGCTGGAAATTTTCCATGCAGTTTTCTGATAACAACTTTTATATACAAGAATAGTTGTGATTCACAAAACAATTTTTCAAAGAATGTAACTTAGTTTCTGGGTGTTTTTCCTCTTTTCTATTTTAACTTGTTTATTCTGAATTGTTATAGCTCCTGATGAAGGACTCTCAGTCTGAAACGTTGAGCACCTTTGGATACAAATATTTCTCTCTCTCTCTCTCTGAATTCTCTTAGCACCAGAGCTTGTCTCGTTTGCGCCCACGCTATTTGGTGCATTTCCCCCCTCACAGACACACTAGTTATATAACCTAGTAGCAGGACTAGGAAAGACCCCAGCTTGTCTTGGGCAGCTGCTACCAGCCAAAGGTAGACAATTCAGAGCTGGAACTAGGAATGGGAGAATCGATGAACCTTGTTGAGGGTCTTCAAGCTCCACCTTGAAGTGATTTGTCTAATCCCTGTTCTTGAATGAGAACCGTTGTTGTTTAAAAAGGAAAATGGTGCATGTGGGTGCTCATTTTTTAAAGCATCCACCCAAAGGCATATTTCCCAACACTCATTGATTAAAGCAATAAGATGTGCCTTATTTTAAAAAATAAACATTTTTTAAGTGTGCATCTTTCTAATGAATGCATTTTTCACATGCAATCACAAGAGTGGGATTGTGTGGACTCTGCCTGAAAAATGGTCTCCTGCTCGGGGGGTGCAAATGGGGTGAAATTCTGTTCAAATATGAATCAAAACAAAATTCTTATACATCCCTATCTAGAGTGACGGCACTGCATTGAGCTAAAATCTCCATGTCTGATAAGGTATCTCCAGTTGTGAGTATTCTATTGCTTAAGCCTGCTTTTATCAATATAACAGTGGCTTAAGGATGCCATCCTATGCATGCTTAGTCCTAGAACTCGCAGCATGCCCCAACTAGGATTGCACTTTAAGTGGCCAAGTACTGCCACCAGTATTCAATCAAATGAAGTATCAGAAACCTAAAGTTTTCCTTTGGCTCACCGGGAATTATTTTTGAAAGGAGGCTTTGATTACCTAAGAGACATACTCATTGATATCAATCAGTAGGATTACATTTTCTCTTAAAAGGATTAAGGTTAAATTGGAAGTATGTCTTTATAAGGCAAATTAAAGTGCTGTAGAAGGCTTTTCTAATGGAGAAGAGTAGCATTATTTATCCAAAGAATCATGAAGTTAATAGCAGGCAGCCATTAGAACCAGGAATCATTCATAGATCCATTCCTTGGGCACACAGCCTGCTGCAACCGCCTTCCTTCCACTTTCCCTTTTGTCCCGGTATTATTATTATTATTATTATTATTATTATTATTATTATTATTATTATTTATTTATATAGCACCATCAATGTACATGGTGCTGTACAGAGTAAAACAGTAAATAGCAAGACCCTGCCGCATAGGCTTACAATCTAATAAAATCATAGTAAAACAATAAGGAGGGGAAGAGAATGCAAACAGGTACAGGGTAGCGTAAGCAGGCACAGGGTAGGGTAAAACTAACAGTAGAAAGTAACAGTAGAAGTCTGCACAACATCAAGTTTTAAAAGCTTTAGGAAAAAGAAAAGTTTTTAGTTGAGCTTTAAAAGCTGCGGTTGAACTTGTAGTTCTCAAATGTTCTGGAAGAGCGTTCCCGGCGTAAGGGGCAGCAGACGAAAATGGACAAAGCCGAGCAAGGGAAGTAGAGGCCCTTGGGCAGGCGAGAAACATGGCATCAGAGGAGCGAAGAGCACGAGCGGGGCAATAGAGTCAGTCAAGAAGGCTAGCTTAAAATAAATGGTGCATTCTAGCCCAGGGATGTGGCAACAAGTGACCATGGGCCATATAGGGGAGGCTCCAACTTTTGGGGGAGCGTGTGCCTTGTTTGGAAGTGGAATCATGCTCCAGGGAGCACAATTTTGCTTTCAAACAAAGCGTGTGCACCCCATGCACTTTGTTTTGAAGCAAAATTGCCACCTCACCTGCCATCGCAGACATACAAATGAGGTAGCAGGATGCAGGTTGTAGCCCATGGTGGGACCTGATAAGGCGATTCAGCCCCCTGCTCCCCCCCCATTGGACATTGCCCACACCTGTTCTAGCCAATGCACCTTTAATGTATACTGTATTTCTTCAATTCTAAGACACACTTTCCCCCATATAAATATCTCTAAAAACAGAATCACGGGTGCGTTTATTATTTCTTAGAATCAAAGCTTTTTTTCTGTTGGTGGTATTGAAATTAGTGTGCATCTTACAATCGATGGCGTCTTAGAATTGAAGAAATACAGTAATAGTTACAAGAAAAGGTTGATCCTTATGTCCATGTGTGAGAACATAAGAAGAGCCATGCTGGATCAGGCCAAGGGTTCATCTAGTCCAGCATTCTGTTCACACAGTGGCCAACCAGCAGCCCACACAGAGCCCACAAGCCAGACACGGGTGCAACAGAGCACTCCCACCCATGTTCCCCAGCAACTAGTGTACATGCACATACTGCCCCTGATACTAGAGGCAGTATAGAGGCCTCAGGACTAGTAGCCATTGATAGCCTTCTCTTCCAAGAATTTGTCTAACCCCATTTTAAAGCATCCAAATTGGGGGGCATCACTATGTCTTGTGGTAGCAAATTCCACAGTTTAATTATGCACTGTGTTATATGCAAAAGCATCACAAGGTGCACACTTGCCGAAAAGTGAAATGTACCTGTATTTGTGTGCCCTTTACTCCCAGGAATGAGATCATAGATTGAGTTTGTGTATTGCAATTATTATTTTTTGCATGTTTTGGTTGCCATCTTGTGGTGAAACGCTAGTATGATATTTTTAATGATTTGGGCAGCCCTCCAAACACACCTGATAGCAGACATGCGAAACACTTAATTGTTTGGTTGGGGAAAGAATTTTTTTAAAAAACATGTTGATTTTTTTTTTTAAAAAAATGGTGCATTAGAAGTTGCTTCATCCTGTGGTTTGTGCTTATGACAAGTTGTGCTGAAAGGATTTCATTTATATTCATTCCAGATTTCTCCTTTAAATTCCTGCTTGATTAAGGGTGTTCTGTATACTGGACTCTACAGATGCAGTCATCTCCAATGGCAAGAGTGTTGTATGATCCACTTTGTAGAAAGCTAAGGGGAGGCCTGATAGAGGTAGGGTGACCATAATTGTGAAACCAAAAAGGAGGACACCCAGTGGGGGTGGGGGTGGAATTGCTTTCTGGGGCCTCCTGAAAGCATATCATCCCCACCACCACCACCACCATAAAGGCCTCGATCGGAGTGGAGGATGGGAAAGTGTGTCATTCCCTGCCTGCCCCCCATTGCTCAGTGCAGGGGTGGTAGGAAAGCATGTTTTCTGGGACCTCCAGAAAGTGCATCATTAGCATGGCGAGGGGGAATGACATTCTTTCCGGAGCCTCAATCAGAGGGTAAAGTGTGTTATTCTTCCCCCAGTGCTCCAGTTGGGGGCTTTTCTGTAATGTATGGGAATGACACACTTTAAAGTCCCCATTGGAGCAGTGGGGGGGGGGGGCTGACACTCCTCCAGAAAGCACACCAATCACCCCGCCACACTAATGGTGGCCTTAACAGGGAAAGCATGTCATTCCAGTACATTATAGAAAATTACAGAAAATCCCCCAACACCCAGGATACAACCAAAACCAGGACAAATCTGGGCAAATCCTGACAGTTGGGCAAATCTCCCTATATAGAGGTGTACAAAATTATTCATGGTGTGGAGACTATGGATAGGGAGACATTTTTCTCCCTCTCCCATAACACTAGAACAGTCTGTTGTCCCATAAAGCTGATTGGTGGGAGATTCAGGATGGATAAAAA
The DNA here is from genome assembly GCF_023053635.1 of Elgaria multicarinata webbii. Classification (NCBI taxonomy): domain Eukaryota; kingdom Metazoa; phylum Chordata; class Lepidosauria; order Squamata; family Anguidae; genus Elgaria; species Elgaria multicarinata. The sequence continues at coordinate 82,536,726 of NC_086177.1, read as the reverse complement.
GAAGCAGTTATTCACACAGCACATAGTTAAATGGAGTACACAGTCATTCCACACAAAACTACACTTCCGATTTCTCCAGAATTCCTTCATTTTGGCAGTATAATTTAGGATGGGGAAGAATCATTTGCTGCTATTGTGAAACACTTGGGAATCAGAAATGCTTGTGGTTAACTGATCCTTGCTGGAGAGAAATTGGAGGGTTGCTACATCATTTAAAGAATCTATCGACAACAGTGAGCAGGGAATGGTGAGCACACAATAAATGCCTCATATAGAAAAGCCTGTTATTGGGCACTCCATGACTAGTGTGGTCATCTAGCTATATAGATATAGGGCCTGTTCAGAAGACACCTTAAACCCTGCTGGTTGAGGCTTTTGGTTAAGCAGCAGCGTTTCAAGTGTCTTGTGTGATGTGTTTTGCTAAACCCTGGTCGCTTTCTAACCCCAGTTAGACCATCTGCAGCAGGGCTAGCAGCTCTAACCATGGCTTAACGTGCTGTGTGTGACAGCACAGCTTGTGGTTAGTGCTAACCCCAGAGAACCACAGTTTCAGTAACCATGGAGCCTGAAGTGTTCTGAACAGTAGTTATCGATACATATCACCATGGAGACTACCATTTTTTACTTCAAAAATGACTTGAGCCTTTTTGATTTTTAAATAACCTTTTCCTTGCTTAGTATCCCTTCCCCCACAAAAGCTATTTGCTTTCTTTCACCTGCATTTTAGTGTACCCCTCCCCCTTACACTCCTATACATGGGGCTACCTCTGTGCCTTGTCTGGAAACTTCAATTAGTCCAAAATATGGCAGCCAGGCTGTTCACTGGTACACCTAGGGGTGACCACATAACACCAGTTTTAAAATCTCTTCACTGGCTGCCAATTAGTTTCCAGGCAAAGTACAAAGTGTTGGTTATTCCCTTTAAAGCCCTACATGGTTTGGGTCCAGGCTACCTGTGGGATCGCCTATTCCCGTACAATCCGCCTCGCATACTCAGATCCTCAGGGAAGAATCCACTTCAGCTAGCAAAAACTAGATTAACAACTGTTACCCAGAGGACCTTTTCTTCTGCTGCTCCCAGACTGTGGAATGGCCTGCCGGAGGAGATTTGTCAACTTGACAGTCTTTTAGAATTTAAAAAAGCAATAAAGACTGATCTATTCCGGCAGGCCTATCCAGTGAAATTTTAGAATGTTTTCAGGATGTTTTAAAGATGTTTTAATCATTTATGGTATGTTTTAATCCATTTTAATGTGTTTTTATATCATGTTTTTATACTGTTTGTTTTATACTTTGAATTGTTTTAGTTTTTGTGAACCACCCAGGGAGATTCGGCTATTGGGTGGCATAAAAATGCAATAAATAATACTAATAATAGTAATAATAATATAAGGACTACAGCAAAGCGATTGACTCTCCCACTGTTGTTCATCCATTCGTTATGTGAAGAATGAATGTTATACTGTTGCTTTTGAAATATAACTTGGAGAACAGTTGTACAAAAGCTAAAATGTAGGCGGTGTGTGTGCACATTCACTGATTCCCTGGACTAACCTTTGAAGAGTAGAGAGAGAGAACTGTTGCCTGCACTATGCCTGGCCACTTGATGTCACTGTAGTCACAAATTCTCCGATCTTGTGGAAAAAATAATAATGGAAATTTATCTCTCATTTACGATGCCCCTTTATTAATAAGAACATGAATGCAACATTATCAGTTAGTCTTATCTCTATTCATAACTATTTTAAGAATAAATTGGCCTTGTTTAAAGCAATTCTCATCACATCTTTACTTTTGAAAATGGTTCAAGTGCTTGTTGAACCTAGCGATTCTTGCTTGCCGTTTTTAATTCATTCATCTTCCTTAACTGTTTTTTTTAAAAAAATAAAACATCAATTATTGTTACAGTTATTAAAATGCTGAGAGTTGCTTCCAAAGTTTATTTTATGACAAATTGTAAGAGCCTGGCCAAGTTAGTGTCACTTTGGAATGGTTAGATGATGGATGTCAGTTTCATATTAGCTCTATTCAGGCATTCAAATCACTCAACCATTGAGGAAGAATGGGGGGAATGAGCATGTTCACTCTGCACTCCTCCATCTCATTCCTTGGGCATGTCTACACCATAGGTTGTAGAGGGAGGGAGGGGAAGGATCACAGACTTACCAGCTTCCATGATACTCCCCCAGCATCTAGACGGCCGTGTGATGTCCCGGAAGGATGCCATGGGTGGTATTTTTAAAAAACAACGCAGAGAAGCACACTTGTGCTCCAACACAAAAGTAAGGTGTTTTTTTTAAAACAACACCTGACCCCGCTTCCCACCCCCACTTCCAATGGGCATGGACTGCCACCATGCAGCTCCATGCCCATTTCAAGTGCCCCGCTACTCGTGGGGAGGATGGGACCACCTGGGAGCAGCGGCCACTCAGCCCATGCTCCATGGGATGGTTCTGGGACTGTGGAAAAGTTGACTGAATCAATATGCTTTGATACACTGCCCCACTGACATTGGAGCAACCAGCCTCCATTGACTTCCAGATTCCATCCTCAGCATCTCAAGTTAAAGGATTCATGGGGATAAGTCAATCAAAGGCTAATAGTACTGATGGCTATATATCATGTCCAGTATCAGAGTATGTCTCTGAATGCCAGTTGCAGGGGAACACAAGTGTGAGGGTGCTATTGCGCTCATGTCTTGCTCATGGGTTTGCCTTTGGGGTGTCTGGGGTGCCCTTGTGGTCACAGTATGCTGGACTAGATAGGGCTTTAGTCTGATCCAGGATAACTCTTCTTATGTTCTGAGGACATATTGTAGAGGCTGGTGACTCTGCTGTCAGTGAGGTAGTGAATCTGCCCCACTGACATTGGAGCCACGAGCCTCCACTGAGTGGCAGGACTCGAAAAGGACTTCTGCCTGAAACCTTGAAGAGGAACAGTCAAAAGAGATAGTATTGTGCTAGGTCAGGGATGGGGAACCTCTGACTGCAGGCCACATTTGGTCCACTAGGCAGGCCCATTTGGCCTCTGGTAAAGCCCCTCCCATATGCCCCTCCTCTTCTCTAAAGCCCCACACACTCAGAAGGGAGAGAGAGAGGGTGGGAGTATAACAGAATAGCCCTCTGTCAGAGGAGGGAAGGGGACCAAGCATATGGGGAACGTGACAGAGGAGTGAAGTTGGCACCCTTGGTGGACTTGAGTTTGCCCAGACTTTTCCTAGCTGGTTTTTGGAATTAGGGAAAATTGGGAAATTAGCTCAGTATTTTTGATATATGTCTGTTGGGGGTTAGGGTTAACCCTAACCCTTTCCATTCGTTATGCTTAAGAGTTGTTTTGCCTAGGCAGCAACCAGAAGAAATTTTGAGTTCTAATATACCTTTTAAATGGGTATTTGTGGAATTATTACTCTGTCAACCACTGCTGGTTCGAATGGCTGATTATTCATATTGCACCTTACATTGTCTGGCCATGCACAATGCATGCAAGATCATTATAATGCATGTTGCCATTGTGTAAATGCTGATTTAGCTTTGGTTTGCAGCAGGGGATTTTGTTCTTGTTGTTGCTTCCACATGCACAATACTCCATGCCTTTCGGGCAGTCAAGTAACAAATAAGTTACTGACATAATGCGCATGCAAGCAACTTTGTATAAGTCAGGTTCTCCATGTGATTTATTATAGCACTACTTTTTCAGCTGTGAGATAGATATTTTATGTATGTTTTAAAATTCAGTTTAAATTATATAACAGTATCATTCTTTGAGCACTAGAATGTCTATGCTTGGAAGCCATAAATTAGCCAAGATTTGTACAACTTTGGTTTTTCTCCCCTTCGCTGTCCAAGGTTTCAGTAAAATATGAGAACCTCCAACACATATGGCCAGATAAAAAAGAGGACATGGCTCCTGCACCTTTGATGAAGAGGTAATTTTGAGTGGGTGCAGCATGCATACAAATGACACCTGGTGAAATTCCCTCTTCATCACAAATGTTAAAGATACAGGAGCTCTGTCCTCCTTTCCATACGGTCACCCTATACAACCAGTGCTTCTGTACATGAGCAATTTATTGCACACTCAAGACTGGTCACTCACAGACATTTGTGGGTCCTTTACATGATGCTGTCAACCTCCAGGACTTCTCCTGTGCCTTTGCATGGGAGAAGGTGGTCTTTCAGGTAGCCTGGTCCTAAGCTGTATAGGTCTTAACCATTTTGAGTTCTGCCCAATGCAGCTGTTGTAACAAGGGAGTCATGTGCTTCCTGTAACTGGCCAGAGTCGACAGTCTGGCCACAGTATTCCAGACTAGCTGAAGTTTTTGAACAGTTTTTTGAACAATTTATCCCACAGAGAGGGGATAAAAGGGAGAGTCCAACTGCTCCTTGTAAATCAATAGGGGTTGGCAACAGGTTATTTTGGAGGGTAGTGGGGGAAGTCTGAACTCTGTGGACCAGCCAACTGAATTACCCAGTAACTCCTAGGAGGCAGGGCCTTGTAAGAGACCCCTAGATATGACTTATTTATTTATTTATTTATTTACAGCACACATAAGTTGTTCTACACCCAAAAAAGATTCCCAAGTGGTGAGCAGTAAAGAAAATAATGATAATACAAAACAAAAATGATTTTTAAAAAATCAATTTATACCAATAAAACCGTGGGTGGTCATTGAGGAAAAAAATCTTTAAATAAAAATGCCTTTAGCAGATGTTGAAAACAAAGCAACATTGGCCCATTTACCAAGAAGTTACATGACTTAAAACAGATTGATTATTATAGCCTTCTCCAACCCATCATAGACCAGGTGTGTTCTGCTGCAGCTCCTATCGCACTCATGTTCGGGTTGTGGGTTTCCCATCGACATCTGGTTGGCCACTGTGTGAACAGAATGGTGAACTAGATGGACATTTGGTCTGATCCAGGATAGCACCTCTTATATTCTTATGATTGGGTGGTTGGGTAAAAGGGGGTGTGGCCAGAGGAAGGGAGAATGGCCATCTGGGGGATCCCAGGCTGGCCACATTTGGCCCCTGGGCCTGAGGTTCTACACCCCTGCTGTACCTGGACAGGTATGCTCTTTTAAAATTCCAATGAATGTGTAGAGGATGGAGACAGGATTGGGGTGCATGCATATTTGGGCAGGACCAGCAAGCATGGCCCCATTCCCCTCTCCATATGTTAGCTATACATGTGTATGAGGGGCATCTGAATAGCCCTAATTGTAGCCTTTCTCCCTTTGAAAAAAAGAGTATCTTCCAATATTGCCACATAGCTGAAGGAATTCCTTTGTGTGGTGAAATCCCCATCTTTGTTTTCAGGAGTTTTTCTACATGAGGCTCTTAATTCGCTGTATCTACTTCAGTTTCATCGCAGAAGTGAGATCTGAGCCCCACATGACGAGTGTTTCCTTTCCTATGTTTCCACTACATAACCTCTAGGTGGCAGTGTGGTATAATGGGATAATGCAAATACACAAAGGAGAAAATTAGTTTCTTCTGCTTACAGAAAAAACAAAACAACTCATTCTCCCTGTTCTAAAAAAACTCACCAAAAGTGCTAATTAGACACAGACACAAAACCGGAGAGCCACAACACCATTTCAAGAACATGAGTAGGGGGTGATAAGCGCACAATAAATGCCTCATGTAGAAAAGCTCCAAGAGAAGCAAAAGTATATTCTCATATTGACACCGAGAACAAAGGCAAACAGCAGCAGTGTCCCAACCCGCTCCACAGGGACATAATCCTTGTACAGGAGGTATACCATATATGTTATTGTGAGGTATGAACCAGTTCTGTAAAAGAGTGTTGCTGTATCTTTAAGGGATAGCTTCCTGTCTGGGTCTGGTAGGGTGACGATCTGGCCTAGTTTACCGAGGACAGTCCTCTATTTGAAGACCTGTCCAGTCCCTGAAGAAAGAAGAGCAGAGGTCTTGAAGTTGCCCATCTCCAGTTAACTCCTGGGCAGTATACTGAAGTCACCATCTTCCCTACTCAGGATTGGGACCATGATGCATAAGCAGGGATTTTAAAAAAATCTTTCCCCTCTACATCATGGTCCTAATGAAAATCTTTCCCCACCCTCACCACAGTTGGAAGCTCTTTTTAGAGCAGTAGCTTAAGGCAATACGATTATCTGAAAGACTGTATTCTCCCTTACGAGCCTGCCCGTCCTTTGAGATAGTCAGGGGAGGCCCTTCTCTCAGTCCCACCACCACCACAGGCATGCCTGGAGGGAACATGGGAGAAGGCCTTCTTGGTGGAACTTCTCTGGAACTCACTTCCCAGGGAAGCTAGACTGGCTCCCTCCCTAGTGTGTTTGCAGAGGCAGACTAAAACCGTTTTGTTCCAGTTGGCCTTTGGGGAGTAGTCTGGACCTCTGTTAATGTACTGTTTATATATTGGATTTTTTTTTAAAAAAATCATATTTTAAATGTTTTTAAATGTTTTAATATCGTAGCTTGTTTAATTATTGTTTTATTTTTTATATATCTCTGTTTGTTTTAACTGTACATGTTTTAATTTGTAAAGTCACCTTGAGTCCCAGTTTTTTGGGGAAAGGTGGGATATAAATACTATTAATATTAATATTTTTCTTTGTTTTTCAGCATGCACTCGAATGGCAACAAAGAGTTTTGTGTCACAAACGTTTATGTCATGATAAATGTGTTAATCTTTAAGGTGTCACAAGACTTTCTTCTTTTAGCGGCAACAAGCTGACAATGCTACTGTTTTGGAAAATGTTCCAGTGGGCATAGAGGGATCCAAAATGGTCTTTGTTACTTACACACTGCATTGAAGGACTTGCACCGTTGCAGACTTGCTACAAAGGTTTTTTTTTATTTTAAATTATTATTTTTTGGACGAAAGCCTTTGCCATGCTTTGAAAGCAGATCTGAATACACAGGATAATTCAATTTTATTATTGTCTTTAATTGCTTTTTGAAAATGGAATACTACATGTACGCTTCCTTTGGAACTGACCATTCTATTGATTCAACACAATATAAATTCTATCCCTGGACATTTTTTAATAGATACTATTTTACAAAACTGTTTATAGACATACTTCAATGCATTGTCTTGAATTACAATGCAATTTTAAAAGTTGAAATTCCTCACGAGAGTCCATTTTTAAGGTTTAATGCTTTTTCTTTTTATGGGATCAGCTGCACATATGGCCCATGTTGTTTCTCTTAATTATTATTTTAATAGGCTGTATTGATATTTGCATTATTTGTATGGATCTTCACGCAAAGATCTTCATGCCCCTGAAAAGCAGAACCAGCTCATGTTGTTCTTGTTATTCCAGTTTGAGTCATGCCATAGCTGAAGATTTCAGAGTGACATACATACTAAAATAAAAATAAATAAATAAAATACATTAACATGTAAAAGCAACAATAATTCAAAATAGGTTTAAAAAGAGAGATGAATATCAAAGCAGCTAAAATAAAGAAGAAAATGATGTTTTTAAAATGCAGCTTTAAATATATCATTAAAAATAAAACAAGCAGGAGTTTTAAAAAAAACATTTTAATGGCTTGGCACCAAAATGTCAATAAAGAAGGCAAGAGGTGGATTTCACAATTTGGAGGACATCACAGAAAATGCACAGGACAACTGCATTTCTTATGAGTAGTTCTTGTTTTTGAGTAGTTCTTATCAGCAGTTCTTATTTTGTTTGTTGTTTCTGGCTGCTTCTGAGATAGCTATTCTGTATTTCCCCCTTAGACATATTCATTCATTTTCCTTGGATATATTAAATTATATCTAACTGATGAGGGACATTTTCTGTTGGCTGGCTAGCTAGCTCTGTTGGTCAGGAGATGGTGCCAAGACTGTGGGATTGAAATCCATATTGACCAGGTGGAGTGGACAAAAGCCTTAGGATGCTCCTTCCTTTGGCGGTGGACAGGGGTGGAAGAGACCTCATAGCTCAGTGGTAGAACACATGCTTTGTGTGTAAAACAATCTTCCTCAATGTGATGCCCTCCAGATGTTTCAGACTTGCATCAGTCCCAGCCAGAAAGGCCAAAGAGTAGAAGAACCCAATTACAATCCTTAGCTTCTCCAGTTAAAGAGATCAGGTGATAGATGATGGGAAAGACCCAAGACTCGCTGAGAAGACTCAGAGCAGACAACCCTAGGCTAAATGGACAAATAGAAAGCAGCTTTCTGTATTCCAGTTAACTGAATTGGCACAAATGTTGATGAGTAAAATTCCTATTGGAAGCAAGTAGGAACATAACATAAGAAAAGCCCTTCTGGATCAGACCAAGGGTCCATCTAGTCCGGCACAATGGTCATCCAGTTGCCCACAGGAAACCCACAAGCAGGACATGAGTTCAACATCACATACACCCCACACTCATGTTCCCCAGCAAGTACTTCATGAGTATACTGCCTTTGATAGTGAAGTTAGCATATATATAACCATTGATAGCCTTATCCTCCATGAATTTGTCCAATGCCCTTTGAAAGCCATCCAAAGTGGTGGCCTTGTCGAAGTGAATTCTGTAGTTTGCACTTGAGACAGCAATACAATAATTTATACATCTTTAAATTAATTTACACAGCCTCAGAAAACATGGTAACATTGGGCATCTAGCCTCCTGAAGCCAGATACTACTTGGAGGAATGCTATCTGGTGCTGGGGAAACAAATCACAGCACTTTGAGTATCAGGCTTCTGATGAAGTCCGAGAGTATTTATAGCAGCTCCTAGCACACTGAAAATTACCGTGGCAGCAGTTCTGTCCTTAAGGAGCTGAAAATTATGGAGATTATAAATATTCTGTGGAGTAAGATTATCTGAGCTGAAACCTAAATGCCTACAGAAGGAGGTCAGTCCGATTTGAACAGATGCTAGTCTGACAGCTAATGCAGCAGGAGGCATTGTTAAATCAGCCATAGACTACTTGTGAATCTCAAAGTTTGAGAGGCCTTGTTTCAGCTATCACATTAAAATGTGTTTTTCAACTCCCCTACCCTTAATAGGAGCAATGGTCAAGTTGATGTATGAACTTCAAGTTTCAAATTTGGTCATAAAAGTCATGTAACAAACTAGATGTCTGGGCAAAAGAACATGCAAGGAGTAAAGGACAAACAAGGGGGCAGGGACAAAGAGCAAGGCAGAATTCAGGCCTGAAGAATGACCAAGACTGCAGGAAGTTCACACTGGAAATCAGGAACTTGTTGCTCAAGCAAGGCTCAACTGCAACAGGAAGCTCTCTTATATCCCTTCCTGTCCAAGCAGAATTCGCTAAGTGCACGATTAGACAGTACAATCTAAGTGCACAATGCATGCAGTCTGGGGCATGCTGGGAGTTGTAGGACTTTTTCCTGTCTAAACATGCATAGGATTGTGCCTTAAGAAACTGCTGCCTACAGTTCAGTGGTTCACCACATGGGGCAGCTGCACACAGATCCAGCAACTCCTGACATTTTGAGTTTCTCTACATTTAACCACCCCCACCCCACCCCGCTACCTTCTGCTTCTGTTTTTGTCCTGAGATCGCGGCCACGTGGTTTGAATAGAATGCTTCCTTGAGTTTGAACTTCCTTTCAAATCAATGAAACATTGCCATCTAGTGGTGGAATTATAGTGCAACAGCAGCAGTACATGGGCAATTTGCCAGATTAAATTTCTTAAAGCTGATTTTATCTGTGTTTTCTGACAGCGGGATAAGGGTGGGAGATGTCCTGCCTAACAACGATGTCACAAAATTGACCTGGAAACTTCCATGAGTTGCCAATCATGAGCCTGCTATCAATCACTCATTTAGAGGCAGCCTTTGTCTGCTGCGTTTTGCAATACGTTTTTGTTTTTTAAAAATTAACTACCTTGACTTGAGCTCTCCAAAGTGGCGCCCATAGATAACAATGTGCTTGTTCTACCATTCTTGGCACTCACTGTGCTGATTTTTATTTTATTTCTTAAGATTCTATTTAAAAATAAACCTATTAGGAAGCTGGCATGCTGCAAAGTGAACGTATGCTCTCCAGCACCATTTTTATTGGGGTTCAGTAGATAGGCGGGCAACTTCAGCCAGTGGAACGCTTGGGAGGGTGAGAAGGTGGGTGGGTGGAGGGGTTGAGCAAATGGGGGGGCAGTTTAAGCAGGCAAGCGGGGGCCTTTGGTGGCATGGCCCAGCAGCAGCAGGAGGAGCCAATTGGCAGCACTATGCTGGTGGCCCACTACAGTCTGGCACCAGTCCTGCTTGTGATGGTTTTATTTATTCATTTATTTATTACATTTTTATACTGGCCATCAGCCGAAGCTCTCTGGGCAGTGTACAATCAAAAACTTTAAAATTTAACAGGTATAGATAAATTTAAAACATTAAAAGTTAAAAAGGCAATATAAAAACCAGCTAAGTTAAAATCCAGGGAAAGCCTGTGTGAAAAGGTATGTTGTTGTTATTATTATTATTATTATTATTATTATTATTATTTATTTATATAGCACCATCAGTGTACATGGTGCTGTACAGACTAAAACAGTAAATAGCAAGACCCTGCCGCATAGGCTTACATTCTAATAAAATCATAGTAAAGCAATAAGGAGGGGAAGAGAATGCAAACAGGCACTGGGTAGGGTAAACAGGCACAGGGTAGGGTAAAATTAACAGTATAGAGTCCAAACAACATCAGGTTTTAAAAGCTTTAGGAAAAAGAAAAGTTTTTAGCTGAGCTTTAAAAGCTGCGATTGAACTTGTGGATCTCAGATGTTCTGGAAGAGCGTTCCAGGCGTAAGAGGCAGCAGAAGAAAATGGACGAAGCCGAGCAAGGGAAGTAGAGACCCTTGGGCAGGTGAGAAACATGGCATCAGAGGAACGAAGAGCATGAGCGGGGCAATTGTGTGAGATGAGAGAGGAGAGATAGGAAGGAGCTAGACCGTGAAACGCTTTGAAGGTCAACAGAAGAAGTTTATATTGGATTCTGAAGTGAATTGGAAGCCAATGAAGAGATTTCAGAAGTGGAGTAACATGATCAGAGCGGCGAGCCAAGAAGATGATCTTAGCGGCAGAGTGGTGGACCGAGACCAACGGACTGAAGTGAGAAGAAGGAAGGCCAGTGAGAAGAAGGTTGCAGTAGTCCAACCGAGAAATAACCAGCGCATGAACAAGCGTCTTGGCAGAAGAGACAGACAGAAATGATCGAATCCTTGCAATATTATACAGGAAAAAACGACAGGATTTAGCTACTGCCTCAATATGATATCATGGCCTTTCACACTCTTTTTATGAGACAGATTTCATTCAAAAAAAATTATTTGGATTTGTAAATCCTTCCTGCATTAGGATGGAACATATAAACAATTTATTTGTAATTATTCTCTCTTTCAAAAATCCAATAATCAATCAATTCATCTACCCATTAGAAGCTTCTTTTACCCAATTACATTCCTATGTATATTTTGTTAAAGCTGAGGCACCTTATTAACTTTCACATAGTTAATTCATTGTTCATGTGTTCAGGAGATGTTTAAAATATGTTTTCTGCCTCCTGAACTGCACGAGGGAGGGTCCTCCAGAGGGTGGGTGCCACCACAGAGGAGGCCAGCCACTGAGGTTCTTCATGGCGGCACTCCGTTCATTTTGGAATGGCCAGTAGGGCCTCCTCTGAGGATCGTAGTTGTCGTCCGGGTGCATATAAAGGGAAGACGTTTAAAAGATGTTTAGGTAAAATGATCCCATGTTCAATTGGTTAGATCCTTTCTATTTTTGAGGTTTGTCTATCCCTTCACAACGGCCATCCTAATTGTCCCTAAAGTCCCTCACTCATACCTCGCTATGCTACTGCATCATCCCTTGTATTCTACCATAATTAAATTACCAAATTCACAATATAGCATGCAACCAAGGAATGCTGTAAAACAAAATAACCTTGCAACAAGATCTGGTTTCAATTAGAATGCCATTGTTTCCTTTGAAAAAACAAGGTTATTTGGAAAAATAGGAGATGTGCTTTTTTGAGCCATTGTCAGATTTTAGTTGTAGCTTTTTGTTGTTGCTGCTGCTGCAATGTTACATTTCCTTGCACAGTGATTTACAGTACTAACATCCTCTGGTATTGACATAACATATTGACCAAGGTTGGCATCGCACATATTGCTCCAGAGTTGGATATAAAGTATTTTGTATCCCATCATCAATGTCTTTCCCTCCGGCTTTATGCACTGTAATTAGTTTGAGCTTTCGATAATACGTCACACCTCAGGATTTCAGTGTTAGCCCTTGTAGATCCTCCTTAGTTCTTGAAATGCTATAATGTGTTGCAAAAATCTATTATGGCACCTTAAAGCCCCTTTGATTTATGACCTGCGGATGTAGCTGTGTGTTATTACTTTTGACATAGCTTTTTCCATTGTTTCTTGGAAGTCTGGCTAAATTTATGGGAGGAGGTCATGCTTGCTTTCATAATTTCAGTGCCCCTTTCACATTTTTGTGCTTGCGTTTTAAATCCGTTAGTTTCTTATTACTTTGTCAAAGGTGCAGTTTTCATTTGCAGCTGCAACATTTCATCGGGCAAAGGTCAACTCCAGCAGTGCACATCAACCCTCCATTTCAATGGTACGGGCAGTATACTCACGTGCGACGTGAAGCACATAGCCGCTGTGGTAAGGAAGGTGCGGGAACAGGGTGGCTTGGCTATGGTGACACTCAAGGGAGTGTCAGCAAATTGCCCCGGAGAGAAATGGACAGTTTTCAAGGCAGATGCAAGTGGCTCCTCCTCCAGAAACCCTTGAGTGGCTTGAGAAACTGATTCACAACCCATCGTATGTGATGACAGTCTACTTTTGGATCAAATGATCTCCAATATGGCTTACAACAGGTTTAAACAATGCAAAAACTACCCACCAGCCCTTGCTCCTTTAGCTGGTGGCAAAGTGAATTCCTGATTACTTCGGGAGATCCAGGGCAACTAGGAGTTAGAGCAAAGTTGCTTCCGGCCAGCGATGGGGAAAGCAAGCTAGAAGCAACTGCTCATTCTCTGGCTGATTGGCTGGCTTCAAGTTGTGAGGGCATCACATTCTAGTAACTCATCTTCATCTCGTTGGTGGACATCTTGCATTATTGACTAGAGGACATAAAAGGGGCAGTTCTGTGGGTCTCCCCAGCCTCCTTCTCTCCCCCTCCGCAGAGCCCTAGTTAGACTAGCAAAAACACCCATCTAGTAAGCATGCAACATGGGGGAAACATGAAAAAAATACTCACCCTTTGCACTTCTCCCGCCCTGTGTGGGATGCACGCCAGATTCCAAGTCTGCCATAAAATTAGTTTTCTCTCTCCCCAGCTCCAACCACTCAGGAGGATAGTTTTGTTGTTCATTTCAGCCAACTAAAAGCTCCATTTGACGAGCGTTTTGTTGCACACTCGTTAGTGGGCACTCACAGAGTATGTTCAGGTCCCTCAAATAATGTCGTTTGCCTCCCACACCCCTTCCGCCCTTCCTTGTGAAACAACAAAAAACCCCACCCTGGTTAAGTCCGATGTATTTTTAAATACGGAATTGCCGCTCTCTCCTGCTGTGTGCAGGAGGGAATCTACACGTCATACTGAAGGCACTTCCATGCGTCCCCAGTACGCCCCCAAAACGATGGTGTATTCCTGCCTACCTGCAGCCCAGAAGAGACGGAGGAGGAGGAGGCTGGAGAATCCGGCCGCGTCCTTGCCGCCGCCTCCCCGCCGGCCTCCTGCTGCCGGGGTAAGAGCGACCCGGGTCAGAGAGCTCGGCGGAAGCCGAACTCTCCGACCTGGGTTGCTCTTACCCCGGCAGCAGGAGGCCGGCGGGGAGGAGGTGGCAGCGGCGGCAAGGACGCGGCCGGTTTCCCCAGCCTCCTCCTCCTCCGTCTCTTCTGGGCTGCAGGTAGGCAGGAATACACCATCGTTTGGGGGGGCGTACTGGGGGCGCATGCAAGCGCCTTCAGTACGACGTGTAGATTCCCTCCTAGAGAAGCAACACCATTAGGACAGCGGACTCAATGGGTCTTATGCTCATTGTGTACTTCTTCTTTTGAAAGAGGAAGTAACTGAGGAAAGATTTAACTCCATAACATTCTAAAACAAAGCTAAATACAAAAACAGAGGACAGTCCTGTTTCTTCTTCTTCTCATTTATATCCCACCTTTTTTCCTCCAAGGAACCCAATACATAATCCTCCTTCTCTCCATTTTATCCTCACATCAACCCTGTGAGGTAGGTTGGGCTGAGAATTTGTGACTGGTCCAAAGTCACCCAGTGGGTTTCCATGGCTGAATGGGGACTAGAACCCAGATCTCCCAACTCCCAGTCCAGCACGTTAGCCACTACACCACAGGGACAGATGACAGGCAGAATTATGCAAAGTGTAGGAGATGTGATGCATCCCATAATGACCTTCACATCTGTTCATGCTTCTTTCCTGACCCTCTGCAAAAGCCTTGTGGTTGGGAAACCAGTGTGGTCTAGTGATTAGAATGTTGGTCTAGGCTGGGGAGACCAGTGTTCAAGTTGCTATCCGGCCATGAAACCCACCGAGTGACTTGAGGTTAGTCTTACTTGCCCTACCTCACAGGGTTGCTGTGAGGATAAAATGGAGAAGAGGAGGATCATGTATGCCACTTTGAGCTCCTTGGAGGAAAGGTGGGGTATAAATGTAACAAATAAATAAACAACCAAAAACATATCGAAACTTTAGTTTGAACTTTTATACTGTAGTTTTAAACAATTAAATTTTATATTGTCTTTTATGCTGTATTTTGTGGTTTTAATAGTTGTGAATCGCTCAAAGAGCTTCAGCTATTGGGTAGTATAGAAATGTAATAAACAAACAAATGAAATATAGAGAATACAAATTATATCAAGGTTCTGGTTTTATTTTGTTTTAGAATTTATTGTCATGTTGTTAGTTTGTATTTTATTTTTATTTATTTTTTTACTGGCAAACTGCCTAGAAAGCTTATTGTTTGTTGGGCAGTATATAAATATTGTCACCAAACAACCTGGAGATCTGAGGTATTGAACTTTCTGTGTGCAAAGCCAAATGAAGTGAGATGGGTGGCTACTAAGAAGAGGGCCTTTTCTGTTGTGGCACCATGGTTGCAGAATGAGCTCCCCAGAGAAGCCCACCTGATGCCTATGTTTTAGTGCTTTCATTTCCAGAGGGGAATCTACACTACTGCCTTTAAAGTGCTTTAAAGCACTTTGAAAACGTTTTGAAACCTGTATATGCAGTGTGTCCTGGTCCCCAACGGTTGTCAAAACTGTTATAAAGCGCTTTAAAGCAGTAGTGTAGATAGGTGAAGAGCTTCTTATTCTCCCAGGCATTTTAGTTGTTCAGTTTCTATTGTTTTCAATCTGTTATATATTTTAAATCTTTGCACTGCTGCTAGGTTTTATTTGGGTTTTTATTTTTATTTCGTACTATGGTTATGAATTGTTCACGTTGTATTTTATGGTGTTAAGTTGTTGTGAACTGGCCAGAGAGCTTTGGCTTTTGGATGGATTAGAAATGGAATAAATAAATAAATGTGCTCCCCCACTTAGCTATGGTCATTCCTCATTATCTGCAGCACAAAAAGATTTGACAACATGGATGTGGCCATTGCTTTGCTGCAAGGTAAATGTGGTATTTCAAAGCACGATATGTCATACTAATCAAAATATTGCTCTGCTTACTAATTGAATCCCTTGTTCCCAGTTTCTTAATCCCTCCTGCCCCCTCGATTTTTGAATGCCTCATCAATTAATATTTTCCTGAGGCTTCACTTCACTTGTTCAATAACTTTTCTTCAGCGGTTCAACGATTCTTTCTGTTCCCCCCTCCCTGTTCTCTGACTTTATTGTGTCTCCCTACAAATATTTGTTCTTTTTTTCCATTATCTCCCTTTCCCAGTATTTGTTGGACTTTACAATCTGTTGCTTGTTCAGCTGCTCTTGTTCAAAATGATTTTTCATTTCTCTTTGTATTCAATGCCAACGTTTGTGACACTTCTTTGTACTTTCCTATGACTCATACCTCATTTTGTTGCCATTCATCCACAAATGGCTACAGGATGTGTCCCTGTGGACTGTTGCTAGCGTTGCGAAGATAGCACACAATCATCTTATTAATGCATGTTGTCGTGTTTTAATTGGTAGGCACAAAACAAGAAAAGTGTTCAGTGCATTACAGAGTACTATTTTCTGCCTCAGGCTCATTTTGGTTTATTGGTTGGATAATTCTGATTGTTGTCACACATGAGGGAGACAGCAAGTGTTGTATTAATTCTGGGGGTGACAATGCCTGCCACACCAGCTATTGATAACCAAATGAGCCCAGTATGTCTGTATCATTCCTCTTCTTTAATATATTTGGAGAAAGCTCTGTTGTCTACTCTTCAGCCGACAAGGGCAGGGTCTTCATGGTTGTAGCACTCATTTTGTGAGACAAATCTCCTCAGGGATGTCCACCTTGTAGCCTTTATATGTTGTCACAAGAGCTGGGCTGTTTTAGTTTAGGAAAAAAAAATCAAGTAAGGAGAGTCATGACAGAGGTGTACAAAATTATGCATTGTTTGGAGAAAGTGGATAGGGAAACATCCCCCCCCCGCCCTCATTATGCTAAAACCTGGGGTCATCCCAAACCACCCAGAGAGCTTCAACTATGGGGCAGTATAGAAATGTAATAAGGAAAGGAAAGGAATCTCTCGTGCAAGCACTGAGTCATTACTGACTCTTGGAGGGACGCCAGCTTTCGTTGATGTTTTCTTGGCAGGCCTTATAGTGGGGTGGTTTGCTGTTGCCTTCCCCGGCCGTTATTGCCTTTCCCCCAGCTAACTGGGTACTCATTTTACCGACCTCGGGAGGATGGAAGGCTGAGTCGACCTGAGCCGGCTGCCTGAAACCAGCTTCTGCTGGGATCGAACTCAGGCCGTGGGGAGAGTTTCGGCTGCAGAAATTGCTGCTTTACTGCTCTGCAAGCTGATTGGTGGGAGATTCAGGACAGATAAAAGGAAGCACTTCTTCACACAGTACATAGTTAAACTATGGAATTCATTTCCACCAGTTGTAGTGCTGTTTGGATGGCTTTGAAAGGGGATTGTACAAATTCATGGAGGAGAAAGCTATCCATGGCTACTAGCCCTGATGGCTATATGCTGTCTCCAGTATCAGAGGCAGTATGCCTATGGACACCAGTTTCTGGGGAATAACTGCAGGAGGGTGCTGTTGCACTCATGTCCTACATGTGGGTTTGCCATGGGCAGCTGGATGGCTGCTGGGTGATCAAAATGCTGGACTAGATGGACCCTTGGTCTGATCCGGCACGGCTCCACTTATGTTCTGTTAGAAACATTTCTCTCCCCTTCCAAGGGCATTTTATTTCTGCTTGTGGTTATTTGTGCTAGAAGGGTGGTATTGTTGTGTTGTTAGCATTTAATGAAATAATGTTCTATGTTGTTGCTTTTAGTGTATGTTTTAGCTTTGTGTATCACTTGAATAAAAGTGAATTGGGTGACTACAACATGTGTGCATGCATATAAACACACACACACACACACACACACACACACACACACACACTCTTCTGGTTGGAAACCATCACACAGGTGAGAGCGATATTGCACAAGGAGGTTGAAATGCTTCTTCACTGTTTTCTGGATGCTCCCATTTCTAATATCTGCCTTGTGTGCCCATGCTTTCTCTTGTCTAGGGATTATGCCATTTGATGATGTAATCCACCAAAGGACATTGCAGCTGATTATTTATTTATTTAATTTTTTGCTTAAACTGTTTCTTGGCCGCTTTTCAGGGCAGAGGTCCTCACAAGGCGGCTTACAACAATAAAATACATAAAATATTAAAAGCAATAAAATATTAAAAATATTTTAAAAACAAATAAAACATGATCGCAATAAAAGAGCAATTAAAACAATAAAACCAACAATAAAACCAGCAGGAACAATAATACTAGCAATCACAATGATTACAACATTAACAATACTCATCACGGGAAAGGCATGGTAAAATAAAATGTTTTGAAGGCCTTGAAAGCCTGCAAGGATGGTGCATAGCGGACCTCCAATGGGAGTTTGTTCCAGAGGTTTGGGGCCACCACAGGGAAGGTACATATTGCATTAGCAGGTGTGCTGATGAGCTTTGATAGTGTTGTTGATGTTGTTAGATCTAGTAATAGCATTGACAGAACAGATGAAAGGATATAGCTGTTACCTGGTTTGTTATAGTGTTTATTGCTCCCTGGCTCTCCTGGGATACTTACTGCTAGTGCTGTGGGCAAGTGGGGACTTCTAACCATGAGGCACTCAAGCGAATTTGCCACTCTATTGGCTTGCCTCCAGTTCCTCTCCCCCAACTTCTAAATTACTGAGTACAGTCAATGGTGCAATTAGGTAATTTTTGACTCTGCACTTAATGATCTTATGGGAAGGCCCCTTCCAGTGAAGGCTGGTGGCTCCTACGTCAGTGGGGTGGTGAATCCATTCTGGGTTTCAGCCAAAGCCAGTCCAAACTCTAAAGGAGCTATCCAGGGTTCTGAACTCATTTTGGGAATAGGGTTCAGCACTTTGGATAGCTGCTTTAGAGTTCAGACTGAAACCCAGAATGGATTCACCGCCCCAATGACATAGGAACTACCAGCCTCCACTGTCCCAGTCTATAGATGGGAAAGTGTATTACTTCACTTACTTCAAAATGTGATAAGGCAGCCTCTCTGAAACTGGGGGCCCCTCCTGTTAATTCTGCTGAGTGGGTAACTGGATGTCTGCTCCAGTGTCTTTTCCAATGGCAACACTGGGTGTCATGAGGAGATCCAGGCATTCTCAGATGCCCAGGACATTATGTGCTGGAAGCCCTCCAAGCAGACTATATGTGCAATTCTGTCTGCCTAGGCATCTGTGGGCATGAGGGGAAGGGGGAATTGGACATGAATCCTGCAGAAGGAGCTGAGACAGGACCAAATTAAGCATGCCTGCACCATCTCTACCCCTAATCCTATGCCCTGGCGCTCACCTCCTCCAAAAAGATCCCTTGGTGCTGCATTCCTCACCGATGCTGCCAAGTCTTTGAGACATCAGCACATTCAGTCCCGATTTTGCTAATGCGTCATACCCCATTAACCTGCAATGTCTGTGCTGTGGTGTGTTCAGAGACTTCATTTTTGATAAACCTTGCTAATTGTACATTTTGCCAAGCAAGCTGTATAAAGCTAAGAGCTGAGTAAAAGTTTCACTTCCTGTCCAGAATAATAAGAGAAGAAAGAAAGAAAGAAAAAGAACTGGAGCCCAAATGTTAGATTTCAGTTATTTTTCTTGTAGGCCAATGTCAAACCAGAGATGGTTGAAGCTCTGTGATGAAATGGAGGTGATGTGTTGGTATTTCACCTCCATTAAAAACAGGGTTGACAGAGTGTTGTTCTTGCCCCATTTGCTGTCAGGGTCATAGAATACACTGTGCAAGGATCCATGCAACATTACTGTAATGGCCCTTTTAAAAAGAAACCTCCATTTGTGGAGTGGCAATTGGGATTTGAGACATGCCTAGGGGCATGGTAGGTGTACTTAACCCCTTCCCTAACCACTATTTCCCCACTCCAAATTCCACCCCAAGCAGCTTTCTCCCCATGGGATCATATATCTGGAAGTGGCTGTTGTTTTAAAAGGGTCAATAGGTTAATCTTGCATTTATCTGCACATATTATCTGCTTTGGTCCTTAGCCTGATACATAATCTTGTTGAAATTAGTATTTAGGTTTAAGACCGTTTGGCCATGACTGGAAACATTGGTTTAGTTGCATCTCCCTGTGATTCCCAAATTATGTTGACATATTAAAGGTACATCAATATGCTTACTTACTTATTCAGTGACTCTTAGGGCTCATTCTAGTGGGGGGCAGGTGGCTCTGATTTTGGTGAGGCTGTGAATCCATTCTGGGTTTTAGTTAGGTTAGAACAAAGACAAAACTCTAAAGGAACTATCCAAGGTGCTGAAACCCCACCAAATAGGTTCAGCACCTTGGATAGCTCCTTAGAGTTCTGATTGGTTCTTATTACAAGCTAGTATGGATACATGGCCCCACTGAAATCAGAGCGACCAGCTCTGATTTACATCCATACAACATCAAGTAATGTCTTCCATATGTAAATGGGCAATCACAGACAGAAATTTGTATCACCTCACATTGTCACAAGCACAATATTTTCAATGGAATCAGTTTACTCCTTCAGCTTCCACTCATCTATGTGTACAATAATGGTAGAGAAACTGAGTGATGTGTGTGCGTGTTTGACCCCATCTTTGACAGAGTGTCAATGCAATAACAGGCTATTCGATTGAATCCCCTCCATTTAAGAGGCAGGACTCTTCACTCCCTAGAAATGATCACACCTTTCCAACTAAATTCTACTACCGGAAATGGAATGGCCATATATTTTGATAAATCTCCCAAGTAACTTCTTGGTATACACATGGTTCCACACATGCAAACAAGCCCTTTTGAATGGTTAGGAGGTGTTTTTCAGCAATTCTCTGGACTTCCAGCCTTCTGGTTTGCTGTCCCCCCCACCCCACAAAAAGAAAAGCCTGGCCAGATCTACACTAAGCAGGATATGACACTTTGAAGACGTTTTGAGAACTGTATATAGGGTGTGTCCTGGACCCCAACCGTTGTCACTGTTATAAACTGTTTTAAAGCAGTAGTGTAGATCCTGTCCCTATCAGTAAAACTGGTATGAATGAAATTGACATGCACCAATCTATTTAATAACCATGTTGATTCACATCTTAAGGCACCAGTTTTAAATAACATCTGAAGTAGCTGTATGTGTGCTAAGAGAATATCTGCTGAATCCTGGCTTCATTCCTATTCTGGAATTTTTTGCTGAAACTGACATTTGTGATTCAGATATTAATCCAATAGGACACGCATAAATCCTCAGAAAAATATATGTCTGTTTTTATGCTGTTTCCTAAAATCTCCCAGACAGCAGTAGATGTCACTGCAGTCAACAAGGAATATGTAGGAGAAGAAACAGTGGGATATCTGAAAAAGTAATGTGACATTATAGCCTAAAGGCCAAATGGGAAACTTTTTCTTGCTCATGCCAGTCCCTCAGATAGAGGGAGTTGCCTCTGAGAATCCTGGAAATGCCACCATAAGCCAGATGTCTTTGAATCAGTGCAAGGAACCAATATAGGTTCAGCACCTTGGATAGCTCCTTTAGGATTCTGGCTGGTTTTGACTATAACTTGGGATGGATTAAGAGCCCCACTGAACTCAGAGCCACCAACCTTCACTGCTTTGAATTACATTGATGCTCTGTGGAGAATCAATGTTTAGGGAAGAAGGATAACCCTGCTGCTAATCACATTGTTCCATATAATTATCAAAACTAAGCAGGAATCCTCACCACTGGTTGTACTTTTGTATTGCGGTTTTATATTGTGGTTTTAACTCTTTATATTATATTTTATGCTCTACTTATGGTTTCAATTTTTGATAAATACCCAGAGAGCTTCAGCTATTGGGTGGTATAGAAATAAAATAAATAAATAAACAACCCAGGTAGGCCTGTTAATTTAAAACTTCAGCCAATTAAATGCAATATTAATTATTCAAAATGAGGGCCAACACAGTCACTCCCATAGATGCCAGGATTGATGCTAAAGTATATGTGTTGCAGGGGGTCTCTGATTGGATCTCCTAAAAATCTCACTCACTAACTCACCTCCCCCCCTCCAATAAAGCAGCCATGTTGTTGCAGGGGGGAAAGCTGAATTGGATTTGGGGAGTGGTGTTGGGGGAAGGGGCTATAACCCTTTTCCTCTGTCCTCTCTCCCACCTAACAATGATAAAGCCCTTAGAGCCTTGGCTTGGAAAAAAGAAGTTAAGGTGCATAAGTGCTCTTATGACCCATGTAAGGGGCCAGATCCCTACTCAACATGCATCGGAGGCATGGGAGTGAGTAGTCTTTACCCTTCACCACATGTTAAGAACCAATCTCTGCCCCTAGTGGTAATCTTTAGAAGTACAGCCTGTCTGGAAAGAACATTCCAGTTCTGGTCTGACTCCCCTCACTCAGATTGGCCATTGGCTCTTTCCTTAGAGGAAGGAGTATAAGGAGACTTCCTGTTTCATTAGTTAGAGAAGCAAGGTTGCCTTGACTTCTGGTGTGCCTCTGGGTGGGGCTGGATCAAACTACTGTTTTATAATGGTATTGAAGTGCACTTACAACTGTTGGGGGCCATGATACATTCCATATATTGTTTTTAAATTGCTTTCAAAGTGTTCTATCCTGATTGGTGTAGATCTGGCCTGGGTTTCTAGTCACTCTCTGGTCCTGCCTCTGGTTTTGTCCTCCAATCCTGGTTATTCTTTGGTTTTGATTTGTTCTACAATTCTCCCTACGGTTTGTCCTCTGAATGTGACTAATAGCAACCTGGACTCCAGGCTCACTCAATTCCACTGTCTATGGCCCAGCTCTGGTCATGTATATTGGCATTTCCCTGTCAATAAGTGCCTGCTCATGCAATCCAACCACTCCTCTTTTGTGGTGGTTGGATCACAAGAGTGGACCATACTCACTTTTAGGAAAGTGTGAATGTACACACCGAGTCATGGGTTCCACATGTTGTGGGGAGTGAGTTGAGCCTAAAGTTTGCTCCCACTGCCAGCAACTTGTCACTGCAAATCCTCTCTTTGGGTGCGCGACAGGGGAAGGAGGTTGTCACAACCTAACACTCTATCCGCACCTTGGCTTTTGCTCTGCTGAGATGTATGGGATGACCCCAAACATATTGTTTAGCAATCCTTGGCTCGGGGTTGGGGTATTTTCAGTGGCAACGAAGAATGCGTCTCGGCTAGCTGTTGGTTTACAACACAAAATTGTGGTTACAATATTGCCTGTTCAAAAATAGCGATTATTATTATGTGAACTGCTAAGGCCACACTTGGATTCAGGATTACAAACTTCCAATATGTGTACAAATGAGCAGCCGTCACAACCTTCTCCTTTAATTTGATGCTTGTCAACACAATTCTACAAAACAGTGAATCTGACTAAAATGCATAATATCTAGAAAATAAAAATAAAAATAGAGTTATTTATACTGCTAGTAGGAAAAGAAATGATCTGAAGTTCATAATTGCCAGAGGGCTGCATTGGGGTCAGTGCATCTCCAAGACAAACATCTTCCAGCATTCAGCGTCCAGCTCTAGCTTACTATGCCGATGGTCTGAAGAGGTTTCATTACTATGAATCTGTCAGAGTACATGACAACCCAGTTTCTACAAGAACAGGCTTTGATTCCGTTTGCAGTAGCAAGGCATGAATTTAGGCTGGATGTATTTGGTTTATTTATTATATTTTAGACCACTTAATATGCAAAAGTATGGCCCTGATCAGAAAACACCTTAAAGAGCCAGTGTGGTGTAGTGGCTAAAGTGTTGGACTGGGAGTCAGGAGATCTGGGTTCTAGCCCCCACTTGGCCATGGAAACCCACTGGGCGACTTTGGGCCAGTCACAGACTCTCAGCCCAACCTACCTCACAGGGTTGCTGTTGCGAGGATAAAATGGAGAGGAGGAGGATTATGTATGCTGCCTTGGGTTCCTTAACAGGAAAAAGGTGGGATATAAATGCAATAATAAATAAAAATAAATAAATAAACCACAGTAGTTAAGGCTTTTTTGTTGTTGTTAACCATGGTTTAACAGGGCCTATAAATTGAAGTGGTTCACACTAATATTGGATATAGATTACAATACAAAAATAATATAAAAACAATGTAAAATAATAAATAATTAAAAACATTACAGCAAAGACAATAATCAATCACGGGAAACCCGGATAAACAAATATGTTTTCAAGAGGCATTTGAAGCTTGCCACAGTTTCTGCCTCTTGAGCATGTTACACAGGATGGGTGCTACTACTAAGAAGGCAAACTGATGTGCTATTGCTTGGCAACTTTGTATTGATTGTGGGACAACCAATCAAGGTCTCATTTGAAGATCTCGGTGGTTAACTGGGGAAATGGCCAGCTAGATATATCAAGATGTCTCATACTGAGTCATGCCATTGGTCCATCAAGCCCAGCTTTGTCTTCTCTGACTGGCAGCTGTTCTATAGCCGTCTTTCCCATCAACTCTTACCTAAGCCTTTTAACACATACCAAGGACTGAACCTGGGACTTTCTGTATCCAAACCAAATGCTCCATCACTGAGAGATGGTTCATTTAGGAATGGGCAATTTGGGGGCAATTTGTCCTAAATGCTTCTTAGCAGGGACAGCTTTAGACCAGATGTTGCAAGGAGCTTCTGTGGTGTCCCTTTCATTTGTTACAATTTTGAATAACTTCTCTCTCTTTCCTTGCCTCCATTTTGCATCTGTAGCCCAGTTTACAAATTCAATGCATAATTTATCCCTGTTATATAAGATGATAAATTTGAACATTAGGATCTGTAAATCTGTAAGGGTTTATTGTTGTTCATGTGGCATGGAGCTTTTCTACATGAGGTATTTGTTGAGCACTCATCATTCCCTACTCATGGTTGTTTACAGGTTCTTTAGACAGCATTGTGATCCTCCAGTTGTGCTTCTGTTTTCAAACAGCACTTGAGGTGAGGTTTTTTTAGAGAACAGAAAATGTGGTATTACTTCTGAAAGTGAAATAAAATGCTGTTTTCACTTGTATATTAGTGGTATTCCACAATGCCACCTAGAGACTATGTAGTGGAAAGGCAGGAAAGGAATACTCAAATCACAATTCTACAATGAAACTGGAAGTAGATGCTGTGGGTTAATAGCATTGAAGAAAAGCTCATGAATTGTTTGTACTTTTTCCCAACAGTTGAGTGGATAGTGAAGTAGATAGATTGTGGCATTTGTTCCCTGAGCTCAGCATCCTCCTCCCAAGCCCAGTGCTATAGGCCATATGCTCTTCACCTGTCCCGTACGTACAGTGTGCTGTGCCTGAGCTCCAGACTCACTGAAACTTGGGAAATCTTCGCGGTGGCTAAAGCAGGTACTGAATTTATTCTTGGTCACAAAACCAAGAATAAAATACAGTGTTAAAATACAATACAATATAAATACAATATTTAAAATACAGTCCAATACATACTACAATGCAAAATATACAATACAATGCAATACAAAACAGTAAAATGCAACTTTCCTTTCTAGTAGAGGGAAAATGAGGCCAATTACCAGCTTGAGTTTAGACCTTTAAAAGACTTTTAAAAACTAAAAGTTTGTGCTGCATTGAAATCCTCCTCCTCCTCACCTGGCACTGAAAAGAAAATGACGAAAGTGCCAGGCGAGTCCCTGTGGGAAGATTATTTCAGAGCTGGGGTGCCACTGCTAAGAAGGCCCTCTCCCTTGTATCCAGCTGCCTCACTTCATGCCAGGGGCAGATGAAGCCTCCTCATTATAGTAAATCAATGCAATAGAAGGCACCTGGGCATGGGCAGCCAACCTTGCCCATGTGAGGAGAGCCAGTGTGGTGTACTGGTTAGAGTGTTGGGCTGGGACTCAGGTGATCCAGGTTTTAGTCCCTACACAGCCATGAAGCTTACTGGGTGACTTTGGGCCAATCACAGACTCTCCGCCTAACCTAACTCACAAGGTTGTTGTGAGGATAATATAAAGAGGAGGAGGAAGGTTATGTGGTCCACTCTGGGTTCCTTGTGAGAGAAAAGAAGGGTGTGTGTGAAAATGGGGACACCTTTCATATATGATCCTCTGGCAGTCCTTCAAATAGAGAACTGTCCTCTGTAAAAAAAAAAAAAAAAAGGACACCTGGCCACCGTATGTCAGAGTCTTATTTGCAAGAACAGTCTGCAAGGAGATCTTTCAAGCTGAAATGTGGACTGCAGTGCTATGCGTTATATCCTGCCCTTGTTCATCTCTAGATGGCGTATTACAATGACAGAGGGACCACGGGCTTTGTTTGGACACAGGAGGTACATGTGAAGCTCAGCAGACTCAGCTGCTTTCCTTCTGTCACCTTTCATAGCAGGAACAAAAAATGTATCCTTGGCATGTTTGGTGGAGAGCTCAAAAAAGCATTCCCTCCCCCCTCCCGAGGCTGAAATGGTTTTCAGTCTTTTTTTTAAATTACTTCTGACATTAAACTTTGCCCTTGTTCAAGCTCAGGCTAACAACACATCCATCTTACTGAAGTCTAATAGTACAGTTTGGACAGAATTTTGCAGCTTGAAAAACACCAAGAATCACAATTTAGATGTGGTAAAGTAGTTTGTGTATATATATTTATGGGAGCCTTCAGTTGGAAGAATAAGACATTGGTTCTGATCCAAGGCTGACTCCAATGATAATCGGTTGCCTGGTAGCTTGTAGAACATCCTGCAGAGGGTGGCTTCCTACCCTCAGCCGGGCAGCCATATTTGGTTGCTGCTGTGTTCAGGATTAGGCCTTTGGGTATGCCAGTGCATGTGTGTGTAACTGTTTGGAGTGTTATGGTGTTGTGCAATAGCTTAATCCTTTAAGTCCACAATATATCTCGGAGCAGGTCCCATTGCACTCAAGGGGGCTTACTTCTCAGTAGACATGTCTAGGCTTGCAGAATCAGAGACGGCAACTGTCCACAACCAGCAGGGAGTTGGCAAGTGCCAATTTTTAAAGCAATTTTCCATTCACTTCTGTATGCCCAGTGGTCCTGGAAAATAGTAATATGTGAAGCAGTAACTTTTTATTTATTTTCCTGATAGACTATCCAGATCAGAGTGCTAGAGGAAACTTGTCTTGGCCAAAAAGGTTATGAATTAAACTGGAATCAGGTTATTATTAAATTGCATCCTCACCTTGTAAGCTGGTCCTTTTGGACTAGTTGCTCAGCTCATTAGGGATATTGGGGGTGAAGGATATTCATTGGACCATTGAACTTGCTTTATGTAGTTATTTCCCTCTTAGATCAACACACCACCCTATTTCAAAGACTTGTAGGCGTAACAATACATTAAAGCCCATATAAACAAATACAGTTTCAATAAACCCACATACTTCAGCACATGGTTTACCTTGTGGAACTTCCTGTCACTAGATGTGGTAGTGGTAGCCATTAGCTTATATGGCTCTAACAGGGGATTAGACAAATTCATGGAGAATTAGGTTATCAATGGCTACAAGTCACGAGGGACTATATGTTAGTTTCAAGTTCAGAGGCGAGTATAGCCCTTTTCAGGCGTTTGCTTGAGTGTGTGGGGGCTTAATGTGTACTGAGATGGGGCCATGCATGCTGGCCCCACCCCTATGTCTCTAGGTGTACTGGCTCTGCCCCCCCTCAGTTCAGACCTGGCTGTGTTGAACTGGCAAAGTCAGAAAGGGAATTCTACTCAGGTTAGCTTGAATGCAAGTACAACTCTCAGATTGATTATGGGTCCTGCCTAGGGATATCGGAGGAATCCAGTGGGGGAATGGAGCTCAAAAGGTTTTCATCAGCTTGTCCCCTGGACGCCATTCCATTTTCCACCAGCTGGCCCAACTTGGTCTGCAGTGAATTGGGCCAGCCACCAGATATTCCATTTTAAAAATAATAATACTGAAATTTCATCTGCAATTTGCGAAATTTGCGCAAATTCTACAAATTGCAGCTGAAATTTGCACAGATGTCAGTTGCAATTTGTGCACATGTCTATTTATAATGCTACCCACAACAACAGGGTTTCATTTCGCTGCTCATTTTCTGAAGTGATATATATCCCATTTCAGTTGTAATGCCCCATTGCAATTCTACATTGGACAAACAGGCCAGTTTCTGTGCAAAATAATAAATGAACACAAATCTGCCATCTGAATGGGCAATATTCAGAAACCAACAAGAGAACATTTCAATCTCTCAGGACACTTTGTTACTGACCTTAGGGTGGCTATTCTCGAGAGCTAAGAATTTTAAAGGGAAAATCTAGCATTAAACTGCTGAACTAACACTTATCAAGAACTTCAGTTGTATCATTTCTAGCCTGAACCGAGATTGTGGTTGTCGATTTTTTAAAAATCACACTACATCTGTTCATTATTTTATCAATGCCAAGATGTTAATCTTGTGAACAGTCACTGTTACTTTACAAACATCTAAGCTTTATCATAATTATCACTGTCTGTATTTCTTGCATGTCATTCCTCTTTCACCTCATCATTAACATTTCCCCTTCATCCATTATGTTACTGCCCTCTTTTATTGTCATTCTCACTGTACCAATTTTAATTAATTCTTATTTTATATTGTTTTTAAATTATATACATTTCAATGTAAAACGCATATGGGTTTTTAATTATTAAGCAATATAGAAGAATGTGTGTCTGTATACAGTATGTATATGAGGGTGTGCACACTCACACTCAGGATGCTTTAGTTCCTGAAATCTTATGCCATAACAAATGTGTTATTTTTTAAGATTCATTGCTATTCTTACAGGTAACAGGACACCATTTTATTGCCTTCAGGGAGTGCCTAAAGGAGGGTGTTGTAGGAAGTGCATGGTAGCTTTTAAAAATGTGCATGCAATATGCATGGTGTAGTTATACATAACAATAAGGAAGGATCCATTTGTATGTAATAGCCAAGGACTTGCTGGAAGCGATTTAATATTTTGTAAAACCAAGCCCCTTGTCTTGGTATACAGTAGCTGGGTTTTGGAATGAGACTGAATGAGGTAGCAAAATAAATATTTCCGTGTATGTTTGTAAGTATCTGGTCTAGTCTTAAGATAAGAGGATCATATATTTACCAAAAGGTTTACAATGAAGTTCCTTCCTAATAGCTTTTTGTCTTCTAATCGCCTTTTGCCTTTCGTAATAGGGTTTATTTATTAAGCTTTAAGAGGTGATTTTTTCAGACACCTAATTATTGCATATCTAAATGTTGTTTCAACAAATACAGCCTTATAACCCCTTAAAATGTTAAAATGCTTTATTTGTGGTGGTTATAGTTCTGAGAGAGATCATGATATGTTGTCTGGAAAAAAGGGAGGATGAAAAGTAGGGCAATGGGAATGCAGTATGACTTACCTCTTAATTTCTCAATCAAGAGATTGCTGGGCACTGCCAGAGCCATTTATAAATCTCAGCATTTCATAATCCTGTTCAACAAGGGGCATTGTGGGAATCCGAGCAGCAGTGTTTACAAGGGTGAGCACCACTGCGTGAATTCTTGTAAGCAGAATTGAGGTCAGCACACAGCCCACCTTGACTGAGCTCCCTGTCTCAATTATCTTCAGAGGGTTAAAGTACACACTACATTAAATCCATAGCATGTTGCTTATCGTAACCCCTTCCCCCCCACACTTTGTGTGGGCATGCAGGGCCCCAGTCTGGATCAGGACCACCATGCAAGTATAGGGTGTTAAACTTTTTGACTGGCCGCTTTCCCTTTTGAATTAATTTCCCCAAGTGTGAGCTAAAGAAATAAATAAACCCTTCAATGCTGCCATTGAAGCTTTAATTTCTTTGTTTAGCCTCTAAGGCCAGATCTACAGCAAGTAGGATATAGCACTATGAAAGTGGTATGAAAGTAGTATATAAGAAGCAGGAGCCACACTGCTGCTTTAAAGCAGTATTGAAGTGCACTGACAACTGTTGGGGCCCATTGGCACAGACCATATACCACTTTCATACTGCTTTCATGCCACTTTCATTGTGCTATATCCTGCTTGGTGTAGATCTGGCCTAAGAAGAAGGAGGGATTAAGAGGAGAGTGACTGGGTCAGAAAACATAACTCCTATCCGCCCATCCATGTGCAGTGGTCTTGATCTGAATTGGGCTCATGGGCTTACATTAAAGGGAGGATGAGGATGAGAAGAAGAAGGTTAGGATCAGCTACACCCTATCATTTAATGTAGCATGTAGTAGTACACACATTGTTTGCTGCTGGTTACCCTGTGCCCCTCCAAAGGAGAAAAAAGTGGCCGGGATAGGGCAGCAAGCTGCAGCAGAAGTGAGAGTTATGAGTGTAGAATTGAACCCTAATTTCCCCAGTTAAGAACATAAGAGCTAAGCTGGATCAGACCAAGGGTCCATCTAGTCCAGCACTCTGTTCACACAGTTGACCAGTTGTTGACCAGGGACCCACAAGCAGGACATGGTGAAACGGCACCTTCCCACCCATGTTCCCCAACAACTGGTGTATACAGGGTTACTGCCTCTGATACTGGAAGTTGCACGTAGCCATTAGGACTAGTAGCCATTAATAGCCTTCTCTTCTATGAATCTATCCAGCCCCCTTTAAAGCCATCCAAACTGGTGCCCATCACCACATCTTGTGGTAGTGAATTCCAGAGTGAAGGCCAACTAATGGTTTGTGCTGCAATTAGGATTTTAAAAAGCGTCTAATGGCAGAAGGTTGGGCTGGGCTGAGGATGGGGGGCATGGGTGGGGCAGGGAACATTTGACCCATGGTTGGCTTGTTCCCCACCCCTGGTCTAACCAGTAAAGCTCCCTGGCTCTCACCCTGTTCTGCACTTTTAACAATCTAAAAAATCTTTGACTATCCAGAGGCATTTTGTCACTGGAGTTGCAGCAATCCTGATGTAGTAATAACAGTGCTGTGGAGGGGGGCAAGAGGGGGCAACCCCCTCCCCCAAAGACTCCCTCCCTGACTGGTGGCAGAGGCAGATGCCTAGAGACAGAACTGCTGAACAAGAACACAAACTTTCCTCTTGGAACTATTGGTTTGGAAGAAAACCGAAAAGCCATGTAACCCTTTCTTTGCCCACCCTGCTAATCACCCACTCCGGACACAATTCTTGTTGGCATGGTAGAAGCGGTGGTTTCAGGGAAGAGTCATGCTCCACATATTCTCACTCCTCCTTTCTCACTGTCAAGAGCCGTCTTCTTTTCCCCTAAGTAATCTCAGCAGCTGAGGTAGCACCGTAGTGGAGTGGAGTATTTTCCCTGTTCTGTCTCCTGCTGAAACGTTTGAAACTGACAACTTGTTAAGCTGCTCCTGGGCTTGTTGAGAAACGATCCCTTTGTGTAAATTGGTTCACCTGATAGTGCTCTTCCACTTCCTGTAGTCTAATGTAACGAGACCACAGGAAACAGGCCTCTTCAGAAACAGGGGAATGTGTATCGAAGGAGCAGCCGCATAGGGAAAAAAAAGGACACAGCTAGTAAAACTCAGGGGAGAATGGAATTGGCATTCGATTGTGATTGTGTCAAGCCAAACTCCTTGGCAGAGGAAACTTTGAGTGAGTTGTCAGAGTTCTTTGCGCACATGTGTTCATTTTCTCTTGTCTTAGGCCAGAGCCCTTTTCTGTGGCTCCCATCTTCACCCCAGCCACTGCCACAATGTCAAATTTGCTGCTGAAAATTGGTGGTACGATGGCAGGCGCAAACAAAAACATCAATTTCTTTTTAAGACAAGGCACATGGAAAGGCTGTAGGGAGGGTGGTTTTTGCTCCCTGGTTTAAAGAGAAATTGCTGCTTTCTTGCCGCTACTCCACTGCATTTGATGGCACCAAATTTGATGGTGTGGCAATGGGGAAGGCACAGCCCCCCCATGGGTTATTGGGGGAATTAGCCCCTGAAAGTTGCTCCCCCCATGTCTTAGGCCAAGAGTGGGGAACGTTTCACCTTCCAGTTGCTGTTGGACATCTGAACTCCATCATTCCTGATCATTGGGGGCTAATAGGAGTTGGAGTCTAACAATATTTGGAAGGCCACCACATTCCCACCCCTGTCTTAGGCTTCGGACTGGTGTGCCACAGATAGGGCTGACTCAAGACATTTTGCTGTCTCAGGCCAAGGACAAGATGATGGCGCCCATTCCATGCACAGAAGCTGGTCACTGGACTGGCAGCGGAATCAAATTTCCACACCAGCAATGGAACAGTGTCCTCCACTGAACCTGGAGGCAGCAGGCTAACTTAGAGGGTGAAGGGAAGGGTGTGGGGCACACAGCTCTGACCTCCAGCATCTCGCCACCTCTTGCTGCTTTCCCTCAGCATCCACCACCTGAGGAAACCACATCACTCTGCCTAATGGTAGGGCTGGCCCTGGTAAGAGCCATGCATTTCAGTCCTAAGCATATTTACTCACGATCAAGTCACAAGGAAGATGTTCAGATCGGTAGTATTTCATAGGCCTCCCTTGTCCTGAGCCCTTGTGGTGTTATGGAAAAATGACTGATTTCCCACTACTCCCTTCTCCTGTCTCTGCTCTCCCATTCCTTCTTTCAAGATCCCTCATTTCCCTTTCCCAGGGTGCCACCCTTGGGTGATTTCTAGGTGATTTGGATGAGTAGAATAGACCCCCTACTCCCAGGTAGGAGAGAAAAGCCCCATTTACCTATTTGGGTAAGGTCACTTACTCAGGGGTAAGGACGAGCCCTAGCTGCTGGTTAAATCACCAGGCGCTTGGCACACACACACACACACCTCTTATTTCCTTTCCCCACAGTTCAGTGGGAAACCAGGGAGAGAAATAAGAGCTGGGAGGCTCGCCCATCAAAAGGAAGGTCAGGCACCAAGGGAGGGTAAAGCAGGAAGCTTTCTGCCAGGTAGGCAAGGTGAGACAGGAATGTCCCAGGGACATTGCGAGGGGGAGGGAACCAGGGAGGGAGTGGTGGACAGGGATTAGTTAAAGACAATGGAATACGTGACAGGAAGGTCCCAGATTCATTACAGGGTCAAGATAAGCATACCACTGAACAAGTTGCTAAGTTTCTTAATCATGCAATCCTTACCAGATCAGTTATGGTGGCAGGATTTTCCTTTGCTTCTAGCACAGAACTTTAAGGAGGCTCATGTAATCATACTCTGTTTTAATTTCATGTATTTTAAATATTTATTACATGTTTTATATGTTTTATTGGTCTGTTGACTGTAATAAAAGGAATTGACCCATAGAGGTTTCTCCAGGCTACTAAGGGAATCATGTGATAACGGAGTTTGCAAAGTCAATGGGGTCTCTCACCCATCTGGGCACGTCAAGAAAACAGGGAGGAGGATCAGCTGTGACGATCTGAGCAAGCAACCAATTATTTGCATACAATGTTTCCCCACTGTATAAAATGAAAAGTAAACTTATGTTCCAGGCCCTTTTCCCTTACATTGACAAGGGAGAGGGACCTTTGTACAAAGAGATTTTTGGTACCTGAGGTGGAAATAAACTTTCCTTTTGAAAACCTGCATCCGGATGGGTTTTTTTTTATTTGGCTCAATTGGTTCGTATTCCACAATATTTATAACAGTGGGGGAGGAGGAAGCTATAAATTCACTCAAAGAAACAACAAGCACCCTCCAGAATGTCACTATCTTCAAAAGGTCAACTGTATTTGCTGTACTATCTACCGCAGTGATCTCACTTAGCTTTTCAATGGAACACCCTGCTGTTGTACTTCAGTTGTACTGATACAAGGTTGATGCAGTTAGATCCACCCTTTTGTATTAGACTTGCTAGCGCAGCAGTATTCTGTTATTGTATTCTTCAGAATTTCCTCTCGCAACCTACTTGACAGAAAGGCTTCAAGAGATTGAAAAAGGGTGAGTTCAATTCCTTGAGCACAAGGTAAAAGCCACCAAGAAAAAAGACCCCTTTCCCTCAACCCTGATGTATTATTATTTTCATTACAGTATTGATTGTACCATTCGTGCGGTCTTTTAACTACGGCTCCAAACTTGGCCAGATATATATATATATATATATATATATATATATATATATATATATACATTTTATTTTTTAATTAAAAATTACGTTTTTTACATTTTATTTTTTTACTAGCCCTATCCGGGTATTCTGTACCTGAGTAGGGCACAGTGGAGATGGGTGGCCCCAAAGTCTGTGGGTCTGTGAATCTGCTCCGGGTTTCAATCAGAACCAGTCAGAACTCTAAAAGAGCTATCTAAGATGCTGAAGCCAACCCCCCCCCCCAAATGTCAGCCCCACTGACATCAGAGCCACCAGCCTCCACTGGTAAGGCAACACACGAGAGGAAGGAATGCTGTTGCCTTGCCTTATCTCCTTTGTTGCATTGCATCACCCTCTATTCATGGAGGGGGACTGCTTGAAGAAAAGTCCATATTCCTCTGTTGTTGCTCATGCCCCCCTCCCCTGTTTTTTTAAGAGAGCTCCAAGTAATGAAACAGGCTGGATGACATCTAGCGTGTGAGTGGCATAAGACTTGACGTGGTGTTTTGGCAGTGAAGGCAGTAAAGATGGCTTACTTTGCTGCCTCTGTTGCATCCTTGAGTAGCCACCCAACAGAATGATTCCAGGTGGTTTGGGGGTTATTAACCCCAGAGAATGATATGTTATAAGCTCTATATGGTTCAGGTCCAGGTTATTTGAAAGAACGTATTCTCCCTTATGAGCCTGCCCGTGCTTTGAGATCTTCTGGAGAAGCCCTCCTTTCAGTCCCACCTTCTTCACAGGCACACTTGGTGGGAACATGGGAGAGGGCCTTCTCGGTGGCTGCACCAGTGCTCTGGAACTCTCTTCCCGGGGAAGCTAGGCTGGTTCCCTCCTTGATGGGCTTTCGGAAGCAGGCTAAAACTTTTTTGTTCAAGCAGGCCTTTGGAGAATAATCCAGCCCTCCATCTATGTTAATGTCTTATAATTTTGTTGTGTATTTTTTAATTGTTTATGGTTTTGTTTCCCTCCCCCCCATGTATATTTTAAACTTTGTAAGGCTGCCTTGAGGCCCAGCATTGGGCAAAAGGTGGGATACAAATAAATATAATAATAATAATAATAATAATAATAATAATAATAATAATAATAATAATAAGTTGGAACCCTTGGAGACCTGTTGTAATACTTTTGCAAGGCACTTAGAGGATAAAATCACTTGTTCTCATACCAATCTTAGCACTACTACCATGACAGGTCCTGGTGAGTTGTCCAATGTTCCTTCTTGTCCAGCTTCCTGGGGTCAGTTTCAGCTGTTGTGGCTAGGGAAGTGGACAAGACACTTGCATTGGATCAACCAATCACATACTGTATTGACCCTTGCCCATCATGGCTGATTTTTCTCACTAGCTGAGGAGGGTTGACCAGATGGGTCCAGGGAGTGGCAAATGCATCATCGCATGAGTGAAGGGTGGCTGCTGCCCTGAAAGAGGTAGTGGTGCGACCACTTCTGGAAAAGCTTTCATTGGATCCAGAGAGTTATCACAACCACCACCCAGTCACTAATACTCCCTCCCCTTTTGGGCAAGGGGCTTGAGAAGGTGGTGACAAACCAACTGCAGACATTCTTGCAAGATACTGATTATCTAGTCCCATTTCAGTCTGGATTCTGCCCTAGATATGGGACAGAATTGGCCTTGATTGTCCTGGTGGATGACCTTTATCGGAGAGGGACAGAGGGAGTACAACCTCATTACTTTTACCTAGGGATGTATGAGAATCCCATCTTGGGGGTGAAATCTCAACAAATTTTACTAGCTTAGCCCTGGCAGATTTCATTCAGTTTCCCTTTCCTAGCATTAACTCAATCTGTAGTGACTTGATCCATTATGTGGATTTCAGATTTATTTATTTTTTAATGGCAATGGCTATTTATGCAAATAGGATCATGGTCGTCGTCGCGCCCCTTCCTCCCCGGTTCTTTAAACATGTGCATATGTAATGTGTGTGTTTTGGGGTCTTTAGATGGGGTTGTAACTTTTTTAAAAATATATATTGGTGGTCTTTTGCAAGTCCACCTATTTACTTTGTTGTCCCATTGTAAAAATGCTTGTCAGTTTCATCCTTTCCACACACTACTACATTCAGCTCTCCAGAGCCATATTCTGTACTTGAAAAAGAACTTGTCAATTTCATCCTCCACTTCAGGCCTTTCCTTGCTAAGGAACATTTTCATTTAAAGGAAGGCTACTTCACATTACAAACACGCCCACTCCCAAAGCACCGTCTCAGCACCTTAAAACAACAACAACTCACTCCTTCGCAAACGCACAGAAGTGAGTGACAGCTGCTAGAAGAGAAGGCAGGGTGAAATAGAAAGAACATTAAAGCCTGCTTGAAATGCTTGAAACAAAATGTCAATGTCCTTGTAAAACATTTATAACATTTTGTTTGGAGCACTTTCAAGCAGGCTTCAATGTTCTTGTCAATTTCATCCTGCCTTCTCTTCTAGCAGCTGTCATTCGCTCCTGTTTACTTGCGAAATTTGAAATTAAAATTTAATTTGCAAAAAAATATAAATTGTGAATGCATTTGGGAAACTCTCAGGTATCCTTTCTTCATGGTTCCTAAAAGAAGGGAAAAATCATCCTCGGGCTGAGAAAGATGAGGGAGAATGGCAGCTAAAGGAAGCCCAGTAGTAATTGTTCCAAAAAGGAGACGCAATAGGTGCAGGGAAGTATCTCCCCTTTGTTGACTTCCTCAGGAAGTGTGGAAAGTGGGTAGACACTTCCAAGTGTCAGATCAAGGCTTAATAGCCAGAGAATGACACTGCCAAGGGGTAGATATTGAGCCGTATCCTTTTTGCCTTTCTGTTACTGCTCTGCTTGACATTTGCACAATGTCTCACCTTTCACTAGTTACTGCTTTGCTACAAGGTTTTTTGTATGTTTAGCAATCCTGCTCACTGCTCTGAGAAGGCACTTTAGGTAGGGTGACCATATGAAAAGGAGTGGCCAGATACCAAAGAGGGAAGGGCTCCTTCAGCTTTAACTGTTGTGATGAACCGCCCAGAGAGCTCTGGCTATTGGGCGGTATAGAAATGTAATAAATAAATAAATAAATAAATAAACAAATAAATAAATAAGATGAAGAGGGAATTTCACCAGGTGCTGCATGCATAAAAATGACAACTGCTGAAATTCCTCTTTCAATACAACTGTTAAAGATACGGAAGCCCTGTCATCCTTTCCATATGGTCACCCTAGCATTAGAAGCAGGAGTGCTTGTAATGTGAAGCAGCCCTTTTTACACACACACACACACACACACACACACACACACACACACACACACACACGTTCATTAGCAAGGCAAGCCCCAAACGGGGGGGGGGGTCCACTACAGTCTGCCACCACTTATTAGAATGGGAACACTGCCAAATTTACGCATTGGGCTTAAACAGAACACAGTACCCAGCATTGCCTAACCCTACTTTTGCTTGATCTCTCAGCAGCTTTCGATACTGTTGGCGATGGTATCCTCCCGGTCCAGCTTTGTGGACGGGAAATCAGGGACATTGTTTTAGAATGCTTCCACTCTTAACTGCAAGGTAGGATCCAGAGAGTAGCATTGGGTGGCTGCACCTCACTCCCCCATCAATTATGCTACAGTGTTCCTTAGCTAGCATTTTGTCTCCAATGCTATTTAACATACATATGAAGCCTTTGGGTGTGGTCTTTAGGAGTTTGGGGGCAAGGCATCACCCAAGGCATACACTTATGACACTCAGCTCTATTTCTTCATTACCTCTGAATCAAGAGGGGGCATGCATGACCTGGACTGGTGCATAATTGGGCTGGATGAGGACCGATTAGCTGAAGTTGAGTCCTGATAAATTGAAATCACCATGTGTAAGTCGTTACCGGTTCCAGGAATTAAGGCATTTATTTATTTATAAACAAAGCTCCCTGGATGGTTCACAATTTACCTGTTCTGCATGGGGTTGCATTCCCCATGAAATAATGGGTATGCAGTTTGAGGGTGCTCCTAGATTTACCATTGTCATTAGAAGCCCAAGTGACTCCTGTGGCATGGAGCGCCGTTTGCCAACTTTGGCTGGTACATCAACTGCACCTGTTCCTGGACAGGGATAGCTGAACCACTTCTATTCATGCATTGGTAATGTTGAGACTGAACTACTGTAATGCTCTCTATGTGGGGTTGCCCTTGACACTGGCTCAGAAGATGCACTTACTTCAGAATGCTGCAGTGAGGCTGTTGAATGGAGCGCATTGCCATGTGCACATAACACTTGCGCTGAAAGAGTTGCACAGGATGCCAGTTTGCTACTGACCCGGGTTATAACATATTTTTATTAATACAGGTTACATGACAGACTGTCTCCCCCCTATATAGGGCTCTATTTTATCCCCTATGCTGTTTAACATATACATGAAGCCGCTGGGGGAGGTTATCCGGAGATGTGGACTGAGGTGTCATCAATATGCGGATGATACCCAGCTCTACCTTTCCTTTTCATCAAACCCAGGTGAGGCAGTGACTGTTCTGAACCAGTGCCTGGGCACGGTAATGGACTGGATGAGGGCTAACAAACTGAGACTCAATCCAGACAAGACGGAGGTACTGTTAGCGGGTGGTTCATCTGTCCGGCAAGGT
Source organism: Elgaria multicarinata webbii (assembly GCF_023053635.1). Taxonomy (NCBI): domain Eukaryota; kingdom Metazoa; phylum Chordata; class Lepidosauria; order Squamata; family Anguidae; genus Elgaria; species Elgaria multicarinata. The sequence goes on along the minus strand of NC_086177.1, from coordinate 82,498,475 downwards.
GATGTTTGCCCTGTCCTGGATGGGGTTGCACTCTCCCTAAAGGATCGGGTCCGTAGTTTGGGGGTGCTCTTGGATCCAGAACTGTCACTTGAGGCACAGGTGAACTCAGTGGCAAAGAGCACCTTTTATCAGCTTAGGCTGATATACCAACTGCGCCCTTATCTGGACAGTGATAGCCTAGCTACAGTTATCCATGCTCTGATAACCTCTCGTTTGGATTACTGCAATGCGTTATACATGGCGCTGCCTTTGAAAACGGTCTGGAAGCTTCAGCTGGTACAAAACAGGGCAGCCCGTTTACTAACAGGGACTGGCCGACGAAATCACATTACACCAGTCCTTTTCCAGCTTCATTGGCTGCCAGTCCAGGTCCGGGCCCGATTCAAAGTGCTGGTATTGACATTTAAAGCCCTAAACGGTTTGGGGCCAGGTTATCTGAAGGAACGCCTCCTCCCATATGTACCTACCCGGACCTTAAGATCATCTACAGGGGCCCTTCTCCGTGAGCCCCTGCCAAAGGAAGTGAGGCAGGTGGCTACTAGGAGGAGGGCTTTCTCCGCTGTGGCACCCCGGTTGTGGAATGAGCTCCCCAGAGAGGTCCGCCTGGCGCCTACACTGTACTCCTTTCGTCGCCAGCTGAAGACCTTTTTATTCACTCAGTATTTTAACACTTAATTTTAACTTAAATTTAAATTATACTGTTTTAACTCTGTATTTTAACCTTATATCAATTTTGCTGCGTGGTTTTATCCTGGTTGTGCTTTTTATATTGTATTTTGTATTTGTGTTTTTAACTTGTTGGTTGTTTTATGATGGTTTTAACTTTTGTGAACCGCCCAGAGAGCTTCGGCTATTGGGCGGTATAAAAATGTAATAAATAAATAAATAAATAAATAAATATAGGTTTGTTAGACCATTATGATATTCAGATGAGTCCTTGCTGGCAGTGCCACACTCCACATATTCCCATTTGGCAGGAACACGGCAACAGGGGCTTCTCTGTGGTAGCCCCCTCCCTCTGGCGTGACTCTCCTCTGTAATATACAGGCACTAATGTTCATGCACCTTCAATGTTTACTAAAAACTTCCTTGTTTAACATGGCTGTCCCAACCTTATCTAAATGCTCTTTTCTTTAATTTACCTAAATGCTATTCTGCTTTTAATGACGTATTGCTTTATAATATGTTGTCAACCACTTAGGGCTTTTTGAAGTGGGAAGCGATATACAAATGTTCTTGAGTAAATAAATAATAAGATTGTGATGGGCAGACTTAAGAAAGTTTGCCTTGAAAATGTTGCAGGAGAAATGTGTAGAAGAGCGACTGGCAGCCATCACAGGAACTTGCTGCCTGAGACTGCGTCACTCTGGTCCTTCTAGCCCAGTAATATTGACACTGACTGGCAGGTGCTCTTCAGGGATTCTGGCTGGAGTTTTTCCTGCCCTGCCTGGAGATGCTCTCCCACTCACCTATGGCTCCTCCCCATTATCTTTTGTGTGATGGTGATGGATGATGATTATATATTTATATATCACCCCATAGCCGAAGTTCTCTGGGCAGCTTACAAAGGTGGCACCTGAATGGCCAATGCTAAACTGAGGTGACCATGTGGAAAGGAGGCCAGGGCTCCTGTATCTTCAACAGTTGTAGAGAAAAGGGAATTTCAGCAGGTGTCATTTGTACACATGCAGCACCTGGCAAAATTCCCTCTTCAGAACAATGGTGAAAGCTGCAGGAGTCCTGCCCTCTGTTGAATCTGGTCAACGGGACAAGGTTCCTGCAGCGTTAACTGTTGTGATGAAGAGGGGATTTCACCAGTGCTGCATGCATACAAATGACACCTGCTGAAATTCCCTTTTCTATACAACTGTTAAAGATACAGGAGCCCTGTCCTCCTTTCCATAAGGTCACACAAGCTGAACCAAATGGACTATGGTATGATCCAGCAAGACCAATCTCATATTTCACGTCTTGCCTCAAAACCCACCTCTTCTGCGGGACCTTCAGCTTATTCTCTTAACCTTCATTTCCAGCTGTAAGCCAAATTTGGTTTTGTTCCTTGTTTTCCTTCCCTCTCTCTATTGTTCTCATCTCTTTTTGATTGTCTCTGTGCCTGCGTATCTCTCTGAGATGCCATGTGCACTGATCAGAGAGCACCTCCCTACTACCGCAGTCCCATTCTTAGCAGTGGAAGGGGGGGGGGGACACTTCCTTCACATTTTTTTTTGGGGGGGGGGAGTTCTTTTTGGAATAATTCTGAAAGAGGTCTTTCGGGGTGGAGGACTCAGTACGTTTTAAGCAGAGAGTAGCAGTCAGAGGCTTCTCCTTTGTCTTCCTTTTCAACTCTTTTTCTTTCTTCTTTTTATTTAAACAGGTTTTTTTCTCTTTTTTGCTACTGCTGTTCTTTTTGTTTTTGTTTTTAAGGGCTTCCATAATTGCTATGCTAATGGGATGTTGCTGTTCAAGACAGTCCTGGGAGGGGAGTTCAAAGCCCTGAACCTTTCTCTCAGATACTGGAGGGCTGGCTGCAGTTGTGAAGGAAATGTGCTCTGCACAGAAGCACCTTCCTCTGTTTCCACCAGTATGAACGTTCCAAGAGTGAGGGTTGCCTTTTGATCAGCTTTCTTGTTTTCTCTCCTAGAGCCCCAGTGGGTTCAATGTACTGACTTCTCTCCCCCCACCCCACTTCACACACACCAGTTAGCTTCCCACTGTTCTTTCTTTCACACTCTCTGGGTAGAGCATTGCGATTCTTCCTCCCTCCATTTCTCCCACCCTCACACTGCTTCAAACTGAATCTCTCTCTCTCTCTCTCTCTCTCTCTCTCTCTCTCTCTCCCCCCCCTCTAATGTTCCTGAGCATGAACAAAGTGTACACACACACATACACACACACACACAGACAGTAGAGGACACATCCTGGCTGGGTTTAATGGAGCCTAGCTGCTCTCACTCTGGAAACACCTCCTCTTCCCTTTGGGGCTTGTATCTGATTCTAGACGCAGTTGTGGGTTGAAAGATTTGTCTGGACTGAGGGGAGAAAAGTGAGATTTATTTATTTGTTATTTCATGTCTATACCACCCAATAGCCAAAGATGAATCCCAGTTGACTCAGAAAAGGAAGGAGAGAAGGAAGTTGGCATTCTAGCCCTAACTACCATAATGGCCGGCCCTATCAAGAAGTGGTAGAAAGCGGGTGCAGCAAGTGGCAGAATATGGGGAGAATTGCGCTATAGAATTGCGCTATAGACATTATGTTCTATAGCGTTTAGGAGGGCCGTTGCACATCATAGTATTCAGGCCCGGCCCAAGGCAGGTTACCATCTGAAGCAGGGACCTGCTGTGGTGGCACTACCGCTGACTCTTTCTCCCTCATGCTCTGCATGCCTTCCCACCACCAGGAAGATTACTTTTTCTGGCACAGACACACCTGCCCCCATGACCTTCTGTCAGATTTTTTTTTTTTTTAGTATGCAGTGGGACACAAAATGTGCAGTTGGGGAAAAAAATGTGCCATTGGAAATCTGATAATGTGCAGTTCAAAGAAGTGGGGGGGGGGAATTAAGACGTGTTATGTGTATGCGTTATGTAACACAAATTATATAAGGATGCAGGTGAAAGAGCCCTTGATGGTGTCACTTATGTTTTTGGGTCCTGTGACAGTGTTGCCTGAATAGATGTAGGGCCAGAGTTGGCACTTGTGTCTATTGCATTGTCTCGCCCCTCTGTGTCTCTGTCCTGTGTCCTGTTGCTGGTTAGCATCTGCTTCAGGTTGGGAGGTTGTCTGTAGGCCAGGACCAGTCTGCCTCCCAAGGCTTGTGAGAGAGAAGTGTCTGTGCTGATGATGAGTTGGAGTTCACTGATGATCTGTTGCAGTGATTTCAATTGGGGGTTGTGGGTGACAACCAGGAGTGTACTTCTCTTGGTCTGTCATCCTTCCTGGGTATCCATATGGCCTTGTCAATCTGTCTTTACGTTTAAGGTGCTACTAGTGTTTGTGATAATCTGCTCAGTCATGAAAGTGAAATAATGTGTTTGGCTTGGGTGGGGGCAGTGTGTGTGTGTGTGTGTGTGTGTGTGTGTGTGTGTGTGTGTCAGACAGGGCATTTATACAGTTGGAAAATTTGCTTTAACCTCCCCCCTGTCTTCTGGGGAACTCTGGCAGGGTTGGATTGGGACCCCAGGTGGACTGGTTTGTCCTGTAGGCTTGAGGTTCAACAAACCTCCTTTAAATGAAATGTAGATGGTGTGTGTGTGTGTGTGTGTGCGTGCGTGTGTGTGTGTGTGAGAGAGAGAAATATAAGCTCAAAGCAAATCTGAGCAATTGTACCTCTTCATTTACTCTGCTCTCTCTCTGTGTGTGTGTGTGTGCACGCGCGTTTGTGGAATTACTGTAAGATCTTCCCCTGCTGTTTGTAATAAAGCCCAACATGAGGATTTCAAAGAAATGCTAACAATAATTAGAGTAGAATTCAAAGAATGGTTTAAAACCCAACACATTTGTTAACAGCTGTTTCTGTGGTTGGAGACTGCTATTTCCTAACACTGATGAATTACTTTGTCTGGTTGCTAGGTGCCCATCAACCTGCAGGAAAACTATATTCACATCAATCACTGTGTGCATTTAAATTTAGAAAAACCAGGATGGCTGGGGACGGGGGTGGGGGTGCGCAGTGGACACTGGTCTTCTGCTGAAATATTTTCCATTAAGATAGCATGATTATAGCCAGCTTCTCTAACTAAAAGTAATGATAGGCAGATCGGCTTGGGCTTTGTACAGACAACTGATGAATGGGTGCTCCTTGCCCTGATTCCTCATAGCATTTTGGTTCTAGGGGCTGCGGCGACATACCTTATGTTACTCTATCCTTGTCAGGAACCCAGCACCTACTCTGCGATAGGGGGTTGATGGTTAAACGCAGTGCTTCTAGTCTAGCCAGTGCCCCGTTGCTCTGTGTACGTGGTTGAGCAATTGTCACAGGCACCTATTGGATAGTGCCTGCAACGTGACTGATAAGGGAACCATTTCCTTGACCATGCCTGTGCACTTTTGTGGATTTTCCAATGTTTTACAGGGGAAGCATTTCACACGAAGCTGCTGTATACTAAGGCCTAATCTACACCAACCATTTATTCCAGAATAATACCAAGGTTGTCCCTACCACACCACATGACATTCACCTACTCTTGTGGCGATCTAGGAACGAACACTCCGTTTTCCTGGGATATCACAGACTGCTTTTGCCATGGTTTTTTGGCTCTCTCGCTATGATCTCGAAGTTTGTGGCTGGTGTGCCCACCCTTCCCGAAGCTGCTGCTGTTTGGTGCGGGGTTCCAGCTCGCTGAACAGCCAACCCGCTGTCAGGGGCATATCCAGCGGTGGGTGGGAGTGGGTGGCCACCATTTTTGGCACATTTTTTGATTGGCTATCAGCATGTTTTGTTGCCAACCATGTGCATTTTCTAACACAAACATATTGATGTGCAGCAGTGCATCTTCAACACAGTACCTACCCCCCTGCATTTCTGTGTATTTGTGCTGGTGCGCATCTAAGAGGAGGTATTTTAAAAAATATCCACGTCCTGTACCCATCTGTCCAGTCCCACCCACTTATCCTGATACACCTTCGAAAGCACCATCGTGGGGCATACATCCTCCCGCAACGGCACTCCTTTACTCCCAGGAACTTCCCTCATGTGTAACCTGTGAGGGACCATCTCAGAAGCTGGAAACCCCGTGATCATCCCTCCCCACTTCTCAAAAGAGCTTTCTTTCTTTCTTTCTTACATTTATTTCCCACCTTTTTTCCTTCAAGTAACCCAAGGCTGCATACATAATCCTCCTCCTCTCCATGTTATCCTCAGAACAACAACAGAGAGCTTCGGCTATTGGGCAGTATTGAAATGCAATAAATAAATAAATAAATAAAACCCTGTGAGGTAGGTTGGGCTGAGAGTCTGTGACTGGCCCAAAGTCACTCAGTGGGTTTCCATGGCCAAGTGGGGACTAGAACCCGGATCTCCTGACTCCCAGTCCAACACCTTAGCCACTACACCACACTGGCTCCTTTTTTTTTTAGGTGTAGATGAGCCCTAAGTCAGGCCATGGGACTATATAGTCCATATTGTCTACTTTGATGAACATCAGTTCTGAGGACTCAGGCAGCGCTCTTTCCCAGCCTGTGTAACTGACGACATAGAAGATTTCCTCACTGCACATGCTCCAGGTAGTGTTGTTGCCAACTTTTCAAGTGGTCCATGTAGCTCTCCCCTTAATAGCAGTTTCACCAGTTCCCCTAGATGTCATGAATTGCTTCACTTGATGATTTCTGTATATGAAACCTATGTTAATATGAGGAAAAGTTTTTCAGGTGTGGGTGGGGAGAGTAACCCTGGTTTCATGGTTTCCTTGCACCTTGGATCCAAAATTGATCAGAGCTTGCCCCCTACATTTAAACACGGCAGTCCAGTTTAAGATATTCTCTCTTTGTCTGTGTCTTTCCTCTGAGAGTTCTTAGATCTGTTTCCAAATATTCTCAGAGTCGAAGATGGTTCTCTGCCTCCATTTGTGCATAAAATGAAATACGTCTGCAGAAGCACAGGAATTGGCCCCACCAAACTGCCACATAGTGTTTATTAGAACTCTTGCAGCCCTAGCAGGATCAACTACTCTGAGTTGCAATTTAAGGCACCAATCTTTGCTGGTTGCAAGCTCCATATATAAAATGCAGTGATGCACAATGCCTCTAAAAGCTTCGGGTAGAATCGCCCCCGTGTCCTGCCTGTGTTGCCAAAGATATCTCAGTGTGCTGCTTGGGTGAATGAAAAGCCCTTCTGAAATCTTGCATCATGGAACGACCCACTAACTAATGTCAGGATCAAGCTTCATGCATTCATGCTTATTTTTGTGTTGCAATGACTTCCACAAAGGGATTTTGTGCAAACATTTTCCCCACCCCCCAAACAGACTCTACGGATGGGGAATTAAAATACCGATCGTTATAAATGTTCCTCTTTTACAGTAATCATCAGCATTAAAAGCAAAACAACACACACCTTTTGACATTTACAACTCCCCGTTCATGCGTCATTGAAGAATTTTTAAAAAGCGATTTATACCGATTAAGAGAATCATAAAATGTTTACTGCAAGGTTACATGGGATCTCTCCACACCCACCCCAGACAATTCCAAAGTGCTACATTTGATTTGGGTCACTAGATGGGGCATTATTCAACTATAATTAAATGATAGATACAGGAAGTCTGGTTTTCTATATCTGATGAGTGGCAAAAACCATTCAAGCAGTGCCATTAATCATGACTCCCCAGAAGTCCTTCATAACAGTTAGCAGAAACAATTCATTGCCAAGCTAACCCACGTGATTTTGTTAGACATTGCATATGAAGGCTTTATGTGCTTGGCCTTTATTTCATTTCATAGGCACACTTCACATTCTTTACCATGGAGTTCATATAAGCAGAGAGAGGAATATTGAAGCCAGTGATTGCAATCTCTGCACCAATTCTTCTGGAACAGTTTAACTGAAGACTTTAGGATTACTTGGGGGGAGGGGGCAGGGAAAATTGGAATTAGACAAACATAGGATATTAGACTTTCCTTTAAGGCAGGGCTGGAGTGGGGGCACATTGCTCCCTGGAACCCACCAGGGCCTGTCCCCCACCCTCCCCGCTGCTGAAATTGCCTCTGGTGTATTTGCTGGTGCTGCTGGTGCTGCTGTGGTGATGGTGGCAAAAACTGCACTGATTTTTCAGGGAAATGAGGCATGCAGAGAGTGCACACCATGTTTCCAAACAGAACTGCACTTCCAGGATGCTTCCAGGAGCATGATTCTGCATGCAGGCAAAGCATACTATCTCCACATGCCTTTTTTAATTGGGGGTGGGGGGTGGGGAAGCACCCCACTGTATTTTTCCCCTGTTACTGGAGCAGCAAATTTGTCAACAGTGGGGAGTGGTTCAAAAATAGTCATGGGGCCCACATGTACCCACCTGTTTCCTACTCCTGCTTTTTTATTTACACACAGCTACAGAAGGTTTGGTATCCACCATTTATTGTAGAAGCCAACTGATTAGTGTTCAAAGGGTGTGTGTGTGTGTGTGTGTGTGTGTGTGTGTGTGTATATATATATATATATATATATATATATATATATATGGAATGGTATGGGATGCTATCCCACTTTTTGTTAGGAGGACATTAATTAATTAATTCATTAATAACATAACATAATTTATTTCTTAATTCATAACGTAACATAATTGATTCATATTTATGTATTACATTTATTTATTACATTTCTATACTACCCAATAGCCAAAACTATTAATAATGTAAATGAGAGGCCTAACTGTCCCCACACTTTGCACACTTCATCAGGTTATTAATCCCCCCCCGACCGTCCAGAGGTCGACTGATTTTAATTATCTCTTCACCTTCTCTTCTCACCCTAAGTGTGCCTCTCAATAAGCCCTTCTCTGATTCTGAAAATTCAATAATAATAATAATAATAATAATAATAATAATAATAATAATGAGTCATTCAGGAATGCCTGCAATGGATCAGTCAGCATGCACAACACTATCTTGCCTGAACATAAGAAGAGTAATGCTGGATCAGACTGAGAGTCCATCTAGTCCGGTACTCTGTTCACACAGTGGCCAACTAGCCATCGACCAGGCACCAACAAAGCAGGGCATGGTGCAATACCACCCTCCCACCCATGTTCCCCAGCAACTGGTGTATATAGGCTTACCACCTCAGATACTGGAGGTATCACATAGCCATCAGGGCGAGTAGCCATTGATAGCCTTCTCCGCCAGGAATTTATCCACCCCCCCTTTTAAAGTCATCCAAATTGGTGGCCCTTTAGCACAACTTATATTTACCACATCTTATACCACAGATTATATTGTATTTTATATTATGGTTTTATACTGTTGTTTTATACTTTGAATGGTTTTAATTTTTGTGAACCGCCCAGAGAGCTCCGGCTATTGGGCAGTATAGAAATGTAATAAATAAATAAATAAATAAATAAATAAATAAATCTTGTGGTAGTGAGTTCCATAGTTTAACTATGCACTGTGTGAAAAACTAGGAAAACATGGGAGAGCTATGAATGGAAGACAATGACATCTGAATCCCATATGAAATTCCATGAATGAGGAAAATACCACCTTCCTCCACATAGGCCATCCCAGTCTCTAAACTCTGGAGCTGCTTTATAATGTCAGACCATTGGTCCATCTAACCTAGTATTGCCTACTTGGACTGGCAGGAGCTCTCCGGAATTTCAGGCAAGGGTATTTCTGATCCCCAGTTACCTGATAGTTTTGACTGGATGTGCCAAGGATTGAACCTGGGATCTTTTGCATGCTGCACATGTGGTCTACCATTCAGTTACGTCCCTCCCAACAATGGTATGTTGGAATTTAGCCAGTAGTTCTCCTAATCTTTTTGTGTCACGGTGTTGTGAGGAGACACACCATATTGCATATCATCATGTATTACATTTCATCCCAGAATTATTATTATTATTATTATTATTATTATTATTATTATTATTATTATTATATTCCCTATCATTCTGGGGAGTCCATAGAGGCTTCAGTAAAGGAAATACTCTCTGACCCCTTCATTAGCCATTTGGTTTGTAGGTTAGCAACCAAGAAAATGAGCAGAGTATCCCATGTGTCAGATGTATGTCAACAGCTCCATGCTCTGTTCTATTCCAATATGCTTATGATGTTGATTTTTTTAATTTAAAGGGCAGTATCCCCCCCCCCCCATAACCTGCTACTGTATGACAAAATGACATGCTTAGCACTTTCTTGACATCTTCAACCTGCTAATGAAATTCCTAACATCACATCTGCAACAAGCTTCAATGTTACGGACATGGGACTTTCTCCTACGTTATTTTGGAAGTGCTACTCAAGACATCTAGATAGTTCTAAGACAAAGATGGTGTGCCATCCCCATGTTTTTTCAATGCCTCTTGAGCGGTTGGTACGAAATCAATGTTAAACAGTAGCATTGTTAGTAAACCACAGTTTACTAGCAGGACACTTGGATTTAATGTAGTGCTACAATCTTAATGTAGCCTAGGAGAAGAGCAGGGCAAGTGAGCAAGATGTCATGATTTAGGTTAGGAAATGGAACTTGCAGCTACCCTGGTGAAAAAGTTTTGTGGTGCCCTCCTGCAGTTTATAGCTACCATTTGCTATTTTGAGACAACCATTTGAAGGGAGGCAGCATTTCAACTTTTCAGTGCACGTCTAAGGATGGATTTGCTCTCAGAGAGGTAGGCTGCTTGATGCAGGAAGATGCATAACTCTTTGCCAGCAGGGGTGAAACAAGTTTTCCAGGAGAAATTCTACTTTATTAGTTTTCCATTTCTTCCTCACAATCAATTACCTGTAAGCAGAGATGCCGGGGTCATATGGCCAAGACATGAAACTCAGCTACAGGACCCAGACATGACTTCTCAACTTAAATACACACACAAACACACACACACACACACACACTTCCTAACTGCTGGAATATAGATATGTTGATTTATTTTTAAATGAAATCTTTTGTTTTTAGTACTTATTTTGATGGGATTGAGAGAAAATATTGACATTTCCCTAAGTAGCTTGTTCCTCTTATATCCTTTCTGGAGTTTCTGTATTCTACATCTATACAGGTGGAAGATAGGAAGGAATGACTTTTCTAGAAGTTAAGATCTTGGATGAGTAATATGCAATTTTTTTTAATATGTTTGGACAGTTTGCTTAAGGTACCAGATTTCCAGATAGTCCTGGCCCACTGATAATAGCATACATCCACTTGCCAGGTCACAGCTTTAGTTGTGCCAAATGTGAAAATTTCCAGTACAAATGCAGTGCCTCCCCACTTTTTTTCACTGAATGGCAGCTGCTTTGGCACCACCACCACCTCTCTCCCAAATACCTTTGGTCTCAAATGATATTTATTCTTCAAACTAAAGGGGGAGATCTCTTGCTAAGAGAGAATGGCCAACAGTGAAATGGTCAAGGAACATTTCAAACAGCTAAGACAGAAATACTGTTATAATCCCTATAATGGAAGTAATTCCTAGAAACAAATTGAGGTATACTCTCTGTTCCGTGGTTTAATCCAATTGAGGTCAACAAGACGAAGACCACAGGATGAGCTCTTGCAGACCCAGCTACACTTTGTGTTGCACTAATGGCTTATTTGGCAAAAAGAAACACTCCTGAGCTCAAAGCAGGAAGATAGGCGAGTAGATTGCATGTGCACCATCAAGTCAACACAGGAAGGTATCATATACTGAACGAGACCACTGGTCCAACTAGCTCAGTGCTGTCTATGCTGATTGGCAGTGGTTCACCTGGCTTTTAAACAGGAGTCTTTCCCAGCACTACCTGGACTTGCCAAGAATTGAACATGAAACGTCTAGCATGTAAAACATGTGCTGTATCACTGAGCTATGGCCCTACACCTTCTTCTCTGAAACAAGCTCAGGACGAAGGTTTCTGACCACATGTACCAGTGGGATGGATGCATTAAAACAGCGCTACTAAAGTGCAAGCCCTCCCAACAATCTTCTCTCCTGCAATATAGAGCATGGTGGTTTTCCTCCTAAAGTTGTTTCCTATTTGAAAGAGTTTCTAGAAGTCCAAATATTGCACCACAATCCCCACATTTTCCTCCTCCCACAACAACCACAAAGATAAGCCCATTAGCTGTATATAATTCCTTGAAGGACCTAGATGGTCTGTTCCTACATGATGATGATGATGATGATGATGATGATGATGATGCCAGTGTTTATAGGCAAACAATTTCTATGTTGCCTAAAGCCTCAATCAGTTGTAATTAGGCTCTAAGGCAACTTTCCCTTGAAATTTTTAAGGGAAAAGACCCTTCAAAATCTAATAATGAAAGGGATTATAGAGTATGTAGTATATTCTTTACCTGATACTATGGCTCTGTTGAAGCATTTATCTTCATGGCTTCTTTACAATGGTGGCAAGCATTACGTTTTTAATGGGTGCAGAGATAAATGTCATGGAGAGTAACAATCTGTCATGCTTCTCTTTCTAGCTATACTATATGGACTCTGAGATGTACAGGGTACATTTTGCTGGCCTAAGACCATTTGGAAAGGCAGGTAGCATCAACGCCCATTTCCTTTTGAAAATTATGAGCACAATGGTAAAGAATGGCTGTAGGACCGACCAGGGAGGGGACTAAATCCATACCAGGGTGTGGAACAAAGTGAGAATTGTCTCACTCTCCTGAACTGCATAATACCAATAGGTGAGTTAGGCTGAATGGCCAAGTGTCCTACTTTACAGAGGACAGCTCTGTATTTGAAGGCATCCTCTATTTGAAGGTCTGTCCAGTCCAAGGCCAGGTTAAACACAGAACCATCAGAAGGGAGAGCAGCATGGGCCTTGGAGTTGCCCATCAGCAGTTGGCACCTGGACAGCAGTCTGAGCAGGCACATAGGTCACCTGGTCACAGTCATCCTCACTATGGCGAGAAGTGCTGTATTTCTATTTAAAGTACTAATTTTTAAATTTGAATCTATATAATATAAATTAGCATATGCAAATGGTGTTCAAACCTGTGTCCTCTTTTGTCTTCTTTTGTGGTGATTGCCTGTTTTGGGCAATGTGTAACTGGTCACTCTAGAATTCCGTAGGGAGATTATTCTTTAAAGGTACGAGATGTCGCATTTTGGAGAATTGGGCCATTGGCTCATCTATCTAGTTTGGTCTATCCTGACTTGCTGGAGTGCTCCAGTGTTACCAGTAGAGATCTTCCCTAGCCTTGCTTCCTGAGACCTCCTTTAAGTAGGCAAAGCAGAGACTCAGCCTTCTGACTCTTGGCCATATCCACCTGATCCGCCTCCTGTGGTACTGTCATTTTTGGGGAACATTTTGTCTTCTCCAGGCACTGTGCCTATGAGATCTTGAGATGGCAGCAGCAGAGAAATTCGTCCAAAAGGCACCACACATATACATTCCCTGCAGGCTTTCTACATCCAAGATGGCAGAGGGCTGCATTCCAGATGACTATGCATCAAAACTAGCATCAGGACATAGTTTGGAAAAATAATGTTGATGTTTCCACAGTTTGGTGGCAAGCAGCCTAAGAATGATTAATTTCAAACTCCCAGATATTGCTGTAGAATCTGCATCTGTGCAGGATTTATAGTCCTTCTAATCAAGGCCTGATTAACTCGCAAAAATGATCTTTATACACTGCTGCTCTCGCTTCCCAATTAAAAATAAAAAAGGAACATTTCAAGCTCCAAGCATTTTATACAGCCAGTCATATGCTCTAACATTATTTCCTATTACACCATCTTAACGTCTCATGATAAGTTATATCTGCAGCAGTGTATTAGGATAACTAAGACAGGACTGAGCCTTCTCTGATCAACTAGTTGGTAAAATGCAATATCTTCCTTTAAGACAGCTTCAGTGTGGTGTAGTAGTTAGAGTGTTGGATTGAGAGTCAAGAGATCTAGGCCTCAGCTAGACCTACTGGGACTAGCGCGATGGAGGGATGAGGATCTCACAATATTTTTATCGTGAGATCTCCCCCTCTGTTTACATGTGGCGCATGACGACCTCGGAGGGGGAGGATGTCACACCCACCATTTGTTTTTGTTTTTTGTTAAAGGAGCAGAGCTCACAAACACTCATGTGCAAAAGGTAAGTTTTATTATTTTAAATAATTTTCCTGCTCCCCCCACCCCACCCCTGATGGGTGCAGAGCTTCCCCATGCGCATGTCCTGGCTCCTCGTGAGTAACTGTGAGAATCCGGGACAAACCACGACACTCACCCACACATTCCATGGTCTCGGGATCAGCCCGAGACCATGGAAAAAGCGGGCTCAAAGGGTAGGGCGAGATCCCAAGGAAAGGGAAGGATCATCCCTCCCTGCTCCCGGGATTCCCTGTGCATCATGTGGATGCACAGCTAGTCCCCAGTTGGCCATGGAAGTTCACTGCGTGACTTGGGCCAGCCACAGACTCTCAGCCCAACCTACCTCACAGGATTGTAGTGGTGCAGATAAAAGGGAGAGGAGGAAGATTATTATGTATGCCACCTTGGGTTCCATGGAGGAAAAAAGGAGGGATACAAATGTGATAGATAGATAGATGGATAAAAGAGATGGCTATAATCCTAAAAAGATTTAATACTGAACAGATCAGTTTACTTTATATATTATTTACTTAATTTACTTAATTGCTGATTTTCAAGCTGTTTTTATCTGTGGTTTCATGAACTTATATTGATTTTATGTGTTTTAAATTGTTTTCTTTGTCTGCAGTCCTATGGTCCATGGGGTGGGTGTCCCAGAGGCCATATGATACTGCAGACCTCCCTCTCCATAGGTGATAGAAGCAGGTGCACCTCCAGAAAGGGAGATCTGTTTGTGGAGATGGAGGTCCGCCCTTGACTGGTGGTGGGAAGCTCTGTTCCCTTGGCTGCCCTGCCAGTAGGTGCATCCCTACCACCATGGCTGGCCTATTGGTCGTGCTCCATGAGTGGCAAGGGCAAAATGGGCCTGTTCTAGATGTCTGTCAGGGACAGATTGGGGGAGGCTTTCGGTCCACTAGATTCAAAGCCCCCTCATGCCCCAGACATCCCCCCAGAGCAGGGGGGAAATATGCCAGTCCTGGAGCTGGTGTAGTTATTTTGTCTCCCAATGGAAGGGGAAATTAAAAAAATAAAAATAAAAGCCTGTAGGGGAAAAAGGGGGGAAGGTAAAATGACACCCCTGCCTTCCGTTCTGGCCTGTGTGAGCTCAGCAGAGCCTAGTATGTGGTGGTTCCTCCATCATAGACTCACCCCCCTCCACAACCTCCATAGGATTGCTTTGTCCCTTTTGTGAGCCACCTTAGAAGCATCAGTTAAAAGTCAGCCTTAAAAAGGCTTCTTTTTCTTCTTCTTCTTTTAAAATCATTATAATTCTTTCATTTGGTTTGGAAGGAGAAAAGTGAAGCCATGTACACTTGATGTGTGCATTTTTGATCCAGACATCAACCCCTTCATCTTATTAGTGATGCACATGAACCCCCATTGAGATTATTATAAATTCAATGTGCAGCTGGAACAAATAATTGAGGATGGATGGGATTCATCAAGTTTTAGCCTATTTAGGACCTTAAAAGTAGATTAACTTCTAAGATTTTCTTCTTTCTGTAAAACTATCAAGTTTAAACACATGAACATAATAACATAAGAAGAGCCATGCTGGATCAGACCAAGGGTCCATCTAGTCCAGCACTCTGTTCACAAAGTGGCCAACCAGCCGCCAACCAGGAACCCACAAGCAGGGCAGCGGTGCAATTGCACCCTCCCACCCATGTTCCCCAGCAACTAGTGTATATAGGTTTACTGCTTCTGATATTAGAATTAACACATAGCCATCAGTTGTATCCTAAGAACAAATACATCAAATGAACATTTTTAAACTCGCTCCCAACAAAAAACGAAACCAAAATTTTGCTACTAGCATTCTAGGCCTGTATGTTACAAAAGAGCAATTCAATTAAGTCAGTAGATTGCTTCATAATTGCCTGCAGTCAAGCTATCCTTTGGCTTATTTCAAACATTGGTCCCATTGGTGCAATAGCCTCATCAAAGCCTATTTGTTTGAAGTTTTTCTTCTAGGCCTTGGGAAGAGTCATCAAGGCAAGTAAGGCTGTGTAGACATAAGAGCCTTCCTTTAGTCTGAGATCATAATGTTTTATAAAAAGGGACAGTTCAGTGGAGGAGGGCTTGGTGTTACCTAATATCATTTTTTGACCTTCATGTTGGGGTTAATGTGTTTATTAGGGTGACCATATGAAAAGGAGGACAGGGCTCCTGTATCTTTAACAGTTGTATTGAAAAGGGAATTTCAGCAGGTGTTATTTGTATATATGGGGAGCTTGGGGAAATTCCCTCTTCATCACACCAGTTAAAGCTGCAGTTGCCCTGCCCTCTTTTAAATCTGGTCACTCTAGTATATCTCCTGCAGCTTTAACTGTTGTGATGAAAAGGGAATTTCACCAGGTTCTCCATATATACAAATGACACCTGCTGAAATTACCTTTTCTGTGCAACTGTTAAAGATACAGGAGCCCTGTCCTCCTTTTCATATGGTCACCCTAGTGTTTATAGATGATTAAGTTGTCATATACATAGGATTACTGATCTTCCACTAATAATGACAGTATACCTTGGAATATCAGAAGCTGATGAGGACAGACAGCATGGAAGAACCTGCATATGAGAATCCAGAGGCAGTTTGCTGACTTGTTTAACTAGCTTAGCTTTTCCCCAACATAGGTCCCTCCAGTTTTGAACTACAACTCCCATCAGCCACATCTAGCATAACCAATCATCAGGGATGATAGGAACTGTAGTCCTCACTGACATAGAAAAAGGTTGAGCTAGATAGACCCCATTGGATGCAGCAAAGTAAATTTGATGTTCTTATCAGTAGGGCATTGAAGTGGGATATGAAGCAATCCATTAGGGCAATAAGGAAATACAGGCAGAAGATCAATGCCAGTGAAGAAACCCACAGGGTGAAGATGTATGGGGAGGTTAGAATAAGCAAAAGAGGATGGCCAGGCAGGCGAGTGGGTAGAGAGGCAGGTAGTCAGCAGGTGATTGGTCCTCACTAGATAGCCTCACCTGTGTAATGTATAGTATGCAGCTCCCAGGTATGTTTAAATATGTCTAGGTCTCCTGCTTGCACTACATCAAGGTGCAGCTGGAATGTGCCTATGTTAGATCCTACCCGAAATGTTACTGACTCAGTACTCTGTCCGTAAGTTGCCCAGTAATTGTGAGCAAGTGCAGATGTCTCTGGAAATGATACTGGATGCAATGACGAGGCTTAATGAGGTGCTTTATGGATGAGATTCAACATTAACTTTAAATTTCCTGGCTTTTGTTGATTTTGTCACAACCTTAACATTTTTTGGACCACAGAATCATTAAGTTAACCCCCACTTCTGCCACCACTGCTGCATTCTAAACAAGATTTATTATGCTACGGTGAGATAAATCTTGGTTTTAGATTTGAGTAATAGCATGATTTATTTCCTTGGCAGCTGAAGGGTCAAAAAAGAGATAGATCTGAATGAAAAATAATACTGGTTAATGCAAATATGCAGAGTTTTTCCAACTACTTAAGGAAAACCACATTCAGTACCAAGAATGAATAAATCAAGCTCACGGTCCAGATTTGTACTCTCTTATACTTTGCTTAGTACAGCATAGAATGAAAAATCCAGTTGAAGAGCTTCCTCAAGACTGATTCACAGGAATGTTTTTTTACCCATGTGATAAAAACATCATTGGGCGTGGGCTCATATGGAGAAATATAATGTGTGAACGGAGAGATTGTGGAACACTTCCCTATTCATACATATCTTGGCATTTTCCTGTTTAGCCAATAGTTGGCCTAAATTATATTTAATACTAATGAACATGTAGGTGTGTGGAGGAATAGAACTGCAGTTGAAGGTCACAGGAAGAAATAAAAGTTTGCATGAGGTTCAACAGAATTTTAAAGAAAGAACTTAGGAAAAAGAAATTTAGTTTGCAGAACTGAACATGATTGGTTGGAGTTAGGGAGCTCCTTCTGCCATTTTAGAGTAGAAATGGCTGGGAAAGGGGGGGAAAGGTTCAAAGAGAGAGAGAGAGAGAGAGAGAGAAGAAAAGAAACCCAGATTAGAAAAGAATCAGAGCTGCTGTAACTGAAGAACTGATGCAATGAGTTCTAGACATTTAACAGTAACTTATTGCTTGGATAAGGGACCTGAATAAAATAGGGACACAGGTTAGCTGGATGTATTTATTCCTGCTTGTTTTATTATCCTATTGCTTATGTGGTTTGTGTGTGTGTGTGTGCTATGTGTGTATTCATTCAGGTTTTAAAACTTTCCTATTAATATTTTTCTTCAGTAAACTTCTAAATATTGTTATTTGAAACTTTGTGGTCTCTTTTCTCTTGTGGGTTATTGTGTCCTTGGTTGTTCTTCAATCCTGACTTCTGGATTGCTCCTTTCTCCTGTCTCCCAGTTCATCCACTGGTTCCGAGTTTCTTCTCGATCCTGCTTCCTGGTTTGTCCTCTGATACTGATGTCTGGCTCCCTCCTTTATCCTGCCTCCTGAGGCTCCCTGATGACGCTGCACTAGCTGCCAGTCTCCCAGTCTCCCTTGTGTTCACACTTGTTCATGGACAGGGTTATCTGTAGAGTGGCAACTTAATACACATCGCCAAAGAAGAGGGAATACATTACAAGATAAAATGGATAAGAGATGGTACCAAGTTTCATAGTATTTACATATGCTAATCTATATCTATAGATGCAAATTTAGGAATAATAACTTTAATTCAGATAGTAATACAATATATCTCACCTTACTAGGGAAGACTGACCAAATAAGCTGGGTGCCCATTAATCTACTGTTCAGATAAGGGTCTTGCTTCTCTCTCTCCTGAGGGTTCTTTGACTATAAATTGGACCGAATAGTAGGGCTGTGCACAGACCCCCCCGATCCACTCTGGATCCTGATCCGCAACTTCTGGATCAGGTCCACTCCGCTCTGCGTCTATCATCCTATGGCCCACTTCGCTTTGCTGCGGAGCTCCGGATCCGTATCGGAGCTCTGTTCCCCCCCATAGACTTGCATTGAAATCCAAATGCCTATAACTTTTTTTTGGTTAATGTTAGAAACCTCAAAATCGGCACCATGAATGCTTATCCATGTATCCACCTTCATGCCCAGTTGGAAGGAAATCTGAGCCTCCACTGATTTTGGGGGAATATTTGAAAATCTCCCATCCCATTTTCAGAAATGGGATTTACTCCGACATCTTTCCATACCTGCCCATAAGGATCCATTGCAAAGCGCATGCCCATAGCAATCAATAATAGCACAGAATTCTCCATAGAGAAATCGTAGGGATCCATTGCAAAGCACTTGCCCATAGCAATCAACAGGACTGATGATTTGGGGGAATAAAGTTTTTTTTAAAATAAGGATCTTCATCTCAGGTGAAACACTTAAAATGCACCCCCCCAAGAAATCTTAACAGGGTGAGCGCGCAATGCAGCTGCCTTTTATCACAAGGAAGGATACCCTGAGTCAAAGCAAGACACGCACAAACCATCCCTGTGGGGCGGGCACAGACGAGGACAGGCAGCATGCCCCTGTAGCACTGGAAGCGAGCATGGCAGAGGCTTGTGGGGCTGAACCACAAAGCCCATCATCTGGTACATCTCCCAGGCACCAGGAGGGCAGAGAGGCAGGCAGAGATGTATGACTATGCCATAGATTTGTAAACCACTCAGAGAGCTTTGGCTATTGGGCGGTATAGAAATGCAATAAATAAATAAATAAATCTATGGGGAAGTAAGTCTCAGCAGATACCCCACAACAACAGCACCCAGGAGGAGGCGGAAAGGCAGGCATGCAGCAGACATTTCTGGGGGCAGAAGTAAGTGATCCAAGGATTGCTTCAAACCGTCCCTTTGAGGCGGGAACAGCACAGAGAGATGCCTTTTCTTTTGCATCCCATAACTAATAGGGGGCTAAGAGGATAAGAGTAAAGCTTTGTGATCCTTGCTTCAGAGTTGATTGACTGCACTGTGATCACAGCCATTAAACAACAACAATAACGTTAATAATAGCAGTACTAATATTAATAATATTATTAATAATAATCACAACAACAATAAGAAGTTGAACCACAATGAAAGCCTGCCTGACTTCACCGAAGAGGGAAAGCCAGAAGAGCTTGGGTTATGAGGTGGTATATAAATTTAATAAATAAATAAATAAACACAGGAGGGGTGGAATTAAAAGCAGCAGTGTTGCTGAATCACAACAAGAAGATTTTTTTTGAAAAGGCTATGTCTGTCTTTTACCAGTAAGAGGAAAGTGGATGTGCCCAGAGGGAGGGGAAAATGTTGTGCCAATTTGAGTGGTCCTGTCTGGTGCTCCTTGGCTTCTCCAACGGCTAACCTTTGGAGGGTTCTAAGAACCAAAGAGAAGTGGATCACAGCCCTACTGAATAGTCCTTCAAATAGAGGACCACTTCACTGGCCTATTCTGTCAAATAGGCCAGTGAGCATTGTAACTGAGACCAAATTCAACCCAGGTCTCCCCAGTCCTATTTCAACACTCTAACTCAGCTTTCCCCAACCTAGTGTCCTCCAGATCTGTTGGACTGCAATTCCCATCATTCCCAGCTAACATGGCAGGGCCCCAAGTTGGGAACGGTTGCTCTGACCACTGCACTGTGCAGGCTCCTACTCTTGCTGCATGGACACATGCCTGAGGAATTGGTTTGCAGCCCTGGCTCATAGTAATTCCATAGCAAAGGAACCTGAATCTTCTTTCCCCTTTATCAGTTTCTCTCCTCCCTCCTATTCTTTTCTGACTTGCTACTGTTTAAGAATGTAAGAAGAGCCATGCTGGATCAGACCAAAGGCCTATATAGTTCAGCCTTCTGTTCCCACAGTGGCCAGCCAGATGCCTATGGGAAGCAGACAAGTACTTCTGACAAAGTGGTTTCTATTCTTCTCCCCTTTCAGCTTCCCTTTTTAAAAAATAAAATAATGCAGTGTATTCTCTCTCTTTCTCACCAGTGCTTGAAGTATATCAGAAGCAAGAAGCCAGACTGAGAATCGGTGAGGCTATTGGATCGTCACTTGAAAGAACATTCACAGAAAGAAAAGGCCATGAGAGGAAAACGACATGCATTCTTGGAAGAGCAAATTCCGAGTCATGAAAGATCCCGGCGTCTCTGCAGGTAGTTTCCTGAAACCACCAGCTCAATATACTGCTGTGGTTAAAGGCAAGCTGAATGCTAGGGGGCAGATAAGATACTACAGGGAAAAATATCAATGGCACCTTCATGTTGCACTAACTCCTTGAATCCCACAAGAAGCTCTCCTTTCCCATCTAAAATAGATCACAGTATGGTGTTGGACTAGAACTCCCACTATCCCCAGCCAACAGGGCCAAGGGAAGGACTGTCTGGGGATGATGCAGTCCAATACATCTGGGATTGTATACTGGGTTGGGAAAAGCCAAACTCAGGTATTAGGTCAATGGAGGCTAGTGGCTCTGGTGTAAGTGGGCCTTTCTGTAGTCTGGGCGGGGGTGGGCAGTCTCTGAGTGTTCAGGGGCTAGTTTCCGCATATCCCAGAAGCTGCTGTGGGCCTCAATCACATGCTGCCAAAACGGCTGTACTGTTGAATTGCTGCTGAAATTCAGCGGCATGACAAGAGGTGCCCCAAAGCAGCATTTTCCATTTAAAACAACGTACATGGTGAGTGGGCTCCTTGTTTTAATGCAAAATTGATATCCTGGAAGCCCCAGGGGAAACAATGTGTTGTACTAAAAAAGACACACCCCAGTGACAAACTAACCATAACCATATTCACATTCCCTAAATAATAGGTCTGTTAAGTCACGGAAGATCACTGAATAATAAAAAATGTATATGGCATGGATATTCCTAATACTTTTTGAGCTCTGTTAGCATTCCATCTTTCCCATGACAATGTTTTTTTAAAGGTTAAAGAGGAGGAGGAGAAGGAGAAGAAGTCTCTTGTTTATTGCAAAATTGTCTGCTAAAGGCCTTTGCTTTCTGATATCGTGTAGATGAATTGTTTCTTAATTGGCATGCTTCTTGTACACTTTGAAAGATGTATCCAGTGTTGACCCAACCCTAGTGGGCAGGATAAGAGCTGGAAGGACTGTTGGCTTGTCCCACTGTGGTAGCTTTCATAATCTCAGTGAAATATGTAGTTTACTCTGCCTGCCTTTTGTTGCAACCTGTTTACAAATATTTTTCTGTAGTCTCATAATACTATGTTGGTGCTATAAGCCTGTGGGTGAAATGTTTGGGTGTTCCTTCATGTAACGCTAAAGTCTCTGACCTCCAGTTCCATTCCAATAACATAACCATAAATAATGATTTGCCCTGACTTTTGTTAACATGGTGCCATATTAATCTCAGCATGTAGAACGGCCAGATAAATAAGTGAATCTAATTGCCTGTGAGCTCACTTAGAATCACTTGCGTAATAAAAGTTGGACTTTCCTATCCCTCAGTAAAGCAGCTGGGTGCTAATTAAGACATGGCAGAACAAACAGCGACATGCATGGACATTAGCCAAAACATATAGAGTTGCAATGAAGATAGTCAATAATATCTCCCTTGGCAGAGTCCAAAACCTGATTGTAAACTCTTTTCTGCTCAGGCGTTTCTTCTTTCTGTCTCCTCTTTCTATTAGTTCCACTTAAGGAAATCTGTTTTTCTTTTTGACCTTTATGCTCTAACTGTGCTGCGTCATTTATCCCAATTAGCTCAGTGCTGTATCCACTTTCAGTATTATGGGCATTGCACAGCAATGAAACCCATGTGGTCGCTAATAAATTGCATTGCTTGTGGATCCTGCACCCTCCTGTCATGCCTGACTAATCTCGTGCACATATGTATTTATGTTTAGTGCAAAAACACGTCTGCAATCATCATTAATGCAATCAATAGCCCAAAATAGACAGCATGGATTCTTAAATATTAGCTTGCAACCAAACTGAAGCCTTGCGGAATCAGCCGTGCTTTGCACAGTTAAGGTTGAAAAGCATAGGTTGGTGTTCAGCATTTATATGAAAAGTTTAAGTATTTATTTATTATACTTATATACCGCTCCCATAGCCAGGGCTCTCTGGGCGGTTTACAGAAATTCTAAAATTGAGGTAAAAACAAGTATACAAAATGTAAAACTCTAAAACACAGTACATACGCACATAAAGCATTAAAAACCGATTAAAAACTAAACATGTGGGTAATTAGGATGTGCCGCCATATGCCTGGGCAAAGAGGAAAGTCTTAACCTGGTGCCGGAAAGATAGCAGCATTGGTGCCAGGCGAGCCTCATCAGGGAGATCATTTCACAGTCTGGGGGCCACCACCGAAAAGGCCCTATCCCTTGTTGCCACACTCCGAGACTCTCTCGGAGTAGGCACCAGGAGGAGGACCTTAAATGTTGAACGTAGTGACCGGGTATATTCACGTCGGGAGAGGCGTTCGTCAGGTATTGTGGGCCCAAGCCATGTAAGGCTTTATAGGTCAAAACCAGCACCTTGAATTGGGCTCGGAAACATACAGGCAGCCAGTGCAAGCGGACCAGAGCAGGTGTTATATGGTCAAACCTTCTGGTTCCCGAAATCAATCTGGCCGCTGCATTTTGCACAAGCTGCAGCTTCTGAACCGTCTTCAAAGGCAGCCCTACGTAGAGTGCATTGCAGTAATCTAACTTGGAGGTTACCAGAGCATGGACAACTGAAGCCAGGTTATCTCTGTCTAGATAGGGGCGTAGCTGGGCCACCAACCAGAGTTTGTAGAAGGCACTCCGTGCCACTGAGGTCACCTGAGCCTCAAGTGACAATGGTGGGTCTAAAAGAACCCCCAAGCTACGAACCTGCTCCTTCAGGGTGAGTGCAATCCCATCCAGAACCGGTAGAACACCCCCCATCCTGTCAGCAGAATCACCTACTAACAGCATCTCAGTCTTGTCTGGATTGAGTCTCAGTTTATTAGCCCTCATCCAGTCCATTGTCACAGCCAGGCACCGGTTCAACACATCAACAGCCTCTCCTGCTGAAGATGAAAAGGAGAAATAGAGCTGCGTGTCGTCAGCATACTGATGACAGCACACTCCAAAGCTCCGGATGACCACCCCCAGCGGCTTCATGTAAATGTTAAGCAACATGGGGGATAAAACCGACCCCTGCGGGACCCATACTTGACAGTCCACGGGCCGAGTAATGTTCCCCAAGCACCACCTTCTGTATCCGACCTGCCAAATAAGAGCGGAACCACTGCAGAGCAGTACCTCCCACTCCCAGCTCAGCGAGTCGTCCCAGAAGAATACCATGGTCAATGGTATCAAAAGCCGCTGAGAGGTCGAGGAGAATCAACAGAGTCACACTCCCTCTCCTGTCTTTCTCCCGACATAGGTCATCATACAGGGCGACCAAGGCTGTTTCCGTGCCAAAACCAGGCCTGAAGCCCGACTGAAATGGATCCAGATAATCAGTCTCATCCAAGAGTGTCTGGAGCTGGCCCGCAACCACCTTGCCCAGGAATGGAACATTTGCTACCGGCCTGTAATTACTAAGATTTTCCGGGTCCAAGGAAGTTTTCTTCAGGAGTGGTCTCACTACCGCCTCTTTCAGAAGGTCTGGGACCACTCCCTCTTGCAGAGAGGCATTAATCACCTCCTTGGCCCAGCCGGCTGTTCCATCCCTGCTAGCTTTTATTAGCCAAGAGGGGCAAGGATCCAGTACAGAGGTGGTCGCGCGGACCTGTCCAAGCACCTTGTCCACGTCCTTGAGCTGTACCAACTGAAACTCATCCAAGATAACAGGACAAGCCTGCGCTCTGGACACCTCACTAGATTCAACTGCTATAACACTGGAGTCTAAGCCCCGACAAATTGTGTTCAATGACAAAGTTGGACTGCTCAAAAATTTTAATTTATTTATTATATTTTATTATCTTGCCCTTTCTCCAAGGAGCTTAGGTGGCTTTAAGGAGAGAGAAGGAAGTAAAAAAGACATCTTAGTGCTTTTTGTTTTTGTTTTTTGCATATTGCAACCCACCCACCCATTCCAGTACTTTAGAATAGGATCATTGGATTTTTGTTCACGAGGCATTTATCATGCACTCATCATTCCCTATTCATGGTTGTTTATGGGTTTTTTAGTTGACATCATGACTCTTCAGTTTTGCTTATATGTCTAACCAGCAACTTTTGCCAAGTTGTTTTGGCAAACAACTTGGCAAACAACATGTGACAATTGATTGTGAAAGTGAAAGAAAGTATGATTTCCTCTTGTGTATTTGCACTATTCTGCAATAATAATGGGGTATTATTTCTGGAAGTGAAAGAGAAAACACCTTTTTCATGAGTGCATTTGTGCTATTACATTATTTCACAGTGCCACCTAGCGATTATGTAGTGGAAAAGCAAGAAAGGAAATCCCAATTCTGCAATGAAACCAAAAGCAGATGCTGTGTATTGATAGCCTTGTGTACAAATGTTCATGGATTGTTTGTATTATTTTTGTACTATTTTTTTCAACTGTTGAGTTGATAGTGTAGTAGATAGACTGTGGCAGCTGCCCCCTGAACTCAGCACCCCCCACCCACAATAGGCAGTCACCTGGCTTATCTGCCCCCTAAAGGTAGCATGCTGTGCCTGAGCTCCAAACTCCCTGAATCTTGGGGATTCTTCCTGATGGTACTGGTATGCTAAAGCAGGTACCATAGCTGGCATCATTTATTTTAATTTTATGTATTTAACATATTTTTATTCCAGCTCCATCAACACATGATCTCTGTGTTGCTTACAAAACCAAGAATGGGGAAAATGGGTTATTATTTTTTGAAACTGCTGTTTTTACTTGTGTATTTGTGCTATTCCACTATAACACAGCTCCACCTAGAGGTTATGTAGCAGAAAGGCAGGAAAGGAAACACTGTTCTTGTACGGCTAAGATCTCAATTCTGCAACAAAACCGAAAGTAGATACAGCAGATTAACAATGAATTAATAGCTTCATGTGGAAAAGCTCATAAAATCAAAGAGCTGGAGGGGGCCTTCTGTGTGCTATCTTGTCCAAGTTACTTCTCAGTGAAGGAAATCCAGTACAAGTGAATTCCCAACAGATGACTGTCCAATCTCTGCCTGAAGTCCTCCAGTGAGAGAGGACTTCATAGTCCTCCACCACCGTTTTAGGTAATTTGTTCCATTGTTGAAGTGCTGTTACATTCTCTTAATGTTCAACTGAAATCTACCTTCCTATAATTTATTTATTTCATTTACAACATTTATAGACCACTCCACATCTAGACAGATTCTGGAGCAGTGAACAATAAAAAGATAAGAAGGTAAAAGAATAAAACTCCACTTACAAAAAATCAGACTAAAAAATTAAAAAAATGTTGGTTAGTCTGTCAAGGAGGGGTTCCTGAAATGAAGTTGGTTTTAGGAGTACTAGAAACAGCAAATTGCACCTGCCTGACCTTCAGAGGCAGTGAGTTCCATAGAAAGGGTTGCATTCAGACTAGGGATGTATGGAATTTGTAAAATCCATTCTGCCTATGTTTCATGGATTTTGTTTATTTATTTATTACACTTACATCCCACCTTTTTTCCTCCAAGGAACCCAGGGTGATTCTGCTCTCCACTTTTATCCTCACAACAACAACCCTGTGAAGTAGGTTGGGCCGAGAGTCTGTGACTGGCCCAAAGTCACCCAGTGAGCTTCCATGGCTGAGGGGGGACTAGAACCCGGATCTCCTGACTCCCTGTCCACACTCTAACCACTATACCACACTGGCTCTTGATTGTGAGGTGCCTTTTGTTCCACTGACTTCTCATTAACAGAATCAGATTTTCCCCCAATTTCCTGAATTTGCACAAACTTGGATTTGTGCTAATCTGCATTGCGAAAAAGTACAAATCCCCCCACCCCATGCATAGATCTTCTAAAATGCACATTTTCATGCTTTATCCTATGGGGTAAAAGAACATGAGTACAGTCCATCAATCATAGATAAATGCCAAATATCATATAGTTATCAGAGTACTTGGGCTCACATGGTTTCTATTCAGAAATGATCAATGCAACAACAAGAATATTTTGAACACCTGAACTATTTTATGGTCCTCAGGAAAGACACACGTTTAAGTACTGGAAAACAGCTGTTTAAAAGATCAATTTGAAGTGCTCTCTTAGGCTGGTTTATTGGAGCTGTGGAGCAAAATTTAAACAGTTCTTAGGAGAAGCTGGCTGGCAAGGTAATACAAATTCATGTTAAAAGGAACACAAGTGTAGCATAACACAAAAGCAGGTAGTGAGAGAACATATCTAACTCTAGTAAGTAGTGTTTAGGGTTACAGTTTCGGCCTATTACAGACAAAATGGCTATTTCTGCTGAGTTGTATGTGTGCCTGAAACCCTTTTAATAGTTCTGTGTCTAGGGGAAGATATAGCAGAAAGAAAGAAAATATAAATTTCCCACATTTTAAATGGATGTTTGCAGAAATATACCTCTGTATTTCATTACCAACTGCATTACCTACAATGCCATATCTATTCTGCACTTTCAGAATGTGTTAAGACAAACCAATCTTCCAGTGAAGACAAGATAAAGAAGACTGTAAAAGGCTTCGAAAATTAGGAGTACTCAGTAAATGATGATGATATGGTGATTTGAGTGGAACTACATAAAAAAAAATGCTCAGTAAATTATTCACAACAAATAATCCTATATTTCCATATGGCTTTCTGAAGCCTGAAAATAATGGTGTGGTATACCTACAAAACAGTGTTTACCAGAAATTTTTTGAAGTGCGTTTATAAACCGGATGAATGTTATCCCTGTCCAATAAAAGCAGAAACTGAAGTGCACAGAATGGTGATGATTATCGTGTTTTTGCTTTGTTTTTGAAAAACCCTCACTTTAGGCTAGCATAACTCTGAAAATTAAGACTGTACATGCTGCTTTAGGGCACAGGAGTAACTCTGTTGACAGGAAGAAGGCCAGCAACTGCAAATGTGAATTCAAGTTTAATTAATATGGATACTTCTCCTTTTCTTATATCACCACTGCCATGTATCTTAGTGTAGCTAATAGATATTGTGCCAGAGAGACCTGGGATCAAATTTGCATTCAGCTATGAAGGTTCCTTGCTCCTTCATAACTTTGAGCCACTCACTCTCTCTCTCTCTGTCTATCTCCAAAGTTGAAAGGATAAATAAGTAAAATCCATGGATGCCATCTAAAATCCATGGATGCTGCTGGATGACATGACCTCAGCAGAGATCTTTGGAGGAGGAGGAGGACCGGGATTCTGCAGCAAATGCCACTTCCACAGATGTTGTGAGGCAGCCTGAGGATCTCATCCTGAGCCCTCAGTTTCTCATTCTCCTCCCATGGCCTCCTGGAGCACAGCTGGTGATGGATCCAATGGGAGACAATCATCATTCAAGTGCCCACTGCCAGAAGGCCCTTTTATGCAAGCTTTACTCAAGAGCAAGGGTCTATTTAGGAGGACAGAGAAGTCTCTGCTGCAATTGCTAAACTTGGAGTAGCTGACAGAATATACCCCCTTAGTTCCTCCCAGACTTTTGCTATGTTAACAGCTCCCTTTGAGCCATTATTAAAACATTTGTATCCCACCCTATATCTCAGGGCAGCGTACAGGTAAAATCATACAAACAATATCAAACATAAATATACATAGCTAAAAACAAATCAAACCATTAATAAGCTAAAACCAGTACAGAATTTAAAAACAGTAAAGCCAATTAAATCAATTAAATCTATGTACAGGCTTAGTGAATTTAGCCATCAAAGGCTTTGTTAAAAAGCCATGTCTTAACTTGACGCTGAAATGAAAAGGAGGGCATTCCGCAGCCGAGGTGCCACAACAGAGAAAGTCCTCTCCCACTCTTCCAACAGAGCTCAAGTCTCAGGCAGGCATATATATGGAGAAGCACTTCCTCAAGTACCGAGGTCCCAAGCTGTTTAGGGCTTTAACCATCATTACCAACACTTTAAATTCTGATTGGAAGCGTATAGGCAGCCAGTGCAATTCCTTTAAGACCAGTGTTATATGGTCTCTGTGAGATGTACCAGTCAGCAGTTTAGCTGCTGCATTTTGCTCTGAGTAATCTTCAAGGGAAGTCCCATGTAGCATGCATTATAGTAGTCTAATCAGGAAGTTACCAGCACATGGACTATTGTTTATTATTTATTTATTTATTGCATTTTTATACCACCCAATAGCTGAAGCTCTCTGGGTGGTTCACAAAAATTAAAACCATTCAAAGTATAAAACAACAGTATAAAAACATGATATAAAATACGATGAAAAGCACAACCAGGATAAAATTAGCAGCAGTGCAGAAATACAAATTCTAAACAGCAGTGGCTAGGTTGTCCCTGTCCAGGAAAGACCAAAGCTGAACCCAGGTACTCTGGGCCACGTAGTCCACCTGGGCCTCCAGTGACAAGGATGGGTTTAGGAATCCTCCCAAGCTATGCATCTGCTCCTTCAGAGGGATCCAGAACAGGTTGCTTACACAATTCCTGGACTCAGGAACCACCAGTCCACAGAGCTTCCACCTTATCAGGATTCAGCTTCAGTTTATTAGCCCTCATCCAGCCCATTGCAGCTTCCAGGCACTGGTCCAGCACCTTCACAGCCCCAGCTGACTCCAACGACAAGGAGAAGTAGAACTGAGTATCACCTGCATACTGATGGCACCCAACCTCCAAACCCCTAATGACCTCACCCAGCGGCTTCATATAGATGTTGAACAGCATGGGGTATAGAATAGAACTCTGTGGCATCCCACAGCTTAATAGCCATGGGGTGGAACAGGAATCCCCCAATACCACTCTCTGGAAATGGCCCTGCAAGTAGGAGCAGAACCATTGTAACACAGTACCGCCTACTCCCATCTCGTGGAGCCAATCCAGTAAGATACCATGATCAATGGTATCAAAAGCCACCAAGAGATCCAGGAAGATCAACAGGGTAGCACTCCCCCTGTCTTTCACCAGTCAGAGCAACCAAGGCTGTTTCAGTTCCATGCCTGGCCTGAAACCAGACTGAAATGGGTCCAGATAGTCAGTTTTCTCCAAGAACTATAAATTAATTTTAACTCTGCTGTTTTAAATTTGTATTTTAAATTTGTATTTTTACATTGCTGCTGTTTTTTTTATCTTGGTTGTGCTTTTATATTGTCTTTTATATTATGGTTTTATACTGTTGTTTTATACTCTGAATTGTCTTAGTTTTGTAAACCACCCAGAGAGCTTCGGCTATTGGGCGGTATAGAAATGCAATAAATAAATAAATAAATTAATAAAGAAGAAGAACATCTAAAGCTGCCCAGCCACCACATGCTCAAGCACCTTGCCCGAAAAGGGGATATTTGCAATAGGGTGGTAGTTCTCACATACCAGGGAGGTCCTCTTCAGGAGAGGGTGCACTACAGCTACTTTCAAGGCAGCAGGTGCCACCCCCTGACAGAGTGAGGCATTTACCAACCCCTGAACCCACCCAATCAATCCACCTCTGCTGGATCGTATTAGCAATTATGGGCAAGGGTCAAGCTTACATGTGGGACAGACTGATCCAAAGCATCTTGACGACCATTACTATACCTTTTCACCCAGGACAGATACAAATGGAAGGATGGAATGAATCAACACATGTGAATGATTGTACCCTGACTTTACTAGCCCAACATCTACCTTAATGGCTGAGGTAGTGTTTCCTTTTGTGGCCACTAAGGTAATGGCTTGCTCAATTTTGCTGTGCTTATGAGCTTACACAGAAGGGCATGCCTAAGGTGGTACAGCAAATGGTGCCCTTCTCCCAAGCAGAGGCGGAGCCACCATTCTCCTATAAGGAGCTGTTGTCACAGCAAAGAACTGCAGTCAACTGAGACGTTAAGAAAGCTGGGCGAGTTTGGTCTTTCGGTGGTTCCATTTCTGCTGGCTTACTCTTTCCGCAGTCAAAAGAATGTAAGAGCCATGCTGGATCTGACCAAAAGTCCATGAAATCCAGAATTCTGTTCATACAGTGGCCAACCAGCTGCCTAGTCTCATCCTTCTATGTAGCAAGAGAAGCTGCAGGGGGGTCAACCTTAGAGTCAGATAATGGGAGAGCTCTGCCCTCGTGCTGGAAAGATTTGGAAGTGGGTGCCAAAGGCTCATTCTGAAGTGGGGTGACTTATGACCCATCTGAATCCAAGTCCTCCTTAGGGTAATGCAGAGCCTGAAAACCAAAGGACGTGACAATTATAGTCCAAATCATCGGGAGGGCAACAGGTTGGCTATCCCTTGGCTAATGTAAACTTAATGAGGTTTCAGATTAGTAAAGGTTAGAGAAATAGCGAGGTGAAGGGCAAGAATGGCCATTGGCTTCAGGATATAGCATTTATCTGATGAGAGAAATGAAAAAGAAGGCCTGCATTAGATACCCTGCCAATTGTGCTTTCGTAGTATAAAAGCAAGCAGTCACCTCAGCTTGCTGAACCAGCCAAAGTGTTGACAGACTGTTAATATGGTAATGATTCATTATATATTAGGTTCCCGTTGTCATGTGTTCAACATTCCAGAGGAATTATCTCTGCTCGCCCGCAACTGTTTGTGAAAGAAAACACAAACCAGGGAGCAAGAAGAAAAGGAGCGAATTTAATGATTTCCTTGGTCATGAA
This sequence comes from Elgaria multicarinata webbii, assembly GCF_023053635.1. Lineage (NCBI taxonomy): Eukaryota > Metazoa > Chordata > Lepidosauria > Squamata > Anguidae > Elgaria > Elgaria multicarinata. The sequence continues at coordinate 82,467,115 of NC_086177.1, read as the reverse complement.
AGCATATTGTCTCTGAACACAGTTTGTTTCTAGCCTACCAGCTATTGTGGGTAGTCATCTGAAAGAAGTCTAATCAGCAAAATAAGCTTCTTTAACAGGGCACATAATTAACTCACACAGTAAATGCAAAACAGCTAATCCACAAGTAGATTTAGAGTCGAGTGCAACACTTTCTCCCCCACCCCCCTCAAGGCATTTGAGATGTATTGCTTAGGAGAGCTGTAGGGTATCATAGAATCATAGAATAGCAGAGTTGGAAGGGGCCTACAAGGCCATCGAGTCCAACCCCCTGCTCAATGCAGGAATCCACCCTAAAGCATCCCTGACAGATGGTTGTCCAGCTGCCTCTTGAAGGCCTCTAGTGTGGGAGAGCCCACAACCTCCCTAGGTAACTGATTCCATTATATTGGAATCAGTTACCAATATGTTCTTGGATATAATATAATATCATTATATTATATCCAAGAACATAGAAGAGCCCTGCTGGATCAGACCAAGGGGTCACCTAGTCCAGCACTCTGTTCACACAGTGGCCAGCCAGTTGTCAAGCAGGGACCCACATGCAGGACATGGTGCAACAGCACCTTCCCACCCATGTTCCCCAATGACTAGTGTATACAGGCTTACTGTCTCTGATACTGGAAGTTGCAGTTTATTGACTACTAGATGATATACCAGCATTGATATACTAGATATACTAGATATACTAGATAGATGATATACTAGATGATATACCACCCAAGGCATACTGGGAGTTCTGCCCGAGACATGCTGGGAGTTGTAGGCATAAGCCCTGTTTATTTTTATTAAATTCTTTAAAAATACTTAAACCCCCAAATTCCATGTTTTTAGATTTTTCTAGTACATTGTCCAACTAGACCTATCAGCCTGCCAAATTTCAAGTTTCTAACTCATCTGAAAGTGGGTAAACATTTCCAGACATACATCACACACACACACTTTCCGTTTTATAGGTAGAGATTCTAAATGGCAGCTGTTCTTTTAGGACTCAGGCAAAGGTTTCTTCTAGTCCTGCAACTAGAAAGATGTGAGGGATCCAATCTGGTACCTTCTGCATTTGTTCTGTCACTGAGGAATAATCCCCCACAAAAAAAGTTTAAGTGTGCACCTCCTGAGGTACATAAAGGTCTCAGTTTGCAGTAAATGGCCTGGTATGTCACAATCCATCCAGCTTAGTAGCAAAAGGGCAGAATGTGAAAAGATAGGCCACTTTCCAGTCATACAAGGAGGTCAACCATATCCTACTGTCCAAGAACAAAGAGATCCAGATCAGAGGCACAACATTATATGACCTGGTATTCGGATGTGATTAATTTTCAGCATCAAATAAACCTATTGACCATGGAGAATAGATTTTGTGGTGCATTCCACCTATCCTACAAAACAGTGATTAGTTTTTGTTGGCAAATATACATGCTTTATGGCAGCTTTCTGCCTTTCCAACATGCTGTATAAACATTGTTATTACATTACAGTGGGAGAGTTATATAATGTGTTTACATTTGATAAGTATTATCTAATTTTAAACTGTAATTATATGCTGGCTCTCAGCATTTTTAAAGTAGGAGGTACTGTGTGCCATAAAGCTTTAATAGGATGTAAAATGCTTCATTAAGCATTATCTAACATGTCGAGGACAAAATGCAGGCTAAAGATGTTCTACTTCAAATTTTTATTCTACTTTCCTCAAGCATCATATGTTTAATTACACTCCCCAGTGATTAATTTCCACACTTAAATGAAAGCAGAAAATGAAGTTCTTCATTTTGGAACATAGACGCATTGCAGAGTTCAAAAAAAGAGCAGAGGAGCCCAGTGTTGCTGCAGCCAGAAAATGGCTGATGCAAAAGCTCTCTTGGTCAAAGGACTTGGCTGGGACACCTCCAGCTCCCATTGACTACCCACCCCCACTCCCAACTCCCAACAGAAACAGGGTTGGGTTTGATTCTGTTTTTAAACTTCTAAAGATTTTCATATTTTATCCTATTGTATTTTATGGTTTTAATTGTTGTGAACTGCCCAGAAAGCATTGGCTATTGGTGTAGAAATGTAATAAATAAGCATATCTAGAAATTCTTAAACTTTGGACACTTGGGACCAACCTATATTGTAAGATTATCCATCCAAGATCACCCTTGTTTCAGGTCTTCTCTAAACGAGTGATTTATAGCATGCTTGTGACTGGCCATTCACAGAGGTTTGCGGGTCAATTACATGACATTGTGAACAGCCAGGACATCTCCTGCACTATCCCTACTGCTGTCAGAAAATACAGAGATAATCTGCTTTTAAAAAACAAACAAACCAGAAAATCTCCCCATGTAAAGATGGTGTTGCACTATAATCCCACCACTAGATGGCAATATTTCATTGAATTGGATGGAAGCTGCAGTGATAGGAAGTGTTCGATCCAAACCACATGGCTGCCAATTGCAATCCCAGAATGAAAACGGAAGCAGAAAGCAGCAGGTTGTTGTTGTTTTCTAAATGTAGAGAAGCTCTCAGAGTAGTTGCATTCAAGCATTTGGTACCTGAATAGAGCAAACCTGTGAGGAGAGGGAGTGCTCCAGCCCTGCTCCCTTAGTTGATGCATTTATCACCTTTTACTCATGACCAACTGAAGGAGGGCCTCCTATATCCGTGGAGGCGCTCCATGCAAACCAGAATGCTGGGAAATGATCTGGAGAGCCTCCATGGAGGCAGGGTCCTCTCTTCTTTAGACTGTTGCCCTCCACAAGTAGAGGGCAATGGAAACACAAGAGGAAGGAGCAGGCCTGGAGTGTTCCCTTTCATTGTGTTTTTACTCTATTCAGGTACACGATGCCTGGTTTTATTGGAGGGGGGGGGCAGAGAAGAGGAAACTTCAAACTGAACTCTTCCTGCTTTTCCTCCTCTTCTCACAGCTTCACCACAAGCAACTTCACTTCAGGAAAAAGCTTTGGAGCAGCCCAGGCCAGTTGCCAGCCCCCCCCCCCCATGGTTTTCTCCTCTCACATCAGTCAGTAGTTCCTAGAGGTGGGCTGAAAGGGGGAATGGGGGATCTAATTGGGAGCCTTTGGGGGGCAAAAGCAGGATGATGCCTACATACCCGTTTGCCATCTGTTTTGCCATCACCATCTTTTTTGAGGCAGCAGTGATGGCTCCATTCCCCGCTGTCCCATAATGCCTCTGTGAGTAATGTCTTTTTTCTTTTTCTTTTTTGTGAACCGCCCAGAGAGCTCCGGCTATTGGGCGGTATAGAAATGTAATAAATAAATAAATAAATAAATAAATAAATAAAGTTGCATCATTAGCATTATGGGGGAAATGGCGGCCTCACGTGAGGGCTAACATTTTGTCCTCAGAAAATTATGCCTTCAGTGGATAATGCTATAGGATGATGTCACATCACTCATAAGGACATTCTGTGGGGGAAATGACGCCTCCTGAAATATGTTGGAAATATTGCCAAAATGCCCCCCCCAGGCCCATGAATGAGGGGGCAAAATGGGAGGGGGTATTCTGGGTAAGCCCTGACAGTGATCCTCCGTGTGTCTGCTATCCCTCATACCTAACCAAGTTTAAAGAAGTGCAGGTTTCCCACCTCCTTTCTCCCCCCCCTGCCCCCCACATCTGCTCAGACTTTTCTACAGCTTTTCTACCCCAGTACTGCCTAGAGGAAGAAATCAGTCCCCAATCTGTTGGAATAGTGATGACAGAAGATAACACACACACACACACACACACACACACACACACACACACACACACAAACACACAGAGTGCAAGATAAGGGTTTATTTGTTCTTAGGGTTTTTAAAGCAGTGGGTGTTCAAATCACTCAATAAATTACTCAATCGATCCATAACAGTAAAGCACACACACAAAAACCTGACCACTCTCTACCCATTCTACTCACACTCTAGCTTGAGACTTGCTGGCCATACTAGGAACTGCTACTGCATCTTAGCGCTGTGGGCAACCCCAAATTTCCATATGTTTGTGTAGGAGTATGGAAGACATTTATTTGTTCTCATACATGCGTGGGGGCAGGAATGAATATGGCTGAACTGTATGGTATAGATTAATTCCTTGGCCCCAGCCAGGATTCCAGAAGCCTGGTTTCAAGTTAGTCCATCCAATCTCTCTCTCTCTCTCTCTCTCTCTCTCTCTCTCTCTCTCTCTCTCTCTCTCTCTCTCTCTCTCTCTCTCTCTTAAATTTATGTACTTCCCAATTGGCAGATGCCCTGGGTGCAATTTACACTCATACCCATCCACCCAACAACAATAGAATAACAACCAAAACAACAAATACAACAATCAATATTGCAAAATATTAAAATATCTTTAAAATATTAAAGTGAACAATTGGCGCAACAGATTAAAGATTTCACTGAACTGGGAGGACAGAGGGAACTGTGTATGTAATCAAGGCCTTGACCAGTGCTTGCTGCTTTTTGAAATCTACAAAAATTGCTTTTTGAAGTCTACTAATTCCAAGAACACAACAAAGACCCCCCTGCTCATGGTGGTTACTTTTTCTCCTGCTCATGCCGTCTGAATTGTTTGCTGCAGAGAGAAGACTCTTCCATGTTGTATGCTGCCTGTTGCTTCATCCACATCGAGAGGGTTTATTGCAGCATGTAAAAATGGTGGCTTCTGTGATGGAGAACAGGCAAATAAAGGTATAAAAATATGCTTGTGCCATTCATTCCATAGCTTTCTGGAATAGAGAAAATAACCTTCATGAATGTGAAACCTGGATAAAATTTAAAAAGAAAAATATACAGTCCAGACTTAGTTAGCTTACTGTGCTCCCTGGTATTATATTGCAAATGTTGATCACTTCGTAGCCCTTGGATCACAAATCAAGCCTTTCTTGCCAGATACCTATGCTGATGTCCCTGGAGATTTGGCTGAATGTGTTCAAAAGATTTCGACTAGTCATCTTCCTTCCTGAGTTTAATTCACATGCTGAGTAATTTATTCTCATCTGGAATACTTCACACAAATGCTTGTGATAGGTTCAGTCCCAAATGGGATTGCAACACCATACCAGATCGAAGAACTCTTAATAAGAAAGTAGCTGTCACTTACCAGGGATGCCTCAGTTTAGGGTTGCTGATTTGCTGTTTCCATGGACACAAACTGTGTGTGTGTGTGTGTGTGTGTGTGTGTCTAGCCTGACTATCTGCAGAGGAAAAGAAGCATGTCTGGATTAAAAGAAAACACACCTTAAATACCAAGTTCTGACCTATCTCACATTTACAGTGAAATCCTATACATCTCTTCTCAAAAGTAAGTTCCAATGAGTTCAATGGAATTTACTCCCATGTAGATCTGTATAGGATTGCAACATTAGCAACTGTGGGTTAAATAGCACTCTGTTGTTGTTGTTTTTTAAAAAATGTTTAATATCGGGTTTGTTCAGACGATACACTAAACCGTTGTTAGACCGCTAACCCATTTGCAGAAAGTGGTTAGTGAGTGTGTAGCCACCATGGTTAGGAATAGTTCACATGACACACTTAGCTAGACTTACCTTTTATCACACGATGGATGCGCAAAAGGTAAGTGGTTCTTAAAATTAAATTAATTTCCCTGCTGCCCCCACCCTACTCCTGATGGCCGCAGTGCTCCTGAGGAGTGCTGCACCCCATGCATGGCTCCCGGCTCTGCGCGAGGAATCGCGTGGAGCTGGGTCAACCTGCGGCAACGGGCCACACATTCCGCGGTCCCGGGCATAGCCCGAGGCTGCAGAAAAACCAGGCCCAAAGCGTAGGGCTCTATCCTGGTGCAACGGAGGGATGATCCGTCCCTGATCCCGCAACCCCTGTGCGTCATGTGTATGCACAGGGACGATCCTGGGGTTCGCCCCGGGATAAAGCCCTGTCTAGCTAAGGCCTAAGTCATAATGTTTAGCTCAAAATGCTTAACCACCATGTCTTAGTGTGTTGTCTGAACAGGGTCATTATGTTTTATTCTTTTTATCTTTTGTTCATTTTATCTCTTTTTATTCATCACTCTGGAATCTGTCTAGAAGTGGAGGAGTATACAATTGTTATAAATAAATAAAATAAATCTTAAGCTAACAGCTTGATCCTAAAAACACTCATTCCAAAGTACTGCTTTTAATGAGGCTGACATTCTAGTAAGTACACTTGTAGTTCCAGCCTCTGTCAATCTACTAGGGAGATACTCATTTTAATTTCTTTTCATATGCAGTTCCGAAATAAAATTACTTTTGTTTCATAATTCTTTGTGTTGCACTGGGTGTTCAGAAGCCCTTGCCTGGCCCAACAAAATATTTCAGCTGCTTAGAAACATATTACAGAGAAGAAGTCAACAGTATTTTGGAAACCCATTTGAATTAAATAACAAAGATGGGCCTAAAACTCTGTCAGTTCCCTCCAGACAGTTGGATCTGTTCCAGTTCATCTTGGTATATAGAGAGAGTTGATGGTGGTAGCTATCTAGATTTAGGCATCTTCCCTTCATACGATCAGCTGTAGATAGCTCTGTGGTTCCTTTGTGTCTTTGGCTCTCAGAGTAAACAGAAAATGAATTCAGACTACTATTGGGCCTTTTCAGACAACACTCTAAGCCATGGTTAGGCTGCTAACCTCTTTGCAGCAAATGGTTAGTGAGCATGTTTAAACCATGGTTATATAGCCATCATGGTTAGGACTGGTTCACATGACACACTAAGTCATAGTGTTTAGCTCAAAATGCTTAACTACTGTGGCTTAATGTGGTATTTGAACAAGGTCACTATGTATTCCTTTGCTCTTCTGTAGGGATTTTTTCTTTTGCATTGCAATCACAGAACAGTAAAATCTATGGTGGATTACAGTATAGTAAAATCTATGGAGGATTAGTCATCAGAAGGAGACAAATAGATGATTGGACCCCAGAGTTGACACACTGGAGTCCTACAGTGCAGTTACAAAAACCTAGTAACCAGAATCTGTCCTGGCAGTTAAGCTACCTGACAAAACAGCTCCCAAGAATAATTGTAACAAATGCTACTTTTCTGCTTGCTTCGGCGACACATATGCTAACAAATGCTACTTCCAATCTCATTCCAGAAATTGTATAAATGACAGCACAAAAGGAACTTGTCCACTGGCTATGGTCTGGTTCCCGACATGTTAATGTCAATTTTATGCAAATAATGTTAGTCATGAAAATATGCAAATATACTGTGAACCTCTGGCTTATGTTGAATTTCCAATGTGCTGAATATATTGAATTTCAATGAACAGAGCTTTGTGGTGAACAAGTTGCTCCTTCCTGTAATAAGCGATGTAGGGGATAGAAACGCAACTGAGTACGAATGTACAACATGGCACAGTCTGACATCACCCAGAGCTTGTGAGATACGAATCTTTAAACCGAATCCCCTTATTTCCACCACCAACCTCTTGCAATACCTTTCTGGATTACTTTTGTCTGTTGCTTTTCTTTCTTTTTCTTCCAGATGTTGTACTAAGGTGTCACCATGTTAATTATGCAGGCCCCATCCTGAAATGAGCACATTCAGGTGTAAACACATCGAACACAAGGGCAGTATGATTAAGACTGTGACGCTGGCGTGTTCAGGCACATGGGCCTGGAGCTCTGCTCTGCCACTTCAGATGACCAGGCAGGCCGTTTAGTTAGCTATGGCAGAGGGCACTGCATGGGAAGGAGTGCCAGGAGGGGTGTGGCAAAGGGCAACTTGCCCCAAGTTAGGCCCCCTCGGAAACCAGGAGCCAGACCTAACACACGGCAAGATCCATCCAAAGTTAGGCAGTTTTTAGCCCCTTTAAAGCTCTTTGGGAGATGAAGTATGTGTTTAACTCTACCCCACTGAACTCCACTGGATTTAGGAGTGGTCAACATTGGCCAGAGTGTGCCCAAATTCTTTATTATTGATCAACCTGAGAAGTTTCTGTCTTTTTCTCTTTTAAATTGGTTTTCTTGAATTAAATCCCAGATACATTTTGCTTATGTTATGCTTTCCTAACGGTAATCAATGTTCCACTTCATTGTATTTCCCAGCGTCCTCGATAGCTATCTTGCGTGGCATTCAATGAAATGTTAGGGAACATGCAAGATGGAGTTGGGAGGCATGAAGGTGTGCAGACCATTCCTCGTAATGAAGCCAGGAACTGGACAGCTCTGTTGCATTTGGCTGGTGGCTCCATTGCAGTGGAGGCTGGTGGCTCCAATGTCGGTGGGGTTGCAAATCCATTCCAGGGGTCAGTCAGAACCAGCCAGAACTGACACAGTTGCATAATCAGACATACCTCAGATGTCCTGACCTGCAATCCTTTGTAGGAATTGAAAGACCCTTTTCCAGTCTAAACAGGCACAGAATTGCACCCTTACTTGATTAGAGCTTTCCACGGAAGTGTCACATTTAAATGCCCCCCACCCTGCATTTGAAGTTTCATCCCAACACACAAATAAATGAATACCATTTATGAGGTGGTACATTTATGGGGCTGTGCTCTCATGAGTAGATCTGATGGTGGGGAAGGGATTCCAGCCGAAGTTTGTTTTGTCTCAAATGGCTCCACTGATGTGAAAGGGCCCCTCTGCCCCATTGCTTCACATGAAAGGCTGTCATATTTCCTTTACGGTGAATCCATAGCAGAATTGGCTCCAGGATTTTTCTAGGGTGGGATGAGGGTGGCTGAGCAAGCTGCCCTTGATGGCCCCATACTGGTGCTGTTCTCCCCTTCACTGGCATCTGGGACCAGCCCCCTGCCACTTACTAGTTGGCAGGAAGACTGCCTGCCTGCCCACCTGCCCACCCATGGTGGCAATGCTGAGTGGAGGACTGGGTGTGCACAGCATGCACCTACTCACTGGAACCTTCCCCTGCCAATGGATCAAGTCCTGCTTAAATGCCCCTGTGGAGGGGAACACCATGTGTTATTTTAGTATTCCACATGTGGTAGAAAAAGAGGCACACTTTGAAAAGTTTCTCTACTTTTATGCTTGGCAGAAATTGGCAGTTGCTGATACAACGTAATGGGATTGGACTGGTCAGCAGGCATTAGCTAAGAGTATATCCTTTGTCAAAACTTGTTTCAGCTGAATTTTCATAAATCCTACATACTTAGGCATACTTTTTCTTGTTTGCCTTTTAGGTTTTCTCATATCTTTTTCTCAGATGTGTGCTGATTTTTATCTTTCCCCAATGAATCTTAAATATGTCCCCCCCATTCCCGCTCCATTGCTGTATTTCTGTCAGCTTTTCTTAAGTTATTTCACATTTCTCCAGTCCAATTTTTTAATAGTGCTGACACTGTCCATTACATTACTAGCACCTATTTTCTGCACTCTAGTCAAACTTCTAATCTTTATGCTATACTAATTAAATCTTTTACATTCTGTCACTCTGACAGAGAAAAACTGGCCTTTTTTCAACTACTAGTTTGACACACACACACACACACACACACACACACAAAGAGACTTTAATTAATTGTTATTTGTATACATAACTTCTGCAATCATGGAATAAACTACTTGTGTTCTCCAGTCTCTACTCACTAATTTGTTTCTTATTCTTTGCAAACTTTCCAGTCTTTCTGTTTGAAAAAAAGACAGGTGCTAGTGTGTGTGTGTGTGTTGGTGTGGGTGGGTGGGGGTTGCTGGTTGGTTGCAGTAAAAAACATTTGTTCATCTCCAAAGTATTGGAATGAATGTTTCACGGCCTCTTCTTTGGCCTTGCTAGCAGACCAGCATACTCGGTGAGAAAGGAATCCTGGCCTGCAGCTCACATTCAAGACCGTGCTTCCTTCCTCCATATTCCCAGTAATGCCTTCCTACTCTCATCACAGTCGCTGCCCTGGCATTGTTACAAACTTCCTTCATCTGCATACAAAGATTTCCTGGTCAGCCTTCAATTCCTCTCCAGAAGTTTTTTGGCAGTACCCAAGGATCCATCCCCCCTCACCCCATATCTGATCCTTTACTTTACTCCAAATAGCCTTTGCAGTCTCTGCTTAATCTCTCCCTCTCTCTCTCTCTCCCCCCCCACCCCACCCCACCCCACCCCACCCCACCCCAGGCTCCAGTAGACTCATTTTCCTCCTCCGTTCATATTTTTAAAATAAATCTTCTCGTGGGGCTTTTGTTTTACCTAGCCCATTACTCTATGCAGTAATATTTTAACCCTGAGGCTGATATCTCATTTTAACCAATCCCTGCCCTTCCAATTAAACCAATATTTTCCCCAGCATATGTTTCCAATTCCACAGGATTGGCAGGATACATTTCTCCCATTCTTCTTTGTCTCCTTTCTTCACTTTAAGCTGCAGCAGTTCCTAGAGAGAGTGCTATCTCCTTTAGACAGTCTTCCTTTATACTCTCCCACCCCTCTCCCATGACTTCTCTGTCTTTTGATGGGTTTGGGTCACTGCCAGCCTGATCCATTTCCTCTCTATTACCTCTATTCAGATATTACTCAAGGGGGATCCATGGCAAAGTTCCTTAAAATGGCAGCATCTTTCTTCCTGTTACCAAGTTCTTCTGAAAGGCTCGAGTTGCTTTTGATCCTGAAAAAATTCATAAGCAATAGCATCTTGGGGCTGCCGTTGAAGACAGGTCAGAAGCTACGACTGGTTCAAAATGTGGTAGCCAGGCTTTTAATTGGAATGGCTCATTGAAAGACCTTCCCTGGCCTTGTTCAAGTTACTGGTTTTGACCTTTAAAGCTTTTCATTGCTGTGCACCCAGGTAACTTAAGAACCACCCGTCCCTGTATCAACATGCCTGAAAATTAAGATCTTCCACTGAGACTCTCCTTAGAGTATTCATTAGAGATAAGGCAGGCCTTTTTCACCTGTGGGCTTAGACTGTGGAACACCTCTGCAAAGAGGATCACCTAGGACAACTTTACTATCTTTTAAGACACAGGTTAAGACATTTTTATTCTAGGAATTTTAGAATGTTGTATTTTAGAACAGGTGGCAAACAAAGTTAATTAATTGAGTATTTTAATAGTGATTTTTAATACTTTGGCATGTAAACTGCTTAGAGCTTTTGTTATATCAATTGATATACAAGTATTTTTTTAAAAAATTCATTTTTATTGTTAAAACATATGTAGTCCAAAGTTAAGGATAAGATGAACTGGAGGTAAGATGATCTAACTATCATCATGATAACAAAAAGGATTACTTTTCCATTGATATTCACTCTTATTACTAAAGTTTTTTTAGCAATAAAGAATGTGTACTTGGTCATGTAAAATGCTTAGAGATTTTGTTATATCAAGTGGTATAAAAGTATTAATTAATTAAATAAGTGTATAACTGTCTCCTTAACAAAAATGATCCACTCGATAACAATACGATGTCTACACATTTGAGAAGAGGCAGCTGTGACTTTACTGCAAATTGCCTGGAAGTTTCAACTCAGAACATGCAAGAGAGGCTGTGCCTTTGTAAGTTTTGAGCTGCATGTGATGGTAGTTACACTGAGAGAGGTTTATTCAGATTTTGGAATTCAACCCGAATTTTGTGGCAAGTATTCTCTAATCTGATTTATAAAGGAGCCTGTAGCATTCTACAGCCGCAATAAAAGATATTGAAAATGGCAGGCTGTTCATCTGCTGAAATCAATGCACGCTGAGGGAGATGAGCGCCTCCCCAGAAGCATTCAGTATATTACAAGATCAGACCAAATGCACATGAATAGAATACAGATGTGTGGTGTAAATACAATGGAGTGCGCTTTGCTAACTCCCTTCGCCAGCCTTCGCAAACATCAGACAACAAAAAGATACTTTGCACACTAGTCAACACGATGAGAAGATATATAGATATGGGACAAATTGATTAACCTTAACAGGAATCCTGCTTGGCGCTCTATCAATCAAACTGTATACTCCAAATGACCACAGACCCACCAACTATATATGAATAAATGCACTTATTACATACTGTATATTAATAAATGCACTATACCCAAGTCTTGTGAAGTTGTGCCCACATTTCGCCAGTGATGGTACCAGCTGTTTTGACACTTCTGGGGTGAATCTTTAGCTGCCTATTTAAAAGGGCAACTAAAATGATTAAGGGGCTGGAGCATCTCCCCTATGAGGAAAGGTTACATCAACTGGGATTGTTTAGCTTGGAAAAAAGGAGGGTAAGGGGAGACATGATAGAGGTGTACAAAATGATGCATGGTATGGAGAATGTGGATAGGGAGACATTTTTCTCCCTCTCTCAAAATACTAGAACCCGGGGTCATCCCATGAAGCTGATTGGGAGATCCAGGACAAATACAAGGAAGTACTTCTTCACACAGCACATAGTTAAATTATGGAACTCACTACCCCAAGGAACTCACTACCTTGGGTGAGCTAGGGGTGGCGACGGCCGACAGAAAGCTCTGGCATGGGCTGGTCCATGAAGTCACGAAGAGTTGGAAGTGACTGAACAAACAAACAAACAAACAAAAAACCCAAGATGTAGTGATGGCCACCACTTTGGATGGCTTAAAAAGGGGGTTGGATAAATTCCTGAAGGCAAAGGCTTTCAATTGCTACTAGCCCTGATGATTGTGTGCTATCTCCAGTATTCGAGGCAGTAAGCCTGTGTGCATCAATTGCTGGGAAACATGGGTGGGAGGGTGCTGTTGCACCAAGTCCTGCTTGTTCATCCCTGGCTGATGGCTGGTTGGCCACTGTGTGAACAGAGTGCTGGACTAGACGGATCCTTGGTCTGATCCAGCATGGCACATCTTAAGTTCTTATTTGCATCATCCAGTCCTTTCTATCCCTAGCAATACCGTTCAGCTTCCAAGATGTGAGAACACTTCCATCCTCATTGGCTGCTTGATGTCAGTGGCAACACACTTACTACCCTCAGCCCTCCCATGTACCTCTGCATGCATCACCACTGATAGGTAATAATAATGTTCTGCTACATGAGATTGAAATTCATTTGAAGTAGGGCTGCAATGTTTAATCAATCTGTTCGATTACAGAAGCCTAATGCCTCTTTTGAGCTAGTGCTTGCTGTGACATACACACACACGTACACACTATCTCTAAAAATGAAGGACTACTGTATGTTTCTTCTTAAAAAACTGCATGTAAGAGCACAATACTATGTGTGTCTACTCAGAAGCAAGACCCATTGAGTTCAGTGGGGTTTAGGGCACAATCCTGGGCATGTTTAGACAGAAAAAATGCCTACTATGAGCCAGTGTGGTGTAGTGGCTAAGGTGTTAGACTGGGAGTCAGGAGATCTGGATTCTAGTCCCCACTCGGCCATGGAAACCCACTGGATGACATTGGGCCAGTCACAGACTCTTAGCCCAACCTATCTCACAGGGTGGTTGTTGTGAGGATAACATGGAGAGGAGGAGGAGGAGGATTATGTATGCTGCCTTGGGTTCCTTGGAGGAAAAAAAGGTGGGATATAAATGTAATAATAAAAAACCAAACAAACATGCATACGATTGCTCCTTTACTATCTGGAAAGCATGCATAGGATTATAGTCTTCATCATATGCTCATTTGTGCAGAATAAATCAATTACAATCCATTTGATTAACTTCAGATTTATTTATTTATTTCTATGCCACCCGATTCTGAAGCTGTCTGGGCAGTTGACAAAAATTAAAACCACAAGTTATAGCAGAAAATATAAAATATAAAAGTACAACCAGAATAACACCTAGCAGCATTGCATAGATTTAAAATACAGATTTTAAAAAGATTAGGATGCTGAAATGCAAAAATACTGGGAAAATAAAAAGGTCTTCACCTGGTGCCAAAAGGAGTACAATGTAGGCACCAGGTGAACCTCTTTAGGGAGCTCATTCCACAGCTGGGATGCCACAGCAGAAAATACCCTCTTCCTGGTATAGCTACCCACCTCACTTACTTTGGCAAGGGCTCACGGAAAAGGACCCCAGTAGATTATTTCTTTAATTAGGTGACACAAATATTCTAATTTGGAGTATTGAATCATTTGGGGTGCCATCATTCGAGATGCCATGATTCAGGAAACTGGAAAATATCCCGAAGGCAGTGACAGCAAGGGCAGGAAAGTCTTGATCAGCCTTTACCAACTTGGTTTTTGGCCTTCAATTCCCATCATCCTCAGCCACCATGGAGATAGCAGTAGTTTTAGTCCAATGCATCTGGAGTGCATGAGGTCGGGGCAGGTTGATCCAGAACCTAGGACAGCAACTGATTTTTAAGAGAGGCCATATTTTGAATTGAGAGAAATTGAAGGGCCAGCAATATTGGTGCTGCCCACTGACTCCCTGGGACCTTGGCAAGAGACTCTTCAGTCCTCTCCTCCCAAGTATGGCCAGCTGCAGATCACAAAGCCCTCTCAGACCTGACTTGCACAGTTAGGTCTAACTCGTGCCTCAGGAGAATGGTTCATGCTTAAGTGAGAGAGCACAATTTGGCACATCATGCATCACAACCATTATTTAACCACATCTTTCTTTTCTTTTCTTTTTCTTTTTTGTGGGGTTGAAGACTCAGTTCAATTTGTGGTTATTCTCTCCGGGTTCAGGGAAAGGCAGCTTTTCTTCAAGCGTTAGTTAGTATTCTATATAGACTGCTTGCCATGATAATGACTAATGTACTGCAACCTTGCTGTCATGCATAAAGCATTATGAAAATGTATATCTGCTCTGCCTCTCCCAGCCCTGTTTCTTTGTTTCTAAAGTGCTGAGTCCAGCTAAAATATTTTTTTCCAGAGGGATATCAAATTTGAGAAGTCTTGCCAATTTTACTGAAATGATAACACAGCTATATTATCTCTTAATGAAACAAGTATAGTGGGCTGATTGATTTATGGAGCATTTTTTTTCATCATTTCCTAACTTGATTGTGTACAAATACTTTTTTTGTTTTAACATCCATGACACTGGTATCCTGGGCACCACAAGCTTTTTTGGGTGTGTGTGTTTGTGTAAATATTTCCTTCAGGCTCTGTCATCTTAGTGCACCAGATTGAAAAGGATGAAGAGTTTGAGCTAAACAGCCTAAGTCACGCAAAGCTGTTGATTGGACTTTCAAAACAATGTAATGGCCTTTTGTAAGGAAGAAAGACAAATACTCTTCCCTTTCTGCTATGACTAATCTCTACCAATGGTGCGTAAAGGTAAACTTCAAGCTAGCTTCTGAATAAATAGGCTATGTGTTTTCTGAGGTGACTTTCCCCCAGTTAAATAGTTTGATCTTTCTCAAATGCATTTATATGGAGATCCCACACATACTTGAAACTCAATCTGGGAAGTCGGTCTCAAGTAGATCCAAGCTGGGTGAGCAGCATATTGCAAGGGCTGTGAGCATGTGCAGTGGGTGAGTAGATGGCGGTACAAAGAATAAATAAAAAGGATTGCCTTTCTGGCTCAAACCACTGCTCCACTTTCCAAGACTGGTCAGTCAGATATATATGTTTGCTCATTTTAGAATCTTTTTTATGCTGCCCTTTATCATAGAATGGTAAAAACAACAAATATTTAATTGTCACAGACCAGCAACATCCTATTCCATGAGTGGAATAAACACAGACATCAAATTGCATCCACACTACTTTTTGCCCTTCCTCTCCTATGGCCTTTTCCACTGCCACTAGGTGGAAATCTCTCCCCTCCCCCACTTTCTGGCTGCCTCCACAAACCAGACTTTAACTTTTGTAAACAGTCCAGAAAGCTTTGGCTATGTGGTGATATAAATAATAATAATAATAATAATAATAATAATAATAATAATAATAATAATAATAATAATTTAATTAAAACTCTCTAGGTCCCAGACATCTACTTTAGATATTGTGAGTGTGTATGTGGTGAGGAGGTCCTTGGCTATTAGATATGGGATATGTACCCCCACCCCACCCCCAGAGAGAGAGAGAGAGAGAGAGAGAGACCACAGAGAGTCAATTAACAAAGTTTAAAAATTTTCTGAAGAAAAATGTTAATAAGTTTTAAAATCTGAATGGACACACATGCCACAAAAACATATAAGCAATAGGGGAATAACATTATTCCAGGTCCCTCATCCAAGCAATATGTTTTTCACATTGGTCCAGGTCTCTCAACCAGTTTTCAGCAATTCTGTCTGTTTCTTTCATCTTGGACTCTGTCTTCTTTTATTTCATCTCTCTCTTCTGACTCTCTGACTCTAGATTTTGTCTTTTAAAATTATTACTTTTTTCTCTCAAACTTCAACCGATCAGGGTTGGTTTGTTTTGTCCATTTCTGGAAACTGAGCTCTATCTATGTCTCCATAGCTGTATCTATGGCTTCAGAGGGGGAAATCCCCAGTATCCTATGGCCTCTTAGACACTGTTTAGAACCCATAGAATTGCTCTCTTAAAAGATCCTCCCCTAAATTTCCAGTAATCCTCCCCAGCAGCTGCTTCTGCCATCATTGCTGCCATTGTTTGGCTCTGTGAAGTAGAAGAGGAAGAGGAGGACGACAACTCTGTGGGGTCCATCTAAATGGGGAAATGGTGATAGTTAGTCAATATAATCTTGTTAAGACAACACACTAAACCACAGAGATTAAGCATTTTGAGCTAAACATTATGGCTTAACCTGTCATGTGAACCATTCCTAACCCTGGTGGCTACTTAACCACAGTTTAAACACGCTCACTAACCATTTGCTGCAAACGAGTTAGCAGCCTAACCATGGCTCAGTGTGTTGTCTAAACAAGCCCAACATGATCGCACAAGCAGGCCACATGAAAACAACCAATCAGAACGAGGGCATAACATGGTGATGCGTGACACCATGCCGTACTTCATGATTCCAAGCTACAACCCCCAAACTTGATATTGCTCAGACAGACACAAAAACTTTTATACACATAATGAGATTTCGTATTAAGGAGAACTGTTGTCTGAGCTCACATAGACGAATTTATTACTTTCTGAATTCATAACAAATTCACTTGAGGTAAGTTTCCCCATCTAGGCATACTTTCCCTTTTTTTACATTGCTTTACCAATCTCACAGGCCTCAGCAGAAAGGCCGTGCTTTTTATCCCTTGTTTGAAAAAAAGATGCACACCAAACCAATAATTATAGCAACGCAGCAAGGAGCAGCTTAATAAGGAGTTCACAGCAAGTGGCCTGAAAGTGGGTTTCCTCTTCCCAGAGAGAGAAAGAAAAAGAAAGAAACTTTGTTAGTGAGGGACACAGCTGTCTCATTGTGTATATCGTGCAAGCCTGTTGCTTAGGGAGTCTCTCAATTCCACTAAGATGACTTCATTGTCACTGTCTAAAAAAATCAATAAATCTGTTGACATTCGTTGCACACCGCAAATGCCAAAAAATAAAACAAAAACAAGCATGCAGTAAAAATAAATAAATCTGAAACAGTGAAAGTCTCTTCTTGCCAAACAAGGTGCAACTTAAAAACTAAATTGTGTATAGAGTATTGTGTGGTGTAGAGTTTCCAGGGGCAGGAATAGTTCTGGCTAATTACCTCCATGCAACAAACCTGAAATATTTGCCTTTGGGGCTGGTGACCTGAACCAGTGAGATTTATTTATTTTATTTATTTATCATACTTATACCCCGCTCCTCAGCCAAAAAAGGCTCTCAGAGCGGCTTACACTTAGCAAAAAAGACAGTCCCTGCCCTCAGGCTTACAATCTAATAAAGACATGACACACAAGGAAAAGGAGTCAAGGAGGGAGGGAGGGAGGAGAGAGAAAGAAAGAGAGAGAGAGAGAGAGAGAGAGAGAGAGAGAGAGAGAGAGAGAGAGAAAGAGAGAGAGTCCAGCAGGAGCAGGCCCCGATGTTACTTCTGCCTGCTCCTGTCCTCTCGGTCCTTCTTCTTCCCCACAGGGCCAAGATGGCAGTTTGCCCTGTGGGGGGGGGGGAAGAGTCCAGCAGGAGCAGGCCCCGATGTTACTTCTGCCTGCTCTGTCCCCTCGGTCCTTCTTCTTCCCCACAGGGCCAAGATGGCAGTTTGCCCTGTGTGTGTGTGGGGGGGGGGAAGAGTCCAACAGGAGCAGGCCCCGATGTTACTTCTGCCTGCTCCTGTCCCCTCGGTCCTTCTTCTTCCCCACAGGGCCAAGATGGCAGTTTGCCCTGTGGGGGGGGGAAGAGTCCAGCAGGAGCAGGCCCCGATGTTACTTCTGCCTGCTCTGTCCCCTCGGTCCTTCTTCTTCCCCACAGGGCCAAGATGGCAGTTTGCCCTGTGGGGGGGGAAGAGTCCAGCAGGAGCAGGCCCCGATGTTACTTCTGCCTGCTCTGTCCCCTCGGTCCTTCTTTGGACTGGTCACTAAGGACATAGGTAAACGGGGCAATATCCCTGTGTTCATCCCTGTGTGTTCACATGACACACAGAGCATCCCGGGATATCACCCTACAGTTGTAGCTCGCTTTTTCTGCAGTCTCGGGCTGATCCTGAGACCACGGAACATGTGGCCCGGCATCACGTTTTGTCCCGGCTCCTTGCGAGTAACCATGAATAGCTGGGAGCCAGGCACGGGGCACAGAGGTCCTCAGGAGCTCTGTGCCCATTGGGGGTGGGGGCGGGGAAAAGTAGTTTTTTTTAAAAAGTCCTTACAATTTGCGCATGAGTGCTTGTGCGCTCCGTCCCCTTTAACAAAAAAACCCCAAATGGTGGGTGCAATGTCGCATGCTGCGTGTGAATCAGGGTGACGATCTCACGATCAAAAAATCGTGAGATTGCCTCCCTCTGACCCCCCTTGTCTAGCTGAGGCCTAACTCTCAGCCTAGCTTACCTCCCAGGGTTGCTGTGAGGATAAACCAAGAAGAACCCTGTATGCCCCATTGAACTTCTTGATGGAAAGGCAGCAATACATACTTGGAAATGCAAGCAATACATATATGGCATTCCCTTCAAAGGGATACCTAAATCATTTTAACATCCACAGAGGCTAATTTCCCCCAGAGTGCATTATGCTTGGAAGTGTATCACAGTTCATTTCAAAGCAGCTTGAGAAGTCCACAGCCTTTATAATATGAACCTCAGCAGACCAAATAAATATTGTGCCATATGGCTGAAGAGAGTGGCTGGCTTTGCATGTTAATTTCATAGATATGTGTTTTTCTGAATATGTGAGATACACCACCACATACATAAATACATATTTGAACTAGAGCTGCACTGCATTTGAGGGGGGGGGGGCATTTCTGGTTTGAAAAAGAGAATCTCAGGGACCCAAAATGCTCTCTGTTCTTGCACGGATGCTGCCTGCTCTTCCTCTCCTGGGATGACTTTGGCATCATTTTTAAAGAAGGACCTTTCCCTTGCTGACTGCATGATACAGTCAATCAGGAAGCACGTAGCTAACATGCTGATGTCGTTGTGCCATGTAGACACAATGACATCATGAAATCAGGCCAAGGATAGCAAGCATTATCCTCACTGAATAGTCTTCTTGTTGATGCCACTTAGTCAATTCATAGAATCATAGAATAATAGAATAGCAGAGTTGGAAGGGGCCTACAAGGCCATCGAGTCCAACCCCCTGCTCAATGCTAGGGTGACCATATTTGGGAAACCAAAAAAGAGGACACCTAGTGTGTGTGTGGGGGAAGCAGCTTTCTGAGTCCTGCAGAAAGTACGTTATTCCCCCGCCACCTGAAAGAACCCGATTGGAGTGGAGGAGGGGAAAGGATTTCATTCTGCACCACCACCATCCACTCCAATTGGGGCCTTTTCTATAATGTCCACGAATGACCCACTTTCCCCTTTAAGACCTCAATTGGAGCTCGGGGTGGGGGAATGATGTGCCTCAAGAAAGCATGCCATTCCCTCCTGCCATGCTAATGGCAGCCTTAAAGAGGAAGGTGTGTCATTCCAGGACATTATTGAAAATTATAGAAAATCCCCCCTGACACCATGGAAAGAACAAAAACCAGGACAAATCCGGGGAAATCCTGACAGTTGGTCACCCTACTCAATGCAGGAATCCACCCGAAAGCATCCCTGACAGGTGGTTGTCCAGCTGCCTCTTGAAGGCCTCTAGTGTGGGAGAGCCCACAACCTCCCTAGGTAACTGATTCCACCGTCGCACTGCTCTAACAGTCAGGAAGTTTTTCCTGATGTCCAGCCGGAATCTGGCTTCCTTTAACTTGAGCCCATTATTGCGTGTCCTGCACTCTGGGAGGATCGAGAAGAGATCCTGGCCCTCCTCTGTGTGACAACCTTTTAAGTATTTGAAGAGTGCTATCATGTCTCCCCTCAATCTTCTCTTCTCCAGGCTAAACATGCCCAGTTCTTTCAGTCTCTCTTCATAGGGCTTTGTTTCTAGACCTCTGATCATCCTGATTGCCCTCTTCTGAACATGCTCCAGCTTGTCTGCGTCCTTCTTGAATTGTGGAGCCCACAAAATTCAGTTTTGTTTATGTGATGACACCATGAAGCCAAAGTAGAGGGAGAGCAACACTTTCTGGTTCTGTTTGCCTCCCAACTGCCTGGGAGGCTGCAAACTTTCTGTGATGTATACTGCTTTTTGAAGGGGAGAGTGGTGGTGGTGGTGGTGGACAACTGTTCTTTGACCTGGGCATTTCCAATAACACCCTTCTTGTGTCAACATATCACAATAATGCATAAAGATTGAATGGAAATTCCATCTTTAATGTAATATTATTATCCCTTTAATAGCTTCATGATCTGCCAGCTCAATCACTCCATACCTTACCTGAAAAATGTATGAAACACTTCTGTGTCACTGCACAGAACTGCACTGTCCCACACTATTCCAGTAATGTAGGACAGAACTGTGTGGAAATGGTTCTTCCAGTGGAGACTGGTGCTCCAAATTTGGTGGGGCTGTGAATCCATTCTGGGTTTCATTCAGAACCAGCCAGAACTTTTGAGGAGGTATCGAAGGTGCTGATCCCTATCTCAAAAATAAGCCCAGCACTTTACATAGCTTCTTTAGACTTCTGGTTGTGACTGAAACCTGGAATGGATTCACAGCCCTATTGAAATCAGAGCCACCAGCCTCCACTGGCTTCTTCCCATACCAGTATCTCCCAGGGGGAGAAACACATTGGCCTGCTCATGCCATGTGCCCTGACTACATAAATGTTTTCTATGGACACAGAGTGGGAAGCAGCCATTGTGAGAAGATTCCATATATCTCCCATAACATGTGAATCAATAACAGGTGAACTTGAACATGACCCCTAGTATATTTTGAACTGATACTAGTACAATGCAAACCAGCCTTCCCCTTCCTGGTACCCTCCCATCAGCCCCATCCAGCATGGACAATGCTTGGGGATAATGGGAATTGTAATCTAAAAACATCTGGAGGGCCACAGCTTGAGGAAGGCTGATATAAACTGAAGATTGTGATGGCTTTCTCCCAAGTGTCTCCTTTGGTACAGATTTGTTATGTACAGTTTCACTAGCAACTTGGATGTGGCACATCCCTTTTTATTCCTACAATGCCTGCTGCACTATCCATATTGTTTACGGTTTCTTTATTAGCATCCCCCTCAACCTCAGTGCTGTCACTTCTCTTTCCCCTTTATATTGTCTGTTTAAATAATCCTTATTTTCCAAGATTTTATGGCCAATTATTTTCGTTATGTCTTATCGCATAAGGCGAGTCATGCTCATACATTCTTCCCACTGGAAAAGACCTATTGCTACTTTGTACTTAAATCTGATAATTGGTGACTAAAAAAATTAATTACATCAAAATCCATTATTTTAAAGGTTAAATTCCTGCACTGCTGTAGTTTCCTACTTATTGTGATAATCATTAATTTTTTAAGACTGCCCTTCATAAACAACTGTAACCTCCCAATAAGTATCTCTTGCTTCACCCTGAGAGATTGTAGTGCCAGAGGTAATAAATGCCATAATTGGAATGTGAAGAGCTTGGGTTTGCTACACCTGCATAGAAAAGATTATAGCAAATGCAACAGGCTAATGCTGGTGTTCCTTCTTGAGATATTAAAGTCAATTGAAAGTCGTTAGGAATTAGGTTATTTGGAATTGTGTAGTGTTAACAAGCGTTCAGGCATTTCCCACACTGCTCATTTCAGAAAGAATCCACTCGACTTTGGAAAAGGCTGTGGAAGTTTCTTCTGCTAAGTGGGGAGCGTAATTACTGCCTGTGGCGGGCAATTACCATAGGGCGTCGCAGATGGAAAGGGAAGGGTTAACCCTCCCTTCACCTCCCCCAGCAATTCATATCGTTTAAGAATCGTTTCTGTTGGCATCAATAGGAGTTTTTCCATCTCTACAATCATTACTGCTGGAGGTGGCAGCATGAAGGGGAGGCAGCTGGGGAAGGAAATGGAGAAAGAGGGGTGGGGAGAAAAAAAGAGAGAGAATAAGGAAGAGAGAAAGAAAGGGAAGAAAGAGAAAGGTCGAAGAGAGGGAATGGATATATTAGGGTGACCATATGAAAAGGAGGACAGGGCTCCTGTATCTTTAACAGTTGAATAGAAAAGGGAATTTCAGCAGGTCTCATTTGTATATATGGAGAATCTGGTGAAATTCCCTCTTCATCACAATAGTTAAAGGTGCAGGAGCAATACTAGAGTGACCAGATTTAAAAGAGGGCAGGGCACCTGCAGCTTTAACTGGTGTGATGAAAAGGAAATCTCAGCAGGTTCTCCAAATATATAAATGACACCTGCTGAAATTCCCTTTTCAATACAACTGTTAAAGATACAGGAGCCCTGTCCTCCTTTTCATATGGAGGAGTAAAAAGTAGGGGTGTGATCCGCTCCGATTAGGAGCGTAGAAGCAGTAGCGGATTGGCCTGCTCCGCCTTACCCAGAAGTGGAGTAGGAGCGGACCGCGGACCCCCTAGAAGCAAGGCGAAGAGAAGCGGCCATTTTTCGGAGCTCCTAGTTCAGGCGCAGCGCTCCGGTCGCCATCTTGAAAACATTTCACCATAGGATTGCATTGCGGCAAATAATCGCGCATAACTACGTTCTTTTTGAAGCTATCGTTCTAGAAATTCTTGTGCTCAGAGAGTCGTGGATGGGGGTCATTTTGAGACCACTCTCGCCTCTCTGCGTTGTCTGGGTCGCGTGCTATATTTTTGTAAAAATCGGGTCAACCGCGCGGCTCAAACTGCGTTTTCGGCTTTTCGCCCATAGGATTGCATTGAGGGAAAGACTCGGGCATAACTGGGTTGGTTTTTAAGCTATCGTTCTGAAAATTCTTGTGCACAGAGAGTCGTGGATGGGGGTCATTTTGAGACCACTCTCACCTCTCTGCGTTGTCTGGGTCGCGTGCTATATTTTTGTGAAAATCGGGTCAACCGCGCGGCTCAAACGGCGTTTTCGGCTTTTCGCCCATAGGATTGCATTGAGGGAAAGACTCGGGCATAACTGGGTTGGTTTTTAAGCTATCGTTCTGAAAATTCTTGTGCACAGAGAGTCGTGGATGCGGGTCATTTTGAGACTACTCTCAACTTTCTGCGTTGTCCGGGTCGCGCGCTAGAAGTTTTTTAAAAATCGGCGGGAAAAATACCTTTTTCAAAGGGCTGAGGGGCAGAGTCAGCTCCCGGTCATGATGATCCCAAAGTTAGAGGAGGGCATAGGCAAAACAGGTAACTTGGGATTCTGGGAAACTTCTCTTTCTTCATCTGAACGGGCTTTTCCCCGTGTTTTTTAACACAGTAGCCCCACCAAATGCACAAACACAACCTGAAATCATATACTAAGCCAAGAATAAGAGATAGAAACACAGCACTGCTCCCCACCCTAACTTTGGGGAACAACTGAAAAGATGTGGTGCAAGGGGATGAGCTCCCCTAGGGCATCTCATTGTGGACGTGCCCCCACTCTCTCCTGCACTGGAAGGCCATTAGAGCCTTCCAAAGAGAGTAAAACGGTGGAGCAATGCCTATCATGAGTTGAAGTGAATGTTCACTTTTTAGTGGTGGAGCGATGCCTGTTATGAGTTGAAGTGAGCGTTTACTTCTTAATCTCAGAGCTGTTGGTGGCTGTCTTGAGTTGAACTGGCAGCTGCTTCCCCCTCCCCCGGGCACGTCCCCCTATTGCTGGTAAAAGATAGATATAGCCTTTTTTAAAAAAATCTTCTTGCTGTTTATTCAGCAACACTGCTGCTTTTAATTCCACCCCTCCTTTGTTTATTTATTGATTTATTCCATTTTATATGCATTACTGGCTTATCCTTGGCTCACTTCCTTATGCCCCCAGAAATGCCAGCTGCATGCCTGCCTGCCTTCCCTCCCTCCTCCCCTGCCCACCTCGCAGGGATGTTGTGTGTGGGGTGCCCGATTTTCAAAAATTCGCCAAAAATCAGGGGATGATGGGATT
Source organism: Elgaria multicarinata webbii (assembly GCF_023053635.1). NCBI lineage: Eukaryota > Metazoa > Chordata > Lepidosauria > Squamata > Anguidae > Elgaria > Elgaria multicarinata. Next base: position 82,442,835 of record NC_086177.1, on the reverse strand, counting down.
GCTTTGAAACTTGGCGTGCGTGTGTATATCCCCATGAGGTGTCATGGTGCCAAACATGAGGTTTCTAACTTGAACAGAAAAAAAGTTGTATAATTTTTTAGCTTTCAATGCAAGCCTATGGGGGGGGGAAACGGAGCTCCGGATCCGGATCCGGAGCTCCGGGCGGAGTGGAGCGGAAGTGGGCGGAGCGGGGGCGGGGCGGAGCGGCCCGATCCGGAAAATGGCGGATCTGCAAGTGAAGCGGAGCAGGGGGTCCGTGCACACCCCTAGTAAAAAGAAGCCAAAGGCAAAGGTAGAACCAGAACTTGTGTCCAGAGCCACCTCCCTCTCTCACACAGACACACACACCCTCAGACATATATCTAGAGTGACCATATGAAAAGGAGTGCAAAAGCAAGGAAAACCTCGTGGGGGAGTAAAAAGAAGCCAAAGGCAAAGGTAGAACCAGGCAATTTTCAAAACAAAATATTTACAAAAGTTTATTTACAGTGCCGAGGTGCCGCCTACGCGTTTCGAACGCAAACTGCGCTCTTCCTCAGGGCTGTTATCTAAAATATAAATAAAAAAGTCCTTTGAATCATAATATTTACAAATAGAGGCGTTTTACAAGTATATGTACCTAAAAAATACTTTAAAAAACTTATGTATATCCAGACATACAAATTGTAATCAAAAGGTGTAATACATCGTTATTCAGTTAATTAAATATATATACAAAAACATATACCAACCAGGAGTAAATATCTACGTTACAAATGCAAACGGCACTGTTATACGAAACATTTGTTTCCAATTAGTTGTCAAGGTCTTTTTTCCCTCCCTATAAATCTCACCTCCTTTACTATGTCAGTCTAGCAGCATTCTGCAGACAACTTAACGAACTCTGTAAGTAAACTCTGATGTTTGCATTTGTAATGCAGATATTTACTCCTGGTTGGTATATGTTTTTGTATATATACTCCGCCCCGCCTCGATCCGCCTGGGGGCCACTCTGCTCCGCTGTGGAGCTCCGGCTCCGAACCGGAGCTCCGCAGTGGTGGGGAGTGGCGTCAGGTAAGGCCCCTCCCTCCTCCCCCTTACCTGGTTGAAAATGTAGGCCCTGGTTGAGCTGCGGGCTCTAGTGAAGCTGGGATGGGCCGCGACGGAGTCAGGTAAGACTCCCCTCCCCCTTGGTCCCTTACCTGGCTCTGCCGCCATTGGCGCACGGGCGGCGGCGGCAGGGCCAGGTAAACCCCCCTCTCTCCTTTCCCTTACCTGCATCCATAAGCGGTCCCGCGCCTGCTTCAACTGAGCCTGAGGACTCAAACAGGAAGACTAGGCCGCAGTTAAGGTGAGGCTCAAACCGGAAGACCAGGCCGCAACTGCGGCCTGCCCTTCTGCTTTGAGCTTTGGCCTCAGGTGAAGCTGCTGCCGGAACGCGACGGATGCAGGTAAGGGGGAGGAGGGAGGGAGGCCTTACCTGGCGCTGCCACCGCAGTCCATGTTGCGACAGCGGCAGAGCCAGGTAAGGGGGAAGGAGGGAAGGGTCTTACCTGAGTCTGTTGCGTTCCGGCAGAAGCTTCAACTGAGCCCAAGGACTCAAACCGGAAGATCAGGTCACAGATGCAGCTGAGTGTTAAGTATATGAAAAGAAATACTTGCTTAGTCATTAAAATTGTGTGTGTATGGCTATCTCAGGGTTAAACAGAGAAAGACTATCTGTGGGTAATTACCTTGAGATAGAGGCTGTTCTGGGAACCTTGCCAAGATTCTAAGTTAGCCTCATCACAGCTGTATGTAATGTAGATAAGAATTGTGTAGATCTGTATATAGTTTCTCACTTGTGTAAAATGGAACTGATCACTGCTTACTGATCACTGCTCTATGATCATTGCTCTCTGTGTATGCCTCAGTGTGCTGATCTGAACTGATCTGAATTGAACTGCACAGAAGCCTGAAGGAAATAAACCAGCTCTGCTGTGTAAGACCTGTGTGATGTGTGTTTGTTTCTGAGCACAAACAGAGTTCCAGAGAGAGAAAAGTTCTGGCACAATAACCCAACAAAGGTTATGGGCCCAGTCCAGTCCAGGAAGCCTACGCCAGCCTAACCCAGGCAGAAGAACCAGAACTTGGTGGGAACGGTGCAGTATCAGAATCAGGAGTCTGCTAAAACAGAAAACTGTTGATGAAGGAAGACATCAAGCTAAAGCCAGTGCTGCAAAGTGAGGAAAAATCTCAGTCGGCTGACTCTGAGGAGGACTCTGAGCAGGAGGACGGTGAGATACCAATTCCTAAAGCAGAGGGAATGGCAGGAGCTAATATGTCTGGTTTGCATCAATTGTTGGAAAAGCTGAATGACTCTAACTATGCATTATGGTCTTACAAAATGCAAATGTATCTGATTCAGGCTGAACTGTGGTATGTAGTCACAGAGGATCCACCAGATAGAGCAGATCCACAGAATGCTAAATGGTTTAAGGACGATGCAAAAGCAATGGCAGTTATTGCATTAGCTGTGGAAGACTCTCAAATTTCCTTCATTCAGTTTTTGAATACATCAAAAGAGTGCTGGAATGCGCTACAAGCTGTATATCAAAGAGAAACAGCGGGCAGTAAAATAATTCTAACCCGGAAGCTGTATGGAATGAAGCTGAAACCAGGGGAGTCTATGTCAAACCATTTGAAAAGCATGAGAGAAATCTTCAATCAACTCAGGGCACGAGGGATGGAGTTTACAACTATACACCAAGTTTATGTGATTTTGTCAAGTCTTGATTCATCGTACGACGCGGTTGTCACCATGATGGAAAGTCAAGAGGAGAAAAATTTAACCCTCGAGTATGTAGCTGGAAAACTACTGGAAACCTATGAGAGAAGACAAGCTTCAAAACAACAGAGCCTTAAACATCCTGTGGCTGAATTTCAACAAAGCCATAAATCTTCTGATGTGGTGGCTGCATTAAAGGCAAGGAAATGCTTTAACTGTGGTTCCACAGGACACTTAAGGCGGGATTGCAACAACAACAAGAAAAAGCAGTCGACAGCAAAGTGGAGAGAAGAAAACAACATGAATGAAGCTGAATCAACAAAGAAGTGTCTTCTAGCAAGAGTCAAAGAGACAATGAATCCTTGGTTTTTGGACTCTGGGGCTTCAATAAGTATGGCAAAAGACAAACTTTCATTTGTAACCTTGGAAACTTCTACTTCAGAGCAAAAGTGTGTTACCCTTGCAAATGGAACAAAAATCCAGATATGTGGTGTGGGTAATGTATATTTTGATTGTCTGGGAGTTGAACTACAAAGTGTTTTATATGTACCAGAATTGGAAACAAACCTTCTAAGTGTGTTTCAGTTAACAGAAATGGGGTATGAGGTTTGTTTTACTGAAGAAAATTGTACTATAAAACAGGGAAACAAGGTGTGTGTGCAGGGAATAATGAAAGAATCTTTGTATGTGATTAATACTTGTACAGAAAATGAAGTTGTAGCCAGCAAAGTCACAACAAAAACAATAGCCAATTGCAAACCACATCAAGAGTGTATCCATTTAACTCATAAAAGGTTTGGTCACGCTAACTATAAAACAATTTCTAAGATTCCAGAATTGTGTGAAGGGGTGAAAATCAAACCATGTTCTAACTATGTAGAATGTAATGTATGCAGTGAAACCAAGTGTCATAAGTCAAACATTCCAAAACATAGTGAGAGAACAACAAAAAGAATTTTTGAATTAATTCATGCAGATCTTGCAGGTCCTTTTGAGACAAGTCAAGGAGGAAACAGATTTTTCTTGTCTATTGTTGATGATTACAGTAGATTTGGATTTGTGTATGTGTTAAAACAGAAGAGTGAAACTTTTGGAAAGTTCAAAGCCTTTGTTAAGTGGAGTAAAAATAGATTTAAAGAACCTATAGCTAATCTAAGAACGGACCGGGGAGGTGAATTTCTTAGCAACCAATTTAAAAAATTCCTCAGTGATGAGGGTATACAACATGACCTTACTGCTCCATATTCACCATTTCAAAATGGAGTTGCAGAAAGGAAAAACAGAACCTTGCAGAACATGTTAAGAGCTCTATTGAGAGAGTCAGGATTGTCTAATCTGTTCTGGGCAGAAGCTTTGTCCACCTCAAATTATTTGTTAAACAGGCTTTACCACTCTGTACATGAAAAAACTCCATATGAAATGTTTTACAAAAGAAAACCTAGAGTGTCACATATAAGGGTTTTTGGAAGTAAATGTTTTGCTCATGTTCAGAAAGAAAACAGACCAGGAAAGCTAGCTCAAAGAGGTTTGGAATGTAAACTGTTGGGATATGATACACAAACAAAAGGCTATCGTTTGTGGTCTCCATATCACAAAAGTGTAATTGTGAGCAGAGATGTAGTTTTTCATGAACAAATGCAGGAAACAAAACAGTATGTAAGTTTGCCTGTGGAACAGAAAGCTGTAGAAACAGAAGAAATTCCTGAACAATCTCAGCAAGAGAGGGAGGGGGAAGAAACTGTAGAGGAGGAAACTATGCCTGTAACTATGCCAAGACGATCAGAAAGGGAACGCAAAGCTCCAATTCGTTACTCAGATGAATACCAAAGCAAACAGGTTTCTCATAGAGCTTTACTAATAGCCTATGAACCTACTTCATTTGAGGAAATTCAGGAAATGGAACCTACAGAAGCTCAGGGCTGGCATGAAGCAAGCTAGGTCTCAGATTGTAACACAATTTAAACAACATGCGCAAGAGGAGGACTGTTAAGTATATGAAAAGAAATACTTGCTTAGTCATTAAAATTGTGTGTGTATGGCTATCTCAGGGTTAAACAGAGAAAGACTATCTGTGGGTAATTACCTTGAGATAGAGGCTGTTCTGGGAACCTTGCCAAGATTCTAAGTTAGCCTCATCACAGCTGTATGTAATGTAGATAAGAATTGTGTAGATCTGTATATAGTTTCTCACTTGTGTAAAATGGAACTGATCACTGCTTACTGATCACTGCTCTATGATCATTGCTCTCTGTGTATGCCTCAGTGTGCTGATCTGAACTGATCTGAATTGAACTGCACAGAAGCCTGAAGGAAATAAACCAGCTCTGCTGTGTAAGACCTGTGTGATGTGTGTTTGTTTCTGAGCACAAACAGAGTTCCAGAGAGAGAAAAGTTCTGGCACAATAACCCAACACTGAGTCCTCAGGCTCAGTTGAAGCAGTCGCCGGACCGCGACAGATGCAGGTAAGGGGGGAGGAGGGAGGGGGCCTTACCTGGTGCTGCCGGTGCCACTGTGGAGCTTTGATTCAGATCCGGAGTTCTGCAGCAGAGCGGAGTGGACCATAGGTGGATCGACATGGGGCGGAATTTGCGGATTGGTTGCGGAGTGGATTGGGGGGTCCGTGCACAGCCCTAGTTCCTAACTGGAGTGTTGAATAAAATAGACAGGCTCTCAACAGCCTCATGAAAGAAGAATTGAGGGCTGCAATTCAGTACTCATTTACTTTTGAGTAAGCCTCAATGAACTCAGGCGAACTTATTTCTTCATAGACATGTATAGGCTTATGCTGTTAGACTTTAGTTCTTCGCTTCTTTCTTTCAAAAAATAAAAATAAACCAGGGCTAATTCATATAAAGGGCAGTTGTTTTCCCACTTCTTGAATAAAAGACTTTTAAGTTTACAAATACATTTTATCAAATCAAATCAAATTTTATTACGGCAAACAGCCAGCATGCAAATACATTTTATGTCATATTCCTTAATCGAATTTGGTCCGTATAGAAATCTCGGAATCCCATCCAACATATGCTTGCTGATCAGCCAGCTAAAGCATTTTGATCAGGTTTTAGTAATACACTTATAGTGATATTAGATTAGACTCTTTGTTTCTGAAATAATCTTCTCATTGAAGTGCAACTTGTGTGTATTTTAAAGCAGCATGCTGAGATATTATGGATACTGAGATTTCTCATGAGAAAATTGTTGCTGTTGTCTAGGTAAAAGGAGACACATGTTTCAAAATTCTTCACTGACACCTTGTGCTTTTTAACAAACAGAAAATTAAAAATATTTTTGTTAATATGGTTCCATTCCTGTTTATCTGTAGAGCACATCCAAAACTAAGGCGGCAATCCTATGCATAGTTACGTGATGCATTACGTGAGAGTAAGCCTCAGTGAATGGAGTGGAACTTACTTCTGAGCAAACAGAGATAGGATTGCACTGTCAGAAATGCTTCCCACATTTCTCTGCAGTTGGCTGCCCCCTGCATGGCCCTGCAGGTTAATTATAATCCAGTATTGAAAAACAATTAGATTTCTAGTTGGCTGCAGAAGTGTTTGATTACATTGTTACAGCAATCAGCAATGTGGCAAGGGATTTGGGCTAGAAGGGAAATGAAAAGGAACGCTTGCAAGAAGCACTTATTATTATTATTATTATTATTTATTATTATTATTTATTTATATAGCACCATCAATGTACATGGTGCTGTACAGAGTAAAACAGTAAATAGCAAGACCCTGCCGCATAGGCTTACAATCTAATAAAATCATAGTAAAACAATAAGGAGGGGAAGAGAATGCAATCAGGTACAGGGTAGGGTAAGCAGGCACTGGGTAGGGAAAAACTAACAGTAGAAAGTAACAGTAGAAGTCTGCACAACATCAAGTTTTAAAAGCTTTAGGAAAAAGAAAAGTTTTTAGTTGTGCTTTAAAAGCTGTGGTTGAACTTGTAGTTCTCAAATGTTCTGGAAGAGCGTTCCAGGCGTAAGGGGCAGCAGACGAAAATGGACGAAGCCGAGCAAGGGAAGTAGAGGCCCTTAGAATGAAACAGTTTTGGTATTTTGCAATAATTGTTTTAATAAAGAGAAATTAGCATTAATTCACAAGATGCAACTGCCTTTTTCCCATCTAGTTTTTCTTCAATCTGTCTGAACTTTAGAACTTCTTCCTTTAGTTTTGGTTATTAGACTGAGAACTTCTGACCCCAGAATCATAGAATTGGATGGGATCTTATAGGCACGCTCTGCCCAAGGTCTCTTGCTGCCTCAAGTGAGGTGGCAGTGCTGCCCTCTATCTGCCCGGCCAACCTACCACTGTCCTTGACACTGGCACACAAGTGCCACCACCACCTGCACTTCTATGTGTGCTCAACCCTCCCTGCCTGGTGGCTAGCCTGCCAGCTGACCTCTCCCTCACCTGCTTGGCCAGCCAGCTCAGTTGAGTGCTTACTCTTCCCAGCCTGGTCACAGCTCCTGCCTTGTGCCCCAACTATCGTGAGAGGTCAGCAATGGCCAGCCTCTCAGGATAGCTTGTAGGTGCCCTGCGGGTGGCTGGGGTGCAAGGCAGGAATGACCAGGCAGGCAGGAGCAAGTGTCCAGCCAGCTGCCCAAGCAAGTGAGTGGTGGGCAGGCAGGTAAGGGGGTGGTTACGCAGGCTGCAGCTCCAGGCTTTAGGAAGAAGTGGTGGGCTCTCCTGGATGGGGTGGGGAGAGCAGCACAATTTACCACCCTTTCCTGCTCTGTCACCTGATGTGGGTGCATGACCCTGCCCAATGGTAGGGCTGGCCCTGCTTGTAGGTAATCTAGTCCAACCCTCTGCTCAATGCAGGAAATCCAGAGTTGGAGCATCTCCAAGTAAATGGCTATCCAGCCTCTGCTTGAAGACCTCAAGCAATGGAGAGTCAACCACCCCTCTAAGTCACTGGTTCCATTGCCAATTGCTTTTACCATCAGGATTCCCCCCACCCTCCAATGTCAAACTGAAATCTACTCTTCTGTAACCTAAACTCATGAGATCAGGAATGGGGGAACTGCGACCCTCCAGATGCTTTTGCACTGCAGCTCTAATAATCTCTGACCAGTGATCATTCTGGCTTGGGCTGCTGGAATCCCACAACATCTGAGGGGCCCCTCCCATGCATTAGACCTAGTCTTGCCCTCTTGGGAGCGTTTCAATGGTTGGGATGAAAAATGCCATCCAACCAAACTTGATTCACTAAGTCAGCTTAGACTGACAAATTTCTGTTTTTTTTTTTTTTTTTTTTTTGTTTTAACCAGGAACATCCAATCATTCATGTTATACTATCTAGTCTATTTTAAGCTTCGGGTATATTAACAGCACAATCTGATCTGCTTCTATTTGGAAGTATGTCGCTGGGGAGTTTAATGGAGCTTACTCCCAGGTAAGTGGGCATAAGATTTCATCCTAAAATACATAAATATTGAAATCTAGAAAATGACAATTAGTTTTACACTTTAGAAAATAAAATGCACAAATGATTTATTCTTAAATGGTTTATCATTTTCTAAAATGTACACTTTGCTCAAGAACTCTGAACATAAATTCAGTGAAAATATACAACTTTTTTTTTTTTTAAAAAAAAAAACCTTTAAAAAAAGCAATTTAGAAGCCCTCCGGAGAAGAGATGTTCAAAAGCTAGACAGAAAAGACATCTTGTTGCACTCTTGCTGTTCTTGACTGATTATGAAAGCTACTGACACAAAGAGCTGGTTATAGGAATCCAGATGAAATACAGGAAGAGGCATGCAATCCAAAACTATTTACACATAAAAACTGGCATATGGCAGTAAGGACAGCACTATCCAAAGAGGAGGGCTCCCAGATTCTATAGCACCTGCATTTTGTAGTCAGTCTTAAAGACAGTTCAATGCTAAGTGCATCGCAGCTGTGTGTGTATCCTTGAGCACATAAAGGGGAAAATAAGGTGGCTGACAGGTTCAAATCGAGTTACAATGCTTTGAGAGCCTTACTTTCCTCAGCAGAGCTCTGAGCAAATAGTTTCCCAGTGCTTTTTGTGCCACATCTCCTGCAGATTTAGCGGTAACGAATCTTACAGTGTCTACAGTTGAAAAGTGGGTGGGCCAAATCGCTGGCAAATGCAATGAAAAATAAATGGGAATACCATTAACAGGACTTGTTAGGGAAGTAACGCAGACATGCAATAGATTCTAATTATTATCATTATCGATGCCTATGAAGCTGGGAAGAGACTTGTCAGGTGTGGTGCAGTAATTTTCTTGTCTGTGGAATCTTATGCTTGAATCTTAGCATTACAGCTTACATGCTAGAAGACTGGATTAACCTCTCATGAACAGCATCCAATTGATACATTTCCATAACCCCTATTAGGGCAAAGATGGGAGACATCAATTATGTCAAAATGATCTCAGGGGCCTTTAGCACCATCATTTGTATGGTGCCTTGAGAATTAGAGCAATTAATGTTACATTGCACTCTACCTATCTGTTTGCAAATCCGGTTGATAAAGTTGCGCTCTGCTTAACTCTTCACTGGTGGTAATGTCTTCGTTCCAGCTGGCTGTTGGTAATGTTCTGTTTGGAAGTACCATTTTGCTGTAATAAGTTTGATTTGCAGAAAGGGGGTTGACTGGTTGAAGCTAGTCAACAACATTTGAGAAGAGATCCTGGCCCTCCTCTGTGTGACAACCTTTCAAGTATTTGAAGTGTGCTATCATGTCTCCCCTCAGTCTTCTCTTCTCACTGGGCATGTTTAGCCTGGAGAAGAGAAGACTGAGGGGTGACATGAGAGCACTCTTCAAATACTTGGAAGGTTGTCACACAGAGGAGGGCCAAGATCTCTTCTCAATCATCCCAGAGGGCAGGACACGGAATAATGGGCTCAAGTTACAGGAAGCCAGATTCCAGCTGGACATTAGGAAAAGCTTCCTGACTGTAAGAGCAGTATGACAATGGAACCAATGACCTAGGGAGGCTGTGGGCTCTCCCACAATAAAGGCATTCAAGAGCCAGTTGGACAGCTATCTGTCAGGGATGCTTTAAGGTGGATTCCTGCATTGAGCAGGGGGTTGGACTCGATGGCCTTATAGGCCCCTTCCAATTCTGTGATTCTATGTTTCTCCTACTAATTTGCTTATTAAGCTATGAAATTTGCAGAAGGGCTTGGATCCAAAGTGCCCCATAGATAATAAAATATACTACTGCTTGAATTGGAGGGAGGGGATCAGCCATTTCTCCCAATCCAGTACCTCCTCAGAAAAGTGTTGTGCTGAACTGTAAGACTGATATGCACAGTGGTAACAATATTTTTAGCATTACTATGTATGCCTCCTCTTCCATACATTTCCATTTTCCCAATTAAGGATCAAATTTAATTTGACTCCTCAGGGCTCATGTGTTTGCTCCTCTTTTCTTTTTTGTGTCTGGTTTTGACATTATCCTCCAGCTTTCGTTATTACGGTGTAATTGTTTTGAAATGTAGTTATTGTTAGGAGCTGTTGCAGATGTTCCCCTACATAATACAAACTAAATGAATATAGAATTAAATTACCGGCCCAAGGACTGTCCAATAAGCTGTAAAACTACTAAATTACTTTCTCCAGTTAAACAAGTTAAAGTGCAAAGGGGGTGGGTTGGAGATTAGTGTGCAGAATTTCTTGGTTGATACCACAGACTATTGAGTTGACAGACTTTTGTTATTCTTTGACTAATTTGGGGAAAGATCACAATTCTAAACTAGGAAGTCCTTGTACACTTTTTAGAGTGCCCAGGATCATGAAAATTGCACCAGGTATCCAATACCTGGTGCAACAGTTCGCTAGAGCCGACGGGAATTTTTTTTGGAATTTCTTATCAACCATTTGTTGTGTGTGTGTGTGTGTGTGTGTGTGTGTGTGTGTGTGTGTGTGTGAAATGAAAAAAAGAAAACCTCCCAAAATATCAGGAGCAGTGGGGAGAGAATTTTATCTGAACAGGACAGGTTCGCCCAGATTATGAGGTGGCCCACAGCTGTCTGCTGTCTTTCTTTTTCTTTTTTTTTAAAGCCCTGTACCACTTAGAATGGTATAAGGTGCTCTTCACAGGTTCCCACCAGTCACACTTCCTGAAATGCCTAGAGAGCAATCCCACATCATATTGCATCATGCCTGGGAAGTGTGGCCAACAGGAAGCAGTGTGAAGCTCTCTCCACAGCTTCCCCTTCTACACTAAGCAGGATAGAACACTTTGAAAACGGTTTGAAAACAATATATGTCATGTGTCCTGGGCCTGAACAGTTGTTTAAAACCATTATAAACTGTTATAAGCAGTAGTGTAGATCCTGCCCTGGAATTCCTTGGGAGACATTGTGAGATTCCCAAATCATTTGTGGAAGTGTGGCTGATAGGAAGCTGTGGACAGAGCCTTGCACCACTGCGATTGGTTAAAAAAGCATGGGGAACATTGGTCTCTGGCCACCTTGGCTTCATGATTTCTTCTTTCCCTTCTCCTCCGCTGGTGCACGTCAGAGGAGAAGATTAGAAGCTTCGGTTTTTAAACTAGTTAAAGTTTCCTCTCACATTCAAACTCAGGGAACTCTGGTTAGTTTAAACCAGGGCTGTTCAACTTCTTTCAGACCAAGGGCCAAATTCCATGTAGGGGAACCTCTCGGGGGCTGCATTCCAGTATGGGGCAGAGCCAAAGACAAACTCAGTGAGGTCAAAGGGCCAGTGGCCAATTATCAAAAATACCAGCCTATTTTAGTTTCAATCACTTATAGTGATTTCGTATGCATGTTTAGAAAGAAAAAGTGCTACAACACTGCACACACTGCATTTTTTCCTATCTAAAATGCATGGGATTGTGCCCTTGCTTTCAGAGGCTTACTGACAGCAAGGGTTCAATCCCTTTAAGGAGGGGGGAAACAGCACAAAGAGCAGGAAACCACCCAACTATCGGTGGTGAGGGGAAAGGGGACACGGTCTTCTCGAGAACTCCAGAGGTTTAGATCAGTAGCTCCAGATGGGCTGAACTTGGCCCCTGGGCCTAAAGTTCTGCACCTCTAGTTTAAACTGTAGAACATAAGAACAGCCATGTTGGATCAGACCAAGGGTCCATCTAGTCCAGCATTCTGATCACACAGTGGTCAACCAGTTACCCATGAGACACCCCCCCAAAGCAGGACATGACTGCAACAGCCCCCTCCTGCCCATGTTCCCCAGCAACTGGTGTACATAGGCATACTGCCTGTGATACTGGAGGTAGCATAGAACCATCAGGATGAGTAGGCATTGATAGTTCTTTCTCCTCCAGGAATTTATCTACCCCTTTTTAAAGACATTCCAATTAATGGCCATCACTACATTTTATTTTACCAAATTGCATAGTTCAGTTAGGCACTCTGTAAAGAAGTACATTCTTTGATCTGTCTTGAATCTCCCATCAATCATGGCTTGGCCCTGGGTTCTACTATCATAAGAGAGGGAGAAAAATGTCTCCCTAACCAAATTCTCCATACCATGCATAATTTTGTAGTTAGTGAACAAGCCAGGATCACAAAACATGGTTTGATCCTAGTTTGTTCAAACTAACCAGAGGTTAAACTAACCAGAGTTCCCAAAGTTTGGAAATAATGGGGAACTCTGGCTAGCACACCAATGGAGAAAGGGCCAAGGGAGTGTGTGAGCCCAAAACTTGCTGAAACCCGATTCTAACTGCTAAACTTTTATTTAGTATTGCATCAGAATTGAGTTTGATTCTGATGATTAAAAGGATGCCATTGTTAAAGGAGTATGTAGTTTGTGTATCCCGTATCATGAAATGTGCTCATCGCTTAAAAAAAGAAAAGAAAAATGAAATGTCTGAACAATTGGGGATTTTGCAAAGGCACTGAAGGTTAAGTGGAATTGCAACCCAACATGAAAACAGATCTGTTCTGCTTCTCAAAATGAGACTCAGTTAAAAATGTTGCAGGTGCACATGAGCCTTGACTCTACAATATAGATAATGATCTGTAACCTGCCAAGCTACTTTGAAAATGGAGTACTGAGGGTTTCCATTGGCATTGAGTAGAGACCTGAAGCCAAAGCTCTGTTTGGAATTAGCATCCAGCGCTCTGTTCCTAGCTGACATCTTTTTCTACATGAAAGGTGATTAAAAGAAGGAAGATGAGGATGGAATTGGAAAATTGCTTTCAAAGGTGCATAGATCTTCATTGATAAAATGCACATGGCTTCCGTGTCATATCTACTTTGGATCTTTGATAGACACCAGATTCAATGTCTAGCATAGTGTTCCTAATTCCATATTCTGTATGCACATTATATATGCTTTCTGTTCTAAAAATGTATGAGTAGCCATTCGCCCTGTTACCAATGTCAATTTTCAGTTTGCAGAAATGAGCTGGTTTTTGGGAGTGCATCTGCTCAAAGTGGGATGCAGGCTTGCTTTTGAAAATGTAGCAACTAATGCAGTAAAAGTGGTAAGTCCAAAGCTGTCTTTGCTTGTATGCCTCATGCAGGGTAATAATGAGCAGGTTGTTCTAGGCATTAAGTCAGGATTTGGTCAGTACCTCCAGAAAGAAGTGGGTGATGGAGAGAGAAGCAATAGAATAATTATATTAGAAGCACTGTTGCATTACAACACCATCTGCCAGTGCTGCTACTTTATGAATAGGGATCTGTCAGCATTTTAGCATCAGGGCTTATAACTGAATTTTGAGACAGAGAAATCACTTGAGGCAGAAACTTTCAGTTCGGAATTTCTTTCTGGAATAGCAACAGGGTGGAATAGAGGACAGACGGGCTGTTATGATGGGTTTCACAAAAAGAATGGGATACAACATTGCACTTGAAATCTTAAGCAAAAACCATATTACCAATGTTATAAATGAATAAATAGGTATTCTTCCTAAAAGAGCTGCTATTGTTACGCAAAATCTAGGGTGATTTTTTACACTTGTTTTGTACACTATGCCCATTGCTTTTCAGGGATTTGTTAACAAAATTCATGCTAGTTTTGCCCACATGTATTCTATGGGAGTGGAATAAAGCAGGAGATGTAGATTGTTCTGGAGTTCATTTCAAGCATTTCATCTGCATCCAACACTAACTCCGGTTTTACCACATCCGCTGCCTCTTTTTTATCCATTTATTTCATTATTTTATTTATTTGTAACATTAGTATGCTGCCCTTTATCCAATAGATTTGTGGACAGCGAAGAGCAAATATCAATAATAAAATAGTTATACCTTAAAACACTAAAATGTATGATAAAGCCATAACATCAAGCATAAAGCGAGGTAGCAACTAATAACATGCAACATGATAAAGCAGTTCTCAAATTAAGAGTCCCAGAAAAATGGCACTAAAATGCTGCAATGTAGGTACCAGGAACAAATGGTTGCACAAGTGCTAATGGACAAATTTGCACCACTTGAACTTCTTAGTGACTTTGTTTAGGTGACACGCCAAGCCACGGTAGTTAAGCATTTTGAGCTAAACATTATGCTTAGTGTGTTGCATGAACCATGACTTAGTGTATCATGTGAACCATTCCTAATCATGGTGGTTACATAACCTCAATTTCAACATGGTCACAAACCATTTGCTGGAAAAGGGTTAGTGTGTTGTCTGAACAGGCCTGTTGTAAGCATAGATCTTGAGTGGTTGTGCAAAGCCTCTTACATGGGAGCGTACAACACCTTGAGCCAGCAGACGTTGTACAAGAGATCATGCAACACCTTGTGCTAACAGAAGCACATTATTGTATTTGAAGTCTCTCTTCTTTCACAAAGACCTTGTGCTAGGATGTGAAAAGCACTTCCATTCATGGAACAGGCTTCTGCTTTTAAAAGGGCACCTCTATTCAAATTCCAGAACTATAGCTAGCTAGCTATTTATGGGATTATTTAGAAATGATGCCTCCTGTTAGAAAAGCAATCAGCAGAGAAAAAATCAGAAAGGCAAACCAAAATGTGTGTTTACTAGTCGCACATGCTCACAGTGCTATTTTTGGATGATAAAGGAGACCACACCCTTCTTTAGTGAGGAAAGGGTAAAATGGTTTTACACAAATAAGTTCTTGCATATAAAATGCAGATACAGCTTTTGTTCCATTACACAGGCAGGGGCAAGTGAGCCAACACATGTGCCCCCAGCGGTGGTGGAAGGTCAGAATCAGAGAGGAAGGGGAGGAGCAAAGAAGAAATCACAGGAACCCACATTGTAGGCTATAGAGCTCCTAGGGCTAACTATGGTCAAAATTCCCATGAACTAACTCACTGCACCACTGCCCCCTGCCAGTAACTTCTAGATGAAGTTGCAATATTCCAACAGCTATGGCAGCAAAACTTCCTTTCCTTTATCTGTGATCCCCTTCTGATGCTGAACGTACTCATGAGAGCAGTGGCATCCATCAAACCACTTGCATGGCTTCCTCTACCCTTTAGAACGATCACAGAGTTTTGCCAGCAAATTAAGCCCATTTAAATACCATGTAGAAACTATTCACAGTAATTTGCCATGCCCACTTCTCTGTGTGCCTCTGTCAAACGCTGCCTTCCCCTCGTACTAATGGTGCCGCCTACTCCAATGATTGTGCAGTGTTTTCTGCTTACAGCGTGCAATAACTAGCCTGCAATTAAAGGACCAATCCATAGGCACAGAACTCGCAAGCCTTGCTTGTATCATTACTGCCCTGACATCAGTCTCATGTTTTGCTGCTGTTACAATGGTGCAATGGGAACCGTACAAAGAACAGCCCTCGTTGCTCTTAATGCAAAGTGGACAGGTCATTTTGTTCCTTTATGCTAGTTAAACCCAGCTAATGTAGCTCGATCTCATTTTCTTCAGGTTGTGTTTTTGCAGGGGGCGGGGGGGGGGGGACGAAAAAATGCACAGAATGAGATTGGGTAAACAGTCTTATTTCACCATAGCCTGCTGTTACTGTTATTTTAGAGGATCTCCCCTGCAGCTGCACAAGGGGAGCCAGGTTGCATCCATTTCTAGGAAATGGTAATGACTTGCTGAAGTATTTTACTCAGAACAGCACTGCTGTTATTCTGTCGAGTGACACAAACCAATTAAGAATGCGTATATGGCTCTATGAAGGAGTGACCTGATTTCAATCTATTCCCAGCCTTTGTGGACTTGAAGAAGGAGAATATGGCCACAGCTAGACCTAAGGTTTATCCTGGGATCATCCAGGGTTCGCCCCTGCCTGAGCACTGGATCCCCTGTGTGTCACCTAGATGAACAGGTTTGACCCCTGGACAATCCAGGGATAAATCTTAGGTCTAGCTATGGCCTATGCCTGTTAAAACCAGAAAACTTTTGATGTAGTAATATCATTGGCAATGCCACTGAGTGTTTATTTTCCTGGCTGCTTTTTTTCTGTTTTGATTCTCATGGAAATGGCTTGCTAATAACACAAACTGGCAAGTGATGTGTTGGTGACTGGAAGGACTATTTGTGAGTTTTCAAGCTTAACAGGTATGAGTGCTTCTCCTCGGTTTTTAGCAACAGCCTGGCACATAGGCTTGGTCCAGATGTCACTACCAAATTATAGTTTGCTCACCATGAATGAGTTTTGAGTTTGCTTTCTTTCTCCCTCCCTCCCATTTCTCCCCATGTGCTTCAGTCCTTCTTTGCAACATGATTTATGGTAACTATATAGTTTACCACAATGTCCAGACTGAGCAAACTATAGTTGCAGAAAATCTTAAGCCCTATTCAGCCATTCACCCACCCCACCCACTGAGGCTGTCACTGTGTAAAAGGGAGACCAGAGTTGAGCTTGTTCGCCCCACCCTGCCTCTTCCATCACACACTTCTTCGTAAGGCAAATCCATTCAGGGGATTGTCTTCTCTAGTCATGGAGGCTCCCTGTGTGATTAAGATCAGGATTCTAAAACACACAGTAGGGTGGCCACATGAAAAGGAGGTCAGGGCTCCTGTATCTTTAACAGATGAATAGAAAGGGGAATTCTAACAGCTGTCATTTGTATATTTCACCTGGTGAAATTCCCTCTTCCATCACAACACTTAAAACTGCAGGTGCCCTGCCCTCTTTTGTATCTGATCACTCTACCAGATACAAAAGAGGGCAGTGCTCCTGCAGCTTTAACTGGTATGAAGAGGGAATTTCACCAGGTGAAATACAAATGACAGTGGCTGAAATTCCCTTTTCTATAAACTGTTAAAGATACAGTTCACCTTTTCATACAGTCACCCTAAGGTGATTCCCCAAACAGAGGAGTTTTCCCACTGCAGAAGTTCACCTTCCCACCACATGAAAAGTGGTGGGGACAGGCATGTTGATTTGACAGAGGAGGCAGAAAGGCATGCCCAACCTCACTTCCCCCCTCATCACACAGGGGGCAGAATGCCTGAAGAGACCTATAGTTTGCCTCCAAACCAGTACTGGGGAAATGCAAGGAAAGGACACTTCAGTGGTGCATAGGAGGTAATTTGTTGCCGAAAGCAATTCAAATCTTAACTCTTCTTCAGTGTTGAGTCTGATTCAGTACCTCCAAAGAGAAACCCAAACTGTCTTCCACAAAACCTGAAAATGGGAGATAACTTTTGCCTGAGGTAAAAAGTTAAAAACTTGAAATATAAAGGACAACAAATGGTCTTGAGGTCTCTTTCCTGTTTGTTCATGCGTTTGGAACCTTGGAAACCAATTCTGGATTTTCAGTTCTGGTTTGGAGACAATGCTTTGTGGTAGCTGTACTTTGTCTCAAGTGGTCGTCCCAGGAAACTATAGTTACCATGGAATAGGAAGTCAAGGAAGGAATTGGAGTGTGAAAGGAAAGGGAGAGGAGGAAGGAAGGTAGAAATGTGAAAGATGTCCAGTCTATGTCTGGTTAAAGATAAATAACCCTAATAAGGGAATGCTAGCCTTGAATTCAAATTGCTCACTCAAGTTAGCACACAAGATACCATGGCAGGATCTACACTACTGCTTTATAATGGTATTGACAGCTGTTTGGGCCCAGGACACATTCCATATACCGTTTTCAAACCATTTTGAAGTGTCATATCCTGCTTGGTGTAGATCTGGCCCTGCTCGCAGACTACCCCACTATCATGAGATGGATGGTATTTCTATTTAAAACATAGACTGGGTTCACACATTCCGCACACAGTGATTTACTGTGGGTTGTTTTTTAACCGTGCATTGTTGTTGAACTGTGGGTTGTTGTGTTGTCTGAATGTAGCACATTTTCTTCAGGGTGGCTTGTTAATCATGCAGTGTGACTTATTTTTCTCAAACAAGCCACCTTGATAATCCATAGTTTGTTGTTGGGTTTTTAGGGTGATTAACAACTTTAGTTTGACTGTGATATCTGAACCTGGCCAAAGAAACTAAGCAGGTGAAGCTTTTCCTGGCATGAAGATCATCAGTGGAAAATGATAGTGTTAGTAGAGAAGAGAAGCAGAAAAATAAGGTTCATATTTGAATAGGTAAAAGACCCTCCAGCCCAGAGAGATCCATTAACCAAGCTAATGCAGAAGAGCGTTCATTGAGTCCTAGTACTGGGGGAAAGGCAGGATTATAATAATAATAATAATAATAATAATAATAATAATAATAATAATAATAATAACAACAACAACAACAATCTATTGAACTTAATGAATGTTTGGCTATCTGATGGGGATGAACATCTGTATCAGGGCTACTAGTCACACACAGCATAGCACAAGTAGAGCTGGATCAGGGCTAATGTGTTGAGACATTTGAATCAATTTATGGGCAGTAATTCTTAGAGCAGTCCTGAATCAAACAGGGTTGCTTCATGCTTTCTTTTTAGTGCTCTATATATTAACATGGGGGATAGATTAAAAGAACGAACCCAGAACGATTATAATATGATAATTTGTTTTATTGTTAGCTTTTTTAAAGTCATGTAACTATAATTTCATAAGACAAATTTGCTTCCTTTCAGTAGGAGGAAAATGGGGAAAAAGAGGAAACTGAGGGTCAAGAATGAAATATAATCACCATTTCTGCATTTATAATAAAAATGTCATTCTTAAACTTTCGGTTGGCTTATTTGAGTCATTCTTCTCTCTCTCTGATCCCGGCAGAAATTCAATAAAACTTTCTTAGCCATGATTTTTGTCCAAGGGCCACACGTAAGGGTTGGTGATGGGCACAAAGGGATGGGAAGGTTTAAACCTGGCTGCTGAGATCAGAGGTTGGGATGGAAGTTGTCTCAGACTGTGGTTTCCTTGCTGCTACTAGCAGCAAAAAACCCTAACCCACCCCAAAAAACCCACCCCAAAACCGAACCTGCAATCTGTATCAGCATTGTTAGGAGGAAAGCGAGGTTAAAGATCTGCCCACTGTTCAATCCTAATTTAGTCAGATAGTCATTTCCTCACTGCTAATACCAACAGGGAAACAATGATATCTGCATTGGAACCCACACACCCCCAGCCAAAGCCAACATCAAGGGAAGGCATGGTTGGGCCCCTGCTGAGGACCTACATCCAGCAGGGGCCCACTGACAGCCCACTGGAGTTGACCCTCCTCTACACCATTTTAACCTGCTTGTCCACCTGCCTCTTGCTCTGGTCCAGACAATGGTGGTGGTGAGAAGGTGGAGCAGTACATGCCACTGGCTCACTGATTCTCTACCTGTCAGGTAAGCAAGCAAGTGGTAGCAATGATGAGAAAGAGGATGGGGAACAATAGCAGCTGGTGAGGATGGTGGTGAGAAGGCAAACTCATTGATGGAGGGCTCCTATTGAAGGTCTTTTGTCCAGCAGCCCTCCAAAACTTGGAGCTAGCACTGCCCCCAGCCATTCTGATACACTGATACCCCACAGCTGATGGCTGATGACTTGGGCAGCAGGGAAAGTGGGCAAAGCACCCTTTGGCTTTGTAGGCCACACAGGAAACAGCCAAGGGCTGCAGGGGACTGGTGGGCCATGTACTGACCATATGTGGTCTAAATCAAGAGCAGTCAACTGTTGCCACGTCCAATTAGATCTTTTATCAACAGAAAGTGAAACCTGAATTAAGCTTTATCAGCACCCAAGTGCTGTTGCAAGAGTCAGTGAATTCTACTAGGAAGGGGTGTGTGTGTGTGTGTGTGTGTGTGTGTGTGTGTGTGTGTGTGTGTAACCATTGACTTAATAGAAAATGGAACCTCATGCTTTCTTTAGAAGACAGTATACCACCAAATTGTAATTGTCACTTGTGCTAATGGTGTAATGCTAGCAATTGCCTTATTATCCTCCTGAACATACTATCAAATCTGATCAAATCAGGTCTGTTCATTCAGGTATAATTTCCACACCTCTGAATGAAAAGTAATTTTGCAAGGTCACTTATTCCAAAGTAAATTGTAAATAAATAACTAAATAATTTTAATCATGTTAACTACCATCATAGGTGCCATATCTTGCTGCTCATGGGCCTTCCCAGCTTATATATGCATATGCCTGCTTAGGCTTTCTGATGGATCCCCCTTGTCTTTGGGTGAAGACAATCCAAACCATCCTATCCCAGAAGCAAAGTTATGTTTAAAGCATCAATATAATGAAGACCTCAGCATGGCTGATGTCAGCAGCTGACATCCTTTTAACCCCCCCCTTTCACACCATCAAAAGAAGGATGGTGAATTAGTGCTAGCAGTACCTCCACAGCTGCCTCCTTACTGTTTCTGGAAATGATGGGCAAACTTACCCCAAATGATTGAGTTATTTCCTCAGTAAGTAACAAATTCATCTATGTAATCTTGGATGATAGTTCTCCTTTAAATCGAGATCACATTCTGAGTATATGGGGTTTTGTGCATGTACAATATCAGACAACACCTTGAGTGCTGTAGTTATGGGTTATGGGTTATGATGTCATATGGGTTATGACATCATGCATCGCCATGTTATGTATCCTTTCCTGATTGGTTGTTTTCAACGTGGCCTTCTTGTGCAAAGTTTACTTGCTGTTGCTGATTGATATATGGAGGAGAGACAATGGTACTTCGGAGTACATTGTCACATTTCCTCGTGAAAGGAAAGGGTTAAACGAATGAACTCAGTGCTTGCCCAGAAATGCTATAGTTTAGATGCAGGCTGTGCATGCTCCAAAGGTCACTATCTAGTCCAAAACTAGCAATGAATTCATTGATCCAAGCTCACTATAGAGGTGAGCATTACAAATGACAAATATACCAACTAATTATGAAATTCAGTGGCATCATTAGTTTTTGGGTAAGGGACAGCTTTCCAATCTTCCACCCTTGATTTCCTGTAGAAGTGAACACTGGTTCCTGCTCACAAACCATTGCATTGCTCACTGGTGGACAGTTGGGTGAAGAAATAAAGGGATTTCTTTCTTTCAGGCTTTTCAGCATTACAGATTCGATATCCTTTTCCAATATGTTTTTCCGTATCCACTATCCATTAATTACTAAAAGGTTGTATCAGTTAAACGATTAATCAAGCACTGAATGTTTTGGTCAGTCTCTTGGGTTACAACAATATAGTGATTGCTAGATGCTATTGATAATAATGGATTTTCCTCTCTTTGTGCTTATTAGGGAATGCATGAAAAACAAGCAGTATTTTGTGCATTAGGTGCAAAATTCAGTGGATTTCCATTTGTGTTACTGAACTCAAGTAAAGCCATCTTCACCCTGGACAGCCAGCTCCTCATTGCTTTGCTAAGCACTTTGTCAGATGTTCATAACTAATGCTTAGTTCATTTTTCCTCTCTGAAGAACAAATAGCTTCACTTTTCATTTTTCAAAGGTGAAAAATGATCCAGGTCTTTCATATCAAGTTATGGCCGGACAAAGTGGTACGTTTCTCACCTACGATAGAGGCAATTCCACATCCTTTTAGAAAGTGGCTGGCAGGTAAAAACAATGGATCATTGTGAGGTCAGAATCCTACTGGACTAAATATATTATTCTACCTTTAAGGAAATGGTTTTACCTTCATTTACCATCTGAAAGCTGTCAAATTCCAATAAACTGTTGTCAGGTTTAATACATCTCATTGACATCTTCAGTATAATAAGTTTTGATAAGTGAAAATGAAGTGGAAACTGATTCCAGTTGATTAGCTGAACCCCCCCCCCCACAAACACACACACCTCACTGCATAATCCAAAAAAAGTACCCATTGCATAGGTCTGTGCAAATTCATTATACCGGCCCGATCTACACTAAGCAGGATACAACACTTTAAAAACGTTTTGAAAACTGTATATGTAATGTGTCCTGGGCTTGAACAGTTGTCAAAACCATTATAAACCGTTATAAGCAGTAGTGTAGATCCTGCCACTGACTGGTCCCTCAAATGCTCCCTGTTTGGACACATGAAGAAAACAGTTTTAAGGCTTTCTCTTGCCATACCAGACCCAGACTTGATTCAGGATGGCTACTGAAAGTGAGTTGGGGACCCCATCTGTAGGTCTCTCTAGGCCTTCTGCTTTATGCTGATGGGCCTGATGTAGCTTCTTCAGTGATACCAAGGGTGTCTGGGGTAGCACTGTCACCATGAGGGGCATAAGGTCTTCAGACTTTGTGACATTGGGCTCTTCATCTAAGGATCATAGAATCATAGAATAGTAGAGTTGGAAGGGGCCTACAAGCATACCATCTCTGATACTGGAGAAAATATATGAGCATCATGTCTAGTAGCCATTGATAGCTTTATTCTCCATGAGGACACATGGCAGATAGTGGTGGCAGCAGCTCTGCAATCTCTGCTGAATTGTTGTGAATTGCCCACCATTTAAATAACCCATAATGGCTTCAGTTCTATAGCATTGTGAATTATTAAACTGGTAGGCAAGTCACATGACTAGCCATCCAGTGCAGGGGGACCAAGGCTGGCTACAAATTCCAGTCATGCTCTGTCCAAATGGTCTTGCAGAAAGCTTCTAAAACTTAGTTTTGGCAACCTGTGAAATCATTAGGTGCCACAGGACTCTAACCAAGTCCCTCTTAGTTGGGTGTCAATTATCTGCTTCTTGCATTCCCCACAAACATTGAAGCACAAGCAGAGAAGGAAGGATGCAAATGCAATAGCCCAGAATCTTCCTGGTCTTGAGATTTACATTACTCCAGAAAGCTTATTCTGAGCTATAGAGAATCATCTGCCTTCCATATCACTCCAAAATCTGATGCATTCCAACAGTTTGGGCATCTTCTTGCTGAGGAAAGCCAAAGGTTTCATCATGCACACTGTTCATGAGTTTCCTACCACTGCAAGCAGGGAACTAGTCAGGGTCAGTACCAAAGGCAAGTCAGTAGGCAGTTTGAATGCAGGGAATTCCAGAGAAGAACTAGGTTATCAAGGAAATACACAGCACTGGTGTGCAGACATTGTCCCCGCATTCTTTGCCTAGAACAGAAGGCTTTTAAGCCTGAGCCTTCAGAGCCCCACCCAGGCCATCAGTGTCACTCGATGACTCCACTACTTGTAAGCAGAGCTTTCTCATGAGTATACCTTTATTCGTGAGGAGTCATTATTCCTTAGGTGGGCACTTCTGCATCTGACAGCTGGCTGAGCCTGAAACTTCAGATGCCTGCACTTCCTGCAGCCAGATGACTGCTCAGCATTTGCCTCTGAATCTGAGAGAGGGCCAGCTACATTGATGACCATCTCCCCCAAGGGCCCAGAATCCATCTGATCTGCTGCAAGGTCCCTCGACACAGATGTTTCCTCTGCAATGTTTAGCTCTGGAAGCATCCTCTGAAGAAGAGTCCTGCAGAGGGGACATGACATGTTCCTCCTTCTGTTCTAGATAACTATCATCTCCCCAGCTAGACCATACCAGCAGTCAAACCTGGTTTTCTTGCTGGTAATCATAGCATTGCTACTCAGACCCTCCTACAAATTTTTAGTTTTTTTGAGATCTTCTGTCTCCTTTTAGAGGCATTTTGGTTTTTTAAATAATCACCACACAACCTTCCTGATTCTGTTTGAATGAAGGGGTAGCTGCAATTTTGGTTCCTGATTTGGGTCATTGGCCTTAGCCAAGTTGTGTGACTCACCACTTGTTATCATATGCAGAACCATTCGGCTGCAACTTTATACTTCAGTGCATCACAATTCTATAGTAATATAGCACTTAATGTATTCATAATATAGGCAATCACATGAATGTGCTGGGGCAGTAACATTCAACACCAGTTTTGTGAGCTCATTGGCAACAAATTGAGATTCCCAATAGAGCTGACCTATTCTACAGTCAGTCAATATTTTACTTTCTGAAACAGAAGGAAAAGTGAACCTGGGAAACTAAAATCCAAGTGAAATCTGGCACAACAAATTCAAGATGGGTCAAAAACCTTAGCATTTTACTTACTATGAGAATTCTAGGCATTGACAACAATGTGTAGCAACTCTCGGGCTGCATTTTACGGAAGCAAATATGTAGAGGCAAGATGGATGGACCTCTGCCCTTTCATTGACACAGTAATTCATTACTGTTCTGCAGTTTGCATTCATATGTAGGGTGACCATATGGAGAGGAGGACAGGGCTCCTATATCTTTAACAGTTGCATAGAAAAGGGAATTTCAGCAGGTATCATTTGTATGCCTGCAGCACCTGGTGAAATTCCTTCTTCATCACAATAGTTAAAGCTGCAAGACCCCTGCCCTCTTGACCATAGAATCACAGAATAGCAGAGTTGGAAGGGGCCTACAAGGCCATCGAGTCCAACCCCTTGCTCAATGCAGGAATCCACCCTAAAGCATCCCTGACAGATGGTTGTCCAGCTGCCTCTTGAATGCCTCTAGTGTGAGAGAGGTACAAAAGAGAAAACAGATACAAAAGAGGCCAGGGCTCCTGCAGCTTTAACTGTTGTGACGAAGAGGGAATTTCACCAGGTGCTGCTTGTATACAAATGACAGCTGCTGAAATTCCCTTCTCTGTACAACTGTTAAAAATACAGAAGCCCTGTCTTCTTCTTCTTCTTCTTCTTCTTCTTCTTCTTCTTCTTCTTCTTCTTCTTCTTCTTCTTCTTCTTCATCATCATCATCATCATCATCATCAATTTATTTGTTACCCGCCTCTCCCTCCGGATTGAGGTGAGGCACAACACAAACTAATTAAAACATTTAAAACCAATACATCACTAAAAGCAGCACATCATTAAAAGGCAAATTTAAAATTCAAGTGGGTAGGCCTGCCGGAAGAGATCAGGCTTTATGGCTTTCTTAAATTCCAGAAGACTATTACGTTGATGAATCTCTCCCAGCAAGCCATTCCATAAACTGGGAGTGGCAGAAGAAAAGGTCCTCTGGGTAATAGTTGTCAGCCTTGTTTTTGTTGGCTGGAGTAAATTCTTTCTAGAGGACCTGAGTGTGTGTGTGGTGGATTGTACGGGAGAAGGCATACAATCATATGGTCACCCTAAATACAATGTCAGAAAATGTATACCCAGAACAAAGGAGAGAAGACAGATGTACACCATGGCACATCCTTGCCCCACTCCCATCATCCCTGACTCAGTCTCCATGACAAAATCCATCATGACGGAGAGGAAGGCCAACAATCTTTTATATATGAAAATAAATGTATGATTTAAATAGAGACTGAAGAACCTGGGAGGGTTCATTCCAGGAGAGTTTCAAGAAGGTGTGAAGGTCTTGTGGCAGTTCTGATGATGGGAAATGTTATTCTGGCTTGGCGGAAATGTCTTTAAAACTCAGACTTAAAAATGTGTTTTAGTGGAAAATAAAAATCTACTCACATCTTTGGGAACTTCTGGGGTCTTTTTTATTTTTATTTTTTATTATTTTAAATAAAACCTAAATCTTCTAAACAGTGACCCTGTAAACACTGGGGAGATGTTTTACAAACAAATTGAACAAGACAGAGGCAAAGGCAGAAAGACCTAATTTATAGAACTCCATTAATATAAATCCACAGCACAATAATTAACACTGACAGATAATTATACTTGTTTAGATAAAGCAGACCATTTTATTAGTTAGATTTGTCTTGCTCAAAGGACCCTGTGTCTTTGCTGCTTCCTTGGTCACTAAGACATTACATGAAACCAATTAACCCAATACTCTTTAGCTTTCCATTTCAGTCCATTTTTACCCATATGTAAATCTATGAAAATTTAATTATGGCGCAATCCTATGCATGTTTAGACAAAAAAAGTCCTCTAACCAATAGAGGGATGGTGGAGGCTCCCTGTGTGATCCTCCGAGAACATCTAGAGGGCCCACATGTTCACTGTCCTTGGTGCATATGATTGAAGCAAGCCTAAAACTCATATGTTTGCTTGATTAAAATGCATTCAGTTGGGTTGCAACACTAATGGTTGTGCAATTCAATCATCAAAAAACCTGCCGGTTTAGAAGACCAGAAGATCAGTCTATCTCATGTTGATCCAAACTCCACGAAGCCAAGAAATTGGAAGTTAAGGCTGATGCCCTGTGATCAGTCTTGATTTTGTGCAATGCCACAAATGGTGTTTGTTTACAACTTACCCTCCATGCATCCACACTTTTCCTGGGTCTTTCATCCCAAATCCAGATTGGGGGTGGGGGTGGGGGTGGAGTGCCTGGACCAGCAAAGATGCTCCACATTGTCCTGGTCCTGTGTTGCCTTATGAAGCATGTGAGCCTTACAGTATTGCTGACTAGCTGATATTCCCGGTGTTGCTTGGTCCCTGAATAAGGTGTATCTCATTTATTTGATAAATAAATAAATAAAATCTCTGCAACTTATTCAGCTTTAAGGAGGGGATGGCGGGGGAGAAAGAGCCCCACTCCAAGCTCTTTCATCCTTCCTACAACCTTCTGACATAGGTGAGATAGGGGCTGGCTTGGAATCACTCAGGCTACAACCCTCACAGGTACCTAGGTAGGTTTCCAAGTGGCCCTAGGATTTAGAGGAGCTTCTTTTTCTTCTCTACCCAGCGGACAGGAAGGTTCATGGGCCAATAAGATCTGCCCTTATAAGCCTCCCTCTTGGGAGCATGCAAGTCTCTGCTGCCTTCACTGCACCACCATGGGTATTCCAGCAGTGGTAATGGCAAAAAAGGGGCATTCCAGGGACTGATCAGTGGGGGCTGGTGGCTTTGTTGTCAGTGGGGCAGTGAATCTGCTCCGGGTTTCCATCAGAACCAGTAACAACTCTAAAGCACCTTGGTTAGCTCCTTTAGAGTTCTGACTGCTTCTGATGGAAGCCCAGAGGGGATTCACTGCCCCACTGACAACAGAGCCAACAGTCTCCACTGCTTTGGGTCCACTAGATCTAAAGGCCCCTAATCTCCTGACATGCCCTCAGAGGATGTCATCTCTGGGGCAGGGGAGCTTCTTTTCCTGTGATTGTTACCAAAGGCAGAGAAAGTCACAGGGTGGGGTGGGGTGGGGGTCAGCTGAAAAGACAAAAGAAAAAGACAAAAAGAAAACCAAAAGATAAACCCCAGAAGAGCACTCCACCAGCTTGCCTTTTGCCCTGTTAGTGAGCTTCATTTGATTTATATGCTGAATATAAGCATCCTAGGAGGGAAACCACCTTAACCTAAACTGGATAGTAGTTAATGGGCTTGTTCACTCAACACACTAAGCCATGGTTAGGTCGCTAACTGTTTTGCAGCAAATGGCTAATGAGCATGTTTAAACTGTGGCTATGTAGCCACCATGGTTTGCAATCGTTCACACAACGCACTAAGCCATAATGTAGCTCAAAATGCTTAACCATCATGGTTCATCAACAGGTTATCTCAACAGGGCCTGTATATAAAGAAAAATGTTCTGAAAATATTTAAGGGAAAGTTTAATATAAACAAGCTCTTCCTTTGAATATTAATCATTCTCATTTATTGAGATTTTCTTACAACTGTTTCTTACAAAACAGTTAAATAACACACACTTAAATAGAAGTCTACTTTTCAAGAAAAATAAATGTCCTATCCAGAACAAATGTAGTTTATACTCTAATTAGAGAATATACCGAGCTCTTTCAGGACTAATAGAAAAGTCAGTAAATACATATAGACAAGAGCACTTTTGCGCTGCATTTTACCCAGTAAGGATTTTCACAATTGTTCAAAAAATTGTTTTTGTATAGATTGCCAAAGCAAGTGTTTTGTTTTGTTTTTCCTTTAAAACACATGGTCAGTTTTTCTATAGTGTTGTGATGTGGAAGGAAAGCTGTCATTCTTGGAATGAAATGATCTGAGTTTGTTGGCAAAAGTTCATTTTTTGTAGACTGGAAAAACTGGCAGTCAACTTTGTTGCTGCTGTCATTTTCTATTCCCACACACAAAAAAATGACATAATATGCTTGTGCAACAGTTGGGCAACAGCTTTGATTCCAGTTGCCATGACAACCATAGGAGCCAAGTAAAGACGGAAAGTCCATTAGCCAAAAGGTTATCAAAAGGAAAAAGAAATGACCACCCCTGCCAGATGCTATCAAGACAGGTTTTTATAGTAATCTGGAATAGGGATGTTTACAGGGAAGGGGAAAATCCACTTAACAAGCGCAATTTAAGATAAATTCAAAAAAGACACAAGATCTAATAAAAGCCTAACATAATGTTAAAATTCTGTCCAGGGAAGTTTATTATAAGATAGAAAGCTGAGATTCAGAATACTGAGGTGCCATTGCTTATTTTGGCATTATGCTATATATAAATCACACAGACAGCATGAAATCTGAGCAAGTTGCTTGAAAGGAATATTTCATCCAATCAAATATGATTAATTTGCATGAAATTGTATTCACCATCTAACTATGACCTACTTCTCACAAACAATGGATGAAGTAGCAAATCAGTTTCTCAATTCCAGCACTTCAGACTGCAGGTGGGGATAGGGATGGGTGAGAAACTTGCTCTGTCCACAATTTAATGTGAACTTACTAAATTCTCACTTCCAGAATCTACACATGAACTGGAAAGCAGCCATACAATGATATTCACACTTTCCTGAATTTTGTAATGCAGTTCCCAAAAATGAAAATTGAGTACATAAAATCCATATAATAGGGGGAAATGCAGACAGTATTAGGGGAATGTGCACAATAAGCGCCATTATGTTACAGAAAATCACTGGCATAAATGTTTATGTTTTTAAAAGTGCATATCAAAATACCTATATTTGTAAAAGTGCATACCAAAATGCGTACGTTTAGGTACATTTAGAGAAATGCACATGGGTGGGAAAGAAAGAGGGAGGGGGAGGGGGAGGGGGAGAGAGAAGGGGAGAAAGAGAAAGGGGAAATGTGTCTATGAATGGGTGGATGGGTGTGTGTGTGACAGGATGTGTGTTTAAGTTAAGAGAAAGAATGAATATGGGCTGAATGGATGATTCATGAATGGGATGAGTGTTTGTGTGTGTGTGTGTGTGTGTGTGTGTGTGTGTGAATCAGAGCCGGCCCTACCATGAAGCAGTAAGAAGCGCACGCAGCAGGTGGCAGAGTATGGAAAAAGCAGCGCTCTCTCCCTCCAAAGGGTCTGCCGCCCCTTGGTCCTGCTGGCCGCCTGCATGGCCAGCCATGCAATCAGTCAGCAAGACCAGGATGCAGCCGCTTGCTCACCCATGTGCCTCCCACCTCACTTCCCGCACGCATGCCTACCCCACTCATGCGCCTCTGAAACTTGCCAGCCAGCTGGCTTGCTATTTGTGGCACATTGCTAGCATGCTGCCTGTAAGGTCTTTCTGCCTTCATGAGCCATGTGGTGCCTGCACAAGGTCAAGCAATCACAAGAAGCCCAAGACGTTCCAGGATCACTCACAATACTTTGCCGGAAGTGCAGGTGCTGTGCATCTCATGAGACCAAAAGACCTTACAGGCAGCGTGCAGGCGATGCAGGCAGGCGTGTCTGCCCCAGAAAAAGTAAGCTTCCTGGTGCCGGGCAGGTGGGAAAGGAAAGTATTAATTTGAACTAGTTTCGGTTTTGCACTAGCATTCACTTCCACTAGTGCAATGAGCTTAGTGCTGGCATACTGCCAGCAGTGTATACGGCCCACAAAAATAAATTCCGTTGGGTCCCAAGTAAGCATTCGGCAGTCTAAATTCTTCACATTCTTGTTCTTTAGCAGCCCAAAAGCCAGGCAAAAGGAGTTGCAGTTGCAGTGAACACAGATCAGAGAGTCTGTGTTGTGTTGTCTAGGCAACCAAAATAAAGCTAGTTTCTGCTAGCTTTTGCTTCTTTCAGGGCTGTCATCAATGGGTGACAAAAGTCCCTAGGAGTTGCTCCCCCTTCATCACTGCAGTCTGCTTGTTCACCTGCCCCTTGTTCTGACCAGGGCAATGGTGGTGACCGAAAGAGGAAGAACAGATGCCACTACCCACTTGCTCATTGGCTCTCTGCCTGCCAAGCAAGCAAGTAATAGTGATGGTGAGAAAGAAGAGGAGGAGCAATAGTGGCTGGTGGCAATCGTAGTGAGAATATAGACACACTGAAGCCAGTGAGAGAGACTTGCCCAATGTGTGGAGAACCTGGATCTTGTGGTGGAGGCTGATACACTAGGGAAAAACCCACCCCCCAACCCCAAATGTGGAGGATCACCTCCACATTTCACCACTGGGTAATCCCTCCCTTTCCTTCCACTGTCACCATTAAACTACACCCCTTTATTTAACTTACACCTTTCCCCCCTTAAAGTAACTGGCCTTAGGCATGAGATAAAACAGATCAGAGGTTTTTCCCCCACAAAATATGTGGTTACTACTTGTAAAACAGGGTGTCTACATACATAGTTACTTTTACCAGTAACTATGTGCAAGAAGCCCTAGTTCCTATCTCTAACCAACCTTAAGCTAATTCCCCTATCAAGCTCCCCTTCAGTTAACTCACTGGCCTAACAGAGGGCTTGAATGGCAGTCCTCTTTGTGGTCCAGAAGCTACCCACTCTCGAGACCACCACTATGCTTCCTGGAGCCAGCACTGATTTCTTTGTTTATTGTGCCCTCAGACACTATATTTTTCCCAGTAGAAAGATAAAAAATGGCTGCTAATTCACTTCTGGAGAGAAATATTGGTCTGATGGATTCTCCAGAGCAAATCTGCTTGTATTAATGACACACATTCTTGAAGAATTAGTGTTTTTAGCTGCCTGAACATACGCAAAACTGACACAGACCTAGGGTGACCAACTGTCAGGATTTCCCCGGATTTGTCCTGGTTTTTGTTCTTTCCATGGTGTCAGGGGGGATTTTCTATAATTTTCAATAATGTCCTGGAATGACACACCTTCCTCTTTAAGGCTGCCATTAGCATGGCAGGAGGGAGTCACATGCTTTCTTGAGGCACATCATTCCCCCACCCTGAGCTCCAATTGAGGTCTTAAAGGGGAAAGTGGGTCATTCATGGACATTATAGAAAAGGCCCCAATTGGAGTGGATGGTGGTGGTGCAGAATGAAATCCTTTCCCCTCCTCCATTCCAATCGAGTTCTTTAAGGTGGCGGGGGAATAACGTACTTTCTGCAGGACTCAGAAAGCTGCTTCCCCACACACACACTAGGTGTCCTCTTTTTTGGCTTCCCAAATATGGTCACCCTACACAGACCTGAAGTACAGTGATCTCTCCATCCCTAAAAAATGCCACGGTATGGTTGCCAGGTGAGTCTCTCTTGGAGGACATTCTGCAACCAAGGCTTCTTGAAAAGGGTAATTTATAGCATGCTCCTCACTGGCCACTCACGGATGTTCATGGGTTATTTTGATGATGCCATTAGCCTCCTGCACAGCTCCCACTTCTTTTCCTATTTTTCCATAAAAAATAAACCGCAGAAACACCAATTCTTCTGAAATATGTCGGGATTTGATGGAATTTTCTGGCGTGTGCAGTCGTTGTGCTATAAAATGCCCACTAGAGGGTGCTGTCCCATTAAACTGTACGGGCTGGGAGATTTTACATTACAACCCAGGTGGTCCCTGCTCTCTTCCCACGTAATTCATCTTGTTTTAAATGAGGAAGAGAAGCAGGAAGGAAATGCAATCCCTCCAGTCTGAAAGCCCCCCCCCCCCGAATGCTACCAGTGAAAATGTTCTCTCTCTCTCTCTCTCTCTCTCTCAGACACCTGTTACACCTCATTTGTAAGGGCAGTCAAACCATACTCTTGAGGAGGAGCTTCCGAGGAATGAATGCTTGCACCAACTCAGGGACTATATCATTGAAACCATAATATTCTGGCATTGAGAGGAGCACAGACCGTGGTGAAATTCCTGCTCATTCCATCTTGCATCCTGACTGACCCTCGTTTTGCTGGCAAACTATGAAGCAGTTAATTAAATAGCCTGTGACTGTACTGTGCATGTTGATTTACAATATGAGGAGGGCCACAGAATCCTTACTTTGTCCAGCTCAGCCAATTTCAGAGTGGCTTCCTTTAATCTTCATTTACAGGAATTTCACTCGAGCGTCTGCTAATATTTATGGCAAGCTGCCCACTGCACTGATTGGTTGCTGCGCTGTGTGAGAGAAATAATATGGACTTGGCACTCTTGATTTTCAGAACCCCACTGGAACCTGGGGGCCATTTAGATGCAAGAGAGACAGCTACGCCCTGAATACGTGTCCTGTGCTGAAACAGCTTTTGCTAGGATTTATTTCACAGGCTTCTTGTTTCCACAATGCATATCATATAACATTGTAAATTTATTATTCTAATTTTTGTTTTTACCCATAACAGATTTGCATAGCCACTTAGGGTGAAGAAGTTCTTACAATGTCCAGATTTCCCCAGCCAGGATGGGGTTGTGGGATCTTTTTCTGTCAACTAGGCATAGCATTTCACATTTAACTGATTGCTTACAGTGAGTAAAAATCAGCTCAAGAAGACCACTACATAACGTGTCAGTTTTATTTTTATTTTGGGCCCAAAATTATTTAGGACATTTTTACCCCATCCAGCAACTGGACCAAGCCATAGCTAGACCTAAGGTTTATCCCTGGATCATCCAGGGGTCAAACCTGTTCATCTAGGTGACACACAGGGGATTCAGTGCTCAGGCAGGGGCGAACCCTGGATGATCCCAGGATAAACCTTAGGTCTAGCTGTGGACCAAGTCACTCAGTGAGTTTTGTGGACATGTAGAGATATTTGAATCCAGTTCTCCCCAGAGCTCATCCATCAGTCTAACCATTATACCACAGTTGGTCTAATAGTATGTGTGGTCAAGTGATTGAATAATGTGTATTCGTTGTGATCTGGGTGTATTCATAATTACTGGGTTTGTGATGGAGTTACACTATTCAGCCATTTTGTGTTTGTTTGCAGATATAGAATTGTTTCTTTCTATTTAGACAGTGGGTTACTTGGTGTTTAGAACCTGTTTAAAGTATAATAGGTCAGCCCAGGAAATGAAAACCTTTTAAAGAGCTTCGCCTGGCACCTACACTATAATCTTGTAGACTAGGGTGACCGTATGGAAAGGAGGACAGGGCTCCTGTATCTTTAACGGTTGTATTGAAAGGGGAATTTCAGCAGGTGTCATTTGTATGCATGTAGCACCAGGTGAAATTCCCTCTTCATCACAACAGTTAAAGCTTCAGGAGCCCTGCCCCCTTTTGTATCTCGTCAAGATGGCACATATTGAAAAGCAATTGGTTTTTAATGAGCCTCCTATGCAAAATAAAGAATAGTTTATTCTATGGTTAATAATTCTATTGGTTTGTTCAGAATAATAAGTGTTCCTGGCATTGGACATTACATCGTAGGCAAAAAGAAGAATGTCCACAGATCCTTGCAATGTTACAAATGCATGAATCCCCATTTCCATATCCAGCTGCTGAATGTCGGATGTATCCATTATGAACACTTATTTCACATGATCCATTTCAAAGAGTCACACGATAAACTAAGCATCTATTGCAAGGCTCCTGATTGTTCTGAAAGGTAGAGGTCAAAAGGTTGTCTCTGATGTTTGGTTTACTATGACAGGAAAGATGCTTAGTTAGTTGCTCTATCTTTACTCAGTCGCTGCTTAATCCCCGAGACTCTCTCTACGGCTGAGTAATGCAATGGTTTTGTGAAGGTTAATTGCGGTGAATTAATAAGATTTGCTGTGGCGATTTGTAGCACCACACTTTGATGAAATAAACAACAACGTCATCTCATCAGCTGCGATTGTGCTGTATCCTGTCCCCCATTGTGAAAAGACATCAGGCAAAAAAGGGGAGAGGCCACTGTGCGGCTGTAAATCATCTGCGGCAGAGGAAAACAGTTATTTTCCGAGGAGCGTAGCAACAGTTCTGTACTCCGAAGCCTTCCAAGGTCAACTGTCTCACTCCAAGGGTGGGTAAATGCCGACATCTCTGTGCCGTTGTCACATAATGGCTACATTGCTGCAGAGATGGAGAGGGGGAGATGGCATGTAGGGTTCCTTCAGTGTTAGCCTGAGGATGGCAGAACTATGTGCATCCTATAGGCATGACAGTTAGGTGAACAGACAGAAAGGAAGAGACAATGGCTCCTTATTTCTATGGGGAATAATTTGCACCTCTTAGCACAAGCCCTATCCAGCGCCTGAAGTCCTTAAATAGGCATGCACAGCACATTTCATTAGGGTGTGCACCCAGGGAATTTTATTTATTCATTTATTTATTTATTTATTTATTTATTTATGTTGTTGTTGTTGTTGTTACATTTATACACCACCCTAGAGCCGAAGCTCTCTATTTATTTTTAAAGGTGAACATTTATTGAATACTCAGTCATAAAGGGTATTATTTTTATTCATTCATTTATTAAACATGGTAGACGCTGATGCCCTACTCTGCGTTTGGCTTGCCTGGCCATGGAAGGGCCGTTCCAGGTGAGGAGGGGCTCTCCTCTAGCCCCAGCATTGGTGGAGCTTTGTGGTGTCACTGGCTGGAGGAGGGGCTTACAAGGTGATATTAGCCTTTGGGAGCCCTCCCCTTGGCTTCTTTGAAGCATGGCTCCCAGCAGAGAGGCTCCTGGTAGAGAGATTCCTTTTTGCTCCTGCTGCCAGGAACAATTGTGCACTGTTTGGGGGTGGGGGCAGCAGAGCATCCAGGCAGCCGGAAGACTGTTCTCGCTGCATCTGGACCCCTACTCAATGCCCCTGCTCAATTTGGCATGTGTTGCTTGAGACATTAGGGTGTGCCTGGGCACACCCAGCACACCCCTTGTGCATGCCTATGAGTTCTTATTACTATCCCCCCCACACACTCACACATACATAACTAGGGTGACCATATGGAAAGGAGGACAAGGCTCCTGTGTCTTTAACAGATGTATAGAAAAAGGGAATTTCAGGAGGTGTCATTTGTATGCATGCAGCGCCTGGTGAAATTCCCTCTTCATCACAACAGTTAAAGTTGCAGGAGCCCTGCCCTCTTGACCAGATACAAGAGAGGACAGAGCTCCTGTGGCTTTAACTGTTGCAATGAAGAGGGAATTTCACTGGATGCTGCATTCATACAAATGACAGCTGCAGAAATTCCCTTTTCTATACCACTGTTAAAGACACAGGAGCCTTGTCCTCCTTTCCATATGGTCACCCTATACATAAGAATGCTGACTTTGCTGCTAGGGGGTTGCTAGGTGTTGAGCATAGGGATGTGGGAGAAGAGCTTTTTCTAACATGCTGTGGGGAGACAAAGAATCCAGCATTGGAGTGTGACTGTACAGCCTTCAAAGATTATGGTGTGCATGTGTGTCTGGGGCAATCCCAAGAAAATCAAAAGATTTTCAAGTCATTTCAAGTCACAGCATGACATAGGAACTTCTGTTCCGCTGTTTTTTGCAGAGGTGTCACAAGACCCTTGTCCATGACATGAATGCAACAAAGGGTCAATTTACATGTTATTTTAAAGATTTAGCTAGCGCAGCTTTGACATTTTTGTTATTTTATTTGAAAGTAAGCACAGGGGACCTGATCCAGATCTGAAATGTGTTATCGGGGGGGGGGGAGGTGTAGGGGGTCCTGATCCAGATCCCCTCACACACACATTTGCAGTTTACATTGCCAAAAAGCGTGTGGCAATGTAAATTGTAGATGCATATAGTCTGATCCTGATGACAGGCAAAGAGTTTAAGCCCCTTTCTCCCTTACTAGGGTCCCAATCCAGATTCAGTCTCATGCACTTACTTTTGAATATAAAAAGGGGCGGCGATAATATGTAGTTTGAACTTGTGGTCTGAACTATGAAAGATGACAATGTAAGAGAGGGATTTTATATTGGTGACCCCCTGGTTGTAGACTGCTCTCAACTAGTGCCTGCATTTTGTTCATTTAATGTTTTAACATTATGTATTTCAGTTTTATTTTTAAGTTGATATTCTTATGTAACTCTCTATGCTTACATTTAATTATTCTATTTTTACCGTTAAGGGATAATTGTAGCCCTTTCTATGTGTTTGTAATTTTGTGCTGCTGGTGTATACTATTTATTGGATATTTTACTGCATTATTTGATTTGTATTTTAATTTCTGCTATTTAAATTGTTGCACATCACAAGAGGGATGGCAAAAAGTCTATCCATCCATCCATCCATCCATCTATCCATCCAGTGTTCACTATTGTCAGAAGGCCTATGTTCAACTCCCTATTGAGCCACACATGCACTGTATGGCCTTGTCTAAATTAGGGTGACCATATGAAAAGGAGGACAGGGTTCCTGTATCTTTAACAGTTGCATAGAAAAGGGAATTTCAGCAGGAGTCATTTATATATATGGAGAACCTGGTGAAATGTCCTCTTCATCACAACAGTTAAAGTGCAGGAGCTATACTAGAATGACGAGATTTAAAAGAGGGCAGGGCACCTACAGCTTTAACTGTTGTGATGAAGAGGAAATTTCACCAGGTGCTGCATGTGGACAAATGACACCTGCTGAAATTCCCTTTTTAATACAACTGTTAAAGACACAGGAGCCCTGTCCTCCTTTTCATATGGTCGCCCGATTTAAATTACCAATGTCTCAGTCTAACTTCCCCCAGTGTACTTGATCAAGCCCTAAATTACTTAAACCTAGAAACATAGACGTTTATGTTTCTAAGTTTAAGCAATTTAGAGCTTGTGTGCACAGCCCTACTGAGTTTCCCACAATTCTTGCCTCCTTTTGGGGGTTCCAAATCGACTTGGGGTGCTTCAGGCCCAGGCTGATCCACTTTGGATTCAGATCTTTGGGGAGGTCGTCTGTTGAGTTCCACTTTGGTGTTAAGGCATTAAACCTAGAAGCAAGAAAAGCTCCAGAACAGACAGACGCCCTGAGAGGCTAATAAAGATACACTAAACCACATTAGGTGTAGCTACAATTTCAGTTAGAAAAATTAAGTGGATTTTATTAATCAAAGATACAAAAACTACAGGAGAGCTTTCTATATCGACCCAGGAAAGTTTGTTACCCAAACATATCCAGCCGTGATCTTTGTTTGGCCTTTTTCAGGCTAACTTCTGCAACAATGAGTCATGCTCATTTTCTGCTGGAGGACAAGAAGAAAGCAAAATCGTAATTAGGAAAATCACCCTTTGTTTCAGTGCAGCAGTGGAGCTAGAAGCCAATTAAAAAGGCGTCATGGCGCTTTATGTAGGCAGATAGTGGGAGCTGGCATTACTTTCTGAGTGAATGGCAGATCTTTTTTCCTACCACCCGGTCATTTTGAAAGAACAGATGTTTTCCCTTCTGAAAACAGCATTATATAGGGCAGAGGTAGGCAACCTACTACCCTCCAGTTGTTTTGGACTCCGACTCTGATAATCTCTGATCATTGGCCATGCTGGCTGGGGCTGATGAGAGCTGTTGTCTAAAATATCTAGATGGTACTAGTCTCAGTTCCACATCTGTGAAATGGGAATATTGGCTTACTTTACATAAGAACATAAGAAGATCAGACAAAATGCCTTTCTAGTCTAGCTTCCTGTCTTCTATGTAGCCAATGATAGCAATGGGAAGCTCACAGGGAGGATGTGAGGGCAACGACCGTTTCCTGCTGTATGTTTCCAGGCAACTGGTTCCAAACATTTATTACCTCTGATCCTGGAGGTAGCATATGACCATCATGACCAGTAGCACATGCTATGTGATAAAGCTGCAGAAGTTTACAAAGCAAGATGCAAATTAAAGTTACTATAGAAATTATCAATAGCAGAGAGCAAACAATGTGCACATATATAATTCCTATGTTGAACATAGGAAGCTACCTTATACCAGATCAGACAATTTGTCTATATAGCCCAGTGTCAGGCTGGCCCTCCCATTGGGCACAGTGAGGTAGTCATCCCAGCTGGCAGATGATGGGAGATGGCAGCCACGTGTTGGAGGAGAGAGCTGTGTGGCCTGTGGCCTGCTGTGCACTCCCTAAGCTAGCCTGATGCCTTCAGGCGTGGTGATGGAGGATACTTGATCACCAATGTTAAAGAACGGTTCAATGGCCAGCCCAGTTGACTTTTACAATAGAATGGGACAGGCACCACCTTGTTCTTTGCCTCTGACAGCAAAATACCTTGGGCTGGCTCTGCCCAAAATTGTCGACTCCTGGGGGCTCCAATGTGGTGCTGCCAATGGGTACAAATGTGCCCATGGACACCTCTTTTCAAGCCCACCAGGCTCCCTGTCTCTCCTGATTTTTATTTTATTTTCAGTGGGGAGACTGGCATGCTGCAAAGCAATGCCATCTTTATTTCCAGGAATGACTGCGAGCCTTCTGTGAGGCCACAGAGGCATTCCTAGAAAAGGGAAAAGGTGGATGGCTGCAGTCCAGGGTTCCATTTTGAAGTGTGCCCAGCTATGCAGGGGAGGTTGTATGGCATGTCCTAGGGAGCAGGGAAGGGGCCTTGTTTTGCTTGTGCTGTGTGTGTGTGCCCATGTGTGTTGTGTGTGTTCATTGGTTGGTTGGTTTATCTTGGCATGGCTTGTGTTTTGCCTGGCTTCATGTGTGTGTGTGTTTCTGTGATCACCAGTTTGCCTTCTGTTGTGCTTTGTGGAGGCAAATATGTGATTTGACATTTCTTTGTTTACTAAATTATTTTATTTATTGAAACATTTGTATCCCACCCTATATCACTTGGATCTCAGGGCGGCATACAGATAAAAACAGAACAATGTAAACATAATTACATAGCTTAAAAAAGTATTAAATCATTAACAAATTAAAACCATTTGGGAACGAACCCGACTTCCGCCTTGTACTTAGTTTCTTGGCCGAGTCTCGCTAGTTTACCTTCTCATTGCCCACAGTGACAACCATTTTGAGAATGTGCAAAACATCCCATGACAGCCATTTTGTGAGTGCCCCATGACATTCTCTCAAAATTCCAAATGTGCCCCAAAGTCTACTCTGGTCTACTCTAAATGGCAGCTCCTCTCCAGATTCCCAAGCGGACATCTTTTCCATCACCTGTTTCCTGTTCTTTTTATCTGGAGGGGCTGAACTTGGGAACTTCTATATTCAAAGCATGGCTCTATGACTGACTTAAGGTCCTTCCCAGCACCTGATATGATTCCTGTTAATAGTCTTACTGTTCATTGTTACTGGAGTCTTGGGGCAGGATCCAACATGGTCCTTACACCCGTGCTGATTCCCTTCTGCCCTGCCAATTCACTTCTGCAAGGGGTAGGTCCTGCCAACTTCATTGGACAACAAGGAACACCGTTTATGCAAAGAAGATGTAGCGCTTCCTAGAGGAATCTCTAAAGTGAGCGGAAATGCTTGTTTCTGGAGGGAGGCAGGTCAGTGGGGTTCCCCTATGTGAGTCCGCTAACCTGCCTCCTTCCATAAATAAACATTTCATTTTGGGTTGTCCCAGAAGTGCTAAATCGCTGTTGTGCACATGACAGGGGTAGCTTGTGCAATGAAATTGGTGGGACATAAGAGAATCAGTGGAGGAGTAAGCACCTCATTGGATTTTGCCCTTATGTAATCACAAAGACATTAGGGACTGTTAGGAGAATGAACTCGGAAATATCATTAGACATAAACCATCAATTACTCCATTTTCTGAAGTCCCATCCGGCTGACGAAAGTGCCACACTTTGAAGCTTCTGCAGTCACTTTTTGCCTTTCATTTTTACATTTGTCTTTTCATGCTTGGGAGTTTCAAGAATTGCAATGCAATGGTTTAATTTAAATATTGTCTTGCCTTTGATCCCACAGGCTAATTTGAATTCAAGCAGTAGTTGAAAGCGGAAGCTATCGTACCCCAAATATAAAGTGAATAAGGAAATGTGAATTGTACAGTGGATTTTTTTAAAAAAAACACAGAGCTTTGCCATCATTTGAGGTTTGCCTTGATGCATTTTATTGCTGATGATCAGAGCTGGCTACTCTTTAAGACAGTAACGGATTTAGCCAGTAACTAAAGTATAACATTCTGAAAAATAGATAATAAGACATTCAGAAAAACATTCTTTCAAGCTATTACAAGTAGCAGCAACGTTGTCAAAGCATTTAAGAACCCTGCAGTAGAGGTAAATTATTTTGAAATATTGCTTGCATCTCTGTGCCAAGTCCATTTGCAAAGTGTGCCTGACAGAAGGATGAAGATCATTAGATTTCTGCTCCATGGCCCATGGAAATACTTCAGTGTTTTCTGAATATGCAGCCTATTCTATACACACACATCCCACACATTAATGTCCTAGTGGCATATTTACTCAAGATTTGTAATGCTAGCAGAGGTATAGCAAACCATTAATCAAAGGTGTCTTTCACGCTTTGAGGGAGGCAGATCTCTCTGAAGCTTTTTTTCCCCGTCTGAACTTTCTGAAGGAGAAAAAAGTTGTTGTTTTCCACACACAAACAAATAAACAAACATAGCAATGAAAGTTCTGGAACATGTGGCCTCAGCCTTCTCTCTGTAACTTATATTTGCAAGAGTGAAATATAACTTATATATACACTTGGTGAAAGATCTGACACATCCAGAGCCCTCCTATGAACCATGTTGCAGCACCCACATCAGGTGCTGGTGGAAGAGGAGCAATGAATTGCACTGCTCTCTATTGCCCCCACCCCAGGAGGGCTTGCCACTGCCACTACCACTGTCCAGCCACCTCCAGTGCGTACTCTGGAGGGCCCCGCCAGCCACTCTCCTACTGTGGCAATTGCCACAGTGAAATAGTGGTCAGAAGGACACACTAGAGCAGCCACCTGGCCTGTGTTTGCCTCATCGCAAGGAGAGCCTCACAGCTGCTTCATCCAGCTACATGGTTCTCCATGTATGATTCATTGTTGGAGGGAAGGGACATGATGAGGCAGTGGCCATAAAGCTTCCCTCCTGCCTCAGGCAGAGACAGAGAGCTTGCACTGAGGCTGGACACATCAATTTATATCTAACTTACCCATTCCATTGTATTAAACTTTTCGGTTTTCTCAGCATAAGATACATATGGAGTCAGACACTATTTTCTTTCATACTAAGGGTGATTGGGTGGTAGATGACTAGGGCCGTAGCTAGACCTAAGGTTTATCCCAGGATTGTCCTGGGGTCAAACCTGTTCATCTAAGTGCCACACAGGGCATCCAGCGCTCAGGCAGGGTTGAACCCAGGATGATCCTGGGATAAACCTTAGGTCTAGCTGTGGATCTATAATGGGATAAACCTTAGGTCTAGCTGTGGATCTATAATGGGATAAACCTTAGGTCTAGCTGTCATATTCCACAGCCTCAATCGCTTTCTGGCTCCTTGGACAGAAGAAAAGGAGAATCCCTCCATTAATTTGCTATGCTGAGGTCTTCCAGACCAGAAGATGAGGCTCTAGTAGACTTCTTGTATGCAAAGGCACTCCCCCATTACAGTCTTCACACCCTCACCCTGTAGAAGCCAGTGGCTACAAAATCAGACAATTTTGTCCTTTAACTATTGCTGAGTCAACATCTCTTCTTGAGCCAACTTGGAGCTGTCCAAAGTTCTTAAAGACCCCGCTTGGCCTAATCTTGCCTTGTTATTCAGCAAAACTGACCTGACCCGACCCAACTTGACCTGATGAGACCCAGCCTGATTTGACATGACTGGACTGGATTTCATGTGACAGTCTTGCCTTCTCTCTGCTTTCTCACATGTAACCCTGCCCTACCGGTTTGGGCACCTCTGGGCGCCTTGAACTGAGCCAAATTGTCCTATTATCCATATATAGTGACTGTGCCTTCCAGTATCTTCTGAGAGTTCACAGAAACTTGGGGATCCCTTTCCAGATTTATAAAGGAAGCTGCCTGTGCAGAAATCCACACAGGAAATTGGACTCATGCACTGCCTCTGGGATCCTCAGGACTGTGCCACCTCAGATGGCTGCCTGGTCTGGGTTTGTAATTCAGGTATCTTGAAGGAATATTTAGTGTCTCAATGGGCTGGATCCGATGGGAGTCATTCTGCTAATCTGGGATGGGGCAATTCCTCTCCCCTCCCCCCACCCCATAGCCCCTGTGCAACCCCTTCTCTGAAGGGCTGGAAAACCCTCTGGAGCAGATTTTTGCACACTCTGGAGGGATGCAAGAGGTAGGAGAGATGGAGAAAGCCTGTTTGCACTATCAGATCTGCTAGCATGACATTGGGTTTAACCCATTATTTTTACTAGAGATACATGTGTGCACAAAGCCTTCAAAGGGCCTCAATAGGTGCTGCCTCTGCTTTCCCCTTCCTATGCTGAAATGTGAAGAAATATACCTTGTGAGTGAATGAACACGCAGAGGAGGAGGAGGAGGAGGAGGAGGAGGAGGAGGAGGAGGAGGAGGAGGAGGAGGAGGAGGGACGAGAAAGCCAGTTCACCATGGCACATCTTTTCCCAGTGAAACCTTGGACTAAAAGTGCAAGTATAGTGCTACTTGTGACAATGTGCCAGGTGAAAATTGGCATCATCTCAGAAGCAAAGGGTTACCTGTCCAGACTAAGATTATCTTCAGGGGTCCTTCTCCATGAGCACCTGCCAAAGGAAGAGAGGCGGGTGGCTACTAGGAAGAGGGCCTTTTCTGCTGTGGCACCCTAGCTATGGAACGAGCTCTCTAGAGAGGTTTGCCTGACATCAACGTTCTACTTCTTTCAACACCAGGCAATGACCTATTTATTTTCTCCATTATTTTAACATTTTA
The DNA here is from genome assembly GCF_023053635.1 of Elgaria multicarinata webbii. Lineage (NCBI taxonomy): Eukaryota > Metazoa > Chordata > Lepidosauria > Squamata > Anguidae > Elgaria > Elgaria multicarinata. Next base: position 82,400,105 of record NC_086177.1, on the reverse strand, counting down.
ACATCATGGTATTTTAGCTCTTTATTTTAAATCTCTGCATTGCTGCTAGGCTTCATTCTGGTTGTTTATATTCTGGTTTTAAGCTTCTATATTTTATATTTTATGGTGTACCTTGAAGTTTTAATTTTTGTAAACCAGTCGGCCAACTTTGGGAGTTGGGCGATATAGAAATGAAATAAATGAATAAATGAATGAATAATGACTTGTGACTTTCCTTTGCCTGCTTTTCTTTGGTTCCCTCCACCAAGCTTCGTCCCCACTATGAGCTTTCTTTAGATGGGTGTCTGAGAAGTGCCTCTTTCTTTATCAAAATACTTCATGGGTTGCTTTCATTCTTGACACTAAATTCTTTTCTCTTTGCAGGAGCTCCTACTTCCACCTGAATGCTCTGCCCAGGCGTCCATCTTCTGCATTCCCAAGGGCCTGAGAACATGCCTTGATTTTCCAGGTCAACACACAGTCTTCTGTCACTAAAGCCTAAATCCACTCCAGAAGCGACTCACTCATCCGTTAGCTGGCTTTGATTGTTCAACATTTTGTTGGCATTATCCAAACCCCCTCTAACAACTATACACTTTCACCTCGTGATTCATTCAACGAATGTCTTACCCGCTTGGAAGCAGCAGAAGCTGTGTTAGCAATCTGCTCTATTTGGGGTTCGGGAAACCAGGTGCATGGCAGGGCATTTCAGTTGTGACTGTGTAAAAAGATGGTCCTATCAAAAGAGCCATGTATCAAACCTGCATACAATGGAATCAGAACTCAACTGTGGTTCTCTGGCATTTCCCCAGCTGCTGCTTCCTAATCCAAAGAAGCAAGGCACATTTAAAACCGAAGAGCAGCTTCCGTTGTTGTTTGATTGTTTGTTTGACATATTGATATGCCGCCCTTCCGTTTAAGACATTCCAGGACAGCTAAGGACAGAAGAGATCAAACAGTACTAAAATGTGTAAGAGAGAATCAACAAAACAATTAAAAACCCAGTTCAAGCTGTAGAAGCAAATAAAATCCATGAAAACAGTCAGTTAAACCAGATAGTTCAGCCTTCTGCAACCTGGCACCCTTCATATGTGGTGGACTGCAACTCACATCATACACCAGTTGCTGGGGAACATGGGTGGGAGGATGCTGTTGCACTCGTGTCCTGCTTGTCGACAGCTGTTTAGCCACCATGTGAACAGAGTACTGGACTAGTTGGTCTGATCCAGCATGGCTCTTCTTATGTTCTCATCCAGCATGGCATCTGGGAAAGAGTGAAAGAGCCCTTGTCCTAGGTGAATAGAGCTGTCAGTTTTACTTTCTCTTATATTCATTTAAACCACCACCACCACCACCAAGTTCTTTCCTGTTCCATCCATTTATGGAGAAATTTGTGGATTTTGGTGCATTCTTATAAAAGACCACCCCAAAAACAACAACAACAACAACAAAACCAAATGATATACTCACCTATCCCTAGTCTTGGCTGCCTATGTGACCCTCCTAGTGACTTGCAACTTGACCTGAAGGTATGCTAGGGAAAAGATCAGAGCAAAACATACCCTGCATATTGGTATTTTTTTAAAAAGGAGGCATGTTGAACATTTGGCAGATGTAATATAACCCACATGGAAAACAATTGAGTATAGCATTTGCACTTCCTTCCATGGATGCACATTATATGGTATGTATAGCTCATGTAGTATTCTTTGGGGACATGATAGGTAATGGCCTATGATTTCTTAAGTCACTCTCAGACAGTAAAAGCCTATCCTCTAGCTAGAAAAGTATTTGGGTAATTATAAACATATAAGAAATGTTGCCAGTGCCACCAATGAACCATCATGTCAAGTCCAGCTATAGTCAGGCACTGAATACCTGCTCCTCACAGTACCAGGTCTACTAGCTAGGACAGGATACTGGAGGCAATTACTTCCAAGATACCATGGACCAGAATCTCATGCTCCATGAGTCAGATGATCCTGGGAGCATCTGTGCCAATAGTGTACTGCTGCTCTAAGTCTTCCTGCTTTCTCTCATTTCAGGAGAGCTTACTCTCAAGTAAGTGCCATTGTAGGCTTGCAGCCTAAATAAACAATGTGTGAAGATTTCGTACTCCACACATGTGGATCTAGAGGCAGGGCTTCTAATTCAGGGTGTGTGGCTTCCAGACATCTTTGAATTGGTACCAACTCTTTTTAAAAAATGACTTACTGCATAATAAACCATCAGCGTTGTTCATTCACACATCCACAGGAAAGTGGGTTTTCTTGCAGTCATGTCCTATTTATGGGTTTCCCACAGGCAGTTGGTCAGCCATTGTGTGAACAGAATGAGGGATTAGATGGACCCTTGGTCTGATCAAGTAAGGCTCTTCTTAGGTGTTTATGTTCTTAAGAATTCTGTACTCTTCAGTCTTCAGAGTAAATGATGGGAGCTAATTATTGGGAGAAAGTTAGAACACCAATTAATGGAACACTAAAACCTGGCAAGGAGACACTGCTCCACACTGCTGATACTTCACAGAACATTGAGCTCAGAGTCTCCCTAGAAAACTTCACATGCTACAAGAAGCTTCTGATTACTTTGTGTTCAAAGAAATACCTATTAAGGGCTAGGGAAAGTGGCCAGTCCATGGAGATCCATAGTTTCTCTCTGAGCATCTGATGTTGGGTAGCTGTAAGGTGACCATATGAAAAGGAGGACTGGGTTCCTGTGTCTTTAACACTTGTATAGAAAAGGGAATATCAGTGGGTGTCATTTGTACATATGCAGCACCTGGAGAAATTCCCTCTTCATCACAACAGTTAAAGCTGCAGGAGCACTGCCCTCTTTTGTATCTGGTCTCTTGCGCAATCATAATGGGGCTGCATTACATGGCTGGAGAGTGGGGACTACATGGTCTATGATGGAAAACTTCCCCTCCTCTCTTTGCTCCTAGCCCTGAATAGGACAGCACCCTCTAGTGAGTGATTTGTAGCACAACTTCCCCTGTACACAGGAGGAAATCTTGAGATTTTTTCAGCAGAATCAAGATATCACAGTTCTTTTTTTAAAAAAATTGAATTACCAGGGGAAGGTGCAGGAAAAATGCAGGAGGTTGCTCATGTCATCAAAAGGACCGGTGAACTTCCATGAGTGGCCAGTCATGAGCATTCCTTATTTCGCTCATGTGGAGAAGCCCTCATACACACAAAATAAAGCTCAGGCTGCATAAACCTCCTGAAATGACAAATTATGTGCAATAAGTTGCAAAGCAGTTAATGAGCTACTTTTCAAGAACAGAATATACCCAAAGAAAAGATCTCAGCTCAAGCTTTCCTCCTCCTCCATTTTGTTCCATGAGAATAGTTTTAGAACAAAGCTTACTCTTCTAGCAGTATTTAAATATTTTGCCTTTTTCAATTCTAGATGCTTACAAGGTACCTGAGAGCAAGCCATGCATATAATGCAGTAAAATATCTGAACTCTGCATTTAAATTCAAATCGGATAAGCTTCCAAATAAATATGACATTTGTATTCTTTGTATGTTGGGCTAGTGGATGGGGAAGAGGTGAGGGTTTGAGATACAAATCCTATTATTATTATTATTATTATTATTATTATTATTATTATTATTATTATTTATATAGCACCATTAATGTACATGGTGCTGTACAGAGTAAAACAATAAATAGCAAGACCCTGCCGCATAGGCTTACATTCTAATAAAATCATAATAAAGCAATAAGGAGGGTAAGAGAATGCACCAAACAGGCAGTATAAAAGTCAGAACAATTCAAGTTTTAAAAGCTTTAGGAAAAAGAAAAGTTTTTAGCTTAGCTTTAAAAGCTGCGATTGAACTTATAGTTCTCAAATGTTCTGGAAGAGCGTTCCAGGCATAAGGGGCAGCTGAAGAAAATGGACGAAGCCGAGCAAGGGAAGTGGAGACCCTTGGGCAGGTGAGAAACATGACATCAGAGGAGCGAAGAGCACGAGCGGGGCAATAGTGTGAGATGAGAGAGGAAAGATAGGAAGGAGCTAGACAGTGAAAAGCTTTGTAGGTCAACAGGAGAAGTTTATATTGGATTCTGAAGTGAATTGGAAGCCAATGAAGAGATTTCAGAAGTGGAGTAACGTGGTCAGAGCGGCGAGCCAAGAAGATGATCTTAGCAGCAGAGTGGTGAACAGAAACCAACGGACTGATATGAGAAGAAGGAAGGCCAGTGAGAAGAAGGTTGCAGTAGTCCAACCAAGAAATAACCAATGCATGAACAAGAGTCTTGGCAGAAGAGACAGATAAAAATGATCGAATCCTGGCAATATTATACAGGAAAAAATGACAGGATTTAGCTACTGTCTCAATATGAGTAATAAAGGAGAGCGAGGAATCAAATATAAAGCCAAGACTACGAGCTTCCTTGACTGGAGTAAGTGTAACATCATTGACAGTAAGAGAGAATGAGAGATGAGGAGAAGGTTTAGGAGGAAAAACAAGCAATTCAGTCTTTGCCATATTAAGTTTCAAACGACGATGAAGCAACCAAGCTGAGCTATCTGAAAGACATGCCTAGATACGATCGTGAACATCAGGAGAAAGATCCGGAGATGAAAGATATAATTGTGTATCATCAGCATACAGATGATATTGGAGGCCATGAGATTGAATAAGATTACCCAAGGGCAACATGTATAAAGAAAACAACAACGGGCCAAGCACCGAGCCTTGCGGAACCCCTACTGAAAGGGGAAAAGAAGAAGACGAGCTGCCGTTAGCCAACACGCTGAAAGAGCGACCCGCTAGATAGGAGGCAAACCAGTTATAGACAGAGCCACAAAATCCGAGGTCATGAAGCGAATCTAAAAGAAGATCGTGATCAACCATGTCAAAGGCTGCAGTTAGATCAAGGAGAATAAGAACGGAATAAAGGCCTTTAGACTTGGCAATAAGAAGATCATTGGTAATCTTAGTAAGGGCTGTTTCAGTGGAATGCAAAGGACAGAATCCAGATTGAAAAGGATCCAGAGCAGAGTTACTAGAAAGAAAATCAAGACGAGAGTAGACCACACGCTCCAGGATCTTTGAAACAAAAGGCAACAAAGAGACAGGTCGATAGTTAGACAGAGATAGCCTATTAAGAGTAGGTTTCTTGAGAATCGGAGAGACTGTGGCGTGTTTAAAAGCAGAAGGGAATGAACCAGAGGACAAAGAAGAATTAATAATATGAAGCAAGGAAGGGAGGATAGCAGGGATAAGATTAATAAAGACGCGAGAAGGAATCAGATCACGAGAACAAGTGGAAGGCTTCGAAGAGCGCAGTATTGTGGAAAGTTCATCAGCTGAGACCGAAGGAAATGCAGAGAAATTTGCAGGAGGAACCGACAGATGAGGAACAGGAACTGGAAGAGAAGCAGAGCTGGCCAGATCAGAGCGAATAGTTTGGATTTTAGCATTGAAAAAAGAGGCAAAGTTATTAGCAGACAGAGAGGCGGGGAGAGATGGTGGATTAGGCTTCAGAAGAGAATTGAAGGACGCAAAGAGCCACTGAGGATGCATAGCATTTGACTAGATCAACATAGAGTAATACTGCTGTTTGGCCAATGAAATGGCAGAAGAGAAAGAGGAGAGTACAAATTTGTAATGGACAAAGTCCGCCCAGTCCCTGGTCCTACGCCAAAGGCGTTCAGCTGCCCGGGAACAAGAGCGAAGGTAGAGGAGGAAAGAGGTGAGCCACGGTTGGGGTTGAGAGGGACGAACTATCCGAGTTGTAGATGGAGCAAGATTATCAAGAGTTGAAGATAAGGAGGAATTAAAGAAGGAGACAGCTGAGTCCAAGGAGACAGCCGAAAAGACAGAAGGAAGAGAGGAGGCTAGAGACTGAGAAAAAGCCTCATAATTGATAGATTACAAGTCACGACAAGAGCGAGAAACAGGATGTGAACGAGGAGGATTATGAGTAAACATGAAAGAAACTAGATGATGATCTGACAAAGGAAAGTCAGCAGCAGAAAAGTCCAGGACAGAGCAATTCCGAGTGAGAACAAGATCCAGACAGTGTCCAAGGGAATGTGTGGGTGCATCAGACCAAAGCTTAAGATCATAAGAGGAAGATAATGAGCGAAATCGTAGAGCTGCAGCGTCTTGAGGGTCATCCACATGAATATTGAAATCACCCAAGATAAGAGTAGGACAGTTATCAGAAAGGAAAAAGGACAGCCATGAATCAAAATCAGAGATAAATTTTGAGGATGAGCCTGGGGGGCGGTACAGAACTGCAATCCGCAGCCGCAATGGAGCGAAAAGCCTCACCACGTGTACCTCAAAGGAGGAAAAACGATGTGAAGGTGGAATGGAAAGAGGCTGGAACTGGCACAGACTAGATAATAGAAGACCCACACCACCACCCTCTGGGCGACTAGTGTGAGAGAAAGAGAGTCCTCCAAGAGAGAGGGCAGCCGAGATGGAGGTATCATGGGCAGGGAGCCAGGTTTCAGTAAGAGCAAGGAGGTGGAGAGACCTAGAGCTAAACAAGTCCTGAATGACAGGGGCCTTGGAAGCAACAGATCGACAGTTCCATAAGGAACACGAAAAAGGCAGCTGAGAAGAGGGGAGACACCGAATAGGAACTAAGTTAGGAGAGACGAAATTGGAACGAGCCATAAGGAACAGATATGAGGAGAAAAGAATTGAGAGGAGAAAATGAGGAGAGAGAAATAGCAAGAAGCCAGAGAAGTAAAACAAGTGAAGAACAGCAATAACCAGAACAAGCCCAGCCACGACCTGTAGCAAGCGGTCACAAAACAAGAACAGGGAGGCAGGCACAGAAATAAGCAAGCAAGTAGGATATATAAAAGCAGTCACAGCACTGAATAACAACCAAACTCTGTAGAAGATCATGCCCTGAATCAGAAAGTAGCAGCGGCTGGTCTGATGCTGGGGTTCTTCCTCCGAAGTTACAGTTCCGCTTGACTGGCGTCGCGCCCATGGCAGAGAGCCTCAGGCCGAGAGCCCTTGGGCTCGCGCCGAAGGCTCCCGCCTCCAGCAAGCAGGAGGCTGGAAATACCTGGAAGAGGGAGGGGCCGATGGTCAGATTCAAACACAGAGTTTCCCAACTGCCTCCCAGCTGATCTTAATAAGATCTAGTTAATTATTGTGATTTGTCTAGACTTCTTTTTAGACCTAAGCATCATGAAAGCCGTAGTCCTCATTATATTTAGGACAACTGTCTTGCCTGACGTTTGTAAGTCATGGAAACGTTAATTTAGAATGACAACAGACTCTGTGGCTTCCTGTGCATGGAAGAGACAGAAAGCTAGGGATGCTTGGGGATGAACGTGTGGATTGGCACTCCTAAGTGGCAGTGCTGGCCCCAGTTTTTTGAGGGCCCTTGGGCAAGACACCCTCAATGAACCCCTTCCCTCAGTGAACCTACCTTCTCACTACCATTGCCACCCACTGCTGCTCCTCCTCCTCCTCTTCCTCATCATTGCTTGACAGGGAGAGAGCCAGGGGCAAATAAGCAGTGGCATCTACTCCTCCTCCTTATCACCACTATCATTATCTGGGACAGATTGAGAGGCAGATGAGCAAGCAGACTGCAGTGGTGAAGAGGAGGAGCACCTTCAACGAGCTCTTGTCTGTGGTCCCTGTTGGGATGTAGGCCCTCGGCAGTTGCCCTACCATGACTACCTTTGACACTGGCCCTGCTAACTGGAGTTGTGGGGTGAAGTGATGGATTGTCTACCACTTCCAAACCCCTCCTTGTGCAAGCGATCTATTATGGAAGGTGGTTAGATCCCCCCACTTCTTCCAATGGATGGGTAGGGAATAAGATATACCAGCTCCTGGGTGGCATGGGGGAAGGCCTCCTGGGGCCTCCCTCATTAACAAAGGGAGTTTGGATCCAGCAGATCTAAGTCTGCCTCTGCCCCACCTGAACGGCCATTTTGGGGCCTACCATTACCTACACTTGGCAGGAACATTGCTGATGCTAGATTTACACTGACAGAGTTTTTTGAAATCATAATTGGGGCTTCTGGGGCGCATGCCCACCCTGAATGTTGGCACAGCTCCAATGGAGGGGGACCTCTGTTGCATCCTAACTAGGGATGTCCATCACTGGGACACGTGGTTCTTTTTTGAGTCAACAGAGTTCCACAGTGTGCACAACTTGGTTTGTGTTTGTTAGCTGAACTGCAGATTTCCCCCTGAACTCTGGGAACTTTTTTGTGCATTTCCTTTTCGCAGGTTCTGCAATTTGTGCTGATTACTCAGAAATTTGAAAAATTATAGAACCTGCACCAAAAAGAAAAGAAAAGAAAAGAAGAGGTTTTTCTTCTTCTTTTTTGAAGAATGCCCAGAAAATCCACAAACTGGCTGGACTCACTGCAGACTGAGTAGAGCACCACAGCCAGAACAGGAACCAAGTCCAGGGGGCCAAAACTAGGAAAAGCCATCAACCCCCTCCCTCCAACATCCCTAAACTTATGTACTTGAATGTTTGAATTCACTTCATTGCTCAAAAGGTTATCAAAATACATTTTAAAATGTGTATTATGGAATGTTGACTGGAATGTTGCCATGAAGTACCCAGATGGCGGGCTTTCGCTGTAGCAGCACCCGCCATCTGGAAAACACTCCTTTATGTAGTTTGGGAGGCAGAAAACATGGCATCTTTTAAATGCCTCTGGAAGACACACTTATTCACCCAGGCTTTCTCTTGGCCATAAGTAAACTAATTGGGCCACTCCATTTTACTGCTCCTTCACTATAGTTGGAAGTGTTTTAATGCTGTGTTTTAATACTGTGTTTTGATTTTGTGTTTTTAATATTGTATTTTAATGTTGTGAACCACTGAGAGATTCTATTATATTCAGTGGTATATAAATGTTACAAATAAATAATAAATAGATAAATAAATGTTCGAACACACTTCTTGGCTGAAAAGGTTATCAAAATACATATTCTGAGAAAAAACATATTTAGAAATACCTGTTTTGATAGGAAAATGTGTTGAGAAATGTCTGTTTTGAGAAAAAAATCTCTTAAAATCCATGTTTAAATATATTTTGGAATGTGAATTTTCATGCTGACTTTAAAAAAGAAATAGAGAATGGACATTAAGGTGGCCCCTTATGCATCACCAAAAGAGAGGACATATATTTGCAGAAATGCAAATATGCTATGTATAGATACAAATGTAGCAATAACTACCATCATTTAAATACAATTGCAATGAATTTCACCATAGTGGAGACCACTGTGACTAGATGACCCATGTGCTTTCTCAATCTGTTGTACAGGTGCTAACTGTTGATGGGTCACTTAGGAACATAGGAAGCTGACTTATACTGAGTCAGACCCTTGGGCCATCTAGCCCAGTATTGCCAACACTGACTGGCAGCAGCTCTCCAGAGATTCAGGAAGGATTCTTTCCTTGCCTTACGTGGAAATACCTGGGATTGAACTTGAGACCTTCTGCATACCAACCAGGTGTTCTACCACTGAGCTAAAATCTCTCCCTGCTCTTTCCTAATGATTTTTAAATCTTTAAATTGGACTTAGATTGGAGAGCCCAGCAAATATAGGATGGCTTTAAAGAGAGGACAGTCTTCTGTGATGTAGAATACATGGCTACCCTAATGCATATTAATGTGGAAATGGGATGGGATGAACTTATGGGTGAACACACACACACGAGTGACATGGACAAGCAACAGACATATTAATTCAACTATACAGGAAACCCTTAGAAAATCTATGAATAAGAAAGTAATAGCATTTTAGCAAATCAGACTAAAATCCCATTGTCAATTCTGCTCTAAACTGTGGTGTGCTGCTTAAAAGACCAACCCCACAACAAACATGGTTTTCCATTCAAATTGGGAAATCCTGTGCAAACATCTCAGATTATGTATGTACATTTGCACACTGTTATTTCAAATGCCCAATTTCAAGATTATGTTAACTATCATGTTAAAACTGTCATCAGTGGCCCAAGCACGCCTTCCTTTCCTCTTTTTCTCAGATTTATTATTCCCAAAGAATTAAGTAAATAAGAAGCATCTTGCATTTTTGTGTTTGGAAATTTGCCAGAGTGTGATGTTTTGCAGTTGCCCTTGGATTTCTAGCAGGTGGAGGTTATAGGAAGATTTGAAATTTTCCTTGACATCTTTAGGTTCTTTGAATTCAGTCCAAATGGACAACACACGCCTCCCCATGGAGTGAATTCGAGCTCTTCTTTAGATCTCTGTGTGATGTAAATTATGTCACCATAGAGAATGCACATGAGATAGTAAGCAAACTAGTGAGTGCAAAGTAAGTCATTCTTCTATCACTGAGGTCAAATCTCATATTGCGTATTAATGTTTTAATAATGAAATGGCAGATCCAGATCAGGAAACAACAAAGACAATATGAAATGTATTTTATTTAATCAGTATATACTTTTAATAATTCTATAATGAAGTGTACGAGAAGTGGGTACTTTGCCATCACCTCTGTTGGGCCACTGGCTGCAATTCCCACCACCAGCTGCAGCCAGCACTTGTGAACCAGGTTGGCACTGGAGGGCATCACTGGCACTCTTCCAAGGCTCCACTCCAGCCTGGCACAGATACACTCATTAAGGGTCTGAGTCCTATAGCAAAAGATAGTAGAATAAATAAATAACAGCACTTGTGAGGCTGAGGAATTCGCCTCTGGTCAAAATGTGGAATATGTAAAATGGATTGTATATTAATCACTTAGCTAGAAGCAAGCAAAGGGTTAGCCAGAAGCAAGTCACAACATGATAGGTTGCCTTGTGTTCCCCAAAATCCTGAGTACTGAGCAGAAATGTCCCACACATGTTTACATCTCTATTTGCAGGCTGCAAAAGGAGGGGGAGCATTCCAGTCAATTCACAGGCAGCTAAATTGTGGTGTGTGTGTGTGTGTGTGTGTGTGTGTGTGTGTGTGTGTTTCTGTTTGTATGTGTGGGCAAAACTCACCACTGTCACCTGCAGCTCCTCTTAGTTGACCCTGGCAGGTAACCAGTACTTTCCTTCCTCAAAATCCTCCAGGAGCTATGTGAAGTCACAGTGTCACAGTAATGAGGGCATTGGGGGGGTCTTCAGGGTGGTTGGGTGGTGGAAGCTCCCAGCTGGCACCCTGAGGGAGGTGTTTTAGGTGGCAGTGATTAGTTTTCCACCCACCAGCATGTCTCAGCCTCCTACCCCTGAAAATTGATTAGAGGTTCACTCCGAATTTGAACCAAGAGTTCTTCTCTGAGAATCTTTTGTGCGCCATTATGATAAACACCCTTCACCGTGCCCACTCTGGGAAGCCTTAAAATTAAAATTATAGAGATAGGGATGGGTGAGACTTCAGTTCAGTTCAGTTTTGATAATGTCAGGCAAGAAAGTTGTCCTAAATATAATGAGGACTACGGCTTTCATGATGCTTAGGTCTAAAAAGAAGTCTAGACAAATCACAATAATTAACTAGGATTTGTATCTCAAACTCTCACCTCTTCCCCATCCACTAGCCCAACATACAAAGAATACAAATGTCATATTTATTTGGAAGCTTATCCAATTTGAATTTAAATGCAGAGTTCAGATATTTTACTGCATTATATGCATGGCTTGCTCTCAGGTACCTTGTAAGCATCTAGAATTGAAAAAGGCAAAATACTTAAATACTTCTGGAAGCTTTGTTCTAAAACTACTCTCATGGAACAAAATCACAATCTTTTTCAGAATTAAATTCAGAGGCACACAAGACCCTAGTACTGAGCAGAATGATCGGCTATCAAAGCAGGACTAAAAATGTTCAATGCAAAACTTTCACCGAATTCTATATAAAATAATTTGGGCTTCTAGGCTCAGAAATGCCTTACTTCCACGCCCGGCTCAGCCTGGTGGCAGGGAGGCTATTGTGGGTGGGGGTGGGAGACGGGGTGTGGAGGCAGGCCATTTGCAGCCAATGTGGCGCCAGTGGAGGGGTGAGGGGGAATCTGAGCCCATAAATTGGCTCTCACCCCTCCTCTCCTCTTTGAAACGCGGCTCCCTCCCTCCTTTCTTGTAGGCAGTATGGGCTTGCTGGTCATCCTTTAGGGGGGCCGAGTAGGGATTTTTTGCTCATAATCTTTCATTGGTTATGATTTTTTTTCACCTACTTCACACTGTAAGACAGGCGGGGAGAAATAATAAGTTTGATTTGGCTGTTAAGAATCTGGTCACATTTGATGTCAGGCAGGTATGTGCTGGCATCTGGAGCGGGTTAGGGTTGGTGAGCATTCAGAGGCACCATTGCGGTGATTGGTAATGCCTGAGGCTCCCCAGCTGCAAGCCCCACGGCCCAGCTGGCTGTGATGAGGGTTACATTTGAGGCCAAACTTCCTCATCAACTCGCAGCCCCATGGCACGAGGGGTGGTTGACATGGAAGGCCTCCCTTCCAAAAGGGGAAGCCTGGGAGATAGCAAACATTGAGGTGCCACTCTCAGGCCATGAATGTCTCACCTGATAAACAATGGCATTAGGCCGGATTAGAGAAGATGCCCGCTTAGGTTTTCCCTTTCTGCAGATCTATTAATAAATGTGGCCCTGTTTAAATCCCAATCTTGTGTCCGCCTCATTATTTCCCACACTCCACATCCCCCACAATAAACTATGCCAAGCTTAGGTGTAAATAAGATTTCCACTGATCAACGGTGTGGAGCTTTGGCTTCCGGCATAGTTCCTTGCCCGCCCCCCTGTGATTAGCCAAAGCAGAATAAATTAGGTAAAACAAGCCAAAATGTGCAAACATAATAATATTTAAATAAAATTTACACAGGTTGCAGAGGATCTGTTTTATTTATTCTCTGGGGCAAGGGAAAACTTTTTTTTTTCTTAATCCTGACAAACAGCCCCAATGGCTCCCAATGTTTAGTCAGTCCATCATTTTGATATGTGTACATGTAGGGTGCAAGTAGCTGTGGCATTAAACTAGACCAATTGACTTAATCACCATCCCTCCAGCTTATCATCAATAGGTTGGTTGACTCTAAAAGTTAACTTAAAGTTCTGCTGGAGTCAATATTAGAGACAAATGGAGCCTGACAATAAATCAATACTTTCATTTATCACCACAGACTCTCTATTTCCCCCAGGCTTTAAAATTTGGGACAAATAAATATTCAGCCACTACACCCCAAAGATGGACAGCACAATTGTGCTCCTGAAATCACTGGCTTGCTAGTTTTCCCACCAACTTTAAGGCTCTAGTTCAGATAAGAACACAACGACATAAGAATTGCCCTGCTGGATCAGACCAAGGGTCCATCTAGTCCAGCACTCTGTTCACACAATGGCCGACCAGCTGTCGACCAGGGACCCACAAGCAGGACATGGTGCAACAGCACCCTCCCACCCATGTTCCCCAGCAACTGGTGCACAGAGGCTTACTGCCTCAGATATTGGAGGTAGCACAGGTACATGCAAAGTATAGTGTACTTCCCAAATTTCACAGGAACCCTTCAACTTGTTGAAATATATAATCTCAAGAACATAGGAGCAGGCTTATTGGACTATGCCAACAAACAGTCCTATCTACTTGCCTACTGGTTCTTGATGGTTAGAAGGTTAGAAGGTCCTTGATGGTTAGATGGTTAGAAACTTCAAAGTGATCTTGATAGGCTGGAGTGCTGGGCTGAAAACAACAGAATGAAATTTAATAGGGATAAATGCCAAGTTCTACATTTAGGAAATAGAAACCAAATGCACAGTTACAAGATGGGGGATACTTGGCTCAGCAATGCTACAAACAAGAAGGATCTTGGAATTGTTGTAGATCACAAGCTGAATATGAGCCAACAGTGCGATATGGCTGCAAGAAAGGCAAATGCTGTTTGGGGCTGCATTAATAGAAGTATAGCTTCCAAATCATGTGAGGTACTGGTTCCTCTCTATTCGGCCCTGGTTAGGCCTCATCTAGAGTATTGTGTCCAGTTCTGGGCTCCACAATTCAAGAAGGACGCAGACAAGCTGGAGTGTGTTCAGAGGAGGGCAACCAGGATGATCAGGGGTCTGGAAACAAAGCCCTATGAAGAGAGACTGAAAGAACTGGGCATGTTTAGCCTGGAGAAGAGAAGATTGAGGGGAGACATGATAGCCCTCTTCAAATACTTAAAAGGTTGTCACACAGAGGAGGGTCAGGATCTCTTCTCGATCCTCCCAGAGTGCAGGACATGGAATAACGGGCTCAAGTTAAAGGAAGCCAGATTCCAGCTGGACATCAGGAAAAACTTTCTGACTGTTAGAGCAGTACGACAATGGAATCAGTTACCTAGGAAGGTTGTGGGCTCTCCCACACTAGAGTCATTCAAGAGGCAGCTGGACAAGCATCTGTCAGGGATGCTTTAGGGTGGATTCCTGCATTGAGGAGGGGGTTGGACTTGATGGCCCTGTAGGCCCCTTCCAACTCTGCTATTCTAGGATTCTATGATCCTATGATTCTATGAATAACAAAGCAGGATGTGAGAAACAATTGAAACACAAGCCAATGTGTTTTCAGTTGTTTTTAATTGTGTTTTAGAGATGTCTTTTTATATGATATACTGTAAATAAATTGAGATGATGATGATGATGATGATGATGATGATGATGATGATGATGAGATGAATTCAGATAGGCCACAGCTAGACCTAAGGTTTATCCTGGGATCATCCAGGGTTCACCCCTGCCTGTGTCACCTAGATGAACAGGTTTGACCCCTGGATGATCCAGGGTAAACCTTAGGTCTAGCTATGGCCTTAGTCATATTTAGAGTAGACCAATTGAAAGCAATAGGACATAAGTCCAGGCATACCTAACAAGTCCAATTTATTTCATATGGTCAGCTCTAAGTATGCCTAAGGCAAGATCTACACTTCAGCTTTAAAAAGGTCTATAACAGTAGTGACAACTGTTGGGGACCAGGACACAGTCCATATGCAGTTTTCAAACCATTTTCAAGTTGTCATATCCTGCTTGGTGTAGATCTGGCCACAGTCTGGATCCAACCCATCAATAGCAATGGAGGAACTCTATGCTAATTTCATTTTCCAAACCTGAAGGACTAGATTTCTGCAGAAAACCCATTGCATAAATTGTTGTTCAACCAGTTCGATATGAGTTTCATTCTTTATTGCTTTCCCAGTTGTCCCTGAAGTTGTGTGTATGTTTATGTGCTTTCAATCATGTGGCCCACATACATGCCTTATCATTTCAATTCATTTTATGCTGAGGAAGGTCCCAATGGATTGTACCCCAAAACTGATATGGCAAATCTGCTGCATATCTACTTATATAGATTCAGATCATAGAATCATAGAATCATAGAATAGCAGAGTTGGAAGGGGCCTACAAGGCCATCGAGTCCAACTCCCTGCTCAATGCAGGAATTGAGAATGCTATATTTAATTCAAAGGCTTTTAAAGCTTCCTGTTATTCAACAGTAACACACCATATTGAGAAGTCCCTTAGTTTGAAATGCTGTAAAAAAATGCCTAGCCACACATATTTTTCAGACCATTAGTACATGACTACCATTTCTCTCCTGATGCAGTACACTCCCCCCCCACCCGAAATACCATATATACATATCCAAATTAATTCTTGTCTGTAACTCATCTTCAAATTCTACCATATAATTGCCAAAAACAGTTCTGCTCACAGTTGGTTTCTGCTTGGTAATTAATTAGTGAAAGTCACAGGAAATACCAGCTAAGTATTTTTTGCAGGGGTGGGGGAACTTAATGAATGAGTCTATTAATTTAAGAAGATTTAGCAATTATGCATTCTCTAATATTGATTTCCACTAAATCCTATCTTGAAATTAAATAGATTGATAATAAAATCCTCCCCTCCCCCAGTTCCACTACAATAGATCTAATGAATACATTGGCTGACTGCATTTCTCCAGCACTGCAACCATTTAGGATAAATGGTGCAATATAAAACAGCAAGTTATAATTGAAATTAAAGAAGGAAAAAGGAAACAGATGCAGGCTAGATTTCAACGAGTGGGGTAGGAGATATTTTGGGTTTTCTACAGGATTGTGGTTGAGATAATGTATTGCAATAAGATTCCCTCTCCACCCAATCCCTGTGAATCTGTGGCTGTGAAAAATTGACTGCTAGAATGAGTGATGCAACTCGGTAATTTTACACCCTGAACTTAATGGCCTTCTGTGTGTGTGTGGACTTTAGATGTGAAGCACACAATTCACAGTCATCTTCCCCTGCCCCCTGTCATTCCATGCTTTTAAACTGCATCTATATTGCTAATATGTTAGAGAAAAAACAAAACATTTGCCAGCCCTGATGAAAAAGAATTACTTTGTGCATGTGCAGTTTCACATTTTAAATTCATTTAAATCATCATCATGACTACAGGAATGCAATGGAATGTGCTTCTACTGCACTGATGATTTACTTGGGAATAAGTAGAATTTTGTTGTAGAATTTAATAAAATACTTTACGGTAAAAATAATAAAATGAGCATCTGCCAATACGCATATGTCTAGCGGGCTACTCCAACTATAAAACGTTGAGGTGTTGTTGTTTTAATAAGAAGAATGAAAAGATGCTGCAGTGAGCAGCATCAGTCCTGCCATGCTCATTATGGATCTGTTTGCCACTGCCCCAATCAGCTCTGGGTGGTCATTTGGAGACCCCATGGTTTTTGAAGCCCTGGGCTTTGGCCCCAAGGTCCAATGTAGTTGCCGCACTGGCTAGTTAGGGATGGATGAACTCAAGCACATCCGATTCATCAGATGCTCACCCCACTGCTACCACCGTTCATGGCACTACGCAAGCTTCTGTTTGGGTTCAGCAAGCATCTGACAATGTCAGGACGCACCCATCCTAAACTGGATCTTCCATTGTGCACAATGATGGAGGCTCCAAGAATTACGTAATTTCCCTCGTTGTGTAAATGGTGGGCGTAAAGGCCCCATTCATGCAAGAGTAAAGGCGCAAACGGTGCCTTTTATGCACGTTTACTCTTGCATAAATGGGGCCTTAATGGCTGCCATTTACACAACAGGGGAAATGTGCAATTTCCAAAGTCTCTATCGTTGTGCACAATGGAGGCTCCAGAAATTGCGCATTTCCCCGTTGCGTAAATGGATGCATCAGACTAGTTGGGCAGATTTAGCCAGGCAGATTCCTTACTATTATGGAGTTAAGCAGAATGGTGGTTGTCCCCAGAGATGCCCATAGAAAGACTATATGGGATGCCTTTCTCATCCCCCTTTGTAAGGAATGTGCTAATGGAGTCTGAGGTTTGAACAATAGAATAAAACTAAGTTTATGTGTGTGAGTTTGTAACTGTCATACTGGGCTGGAAATGGATCTGAAAAGGAGCCAGAGAGATGATTTTGCTCTCTGCAGAAAATCCTGTGGAATACTCTAAACTTCTGATAGCAAGCAGGATTTCTGAAGTGTTAATGCTCTGGATGGGTAGTAGTGGTGGCATCTTGGCTTCATCATGAAGAGAGCACCTGTGATGCTGGGGCCCTTGTCACAGGTTTTATTCACAGTTGCACCAGCATAATGGTGTATGGGATCAACCTCCAAGGTTGGCTGGCTCTAAGCAAAACATACTTCTTGTGTGCAAACCTATATACCCTTACCTGGGAACTCAATGGGACCTTCCTTCTCAGAAGACATATATAGGGCGGCATGTTGTTATTTACTCTGGATTGGATCTAGAGCTAGAGAGCAATTCTAACCCTCTGATGTTCCTACCAGAGGAGATCAGGATTTCGTGGAGGTGTGGCTCTGCCAGTGGGAGAGAACCTCTACCATTACGTAGGCTCCCATTACATGCATGGATAGCTCCATGGACAAAAAGCTACAAGCATTGGTATTCCTAGTTCCCACCAGTAGTAGTAAGTGTACGGTCCTTAAACAGAACATTCCAGGGGTGGATTAGGGGCAGGGGAGAGCTGGATCTGAACCTATTCCAGTCACTCTTGAATGAAACGGATTATCTAGATCCATTTCAATCGGGTTTCAGGCCTGGTTTTGGAACGGAAACTGCCTTGGTCGCCCTGTGGGATGACCTCTGTCGGGAGAGAGACAGGGGGAGTGTGACCCTGTTGGTTCTCCTGGACCTCTCAGCGGCCTTCGATACCATCGACCATGGTATCCTTCTGGATAGGTTGTCTGAACTGGGAGTTGGAGGTACTGCGTTGCAGTGGTTCCGCTCCTACTTGGATGGCCGATTCCAGAAGGTGGTGCTGGGGGATTATTGCTCTGTGCTGTGGCTCCTAAGCCATGGGGTTCCGCAGGGCTCTATTTTATCCCCTATGCTGTTTAACATATACATGAAGCCGCTGGGGGAGGTTATCCGGAGATGTGGACTGAGGTGTCATCAATATGCGGATGACACCCAGCTCTACCTTTCCTTTTCATCAAACCCAGGTGAGGCAGTGACTGTTCTGAACCAGTGCCTGGGCACGGTAATGGACTGGATGAGGGCTAACAAACTGAGACTCAATCCAGACAAGACGGAGGTACTGTTAGCGGGTGGTTCATTTGTCCGGCGAGGTGATGTTTGCCCTGTCCTGGACGGGGTTGCACTCTCCCTAAAGGATTGGGTCCGTAGTTTGGGGGTGCTCTTGGATCCAGAACTGTCACTTGAGGCACAGGTGAACTCAGTGGCAAAGAGCACCTTTTATCAGCTTAGGCTGATATACCAACTGCGCCCTTATCTGGACAGTGATAGCCTAGCTACAGTTATCCATGCTCTGATAACCTCTCGTTTGGATTACTGCAATGCGTTATACGTGGGGCTGCCTTTGAAAACGGTCTGGAAGCTTCAGCTGGTACAAAACAGGGCAGCCCGTTTACTAACAGGGACTGGCTGGCGAGATCACATTACGCCAGTCCTTTTACAACTTCATTGGCTGCCAGTCCAGGTCCGGGCCCGATTCAAAGTGCTGGTATTGACATTTAAAGCCCTAAACGGTTTGGGGCCAGGTTATTTGAAGGAACGCCTCCTCCCATATGTACCTACCCGGACCTTAAGATCATCTACAGGGGCCCTTCTCCGTGAGCCCCTGCCAAAGGAAGTGAGGCAGGTGGCTACTAGGAGGAGGGCTTTCTCCGCTGTGGCACCCTGGTTGTGGAATGAGCTCCCCAGAGAGGTCCGCCTGGCGCCTACACTGTACTCCTTTCGTTGCCAGCTGAAGACCTTTTTATTCGCTCAGTATTTTAACACTTAATTTTAACTTAAATTTAAATTATACTGTTTTAACTCTGTATTTTAACCTTATATCAATTAGGTTAAATTGCGTGGTTTTATCCTGGTTGTGCTTTTTATATTGTATTTTGTATTTGTATTTTTAACTTGTTGGTTGTTTTATGATGGTTTTAATTTTTGTGAACCGCCCAAAGAGCTTCGGCTATTGGGCAGTATAAAAATGTAATAAATAAAAATAAATAAAATAATAATAAAAAAAATATTCCTCAAAGAGATTTTCCTCCATTGCTTTCAGTGGGGGGATTTAAACTGAAAGGGTTCATTGGTTGAAAAGTCTGGTGGAACTACCCACCACCTTATGTTCTGGTTAGTGCAAGCTGACAGGCTTCACATGTGATAGTAGATCAACCTCATTGCTCAACCCTTGATTGTTCTGGTGGTCATGCTTAAGAGTAGAGCCATTGAAATCAGTTTTGGCTAACTTGAATCCTGCTGTTTTCCTGAGTCTCCTCCAAGTATAACTAATACTGAGGCCTTAGCTAGACCAGCGTTTATCCCAGGTTGAACCCCGGGATCGTCCCTGTGCATCCATATGACGCACAGGGGATCCCATGATCAGGGAGGGATCATCCCTCCCTGGCCCCAGGATACAGCCCTACACTTTGGGCACGCTTTTTCCACAATCTCGGGCTGAGCCCAAGACCGCAGCATGTGTGGCCCATTTCCTCACGATTACTTGTGCGGAGCCGGGAGCCGCACATGGAGCACAGCGCTCCTCGGGAGTGCTGTGCCCATCGGGGGTAGGGTGGGGGGAGTGGGGTAATGACTTAATTTTTTTTAAAAAAAGCCTTACCTTTGCACATGGGTGTTCATAAGCTCCATCTTCTTTAAAAATAAAAAACTAGTGGGTGCTACACCTCTCTTCCAGAGGTTGCCGCACCTTATGTGTAAACAAGGGTGAGATCTCGTGTTAATCGCAATGCGAGATCACCCCTCCTCCATCCAGGATTATCTGGTAGGTCTAGCTAAGGCCTATATCTAATCAAGTAAATCCTGGGCAAAGATTAATTTGTTAAAGGCAAGAATATGTTCTAAGCACACTGATGAAGGAAGAAATCCTGATATCTTTTAACACCCCACCCCCAGAATTGATTTATTTTTCACTGCAAACAGGGTTGATTTCATCAGCCTTTCATTCGAAAAGAAAATACTACCCCTACCCCCCAGCCAAGACTTATCACTCCAAATATTGAATTCTATTTGTTATTTTTAAAGTTTCTGACTATTTTATCTGCCTGAAAGCTGAATGCAATATATATATATGCTTTCACTGCTTCTTAGGATGCAATCATTTACTTTGGATAAAACAACCATTATTCAAGTGAAGGAAATAATATTGTGCGCAGGTAAGAGGCCAGCATTATTTCTGTTTGTTTTTAAAGTTGTAAAAAGAGAGAGAGGTAGGTTCCCCCGCCCCGCCCCTGAAATTGCATGTTTCTTTCACTGTTGCAAGCTTTCACATGGGCTGTTGTCATTCAAAATGGATATTATACACTCTTGGGTATTTTTTTTTATAAAGCCGCAATACAGCAGCAGTGACTGTCATTTCCCAAGTTACATGACATTTAGAATACTTTTCAAGAATGCACTGTACGGGAGGTTACCACACACACACACAAATCATCTGAATGTCATACTAAATACTATATATAGCACTGACAATGTTGTACAGACTGGGAATGTAGCCTTTTGTTGTGGTACACAGGAAACTGACATGCACAACAATTGGCAAAGCCGGGCTACTTATGGAGCAGATTCAGATACCAGAAAAGACAGAGCAGAAAACCCATCACAAAGCAAAATATACAGCTCGGTACAATCCCCTGTTTCTGCAATATGTGAATTATCTTTGTGCATCAGGGAGCTTGCTGCCTTGGATTTAATTCAAAGCGAGACACAACAGGGGTCTTAATGTCGTCTTTGCACTGGGATGGCTCCAAATCTGCTCTGCATCAGTTATATGACACAGCTGCTGATTCGGAGACACCCTGGGGCAAAGAGCCAAAAACCCACAAAAGAAAAATCAAGGACTTAACCCGACTTTTCCTGGCTGAGTGAGGTCAGCATGGCTCTTCCCTGTCTGTCCTCGCTCATGTGCTGTGCTGGAGAGCATTCCTGGGCAGAAGGCAACCTCTCATTGGTCGCTGGAAGCTGTGGGAGCAGGAATGGGCTGGCCTGGCAAGTCTAATGGCCACCAGAAAGCCTGTGGTGCTTCTCTTCATTTAAATAATGTGCCGCCACCCCCCAGCAGTGATACTGCGGGGTTTGGCGGTGGAACGGCACCAACTCGATGCCATGAAGACAGCACCCAGGGCTCAGTGGTCTTTTGAAATAGGAAATTTCAGACCTGGAAAATGTGAAATAATACTATAAATAATACTATTTCACTAAAATGTGAAATAATACTATGATGGAACATCCGCAGAGTGCATTTCCTTTGCCCATGAATAACCTCAGGGAAGATTCAACGCCATCCATCTATGGGCTTGCCTGCCCCTTAAGAACATAAGAAGACCCATAAGTGAGCAGAACAAGAGGCCATCTAGTCTGGCATTCTGTTCCCACAGTGGCCAACCAGATGTTGATGGGAAACCCACAAACAGGATATGAGTGCAACTGCAACCCTCCCACCCATGTTCCCCAGAAACTGGTCTCCCTATCCACTTTCCCCAGACCATGCATAATTTTGTACACCTCTGTCTCCCTTTACACTAAACAATCAGACCAAGGGACAGTCTAGTCCAGCATTCTGTTCACACAGTGGTCACTTACTGTCTAAACTCTTGCAACCTTTCTTCATAGGAGAGTTGCTCCAGCTCCCTGATCATTTTAGCTGCCCTTTTCAGCACTTTCCCCAACTCTACAATATTCCTTTTTAGGTGTGTCCAGCGTTAAGTTCAATTCATCCTAAACATTGAGAGCTTGCATGAAAAATTAAAGCAGTGACCAGCCCCGGGTGATCTCTTCCTTCATTGGCAATTCATTGCCTTTCACTGCTGAGCTGGTCAGAGAGAACTCCTGAGGAAAGGGGCAGGGCTTGGGGAGATCATAGCATCATAGAATAGAAGAGCTGGCAGAGGCCTATAAGGCCATTGAGTCCAACCCCCTGCTGAATGCAAGTACTGGAGATGTTTAGAAGCTTGGACAAAAACCTTAGAGTTCAAATCCTAACATCCACTTTGCAACTCTGTCTTGGGGCATGCCCTGTGGGCCTTATCTGACCTGTGGGCTGGAGGTGCCCCATGCCTGACATAGTGAATGCCATCAGGGCCAGCATTAAGGGTAGGCACGGTTGGGCACTTGTCAAGGGCTCACACCCCAGCTGGTGCTCCCTGACAGTTGCTCCTCTCCACCATTGCAACCTGCTTGCTCACCTGCTTCTCACTCTTACCCAGATTATGGTAGTGGTGAGAGGTAATTGCTCAAGTCTTTGCAAACTGCCCAGAGAGCTTTGGCAGCTGGGCAGTATAGAAATGGAAGGAAGGAAGGAGGAGCAGTAGATGCCGTAGTTTTTGTGAACCGCCCAGTTTGCTTCGACTGTTGGGCGGTATAAAAATGCAATAAATAAATAAATAAATAATGCCACCACTTATTTGCGTATGGCTCTCTGTCTATCAAACAACCAAGTGGTAGTAGCAATGTTGAGAAAGAGAATGAGGAGCAATAGCAGCAGGTGACAATGATGGTGAGAAGGTAGGTTCACTGAGGGAGAGGGACCATTGAGGGCGTCTTGTCAAAGGGACCTCAAAAACTTGGCACTGGATGCAAGTACCCAAATAATGCTGCATTTTAGCCCCTATTTCTTTCCATTTTGCTCTGGCTGAGCTCTCACAGAACTCCACAGAAAATTGCCACACCAGAAATGTTTGGTTGATGGCATTGGTTAGCATGCTGCTGCCGTTGTCTCCTGTACTTGAGAAGTCCATCTGCAGATGAAAGGGGTATTCAAAGGGCAAGTGACAGTGCATCCTGCCAAAATTATACCGACGTTCCAGTCCCCAGATTGCTGAGTAGGGATATGGTCACTTGGGCTTCTTCTGAGACATATCATGATCTTGCTGGAACATGTTTTAAGTACAAGCATATTAGGGACAACTAATATGTTTGGTAGAAATTCAAAATATGAACATCCTTGGTATTGAGGGAAGATAACGGATGGCTTTCCATTGGGATCTCCTGCGAGATGAAGCCAAGACGTAGCCCTGTGTCCCTTGTAGGTTTCCACTTTGGTGCTGGGATAGCAGTGATCAAAGCTGAGCCACCCACGGAATATGTACAGCAGCCCATAACTGTGTGTATCTACAGCAAGAGGAAGGAAGGATACATTGGGCCAGCTGTATCATGCAAGTCTCAGTAGTTTTCAAAGTCTAGACTGGAGCTTATAACCCCAAAACTATGTAGACTTTTTTTTATATAAGCCATAAAAAGTAAGCAGAAATAAATGGAAGCTTTCTGTATGCACATTTAATTCGAAATTAATGGAACTGTTACTGTCTCTTCTATTAATAATTAAATATACAAATATGTTTATTGATGCTGAACATAACAGCCCTATAAACACTATCTGTAAAATCTAAGGCTGTTAAAATTTAATTGGATAGAATTTTAGTTAGGGCTTAAGTTCTTATATAGAGGATATTCAATGTAGATGTATTTGTGCACTGCATTTTCAATGGCTTTGAATTTTCATGTCAAAAACAGGGTTTGGGGTAGGGGGAATTTTCCAAAAAGCCCACCAGATCTTTCCATACAGAAATCAACAGTCAGCATGGGTTTGAGGAAGGAATCTGGGGGTGGAGGAAGGCAGGAAAACAGCAATGGCAAGTTCTGGCAAGGATTCCAAAAACAAGAAGGATGTAACAGGAAGGATGTTCCTACTCCTTCATAGGCATGCACAGCTCATTTCATTAGGCTGTGCACCTTACAGGCCCCAACTGGAGTGGAGGAGGGGGAAATGCAGTTTCTCTCTTCCCCCCCCCCCGACCCACCCACAGGAAAGAAGTTGAAGGGCTGTGGGGGTGAAACGCAGGGATGGCGGCTGGGATATCCATGCAGAGCAGAGGAGGCTAGGGATGCCACCTTGTCGAATCCACTCCTTCCGCCTCCCATTCTGTCCCACCCTCTTTATTTGTGGCAGCTGCCCCTGAGCTCTGAATCCTGAACAAATCCATAGAGGGGCAGGCGGGCAGGCAGTTGGCAGGCAGGAGTCTCGAGTGCCTTGGTGCTCCTCAAGAGGAAGGGGGAGCCCAGAAAAGAATGCAGGTGTGGCCCAAGGCAAGTTGCTGCCTGAAGTGGAAACCCACCGTGCCTCTCTCCCCCCTCCCCTCCCTCAGCCATGCAATCCCCTGTCCCCCCTGGTCTTTCTGCCTTCAGGAGCTGCATTGCGTGGACCTATGCAGAAAGACCTTACAGAGAGAGGCAGTGTGCTGGTGATGCAGGTGCACATGTCCCTCCTAAGGAAAATAAAGTAAGCCAGCCGGCCGGCGGGGTCAAGAGGCAATGTGCAGTGCCTGCTTCATTTTTGGTAAGGCTGGCCCTGGAAAGTGAGCCAATTGTGGCAGGGGTGTGGAGGGGAATCAGAGCCCCCCGAAGATATTAGGGTGTGCCTGGGAACACCGAGCACACTCCTTGCGCATGCTTATGTACTCTTTATGAACATATTGCAAGCACAAGAAGTATGGTACATAGTTAAGATTGACTTTGTATGGCTTTTGCTTCTGTAAAACAGATCGTGGAAATTTCTGGGCACTGAAGGCCCAAATAGGCAAGATGATAATGATACAATTGGTAGTTATGTGGTTGTTGTTGTTTTGTTTAAGTTATATTAGTCAGTGTGGGTGTGATTGAACACTTTGCCACCACTGAGGCCCTAATCCAGGTCTCCCTCCACCCCCATGGCTGCTTTATACTGAGCAAAACACAATCATTTATTTATTTTATTTACAATATTTTTATACTGCTCCCAATTGAAAATTTCGGGGTGGTGTACAATCATGCAACTGCTAGTTGTATTATTATGTTGTCACACTTCTGTAATTACCTGAAATGCGAAAGGGATTACAAGGAAACATATTATTGCATAAATACTGTACACTAAGGCAATCTTGCCAAAACATTTTGTAATAATGTGGGGGGGGGGGGGGGAATTGTGACCACCGGTCTTTACTTTCTACTAATTTCCCCACTTCTCATACAGTTAAAAAAATTCGTGGTAAATAGGATGCTTTTGTTTTAAAACTTCTGATGGGCTTCGGTGCTGTGATTCATACACTGTAATTACCATCCAACATAAAAGGTCAATTTGCTGTGCAGAATCCTTAGAGCTGGCTAAAAGGAAAGTAGTAAATGTAAATATGTTGCCAAAACTCATCTACTCTGTAGAGACCAAATCATGCTTTTTTAAAATGATCCGGTTTTTAAAAGGAGGTTGATGACATAGGAGCTGAGCCCAAGTGAACTGGAAGTTCATGAAACAGGAGACAAAAAATAGGAGACAACATTACACAGTGGCAGGGGGCTTGGCAGGAACCCTATTTGTAGACTTCAGGGCAGAAACAGGAAAAGCAGAAGGAAAGCAGGACACAATGTCCCCCCTCCCGCTAATGCAATGGTCCCCAACCTTTTTGCATCAGAGGGCGCACTTGGAATGTTGAAAAATTGTTGTGGGTGATCCCTCAAAATTCATAAAAATACAGTAGCTGCTATTGTGGGCATGGCCAGTCACAGAACAACTCATTCCCCAGAAGAAAAGTTAAGTGCCCAAGAACCTAAGTATAAGGCAGAGGCAGGGCCTGAGCTGCAACATGCAAAACCACTCTTTTGAACTCGTATTAAAATTAGAGACATCACCATCATCATGGTTAGGCTGCAGTCCTGTGTGTATATTGTAAGTAAGTAGTCCCACTGGAATCAGTGGGACTTCTGAGTAGACGCATGGATGTGATTGGGCTGCATAACACCTAAAAATTGGATATAGGGCTGTATCCAATGCTGTCAGAACATAAACCAAGAATTTTTTTTAAAAAACCTAAATTGATGTCCCCCCCCCTTTGCCTAGCAAGAGCTAATGATGTTGCACTAGGGTTGGTTTATGCTAGTGTGTCATTAGCGCTATGTCAGCATTGGAGAGTGCCCAATGTCTCCTAAATGGATGGTTGCAATATATACCTGTCTTCATGCAAGAAAATGAACTAGCAAGAAGGCAAGTCATTGGGGAGAAATGGTTGTTTCCTGGATTTCTAGGGCTGAAGCATGGGATAGCTGACAACCGTGTGAACAGATGGGAGAACCAAACCAACCCCTTCCAAATAGAGAAGAGGGGCAACTTGGTTGGCATCTTGGCAACCTATGGACCGTCCTTCCTTTTCCTAACTCACAGTCAACTGTCTGCTCTTTTTCAGTCAGAGCTGTTTAAGGGATGACCTACTTTATGATAATTTCTCATAAAAGAGCAAAAGCCTTTCCTGAAATCTTATTCCGTCTTCCCAGATGGTTTAATATCAAAACATGGCGGAGGCCTTGGGGAACATATGTGACCCAGAAAATCTCCTAATCAAGCAGGCAACGAAGCACAACGTATTACTGTATGCCTTGTCTCCTCAGAAAGGGGAGGGGGCATGCGGACGATTGCGTTTATAAGACTAATTCTGAACTGCCAAGCCTGACAAAAGGTTAGGCAAATCTTTTAAGACACAAGTCAATATATATATATATATATATATATATATATATATATATATATGGTACATTTTAATCCCTCTCCTATCTCAAATGGTAATTTTGGAGTGTTCTTGACCTGTGTATTTGCATTCTTCAGAAACAACAAGCATTCAAACACCTCATTTCAATATGTCTAATGTCATGGGCATTTTTTCGGTGTCTTAAATGCAAAGCTCGCTGTGTTTATTTTTAACTTTCTTTTCACGCCTTTGCATTTTTTTAAATCCCTGAGCCTTTGCAACAAGTGAACGCCTGTCCTTGGATCAGCTGGATGAGAATGGTGTACTTTTCAAAACAAAAACCTGAGGGATGTATGTATGTTCACCACAGTAGCAGAAGGATTTTGACTATTTTGTTCATATAGGAAACTATTGAGGTTACGCTCACACAGGGGGCATGTCTACACCAGCCATTTATCCCGGGATCATCCCGAGATTATCCCTGTATATGCAAATGACACACAGGGGATCCCGGGAGGAGGCAGGGACGACCCCTAGAAAGAGCCAGGGTGTTGCACATGATTTCATAGAAATAACTACAATTGCTACAGTGCATGTGGCTTTTTGTTTTAAGTTCTCTAGATTATTTTCAGTTGTTGTATTCCGCCTTGATGGCTTTTTTAGCAAAAAAGGCAGTATCGAAATGCTAATAACATATAAGCAAATGAACAGTCCAAGTCAATTGGTAGGGATGTACAAAATTCCTATTGCAGCATCCGTGGCTGCTGGTGATGCAGCTCCCTTGGCAAAACCATTGTTGGCTGTTGCATGAGACAGAAAGGGAAATCCCCTTCGCCCCTTATCTTTTGGTGTTGGGAAGTGGCAATGGCAGTGGTGCTGGGGTGCTGGTGCTATAGCCATCACCATACGGGGTCAGTGGATTGTTGTCCCAGTACAAATGCAGGTGGCTGTATCAGCAGGTTGTCTATCCACTCAGCAAGCATGTGCTTACAGTGCCTGCTCTGGCAGAATGAAACCTATGGGAAGGAATTCCTCTCCCCACCCTGTCACCATGCTGATGCCACCAGTGGTTTTGCCCAGTTGTTTCCCTCCTTGGAGACAGCCAACCCCTCCACGGTCTGCAGTCCAGATGACAATACAATGGAAGTGTCCCATCCAGACCTACACCACAATGCTGATGTTCATCCAAACATCTGCATCCAATTCGCACATGCACTTCCTGAAGCAGCAACGTAACCCATCCTGGATTTGGGTTTCAACATGCAGATCTCCTCTGCCAGATGGGGCTCAAGCAGGAGAATTAGACCAAACTTAAATGAAGGTACAGGCAGATCCTCCAATGTGTCTGTACCTTCATTTCAGTTTGGTCTAATTCTGGTGCTTAAGCTTTTGTTTTTTTGACATGGCAGGTTAACTCCATTCCTCCACAGCCATTTAGCCTGCTCAAATCAGGGCTAAAAGTGGGGAGGTGACTTGGGCGTGCATGCAAGCCTTGCCTCCAGCATCCCCCCCATCCCATCCCTTCAGTCCTCGACCTTCCTTCCCCACTTTTAGTCCTCATAGGAACAGGTGGAACACCTACATTTAGTAGGGTGACCCTATGAAAAGGAGGACAGGGCTCCTGTATCTTTAACAGTTGCATAGAAAAGGGAATTTCAGCAGGTGTCATTTGTATGAAGGCAGCACCTGGTGAAATTCCCTCTTTATCACAACAGTTAAAGTTGCAGGAGCCTCTTGACCAGATGCAAAAAGGGGCAGGGCTCCTGCAGCTTTAATTGTTGTGATGAAGAGAGAATTTCACCAGGTGACATTCTCAAAGAATTCTAGAAGATTAGTGAGACAGGACTTGCCTTCGCAGAAGCTGTGTTGATTCTTCTTCAGCAGGACATGCCCTTCTATATGCTTACTAATTTTGTCTTTAATAATGCATTCAACCAATTTACCTGGAGCAGATGTCAAGCTAACCGGCCTGTAATTTCCTGGATCTCCCCTGGATCTCTTTTTAAAAATTGGTGTTATATTGGCTATCTTCCAGTCCTCTGGAGCTTAGGGGCATGTTGCATGTTAAAGCTGCAGTTAAAGCTGCAGGAGCTATACTTCAGCTATACTGTGACCAGATTTAAAAGAGGGCAGGGCACCTTCAGCTTTAACTGATGTGATGAAGATGGAATTTCACCAGGTTCCCCATATATACAAATGACACCTGTTGAAATTCCTCTTTCAATACAGCTGTTAAAGATACAGGAGCCCTGTCCTCCTTTTCATAGGGTCACCCTACATTTAGTCACAGTGAGGCAGTCACCTCAGGCAGCAGCTGCTAAACAGTGCAGAATGGATAGTGTGACCTACTCTTTGCCTGTAACTCTGCCCTGCTGCCTGGGATGAAATTAGATAACTGCCAGTCTCGTCAGCTTTTGTACATGGGAGGGGAAGGAAGAGACACCATTTTGTTCTTTGCGTCAAGCGGCAATGCATAGGGCTGAAGCGGTGGTTTTGCCTACATCAGTTGTAAATTGTGAGAAGTGTGTCCCCTTCCCCACTGGTTTCAAAGAAAAATCTAGTTTGAATGACTTGTCACCTTTCATCACCTGAAGCGACACTTAAAAAGAATATTCACCATGCAAAACTGACATTTAAATTGACATTTTAAAAGTAGCATAAGAACCAGGACATAGTAATCCCTATTAAACCTTTCAGGCATACAGCTTTTAGAATGATTTCACAAAAAAATGGCACTTGCCCAGCTAACGGCTTGGGCGGGAAGCCGGCCATTGTGGGTGGGGAGGAGCGGAAGGACACGCTCCTTGAGGCTCTACGTGAGCCACGTTGCTCATGGCTCTGACTGTGAGCCATGTGACTGCAGGGCGGGGCTGAGCCTATAAAGGCAGCCCGCATCCAGGCCTCGGCCTCTTCCGTCGCGCTGACCCACCCTCCCGCCCTCTTCTAGTATGGGATTAGCCAGTCGTCTTCTTTAGAGAGGGGGCTGAGTAGGAATTTTGCCACTGGTTTTTGTCCACTCCGTACTGATGGTTTTATGCGGGGGTGCTGGTGTTTAATTAGGTTAATTGGTAAGTTGAGCGCCAAGGATGTGCGGGAATTGGCTATCTTATGTAGGGATGGTGAGCACTCTGGCACCTTTTGGGTGATTGGCATAACCGGAGGACCTGCTCCTAGGGAGCTGAGTAGCCCCCGTGTCAGGATATGGTATGCCTTTGGAGACCCTCTTGCTTCATCTACTTGCTGTCTTTATTGGAAGTAAGCTGGGGTGGAATAGGTTGGTCTCTCCACACTTGTACAGTGCTGCATAAGGAAGGAGACGGCTTGCACGACTCCTTCCTTTTGAGGGAGGCTGCCCTTATTAACAGGCAAGTGGAATGAGTGTTAGGACATAAATTCCCACACTTTCACATGCAGATCCAGGGAGGGATGATGCTACCAAATCATTAATAAAGAGGCCCTAGTTTAACCCCAGCTCCTGTGTCTTATTTCTTACTTCCTACTCCACTCGCAACAGAACCTTAGATTATTATGCCAGCAATCCAAAGCATGCTTGCTTGGGAATCAGTAGTGCTAACTTCTGAGTAAATATGAATAAGATTGGGATGAAAAAGTTTTCACACAGAATCTGAAGCCAAAATAATGGACTGCAACTTATTGCTGCATTTCATTTGGTACAGACAGATGGATACTGGGAGCCCTGCCTAGAGTAGGGCAGGGCTCCTACAGCTCTAACTGTTGCAATGAAGAGGGGATTTCACCAGGTGCTGTATGCATACCAAAGACACCTGCTGAATTTCCCTTTCCTAGGCAACTCTTAAAGATACAGGAGCCCTGTTTTCCTTTCCATAGGGTCACCCTAGACTTGGCAGACTGGATGTGAGCAGCATGGATAGGAGCAGCCTGACTTGGCTGGGAGTTGCAGGAGCCAGGTCCTGCAAGCCCCAACTCAGTTGGACCCCTTCTTCTCACCCCAATTCTGCCCCATTTGGAATATGAGTGGGATGGGAAGGAACCGCTAGACTCGGCTGGCACTTGCAGGAGCTGGATCCTGCAATATCAGCTAAGTTCCTTCCCGTGCAGAGAGAGGCACATGAGCAAGGCAGGAAGGAGGCACTCGGCTGGCACTTGCAGGAGCATGGATTGTTTAGATCTCTGTGCCTCTCTCTGCACAGAAAAAAGTGGGTGTCACAGCCCTAATATTGTCACGGGTGGGGGCAGGAGTAAGGGGTGGGCGCCCTGCCCCTATGACATCATCCAGCCTGGTCCAGGGGCAGTCCAATTACATAGAAGCATGAGGATTTCCCTATGGAGACAGGCCACCCTTCCTGAAGAGTGCCAGATACCAGGGGTAAGGCCATGAATACAGTCTAGCTTCTAGTAATTGTGTCCTGAAAGATTGTTACCCAAAATATAGTCTCCTCCACCAATATATACATGCTCAGACATTAGGATCCTCTTTGAAGCCCTGATCCATGAGTCCCTGCCAAGTAAACTGAGGCAGATGGCTAATAAGGAGAGGGCCTTCCCAGTGGTGGCACCCTGGAGGAACAAGGCAGCTGCCACCACACAAGCCTTGCCTAGCCTGGGCACCAGATATGGCAGATTGTCCTGTGTTCCTCTGCCATGTCAGAAGGATGAGCATGGCAATCTTCATCTCTGGTGCCCAGGTTTAGGGATTAGAGTTGGATGCATCTGTCAGCTGCCATTTCTCCCCGTTTCTCATGTTTCCAAATTTAACTTCAGTCTGTCCCTAAAATTCAGATTTCCCCCCCCCACGCTCTTAAAGTTGTGCTGAAGTTTGAGAATTCTTTTTTAAAGTTCATATGAAAATCTGTACTCTCCTTATACATGCCATTTTGTATTCAATTTTGCCTAAGAAAAGGCACATTTTGAAATAAATACTGCCTTTTTAAATGTTATTTCCACTGACATACACATTTTATGCACACTTTCCCCAAATATGCATATTTTTGTATGCACTCTGTTGATCGGAGAGCTCCATTGCAAAATCTGGAGAGCTGCGAATTTTGAAGGATAGCTGTAATTCGGTTCGCGTCTTGGTTCCAAAGTGTGAAATGAAGTCAGTTAACATTTTGTTAAAAACGCGAAGCCATCGCATTTCTCCCCATCACTATTAGAGAGATAGAGCAATATTTTGTTGCAGGTTCATAATGCCCGTCCGTCTCATGACTTCATGCATTTGGGTTAATGTGCTGCGTGTCCGACATCAATTGTGTTTGGGCGATCAATCGCCACTGGGGCCAGGACCTGCTTGGCCGTGCCGTCTCTCCACATTATCTGTGCTCTGATGTGGTTTCTCTGTCTATATTCCTGCTGCTGGCTACTGTTGTACCCAGTTGTAGTTTGTGCGGCTGCCACTGCCAGAGTCAGTGCCGTCCTGTTCTGAAAGTGACACTGGTATTCAGAATGTCAGTTCTCTTAAAACTGCTGTCAGTTTCCAAGCTTTTGTCTGTTCTCCCCTTCCTGCTGCTTTATTCTTTTCCACAGATGAACAAAGAGTGTTAATGCTTTTGATGGGAACTCTCTGCCAGGCGCTGACATCTAAAATAATGCTACATGTTGTTGCGCCAACTTCCTTTTGCCTGTGATGAAATGACTTTAGTCTTGCATATTATGACCTTTAGGCCAATATGGACCCCTAATGCCCCCCCTCCCCACTGCTTGTGCGATATGCTCTGCTTTGGGGCTTAATTTGTGCCAGGCTTCAATCCCAGCATGTGTTTTCAGTGCTAGATCTTGAACCTGAAACGTATGGTTAGAATAGAAGAAAGTGCACTTCAGAGCAGGGGGCATTTTCTTTACTACTGACTGACTATAAAGATGTCTCACATATCGGGCATGTGGCAGGGAGGGGAAGGACTTCTAGATATATTTCCAAACACACTTGATTTCTGGCAACTGATCTCTGCTACTCAAGTTTATTTCTTTAGTGGGCTGTGCTCAGTGTCATCCCAAAGAGAAGGGATTTCCATCCCTAAGAAAGCCAGAAGCAATAACATCCCCACCTTGGAACTCTTTTGGAGACTTACATCAAATTAACCACATGGTTTAATGGAACAATAATGGCTTCTGAATGCCTAAAACTCATTATTGCCACTTAGGATTTCTGGCACCTTTTGGAGTGGGTGGGGGGCTTACTCAGGAAAATATTATTACCCACCTCTGGGGTTCATGACTCGGGCCTTAGCTAGACCTACTTTATAATCCAGGACAGAGGAGGGAAGATCTCGCATTGTGTTTAACGCAAGATCCCTCCTCCATTTAAATGTGAGGCACAATGACCTCAGGAAGAGAGGTGTTGCGCCCGCTATTTTTAAAACAATATTTTTAAAGGAGAAGCAGCGCACGAATGCTTGTGCGCTGAAAGTAAGTGGGTTTTTTAAAAATTTAATGTAGTTTCCCCCGCTCCCCCCACCCTACCCCTGATGGGTGCAGCGCTCCTGGCTCTGCGCGAGGAATCGTGCAGAGCTGGGTCAAACCATGGCAACGGGTTACACGTTCCGTGGTCTCAGGCTGAGCCTGAGACCACAGAAAAAGTGGGCCCAAAGGAGAGGGTTCTATCTTTGAGCAAGGGAGGGATGATCCCTCCCTGATCCTGTGATCCCGTGTGCAACATGTGGACGCATAGGGATGATCCCAGGGTTCGCCCCGTGATAAAGCCTGGTCTCAGGTGAACCAGAAGTCTTCTAGCTCTGCTTTTTCCTTTGTTCTGCAAACTCTCTTCACCCCCAGCGACCAGCATAAGTGGCATGGGATTGGTTCCTGGGACTCTCTTAAGAATTCCCAACAGACTTCAAATTTAATGGGAAAAAAGCTTATCTTCCGATAAAGCTGCTTGCACAGAAGATTGTCTCTTCTTAGATAAGTACCATGCTGGCTCACTCCCACTTCATAGGTCAGACTTATATTTATTTATTTATTAAACTTATATACGGCTCCCATAGCCAGGGCTCTATGCTGTAACTCCAGCTTTTGGAACTTTCCACAATACTGTGTTCTTCGAAGCCTTCCACTTGTTCTCGGGATCCGATTCTTTCTCGCGTCTTTATTAATCTTATCCCTGCTATCCTCCCTTCCTTGCTTCATATTATTAATTCTTCTTTGTCCTCTGGTTCATTCCCTTCTGCTTTTAAACACGCCACAGTCTCTCCGATTCTCAAGAAACCTACTCTTGATAGGCTGTCTCTGTCTAACTATGGACCTGTCTCTTTGTTGCCTTTTGTTTCAAAGATCCTGGAGCGTGTGGCTAATGGCAGCTCGTCTTCTTCTTTTCCCCTTTCATTAGGGGTTCCGCAAGGCTCGGTGCTTGGCCCGTTGTTGTTTTCTTTATACATGTTGCCCTTGGGTAATCTTATTCAATCTCATGGCCTCCAATATCATCTGTATGCCGATGATACACAATTATATCTTTCATCTCCGGATCTTTCTCCAGATGTTCACGATCATATCTCGGCATGTCTTTCAGATATCTCAGCTTGGTTGCTTCATCGTCATTTGAAACTTAATATGGCAAAGACTGAATTGCTTGTTTTTCCTCCTAAACCTTCTCCTCATCTCTCATTCTCTCTTACTGTCAATAATGTTACACTTACTCCAGTCAAGGAAGCTCATAGTCTTGGCTTTATATTTGATTCCTCGCTCTCCTTTATTCCTCATATTGAGGCAGTAGCTAAATCCTGTTGTTTTTTCCTGTATAATATTGCCAGGATTCGATCATTTTTGTCTGTCTCTTCTGCCAAGACTCTTGTTCATGCATTGGTTATTTCTCGGTTGGACTACTGCAACCTTCTTCTCACTGGCCTTCTTTCTTCTCACATCAGTCCGCTGGTTTCTGTTCACCACTCTGCTGCTAAGATCATCTTCTTGGCTCGCCGCTCTGACCATGTTACTCCACTTCTGAAATCTCTTCATTGGCTTCCAATTCACTTCAGAATCCAATATAAACTTCTCCTGTTGACCTACAAAGCTTTTCACTGTCTAGCTCCTTCCTATCTCTCCTCTCTCATCTCACACTATTGCCCCGCTCGTGCTCTTCGCTCCTCTGATGTCATGTTTCTCACCTGCCCAAGGGTCTCCACTTCCCTTGCTCGGCTTCGTCCATTTTCTTCGGCTGCCCCTTACGCCTGGAACGCTCTTCCAGAACATTTGAGAACTACAAGTTCAATCGCAGCTTTTAAAGCTCAGCTAAAAACTTTTCTTTTTCCTAAAGCTTTTAAAACTTGAATTGTTCTGACTTTTATACTGCCTGTTTGGTGCATTCTCTTACCCTCCTTATTGCTTTATTATGATTTTATTAGAATGTAAGCCTATGCGGCAGGGTCTTGCTATTTATTGTTTTACTCTGTACAGCACCATGTACATTAATGGTGCTATATAAATAAATAATAATAATAATAATAATAATAATAATAATAATAATAATAATAATAATACAACTATCTGAAGTTTGATCAGTTTGCTCCAGGGCATCTACTGAACTGAGTTAACAGTTCCAGGATAGCATGCTAGTTGTCTATTGGTTTTTCCACTCCCTAGTTAGCATATAAGGAAGCTATTTGGATGAAGGGGATGCACCATGTTTTAAGAGACTTGAAAGGCAACATGATAGAGCCCAATCTTCATTTTGATAAAGCCACAGTGACTAAAGTTATTGCTCTAAGAATTAATGGTTTTGTCCTTAATTATTTTTTATATTCTCCATTCCTCTGGGTGAATACTATGCCATCTGTCAAATTGAAGGGGAAGCATGACCATTTCATAAGCAATTGTTGATGTGTCTTAGATTTTTTTTTTAAGCACTACGAAGATCTTCACACAGCACATTAGTTCAGCATTGGAATTCACTACTGTAAGATGTGGTGATGGCCACCAATTTGGATGGCTGTCAATGGGCGTTATCAAGGGGAGAAGGCTATCAGTGGCTACTAGTCCTGATGGCTATGTGCTATCTCGAACATCTGAGGCAGTAAGCCTATGTATACCAGTTGCTGGGGAACATGGGTGGGAGGGTGCTGTTGCACTGTGTCCTGCTTGTGGGTCTCTGATCAACAACTGTTTGGCCACTGTGTGAACAGAGTGCTGATCCAGCATGGCTTGTCTTATGTTCTTATGACCTGTAAAACTGGGTTCTTTGAAAAAAGATAACAGTGGGACAAAATTGTTTTACTGTGAGCAATGATGGCTCTATCATAGCACTGGCAATTTTCTGAAAAGCTGTTGTCTATGTACAATATAAGATTGCAGCTCTGCCATTCTTACTTATCCCTGCAAGCCCAGATCCCAAAGCTCCCTGCTGTAGAGCAGATGGGGAGCTGGGGTTGCGTCACATTATCCTTTTGAGGGGCTTATATCTGCCATTGGACAAAAAAGCAGTCATTCATGAACTAGAAAGCCACCATAGCTGGGGAAGTCTGTTATTTCTGTCCAGCCTAGCATCTGAACCTTGAAAAAGTCTAGTAAGAACTGTTTCTTAGAGTGGATCAATTATTCAATTAAACATATTTATAGACTTGAGTTGTCATAGCTGAGTCTGATGCACAATGTTGTCATCCAGTTGCAAAGCCATGCTGTGTCATTTTGGAAAGGCTATGGATTTGCTTGATTTTGTTGCTGTTTTAAAGTATAGAGTTTAATCAGGGTTAACGGGAGGCTGCAATATGTTGCTTTAGCCCACTTTTGGTAGAAGGGCAACACTTTAGCTGCAGCCACAGATGGGAGAGATTCTTTGTCCCTTGATGCTCACATGTCTCTTGTGCAGGAACAACAAGCAGTAAAAGGAAGATTAAAAACAGGGTTGATAAGACCAACAACATTTCTTTGGAGGCTTCCCTACATTGACCCCACACAAAATATTAATCTTCGTTGTTGATCACACGCCAGGTGAAGACCTTTTTATTCTCCCAGTATTTTAACAGTCTATAAATTAATTTGAACTTGCTGTTTTAAATTTGTATTTTAAATTTGTATTTTTGCATTGCTACTGTTTTTATCTTGGTTGTGCTTCTATATTGTATTTTATATTATGGTTTTATACTGTTGTTTTATACTTGAATTGTCTTAATTTTGTAAACCAGAGAGCTTCGGCTATTGGGCGGTATAGAAATGCAATAAATAAATAAATAAATAAATACTGTGAATGCCATGTGCATGCTATTAGCACTGGAAATCTTGTTCAGAGTCAAGGGCTCAACTCTCTATGCAGTGGGCATCCAGCCCTCACGCACCCAAACCGATGCGTCTGGCAGTGGCATGGACCAGCTCCCAAGCACTCGCAAGCCCCTGCGAGTGCTCAGCAAATGCCCACTCTTTCCCCCCTCAGCACTGATGGTGGCCACCATTGGCACCAAAGGAGGAAATGTGTGATATCTGGAGGGTCCAGAAGTTGTGTATTTTTTCCTATTAGCATGGAGGTGGAGATAGTGCAATTTACTGATGCACATTTCCTTCCCCCCTGTACCAAAGGGGACCTTAAAGGCCCCTATTGGCACATGTGTACGTGTGTGTGTGTGTGTGTGTGTGTGTGTGTGTGTGTGTGTGTGAAAACATGTAAATTTCAGAGCCTTGCGAGTGCCCAGGTCATTGGGGCAGACCACGCGAGTGGTAGGGCGACTGCTTATGGGGCAGGAAGGAAAGGAAAGGAACCTCTCGTGCAAGCACTTGAGTCATTGCTGACTCCTAGAGGGACGCCTGCTTTCGCTGACATTTTCTTGGCAGAC
The DNA here is from genome assembly GCF_023053635.1 of Elgaria multicarinata webbii. NCBI lineage: Eukaryota > Metazoa > Chordata > Lepidosauria > Squamata > Anguidae > Elgaria > Elgaria multicarinata. The sequence goes on along the minus strand of NC_086177.1, from coordinate 82,362,454 downwards.
TTTGTAGCGGGGTGGTTTGCCATTGCCTTCCCCAGTCGCAGTTACTTTTCCCCCAGCTAGCTGGGTACTCATTTTACTGACCTCGGAAGGATGGAAGGCTGAGTCGACCTGAGCTGGCTGCCTGAGAACCAGCTTCCGCTCTCCCCACTCAGGCTGTGGGGAGAGTTTCGGCTGCAGTAACTGCTGCTTACCACTCTGCACCGCACGAGGACCTGAGCCAATTTTGGCAGTCCCTAAGGAACAATGCTAGAAAGTAGGGGGGAAAGGCTTACACTTGGTAACATTTGAGGGCGTTGTGCAATGCCTTGTTGTGCCAACTCTCTCTGAAATCTCTGTTATTTCTTCAGGTTCTAACAGCGAGTTTTTGAGTCCATGGTTCCTTTGCTCAAGTCAACCTATCCTATCTTCTGAGATAAATATAGGAAGCTTACCCAGTTACAAATTAGGATCTTCCCCCTTTTCAAACATCTTCTAGATAAGTGAAACAAGGTACATGCTACACAAATGTTTAATGAAACAGAATAAATATTTCCAAGACATGAGTTTTATTCAACTAGGCATAGTTTCAGCAGTTTAAGACCTTGCAAACCAATACAGACTTTTATCCTTGCAAAAACATCCAATAAAATCTATTGGATATCTACAAAGTTCTTTACAGTGATTCTTTTATTGCCCAGAATATCCAGTGTCTCATCTATTTAGTGGATTTCTGCTATCCTCCTTGAAATCCATCTGGAGTGCAACATTAGACTCTCTGAATCAGACAGAAGTATTTGCCAATGAGAATTGAAGTATAAGGCTGTTGATGCCACACAGAGAGGTGAACGCAAAAGCTAATGAGATGACTGTAAAACCATGGCACGAGGCAATGAAAAGGCTTAGGGGCATCCAAATGACAAAGGAGAAAAACATAACAGTCAAAACTTCCACGTGATGTTTTCCTTGCTTATGTAAGTTAAACCCAAACTTGATGACAGGGGTCTGAGTGGAAATTACTATCAGTGGAGCAAAGACCATCCAGGGTATGAGAGCCTTTACCATCAGTGGAGCAAAAACTACCCCCAAGGTATGACTTCATAAGCAACCAGAAAGTATTCTAGGAAGCCAGCTTGCATCAACCTCACTGAGGAGAATCTGAAAAAGATTCTTCTCCCTTAGTTGAGTCATCCCTTCATGTTCACTTAATAGAAACTGATTGAGCATGCATACCTGATGTTTCTGGAAAGGAGCTTCAGAAAACCTGGGAAACTGGGCTGGATGCTTCCTTGGCCCTGTATATAGGTACACTTGTGCTATCCATGGGTGGAGGTCTGGCCTCAAAGACTGGGGACATGTCGAGAGGATGGGATATCCCGGGGATCACCCCGGGATCATCCCTATACATCCACATGACGCACAGGGGATCCTGGGAGCAGGCAGGGAAGATACCTGCAGTTCCCAGGGATAGTGCCCTACACTTTTGTCCCGTTCCCCCCCCCCGGTCTTGGGATCAACCCAAGACTGTGGGAGGTGTAGGCAGCCATCCCGATTTCGTCCCAGCTCCTTGTGAGGTGGGCCCATTGGAGGTGGGGTAAGGAAAGCGGGAGGTCATTGTTTTTTTAATTACCTTTTTAGCTGGAGTGCTCCTGTGCTCATTTTTTTATTAAAAAACAAAAACCAAAATGGTGGATGTGATGTCCTCTTCCTCCCAGGATGTTGCACACCAGACTGAGAGGGAGGATCTCGCGATCACCATATCATGAGATCCTCCCCCCTCCACCAGTAGGTCTAGACATGCCCTTGGTTTAGACAAAGAGGGTTGGATCCAGTAATCACTTTCTGGTGAAGGGAGGTGCCTCCATCCAATTTTAGGGGACCACCTCTACCTCGCAACACACCACATTCAGCAGGGTCCCCTGGTCCTGTGCATAGCATTTTCAGGGGGCTGGATGAGATACTGAGGGGAAGGGGAGTCTGCTCCAACCAGCCCAGTTGCATGCACCTAAACCAGGACCCAACCCTCTTTATCTAAAATCACAGTATCATCAGGGTTGGGTGCTGATCATTATGCAGGATGATTATATGAAAAAGAGGACAGGGCTGCTGTTGAAAAGGGAATTTCAGCAGGTGTCATTTGTATGCATGCAGCACCTGGTGAAATTCCCTATTCATCACAACAGTTAAAGCTGCAGGAGTCCTGCCAGATACAAAAGAGGGCAGGGCTCCTGCAGCTTTAACTATTGTGATGAAGAGGGAACTTCACCAGGTGCTGCATATATACAAATGACACCTGATGAAATTCCCTTTTCTATGCAATTATTAAAGATACAGGAGCCAAAATGGCACTACCCCACCCCCCACGAGGGAGATATCAAGCAGACTCAGTGGGAATATCAAGATTTGCAGAAGTACAAGACACAATAATGTTAAAAACAACAACTAAAGGAGCAAAACAACAGCAACAACAACAACCCCTAAATACCCTAATAATGATTGAGCATGCTCAGTGGCCTTGAAATGCTGTTGAAGGGGTGCAAATTGGAAAACCAGGAGGAGGGAGAATACAATGGCATAATTGGGAAAAGGGCGAAGCTAGCTGCCTGAAACCCTGAGCAGAAGAACTCCACACTGCAAGATTTTACTGCAGGTCCCACTTGTAATTCTCTATTCTGCATCTTCTCTCTCTATGCCCCACTTTCTGCAGTTAGATTGCCATCGTAATCAAATCTCTTAGCAGTCCATTCGTCTCCTCCACCCTGCTGTGATCTGTGTCCACAATCAACAGATACTAAAAATTCTTGGTTCAGATCTAACAGATATTTCGTGTGCCATGAGGTACAAATGTGCAAGGGGGAGATAGTGTCACTGTGATGGAATCGTATCGATTTGGCATGATGTGTAGATCTGGTCCTGGACTCAGTTATAAAGCTGTGCTTGCCAGAACACTAGCACAACACTTTTTTTTTTTTAGCATTCCAGAGTTGGTATAGTGCAGGGACTAACAGTGTCCCCTGTTCAAATGTCATCCCACTCTTAGGCAAGTAAGTGTTGGATCACCATGGGCATGCCTACGCCAGCCTTTTCCCTGGGGATCTTCTCTGGATCGTCCCTGTGCATCCACATGACACACAGGGGATCCCGGGAGCAGGCAGCGACAATCCCTCCATTTCCCTGGGATATCTGGAAACAGTTTTATCCCAGTTTTTTCCACAGTCCCAGGATGATCCCAAGGACCGTGGGCAGTGTGGGTGCCCATCCCAGCTTCTTCCCACCTCCCTGCAAGTAGCTGGGGTCAGCAGAGGGAAGGAGCTGGGGCAGGGGCAGTCCAGGGACATGGGGGGAGTGGGGTTGGGGCTTTTGAAAAACATTTCAAACTTACTTTTTTTAAATTTTCTTTTTAAAAAACTTACTCCTGTTTTTTTTCTTTTTCTTTTTTTAAAGGTGGGCGCAATGGACGTGACGTCCCTCTTCTCTTCTGGGATGTCGCGCTTCCATTTAGACACCTGGGGCGATCCTGGAAGCAGGTAAGTCTGGGATCATTCCTCTCCCTCCCTTCTCCCTCCCTCTACATCCTATGGTGTAGATGTGCTCCATCTGACCACTTCTTATTGTGCAGATAATGATACCATTGTAAGGATTACTGGAACAGTATATGCAAAGCACTTTGAACACTTGAAATGTGCAAATATTCTTCCTTCCCCTTGGCTGGGCTTTTGAAGTTTCCAATGTAGCTTAATCCATGCCCTTTCCTACTTCGGTATCCAAGGAAACCCGGGTCACCAGCACTTGACAAAATGTTAACTCTTCCTATCAGTTCCCCTTCTTGCCTTCAGGACCTGAACATGCTTGTACAAAGGAAACTGGATCCTCTTGGGTTTTCTTTAGTCTCTTTCTCATTCATATTTAACATTTCCATTAGACTGGAACATTTTAATTTGAATTCCACCATCCATAACATTTTTGGTTCAGAATTTTCCACTCTGTTGTATAAGCAAATTTTAATCACACTGCTTTGTATTTCGGAGTCAGGGATGATTTCTCATGGACCGCCTTTCTTCACCTCCTTCTTTTCTTCTATCAGTGCAGCTGGGTCTCACTTAGCAGAACTGATCTGAGTAACTATGTTGCAAGTGACAAATTGAGTGACAGATTTTGCCTTCACAGGCTTGCAGACCAACTACCCAGCCCTGAAATTTATTTTCATGCAAAAATGTCCCATTGTGCCTTCAGCAAGTAACTTTTAGTCTGTAAAAATAGATTATCTGTGATCACTATCCGGACTGCATACAATGTGACATTTGGTTTGTTTCTCTTACATGCCAGAAATATTGGCAGGTGAAGTTGAGGTTACTGCATGTGGTTAACTGTGAATCAAATGGAAAATATTTCCATTTCTCTCCTACTTAATTGGAAGGCTAAACTTGTTGCTCTAAAACCTAATTGGGCAGCTTTCTAATTCATATTGTTTTCTGAAATTATTCTTGTATTCCATAGCTTAGACACTATCATATTGTGAATTTTAAGATGTTGTGATTGTTATTTTCATATTGTATCAGTTTTATTATTATTATTATTATTTATTTATATAGCACCATCAATGTACATGGTGCTGTACAGAATAAAACAGTAAATAGCGAGACCCTGCCGCATAGGCTTATATGCTCTTTTAACCAGTTTTATATATTGTATTGTTGTATTTAATGTTGTTCCCTGCCTTGATCCAGAGGGAGAGGTGAGTAAGAAATAATAATAATAATAATAATAATAATAATAATAATAATAATGTAACACAGGTTGGCCAACTTGTGCCCCTCCAGACATTTTGGCCTACAACTCCCTAGCAAGCATACCCAGTGGTAAGAGATGATAGCAGCTGCCCACCCCTCTTTTCATTTCTCTCTTCTTCTGGATGAATGTGGTGCAGTAGGACGTGAAGATAGCCACTGTGTGAACAAGTGATAGTGTATTTTGTACATGCCATGTAAAAGCATTTTGAGCCTCTTTACTGCTGGTGGTGTGCATGTGTAAAAGAAAAAAACACATTTTTAAAATGTTCATTTATGTGGCCATGCGGGGAACGTATATTTCTATTATCCTGTCTTGTTACAGCATCACCTGTGGAAAGATATACATTTTTATTTGCTTATACCCATATTATATGTTACACTGTAAGCACCATGAGAGCACATGGAGGTCCATTTTCCTGGGTCATGCAGTGGTTCTGTAAGATAATTTTAGAATCTGGACTTTATCTTATCCCACACACCCCTCTTTAGATGGTAGCATGTATTGTTTTTCTTACTTCAAAATGGAATAAATCAGCCTTGCTGCATTTGGGGCCCCTCTTTCTGATTCTGTTGAGTTGAGCCCTGAGCGTTTGCCCCAAAGGCTTGCCTGGAGGGCACCACTAAATGCTAATACAATATTTCTGCTATTGGAATTCTATGAACTAATTCTTGATACTGAGGCCTTATGGGCTATTTTATGCCTGGAAAGGATGGTTCTGTACAAACTACACATATATCACATCTGTTATGAAGAGCGTACGTACGTCTCAAATTCAGCTTTTGTCTTCAAAATACAAAGAAGCGACAAGGAGGGAAAGACTGGACAAGACCTCCTTGAATTCTGAGGAGGAAATCTGTATGTGAGCCATGTGCTCCTTCATTATTAATGCCGTCTGCATGTGGTGGTACTCAGGGATCTACGCCTGAATGCAAAATATTTTGTGAACAGCCTCACTCACTTCCTCTCCTTCCAATGCAATATGCTGACAGTTCCATCAGTCCCATTTCACAAAACATTGCGTTACACTAACAACGCAGTCAGTTCCCACGTATTGTAAAGATTTGTGCTTGAATTCAAACCTATCATTAGATGATCTGCCTGTCATGTGCTTGATGCAATTTAGGCTAAATAAAAGCACATAGCTTTACACGGACCCAGGAATGGTTTGGGATAGTTGTGCAATAGACCCAGATGGGTCTCACCCAATTTCTGCCTCCACTGTCTGTTTCCATAACCTTTCCCTCTTTTCTTTTCTGCCTAATATGGAAAATGAAAGATGGGACAGCAACGGTGTACAATTCTGTCTCTTGAGTGTGGGTGTGCACTCAGTTTGCTGCTCCTCCAGTTCCACCACCCGAGGCAGGGGCATCATCCTGCTTCGTGGGAGGGCTGGCTCTGTCTTTCAGCTTGAGGGCTAAATTCAATTTCAGAAGAGCTCTTAGGGGCCACATTCCAGTGGTGGGTGGAATAAAAGTCAAAAGAGGAGGAGCCAAAAATATAACCCCACCCCATTAACATACATTAACTTCAAGTTCTTATTGCCAGTAGTTAAGCCGTAGGAAAGGTGTTTAAACCTTTTAGAATAGGAAAATGTTCAAAAGCTGGGAATCCATCAAATGATGGTTGGAAGAAGGGGAGTGGGGCCAGATGAAGCAGGCATGGCCATCTGCAAAACCCTGGAAGGAAGGACTGGAACCCCAGGAGGGACAGATTTGGCCTATGAAGCTGAGGTTCTCCACCTCTGGGTTAAACTCTGCATAGTTGTAATTGTTGAATCTGGGCTGCAGCAACTTTGGATAAATTCTGGTTTAGACATTTAGCTTTTTCAAATGTATTCTCCAGTGATTGGTAATTATAGTTCTGGTTGAAACGATTGCCTGAAAATGCTTCTTGGGCTTGTTGAGTCTGAAAGGTAGTTAACTCCAGCTGCACATTAACATATCATCTCCCATTAAATTATATCAAAAAAGATAAACACTGATAAAAGACATCTGCTGACACTTAAAAGGTCCTGTAATCCCAACTTCATTTCATATTCACTGTAACTGCCGTCATCAGTCAGAATTTGTGTGGCATTCACTGTCGCTTTTACATAGGTGCTGTACAGCAATAAAATGCTAATGAATGGGCATGCTGTTATGGCAGCTCCGTATGGAATTGTTGTTCTATATATGGAACATAGGGGTTGGCTTTTGAATTCACTGCTCATTGCTATGTCTCATTTAAGCTTCCGGGATCATTAAGATGATTGGACTACACATGAATATGTTTATAAAAGAACATTGTTGTCAAGGGATTCAGTATTCTTTTGTGCTGAACCTGAATATCCTGGCAGGAATTAGGTCAGGGTGGTACAAACTGAGATTGGAATGTAGGTCATTGATCTAAGGAAGTGGTTTTCAAATCATATTCCTAGGAACTAATGGGCTTGCTCTGAAGCTCATCAGATATTCCACAATGACAGTTAGTAACAGTGTACAAGCGCAGCTGAATGCTAGTTTATCCATAATTATGGGTACTTGACCTCAAATGCATAATGGTAGAGAAATATTTGCTGATTCTAGGAAAGGGATGAGCAAAAGCTAGATTTGAATCTACTGGTAGATCTCTGGCTAATTTGCAGAATATCAGCAATGGCTACTGTAGCACCCAATAGTTTTAACACGGACAAGTAAAATGTAATTAAATACAAAATCTCTGCCATAACAAGCTGGGTGCAAATTGCTTATCTCTTAGAGCTTTTCTACATAACGCATTTATTGTGGGCTCATCATTCCATATTCAACAATGGATGAAGGGTTCTTTAGACAGTGGTGTGACCCTCCAGTTTTGCTTCTGATTGTAAAGCGCACTCATTTTTGGTGAGGTTTTTTAGAGCAGGGAAAATGGCATATTATTTCTGATGACTGAAAGAAAGCACTGTGTCCACTTGAGTATTTGTGCTATTCTGCTATACCACAGTGCCACCTAGAGGTTATGTAGCAGAAAAGCAGGAAAGGGAACACTCCTTGTGTAATGCTTGGATCTCAGTTTTGTGATGACACCAAAAGTAGATGCAATGGATTAACTGTCTCATGTAGAAAATCCCTTAGCCTCAGTGATCCTGACCTATAAAATAGGAGTATTAATTGACCAGTTCTTTTGTGCAGCTCTCTTGACCACTTTGAGAGTGTTTGTTAGAATCCCTGAACTATAGTAACTCAGATGTAGATTTGTATATACATGTATGGCTTATTGAGCCTTCCCTAGTATTTTACATCTGACTTTGACTCCTGGACATCAGGTTTCTAGTATTAAACAAAGCAGATCCCACAAGCCTGAATTCTTATCACTCCTGGGCTAGTGAGTCTCTGAGTCAAGGAGCAATTGAATGGCATATCAGTGATGAAATTGGAAGAGTGTGAGGCAGTGATGCCTGCTGATGACATTTTTATTCAAATAAACCTCCCCTGACTGAACATCCATAGTTTACTGACATAATTTGCTTTAAAATATTTTAATTCTGTATTTAGATTCTCTCTCCCCCCCCCTTGCTTTTATTGTTCACTTTTCAGGAATCGCAATGGCATATAATTCCTGTAAATGAATAGATAATGAATGAATGAATGAATGAATGAATGAATAAATGAAAGAAAGAAAGAAAGAAAGAAAGAAAGAAAGAAAAGCACATAAGAAGAGCCATGATGTATCTGTCCATTCCAGCATTCTGTTCTCACAGTGGCTAATCAGCTACCCACAGGAAACCCCAAGCAGGACACAGGTGCAAGAGCACCCTCCTGCCCATGTTCCCCAGCACCTGTTGTACATAGGCATACTGCCTCTGATACTCGAGGTAGCACTAATGAAATGAATGTACTAGAGTAGGAAGGATATGATCTCCTATAGTGCAGTATAATTTGCTTTAAGCCTTAAAATGTAATGATTAAACCAATGTTGTCTTATGCTGAGAAGCTAGTGAGGTGAGGCTATGAAACATAGGCTGAAGAACAGAGAGGGGGCCCAGAAAGAGATTGAGCTTGGCATAAACTGCAAATAAAATACCGACCGGCATGTTGAACAGTTTGTCTTTTTGGTAGCCCACTGATTGGTCTACTAATAATAAGTGCTACTATATCATGGCTGGACATTGTTTCCAGATCGCAATGTGTAGGAATAGCAGTAGGGTAGTCATTTATGCATCATCAAACATATCCGTGGTGCCTCCTAACGTAACAATGGTGGGATATCATAGAAATATAATATCTACAACATTTAAATTTTCCAGAGCATACCATGAAGAACACCAATATGAAACTCCTCATAGAGGAGAGTCAATCATTGACAAAGGCCTGGTTCAGACAACACGCTAAACCGTGCTGCTTAATTTATTTATTGTTTTATTTATTTTATTACATTTATATACTGCCCCACAGCCGAAGCTCTCTGGGCGGTTTACAACATTAAAAATAGAAAACATTAAGGTTAAGGTTAATGCATTCCCTTAACCATTTTGTGGTTAAGCAGCATGGTTTAGCGTGTTGTCTGAACGGGGCCACTGATCATTCACAACCCTACTAATGCTGAGCAATACCTGCTTCCTTCCTTTATTGGAGTGCACTCCATGCTGCTGTTGCTGTTTGTTTGTTTTAATTCAGGAGTCTTTTAAGCACCCTCCAACTTGGTGGGTTAAGCATAAGAGAATGTGGTGGTCTTGAAAGCATAAGCAAAACTGAGTAATGCTCTGCAACAAAGTTTAAGAAGCACATTTAAAAATAACAAATAGAACAGAGGGAATGTGGTAACACACTGCTGTAAGTGCCAGTGATGGAAACTGTTACTGATCAGAGGACTTCAACATCTAAAACCAAAAAGCTAATGGTTTCAGTTTCAACACTTTCTAATCTTTTACATTCAACTTGAAGTTCAACATGCCCACCCGTATGGCACTGAAGCATGATAAGGAAGGTGGCCGTATACCTTACTTTACAGAGGACAGTCCTCTATTTGAAAGTGTCCTCTGTTTAAAGGGCTGTCCAACCCAAGTCCAGTATATATATATTTTTAAAGCCTAAGAAGGGAGAGCATATTAAAAGGACAAAGTTCAATTTAGGATTTGGATTAGGGGTATTGGTCAGATCCATTGCTCACCTTGAAATAAGTAGTTTAGCCTATTCTATTTCGTTTAGGGTCATACAGATCTTTGTTTGCTTGTGGATGTTGGTGTGGTAACACCTTCACCATTACATGACTGCATATAGGCAGCCAGGCTGGGTTTAAGGTTTTGGTACTTCTTTATAAAGCCCTAAGCAACTCAGGACCAGGATACTGAAGAGATTGCCTAATCTCCTATCAGCCTGCTTAGCTGATGCTTTCATCAGAAGATGCTCTGCTGGTGGTACCCAAGATTCCAGAGATCCAGTCCTTCATGGCTCGGAATGTGGCCTTTAGCACATCTGGAACTCCCTTTCTGGAACTCCATCAACATAATCTCTCTCTGTGTGTCTGTGTGTCTTTCTTCTTTAGGTGCAACTTGCTTTGTCAGCAACTTTACCCACATTACATAGGGATCAAACATTATTATTATTTTTTTACCTTCATAAGCTTTAAGAGAGCCATAATGGGGGTGATTCATTTGTAATCTGGCTGCAGTGTATCTTGGCTGATTGTTTTAAAAGAAAGCAAAAAATGCTATTTCCTAAGTAGTTTGCTAGAATTACTTACACTCACTCAAGAAAAGCCATCACTCACCCATGATGGCTGGCTTTTGCAGAGCCAGCTCTAGAATACCGTCGTTTATTTTAATTGACAACTTCCCCCTTTGATTCTTGAACTAAATGTTTCAAAAGTGCTTATGAAATGTACTATCTTGACCATCCTGAATCCTTTGTATAATGGTAGGTGCAATTGCTGAGAGAGGATTCCAAGAACTGCCAGCTTTATACACCTAAATGGCTTTGGGCCAGGTTATCTGAAGGAATGCCTCCTCCCATATATACCTGACCCTAAGATCATCTTCAGGGCTCCTTCTCCATGACCCCCTGCCAAAGGAAGTGAGGCAGGTGGCTACCAGGAGGAGGGCCTTATCTGCTGTGGCACCCTGGCTGTGGAATGAGCTCCCTAGAGAGTTTGCCTGGCACCTACATTATACTCTTTTAGATGCCAGATAAAGACCTTTTTATTTTCCTCAGTATTTTAACAGTTCATCAACTTAATTGTTTAACTTAGCTGTTTTAAATTTGTATTTTAAGTCTGTATTAATTTCTGCATTGCTGCTTGGTTTTATCCTGGTTGTGTTTTTATATTGTACTTTTATACTATGCTTTTATAGTGTTTTATATTTTGAATGGTTTTCATGGTTTTAATTCTTGTGAACCACCCAGAGAGCTTCGGCTATTGGGTGGTATAGAAATGCAATGAATAAAATAAAATAAAAACACACCAATTTTTGTTCTTTGTGGAAAGAAAATCTTTCTAGACGAAAAAAGAAACACTGTCAACACAGGGCATGCTAGAGGAAGAGTTGCATGGGCTTGGTCTGGTTAAATAAAACCCTCCTACCACCAGGCACTTCCAATACCAGCCTGGGATACAGTATGGGGAGGTGGTGTCAGGGAGTAGGAGAAACAAAATTATAGATGGTATCTATCTATCTATCTATCTATCTATCTATCTATAGTATTTGTTTGCAAATCTAGGTATGTGATTTTGATTTTTCATATCGGTTATATTTTGAAACTATATTGTATTTTCACTGACGCAAGACACTACAAGCAGAGAAATGGATGTAATGAGGATGGTTTACTTGTTACACCTATATCACGACTTTTCTTCCAAGGAGCCCAAGGCAGTGTACAGGATCCCTTTCCCTCTCCGTAGACAGGTCTGCACCAGCCATAAAATCCGGGCTGGTCTCATGTGGGTTCCTGTGCATCCATACAACGCACAAGGAATCCCAGGAGCAAGCGGGGATGGCCATGGGCTTTCTGTGGGGTGTCAGGAACCACAGAAAACACAATGTTTCTTGCAGTCCTGGGAGTATCCCACAGACCATTGGTGGTATGGCCACCACTCCTGCCGCTTTCTTTCCTCCTCGCAAGTAGCGGGGCTCTGAAAATGGGCATAGAGTTATATGGGGAGGCTCCGTGCCCATGGGGGTGGGTTTGGTTTTTGTTTTGTTTTTTAAAAAACTTACTTTGTGTTGGAGTGCAATTACCTGGGAGTAAACATCATTGACCTCAGTGGAGCTTACTTCTGAGGAGGCAAGCATTTGGATTGCACTGTTAATGTATTGTCTCATCCTTGTACATGAACCAAGTTTGCCACCCAACTCTTGGGGCAATAAAAAAAAAGTTTGGACTTGTTCCTCCTCAAGTCAAAAATTATTATTATTATTATTATTATTATTATTATTATTATTATTATTATGCTTCCCACACAACACTGGCTGAAATATATGAGAAAGTTATTCACTGATGGCTCATAAACACTTTGTGAGTGTGTGTGTGTGTGTGTGTGTGTGCGCGCACGCAAAAAGCTAAAACAATTATTTTAAAGACAAATGATTCATTGTGATGCATTATTAATAAGCATTAATTATTGAATTGGTTCAATAATGCATCTATGGTTTGAAGATGGACATCAAATCCCTGGAGACCTGCTGAACCCATGAGAAAGTGTACTTTGCCAGCTGGCCAAGCAACGATACTTGAAAGAAGTATCCTCTAGAGTCTAGACAGTATGAGAGTTAATAGGAAGATGAGGTTTTGGACTGTAAACACACAAAAGCCCTAATCATGCGTTGAGTCTGAATATGCGAGTACACAAAATGTGTAGGGGGTTGGGGGTGCATTCACCAGCTCTGCCTCCAACCTCCTTATGAGTACTGTTACTTGAGCCCATTATTCCATGCCCTGCACTCTGGGATGATCGAGAAGAGATCTTGTGACAACCTTTCAAGTACTTGAGGAGTGCTATCATGTCTCCCCTCAGTCCTCTCTTCTCAAGGCTAAACATAAGCATTTGGTCAAGAGGAGAGGTCTCCTGCAACTTTAACTTTAACAGGTCTCCATCAACTTTTAACTGTTGAAGAAGAGGGAATTTCACCAGGTGCTGCATGCATACAAATGACACCTGCTGAAATTTCCTTTTCTATACACCTGTTAAAAGATACAGGAGCCCTGTCCTCCTTTCCATATGGTCACCCTATCCAAGTACCTCTGTTAAACTGGCTTGTGGATTGGACAGATAAGGTCACTCCCACCCCTGAATTAACCAATTAATTGTGGTTCTCTTTAACATGTAGATAGAGCAATGGACAACACACCTCCTCGTCAGCATTACCGAGAAGAATTCGAAACTCCAAATCCCTTCATAAAAAGTAAATATGTTGGAAATAAAGAAGACCATCTTTTTCTGTGCCACTGGTGTATCTTTCTTTTAAACTGACTATTCTGTACAATTTTTTTTATCCCTCTTGCTGCCTCCTTAATTTTTCCATGACATTGGGTTTTTTAAAAAATAAATAAATAATAATAATATAATTACACATAGCTCTTTAAATTACAAGTCCAGAAATACAATTGCGGTAAATGACAGATATTTGGGCTTGGATTTTCTAAGCAACAGTACACATTTAATTGTGAGATGCATTTTGCTGTATCTTGCAGGTACCAAAGCAAGACCGAAGGTATAACACAACAAGACACTTTCCATAGTGCTTAGCTACGCAACTAAGTCACAGGGAAGGCAGTAAATATTGATTATAGGTTAAAGGCAATTAAAATAATGGAACTGTAGATAGTGAACCCTGCCAAAGTATTCTTGGCATTGGGAGCTTTTACTACATAAGGAATGACTGTCAGGTTTAATGAGCAAACATATTTTCCAGGAATAGGCATTTAATATTAATTCAGCTTGATTTTACAGAACACATGCGTTATTAAATTTGGGGATTAACACTTTAGAAGTAGATGACTGCGAGGAATGAGATGGCTCCAGTTCCAGTTCTAAACTAATTTACAGCATGACAAGGAGCAGCGTAGCCAGTCAAACGAATGGTGCCAAGTTTGATTCTGTCACGTAAGGGAGAGAATACGGAGGCCTGACTGTATCTAAAAATGGTATCATCCACCTAGGCTGCTTTCTGCACAGACGTTATAGCAATAGCTTTTGAGAAACACTCTTCATGTTTGGGTTTTTATCTGGCCTTAAGCCTAATTTGGCCAGAAATGCTTCTAGCTGAGCGAGCATGGCTGATTTGGACGTGAGTTCAGAAAAGAGTTAGAATCAATGCATGAAGAGAAGGACCACGCCAGCAATGCCCCTTCTCCCTTGTTGAGTTCATCACCCTCAACTCATGGAAGTCGACAGTCTGTAAGCACCTTGAAAACAATGAAGTGATTACCAACACGGATTTGTCAGGAACAAATCCTGCCAGACTAATTTGATCTCATTTTTGATCGGGTAACCTCCTTTGTGGACTGTGGGAATGCTGTGGACATAATATACCTTGACTTTAGAAAAGCTTTTGACAAAGTGCCCCATGATATTCTGATTAACAAACTAGCTAAAAGTGGGCTAGATGGAACAACTATTAGGTGGATTTACAGTTGGCTACAGAATCGGACTCAAAGAGTACTTATCAATGGAACCTTCTCAAACTGGGGAGAGGCAACGAGTGGGGTACCACAGGGCTCAGTCCTGGGCACAGTGCTCTTCGACATTTTTATTAATGATTTGGATGAGGAGGTGCAGGGAACGCTTATCAAATTTGCAGATGACAAAAAAGAAGACAGAAACAAACTTCAAAGTGATCTTGATAGGCTGGAGTCCAGGGCTGAAAACAACAGAATGAAATTTAATAGGGATAAATGCCAGGTTTTACATCTAGAAAATAGAAACCAAATGCACAGTTACAAGACAGGGGATACTTGGCTCAGCAATGCTACAAATGAGAAAGATCTTGGAATTGTTGTGGATCACAAGCTGAATATGAGCCAACGGTGTGATATGGCTGCAAGAAAGGCAAATGATATTTTTTTGGTTGCATTAATAGAAGTATAGCTTCCAAATCACATGAGGTACTGGTTCCTCTCTATTCAGCCCAGGTTAGGCCTTATCTAGAGTATTGCATCCAGTGCTGGGCTCCACAATTCAAGAAGGATGCAGACAAACTGGAGCGTGTTCAGAGGAGGGCAACCAGGATAATCAGGGGTCTGGAAACAAAGCCCTATGAAGAGAGACTGAAAGAACTGGGCATGTTTAGCCTGGAGAAGAGAAGATTGAGGGGAGACATGATAGCACTCTTCAAATACTTGAAAGGTTGTCACACAGAGGAGGGCCAGGATCTCTTCTCAATCATCCCAGAGTGCAGGACACAGAATAATGGGCTCAAGTTACTGGAAGACAGATTCCAGCTGGACATCAGGAAAAACTTCCTGACTGTTAGAGCAGTACAACAATGGAACCAGTTACCTAGGGAGGTTGTGGGCTCTTCCACACTAGAGGCATCCAAGAGGCAGCTGGATAACCATCTGTCAGGGATGCTTTAACGTGGATTCCTGCATTGAGTAGGGGGTTGGACTCGATGGCATTGACCAGGGGGTTGGACGATGGCCTTCCAACTCTACTATTCTATGATTCTATGAGGAAAGCTGTGGAGCCTTTCCACATGAACCACAATGCAGATTTTCCAAAGTTCTGGCTCATGTGGAAAGCTTCTACAGATACTGGTGGCTCTTCTCTTCCAGCTGTCACCCTCCTGAGCTGAGGGTGATAAATATGATGAGGAGATTGCTGCTTATTTATTCATTTACAATATTTATATACCGCTCCACATTCAAAATTTTGGTGTTGTGTACAAGATAATATACAATAAAAACAGAATAAAACTTCTTAAAATAGATTTTTAAAAGCAAAATGAAAGGTGAACTGTGAACAGTGGCTGGTCATTAAGAAAAGACTTCCTGGAACAATGACATTTTCAGCAGGTGCCGAAAGAAATACAAAGTTGGCACTTGCCTGACCTCCAGAGGCAGGGAATTCCATAGGAGGGGCCACCACACTGAAGGCTCTTCCCCTGGTGGACTCCAATCAGAGGATGGGTCTATGTAGAACCACTAGGAACACACCCTCGGATGACCACAGTGACCAGGCAGGTTGGTTGTGGAGAAGGCGCTCTATCAGGTATCCTGGTCCCAAGTTGTTTAGGGCTTTGTTTGTTTATTCGTTCAGTTGTTTCCAACTCTTCGTGACTTCATGGACTTTGTGACTTCACGCCAGAGCTTTCTGTCAGCCGTTGCCACCCCTAGCTCCCCCAAGGTCAAGTCTGTCACCTCCAGAATATCATCCATCCATCTTGCCCTTGGTCGGCCCCTCTTCCTTTTGCCTTCCACTTTCCCTAACATCAGCCTCTTCTCCAGGGTATCCTGTCTTCTCATTATGTGGCCAAAGTACTTCAGTTTTGCCTTTAATACCATTCCCTCAAGTGAGCAGTCTGGCTTTATTTCCTGGAGTATGGACTGGTTTGATCTTCTTGCAGTCCAAGGCACTCTCAGAATTTTCTCCAACACCACAGTTCAAAAGCATCTATCTTCCTTCGCTCAGCTGGCCCGGTAGTGAATAGGCAGCCAGTGCAGTTCCCTCAGCAGAAGAGTTACACGCTGGAAAGGAGCAGCTCCAGACAACAGCCGAGCTGCAGCATTCTGCACTAGCTCCAACTTCCAGAGCAGCTTTAAGGGCAGCCCCACATAGAGCACATTGCAGTAATCCAATTTTGAGGTCACCTACCCCTGTCCAGGAGAGGCCATAGTTGGTGAACCAGCTGAAGCTGGTAAAATGCACTCTGAGCCGCCATGGCCACTTGGGCCTCCAGCGACAGAGATGGATCTAAGAGTACCCCCAAACTACGAAGCTGATCTTTCAGAGGGAGTGCAACCCCATCCAGAACAAGCAATGAGCCTATCTCCCAGACTCAGGAACCACTCACCCACAGGGCTTCCGTCTTGCCAGAATTCAGTTTCAGTTTATTGGACCTCATCCAGACCATTACTCTGTCTAGCCACTGGTCCAGGACCTGTATGGCCTCACCTGATTCAGTTGTCACAGGGAGATAGAGCTGCATGTCATCAGCATATTGATGGCATTTAGCTCCAAATCCCCTAATGACTACTCCCAATGGCTTCATATAGATGTTAAATAACATTGGGGACAAAATGGTACCCTGCAGCACCCCATAGCTCAATTGCCAAGGGGCCGAGGAGTGGTCACCCAGTGTTACTCTCTGAAAACAACCCTGTAGATAGGACCAGAGCCACTGTAGCCCAGTGCCTCCAAAGCCCATCCCAGAGATTCGATCCAGGAGGATCAATGGTATCAAAAGCCGATGAGAGATCAAGCAGGATTAACAGGGTTGCACTCCCCCTGTCCCTCTCTCGATAAAGGTCATCCATCTGGGCGACCAAGGCTAATGTCCCATAACTAGATCAAAATCCAGACTGGACTTGATCTAGATAATCAAGAGTGCCTGCAGTTGCTCCACCACAACCATCTCAATTATCTTCACTAAAAATGGAGTGATTGCAACTGGGCGGTAGTTGTCTAGTACCACCGGGTCCAGGGAAGGCTTCTTCAGGAGAGGTCGCACTACTGTCTCCTTAAGGACAGCAGGGACCACCCCTTTCTGGAGGGAGGTATTCATCACCCCCTGGACCCACCCAGTCAACGCCCCTTGGCTTGCTTTTATAAGCCAAGAGGGACAGGGATCGAGAGGACAAGTAGTTGGTCACATTGCTGCAAGCACCTTGTCCACATCATCAGGCTGCAATAACTGGAGCTGATCCCACAAAATCAGGCAGGCAACTGGAGCTACACTAACAACTTCTTCTCCCCATGTGTTGACTTTAATCCTTTTCTGAATCCCTGAATAGGGCTTGTATGCCTGAATTGGGCTTCTGGATCCCTGAATAGGGCTCATGAGGCATCACGTTAGATCAGGGCTAGGCAACCTGGTGCCCTCCAGCTGTCTTGGACTGCAACTCTTATATGCCCCAATGAGCATGGCCAACGGTCAGGAATTATGGAAGTTGCCATCCCAAATAGCTGGATGGAACCAGGTTGCCTGCACTAGATGATAAAAATTGCATGACATTCACAAACCAAATCAGTCCAGTTCAAGTTTGCCAATTCATCCCATTCATGAAGAGTATACAAACAAAGAACCTTCACACTCTGAGGGAAGGAGCAAGGTTGCACCCACCATCCCCACATCCCCTGCTTCCAGTCCCCTTGCTGGCCAGTGACTGTGAGAAGGAGTCATTGAACATCCTTGGAGCTCCTGGATGTAAGGGGGAATGCTGTCCCTCTCGGGATTCCTTACAGCCTAGGGAAGGAATCCCAAATGGGCAGATAGGGGAGGGAATGTCCAGCAAAGAAGGGTGTGAGTGGAATAAGCCCACACAGCTCCACAGCCCCCTCATATGTGGGGTTTTTTAACATATGAAGAGGTTAATCTGAACCCCTCTACTCAGGATAAGCAACAGGAGGCCCAGGAGCCAATGACAATGCTGGCTGTGAAAACTGGGAGTTGTGGCCTGACACACCAGGAGGACACCAGGTTGGAGGAAAGCTGGTATATATGAAGTTAGGATTTTCTTTCTTATTTGATGTGCAACATGTTATATTTACTTTGAACCTCATTGACATTTTGTTCCCCATTCACCGAACTGGTGGAGATCCTTGCTGGATGTCTTGATAGAGAGAGCTTCAGCTATTGGGTGGTATAGAAATGCAGTAAGAAAATGAAGAAATAACAAATGCCTCAATAGCATGGGTATGTTATATCAGACCAATTATGAAGGGGACATTACAATCCTGGAGACCATGGCCTTAGCTAGACCTAAGGATTATCCAAGGCAAATGGAGAGGTCATCCATGCCTGCTCCCGGGATCCCCTGTACGTCATTTGGATGCACCGTGATGATCCCGTGATATAGGCCTGGTCTAGCCATGGCCCATGTGACCTCTCCCTCTCCAATAGACATTCCAAAAAACTCCTGGGCTCCTGTAAGTGCCAGGGGTGGTTGTTGTTGTTGTTGTTGTTGTTGTTGTTTTTGAAACAAAACAATAGAAAGAAGACCCCCTCAAAACTTCCTACATTTAAAAAGGTATGTGGAAACCCTGTCCCCATCTCCAAGGAGAAAAATCTCTGAAATGCTCGCCTCTCCCAGACTCTTTTACCAGAGTTTTCATTTCCCCCCAACCCACGCCCCACAAAATGCCAAAAATGGAATAATCAACATTTTCAGCACAACACTAACTCAGAAGCACATTTCTTGAACATTTTATTCTCCTGTTGAAATGCATTCATGTTTCTTGCCTGACTTTTCGTGTGTGTGTGTGTGTGAGAGAGAGAGAGAGAGAGTTTCACCATTTTGAAAGTGGGGACACTGGAGAGAAATGGCCACTCTTGGACATTCACTGATCTGGGCATCAAAGTGGTGTCAGCAGTGTGAGCCCTTCTGCAGCTTCCATCAACTATAGATTCAACACCATTTGGGAAGAGAGAGAGAGATTGAGATTGAGAGAGAGAGAGAGAGAGAGAGAGAGAGAGAGAGAGAGAGAGAGAGAGAGAGAGAGATGGACCAGAAATAGACTGATTTCCCCATCTCTAAATCTTTAGTTGGATAGATTGAACCACCTCTAAATTTCATTGAGTAACACTGGTATAAACATTATGGTGCCTTGTGGTGCTTTGTATGCTTGAAATTAAAAGGCAGCAAATAAACATTGTTACAGAGGACAAATGAATTATCGTTTTCATTTCAGTCGAGCTGAGGAAAGGCCTCCTATAAAATGTTTCCATTCAAATTCTAACAGAGTTCCTGAATCTCTGATGTGCTTGGATTGCAGCCCTAGATGATAAATATTAATGGACCAAGTTCATCCTTGGTGTACTCCGATATCCATAATGAGATTACGTCAGGGATCTACAAGGCCCAGCGTGTTCAGTCACCTTATGTTTTATTAAAAACCAACAAACTTATTGAGACTAATCTGTCTCATTGTACCATGATGGAAAGCAAAAAGCACCGAGCAGTGAACTTTGCCGTAACAAATATTTCCAGCATTATTAATAAAATATTGTTCAGCTGTTTTATCCTCTGTACTGTTAAGGCTCCCTTCAGCAATAATTTCATGTGACACAGAAGCAAAAAATATTGAATTATAGGCAGCCTTATGAGCATCACAAGTGACAGGAAGGAGAGTGCAAAATGTAGCAGAGCATACAGAATGAGGAGGCTTAGAATTCAGTTGTGAATACTTCCAGGAACCATACAGCCACAATTTAATAATAGATGTGTCTAATTTTAATGTAAAATCACAGTTGGTTCCATAAGCCTTCCCCTCTGTTAATGTTAATTGGGAATCAAATATCTGCATGAAACCACCAAACTACAGCAAGAGTAAAGGTATGAAAGAAGACATTGCTATTTATTTTGATTGAAGGGCATTTTGGAAGTACCTAACTGAAACAAATTTGCCTGTTTCATAGACAAACCATGGGCCTTGAATTCCAGCTCATACACAAATATCTGTAAACAATAGCTGCAGCTACCCCATCCATTTCAGTGGAAGGAAGTACATACACATCTACAAAAGAAGCACTCTATCACAGCTCTGTGGTGGGGATGTATGAGAATTCCATTTGGGGGGATCTCAGTGGATTTTACTGGTTTGGCCCTTGCGATTTGTTCCATTTTTCTCCACTGGCATCAACTCAATGTTAATACAATATGCAGATTCTGAGTTTTTGTTTGTGTGTTTTAAATGGTGTCACTTTGCACAAATGGGATCCTTTTGGGGGGGCGGCTTTAAATTTGTGCAAATGGGGTCATATATAGGGTGTCTTAAGCAAGAGCACACTTCCGAAAGTCTGCCTGTCTGGTATGTAGCCTCTCTGTCAATATCCTTGTCAGTTTCATCCTCTCTACACACTAGGAACATGGGGTGATGGGGTAGGGTATTTTGATAATTGATATTGACATATGTGGCTAACCAATTAGGAATTGCCACAGTGCTCTCCCTCTCTGTTCTGTTCTCCTCCAATCACAGTGTTTGGGGGAGGGAATGCCAGTTAGTGAGATTAGGGGCTATTTGTTTGCAAAGTCAGATTTAGAGAAGGAGAGAGAGAGAGAGATGTCTGTGTGAAAGTGCTGCTGGGCTGAGTGAATAAGCTTCTACACCTGAGTCAGGCAAGCTGTTTTTAAGTTAAACCATTACTCCTATTGGCTGGCTGGGCTTCCAGTGCAGGAGGAGGGTCCTCATCATCCTTGTCCTCCTCCTCCTCCAAGCCACACATAGCCTCCTAAGGGGAAGCTGTTGTTGCCTTGACTCATCCGACTGATAGTAGGGGAGGGGTGCCTCCTCCTCCTCCTCGTGCTGCAAGCCTCCTGTCCTCGCTGAGGATGAGCAAGTAGTGTGCAGCTGTTGTGGCATTTTATTAATATATATTTACTTTATTATTATTATTATTATTATTATTATTATTATTTATTTATATAGCACCATCAATGTACATGGTGCTGTACAGATAACACAGTAAATAGCAAGACCCTGCCGCATAGGCTTACAATCTAATAAGTTGTAGTAAACAATAAAGAGGGAAGGAGAATGCAAACAGGCACAGGTAAGTGTAAACAGGCACCGGGTAGGGAGAAGCTAACAGTATAGAGTCAGAACAAACTCAATATTTGAAGGCTATAGGGAAAAGAAAAGTTTTTAGCTGAGTTTTAAAAGCAGTGATTGAGTTTGTAGTTCTCAAGTGTTCTGGAAGAGCGTTCCAGGCGTAAGGGGCAGCAGAAGAAAAAGGACGAAGCCGAGTAAGGGAAGTGGAGGTCCTAGGGCAGGCGAGAAGCATGGCATCAGAGGAGCGGAGAGCACGAGCGGGGTGATAGTGTGAGATGAGAGAGGAGAGATAGGCAGGAGCTAGACCGTGAAGAGCTTTGAAGGTCAGCAGGAGAAGTTTATATTGGATTCTGGAGTGAATTGGAAGCCAATGAAGAGATTTCAGAAGTGGAGTGACATGGTCAGAGCGGCGCGGCGGGCCAAGAAGATGATCTTAGCGGCAGAGTGGTGGACAGAGACCAGCGGACTGATGTGAGACGAAGGAAGGCCAGAGAGAAGAAGGTTGCAGTAGTCCAACCGAGAGATAACCAGTGCATGAACAAGAGTCTTGGCAGAAGAGACAGACAAAAATGATCGAATCCTGGCAATATTATACAGGAAAAAACAACAGGATTTAGCTACTGCCTCAATATGAGGAGTAAAGGAGAGCGAGGAGTCAAATATAAAGCCAAGACTACGAGCTTCCTTGACTGGAGTAAGCGTGACATCGTTGACAGTAAGAGAGAATGAGAGGTGAGGAGAGGGTTTAGGAGGAAAAACAAGCAATTCAGTCTTTGCCATGTTAAGTTTCAAACGACGATGAAGCAGCCAGGCTGAGATATCTGAAAGACATGCCGAGATACGATCGTGAACATCAGGAGAAAGTTCCGGAGATGAGAGATATAATTGTGTATCGTCGGCATACAGGTGATATTGGAGGCCGTGAGATTGAATAAGCTTACCCAAGGGCAGCATGTAAAGAGAGAACAACAACGGGCCAAGCACCGAGCCTTGCGGAACCCCAACTGAAAGGGGAAAAGAGGAGGACGAGCTGCCGTTAGCCGACACGCTGAAAGAGCGACCCTCTAGATAGGAGGCGAACCAGTTATAGACAGAGCCACAGAGTCCAAGGTCATGGAGGGAATCTAAGAGAAGATCGTGATCAACCGTGTCAAAGGCTGCGGTTAGATCGAGGAGAATAAGAATGGAATAATGGCCTTTAGACTTGGCAGTAAGAAGATCATTGGTGATCTTGGTAAGGGCTGTTTCAGTGGAATGCAAAGGACGGAAGCCAGATTGAAAGGGATCCAGAGCAGAGTTATTAGAGAGAAAGTCAAGACAACGAGAGTAGACCAGACGTTCCAGGATCTTTGAGACAAAGGGCAGGAGAGAGACAGGTCGGTAGTTAGACAGGGATAGTCGATCAAGAGTGGGTTTTTTGAGAATGGGAGAGACTGTAGCATGTTTAAAGGCAGAAGGAAATGAGCCAGAGGACAGAGAAGAATTAATGATGTGAAGCAAGGACGGGAGGATAGCGGGGATGAGATTAATAAAGACGCGAGAGGGAATCGGATCACGGGAACAAGTGGAAGGCTTCGACGAGCGCAGTATTTTAGACAGTTCATCAGCTGAGACCGAAGGGAACGCCGAGAGAGTTGCAGGAGGAACTGACAGGTGAGGCACAGGAGCTGGAAGCGGAGCAGAGCTGGCTAGATCGGAGCGTATAGTTTGGATTTTAGCATTGAAGAAAGAGGCAAAGTCATTGGCAGACAGAGAGGCGGGGAGAGATGGTGGATTAGGCTTCAGGAGAGAATTGAAGGACGCGAAGAGCCGCTGAGGGTGCTTAGCATTTGACTGGATCAACGTTGAGTAGTGCTGCTGTTTGGCCAGTGAAATGGCAGAAGAGAAAGAGGAGAGAACAAATTTGTAATGGACAAAGTCCGCCCAGTCCTTGGTCTTACGCCACAGGCGTTCGGCTGCCCGGGAACAAGAGCGAAGGTAGTGGAGGAAAGAGGTGAGCCACGGTTGGGGTTGAGAGGGGCGAACTATCCGAGTTGTAGATGGAGCAAGATTATCAAGAGTTGAAGATAAGGAGGAGTTAAAGGAGGAGACGGCTGAGTCCAAGGAGACGGCTGTGTAGACAGAAGGAAGAGAGGAGGCTAAAGACTGAGAAAAAGCCTCGTAGTTGATAGAATGCAGGTCACGACAAGGGCGTGAAGCGGGACGTGAAGGAGGGGGATTGTGAGTAATATTGAAAGAGACTAGATGATGATCTGACAGAGGAAAGTCAACAATAGAAAGGTCCAGGACAGAGCAGTTCCGAGTGAGGACAAGATCCAGACAGTGTCCAAGGGAATGTGTGGGTGCTTCAGACCAGAGCTTAAGATCGTAAGAGGAAGATAAGGAGCGAAATCGTAGAGCTGCAGCATCGTGAGGGTCATCTACATGGATATTGAAGTCACCCAAGATCAGAGTAGGAGAGTTGTCAGAGAGGAGAAAGGACAGCCATGAGTCGAGATCAGAGAGAAATTTAGAGGATGAGCCAGGGGGGCGGTAGAGAACTGCAACCCGCAGTCGCAGCGGAGTGAAGAGTCTCACCACATGTGCCTCAAAGGAGGAGAAACAGTGTGAAGGTGGAATGGAAAGAGGCTGGAACTGGCACAAACTCGATAGTAAAAGACCCACACCACCACCTCGACCCTCTGGGCGACTCGAGTGAGAGAAAGAGAGTCCTCCAAGAGAGAGGGCAGCAGAGATGGCGGTATCATGGGCAGGGAGCCAGGTTTCAGTAAGAGCAAGGAGGTGGAGAGATCTAGTGAAGAACAGGTCCTGGATGACATGGGCCTTGGAAGCAATAGAGCGACAGTTCCATAAGGAGCACGAGAAAGGCAGCTGTGAGGGGGGGAGACACTGAATAGGAACTAAGTTGGGAGAGATGAGCTTGGAGCGAGCCATAGGGAACAGATATGATGAGAAAGGAATTAGGAGAAGAAATGGGGAGAGAGATAGCAAGTAGGCAGAGAAGTAAGACATGCGCAGGACAGGATTAGCCAGAACTAGCCTGGCCAAGACCAGTATCAGCAAGCAAGAAGGTAGGTACAGTGAAGTGCAGACAGATAGGGTATGTTAAGGCAGTCACATTGCCAGACTAATAACCTGACAGTGCAGGAGAGCATGTCTTGTAGCAGAGGTGGTGAAGACCGGTCCGGGGCTGGGGTTCTACCTCTGAGGTAAAGAGTTCCGCTTGACGGCTTCTCGCCCACGGCTCGCGCCGAAGGCTCGCGCCTCCAGCAAGCTGGAGTCCTAATTACCTGCAGGGAGGGGAGAAATCAGGTTTCGGTTTCAAACTGGCCAATGCAGCTGGTCCTTCTTTCCCTCCTTTTTTCCCTCCCACCCAACTCTGCAAATGGCTTGAGTGGATGGAGTCCTAATTACCTGCAGGGAGGGGAGAAATCAGGTTTCGGTTTCAAACTGGCCAATGCAGCTGGTCCTTCTTTCCCTCCTTTTTCCCCTCCCACCCAACTCTGCAAATGGCTTGAGTGGATGGAGTCCTAATTACCTGCAGGGAGGGGAGAAATCAGGTTTCGGTTTCAAACTGGCCAATGCAGCTGGTCCTTCTTTCCCTCCTTTTTATTTATTTATTTATTTATTTATTTATAGCACTTTTATAGCACCGCCTCACCATTTCTGGTATCGAGGCGCTTTACAACATATAAAACAATTCCATTAAAACCCTCAACCCACATTAAGACAATTCCATTAAAACCCTGCTCATTTCCGCTGCTTCATTTCCCTCTCCCTCGCCATACAAATCAAGGCATGAGTGGTGCCTGAGAGGACATTTGAGGTCAGATTTTAATCACATTGCAAGCTCAGAAATGTATGAACTTTGACCGCAGATGGTGTCTGCACACTGCGTAAATCCTGATCAAAAAGAAACTGAAATGAATTTCTCATACATCTCTATGTGCATGCCATGGCACTGTGCATGTGAATAGGAACTTTTTCCTGACACTGGAGTAAATCTGACAGATCCTGCACATCAGATCACCTGTAAGTGATCTGGATCAGGACTCAAATGATTGTTGTATCTATTGGTGTCATTTTGCTAGTGCAAAGCTTCTATCTCTTGCAGAAACCCCATTTCATCCCTATGCAAGTGTCAAATCCAATGCTTTGTATAGCCATTGCACTTGCTGTTGCACAATCATTCCACAAGCTGTTCCACAAGCTTTGCACAAGCTGTCACACAGTTCATTACCAGTTCATTCAGCTAGGGGTTATTTGCTCTAGTTGTGCTAGTTGTTAAACTAGCTGCTGCACAACTGCTAGCAAAACAACAACACTTCTTGTAGTTTTTCTGATGGCATAGATATGACCTAAATATCTTGTCCGCATATTTCTGAGCAGGCATATTTAACTTTGGGTATCGTGTAAGTTTAAAGGAGATTCGTGCTCTGTATTGCAAGTATGTTAATGGTTTTGCTGACCCAATTTTAGTTGGCTAGCATGGACAGAGACAGAATGGTAATTCCCTTTCTCTGAGGGGAATTTGTCAAGATACACACACACACACACACACACATATATATATATATAAATTGTGGTCACCATTTGTTGCTCTGGGCAGTTTAGCTGTAATTCTAAGCACAGTTATTTAGAAATAAGTTTTATCAAAACCACTGGGACTTCTACGTGAATAAACATGGACCAGATTGGGATGCAAGACACATCTTTTTCCTAGTGCAGTCAATTGGAGCCATGGGTTTTGTTGTTTTGGTTTTTTGCAACATAGGCTGTGGCTTAGGTTGTCACAATCTGCAACACATTTCATTTTGTTTCTTGGTTTGGTGAGTTGTGGTTGTCCCCCACCCTAACCAAATAACTTTCATCATAAAAATAACTTGCATCAATTTAAAGCGTAAGAGAAAAAAGAGCGAGGAGGCAGGAGAAATTATTCAACTCAAATATCATCTAAAATGCATCATTGGCTGTGAGAGTATCGTCCTCTTGCTCTCTTTTTTTGCTACCAGCACCATATTACATTATGCTAACTGTGTTTAGTTAACAATTTGTACTAAGATTCATATTTGATTTGACAGCCAGAGACAGAGAAAAAGCTCTGCAAGAAGCCAATTTTAGATTTGGGGCTTGCAGGAAGTAAACGTACCGAAATCCAGTGAATCCCGTATATGCTAATAGGATTTACTGCTTGGTCTGACACCATGTGAAGGGGATTAGAGGTAAGATTCCTGACATTGGTAAGCCTTCCAAAATTCCATTTCAGTACTTGTACGAAACATGTTCAATGCACAGCTGGGTTTTCACAACACTGGCTTCCTCTCTCTCGATGGCGTGGGTTGGATGTAACAGTAAACTATGGTTTAATGTTGTGTGCATGAGCAGGCATGAGCCTCAGGCTCTTATGTGCCCCTCTCCAGAGTTTTAAATGACATGTCTCAGCATTCCTGAACATTGGTGATCCTGGATGGAGCTGATGGGAACTGAAATGCAAAATGACAGGAGGGCACCAGGTTGGGGAAGGCTGGTTTAGACTATGGTTAGTGAACAAGCAAGGAGCATATAAGACCAGTTCTAGCCTGCTTGCATTGGCTGCCTGTATGTTTCCGAACCTAATTCAAGATGCTGGTCTTAACCTATAAAACCTTACATAGCTTGGGACCACAATACCTGTTGGAATGCCTTTCCAGACCTGAACATACCTGGGCATTGCAATCAATATGCGGCAGGATCTCGCTATTTACTGTTTTACTCTGTACAGCACCATGTACATTGATGGTGCTATATAAATAAAATAATAATAATAATAATAATAATAATAATAATAATAATAATAATAATAATATCTGGGGCCTTCCTCTGAGTGCCACCTCCAAAGGAGTCTCAGAAGTTGGCAACAAGGGAGAGGGCCTTCTCAGTGGTTGCCCCCGACTATGGAATGAGCTCCCAACTGAGGCCTGCCTGGAGCTGACATTGGCATCTTTTCTGGCACCAGGCAAAGACCATCCTCTACTCACAGCCATTTAATGGTGTATGATGGGGCATCTATGTCTGCTGTTTTTGAACAGGACTAATAGGGAATATATTGTTTACTTAAATTGCTTTTTGCAGTTTATATTGTTTTAATTTTAGCCTGGTTTTATTATGTTGTATTTTGTAAATACAAAATATGGGGTGGTATCATCATCATCATCATCATCATCATCATCATCAGTTTGATCCTTCCTTGTTCATACTAATCAGAGTTTAAACTAAGACTTACCTGAGTTTGGATATAATAAGGAACTCGGGTAAGGTTAAAAGCAGAAATGTAAATTTCTGATCAGCTCCTCATGGCCCTGCCAGAGAAGGAGAGAGAATGGGGGAGTGCATGAGATTGAGGCTTATATGAATTCATGTACATAACACTAAACCATAGTTTAGCATTATGCCCAAGTATTCAGCCCAGCTTTTTTGGCATTTTGTGGAGATAGGGCAAAAATTCCTCCCTATGCCCAAATCAAATCAATCTTTGTGAGTAAGGGAATCCTAAGGCCTTCATAATATGGTTGGACTGGGGGTCTGTGCCTAACCTAACCTGGTGAATTAACCTAGTTTGTGCTAGAGAGTAATGAGTTTGCTGGAGAATAGATATTCCCAGCCTTTAGGAAACCAGGGCCTTTGCTAGACCTAAGTGAAAATCCGGGGGAGAGGAGGGGAGACCTTGCATTATGAATAATATGAGATCTCGCCTTCGTTTACACGCAAGGTGTGATGAGCTCAAGAAGAGAGCTGTCACGCCCGCCATTTTTTTTATTCTTAAAGAGGCAGGAGCGGTCCATCGATCCTGTGCAAAGGTAAGTGGTTTTTAAATTTTTTTTACCAACTTTCCCCGCTCCCCCACCCTAGCCCTGAGGAGTGCTGCGCCCCATGCACAGCTCCCGGCTCCACGTGAGTAATCGTGCGGAGCCGGGGAAAGCCGCAGAAACGGGCCACGCTCTCGCCGTCTCGGGCTCAGCCTGAGACTGCGAGAAAAAGTGGGCCCAAAGTGTAGGGCTTTATCCCGGGACCAGGGAGGGATGATCCCTCCCTGATCCCGGGATCTCCTGTGCGTCATCTGGATGCACAGGAGCGATCCCAGGTATCAGCCCGGTCTAGCAAAGGCCTGGGTGTAAAGCGATCAGAGGCGATACCACTGAAGGAGGAAATGGACATTGGAAGGTAATAGACTGCTGCACTGAAGATGGGGGCAATGCGCTTGGAATACATTAGATATGAGGCATATGATTTATTACATCATATAACTTAATAAAGGTTATATTTTAGTTGCCATCTTAAAAATTCATGCCAATTTTAGAAATGGTTGTAACAGTAACTCTTTCTATTCTCTGTAGGCTTATCAAACCAATACGGCACAAGAACACTTCAACAAAACATATCCAAAGCAGCTATATTCTTGATCCTTAGTTATACTTTTTAAAGTCTTCAGTAGCTAATTCACTGTACATTTAGCAGTCAAGATCAATGTCATGGTCTCCAGACCATATTACATTGATGCCTTATTTTTTCTTTTAACTGTAATAATTTATTTTGGCTCCACTGCCATATTAAGAAAATGGTACTTCGTGGGGGTGGGGGTGTTCATGAATTGGTAGTTAATGGTTAATTTCTTTGTTTATTGCAGTTAATAGTTAATTACTGTGGAACAGAAGGATGTGTTATGAATCAGAGAGGCGCACCACACTAGTAATAAATAACATGTAAAGTGCCATTCATTTGATACATCTAGATAAAAAAGAAAGAAATTTCCCAAATAGACCTTGAACTCTCAGGAAGTAGCAGAGTAATCTAGGGTGGGCATGTTTACTCTTTTACAGAGGACAGTTCTTTATCTGAGGGGCTGCCAGAGGATTCGTCTTTTTGAACTTAGCCTATATATGAAGGGGGTGTCCTGTCCTATTTAAAAATTAAGAATCATAAGCATTCTGGCCAATGAACAGTTAGCAGCTGGACAGCAGACTGAACAGGTAGACATAGAGGATCATCACACCAGTGTTATACTGTGCAATCACTGCGAATTGCGTGCAAAGGACTTTGAAGTTTTCCAGCTTATTATCTGCCTTGACTGTGAAGCACTCTCATGCATCCTGCTTTAATTGTGCTTCTTAGCCAAAAGAACCGACGTATTTTACTACCCCTTTAGGAGTGAATCTTTTGTTGTTCTCTGAGTGGCCACTGGGGGCGCATGAAGATGATTTGATATGTTAAAAGTACAAATTAAACAAATGCTTACATCTGCATTAGTTTTAAAGATAAAGACATTAAAATTGGCATAGTAATAGATATTAAGGAGGGCTTTAAGCATACCAAATTTGAATCGGATTGGATCATCTGTTGATTTTTTAATGATTTTTTTACATTTCTCCCCTTTAAACCCTTTTCCTGGTATGCAAAGGATCTTAGGAGTGCTGCCGCCAGGGATGTGATTTAGCTAACAACAATGACAGCTTTGCGCTATGGGGATAATTTGAGGGAAACGGGTATGTGGGATGAAGCTCACTTAGGCCTCATATACACCAAGCAGGATTTAGCACTATGAAAGTGCTATATAAAAGGCAGGAGCCAAACTACTGCTTTATAGCGGTATTGAAGTGCACTGACAACTATTGGGGTCCATTAACACAGGCCATATACCGCTTTCAAACCGCTTTCATGTTGCTATATCCTGCTTGGTGTAGAATAGGCCCTAGTCAGTCTGCTGCAGTATGGTGAGATGGGATGTATTTCTATTTAAAATACAATGATTACTTCTGAATTAGCATCAATACTTATATAGCACATGCAATTTTTATGCAAATTGCTGCCCTCTTCTTTTTTTTAGTGATGCATTTCCTCTTTTTGGCTGATTTGCAAGTGGCCACCCTGTTTCTGGCTGGAAGTTTCCTTTGTACAAGTTACATTTTTGTTCTAATTGCATTGCAATGCTATATATTTTAGTGAGTAACAATCTGTCCTTCATTTCAAAACAAATTGCTTGTCATTTGTGGCTGTCAGGCAGTCTCAGGACACACCACTGAAGCTGTCAGGAGTGATGATATGGCAAAATCATCACAGAAGCAAACTTCCAAAGAGCAGCTAAAAGGGTATCTTTTAATGGTGGTTAAAGCGGTTTTTCGATAATTTTTTTTTTAACCATTGACTCCTTCATCCATATTTGAGGTTGGAATTGACAAACCTTTTTACAATATTTGAATGTGGCATTTATCTGAAAAGTTGATTTGAAAGTTCAGTGACATTCTCAACTGGCAGATTACATTCAGGCAATAGTGTAGACTATGGATCTTTCAAGTGGTCACAATTTCTCCTTCAGCAAAGTGGTCTCTTTACAGTGACTCATTCGGGATGAGACTGACTGATAATTTTGTGCATGTTTAATGAAGACCCAGACTATCTGTTTGGAGCTCTGAGTAGATAACAGCTGGAAAGGTTGTAACTCTGCAAAACACTCATTGTTCATTGTTGAGGACATTCTCTCCAAGATATGGGCAGGGCAATCCTGTCGTCCCTGGGAAGCTATCCCAAGGGCCGTAAGATATTTTGAGGATTTCCCCCCACCGCCCCCCAAAGCTGTAGACGCAGCTACAAACTTTGAAGAAGGACATCTGAGCAGGGATTTCCCTGCCCTTGCATCTGCCATGGAAAGCTCTGTAGAGGCTCCATTTTTTTAGGTTGCTACAGTGACCCTGGAAGAGGGATGGAGAGGGAGAAAACAGGGTGAGATAGTCAGCAGGGAGGGTAGGGTGGAGGAGCGATACAGATCCACTGGATTCATGAACATCTTTGTTTGTGTCCATCAGTTGTATAAGTCAGTTAGATGGGCTTAGCCCTTACCTAGACCTAAGGTTTATCCCGGGATCATCCCGGGGTCATCCCTGTTCATGTAAATAACTCACAGGATATCCCAAGAGCAGGCAGGGACAACCCCAGGATGATCCCGGGATAAATCTTAGGTCTAGCCAAGGCCTTAGAGAGTCATCTAGCTGCAAATAAGAAAGCTGGAGGAACAGGAGGATGTAAAAGCCTCCATCCTTTTCCTGTCCTCCCTGGCTGAGCTCAGAGCCCTCAGTCTATTAAGACTGCAATCCCTATTACAAATGGAGGATAATTTAGTTTGTCTGCATTTTTGAGCCCAGAGATCTAATTTGCCCTTCCTGGACTAATATCCAGATCAGACCACAGTTCTGTGCACTTCTGGGTTGTTCATTTTGCTGGATTTTGCAATACAGTTCTTAGCTGTGAAAACCTCGATACAAAAATGCATTTACTAAAGGAATTTGCATGCAAGTGAAGCAAGGGCAACTGCACAATATGAAAACTCATTTGGAAGCTATATGAATCTTTTTCATAATACTTTATGAAGGTGTATCCAGGTAGTTTATGAAGGTGTATCCAGCAATATTACAAACGAGAAGGATCTTGGAATTGTTGTAAATCACAACCTGAATATGAGCCAACAGTGCGATATGGCTGCAAGAAAGGCAAATGCTATTTTGGGCTGCATTAATAGAAGTATAGCTTCCAAATCACGTGAGGTACTGGTTCCTCTCTATTCGGCCCTGGTTAGGCCTCATCTAGAGTATTGCGTCCAGTTCTGGGCTCCACAATTCAAGAAGGACGCAGACAAGCTGGAGCGTGTTCAGAGGAGGGCAACCAGGATGATCAGGGGTCTGGAAACAAAGCCCTATGAAGAGGGACTGAAAGAACTGGGCATGCTTAGCCTGGAGAAGAGAAGACTGAAGGGAGACATGATAGCATTCTTCAAATATTTGAAAGGTTGTCACACAGAGGAGGGCCAGGATTTCTTCTTGATCCTCCCAGAGTGCACGACACGGACTAATGGGATCAAGTGACAGGAAGCCAAATTCCGGCGGGACGTCAGAAAAAACGTCCTGACTGTTAGAGCAGTACGACAATGGAACCAGTGACCTAGGGAGGTTGTGGGGTCTCCCACACTAGAGGCCTTCAAGAGGCAGCTGGACAACCATCTGTCAGGGATGCTTTAGGGAAGATTCCTGCATTGAGCAGGGGGTTGGACTCGATGGCCTTATAGGCCCCCTCCCAACTCTACTATTCTATGATTCTATTAAAGCAAAATAAATGAAGCGAGACTAAGGGCCTTCCTAGACGAGGCCTTAGCGCGCCTTCTGTCCCGGCTTCCCTGCTGTGCGTCCAGATGACGCACAGGGGAATCCGGAGACAGGCCGCGCTGAGGCCTTCTCCAACGCGCCATAAGCGAATTCGCTTATGGCGCGCCTTTTCCCCAGCTCCGGCCTGAGGCCGGAGCTGGGGAAGGTCTAGGGACTTCCGTGGCTTTTTGCGGCTAATCGCTTACTCACGAGTAGCCACAAAAAGCCGCGGACTGGCCACAGCGCTGAGCGCTGTGCCCATCGGCCGGGGAGATCCCGGGAGGGAAAAGGAGGGGAGACGACACAGGACACACACACACACACACGGAGGGAAAAGGAGGGGAGATGACACAGGACACACACACACACACACACGGAGGGAAAAGGAGGGGAGACGACACACGGGACATGGAGGGAGAGAAAGATCAGGAAGGGATCAGGAGCGGATGGGGGGGGTTAACTAATAAAAAACCCTTACCTTCTCCGCAGTCTTCGGGCGCACGTGGCCCCTTTAAACTTTTTTAAAAATGGCCGGCGCTGCAGGGCTTCCGTCGTCCCTGCGCGTTGTGCGTCTAGGAGGCTGGGTGACGCGCGTTAAAGTTTGCACGCCGTCGCCCCGCCTCCCTGCCGGCTTATCCCGGCAGGTCTAGCAAGGCCCTAAGAGAAATGTATTTAATCTGCATCATGTTGAGCACAAAATTAGCATTGC
The DNA here is from genome assembly GCF_023053635.1 of Elgaria multicarinata webbii. NCBI lineage: Eukaryota > Metazoa > Chordata > Lepidosauria > Squamata > Anguidae > Elgaria > Elgaria multicarinata. Next base: position 82,329,151 of record NC_086177.1, on the reverse strand, counting down.
CCTTGGGAGGAGGTTGTATATACAATATACCCAGCACTGTTTTTAATTGTACCTATTGGGGAAGGAATAATGTCCGTGCTCAAACAGCGGCTTCCTTCATTTCTAGTTCAGTGCTGGAATTCAGAGGTTTTCAAACCTTTTGTCTTCTGTATCCAGAAACTCTTGCAGAAACTCTATGCTGCAGTGGAGTACTGGGTTGAATTCTGGATACCATTTTAAGAACAAAATGGAGCATCCTGGAGCAACCAGGGTGGTGCAGGATCTAGAAACCTTGGCCTAATCTACACCAAGCAGAATATTGCAGTATGAAAGCGGTATATAAAAGGCAGGAGCCACACCAAGCAGGTTATTGCAGTATGAAAGTGGTATATAAAAGGCAGGAGCCACACCAAGCAGGATATTGCAGTATGAAAGCGGTATATAAAAGGCAGGAGCTACACCAAGCAGGATATTGCAGTATGAAAGTGGTATATGGTCTGTGTCAATGGGCCCCAACAGTTGTCCGTGCACTTCACTACCGCTATAAAGCAGTCGTGTGGCTCCTGCCTTTTATATACCGCTTTCATAGTGCAATATCCTGCTTGTTGTAGATGATGCGTTTGTCATATGAGGAACAGTTGGGCAAAAAGAGGAAACGATTAAGAGGACATATATTATTGTTGTTGTTGTTGTTGTTGTTGTTGTATTTGTATACCGCCCCATAGCCAAAGCTCTCTGGGCGTTTCACATAAGATAAAATGCTTAAAAACAATATACAAAGATTTAAAAACACAAAAACCAGCAAAATAGACATACGTTTAAAACCAACTTTAAAAACGATGAGCCAAAAAAACCAGACCCAGGGTCATTACATATTGCTAAATGCCTGGGAGAAAAGTCTTGACCTGGCGGCGAAAAGATGACCATACTAGTCAAATATCTGACAGGATTTCATGCAGAAAACACCAGAGGGCAGAACTAGAATCAGTGGGAGGAAATTTTAAGGGAGATTTTAGTTAATTTATTTTGTATAAGTTGAGAGCCTGTCAGAAGTTTAGTACAAATATAATAAGTGATCTTGTATGTGGGTGTGTTATTGACAGTATTTATAAAGTGCTTTTCAGTATACTATTTCTTAGGTGTAGTACAAGATTTTAAAAATACAACAAATCCCATTTTTAAAATCCTATGTTTTACTGTGACCTGGGTATTTTTATTATATTTCACACAGCGAAAGCTTAACAAAACATATTGGCATTTTTGGGTTCTCCCTTCATGCCATAAATCCACTTTATTTTGTTACCCTTCATGAAGCCAGGGTGTATATTTATATTTATATTTGAAACTAAAACACCTCAGGAATTATTATTGCGCACTCATAATGAAGAACACCAATATGGCCGTGAGGGATTCTGGGAGTTCTCCCCTCGCACGAATCCCTTCTCCAATTGCCTCAGGAGCAGCGGCGCCAATCCGCTTCTTTTCTTTTTTAAAAAACCGTCAGTTCTGGCCGAGTTTTCGCACCCTCATTAATATTAAGTGCCTTATTAATATACCTATTCATCAGAAGGAGGAGTAGTAGCGAGAGTAGAGGGGGCATGCCACGACATAGGCTCTGAACACCAGACCTCACTGCTGCCACCACTTCTTATGGGGCGACACAGGCTCTGAACAACAGACCTGGCCGAGGCTACTCCCTGCTCAAGCCAAGCACCACCGCTTGATACACCTGAGGCAAGGGATAAAGCCCACCTTCCTCCAAACCATATGGAGAAAGGGGTTTAAATTGGAGAAGGATTTTAATATATATAATAATGCGCTGTGAGTTATATCTGCTGAGGTGAATGATTGTCAGGGTGGGTGTTAAATGTGTAAACTTAAGATCATAAATGCCAAACAGACATGTGGGATTTTTGTGGTAGTTTAAAAACAAAACAATCCAAATTTATTTTTAAAAGTTCACAAGCTTTGTTTCAAATAAAACAATTAAAAACCTTTTTGAAACCTTTCATACAATCCTGTCACTCATTCACATAAGTGCTTTCCTTTTTCTCACACAATCACTCTTAAACTTTCTTTATTCTCAGTATTGATTAATATACATCATCTACGTGCACACCACACTCTAAAGACACCACTCACTACATTGACCCTCAAATTTCCCAGAACTTAAGTACCATAAACACAGAGAGCACTACAGACTCTAAGAGTATCTAACAAGTCTCCCTGAAAAGATTTTTTCTGGGGAAAAAAACCCGCAATCCCCTCAGTCATTCCCTTATATATCACTCCTCCCCCCTCCCAAGACATTCTAACTCTGCCCACTCAGGCCAACATTCTAAAACCCACAGACTTACAAACTGCAGACACACATTTGGAATTGACTTGTGGGGTGTAACGCCACAGAGCGGGACCAGGTCTTCAGCTGGCGACGAAAGCATGGATGTGTGCTATCTCCAGTATTTGAGGCAATAAACCTGTGTGCACCAGTTGCTGGGGAACATGGGTGGGAGGGTGCTGTTACACCATGTCCTGCTTGTTCATCCCTGGCCAATGGCTGGTTGGCCACTGTGCGAACAGAGTGCTGGACTAGATGGACCCTTGGTCTGATCCAGCATCAGGGCACTTCTGATGTTCTTAAGATAAATTCCTGGAGGCAAAGGCTATCCATGGCTAGTAGCCCTGATGGTTGTGTGCTATCTCCAGTATTCAAGGCAGGAAGCCTGTGTGCACCAGTTGCTGGGGGACATGGGCGAGATGGTGCTGTTGCACCATGTCCTGCTTGTTCATCCCTGGCTGATAGCCACTGTGTGAACAGAGTGCTGGACTAGATGGACCCTTGGTCTGATCCAGCATCAGGGCACTTCTTATGTTCTTATGAGTGTTTTGCCATTCTTTTTAGGGTTGATTCCCGTGTCCCACTGCAACTACACAGAGAGCCAGTGTGGTGTAGTGTTTAGAATGCTGGGCTTAAGAGGACTGGCAAGACTCGGGTTCAAATCCCCAGTTAGCCGGGAACCTTACTGGGTGAACTTGGGCCAGTCACACTGTGGGCTTGTCTATACGACTGTGTATACCCTCATCATGGCTACGCAGTTGCGCCCCGCTGTTTATAAGCCACATCGGGCTTTCCCCCGCAAAACAGCGTTTCTTCGAGGTGTCATTTTACCGTGACTTTTTACATTGCTCCGATGTCGCCACGTTTTGTTGTTGTCTGTCATTGTCTGCCTTTGGATTAAGGGAGTGGGCATAGTTAGGGGCAGATCCCAGTGTGGTCATCCGAGCGCCTGCTCCTGGTGGTCCCACATAGATCCATCCTCCGATTGGAGTCCACCAGGGGAAGAGCCTTCAGTGTGGTGGCTCCCCTCCTGTGGAATTCCCTGCCTCTGGAGGTCAGGCAGGTGCCAACCTTGTGCTCCTTTTGGCGCCTCCTGAAAACATCTTTATTCCAAGAAGCCTTTCCTTAATATGCAGCCTTGAATCTGTTTTTGCTTCTTTTAAATTTTGTTTTAACTGTTTATTCTATTTTTATTTTCATTTTATCTTGTACACCACTCCGAAATTTTTCAATGTGGAGCGGTATATAAATATTCTAAATAAATAAATAATAAAGTCATAGAATCATAGAAATCATAGAATAGTAGAGTTGGACGGGGGCTACAAGACCATCGAGTCCAACCCGTTGCTCAATGCAGGAATCTACCCTAAAGCATCCCTGGCAGATGGCTGTCCAGCTGCCTCTTGAAGGCCTCTAGTGTGGGAGAGCCCACAACCTCCCTAGGTAACTGGTTCCATTTTCATATTGCTCTAACAGTTAGGATGTTTTTCCTGATGTCCAGCCGGAATCTGGCTTCCTGTAACTTGAGCCCACTATTCCGTGTCCTGCACTCTGGGAGGATCGAGAAAAGATCCTGGCCCTCCTCTGTGTGACAACCTTTTAAGTATTTGAAGAGTGCTATCACGTCTCCCCTCAACCTTCATTTCTCCAGGCTAAACTTACAGGGGAAGCGTGACGAGCAAGGGATCCTAATTTTCAGAAAGACAATATGGTGTTCATTTATTTACTACTAGCGGTACCCTGCCACGCGTTGCTGTGGCTCAGTCTGGTTAAATTGAAAAGAAAGAAAAGACAAAGCGGATGTTTCTAATATGTTTAATTTCACAATGCTTGTGGATATACAATATTTTAGTTGTTCCATTGTCTGTGTAGATATAGAGATTGTCTGGATTGCCGACTCTAGAACACGCAACATATAATTGTCCATGTGAGAAGCAATCTGTGTCTAGATCTAAACCGCACAATTCTAAAGATTGGCCCTGAGCTTTGTTGATGGTGATTGCAAACGCCAATCGAATTGGGAATTGCAATCTCTTAAATTGAAATGGCATATCTGTTGGAATCATAGGAATGCGAGGAATGAGGACATCTTCACCTTTGAAAGGTCCTGTCAAGATTATTCTCCGACTATAACAATTGCCACTTCGTCTAGAGTTGGAGCATTGAGTCTTCGCACATGTTCTCCAGCAGGCGTTTTGTCAGCATGAATAACAATCTTGTGTGTATCAGATGGCATCATGTCAATTGCTGTTTTGAACAAATGTACTAAATTGTTTTTTTCGTGAAGTAGCTGTTGCAGTTTTGAAACAATGGACCTTTTTATGCTGGTATAAATTCCGCAGCGTGCATTCAATTCATCATTGCCATCACCAACAAAATACATTTGTAGGAATTTATGTTGACTATCTTGAAACGGAAGGAAGGAGCCGGCTTTATGATAAATTTGTCCTTTGACTTTGAAAGTTGGCATAAATGGAGCTGTGATGATTTCTGCACCAAACGACGTCATTTGGAAGCATGAGTTGTATTTCCTGATGTTAGATAGGAAATGCTTTGATACTGCGGTATATCCAGCAAGCAAAGTTTGTAATGGCTCTGGTGGCTCTCCAAGTTGAAGCAGTTTAATTTTTCCAGCAGCGCAACACATTCCTTTTGTTTCTCCATTAAATTTAAGAGCCTTGCAATAAGGACACACTTCAGTCATAGTGCCGATGAGAACATGCCGCCTCAAACTATAATCATCAGCTGGGTTGTACTGGAATGCAAGGCGATTGAAATCATGTGATTGTTTACCATGGAGTCGTGTTTGATGCTGATGTGCTGTTTCTCGTTGACGTCTTTCTGCCACTCTCAGCCTGTCGCGTTCATTTTGTTGAGAACAAAGCAGATCTGAAGCTGTAGAACGCGATTGCCGTGCTCGCAACCGTGCATCCTCAAGTCTGGCTGAACGTTGCTTGGCTGGTTCCTTGGCACGTATTTGAGGCATTCTTTTTCTTTTTTTCTCGTTTGCTGATGCCCGTTCTTCCTCAGTCTGATTTGCAATTTCTCGTCGCAGTGCTTCTGCTCTGCGAGTACGACGACCTAAGTGTGATCTTCTGCGAGGCATTATTTGGATGAAGTAAAGCAAATTGTTTGGTTTTTAAAAAAGGATGTTTTTACGATGAGGAGGTTAGCGGAAACTCCTGGCAGTTACCTTTCTTCAGAATGTGTAACTGTCACAGGTGTGACATCTATATTCACTCAGCCAATTGTGAGAGAACATGCAAATAAGAGAGAAGGCAGAGGCAGTGGATTGGCCTACTGGTTGGCGATGTCACAATGATCAGCAGGACTGGTTTTGAGGAGGCCTATTTCTTCGATTTTAAGACAAACTTTTGCCCCATATAGAACATAGTTATATAACAATGCTCGCATATTCGAATGCAATGTTGTGTCAAAATTTCAAAGCAATCGGTGAAGAACTTTCGGAGATATAACGTCTGTTTCGAACGGACATTTACATTTTTATTTATATAGATTTATATAGCACCAATAATGTACCTGGTACTCGTATTTTCATTTAGTGACTTTATGCTTTGGCTGTTTTCCTCTAGCTGTTCCGCAAGCATGGCGGTGAGAGAGTAAGAATTATAATTAGTGCTTTTCTTTATTCCTTTAGTAATCTTGTTATGTATGATTGTTTTTTGTTGCTTTGATGTTTTTTTAACAGTATTTCAAAATTATGCCGGCAGTCTAGATTTGGTGTTTTATGTTCAGATTTTCTGGACCTTGTTATTGCAATATTTATTTATTTATTTTAAAAAAAAACCTATGGAATTCACTACCAGAAGATGTGGTGATGGCCACTAATTTGGATGGCTTTAAAAGGGGGTTGGATAAATTCCTGGAGGAGGAGGCTATCGATGGCTATTAGTCCTGATGACCACATGCTACCTCCAGTATCAGCAGCAGTAAACCTATATCCCCCAGTTGCTGGGGAACATGGGCGGGAGGGTGATGGACCCTTGGTCTGATCCAACAGGGCTATTCTTGTGTTACTCTCCTTGTGTTACCCTGTGGTACTCCAGTGTGGCCAGCACAGGGCCTGTAGTGTCAGACAACCAGTGCTGGACTGGTGTTCCACAAGATACCATTGTTTGAACGTGCCTGTGGGGCTGCTTGAGAACTCTGTGCAAGTCAGTTGCCTCTATTCCCATCCTGGTACAACATCTCTCCACCCAGGTCCATCCAGTGCAACAACAATGGCCATGGCTACACCAGCCCTATATCTTGGGATCGTCCCGAGATCATTCCTGTGCATCCTAATGCCTCACAGGGGATCCCGGGAGAAGGCAGGGACAATCCCTCCATTTTCCTGGGATAATCCTTAGGTGTAGAAAGGGCCAATATTGCTGGTGTAGCTCACTCTAGCTGCCAATGTGAAGCCTTTTCCCTGTAAGGCATTGGGGCCTTTTAAATTTAGGATAAAAGAGATTTTAGAAAGGAGACACGATGGAGATTCATGGAATTATAGAAATTATGGAGAAAGGTATCTATTAGTGGCTCTTAGCTGTGATAGGTAAATACCTCCATGTTCAGAGGTAGCCTGCCAACGAATCCGGTTGCCATTAGGAAGGGAGGGCTATCTATTGTGGGCCTTTCCAGAAGCGTCTGATTATCCATTGTGGAAAATTAGTTTGATCTATCCGAGATCATCTTGTGTTTATGTATTAAGATGTATCTTCAGAAAAGGTTTAGTCCAATATATTTCAGAGCCTCAGACAGACTATTCAGGTGGCTTAAAGGGTTAGGGTTAGGGTTAGGGTTAGGGTTAGGGTTAGGGTTAGGGTTAGGGTTATATTTGGGAAAGTTGTGTCTCAAAAAATGAGTGTGTGGAATTAGCTCCCCACTGAGGCCCACCTGGTGCTGATACTGTCATTTTTTCAGTGCCAGGTAAAGACTGCCCTCTACTCTCAGGCATTTAATCATATATGATGAGACATCTATGGCTGTTGTTTTAGAACAGGCATATTAGGATGATTGTTTTAGAACAGGCATGTTTACATTGTTTTATTTTTTTCTATTATTATTTTTTAGACTATTTATGTTGTATTTTGTATTTTTTTCAATGGACCAGAGATTTTTGGCTAGGGAGTGGTATAGAAAATAAATAAATAAATAAATAAATGACTAAATACAAATAAATTAAAATGCCTGTTTAGTGACAATACACCAGTGCAATTCAATGTGGTGCTATGTATCTAAGACTAATCTCCACACCTTTATAATGCATTATTTCCACAGACCGAATAAGCTTCACTAAAACCCAGCACTCGGCCAACAGACAAACCAGTTAATGCACTTTGCTCTGAATTCCCCAAAAATGCTTGTCCGTTAATGCAACGGGGGAAGTGCCAAGAAAGCTTTTGATTTGATGGAGATTTGATTACTGGAGTTTTGAAGCCACACAGGTGGTTGAGATGTTGGATTTGTGGGTTTTATGGTTTCTATGGATTTCTGGCTCCCTTGATCGTAGGTTCAAAGCTCACACTGACAGTAACCTCTTGAGTATAGGGCTGCCTGTGAGTATAAACAGGTATTGACCAGAATGGCTCTCCTTGCATTGCACAAGCAATCTTATAATTGAGCTTCTTGCTGGAAGAAAACTATCATCTGTCTTGCCAGATGGCATCATAAAGGCTATGAGGGTATGATTGCATGTTGTCCTCTGCAAATATGACAGCATGCTATAAGCTACTGAGCCTTTGAAAGGTCACTCCTAAAATAATGTTCCTGATTGATCACTGCAGATCAGTGGCCAGCAACTATGGGTCATATTAGATGTAATAGTCATCAAATGCTGTCACTTCACTACATCAGAGATTGCTAGCTTGCCAGAGATGTTGCTTCACTATATTAAAAAAAGGCATTTATATATTTGCTAATGTAACAAATATTGTAGTAATCATAGATACATAAATATGTATGTATCTCACTATTCAGGGGCATAAGAAAAAGAGCCTTGCCAGAACAGACCAAGGTTCCATTCAGCCCAGCATACAGTTTGTGTCAGCGGTTAGTCTGATGTTTGTAGGAAATCCATAAGCAGAGTATAAAGGAACAGTGCTCTTCATTGTTCGTCCCCCAGCTTCCGTTATCAGGAAGTACACTACCACTAGACATTTTAATCAATTTATTTATATTCATAAAACTTTTCTAAAAGGAGTCTTCAAGGTGGATGTCAGCAATAAAATAGCAATACAATTAAATAGCATTCAACACCAAAATAAAATAGATAAACAAAACCATAACTAGCTAAAATGAAAACATACTAAAAGCCTAAAAGGAAAAAAAAAAGTATAGACTGACTACCTAAAGGACAACAGAGGCCATGGCTAGACCAGGCCTATATCCTGGGATTGTCCCAGGATCATCCCTGTGCGTCCAAATGACACACAGGGGATCCTGGGAGCAGGCAGGGATGACCCCTCCATTTGCCTGGGAGAATCCTTAGGTCTAGCTAAGGCCAGAGAAGGGGCTAGTCTAACTTTTCTTGGGAAAGAGTTTCACAACCATGAAGCTACCACCCAAAAGGCCCTGTCCTGCATCCCAACCCTGTCCTGCACCTTCCTTGGTGGTGGAATGAAGAGGAAGGTCATGAAAGATGACTGCAATTGTTGAGCAGATTCATGCAGGAAGAGGCTGTCATTTAATTATGCTTCCATTTAGCTATTCCTCCTAACAGCCACTGAGGGCTGAATTCTATGCATGACTAGGGAATGCAAGGAACTGGAGGACTTTTTTCTATTTAAACATGCATAGGATTGTGCCTTGAATTTGTCAAATCCATCTGAGGGCCAAACTACATGTGATGCTAAATTGAGGAATAGATGAGAAATTTGTTTGGTTCTCATTTCAATGCAACTTATCAAATATACATTTCCCAAACCTAAACATGAACTAGAATTTATTTAGACCTTGAAATCTGTATTTTTCTAAAGTTTGCAATTCAGTTTGTAATAATAATAAAAAAACTACAAATGTGTACATTAGGGGAAAAACAGTGCACAAAAATGCATATATTTTGAAAAATTGTACAAAAGCATTTTATTTGATGGAAAAATCACTCGCAACAATGTATAATACACTTGAAAATGTATGCACAAAAATGCATACATAAAAATTGTGCACAGAAATATGTGTATTTGGGGGGGATGCTTGAAAATACATATGAATTTTCATGTGGGCCAAAATAAATAAATAAATCACAACCCAGCACAGAAATGGGATGGAACAAAACTGAACAGTGGAAAAACAAGAACCATAGTGAAAAAGAGTTTGACAGATTCACCTATTTTCAGCCGAGTTTCATATAATTTGCAATTAATGTTATTTTTCCCCCTCTATGACATACAGCTGTGCTACCTGCAAATCAAGCAGGAGGAGACTGGTGGAACAGGAGAGACATTTTAACATTTCTCCTTATTCCATGGAGATTGTGTTTTATGTATTTCCTATTTTCTCAAGGCCGGTACTATCATTAGGTAGAGTGAGGTGGCTGCCTTAGGCAGCAGATGCTGGGGGATGGGAAACAGCAGCAAAGTGTTGGAGGGCAGAGCTTGTGCGTGTTATGCAACCTTCCCTGTTGCCTGCTGATCTTGGGTACAGTGGAGAACATTGCCCCATCACTGTGATATGTGGATGTATGTACCTTTAAGAGGCCTGTAGCTGCTAGTCTCCAGGTCCTCATCGAAGGTCTGGGCGGGGCCTCTGTTTCTGTCAGTTGGTGTTGTGGGCCTTGCTGAGGGAGTTTAGTGTCACTGTTCTAAGAAGTTTTAGTAATAAAAGAATCCAGCAATGAAAAGACTCTGATGTTATTGCCTGGTAGTCTAAAGGCAAGTGGCAGGCTGAGCAGGTAAGCTCACCCGTATGGTCCCTATGCCTGAGGGATACTACATGGTGTCAGAAGTGGACTCTCCCCTTCAGAAATCCACTTGAAGAGGGGTTTTAGTGCCCGCCGCCATATTGGAATAAAACATGGAGCATTTTAAACCTCCTTCTGAGCTAAGCTTTATCGGGAACTTAGGAGAAAATTGGAGGAAATGGGAACAGAGATTACAACTATACCTTACAGTTACAAAAGCGGAGAAAGAGTCAGAAGACTACAAAATTGCTGTAATGCTGCACTGCATAGGAGAAAAGGCTCTACAGTTTGTCCAGTACAGACCCGCTTAGTGATCATATGCTCAAATCATTGCAAGAACACACGTCAGCAGATACATGCCTACAGGGCTTGAAGACTCTACATATTAATGGCTGGCCCAGGAGGCGCAAGCAGATTAGGCCTGAACTTTATCCCTATTGGCCTCTCAGAGACAGTATTCGAATTGAAAATGACTTGTTGCTGGTGGGACACAAAATCATCATCCCCCAGGGCGCCAGAGACAACATGTTAAAACTGCTGCACTTACCACACCAAGGGGTCAATAGATCTAAAGCACATGCTCGGGCATTGATGTATTGGCCTCGTATGAATGAAGAGATAGAACGGTGGGTCAACAATTGTCAGCCATGCCAGGAACATCAGCCAGCCAATCAGAGGGAACCAATGATCCCTCACGAGATCCCAGACCTGCCATGGCTAAAGGTAGCAGCTGATATTTTCGAGTTACAAGGTCACTCTTACCTGGTAGTCATGGACTACTTTTCTAAGTTCCCTGAAGTTCTCCACTTGACAGATAAAACAGCTGTGACTGTTGTTGCCAGATTGAAGGCAACATTTGCACGTCATGGTATACCTAAAGAGATAATCTGTGACCATGTACCATTTGCGAGCCAGGTTATGAGACAATTTGCAACTGAGTGGGGGATCACCTTGACACATTCGAGCCCAGCTTACCCCCAGTCCAACGGGCAAGCAGAACGTACTATACAAACCATCAAGCACATGCTATCGAAAACTCTACAAGATGGCGCTGATCCATATCTGGCTCTGTTGAAGCTGCGTAATACTCCAGTAACAGGTTTAGATTTTGCTCCTGCCCAATTGCTCATGGGACGTTTACTACGGAGCACACTGCCAGCTATTACATCTGCCCTGAAGCCCAGGGTGCCACGTGGAGCGCACCCTAGATTACAAGATCGACAGAGGCAGCAGAAAGCATATTATGACAAGCACACAGCACCTCTTCCACCTTTGCAAGTAGGAGACAGGGTCAGGTTGAAAACAACTTTAGGTTGGATGCCAGCATCAGTAGCTCAGAAAAGAAGAGAGCCACGCTCATATGTAGTGGAGACTCCCCAAGGTCAAACTTATAGAAGGAACAGGGGGCACCTCAGGAGGGATTGCTTTTCCCCTGTGAGTGCAACCAATGTGGATCTAGGGGTTGCAGAGGAGCTGGCATCCCCTGAGGCAGTGGTCTTGCCAGAAGGACCTCAAGGTGAGCTGGAGCTATCGTCAGATGTAACAGCAGATGGAATCAAACGGACACGGAGTGGGCGAGAAGTGAGACTACCAGCAAAGTTTAAGGACTATGTTATGGGATAGTGGTGAAGAGCTGAGATTGACAAGTTAAGATTTAATTGAACAAAAGTTATTGTTTTTATGGAGAAGGGGGGATGTGATATGTGGATGTATGTACCTTTAAGAGGCCTGTAGCTGCTAGTCTCCAGGTCCTCATCGAAGGTCTGGGCGGGGCCTCTGTTTCTGTCAGTTGGTGTTGTGGGCCTTGCTGAGGGAGTTTAGTGTCACTGTTCTAAGAAGTTTTAGTAATAAAAGAATCCAGCAATGAAAAGACTCTGATGTTATTGCCTGGTAGTCTAAAGGCAAGTGGCAGGCTGAGCAGGTAAGCTCACCCGTATGGTCCCTATGCCTGAGGGATACTACAATCACCAGGTACAAACTACAAATCTGATCAGTTTTTGTATGTGTAATGGCAGTGGGGATACCAACTTGCCCTTTGACTCAGGAAGCATATATGGTGCGAGCCTTCTATTTTCTCTTATCTCCTGTGTGGATTCTAGAATCTTTCTCTATTCTTTGTTTGCTGAACTTCTATATTATGGGAGCTAAGACTCTGGCACAAACATGCTATTTCTTCTAATTACATACTCTTCTTTTAAAGAGTTGCCTGCTACTGTGGCATCATGACCTCTACTCCTGTCGAACGCCAATAATTTATAAAGCTAGACATTATAATTTTAAAAATAAATTATAACTTACAAAAGCCCCTTCAGGGCCAAAAGCGTAGTCTCAGTTTTCTTACGAGAATGACTACCTTGACATCTGATTGGATGTGAATATACCACATCATCATCAGCCCTAAGGCCTAAATGCACTTCCTTCACTCTATTTCCTGATTGGGAGTGGTAGCATTAGGAAGTGAATTATGCAGGTGCTACGGTTGAAAATTACCTGATTGGCTGCAGATTAGTAATGCTGGTTCTTATTTAGCTATGTATGTAGGTGCTATTCATCAAGATTACCTAAACTATTAGGGAGCTGTATTTGCACCATCCTTTCAAGACACCATGACAGTCTGTTCCTACCATCCTGTGATCTTTTGAGATGAATATTGGTGTACAATTTTTTTAAAAAATAAATCAAGGTGACAATCCTATGGTCCCAGTGAGGCCAGGGGCCATAAGAAATATTAGCTAAACACCCACCCACCCACACCCACACACACCCATTCCCTAAAGAAATTGCTACATCAGACACCAGAAATCTGATGTCAGGAAAGTTGAAAAGGGGGCAACTTAGGGGTGTAGTGTGGGTGGAACGTGTGTGTGTGTGTGTCTTGGATCCATAGGTCAATGGTCCCTGAACACTCTCTCCAACATGAGGAAAGAATTATGCCAGCCCTGATTCTTGTTTGTGTTTTCCCAGTAGTTTAAAAAAATTGGGCAGAAGGGCGATGAACACTGCTCCTTCCTCTCTGTTAGCAGGAACCTAGCAGGCATTTAGATAGGTCAGATGTTCTGACTTCAGAAAGAATTCCAGCTCAGGAATTCTGAGTGCCCTGAACACCTTTAGAGTTCAGTCAGAACTCTAAAGGTGCTGAAACCAACCCTGAAAATGGGTCCAACCTCTAGGATAGCTCCTGTAATGTTCTTGCTGAAACCCAGAGTGGATTCACTGCCCCAATGGCATAGAAGCCACCAGCCTCCAAAGGGGTGCATTTAAGAGAGAGAGAGAGAGAGAGCGTGCGTTGTTGGTGAGTAAACATACTGTAGATGGGATTGTGCCTGTAAAGCTGCAATCCTACGCATGCCTACCTGGGAGTAAAAGACCGACTGAACACAGAGTGGGGACTGACTTCGTAGTGATGATGGCCATGGGTGAGCGGTGTATGTATGAAATATGGGTACTCTGTCCGTATCTTCTAAAATAAGTAGTTATAGCTTTGTTTGGTTCAGAGGGGAAGATAGTTTGGTTTTGTTGCCCAAGCACTGGCTTTAAAAAATACATGAGTAACGGGCACACCTGTTTTGGGGAACAGAAGAAAAGGGGAAAAGAAGTTTAGTACCTAATTGGAAATGTAGGGGAATTTAAAACTTTTACTTCCTTTGACCCATAGACCTTCCTCTTCAATTTGTTTTGATATAATTGTCATGATGTATATTTTGCAACAACTGCTGATAATTGTTTATCCTTCTTGAAAAATCTTTTTAAAAAATTAACAGGGTTGTTGTTGTTATTGTCATGCTGTCTTTTACTGATTCAGAAATTTCCTGACTATTGAACATGTTTTAAGTATGACTGCTTTCTGGATGTTGCTGTGGATGTAGTTTGGTAGGCTTAGGCCTTAGCTAGACCTACAGATTATCCCAGGCAAATGGAGGGGTCGTCCCTGCCTACTCCCAGGATCCCGTGTGTCATTTGGATGCACAGGGATGATCCTGGGACAATCCAGGGATATAGGCCTGGTCTAGTCATGGCCCCAGTTTCTGAAGGTTTTCTGTATAGTTTTTTGATGTGACTAATGGAATAATGGACTGGCCAGTGAGAACACATTACACCAGTCCTTTTACAACTTCATTGGCTGCCAGTCCAGGTCTGGGCCCGATTCAAAGTGCTAGTATTAATATTCAAAGCCCTAAACGGTTTGGGGCCAGGTTATTTGAAGGAACACCTCCTCCCATATGTACCTGCCCGGACCTTAAGATCATCCACAGGGGCCCTTCTCCGTGAGCCCCTGCTAAAGGAAGTGAGGCAGGTGGCTACTAGGAGGAGGGCTTTCTCCGCTGTAGCACCCCGGCTGTGGAATGAGCTCCCCAGAGAGGTCTGCCTGGCGCTTACACTGTACTCCTTTCATTGCCAGCTGAAGACCTTTTTATTCTCTCAGTATTTTAACACTTAATTTTAAATTAAATTTAAATTTTACTGTTCTAATTCTGTATTTTAATCTTATATCTATTTCTGCTGCATATTTTATCCTGGTTGTGCTTTTTATACTGTATTTTGTATTTGTGTTTTTAGACTGTTGTTTGTTTTATTATGGTTTTAATTTTTGTGAACCACCCAGAGAGCTTCGGCTATTGGGCAGTTTTAAAATGTAGTAAATAAATAAATAAATAAATAAATAAATAATTGTGTCCTTTTCCTGTTGCCATAGTTTTTTAACTTCCATAGCCGGTGGTGTATATTTCCCCCTCTCTTTTTGTCATGCTTTCCTGCAACATTTCTGTCATTATGTATTGCTATGTCAATGAGGTAGGTATGTTTTTCTTTTTTGTTTATGACTGTTATGTCTCATCAATTGCAAAGTATTGTCCTGTCCCAGAATTGTTCTGTCCCAGCAAGTTAATATATCTGAGAGTAAGCTTTATTGAAACCAACCAATAAAGCTTACTCCCAGAAATAAATCTGGTGGCTCCTATGCCGTTGGGGCAGTGAATCCACTATGGATTTCAGCCAGAACACTACAGGAGCTATCCTAGAGGCTGGACCCATTTTGAGGATTGGTTTCAGCACCTTTAGAGTTCTGACTGAAACTAGTGGGTTCAGTGCCCCACACTGGCATTGGATGCCTAAGTTTGCACGCGACAAAAGGAAATTAATTTGTGATGAGGGATGCTGCGGACTCCAATGAGACTGGATTCTCAAGAATTCAACCTACAGAGTCTGCAGTGGTCCAGACTCCCTCCCCTGTGCTTCCTCCAGATTTCATGTAAGGCATCTTCCCAGCTTTGAAACAGGCAAGGTACACCAATGGTGACTGCCATTAGCCAATCCTGGTGAAATTATAGCTGTAATTATACCGTTTGCAACTGTAAAGCACTTAGCCTATGTAAATTGTGGCGATAAAGCATGTATGGCCACAATTTACATAGAAGTAAGGGTTAATGCCTGTGATTAACCTAGAAATAAGTGCAAATGACATAATTACAGCTGTATTTTCCCCATGATAGACTAATGGCAGCCACCATTATCATATCTTGCCTGTTTTAAAGCCAGAACGATGTGCCCTGGTGCATCCAGCAGATGTACCAAGGCTCTGGGAAAGTCCGGTAACTTCCAAGCTGTCTGTATTTCCCCATGGCAGAACCCCCTCCCCAGACTGAAAATTGAGTGGCTGTACAACTTGTCATCTTGTGGCAGTGAGTTCTATATATTAATTATGCATTGTGTGAAGAAGATTCACCACCCTGCTCCCGTCCTTAACCTACTGCCAATCAGATTCAATCGGTGACCCTCTACTTGTATTATTATGCAACTATTGTTCTATAGAACTATTGTTTTTAAGACTTATTAATTTTATCACACTTTTCATTTGTGGCTAATCATTTTTTGGTATAATAAAGTGCATGTCATTTAAACTCAAGTAACACCATGAATAATTAAAGATATATGTTATCTCATAGATTCGGAAGCTTCAGAGAAAGCATTGCAGTGATGTAAGGTAGCTGCAGTATGTAATTTTAAAGTAATTGTTTTCACTGTTGAAAGTATTTCATGTTATGAGGACCTGTATTTTCTTTATGTGATTAGGGCTGCTCTCGGAAACATGTTTGCTGTCTTAATGAGTTCACAGGAGACCAAAGCAAAAGTGGGGCATCTCATTCCCGGGCTGCTGTGATTTACATCACTCATTATTTGGCTGCCTAGTTTGAATTTACCTTCCATACAAGGTTTAGAATACAATGATATTCAACTCTTCATTACTACATTCAGATTCAATCAGTTTTTGGTTCTTTCAGCATATTGCAAGAAATATTTGTTTCCGTAGGTACCGTATTTTCCGGCGTATAAGACGACTGGGCGTATAAGACGACCCCCAACTTTTGAGAAGATCTTCCTGGGTTAAAAAGTCATCTTATACTGGGCGTATAAGACGACCCCCAACTTTTGAGAAGATTTTCCTGGGTTAAAAAGTAGTCTTATACGCCAGAAAATACAGTAGTTATATGAGAGTTCCCCCTCTATATCACCCCAGGTGAATGCACCCTGCTTTATATAATAACTAGAGCTGTGCGAAAATGGCCTCTCATACACCACCCTATTTCTGGGTAGAGAAGTGGGGGGGGGGCAATTTCACTGGATTTCTCCAGCAGGAGGAGAAGTTCTACTCCTTTGAATTTCTTTTCAAAATTTCCTTTCTATCAAATTGAATGAGAATGGTCAAAAATAATGTGGAAGAAATTATTGGCACAGCACTAGGCTAAATGCAGAAAGATTTGGAGTACAATATGCAGTTGAAAATCCAGGCCTTGTAACTCTATGACTATGAGTTATTTTTTCCTTGTGCAAAAGCTGATGAGTTCCATGCTTATTATACATATTTTGCTTTGACTATTTTGCATCTCTTCCATAAAGTTCCCACAAATTAAGCCAGTACTTTGTGGATCTCCTAGAGACATTTTGAACCCTCTGGAACTTTCAAAATATGTGTAATTTATAGCCCCGGCCACTTTCCTTGACAAGGTACAAATTTTGATTTTAGGGCGTTTCCTTTAAATGTGCCCTAGTCTACCAGAAATCTGCAGGACACGTTTCAGAGATTTTTTCACCCGATGTCTGGAGGTTATTGTCTAAAAAACCCTGTATTGATTACATAGTCCCTGGGGGATGCTACGAAATTCTTTTTCTAAATGCTTTCCTCCCCCGTTTGTTTCACAGCCAACATGTTGATGGGCAGAGATGGTCCTTCTTGCTCCATCTCTATTTACTCCAATAGGACTGAGTTGTGAGTTGGCAAGATTTGCTAGATTAAGGCTGCAGCCCTATGCACACTTCCCAAGAAGTAAGCCCCATTGAAAAAAGTAGGGTTTTCTTCTGAGTAGACATATGTAGGATTGCACTGTAAGGCTACAATCCTGCGTACACTGATTTTAGTAAGCCCTACTGAATTCAATGAGACTTACCACTGCATCATGCAAATGATTTTGCTGTAAGTCAATAATCCTCCAGTGAAAGAACTGGGAAGGGCTCAGAGGATTTAATAGCAAAGTTACAGAGGCTTATAGTTTTGGGGACTCTGGTTCAGACTTCAAATTCCTCTTGTATCCAGTTTGATCATAATGGGTGTTCATCTTCTGTTGGAATGGAGTTTAATCTTTCTCCTAAAGAATTAGCATTTTGCTCCCTTTCCTTGCCATTAGCCTTATCAGCTCTGTACACTTGGTAATGATTAAGAGTCAGCAATGTCCTGTTGTTTGATTGGCAAGTTTTCCCCTTTTCTTTTCTGGAGGAAACATTGACCGAAAATGTGCTTCATCTGGAGGCATAATGTGCTTTCTCCTCCCCTCCCTCCTTACTTTGAATTACTTGATGCTTATTAATGGCCAGTTCTAAAGTAACCCACTGAAAAAATACTAAATAATATATTGCCTTCTTTATTAACTCATTTACATTCATGATTTCCAGCAGGGTTTGTAATGCTCTCATATCATGCAAATATTCATTGATATTATAAAGTACTTTCCCAAAAGCAACTCCAACCAGTGATCTAAGGTAAACTCTGTTGTTCTTCAGGGTCTTCTTGGGGAGAAAACCGAAAGCCCATCAGGCTCTTTTCTCCTAGGAAACTTAAAATGGCTGCTCATTCCACAACATTGTAGAGGAAAATGGATTTGTTAGGGATGGAAGTTTCTGTCAAGTTCAATTCTGCTCAGTTTCTCATTTTTCCAACATTGAGTTTATTCTATCCCATTTCTGCATTAATTTGCAATTTGTGTTGTTTTATTTCTCGAAGATAATACGCATATATTTTGTGCATGAATGCGCATTTCTCCTAATTTATGCATTTCTTGTATTACTTTTCTAATATATGCATTGTATGCACATTTTGTTTGTTTTTTAAATGAACTGCATCACAAAATTTGGAAAAATGCAAATATTGCTGAATAACTGCATTTAAGGCAGGATCTACACTAGTGCTTTATAATGGTTTATAATGATACTGACAACTGTTGGGCCCAGGACATGCTCCACATAATGCTTCTGAACCATTTTCAAAGTGTTATATCTTGCTTGGCATAGGAAGTGTCAGTTTAGTAAGTTTGCATTAAATCTACATGATAAAAAGTCAAGACAAAAGCCAAACATAATAATAAAAAAATGCAATACAAATAGAATACAGTAAATCAGCCATGAAATACTACCAAAATGTAAAATAATACAGATTTAAAAAGCCTGGGAGAACTAAACCTACTGATAGAAAGAAAACAGAATTGGGACCATTTGAACATCACTGGAGAGATTGTTCCATAGTTGAGGGGAGGATGCCATGGAGAAGACTCTCTTTCTAGCAGTCACCCAATTTGTCTACTAGCCACAAGGTTTCGCAATGAAGTGGCACTTGGAGAAAAGTCTCTGCAGATTATTGATTGATTGATTGCATTTTTTATACCACCCAATAGCTGAAGCTAAAACTATAAAAACTATTCAAAATATAAAACAAACAGTATAAAAGCATAATATAAAATAGAATATAAAGACACAACCAGGTTAAAATCAAGGAGCAATGCAGACATTAATACAGATTTAAAAAATCAAATTTAAAACACGAAAGATAACATGAAATTGCTTAACTGTTAAAAGGCTGAGAAAATAAAAAGGTCTTCACCTGGCGTCTAAAGGAGTATAGTATAGGTGCCAGGTGAACCTCTTTAGGGAGCTCATTCCACAGCCGGGGTGCCACAGCAGAGAAGGCTGTCTTTAGAACATGGGTAGTCACATATGGAAGAGGCATTCATTCAGATACTAAGGCCCTAAGCTGTGAAAAGCTTTATAGTTGGTCTCAGAAATGATCTGGGAGGTACTGCAAGAGAGTCAGGACTGGTATAATATTTCAAACTGCATAGTCCCAGGCCATAGCTAGATGGGGCGAAATCCTGGGGTGATCCCTGGGATTGTCCCTGTGCATCCACACGATGCACAGGGGATCCTGGGATCAGGGAGTGATGATCCCTCCCTTGCCCCAGGCTCTCACCCTCCCCTTTAGGCCCGGTTTTTCCATGGTCTTGGGCTCAGCCCAAGACGGCGGAATGCGTGGCTGGGCACCACAGTCTGTCCCGGCTCCTTGCGAGGAGTCAGGAGCCATGCATGGGGTGCGTGGTGCTGCGCCCATCAGGGGTGGGGTGGGGGGAGTGGGGAAAGTAATTATTTTTTTAAAAAAACCCTCACATTTGCACACGAGCGTTCGTGCGCTTCTGGACCTTTAACTAAAAAAAATGTCAGGCACGACGCCTCTCCATCTGAGGTCATTGTGTGTTGTGTGTGAATTGAGGGGGAGATCTCGTGATGAAAATACTGCGGGATCTTCACCCCTCCATCCCGCTAGACTGCTAGGTCTAGCTAAGGCCCCAGTCATAACTTCACCAGCTGTAGTTTCCAGATCATCTTCAAATGGAGCTCAACATACATCACATTGCAGTAACCCAAATGTGTGGTTACTAGAGCATGGAACTCTGGGCCAGAGATCACATCAGTGATGGATCCAAGGGCACAGCAGAGCTATGCAGATGGTCCTTCAGGGGGGAGTACAACCCCCTCCAAAACTGGTTGAATCCTGCTTATCTCGACTGAGGACCAGGAGCAAGTACAGAGCAATTAGGATTCTAACCTTCTTTAGGCAGCAACAATAATTTGGGAGTAGGCCTCACAAACACAATGGAAATTATTTCTGAGTAAACGTACATAGATTGCACTTAAAGTTTAAGTTACCACAGACCTTTGACAATTTTATTACTAACTAGTGAACAGACCTGGCTTCACACAGTTTGAAATAGAACTTAGTTTGATATAGTCAAGCCTTCAGGCAAAGTCATGCAGCTGTGAACATTGGACACACAGTGCCTGTCTGTTAGAGTGATGCCCTGGCTGCTGGAGTCCCTAAGCATGGCCCATCACATGGTGCACCCCTATTGTAGGAATGTCGAAGGCATCCATCTGGGGAGTGGGGCTCCTTGAGCTTTTATCAGCTTGGCCTTCTGGACTTTGGCTGATTTCCGCATGAGCTGGCCTGATTAATCTGTATTGAGTCTGGCCAGTTTGCAATTTTTTCCAGAGTTTTAAAATTTACGCAACTAGAAATGTGTGCAAATTGCAGGGCACAATATGCATGATTTACGCAAACTTGTACTACTCCCCCTTGGCTTCAAAGTGTATTGACTGCAAAGCTATATGCTGGTTGGGGACATCTGCCACCTAATGATTGAACATGGTACTGCACTCTTGAAACACATACATTAATTAACATTAATGATTGCATTTTAAAAACTAAAAAAAAACCAAGATGCACACCCCTAGATTCCCCTTATTGTGCCTGCCAAGTTTCCGGTGCGTAGGCTTCATGACGTGGAGCTATGGTGCTGACAAGCACACACACACACACACACACACACACACACACACACACACACACAGAGTTTTATTATTATATATTCATAAGATTGCAGTCCTCATAGCATTTACCATGTAGCAGTTCCTGTTTGAAGTCAGCATGGCTCCCGTAGAGCAAGACTTTTGAGACTATAGCCGAAGACTTTGCACAAGAGCGTACTTAGTCTTCTAAATCACTCCTGGAGAAAGCTTTGATGTAATAGCTGTTTGGATACCTTACACTGAACTTCCTTCTGGGATGACCTCAAAATCAGCAGCCGCAGTTCCCAAGATCCCATTGGAATGATGACCCTCCATTATTTCTACTTGGCCATCTTTATCTAATTACCTTGAGTATTCTTCTTCAAACCATTTCTTAACCGTCACTCAACACCCGATCCAAACAAACTAGAGAAGGGATTGGAATGATTATGGCAGTAGTAAACAATATCAGGGCCATTTGCTTTTCATAAGTTTGAAGCTCTTAAATTAGCTTTGAAACCGCAAATACATGGGCACATTATTGTAATGTTCTTTCTGTCCTTTTCCCTACCTTCCTGTCTATTTTGTGCTTCATGATGTGCAGAATCATGGGGGGGGGGGAATCTAAATCGGTTTGATCTGTAGTAAGACTTGGTAAGGTCATGCTTCATTTCATGCAATTCATTGTGACTCTTCCTGCTGAGTTTAATCATAGCCAAATACAGATCCTTTCTGTTAGTAGTAATGTCTGGATCCAACTGAGGGGATTTGTCTGAAGTTCTGAACATCTGGTTTGCCAATCCACAGTCTAGAGGCTAAAACCATAAGGAAGTGGCTACTTTGTTTTGCCTTCAGTTGATGATATGCAGAATTTCTATAGCAGTTCCAGAGAAAGCCAGCCGATTACCTTAGCTTTAAAACTACAGAGGAAATTTGGAGGCAGCCAAGTGTTAACATGTAGTAGTCCAGCCTTCTAAGTTATTTTCTGCTATAGCCGTTGATAGGAAATAGGGGTGTACAAAATGGGTCTTCTCTGCATCGAAATCTGATCTGGAGCTCTATAGAGGTGATTCTTTGCCTCGATTTAGGAACCCCTCCCCTCTCTGCGCCTCGTCGAATTACCCTCAAAGAACCATTCAGTATTCGGGTAACTGGTATTAACAAAAATAATTACAGCTCCCTTATTTTTAAAGATTAATTGACAAAACTTGGCACATTGATAGCTCTTAAAGAGACCTTTATCTCCACCAAGTTTGAATCACATTGGTTCATGCTTTGATTTTATAGGAATTTGTAAATGGAAATTACAAAAATGCTTACATTTGCATAGTTTTTTATACATAAACAGATGAAACTTGGCAAGATGATAGCTCTTAAGGAGGGCTTTAGCTCCACCAAGTTTGAATTAGATCGGTTTATGCATTGATTTTTTTAGGATTTTTTTTTTTAAAAAAAATCCCCACTCCAGCCTTCTCCAACCTGGTGCCCTCCTGATCTATTGGACAAACACATTCATACTCCTGCACCCAGGCACTGAAATAGAGCCTGCCTGTGGTTTCCTCAGGTACAGAGGCTTTCTCACTCAACACCAGCCATCCCAGAAGCACTTTCACACTGTGGAAATGTGGATCATTGACTTCTATGAGTCCGAGCAGAAACACGCTCCCTCTCAGCAGCCACCAGTCAGTGTTTCCCACTTTCCTGAACACTGTGATTGGAAGAGAACACTGCTGTGGCCGTTCCTATTGGTTAGGCACAGAAGTCAATATGAAAACTACCCCTCACCCCACTTACCATCTTCCAAATATGAAGATACAGAGAGAGAGAGAAGGTTAATTTAATTCTGGAGACTTTAGAAGCTCTGATTGGGCACGTCTCTGCTCTAAGAGTATTCGATGGGTTTGGAAGCCCATGGATTTTTGCGGTTACCAGATAATCCCAGAGCAGAATGCACACCCCTAATAGGAAATAGCTTGAAATTACAGATATTGGCTTTATCTTCGGTGTAGCTGAGCACTATTAGATGCAGTGCCAGCTCCAGATTTTTGAGGACTGATAGGTAAAACAATTTTCAATAGGCCCACTCCCTCAGTGAGTCTATT
Source organism: Elgaria multicarinata webbii (assembly GCF_023053635.1). NCBI lineage: Eukaryota > Metazoa > Chordata > Lepidosauria > Squamata > Anguidae > Elgaria > Elgaria multicarinata. The sequence continues at coordinate 82,305,945 of NC_086177.1, read as the reverse complement.
TTCTCACCAGCTGCTATTGCTCCTCATCGTTTTTGTCATCCTTACCACCACTAGCGGAGAGCCAGTGAGCAAGTATGAAGTGACATCTCCTCCTCCAACCATCATTGTCAAGGTTCAGAGTGAGGGGCAGGTGAACACGTTGCAGTGGTGAAGAGGAGAAGCAACTCCTAGGGCATGGCTAGACAGGGCAGTATCCCGGGGATCGCCCCTGTGCATCCACATGGCGCACAGGGCGTCCTGGAAGCAGGGAGAGATGATTCCTTCCTTTCCCCAGGATATCACCCTACTCCTCCATCCTGCTTTTTCCTGAGGTTTCGGGATGATCCTGAGACCATGGGACACGTGGCCCACTGTCACGGTTTTGTCCCGGCTCCTTGCTAGTAAATGCAAGGAGCTGGGAACCGGGCATGGAGCTCCTCAGGAGCTCTGTGCCTATCGGGAGTGGGATGGGGGGAGTGCAAGGGGGTATTTTTGTGTGTGTGTTTTTAAAAACAACTTACCATTTCATTCGAGTGCTCGTGCACTCATTTACCTTTTAAAAAAATCCAAAATGGAGTGTGTGACGTCCTCTTCTTCCTGGGATGTCACGCACCACATGTAGATGAGAGGGACGATCTCGGGATCATAAAATCACGAGATCATCCCCCTACACTCCCCCTCATCTAGCTATGCCCCTTGTGGCTCTTGTCAGTGGGGCCCTGCTGGGGTGTGGCCTCTGGACGGGTGACCAACCCTAACTACATTTAATGCCAGCCTGGTTAGATATGTTGACATTTACCCTTGGAGCTGTAGGGCCGGATTTGGTTAGGAAATGCACTAAAACAAATGTGAATACTCAGCTTCGTCACCAGTTCAGCACTTTTAATGGGTGTTCACAATTATACCTAAAGGACTGCAGCCACAGTCAGAATAGGGCAAACCCATATGAAACCCAGGAATCCTCTTTAACAATAAGAATTCCTAGAATGTGGCAAATATTTTGCAAATACATGTAATGTCTCTCTTCTCATAAAATCTCATGTCATGACTCATGGCTGGAGAATGAGTAATGTCTTAAAGACATGTATAATATCATTAAATTATGCAGTGCTGGCTACTGCTGCTATAATAATAATGACTATGACAATATTACTTGGCATTAAAGCCTCATAAGAGCTGCCTCTGGTGCACTATATACTTGGGTTTTTAAAAAGCTTTTGACAAAGCCCCTTGCCAAGGCTTTTACGGTGCCATTGCCCTGCCTTGTTCACATAATTTTGGGGGGGCTCCAGATGGCATTGTCTTCCACTTGTGCCGCTTTCCCATCATTTCTTCCATCCCTTTCCTGGTGTGGAGACCCATTGGGGGAGGGGGAGATGGAATTGCTGCACAACGCCTACTTGATTGTTAGTGTTAGGAGTCAGAAAATCAACCACAGAGAGGGTGAAAAAGGGGGGCATTCCAGTGGGTAAAGAGAAGAAAGGAGGGGACCAAAGAGGTCAGGATATGATTTATCCTGAGCCTCCTCCAGCCTCCTTTTTCACACATCTAGCAAAAAAAGCATAGAACAGAGGATGGGAAGACAAAGGTCTCCTCCACAACTCCTTCCGTCCGGTGGCATCAGCCCAGCAGGGCAAAGGAATCTTAAAAGCCCCTGAGTTCAGGGACTTCTGAATAGCACAAGTGAATTCCATAGGATTGCGCCCTAAAAATATGATTAAGATTTTTATAAAGTTCCTAATGGTGTGGAGAAACCTAGAGTAAAATTGTGGGGTGGGGAATGAAGCTGCTAGATACGGATTTAAAATAATGTCTCCCTGGAAAATAGTCAAAGGAGAGATCAGCCATATTCATAGTGAATAGATCTACCAACAGTTCTTTGCCAAGATAGCTAAATGGAACTTCCGTGTTTAAAGGCATGTATTCCTCTGAGCAGCCCTTTCTGGGGCAGGTGGAGAGAACAAAATGGTGCTATGCCTTCGTACTATGCTTCTGGGCTTCTCAGAAGCTTCCGGGAAGAGTCTTCTCTGGAGTGGCCCCTTATCTATGAGGTGCCCTTCCCAGGGAGTGTCTAGAGTGTCTTCACTAGAGCTGTGCACAAGTGGTCTCACAATTTTTCCACCCTTTTTGTGGGTAGAGAAATTGGGGGGGGGATTTCACTGAATTTCTCCAGGGCGTGGAGAAATTCTCCAACCATTTCTCACAGGTAGGCATCACCATTGGCAAGGGTTGTAGAACCGCTTCTTTCTTTCTTTTTCCTATGGGTTTTTGGGGGTTTTGCACTGCCACTGCAAGTGGCAACAGCAGCCACTGTGTTGGCAGCCTGGCCCCCATTTTGCATCCTCCACAATGCCCCATACATCTAGCATAGTTCTCTCCATGCTGGGAATCTCTGTACCTACTGAATTTGGCTGGTGCAGAAGGATGAGACTTTTGTTTCCATTCCTTTCTGGTAAGAATCTATGAGGTTATTCATAATCAAGAGAAAAAGAACTTGAGATTTTAAAAAATTCAAATGTCTGAGAAAGCGAAGCGGATTGGCCACCTCTAGAGACTGTGACCTCTATTACTTGCTCCCAGCATTTGCTACTTGAAGGTATGTTGGCCCTGTGAAGCTTACATTTGGTCACTGAAAGACCTGCCTTCCAGGCATTTGTCTAATTCATTCCTTAGCTCGTCTTTAAAAACAAGTTTAACCGGGGGGGGCATTCTTACTGGTAGCAGTAGCTTATGGCAACCCCTAGGATGGGCCAAGAAAGACATTACAACAGATGTCTAAGGAAGGAATTGGATGAGCAAAAGAGGAGAAATTGCTGGCACAAGAGGAGGAGCTTGTTGTCTATTAATGGTCCATTTTTTAGCTTCAGTTTTGAAATCTTTGTAGTAATTTGTATTCTGCTCTTTCATGTCTGCTTCAATTAATCCTCTTTACATTTTAAATGGCCCATAAAGCCAGAAGGATTTGTCAGATTACAGATGAGCTGTTGTGTTTTATCTACAGCATAATTAAAACAGTATGCCCAGATGATTAATAATAGAGATTTTGATTATTATTATTTTTCTATGCACCCAAGTCTGGTTTCTACTTAAACTTTGCGGTATGGTCTTGCTGGTTTTCCATGTAAGTCTTTGAGTACATAAAAACAACCGCCAGCTATCAATTATCAGGACTCTTGCTGTTATCATGTGACTATCCTTCACTCCCTTTTGCTGAACACAACATGCTTAACCAATTAAAACATCATTTTGGAAGGCTTAAATAAGAGTTATCTTTGCTATGGAATCCTTTGATCTACAGTGCTAAAAGTTTGATTTCACATCACTTCCCTGCCCCCAACCCCCAAATATATAGGGCTATATGAGGATATTTATCATGCAGTCCCAACCTAGAAAAATTGGTCTTCCTGGGCAGTTATACCAGAGTAGAGATGTTTGGTAAATTTGTTTCAATTCATTTTGAACAAGATTTACCCAGTTCGCACTTTCCAGAACAACGCAGACTCAAATGCAATCTGCAGTTGAAGTATGTACAATGTGATTTGAGGACCAAGAACCAACCAAACAAAAAACTATGTTCTACAGCCTGCATACATTTGAAAAATACACATGAAAAATGTGTACATTTGAAAAAACGCCAATGAAAAATGAGTACCCTTGAAAAAATGCACACAAATATGCTTTCATCGGTGGGAGACCAATATATACATTTCAAATATGTGCACAATTGATGTGCACAATATATATATATATATATATATGTGTGTGTGTGTGTGTGTGTGTGTGTGTGTGTGTGTGTGTGTGTGTGTGCATGAAAACATGCATGGATTTTCATGTGAAAAGAAAGAAAGAAAGAAGCTTGCAATCTGAAATGGACTGAAGTTAGAATGAGGTTTCAGTTGGAATTCAGAGAACTTTGCAGAGCTGAAGTTTTGCTGATTCACACATCCCTGGAGTTCATTCGGTGTTCTGACATTTGAACATGCATTATTCTCCTGATTGATGTTGCAGCTGTTAAAACCTAAAAATAAAGTGTTTAGTGGCGGGGGGGGGGAATGGAACCTAGACATCAATCCAGGTTCTGAGCATGTTCAGATGACTACATTGCAGAGTGAAGAACCATTTAGAAAAACCCTCAGCTTAACTTTGGGGAATCTGATTTTAAATTCTTCCTGGTCAATGAGATATTTCCCAGAATTCATGCTGGCAATGTAGGAGGAGCTTAGAAGTTGCTCTTGGTTTTTCCCTTGGCTGCCATTTTCCCTTATCACCCTTGCCCCCAATTTGATTAATTTGAGAATATGAATAGGAGGGAAATTGTCAGACAGGGAGGCTGGCACTGAGCTGAGGCAAATTTAGAGAGAGGGGCTGAAATTTGGCGTATAATAAGCAGTGCCAGCTCTGGGTTATGGGGGTCCTTGGGCAAGAAACTCTCAATGGTCTTCCTCCCTCAGTATGACTACCTCCTCTGAGCCTTTCTCACCCACTGCTAATGCTCTTCATCCTCTCATCATTGCTACCATTTGCTTGTTTACAGGCAAATAATGAGTTCCACAAGTAGGCAGTGTCATCTACTGCTCCTTCACATCACCACCATTGTCAGAGCAAGTCACAGGTGAAAAAGAAGATTGCAATGATGAAGTGAAGGAACAACTCCAGGGGGCTCCTGTCAGTGGGTCCCTCAGAAGATGCCCAACCATGCCTCCCTCTGATGCTGGCCCTGATAATGAGTCAGGGATTTGTAAACTAGGGGAATTCATTTCCACGCACCCATTTCTAAAGTTCTCAACATTCCAAATTTAAAGTTTGCCCCCTCCCACAAACGTTACTCCAGAAGTGGGGAATGAAGAGGTGCATCTTACTTGTGTTTCTCCTTCCTTAGAATACTGAAAGGCAATATTTAGGATAGAATAACTCCTCATGTTTGAGGTGGGCTTTACAGAACCTCACATTACTTTTGTTTGTAGTGTGACATGGGAGAACTTCGTTGATATTCCGGCTTATGAGACCTGTTGCCATATTCCTTCCTTACATCCAGTAACAATTCAGTGGCATGGGGTTCAGCAGGGAAATGGACTACTTTTTCATGTAGTGCATAGTTAAGCTATGGAATTTGTTGCCACAAGATGTAGTAATGGCCACCAATTTGAATGGTTTTAAAAGGGGGCAAGAGAAAGTCTATCAATGGCGACCTCCAGTGGCAGTGTGCCTATGTAAACCAGTTGTTGGGGAAGATGGGCACAAGGGCCTTGTTGCACCCATGTCCTCCTTGTGTGTTTTCCCTGAGTAGCTGGTTGGCCACTGTATCAACACAATGCAGGATTGGATGGATCTCTGGTATGATCCAGCATGGCTCTTCTTATGTTCTTAGAACTATTCTATGAGATGTTTCTGCACCTCTTATTGGGCTGGCTATAGTATTTAAATCATGAGTAATGATGGCTTGAAGAGAAAAAGAAGCCCAAGAACTTAATCAATATTATTAGTCCTAAGTTAAGTAGTTCATGTCAAAGTTAAAAAGAACAACAATAATAATGCTTGTCTAATTCCATATTTGGGCACACTCAATCACATCTATATTTGACAAGCAATGTTATACATGCCTTTTTTTTAAATGGCAGTGTTATACTGTGATTGTGAGAAATGAGCTTCCAAGCACACAGCAATGTGAAACAAATATCCTGAAAGTCTTTGATGGAGAGGGGTGGCCGCCCGTGAGCCACAAATTGGCAATGACAGCGTCTAAAGGCACAAGGAAATCTTGCCGAAATATTCCTACTAAAAAAAGCTCTCCGAGAATATGCTTCTGCATATGAGTCCCTTGGCAGCTGGGATTAATTTAATCCAAGATGAGGTATCTGAAAAAGCAGTTATGTTATAACTGAGCAGTTAGCTCAGGGAAGCTAACAGTAAAGTAAATCATTTTAATAATATATTTTGATATTTGCAGGCAATGTGACATAGTGTCCTGTGGCAGAACCCTTGTCTAAAGCAACTCTGTACTTAATCCTTGATGTTGGGTTATGTGGGGCTCACAGGTGTGCTTTTCTGCTCTTAACAGTGCTTTTTATATTGTATTTTGTATTTGTGTTTTTCGATTGTTGGTTGTTTTTATGCTCTTTACGATTTAAATTTTTGGAAACCTCCCAGAGCTTTGGCTATTGGGCGGTATACAGATGTAATTAATTAATTAATTAATTAACACTGCTTCAAATACTACAACATACATGTTGATCTCACTTTTTGATGTGTATTGTCATATTCAAACAGGTAAGCAATGTATTTTGCCCTGTGTGAGGATGTGTAAGACCCAGAGGCATGTGATGGGATGTATGAGAATTTCATTTTGGCTCAAAAAAGAAAAGAAGTGAGTATGCACTCTTCAAAGCCCCGAATGCGAGCACATGTCTGCCAAAAATGTTCGCAAATTGCCAGTTTAATTGTGTGTGAATTTCCTAATGTGCCCAAATTTCCCCTGTACTCTGAATTAGCCGTGATTTAGCCTATGGAGAAAAGTTGTGTAAATTAAAATTTTTGTGTAAATGTTCTTCAAATTTCACATTTCATTGCTACACAATTTGCTTTTTGTATGTCTGGTTTCTCACTAACATATCAAACTGGTATGTCTAAAGGTTCTTCCTGCAATTTTTCCTGGTAAAGTTCAGTGCAAAAACCTACTTATCCTGCATTGAAAGAAAAGATAGTCACAAATGTTACAAAAGTCTCCTACAACCATTGAACAAGTACGTGTAATTGCTAGTATTCTACAACAAGCAGGGGAAGTCAGGATTAAAATCAATATCTTATGCTTGATGTGTAGGGAATGTTATGGTTTCCATTTGTCTTGTTTAAATAGCTGATTAGAGGAGACCATTTTATCTGAGCCAATCCTGTAAAGCTAACAGAGCAGGAAATGTGTTAGACTGCTGTGTTCTAGCCTTACTGCCCAGTTGCTGAAGATGACTTCTCAGAAAGACTGACTCTCACTTTATACTTGTTTCCTTGCTTCTTAGCCAAGTTTAGTTAAAAAGAGAGATTTAGGGTTACCATATGAAAAGGACAAGGCTCCTGCATCTTTAACAGTTGTAGAGAAAAGGGAATTTCAGCAGGTGTCATTTGTATGAAGGCAGCACCTGGTGAAATTCCCTCTTATCACAACAGTTAAAGTTGCAGGAGCCTCTTGACCAGATGCAAAAAGGGGCAGGGCTCCTGCAGCTTTAATTGTTGTGATGAAGAGAGAATTTCACCAGGTGACATTCTCAAAGAATTCTAGAAGATTAGTGAGACAGGACTTGCCTTCGCAGAAGCTGTGTTGATTCTTCTTCAGCAGGACATGCCCTTCTATATGCTTACTAATTTTGTCTTTAATAATGCATTCAACCAATTTACCTGGAGCAGATGTCAAGCTAACCGGCCTGTAATTTCCTGGATCTCCCCTGGATCTCTTTTTTAAAATTGGTGTTATATTGGCTATCTTCCAGTCCTCTGGAGCTTAGGGGCATGTTGCATGTTTTTGTTAGAAGGTCCACAATTTCACATTTGAATTCTTTGAGAATTCTAGGATGGATACCATCGAGGCCTGGTGATTTATTTGCTTTCAGTATGTCAATAAGTTTGAGAACTCCATCTTTTGTCACCACTCTTTGCCTCAGTTCCTCAGCCTCCCTTCCTGAAAATATCAGTTCAAGCACAGGCATCTGTCCTGTATCAAACACTAATGCAAATAATTCATTCAGCTTTTCTGCAATCTCCCTGTCCTCCTTTAGTACTCCCTTAACTCCATTGTCATCCAAAGGTCAAACTGCTTCCCTAGCTGGTTTCCTGCTTCTGATATATTTAAAGAATTCTTTATTGTTGGCCTTGATATTATTAGCGATGTGCTCCTCAAAATGCTGCTGCTGCTGCTTCTTCTTCTTCTTCTTCTTCTTCTTCTTCTTCTTCTTCTTCTTCTTCTTCTTCTTCTTCTTCTTCTTCTTCTTTGTATCTCTTATTATTTGCCTGCATCGCCTTTGTGCAAGCTTGTGCTCCCTTTCATTTTCCTCACTTGGGCAAGACTTCCATTTTCTGAAGGAAGCCCTCTTTTCTACAATATCTCCCTTGACACTGCTTGTTAACTACAGTATGCTGGTGACCTCTTAGACTTCATGCTACCTTTCCCAACATGAGGAATACATTTTAGTTGAGATTCTATGATTGAGCTTTTGAGTAAGCTCCATGCATTTTCTAAGGATTTCACCCTCTTGATTACCCTTTCAACTCTCCTTTCACCAGTTCCCTCATTTTAAAGAACTTTCCTCTTTCGAAGTCAAATGTAACTGTGTTGGACTAGTTTGATTCCATTGAGTTCCTTTTCTTCCTGCTTCAAAGTCCATTCCATGCTGGGTCTGTGTGGATGTTTTGTTTTTATTTATTATTTATTTAAAGCATTTTTATAGCGCCACCTCACCATTTCTGGCATCGAGGTGCTTTAAAACAATTCCATATAAAACAATTCCATTTAAAACCCTCATTGCTGTTGTTCTCCCAATAGTCTCTATGAGTTACTATGCACATTTTTCAAATTGTACAATTTTGTATGCCTCCTTCCATTGAGTAAAGCATGTTTGTATGCATTTTTAATTATACACAGTTTTCTTTGTGCACTTTTCAAATTTAATCAGACACAGTTTTCTTGTTTTTGTGGAATGCATCAGAAGACCTGAAATGTATAGATATCTGAACTCAAAGTGCATCAGAGTATGCATCCATTTCTAGGAAAATTCATAGGAAAGATTTGATGGAGTGGATTCCTCACACATCCCTAGCTTAGAGTAGACCTGTTTAAATCAGTGAGATTTAATTTAGTATGATTAACTTCAACCCCATTGAGTTCAGTGGATCTACATGACTAAATTTATTCTGGATCCAAGCCAATGGAAATTTGCCATTGACTTCAACAGGAGTGGAACTGTACCAGTTGTAAGCTTTCATATAGACAGACTAAGTAAACCTCATAAATATGTGCCATTATTATGTCAAACTCAGCTATCAACATGAAGATCAGGACTGGTAACAAATTGGCTTGTATAAGTGATGTTTGTTTGAAAGAACTATTATTTAAAGGAAATAAATTTATTACATAGAGAAAATCTGTTTGACTGGCATCAAACCAGCACACTGTATTGCCAATATATTTCTTTTATAGTTTTGGCTCAGCCATATTATTTTCCAAGCTGACTGCCATCCTGGAAAATGATTTGGCTGTGTCAAAACTATAAAAGACATATATAAAATAAATATAAGGAATAGGATGTCTTCATCCATGAATTGTGATTACAACATCCAGCCAACATCAGGAATCCAAACCAGCATCAGTAATAATAAGAGGAAACTCAGTTGCTGACTTCCTAACAGTTGATTCTACCACAAACATCAGAGACAACAGCCCTATTCAGGCATTCTTCTCCAAACATGATTAGAAATATATGAGAATGGATGCTCTAGCTAGCTTTGCCCCTCTGTCACCAGCCCCACCACAAACTGAGGGCTAATGTTGCAACAGGGAACCTGATTTAGAATGCTGATTGTGAAGTGTGGGTCACCTACCCAAGTACAGCAGGCTCCCTGTTGCAGATAATTGGCCTGTAACATGTGGACGGAGGCAGGAACAGTGACAGTGACAGAACTTCATTGTAAAATACAGAGAAGTGAGCATTTTGAAAGATCTGAGTTCAAACAGATTTCAAATTTTGAGTTCAAATTTTTGTGAACCGCCCAGAGAGCTTCGGCTATTGGGCGGTATAAAAATATAATAAATAAATAAATAAAACACATTGGTTCAAAAGTCCAAAATTAGGTAAGTTTGCATAAAAATGTGAACCAGATGAATTTCTCCTTTATTCCTAGTTGTACATATACAGTAGTGGGTCTTTATAGAGGGCCAGCCACATATGCAGAGCCATGTGCAGAGATGTCTGATGACCTCCTAGTGGGGCCTGCTGTTGTATCCTCCTCATCAGTAGCAGAATATTCTATGGAAAGAAGAAAATAACTTGACGATTGCTATGCAACAGTGTATGTGCTTCCATGCCTCTTAAGAATATAAGAGCCCTGATGGATCATACCAAAGGTCCCTCTAGTCCACAGTGGCTAACCAAATGCCTCCAGGAAGCACATGTGAACATTAAAGAAAATAGCTGTCCTCTGCCATTAGCTCCCAGCAGCTGGTATTCAGTGGCTGCTTCTGAAATTCCATTTATTTATTAATGAACTTATATCCCGCCTTTTTTACTGCAAGGAACCCAAGGTGGTGTACATAATCCTCCTCTCCACTTTATCCTCACAACAACAACCCTGTGAGGTGGGTTGGGCTGAGAGGCTGTGATGGCCCAAAGTCACCCAATGAGTTTCCATGGCTGAGTGGGGACTAGAACCCGGATCTCCTGACTCCCAGTCCAACACTCTAGCCACTACACCACACGATACATATAACATTCATGCCCGATAGCAACTCATAGGGCTCATCTACACCAAGCAGGATATTCCACTATAAAAGCAGTATATAAAAGGCAGAAGCCACACCAAGCAGGATATAGTGCTATGAAAGTGATATATGGTATGTGTGTAAGCCTATGCGGCAGGGTCTTGCTATTTACTGTTTTACTCTGTACAGCACCATGTACATTGATGGTGCTATATAAATAAGTTAATAATAATAATAATAATAATAATAATAATAATAACGGGCCCCAACAGTTGTCAGTGCACTTCAATACCACTATAAAGCAGTAGTGTGGTTCCTGCCTTTTATATACCGCTTTCATACCGCTTTCACAGTGGAATATCCTGCTTGGTGTAGCTGAGCCTATAGGCTTATTCTCCATGGATCTATCAAATCCCCATGCTGAAGCTATCTAAGCTTGTGGTCATCACCACATTATGTGGCCATGAAATCCATACATCGGGTAGTTTGCTATTGTGCCTGTGTGCTCACAGGCGTGACCACTCATGTAACAGGCCTTTCATGTTTGTAAAAATAGCCAGAAATGGGCGGAAATGCTCATTTCTGTACATATCAGCTCATTGGACTTCACAGAAAGGAACTCTGCTGACCTGTTCCCATTTGGAAATGAGCACTTCTGGCATTATTTTTGGAAGCGCGAAAGCCCCACTGTACAAGCGATCCCTCCTGTGAGTACAACAGAACCACCAGAGGTGGAGTGGATCCATTGCATACTGCCCATCACATGTGCATTGTGCAAGGCAGCACCTCCTTTTCACTTTCCTTCACCCATTTCCAATGAATTTCATTGGATGATCCTAAATTCTAGCATTAGGAACACAGGAAGCTGCCTTATACGAAGTCAGACTGTCCATCAACCTCCATATTGTCTGCAGCAAGGGTGACTGTCCAGAATTTCAAACGGGAGCCCTTCGCAGCTCTATCTGGAGATGAAGGGAATTAACCTGGATGCAAAATGTATGAGAGAGGGAAAGCAAACCTACGTAACTCGTGTTTGAAATGGAATCTGTGCTTAACAGGAAAGAGCTGTGCTTTATGTGATTGAAAGAATCCTTTCTGTGAATTAAGCTATTGCAAATGAAGAAAATTCCTGTATTCCTAAATAAATCCAGCCATAGGTATGTGACTGCTATTATCTGCAGCCCCACAACTACTGTGAATATCATATTTAAGATACCTCAATGATTTCTTATGCAAAAAATGGGAAACAGTAACTCAAGCCCCATGGCTCTTGCCATTTAGGCAAGACAATGAGACGCAAATATCAGAATGCCACGAAACCACCTGAGGAATTCTACAAACTCAGAAATTGCCTCGTACAATCCCGTAAGTCTTGCTCCTCTTGCAAAACTCTCCCATAAGCCCTACAAGCTACCCAGACATTATCACAGCCACAAGGTGCAGCTGACACAGAGGATCGCGAGGAGATGAGCCAAGCCTGCTGTTGTCTCATGCTCAGCGGAGTTTATGGCCAGTTGATGTTGCATATAGGAAAAGCGAAATTATAAAAGTTACTGCAAGGCAAATAGAAATAAAACTGTTGGAGGCACTATGCTGTAATGAATTCTTAAAACTGAGTATTAAAGAATGCAGCTGGGATGTTTCCACAGCTGAGAGGATGGAATGACTGGAGTTCAAAGGGGAGCTGAATTAATGTTTTCCTTCATGGCAAGAGTATTATCTTAATTAAATATATTTTAGTGCAGAAACTCTGTTCCTGATGGAGTATTCTGCAAAGCAAACTATTTCCCTGCTTGCCAGGTAATCTTATTCAGGGATGACTGCCCACGAACAGTTCTCCACATGAAACTGAGGCTATGCATAAGACTGGACCACATAAAAACAAAATACACAAAAGAAGCTGTCTTCAGATAATGATTGCAGGATCAAACACTCACCTATTCTATTACTTTGCACTACACTGTCTAAAATGACACCTTTCCACCCATTCAGTTATTTATGAAGCTTGTATCCCACTTTCCCCTCCTTTACAGACCCCAAACAACAAACCAGTATGAAGCAATATCATTTCAACCAGGGATATGCTACTTGCGATACATTCGGCTGTGTGTCACATACAAGCTATGGTCTGCCAAGAGCTTAACTCCCTCCCATTTTTGCAATCTCCGAAAGGCACCAAAAATCATCAGCTTCCCAAGCTGTGTTGACAAGTTATATAAACACATTGTGTTGTCACTGAACCTGGTAATGGCTTATGTCATGGACCGGCAATACCGTGTTCCATGGCTGAAAGGGGAAAAAGCCCAAAGAGCGTGCCCACACCCCTTTCTGCTCTTCTTCTCCTGTGGCCATTTACATGGCCACCAGGTGGAAAACTTTTTCTCTCTGCTCTGCCTTTCTCCGTCAAACCAGCCTTAAAACTCTCTGGATTTCAGGTGGTGGTGTGGTGGTTGTGGAGTTGTCTGTTAGATCTGGGGTGGGGAATCGAACAACAAAAAAGAATCCACAAAGTTTAGCACTTTACTGAAGAAAAATGTTACTAGGAAAAGGGTTTAAAAGCTGAATAGATACACAAACATGCACATGAATAACACAAAAATGCATATAAGCAACCGGGGATAAACACATCCAGCTAACCGCATTAGACTGTATCCATATTTATCCAGGTTCCTTTTCCATGCAGGGACTTAAAAGTGTTATCAGATGAGTGTTTTATTGCACACTTCTTACTGGGCACTATGGGTGCTGTTCATGACGTTGTCCGTCTCCCGTGCATCTCCTGCCCCTTCTAGCCATGACAAAAAAAGACCCCGGGAAGTCTGATTTATTTTTAGAGATGAAACTTGCAGCTATCTTCTGCTGTGTGCAGGAGAAGCGGCATGATAAAAACAACCCACTGGATGGGCCATGTGGACATTGTTTACTTTCTCTCTCTCTCTCTCTCTGCATGTCTACACCAGCCCTATATCCCGGGATCATTCCTGTACATCCAAATGCCACACAGGGGATCCCGGGAGCAGGCAGGGATGATCACTCTATTTTCCTGGGATAACCCTTAGGGTGTAGAAAGGGCCTCTCTCTCCTCCTCCTCCTCCTCCTTGCTTCTGCTCCCTCTACCTTTCTGTCTAGGCTTCTATCTGTTTCCCCCCCTCCCCAATTCCAAACAACCATGATGGTAGTTTCATGTTCATTTCTGCAACCCAAGCTTTATTTTGCAAGTTTAAAATGTTCCCCACTCTTCCGCTGACCTTCTGTTGAACCTTTTGATCTCCTGCCTTCCTGCGCAAAATGTCCAGACCTCTACATCCTAACTATTTATTGTTTTTACCTCTAAACATTTAAGTTTTTGGTACACACACTCACATACATTTTAACCCCATAATTTCCTAAAATCAAACTAAATACAACAATAGACCATGGGCTCATCTACACCAAGCAGGATATTCCGCTATGAAAGCGGTATATAAAAGATAGGAGCCACACCAAGTAGGATATAGTGGTATGAAAGCGGTATGAAAGTGGTATATGGTATGTGTCAATGGGCCCCAACAGTTCTCAGTGCACTTCAATACCGCTATAAAGCAGTAGTGTGGCTCCTGCCTTTTTATATACTGCTTTCATACGGCTTTCATACCACTTGGTGTAGCTGAGCCCCAAGATTCTCCTTTGGCCTAATTTGGAAAGCTGGTGTGCTATCTCTCCCCAACAGTACTTTTCTGGTTTAAATTACAATCCACTCTCTTCCTACCTTTTCCAACCCTCTCCAACACTTGGAAGCTGCTATCTAAAGTTCCCAGATGTGAAGAATGCTAGGGATAGGAATGTGGTGAGTGCCCCAATGGATAAGGGGGTCTGATGGACTCCCCTGCATCTGCCCCCTCCCCCCCCCAGGCCCCACTGACATGGGCTGGAAGGCTGGTTTCTGAAGGAATAATAGAATTCAGATTCTAAGTATAAAAAGGAGTTAAGCTGCAGGAATGGTAGTGATGGCTATGGATCAGGAAGTAAACACAGATCCCATACTATAGACGAACATTCCAGTCTGGATCATATGCCAAACAATATTTGTCTGAAAAAATTGCATGTTCTAGTAATTTATATGATGGAGTATCATGAATTCTTGAAATAAGGCATCTAGATGGCTCATAGCCCATCCTCATCCAATGTGATGCCAGCTAACGGCTGTATGATGTGGGATGCAAATGCCATTGTGCCAGCACAATGTCAGAAATCATGATGTGGCATTGGCAGTGCAAACAGATGTGATGCAATGCCTTTACAAACGCTGGCATTGTGACGGTGCTCTGTAGGCAACAACTGCCCAGCACTAAGCCATGTCACATGAGTTAAAGGAAGATAATAAATAAATAAATAAATAAATAAATAAATAAATAAATAAATAAATTCAGTAATCCTAATCATTATTATTTCCCCAGGCACAAGTACTTCTAATTCTTGACAACGTGCCTTTGAACATGACAGTGAAATAAAAGGACAGCTCAAGCAATCTATAATTCAATCAATATGAAGTACTTTGGGTAAGTTCCAATTTGACCCAAATGTGACTAATGTAGATTAAATTCAAGCACTAGTAACTGGATACAAATTTAGTGTGCAGCTGGGCTGATGGGTGCAGTCTCCTCCAACCCTTGCCCCGCCCCCAGCAGCACCACTAGCCTGCTTTGCAAAGAATAATCCAATGTTTGAATGGCTGTCTGATGACAGTCCTCTGTTGGAAGGCATCTTATATTTGAAGGGCTCTCCACTAGGTCTTGGACCAGATCTACACCAAGCAGGATATAATATTTTGAAAGTGGCTTGAAAATGGTATATGGAATGTGTCATGGGCCCCAACAGTTGTCAATACCGTTATAAACTATTATAAAGCAGTAGTGTAGATCTTGCCTTGATTAAAGCTAAAGAACAATAAGAAGGAAGAGCAAGGGCCTTGAAGTTGCCTATCTATGGTTAGCACCTGGACAGCACACTGGGCAGACTCACAGGTCACCTGGCCACAGTCTTTTCCACTTTTGTGAGATGTATTTATATTCAAATTATGGTAATTATTTCTAAATGTACATCTATACCTATACATTAGCGTGTGCAAACCTGTGTCCTCTTTCGTCCTCTTTTTTAGATGATGCATTTCCTCTTTTTTAGTGATGTGTAATAAGTGGCCACTCTAGCTGAATCTGTCTATAGCATCCAGGCATCCATTGGACCTGTCAACCTTTTAGCTGGTCCTGTACACACAGACTGAGCAGGTGGACCTTTTCCCATCATGTGTCTTTCTACCAATGGGGTAGTGGTAAACTTTGAGGGGCATTCGCTCATCATGATAGCCACATATCCCAAGGAGAATCCCAAAATGCAAGCAGCTGTATTAATCCATCCATCTCTCTCTCTCTCTCTCTCTCTCTCTCTCTCTCTCTCTCTCTGTGTGTGTGTGTGTGTGTGTGTATGCATTATATGTCTTTTGTAAGTCTTTTGTAAAGCTCATGGGTCTCAATGCCCCCTTCAAAACCAAGCAACCCCAAAATACTTGGATAGCTCACAACAATATACTGTTGCTGGGAAAATTCATTTTCCCCTCAGCTACTGTGAGGATTACAACCAAGTTCAAAGGGAACAGGGAAGCTTGAGCGAGTGGCAGATGACGTCACCATCCCTGCTAATGAAAAAGTCCTGGAGTTTCAGCCTTGTGAACCCTGGCTCCAGTACACCACTAGTTTCCATGGCAGAAGAAAATCACCTATAGGTTGCATTTCCACCCTGCCCTCTGCTGTAAAGCAGTTCTGGCTTTTCCTTGGGCTCAAAACAGGAAGAACCTTTCAGACACAGACAATCTTTTTTGCAGATATTCCACCCTTCCCAATGTCTGATGTCTGTTTTTCATATCCATATCAGCAACAAAAGTGCTTCTGGCAGGATTCCCTGACAAAAACCAGATCCATTATTAGATAGTCTAACTTCTGAGGCCAGTGATTGATGAATAATTGAAGAACTGATTTCCTAGAAAATAGGTGATTTATCTTTTGTATTCGCTTCAGGTGGTTCCCTCAGTTTCTTTCACAATTTCTGCTTCCCTAACTGAGGAAGGATTCAGCCTATTCTGTCTGACATTATATATATATATATATATATATATATATATATATATATATATATAGTGTAATTGTCTTCAGCTAGGAAGAAAACTGGAAAGTAGTTCAAGGGCTGCAGCATACTTGGGAAACTAATATTGAAGGCAATCACAAGAAACATTTAAATCTCTTTCAGTGTCCAAGGCTACAATCTAATGCAGTAGGGAATAGGAATGAGTGGCCCAGGGAGCTTGATACAGCTCATGGGGCCTCCCCAACTGGACTGCAGTTCTCCCCCACCTTCACCCCACAGCACTTAGACTGATTCTATGATTCTATGACTTGATGAAAGACTCCCACTGGAGCCAATGGCAGGCTCATTTTTCAAGACTAATTGCAGCAGGGGGCAATTAGGGAGAGGGTTTGCATCTGAAGAGGGAAATGTCTGCTGTGTGTTTTTAAATTCTGCATATTGTTTTTAATGTTTTAATCTTTGTAAACCACCCAGAAAGCTTCAGCTATGGGTTGGCATAGAAATGTAAATCATCATCATCATCATCATCATCATCATCACCATCACCACCACCACCACCACCACCACCAAGTAACAGGAGGATGTAAAATCCTGGCAGGAATGAACTATACGGACAGACATACTCACCTAAAACAATCTTGGAAAATGCTGATCATAAAATATATTGGGACAGAAGAATTCATATGGACAAGGTAATACCTTGCAACTGACCCAACATAACAATTATAGACAAAAAGAAAAAAGAAAAAAACACATTTACATCATCGACATAGCAATACCTAATGACAAAAATGTTGTAGAAAAGGAAGAAGAAAAGAGAGGAAAATATACAACTATGGCAACAGGGAAAGGTCACAATTATTCTGCTAGTCACATCAGTTGCTGGCATCACATCACAAAACTATATAGCAAACCTTCAGAAATTGGGCCTACCAAATACACTCACACCAACATCCAGAAAGCAGTCATATTTAAAACATGCTCAACAGCCATGAAATTCCTGAATCAGTAAAAGACAGCATGACTTGGCAAAGCCTGTCATGACTGTCTAGAAAAACACCATGAGTGAGAAAAGAGATGATGATAACAACAACAACAACAACAATCCCCTTTGTCCTGTGACCCCACCAGAAAATCCACCCCCTGTACAATAATTAGGCTTGATAAAAGCTTTCCACTGGAGCCTAGGGGACCATTTTTCGAGACTAATTGCAGCATAGAGGACTGATTATTTTAGGTGGGGTTACATCTTGGGAGGGAAAGGTTACTGTGACCCCCATCCCAATTAAACCTCCCTCCACTGCAATTAGGTTTGAAAAATGTTTCTCATTAACTCCACTGGGGAGTCTTTCATCAAGGCTAATTGCTTGATAAAATGGGAACCTTCATCAGTGTGTGTGTGCGTGTGTGTGCGCAGATGAATGGCTTTGGCCATTGTTGTTTGAAGTCATAACCTGAAACAATGGCCAACGCCACACCCTCGTCTGTCTACACACTCCGTTCATTGTCATGCCTCCCTTCTCATACTCTCACACACATTCTGATTAAGATTTCTATTTTACAATAAAATAAATACATAACAAGAGTAAAAATGCTGTTGCTTACATACAAGCTTTTGGGGGGGATGGATAGCACAGAGGGCATTCAATCAGCAAGTAAATTCTTACTCCAGTTTTTGGATCATGGACAACTCCTCAACGCCTCAGAAACATTACGTCTAAAAATAAATGTCTGTTGTTGGTTACCTCTAACAATATTTGTTTTTTGGTTTGTGTTCTTTTACCATATCTTGTTATTGTTTGATTTTTGAAGGAGTAAACTAAGGTGTGTGTGACCTCCTCTCAAGTTTTTTTTTTTTATGCATAGCTATTGTCTGTTGGACCCAGAGAGCAGATTATATTCTTTATGGATTATTCACACACATCCCGGCTATCACAAGTAACTCATGGTTTGCTTAGCAGCTGAGGCATGATAACTTATCTATGAGAAGCAAAACGCGACATAGCAACTTAGGAGCAAGTCCCATTGAGCACAGTGGGATTTATTCCAGAGAAAACATATTGTGTGCTAATGCAGGTTAAAAGAGTTTTAAGCACCATGTGCACAAACACCTGGATTTTAAATAGCTAAAACTGGAAATCCCTCCCAAGAACATTTTCTTTTGCCTTGCAAGAGAAAACACCCCCATCACCAAAAATCTTTTGAGGACTGTAAAAATGTAGCAAAAATCACCCCCCAACACACACACACACACACACACACACACACACTGATTCAGTTGTGCACTATTTGATGCAAATGTTAGTCTGATTCATGTGCTTGGAAAAGACTAGCTCAAACATCTTCACATACTATTCAGAGGTGCTTACATCTGAGTAAACCTGCTTAGAATTGGGCAGGAGCTACACTACTGCTTTATAATGATTTATATCAGTAGTGATAACTGTTTAGGCCCAGGACACACTACATATACAGTTTTCAAACTGTTTTCAAAGTGTTATATCCTGCTTGGTGGATATAGTGTTCACATTTATTTTCTTTCTTAAGAAACAAACTAAGCTACTGGTCCTCATGACTGCTCTTAAATGCTTTAAAATTGGATGATGCTCATGACTCAGTGAGGGTGTAAAGCAAGATCTAGTAAGAGGTCCTGGAAAGAGGGAAGGTGCCTTCATTTCATCCTACAAGACAATTCTGTATACATAACAGATTCCAAATGAATGATATTTCAAACTATGTTGGAATATTCCATGTTATTTATGTTTCGATAATTGATCATAATTCCTCAAGTTTCAAGAGGTTGCCCATTTGTTAGGCTCCAAAGGCAACTGAGATATTTAAATTCATTGTAGAGGTGTTAGCTGGGACTTCTGTAGTAGAGGGGGCTGAAATTTCAGTTTGCCCATGCTCATTAGTAACAGTTTATATGTAATCTTACAAAAAGAAATCCTCAGTTGAAGCAGTTGGGAGCTAGATTTAATGAAGCAAAAGCTAATCGCCTAGACCATGGTGTAACTCCAGGAGCTGTGGATAATCATGCAAATTCAAGAACTGTTATAGAAGAATTTCCATTACTAAATGCTAGAATAACTGCAGGCTGAGAATTATAGGAGTTCATAGAATCATAGAATAGTAGAGTTGGAAGGGGCTATAAGACCATCGAGTCCAACCCCCTGCTTAATGCAGGAATCCACCTTAAAGCATCCCTCACAGATGCTTGTCCAGCTGCCTCTTGCATGCCTCTAGTGTGGGAGAACCCACAACCTCCCTAGGTCATTGGTTGCATTGTCGTCAGGAAGTTTTCTTAATGTCCAGCTGGCATCTGGCTTCCTGTAACTTGAGCCCATTATTCCGCGTCCTGCACTCTGGGATGATCAAGAAGAGATCCTGGCCCTCCTCTGTTTGACAATCTTTCAACTACCTTGCAACCCTGTAACATATCTGGAGGACACCACGTTGAGGATTGGTGCTGGAGATGAGGTCAACCGCAAGCATTTGGTTGGGTTTTTTGTTTTGTTTTGTTTTGTTTTTTTGTATAGTTTGGAGGGATTTATACATTTTCACAAGTGCAAATTTGCACAATATTCAGATAATGGGGGAAATCCAATTCTGTCAATGAGTGTATAATGGAATGTAAGGCACCTGACAATCTGAAAAATGCAGACAGAATGAATTTTACAAAATCCATACATCCCTGGGCATCTTAAAGGCTAACAATTTAAGTATGACATAAGCTTTTGTGGACTAAGTCTACCTCATCAGATAATAAACAAGTTAGTCTTTTAGGTACCATAAGACTCACTGTTCTTTTCGCTGCCATGGGCTCACACATCTACCCCTCTAGACATATCCATAATAGAAAAGAACCAATGCAAAACAGCTATGAACAGGCTAAGATGGAATTATGAGCAATATCTTTAAGACAGACAAATAAACTAGAGAGTACTTTCTAAGTATGGGTCTCAAAGTCTATCCATGGTGGAGTTTCAAATTTTGGCTATTGCTTTAAACCAATGCAATTGTTTTTATTACAACAACACCCTCGATTATTTTTCAGGTCGGTAACCCATTCTGCACATTACAAAATCCATATTCTTTGGTTGCTGCCTTTTCCATTTATTACACTCATACAGTGTTTCTGAGCAGAAGGTTAATTAGCTTATTAGAATCCTACTGTTGTTTCTCATAGTAACGTATAATGTAGCTCACTTAGGTTCCAAGCATCAAAAATATTCAATTACTACTTTATTCTGCTTTCATGGTTAAAATTCCAAGGATTATGCTGAGGTTTTCTTTCTTGTTTTTGTTAAGCAAGAAAACAGGGAGGAAGAGGTCTTTGCTTGAAAACAAATTGAAAACTGCTGCCTTCAGCATTAAAATCTCTCTGGAAAATGTCTTTTTTAGTAATGCTCTGCTGAAGAAGACCTATACCTGATGTGATGGTTTTAGGTTATGCAGGGAATGTAATCATTGCTTTGTAAAGAAGAGAACATTGTGAAAACTTCTGAAAAAACTAGGAAGGCATAATATATACTGTATGATAGTCTTATTTTTGGCTTCTTTGGTGTGATACCTCAAACAATCCTACTATTTTTCTATTTGTCCAATATACACATTGAACTCGAATATCAAATGTAAATAATTAGCCATTTTTGTTTGCTAGACCTAAATAAAATGGTATCCAGGATGCATTATTATTATTATTATTATTATTATTATTATTATTATTATTATTATTCAGATCCAGATTTAGTCATACTTAGAGCAGACCCAGTGAAATCAGTGGGACTTGAATTATGTCTAAATTAAGTCTCACTTGATTTCAATACATCTACTCTAAGCACCACTAGGTCTGCCTCCAACAGTAGCAGTAGTAGTAGTAGTACATTTATATCCCCACCTGTATTTTATCATGGACCTCAAGGCAACACTCTTAAAGTGGCAGTACATTCAGATTCAAAAGAATAGATCACAAGCTGCCAACCAGATGAAGACTGGACATCTGCTTTGGTATCTCCAATTAGATACCGGTTCAACAGGATCACAACTATTGCAAACTTCAGAAATAAAAGTTGCCTTTTTCTCCTTGACCATATTTTTGATCATCAGTAGTATGTTTTACAGAGTTTTATTTAGCATACCCCTCTATATTAGTCCACTCATCTGTGAATATCTCTGGACTGGGCCCAGGGCTGGGATTTTGGTGTTGTCAGCACATTGCTGATGGGTCAAGCCCTTAGCAGGGCCTACCACAGTCTCTGCCCCAACTCCTAAAAGCCCAAAGTACCACTTCAGCCTGGCACTCCTCATAGCGCCCCATTGCCTAATGCTGTAGCCTAAGTGTCTGTTCCCTGGCGACCACCTTTTTAATCCCCCCCATAGTGTTTCTGGGACCCTGATGTACCATTGTTACAGAGCAATGCCATATCAGGCCCCTAGATACATTATGGAAGAATAGAAATGGCAGGCACCAGTGGTGAGCTTGCTGGCTACACCAGCTTTTAATGTCTTTTTTATTTTTGCTGCTGCTGCGCTGCGCCTGCCTGGCAGTGGTAACGGAAAGGAAGACCACCACACTGGAAGGAGGGCCCAGCAGTGTGTGTGTGTGTGTGTGTGTGTGTATGTGTGTGGTAGGGTGGCCATATTTGGGAAACCAAAAAAGAAGACCCCCCTTGGGAGTTGGGGGGAAAGTGGCTTTCTGGGGCCTCCAGAAAGTGCGTCATTCCCCCACCACCTTCAAGGTCCCAATGGGAAAGCATGTGATCTCTACCCCCACTGCACCAATTGGAATTTTTAAGGCCCCAATTGGAGCAGTGTGGGGGTGTTGGGATAGCATGTTTCCCCATGACCACCATTAACTTAGCAAGGGGGAATGATGCACTTTCTGAAGGCCCCAGAAAGCACACTTTCCCTTCCTACACTCCAATTGGGGCCCTAAAGGCCATGATTGGAGGGGAAAGTGTGTCATTCCCACCCCGCACCCCACTGCTCCATTCGGGGCCTTTCCTATAACATCTGGGAATGACAGTGGGAGGGAATGACACACCTCCAGAAAGTGCGTCTTTCCCCCCTGCAACATCAATAGTGGCCTTAAAGAGAAAAGAGTGTCATTCCAAGTCATTATAGAAAATTACAGAAAATCCCCTGACACCTAGGAGAGAACAAAAACCAGGGCAAATCCAGGGAAATCCTGACAGTTGGTCACCCTGGAAGGGCGTTGCCAAATTTAAGCCCTCTTAAACTTCTCTTGTCAGGATGATCCATTGGAAGAACTGGGTGTTTGTAATTTGTATGGGCAGCATCCAAGCCCACCTGCATGCCAGCTAGTGCAATAGAGAGTTAGCAGTTCTAAAACCAACCTGAAATGAGCAAAAAACAAAACAAAAACACTCATATCTGGAATAGGGCTGGTCACAGAGCTTGCAGAAGGAAGATCCGCTGAGCTGTTCCTAACCAGAAACAAATGTTGTTATTTGTGGGGTTGTTTTTTGAACCGCTAGCATTCTGTTGTGTGAGCTGGGGGTCCCGGTTGCAGAACGGTTTGAGCGAGAGTACACTGGCAGCATTACTGTCCTACATTTTTAACTTGTTCCACTGCATTTTGAATTGAAATGTTGTACACCAACTATAGATGTTATTGGACGGAGAGTTATAAATCCCTAGAAATGGGGATCATGAGCCACCCTTGGAGTATACTGACCTTCTACCTCAGCTTCCATTGTTGCTTGGTTCTAATGTTCTGACTAATTTCTGGCAGTCCCTCCCTTGCAATCTGTCATAGAGCATGTTTGTTTTTTGTTGCAGTGTAATTCACTAAACTGTGGGGGTGCGGGGAGGTAAACTGCATGGATGTTTCCAATGTGTGAAGTTTGCAAAGGACTTATAACTAGGGCCATAGCTAGATGGGGCTATATCCTAGGGATCGCCCCGGGATCGTCCCTGTGCATTCACATGACACACAGGGCATCCCGGGAGCAAGGAGGAATGATCCCTCCCTTGGCCCGGGATATTGCCCTACAGTTGTAGCCTGCTTTTTCCATGGTCTTGGGCTGATCCCAAGACCGCGGAACATGCGGCCTGGCATCATGGTTCGTCCCGGCTCCTTGTAAGTAACCACAAGGAGCCAGGAGCCGAGTATGGGGCACAGAGCTCCTCAGGAGCTCTGTGCCCATCAGGGGTGGGTGGGTGGGTGGAGCGGGGAAAAGTAGTTTTTTTTAAAAAAAAAAACCTTACAATTTGTGCATGAGCGCTCATGCGCTCCATCCCCTTTAACAAAAAAACACAAAATGGTGGGTGTGATGTTGCGTGCTGCATGTGAACCAGGGTGCAGATCTCGCAACAAAAAAAAAAAGCGTAAGATCACCTCCCTCCGACCCCCCTCATCTAGCTGAAGCCTAGGTTCACAAGGCTGCTGTTAAACTTGCATATTGCAATGGAGTGTGTTTTTGTTCTTTAATCCATTGTATGCTCCCAGGCTTCTTTCTTAGCTAACTTAACCTAATCTCCAGAGTTCAGTCCGAACTCTGCCTGTACAGAGGACTAGGAACTTGAGAGGAAAGTTCAAGAATAAATTATTTGCTTCATTAGCCTCTGATTCATCCCATGAGAAGTCATCATATAGCAAGGGAGTAATAGGAGACATTTTGTATTAATTAGTTCATATTTGTACAGTACTTTGAAGCTACCAAGTGGCATATTAGCTTTAAGCTGCATTAATATTCATTTGTTGAACTTCTTGGTGTTGTGCTGCTCCTGCCTTTGGGGTTTTATGTACAGTGATTACATTCTTAATGTGGTGAATATTAGAGAGAGCAAAACTATGCCTTACTACTTGCATTGCTGAATCGACATCGATAACGTCAGTAATACTTCAGAGTATGTTATTAAATAATTCACACAAGCATCACTTTCCTGTTTCAAATGACTTTCCCCCCACTATGGCATATTGAGGATGCTTATAACAGTTGCCTTGGTGTTCTTTCACTAACTTCACAGTTTAAGCCAGCAAGGTCTAAATCAAGCTGTCATCCAAGCTCTTACAACATTCCAATTCTAACATATTCCATGTCTGCTGTCCTTGAAGAGTGTGTGGAAAGTTCAGCTGGTCCAGAATGTGGTGGCACAGTTATTAATTAATACACATGAGTTAAATAATTAATACAAGCAGTGTAATTAATACACTGATCATGAACGAAGTCCACTGGCTTTCATTGGGTTACAGCAGGTGTAGCCAACCTGGTACCCTCCAGATATATTGTACTACAACTACCATTATCCCCATCAGTAGTCATGTATGATATGAGGGTTCAGGAAGTTTTTCAATATTTCCGAATTTGGCGGGAGCGGGGCAGGATCAGAAAAAAAAAAAGAGCAAACCAATCTGAGGAGAGATTCTTAGGATTTACCTATCTCTAGGTCACACACCAAGCAATAAGATAGTAAATTGTGTCCACAGTTCCTCTGAAGTCCCTTCCTAATTCTCTCTCTCTCTCTTCCAGGTTTTAGTGTTCCCTTACTGAATACTAAATTAACCACCATGAATATTTCTTTCCCTGAGGATATGTTATTCTGTATCTAGATGTATGTGAGCTCAGAATTGCTTCATCACTTGGAAAGATTCAGTGATAGATGCATACATTGCAATTATAGAAAGAAAAGCAAGAGCTTTGTAGAAATATTTTATTTAGAAGAACTCTAGTGGAGAGGGAAACTATAATGAGCCTGGCCTTTTGCTCCAGGCATTGGCGCTTCTTTCCCTAAAAATGCACCACTGGTCCTCAAGTTATATTTGTGCTTGACAGATAAGCCAAAGACCATTACTGTGTCCCGCAGAAGTCTATATTTTTAGAAGAGATTAAATAACCAACATTTGCACCCCCATCTGTGATATGAACCAGTAACCCCATGAAATTGGATGAGCACTAACCTGTGAAAAACGATTAGCCCTATGTTCTAAGATAAATAAAATAAAATAAAATATGAAAAAATGGATAGAGGGGAACTTACTCCTTGAATGATGAGAATTAGGTCTACAGTTGTCATTTTCTTGAGCAGTAGAGTATTTTTCAAAATTGTATGAAGTAGCACATGAATGAATATTTAAAACAGCAAAAAGAAGGTATATGAAGAGCAAAAGTGAGCTTCATTTCCCCCAAAAACTGTTTGCAAAGGATATTAAAGAAGACCAGCTTTTTTCAATGTAGTGCCCTTCAGATGTTTTTGGACTACAGTTCTCATCATCCTTGTCCATTGGCCATGCTGGCTGGGGTTGATGAGATTTATAGTCCAAAACATCTAGAGGACACTGCACTGGGGGAGTCTGTGCTAATGTTTCACTTTAACCATAGGTTTTGCATGTGAACCCCATTTTGCCAGTGGTACTGTGAGAGACATGCCGGATTTGAATGGCCTGTATTAAGCATTGCACTTAATGTGCTTCTTAATATTTGTTCAGTGTAACAATGGTTGGACTGTCACATATTTCCAACCTAAAATGTTATTAGATCTTAATCTAACCCCATTAATCCTTGATAAAGAATGATGGATAACCTGATTGAACAAATGACCCACAAACATGATGCTTTTTCAACATTCATCTATCTCCAACTGATTCAACATTCAAGATCCATGTGTGAAAAAGTATGTGTACCTTGAGATTCAGTACCTGGTGGCACCCTCTCAAACAGCAATAGCTTCAAGTAAGCGTTTCCTGTAACTGTTGCTCAGTAGCTCACGTTGGTTTTGAGGAATTTTTGTTCATTTCTCCTTACAGAACCGCATCAACTCAGTGACGTTTGAGGGCTTCCTTGCATGAACAGCTCGCTCGAGGTCCTGTTACAACATTTTGATGGCATTTAGATCCAGACTTTGATTAGGCCATTCGAATACATGGGATTGCTTTTTCTGCAGCCAGCCTTTTGAAGATCTGCTGGTATGTTTGGGATCATTGCCTTGTAGCATGACCCACTTCCAGTTCAGCTTTACCTCATGGGTGGATGGCCTGACATTCTCCTCTAGAATTTTCTGATTTTCTGCAGAATTCACTCAGCCATGGAAACCCACTGGGTGACTTTGGGCCAGTCACAGACTCTCAGCCCAACCTACCTCACTGGGTTGTTGTTGTGAGGATAAAATGGAGTAGAAGAGGATTACTGTATACACTAGAGGTGTGCTCCACTCCGATTAGAATTGGAGAATCAGAAGTGAATTGGCCTGCTCCGCCTTGCCCAGAGGTGGAGTAGAAGCGGACCGCGGACCCTTAGAAGCATGATGAAGAGAAGCGCCCATAGGCGGAGCGCTTCTCTTTTTGCGGCTCAATCCGATTGCCATTTTGGAAAATTTCGCCCATAGGATTGCATTGAGGAAAAGAATAGGGGATAACTGTGTTGTTTTTTAAGCTATCTTTCTGAAACTTTTTGTGCTTAGAGTCGTGGCTGGGGGTCATTTTGAGCCTACTCTCAGCTCTCTGTGTGGTGTGGTTCGCTTGCTAAAATTTTTGGAAAAATTGGGTAAAAAACCCAGGAGAGGTACCTTTTTGAAGTGCTGAGGGGCAGAGTCAACTCCCGGTCATGATCACATGATCCCAAAGTTGGAGGAGGGGATAGGCAAAACGGGTAACTTGGGATACTGGGAAACTTCTCTTTCTTAGTCTGAACAGACTTTTCCCAGTGTTTTTTAAAACAGTAGCCCCACCAAATGCACAAACACAACCTGAAATCATATACTAAGCAAATAAATAACAGATAGGAAACACAGCACTGCTACCCACCCTAACCTTGGTGAACAACTGAATAGATGTGGTGCAAGGGGATGAGGTCCCCTAGGGCATGTGGATGTGCCCAGTGCACATACACTGTGTCCTGCCCTGGAGGGTCATCAGAGTCCTCCAAAGGTTAACCAGTGGAGAGAGACTAATGCCTATCATGAGTTGAAGTGTTAGTTTGCTTCTTAAAGACTGGTCCCTAGACAAGGCCAGTCAAAATTGGCACAATTCCCCCTCCCCCTGGGCACGTCCACTTCCCTCTTACTGGTAAAAGACAGATATAACCTTTTTAAAAAAATTCTTCCTGTTGTTTATTCAGCAACACTGCTGCTTTTAATTCCACCCCTCCTTTGTTTATTTATTTATTAATTTATTTATTCCATTTTATATTTACACCCCATAGCCCAAGCTCTCCTGGCTTTTCCTCTTCAGTGAAGTCAGGCAGGCTTTCATTGTGGTTCAACTCCTTATTGTTGTTATTGTTATTATTATTGCTATTAATATTAATTAGTACTGCTATTATTAACATTATTATTTTGTTGTTGTTTAATAATGGCTGTGATCACAGTGCAGTCAATCAACTCTGAAGCAAGGATCACAAAGCTTTACTCTTATCCTCCTAGCCTCCTAGTTAGTTATGGGATGCAAAAGAAAAGGCATTTCTCTGTGCTGCTCCCACCTCACAGGGATGGTTTGCATTACTGGCTTTGAAACTATCCTTGGCTCACTTTCTTATGCCCCCAGAAATGTCTGCTGCCTGCCTGCCTTCTCACCTTCCTCCCCTGCCCACCTCACAGGGATGGTTTGTGTGTGTTTTGCTTTGATTCAGGGGATAAGTCCTTCCTGCGCTCACTTAGACTTTTGGAAGTTCCAAATCAATTTTTCAAGTGTGGAAGAAGATTCATATAGGTTTATCTCTACTCCCCAATTCATGGCATGTTGGGATTTCCTTTGAAATGGCCCCATTGAGCTGTCTGCAGCTTTAAATCCCTGAGATACTGGGGTGTCTGATTTTCAAAAATTCCCCAAAAATCAGGGGATGATGGGATTGGCTTGAGTCTTAGCATGCATGTGTATACATCCATGAGGTGTCATGGTGCCAAACCTGAGGTTTCTAACTTTAACAGAAAAAAAGTTGCAGACTTTTTTGGATTTCAATGCAAGCCTATGGGGGGGAAAGCGGAGCTCCGATCCGGATCCGGAGCTCCACAGTGGAGCAGAGCAGACTATAGGCGGAGCAGGGCGGAGCGAAGCGGCCCAATCCGCAAATTGCAGATCTGGAAGAGAAGCGGATCGGGGGGTCCGTGCACACCCCTAGTATACACCACCTTGGGTTCCTTGGAGGAAAAAAGGTGGGATATAAATGCAATAATAAATTTTAAAAAATAGTTGTGTTAATTATGGCAAGCCGTCCAGGTCCTGAGGAAGTAAACTATCACATTCCCTCCACTATGCTTGACGATTGAGAAGAAGTTCTTTTGTTTGAACTCAGGGTTTGTTTTTCACCAAGCATAACATTTCCCACTGAAGCCAAAAAGTTCTACCTGTGACATATCTGTCCAGAGAACTTTGTTCCAGAATTGTTAGGGATCATCTAACAATGTGATCTTCAGTGGCTTCCTCCTGGCTATCCGCCCATGAACACCATTCTTGCTCAGTCTTTTGAGTCATGAACACTCATATTAGCCAAGGCGAGAGTGGCCTGCATATTAGGCCAATTCGCTTCTGATTCTCCGATTCTAATCGGAGTGGAGCACATCCCTACTGCATATCATTGGATGTTACTCTGGGATTCTTTTTGACTTCCAGGATGATGTGCCAGTTTGTTCTTGGAGATTACCCTGCTTCTGAGTATTTCCCCCCACATTATAAAAGGCTGAAATGCCTCTTCAAAGGCTTAGTTACTGGCTGTAAGAGCTTTACTCTGGAGAAATGTGCACAAAGATGCATATGGATTTTCATGCAAACTTTTTTTTTTTAACTCAATGTTCAAGAAAAATTCTCAATGTTCACAATGAGTTGAATTTTAAGATGGGAACAATGAGAAACACAAATGGGCAGATTCATCCATTCCTGGTTTAAGTCTGAAAATACCTGGTGCTCTGCGAATAGCAATCAATAGGTGAAATTCTATGCATGTTTAGACAGAAAAACATCCTGCCTGGGCCATGCTGGGAGTTATAGCACTTTTTTTTCTGTGTAAACATACATAGGACTGTGCCCTAAGGAACTCCAATATAATATTTTTGGGATGTGATGTATAGCGTCAGAAGCAGGCAACCATATATATATATATATATATATATATATATATATATATACACACACACACACACACACACACAGAGAGAGAGAGAGAGAGAGAGAGAGAGAGAGAGAGAGAGAGAGAGAAGCTTCAGCCATTCCTCCCCTTCGTCTCCGGAGAGTGCTCCAGCATGCATGAGTTGGCATTTGAGGCTGTTTAACTCCAGCAGCTAAGGATATCTTAAGGATAGGCTGCAAGTGGCCAGGAAATGATAATTCATTAGAAAACAGCCCTGAAGCTGGAGAGACTAAACACGATGCATCTATAATAAGAGCTTGCATTTTAGTGACTGACATTTCAAGCTGCAGAATATTGCTATTTAAAATAGGCGGATGAGCCATATTGCAAGCTATTACCATAATAAAAATGAAAGTTCCTAAACACATGAACAATAATGTATGGAAATAAATCTAATTAAATATAAAGCATTCAACCTAATATGTCCCTAGTGTAACTCTGGATCATTATGCATAACACTGTAAAGTCTGGCTTTAGATCTGCCTTCAGTGTCACATTAAATTAACTTATTGGCAAGAGGTTCTCCAAACACAGGTGCAGCTGATGCTCCACTGTACATTGCTAATACTTGTAGAATGAACCTCGTGGCAAGACAGAGACTTTGTACAAGACGTTACACATCATACATGCCAACCATGTTTACGACATACACCAGGTGTCGCCAGCCTCGACTAGTCAGTGTTTCACCACTTCATTGTGTCTATGGATCTTAGGCCGTGTTTTATTTAGCAAATACGTTTGTTTCATGTCTATTGGACACCGCAATGTCTCTTTCGTAAGGGTTTGACTAATTCAGGTTAATTGCTGCTGGTGTAATACAGCTACTTCTTCTTTTAAAGATATGATCTGCAATGTCCAGTAGTTGCTCCTTATTGCAGGGAGGTTATTACATAGATAATTTTTGTACTGGAATAGTCTTTTATATTCAATGATGTACACAGCCTTTTAAATTATTTACCTGACTCATGGAAATTAACTAATGGCCAGCATAAAATGGATTCTTTGTGTTCTTTTTACAGCTAAACTACTGATATTACAGCATTGGAACCTAAACACTCACCTCCTATAACGCAATGGATTGAGGACACTGGTTTAATTTGCACTGGAGCAAATCGCAGCTGGAAAACAATTCTGGTAGCCGTCTTCTTCAGATTCCTGGAGCTGTTTATGACTGTATGCATATTCTCCATGCACCTGCATATTAGCATTTAAGAAAGCTATCATGACTGATCTCTCTTTTGGCAAGCCTATCCAGTGGAATTTTAGAATGTTTTAAGGATGTTTTTAGGATGTTTTAGCAATGTATATTATGTTCTTAATTCAGTTTTTTGTATTTTATATTTACTGTTGTTCCCCGCCTCAATCAAAATGGAGAGGCGGGAAAGAAATAATAATAATAATAATAATAATAATAATAATAATAATAATCTGTTCTACACTCCCAGGCAGACTGGCATTCATGTAGTTACAGTGTTTGACAACTACCACACTGCCAATGAAACGTACGATGAGCTTTAGTGACCACTGATATATGATCATTAAAAACATTGAGTATAGTCAGCATTAATATTAAGCCAATATATGAAGAAACATAATGGATGTGATAGAACTGAATATTAATAAATCAGAAGCTACCAGCAATTAATTTGATGAGAAACACTAAGAAAGAGACATTCATTCCAAGGTCTGGGGATAGACACATATTGTAATTTCAATAATTTGATTTCAACTGATGACTCAGGCATAAGTGAGTCATAATGGATTAATGTGAAGAATGTTACATTTCATTTGCTAGTCATGCTGCCAAAGAAAAAGTTAAAATATAACAAATGTCAGGGTAGAATAACTGCTGACTTTTGAAAGTATGTGCGATAAACTCTTGTCATATGAGTTTCCAAAAAAAATACACAAAACAACAACAACAACTTTCAACTGAGGTTTCAGCAGGACAGAAAACAACAATGGTCTCATTGCAGTGAAATCCCTAGAAATCAAATGCAAAAATTGTGCTGCACTTGGCTGACCAGGTATGATTGCATGGAATCTCCATAAAAATTCCAACTGGTTGGAGGGTGGGGATTGTTTGCAATTCAGTGTTTGAGAAAGACAAGAAATTTATCCATCAGGCCTGGCTTACAATCTCAAGTTTTGAAGGGCAGAGGCTGAAGACTACTGATTTCAAATGAAATCTATCTTATATCTAGGGCAAAAGGAGCACCCTCTCACCCATGTTTCTCTGCAACGGCTGTACATAGGCATACTGCCTCTGATACTGCAAGAAGCATATAACCATCAGGACTAGTAGCCATGGATAGCCTTCCCCTCCAGGAATTTGTCCAAGCCACTTTTAAAGCCAACCAAATTGGTGGCCATCGCTATGACTTATGGTAGTGAGTTTCATACTTTGACTATACACTGTGTGAAGACGTTCTTCATTTTATCTGTCTTGAATCTCCCACCAATCAGCTTCATGGGATGACACCAGAATCTAGTATTATGAGAAAGGGAGGAAAATGTCTCCCTATCCATATTCTCCACACCGTGCATAATTTTGTAGACCTTTCTCATCTCTCCCCTTACTCACCTTTTTTCCAAGCGAAACAATCCCAGCTGTTGTAAACTTCCCTCATTGGGGACTTGCTCCAGTCCCTTGGTCATTTTAGTTGCCTTTTTATCCACTTTTTCTAATTCTACCATATCCTTATTTGGTGTGGTGACCAGAATTATGCATAGTATTCCAAGTATGGTCGCACTATAGTTTTATATAAGGGTAATATGATATTGGCAGTTTTATTCTCAATTCTTTTCCTAATTATGCCTAACATGGGATTTGCCTTTTTCACAGCATTGATAGTTTCATTGAACTGTCCACCACAACTCCAAGATCTCTTTCTTGGTCAGTCATCATTGCTAGCTCAGATCCCATCAACTTATACTTGAAGATGGGATTTTTTTGCCCCAACTGGCATCACTTTACACTTGCTTACATTGAACTGGCATTTAGAAGTCCATTCTCCCAGTTTGGAGTGATCCTTTTAGAGTTCCTTGCAAATCTCTCTCTCTCTCTCTCTGTTTTGTTTTAACCACCCTAATTAATTTGGTGTCATCTGCAAACATGGCCGCTTCCCTGTTCATTTCTTTACTGCTTATTCACAGCCCCTTCAGCAATGTTACCATATCATATAGTTGTCTGAAATATCTCTTTCTTGCGGGGGAAAATAGACAGTCAGATAGGAAGGAAGAAAAGAAAGAAAGAAATCAAAATAGCCAGGTTAGAAATGCCTAAGAGAATGGGAGGAGGGGCTGGTACCAGACAAGGTCATGGACTAAGACTGATTTTCTTTTTTAAAAAGAAGATAGAATGAGAGTCTCCACTCTGCTACTGAGCTCCACATCAAATAATCTCCCATCACTGCTACTTGCAGCCTGACCTCTGCATACCTTCTGGACACAGACTCAGACGCAGTCTAAAGTTGAAGTATGTACATTTCCGGGCTTGCAGTGTGATCCATGGACCTTGCCCCCATCCAAATTGCGTTTGAGAGCATGTGTACATTTCCTTGCATGTGCAAGAAAAATGTGTACTATTGAAAAATGAGCCCAAATTCACCTTAATCAATGGGGGAAGAACTACAAAGATGTGCACAATTGATGAGTACATTTGGGGGGGGGGGAATGCATGAAAATATACACAAATTTTCATGTGTGAAAAAAACAAAACAAAGCTTACAATCTGATATGGACTTGAGTCGCAACTAGCTTCAAGATGCATCACTAGTATTCAGATGCATACTGCCTCAAAGTGATTGTTTTCTTTGATTTCATTTTACTTTTATTCTTATTTTTATTTTAATATTTTT
Source organism: Elgaria multicarinata webbii (assembly GCF_023053635.1). Taxonomy (NCBI): domain Eukaryota; kingdom Metazoa; phylum Chordata; class Lepidosauria; order Squamata; family Anguidae; genus Elgaria; species Elgaria multicarinata. The sequence goes on along the minus strand of NC_086177.1, from coordinate 82,272,445 downwards.
ATTTCATTTTTACAATTTAAATATTATTTATTTAATTAAAATCATGCTTAATTACATATGCTTGTATTTCTCATGGTGACTTTTGGAGAAAAGGAAGCCATCAAACTCTTTCCTTCACTCATTTGCTCCCCACCCCATTGGTTCTGCTATTTGGAGAGCAGTGACTTTAAAAGGACTGGAATTGTTTCGTTCATTATAGCAACAGAGATACATGTTTGGCCTTCTGCATAGTGTTTTTTACTTGGAGGAAAGGAAGTGACATTCTGCTTTATAGAACTTTTGTCAAAATGTATTTTTACGTTGTAGACTCTATAGCCCTCAGGGTCATACATACCAAATTTCCGCAGTCAGACGTTGCACACTGCAGCATAAAAAAAAACCCAATGGAGTATGATTTAATACGACAACATGGTGCAAGGGTTGCTTCATATGCATATAAGTAAGGATTCTGAAAACTGGCTTACTGAGGTTGCTGTGAAGAGAACTTCAGGAATCAAACTGTTTACATCTGTATTGATGCAACATGGACATGACGATGAATTAAATTCTGACTTGATGGAAACTTCTGTTTGTACTGAAGCAGGAATCTCTCTCTCTCTCTCTCTCTCAGGAGGAATACATAAGCAAGAGAAAAGTGCACACAGTCAAATAAACAGAGACATGAAAGAGTTGTGCATTGTTTTGCCATAAAAGGCCATTGAATATGGATCCCATTAGGTATTTGAAGAACACCATGTAGGAGACGGATCTATTTATTTTAACAGCTGAGTGTTAAATGGCGTCTAAAAGGACAGGACAGCCCTTCAGCGATATGAATCCCAGAGAACCACAGCGACAAAATTACAGAGGATGAAAATAAACCAATGCTGGAGTCATCAGAAGCGCCAGCAGTGTAATCTACTGTAAGTCTATATTCATGGGTGCTCAGGAGAGAAATAAGAATATCCTCATGGAAAAATAAAACTAATAAGCATGCATTTTCATGTGGCTAAAGTGATCGGGTTTAACAAACCCGGGAGAAGTAAATACAACCAAGAGATAAACAGTATGGAAAATACATAATCCTAAATGAGCTTGTAGCTGTACATGTGCTCCAAACTAATACAGAGATGTCTTTGAAGGAGGACTCTATATAGTCTAAATGACAATATTCACCAGTTCTAAAATGCTAATGAAAGCTATTAGGGACGTACAAGAATTTCATTTCAATTTTTAAATCATTCAAACTTGCCCTCCTCACAAACATGAACATGAGTGTATTCTCCCCCTCCCCGAAAAATGTTTTCAAATTCCTGAACTTGCACTCACATTCTAAAAATGTGCACTTTAAAATGAGCATTAAACACACACACACACACACACACTTTTTCTCTTTTGGCAGTGGTGAAAACTACATGAAAATGTGCATTTTTCCCTTTTAAAATGCATACTTTTCCTGTTCAAATCAAAAGAAAAACAGGTTGCAAACAAGAATGGGAGCAAGATGGATCGAGCTATGAAGAGGAGTTTGGAGAATCTCAGCAAATTTGAGCACCCCTGTTTAAGAACATAAGTACATGAGAAGAGTCATGCTGGATCAGACCAAGGGTCCATCTAGTCCAACATTCTGTTCACACAGTGCCCAACCAGCTGTTGATCAGGAACCCACATACAGGACAGAGGTGCAATAGCACCATCCTACCCATGTTCCCCAGCAACTGGTGTATATAGGCTTACTGCCTTGGATACTGGAGGGAGCACATAGCCATCAGGACTAGAAGCTACTGATAGCCTTCTGCTGTTTCTCTTTTCCTCAGTTCTATAGCTATCTCTTAACCTAGCAGGCTGACCCAGAATCACTCTGAGAAATAAAAAAACTCAGTGAGTCATACCCTTGTTTATGAGTTACAACATTTCTGTTCCTGCCCTACAGTGTTATCAATCTAAAGATATCCTATATAATAAAGTCTGCTGAGCCTGAGTTGATTTCACCTTGAAATAAATTGTCTACTGTCAGTGCAGTCCTACATGTGTGTATACAGAAGTAAGTCTCATTGAGTTCAGCTAAACTTTCTCTCACGTAAGTGTGTGTAGGATTGCAGCTTAAGTCATGTTATCATACAGATTTGCTCAAGGGAAGATCGGTCAGAAAGATAACGAAGAATGTAATCAAGATTTTTTTGTCTAGGGGATGTTTATATAGGGCATCGCAACTGATAATGTTGAATGTCCTATACTGTGTGTGTCTGTGATTAAGACAGGTTAATTCCTCTCTAATAAACAGACTCAGTTCAAGGTAGACTGGTCAAGGCATGACAGCCAACATCAAAGCAGAAGAAAAGAGGACCTTGGATAGTTCCAAGTGGGTCCTACTGGCTGGAACTCTCTCTTGCTAGGACAATAGGAAGATATTGTCTCAGCATAGGGAGCTAAAATCAACTGAAGTCTTTTCTAAGCTGAAAAGAACAGTAGTGTAGTCAACTCCATCCCTCCCAGAAAAGCAGAGCAGATTGGTAAAGGGTAATCAACTGATTTTGTGGCCTGAGAGCCAAACTAAATGTTCTGTGTGTGATTGGCTTATTTATTTCAGTGTAAGCACATGCAGCCCTGATTTCAATTGGGACCATAGGGCTTCCCCCTGTTTTGTTCTTAAATTCCACACCTCCTGGGATTTAAAAAAAAGGCAGTTTCTACACCTGCCTCCCCTCCCTGCTGGATCATCCCAGGATCATCCCTGTGCATCTAAATGACACACAGGGGATCCTGGGAGCAGGCAGGGATGATCCCTCCATTATCCTGGGAGAATCCATAGGTGTAGAAAGGGCCAAAGAAAAGCTGATCCATTGGGATAAATAGAGATGCTTTTTTATTTTTTTAACATCCCTCCCCATGTGGAATGGAAATTCAAAATGAAATTGATAGAATGATTAAATCCCCCTGCCATCATGATCCTGCTCAAAATTGGAGCTGTGCATGTTTACAGTGAAGAATCTTTCAAAGAACATTTAGACTGGCCCTGAGATTTCTATGAGGCTAGGAAGATGGATGTGTTGCTGGGGACTCATCCTCTGAGCCATAGGACAATGACAGGACTGTGTCCTCTATCTGAGAAGACCCTGAATAAGGCATTGACTGTCCTACCACCCATGAAGTAGCCTGTGTCTTGTACTTATTGGAATCCCCTGGTGCACACTAGAAGGGCCAGAGGTTATGACTGCCAGACCACTGATCCAGCTATCTCAATACTATCTATATCTACTTACTGGCAGTGGCTTTACCAGTCCCACCAGGGACTGAACCTGAAGCCTTCTCTACAACTGATCTACAACTTTTAAAGTGACTTTGAGTTGGACATGCTTACCCTACAGGTCTGGCACTCCAAACCCAGGAAATCTTGTTGGATTCCATTTTTGAAATCAGTTAGTAATATCTTTTTAGTAGGGAGTCTGTATTCCCTTCTGAATCAATGCACCAATTATCTTAAGCTACCTGCTCCTTTGCAAGTCCCCAGGTGCACAATATGCGGCTGTAAATTGGTACTAGAGACAGGGAGCCACTCCTTAGCTAAGGGTGGGCAATTAGTAGCCCTCCAGATGTCTTGGACTACAATTCTCATCATCCCTCACCATGGGCTATGCTGACAAGGGCCAATGGAAGGTGTAGGTCAAAACATCTGGAGGACCAAAAGTTGCCTATCCCTGCTTTAGCTGATGGCTGACCTTTTAGAGGGCTCCTTTTCTGTTTAAAGGTTCAGATAGGTATTGGTCTTCATAGGAGAAATTGTGGAGTTGTCCATATCTGCACTACTGCTTTATAATGGTGTTGAAGTGTAGTGATAACTGTTGGGGCACAATCCAAATTCCATATACCACTTCCATAGTGTTATATCATGCTTTTTAATTCCAGATTCGTAATGATTTGACACAAGGTCTTGATCTGGCCCTGTGTTCCGCAGACCCTAGTGAAAAACTTGGTACATGCTCCTTGCTTCCCTGCTATACTGGTACCTTGAGACAACTTTGAATTCTTGACTTACCTACAAAATCCCATATGCAGTCGGTACCCCCACACACCCCATACATAGCATAAACCAAGGTTAAGAATCAGATGCTTTGCAGAGCTTCCTCACTTGCTCTTGGGGCTTCCCAAGAAGTACTTGGGAAGGATCTAGGATCTAGGCTGACACATAAACATAAACAAGGTGAGATTAAAAGAGGAAAGATAAGTAGAAAGACAATGAACAAAATAAGAGCTCATGTCTTCAGTCATTCCACTAATTCTTTATACAGAATATGAATTTGTCTTTGTGAAAGGACAGCGCTGTTCTCCATTTTTGTATTTAGTTAGTTTTAGGACGTTAGGAGGCTAAATCTTTTTGTGTGTGCTATTCATCATTTTCATCCAGGAGAGTAATAGTTTAGAGGTCAAATAGTTTAGTTAGAATATAGTGGTCAGGAAGTTAAACTCAAGGAGCAGGAGATTGTAAAGTTTAACAGAAGGTCAGAGAAAGAAGGAGAGAAAAAGTTTTAAGTCACAAAACAAAAACTTAATTGGCAGAAATAAACAAGAAACTATCCTCCTGATTGGCTGGAGTTTGGGAGAGAAAAATGATTTTTTCTCTCCCAAAGATAAAACCCAGAGGCAGAGGGTCAGAGAGCTGGGGAGGGGTGAAGGAAGGAAAGAAGAAGAGGAAGAAGATCAGAGTCCTAGAGGCAAGACAGAATCAAAGCTGCTGGAACTGGAGAAGGGACTGAAAGAGCTCAATCAATGAAAGTAAGATATTGCTTGGATCTGGGATCTGGATAAAATAGGGACACTGTCTAGTGAGGTTAGCTGGATGTGTTTATCCCTGGTTGCTTTATTATCCTATTGCTCATTGGGCTTTTATGTGTTGTGTGTGTATGCATTCAGTTTTTAAAACTTTTTTTCTATTGAATTTCCTCCCACCCAGGAAATTTTAAACATTGTTATTTGAACTTTTGTCATCCCATCCCCCTCTCTCTTGCTCTCTTTTTGGTGCTCATCCTATGTCTCATAGATAAGCCACACTACCAAAAGTAAATGCTTGAGACTTAGAGAGTTTTGAGGCTGATCTGCTGGAGGCAGCCAGAGAATAACATTTTTTCATCTGGTGGCAGTGGAAAAGGTGGAAGAGAATGGAAAAAAGGAGTGTGGGCACACTGTTTTGCCTATTTCCCCCTTCCATAGAACAGAGCATTGTCAGCCTGTGACAATCTTCTTCACTGCCTAGGTGTTATTTTCCAAAAATAAATAAATAAATAAATAAATAAATGATATTGTACTACATTAACGAAGGGGGCATTTAAAAAGCAGTTTGTTTTAATTAGAACTCTGATAGATGTCCCTCATACATGACAAAGATCAGGGGAAAGTGCTGATCTTGAAAGCAAATAGTTAGTATAACAACTGAAGGTGGTTCTTTCAATTATGCAAAGGTGACCTGATAAATGATCTTCCCTCCAGGGGAAAAGTTATTTAATCATTTTGCGTAAGTGTGCTGAGTGCTGCACTAGCTACTCCCACACAGAGTTAAGTATTCAATAGGCTGCTTTGCAGCTGCAATGCTATAGTTCCTGGAAGAGCATCCCGGGGGCTATAGGACAATTCTGCTCTCTCCTTCTGAATAAGGAGAAAGAGGTCCGGCCTTGGGGAGGGAGATCTGACCTTGCAAACCCACTCCCAGCTACAGTGAAAACTTCCATGGCCCTTGCAATCATAAGTAGGGATGGGTGAAATTGGTTTGCTCTGCAGGCAATTGCCCTGTGGCTACTGCTGCCTGCCCCCTACGAGCCAAGCCACATAAGCCTCCACTGAATTCTTGTGAGGCTTATGAGCACTCGGCAACCACATGCCCTGGCTTCCTGCGTCAATGGCCACCGCCATCAGTGTGGAAGGGGAAATGCGCAATTTCTGGAAGCTCCAGGAATTTGGCTTTTTCCTCATGCACCAATGGGGGGCTTACAGGCCCTATTAATGCAACCGCTAATAGGGCCTTTAAGTCCCCCATGGGTGCAGAGTGGAGTGTGTTTTACAGAGCCTCCAGAAATTGCACATTTCCCCCTTCCATGCTAATGACGGTTGCCAATAACGCAGTGGAGGGAAATGTGCAATTTCCTCTCTGGAAAGAGCACACTTCCCCCTGCTGTGTTAATCGCAGCTGTCATTAATTCAGGAAGCCAGGACAGACAGTTGTCAAGTGCTCACAGGGGGCTCACGAGCACTCAAGTGTGGGTCCACACTCGTGCCAAGTGCATCCAATTGGGTCCATGAGGGCCAGATATGGGGTACACGGATCCTCACCTCTGTCTTCCAGGCACCCTGCCTTTCTGGTTAGATGGCCAATTTTGGCTGTCTAGCCAGGGGTGACCATATTTTGGAAACCAAAAAGGAGGACAACATGGTCGGCCCCCAAGGGGGCATGTCCAGCACCAAGGGGGTGTGCCCACCTTTACATAGCCTTGGTCACATGTCTGATTTTACAGCACACATTTAAGACAGATCTGTTCTACATAACATCTTAATGTTAAAAATCACTGAAATAAAGAACAAGTGAGAGATTCAATGTATCTGAAATTAACTTCATTCACTCCTACTTTTGTAGCTTGTACTTTGAAGCTTTCTCTATACTCTGTGTGTTATATTCTCCCCTTCCCTCAAATATCTTTTCTGACTGTATCCTCACTCATTGCAAGCTGCTGCTGTTGTTAACAGGGTTTGCTAGTGGCCAGCTGGATGGCTGACTTTTTTAATTTTTTATTTCAATTTTTTTTTAAAAGCTTGTGTATAATTGTCACAAGTTTCTCTACTCTTAGGGTGGGTGTTGTGGCAGTGAACACTACTTTGCCCATTCACACTTCTCACTTATATACATTAGCTTCTCAAGGCTTCTGTATTGGCACCACTTCACACATCCAGATGTTGAGCTCCTGTCTACTACCTGCACAAACATGTGACTCTGAGCTTCAGAGTGGAGGGTATGTGTAGGAAGCTTAGTAAAGGAGCTTCCAGGGTCTCCTCCTCTTGCCTGGCCCTTTTTCATCCTCTCTGCACTCAGTTTCTGAATATGGAGAAAGAGCCACCACAGAAGGAACCACGCCAGCTACAAGGGGGTGGGGGGGTGGGGTTTGGAACACAGTTTCTGGGAACCAAGGTCAGACTGCTAGCTCTGGCTTTTGTTTCCAGAAACCAAAAAATCCAGTGCCTACCTAGACAGCGTCTAGCAGCCATAGGATTACTCCCTAAATATTTCATACTCAGCTGGACCATAAGGAAAGCTGAGCGAAGGAAGATAGATGCTTTTGAACTGTGGTGTTGGAGGAAAATTCTGAGAGTGCCTTGGACTGCAAGAATATCAAACCAGTCCATACTCCAGGAAATAAAGCCAGACTGCTCACTTGAGGGAATGGTATTAAAGGCAAAACTGAAATACTTTGGCCACATAATGAGAAGACAGGACACCCTGGAGAAGATGCTGATGCAGGGAAAGTGGAAGGCAAAAGGAAGAGGGGCCGACCAAGGGCAAGATGGATGGATGATATTCTGGAGGTGACAGACTTGACCTTGGGGGAGCTAGGGGTGGCAACGGCCAACAGAAAGCTCTGGCGTGGGCTGGTCCATGAAGTCACGAAGAGTTGGAAGCGACTGAATGAATAAACAACAAATAACCATAATACTCTTATTTTATTTTCCGAAGTATAAGATAAGATCTTATAGAAAAAAAGAAATGATTGTAAGAGCTGATAATATTGAGGAAAATAAAATTGTGTTTTCAGGAACTATTTTATTTATTTGTTTCTTTATTCAATTCATATTCTGCCTATGCACAAAATACCCTAAATGGCATACAAAGTAAACAACAACATAAACGCAGTAAAACAATAAAGCATAAAAATAAAACAATTTTAAAAAGTCAAACAGTAAATAAAACACTACAGCATAAAAACGATATATAACAGCCAACAATATGATTCTAAAAAGGTTTAAAGACTCCCAGAATAATAGAGTCTTTAATGCCTGCTTAAAGGCATTCAAAGATGTCTGCAGGCGCATTTCATCCGGCAGGTGATTCTGCATCTCATATATGACACTTACCATGTTCTTGTCACCAGGGCCGTGCCAGACTATTTTGCGCCCTAGGCAAGGTGAGCTACTTTCATACAACCCCCCCCCCCCCCCAAATGCCAACTTTGATTTTTAAGAACATATGTTTCCTGGAAACATAAGAAGCACAAAACTTGAAACTGCTAAATTTATTTTAAAGTGCAAGAAATACGTCATGCCAATTATAGCAAACAAATTGGAAAGGAATGTCTATGGGTCTAAAATGCATTATTTAATAGGAATATCACCTCCAACTCATCCCCCCCAACTCACACGCACACGCACACACACACTTAGCATCACTCACTCCAAACAAACACATGGATGAACACATGCATTCACTCAAAGACACCATGCACCCCATTCACCCATACATTCTCTCTCTCTCTCTCTCTCTCTCTCTCTCTCTCTCTCTCTCTCTCTGTCTCTCTCTCTCTCCCCATCTCTCTCTTTCGGGCGCGTTCTGGAAGTCTGAACGTGGAGCCGCCCCACCCCCACCCCAGCGTCCCTGGCTTCACTTCGGCTGGGCGGGCACTGGGTGCCATCTCACCCACCCAGGCCAGCTGAATCCTCAGGCCAGGCCAGCTCACAGCCAACGCACATGAGTGCTGTGCTGTGCCCGGCACCCCTCTTAGCTTGTCACTCTAGGCGGCCGCCTGAGTGGCCTCTATGGTAGCACCAGCCCTGCTTGTCACTTCATGTACAGCACCATGTACATTGATGGTGCTATATAAATAAATAAATAATAATAATAATAATAATAATAATAATAATAATAATAATACCACAAAAACATACCTGGTGATCAAATACCAGGTCCTAAATAAGTCTGTTGTTGTATTCTTAAATGTATTTGGATGTAATTGGTTAATATATGTTACGTTTGGAACTGAACATGATACAAGGGCACCTTGTATGTGACAATCTTGTATTGGCATGTCTGCTCAATGTGGGATATCTCTAAGTTTTTTCATTTATTTATTTGGAGCAAGTCCCAGTTCTTTATTTGTGTCTACATCAATAGAGGTCCTAGTGGTACCATACATAAAACCAGTCTTTTTGCACCAAAACAAAATTCTGGGCTGCTAGGGACAACCCCCTGGTAGCATAGATGTATAGGTGAACCAAACATATTTGGGTGCAGAGCTGTTGAAAATGCCAGATTTTTTATTCAGGCTTAATTTACAACTCTGTATTTCTTAAGAATGTAGAAAGTGCAAAGAAGGAGCTGGGAAACAGCTTCAGGCTCATGAGAGTAGAACGGTGTAATAAATGACCATAGAGCCTGGAGGAAAGTAGACTGGTTCTGGGTATTTAATGATTCATTCGAATGTTGCAAGAAAGCACTGCAGGAAAAATGGTTAATTAAGGGAGAGGAAGCCAAGATGGAGGGAGGGGGATGAATATCTGGCTCTAAGGTCTTCTTTTAGCATGAATGCGTGTTGATTGACATTGCTGGGATGGTTGAGCACTCTCCTGTCAGCTGTATGTCTACTCTTTCCTTTGGAGCAAGAAGATGTATGCAGTTTCCTGGTACAGGGCAGACTAAAAGCACAGGAGAGTGAAAACAATGACTTTGGGGCATTTTGTTTCCTTTTGACATTTATGAAGACGAAACCATTGTGTTGACCATTATATGGAAAAAATAACTTCTCCGCCTGTTTGGAAAGATGCATAGAAGGAAGTACCTAACAAAGGTGTTGAGTAGACTGATCATATGATTCAAACATTGGGTTAGATCCTGATTGGCCATTCCATGAATGGAAGGCACTGGGGTCTAGTGGAGGAAGGGGACGGGGATCCCCTGCATCCCCCCCCCATCATATCTTTTGCTGCTCTGGAGTGCTCCCAGGACCTCCACAGCAGTTTTACAGGAGGCATGATGTGCTTCAGGGGGAAGATCGCCTCCACACCTCCTCCTCCAGTGCGAGCAGAACTTTGCAAAGCTGGATCCAATTGGTTTAATAAAATGTGACCTTTCTTCCGGCAGTACTCCTGTGCTTTGCCTGTCATGCACAAATTTATCAGGTGAAGGCTGGTGGTGGACTAAACTAGAGAAGGAGCAGGAGGGAGAAGCTAGCAGTTGCCGCATCTCCCATTTCAGCAGTGAAAATCACTCGAGGTTGTAACGTGGGTGGTTCAGAGGACCTCATGTTCAAAGAATGCAGGAGGGGTTCATGGGATCATGCAGGCTAGTCTCACCTTCTATCTCTGGTGCACACATTTGTGCACACTCTTAGTATGCATTAGAAGGGGCTCTACAGGTGTAACAAAGTACATTTGAAGAACTTCTCTATGTGAAAGGGAATCCTGTGCCAACAGCATCCCCCTTGTATAGAGTAGCTGTATGTGCTTACATTGGTATGCATGTAGAGCCCCTTAAAACATGTGCTGAACGTGCAAATGAGAGGGAGCATAGCTGCTGAGTGCATCAGGGGTGGGGTGGGGTGGCTAATTCACACAACTCAGCAACATTCTTTGAATGATTGAGGGTGTTTCATCTGTACCCTGTTATCTGGAAGCACACAGGGAAAAGTCAAATACTCAGTAAGGTTGAATGAGGTATTCTTCATTAAAACCACAAACTACTATTGGATATAAAATTGAGTGTATTTATCTTATCAATGTGAAATTTGATATGGATGAAGAAGTATACTGATGTGGAATACAACTTGTCCACATTTCAGAGAAACGAGCTGAAAAAACTGAGGTGGAAGGAAGTTCTGTTGTGTAACTGTAATTCCATGATATTGTTCAGTTCCCATGCTATTTGAGGGACAGAGATGGTGATGAGGCTTGAATGCTCAGGGTCAATTGCCACCAGGGGGCACAGTGGGTGTAACTGTAAGTAACTAAGGCCCTTTCTACACATAAGGGTTATCCCAGACAAATGGAGGGATTGTCTCTGCCTACTCCCGGGATCCCCTGTGTGTTATTTGGATGCAAAGGAACGATCCAGGGGTGATCCTGGGTGGAAAGGCAGGTGTAGAAATGGCCCAAATGGGATGTGTTAAGCAGCTAAGTGTCCTTTGCCACCTTAGGTGAGGTAAGTACATGTACACACACACACGAACACAGAGATGTTAAAATGTGAGAATGGAGTAAAGCAAGCCTCAGTCAGGGTGCAGAAGGGAGGAAAGCCTGAGAGCACATAGGAAAAGAAAGGCTAAATGATGTGTGGGGTATAGCATCTGAGAAGAAATGTGATTTAGCTTCATGTTGAGGTGTGTGTGTGCAAGGGATGGAAGGGTTTCCATAATGCGCAGGAGATGTGTGTGTTTTTGAAACAATTTTCCCAACTATTTGCACATATTCCAAAGTCTTACCCTATAGTTGCAGGCCAAATCTACACCAAGGAAGGTCACATCCTGCTGTGACATCTAGGGCCTTGTTCCCACTGAGCTGGTTAGGGGTGGTCACATGCATCCACCACTAACAATGACATCATGTAGGCAGTACAGGTGATACGTTGAGGGTATTTAAGGCAACCTTCTCTTGACTGACTATCCCAATCATGCTCTTTTTCTTTTCTTTTTATTTTTTGTCGGTAAAATTGTACTTGCAAAGAGCTTGCTTAATGAAAATATGGACTGTTTAGAGACTGTCAGCAGTGAAACACTTTCATGAAGCATAGCACAGATTAAAAGCCACATTTGTCATTTGTGATTAGCAAATAGATTGCACCAATTATCCTCCCTAAACAAGTTACTAATGTACTATACAAAGTATACAAATGCTCAGTTAAAGGTGACAGATGTTGCCTTCTTCCGCCACTTTTGCAGCCTGCACTGTAAATGGGCTGAGCTAATTTTGTCCAAACATTTCCGCAGGAACCAGGTGAAACAGGATGAGATAAGTTAAGGATAGAATGCATGAGGGTGGGCAGCTCTTTTAATTTAGTTATCAATTAGCACCATTTTAATTGAAAATGGTATGAACTATTATGCCGATGCACATTTGCAGGGCCTAAGCACTATAATTAGTACTGTACCAGAATATAAATGGAAGTAGGGAAGATTATTCTAGTTGTTCATTTTATAACTGCTGACTTGCACCAATGGTTCAAGTCTGGGAGAAAGAACGAGCTGAGGAGAATGAGCAGACAATATCAGGAGAGAGGAATTTACAAGGAAGAGAAACAATTCGTCATCTTGGCTTTCAAAAAAGCCACTCTGGAAAATGAATATATGATGAACAACCCATACTGTATCTCAGAGAGGATCTGAATGAAAATAATTTAGCAAGGCAAACAGCAAAACAGATGTGTTGGTGACTGTGGCAGCCATTTTGTTTGCTCACATGTCAGCACTGGTGAGGAGAGCCAAACCCTTCCTCACTCATCCATCTTACCTCCCTGTTATTCATGAATCAAGGCTTTTCTTCCCAACAATATTCATTTCCAGTATCAGACCCAAGCTGTAGGGGGGACAAAAAAAATTGAAAAAATTATCAAAGGGCGATAACGCATGCAGAGTTTGACTCGGTTTGGATGAAATGATAGCCAATGGTGGGTTGGTAGGTTAAATAGTCAACGGTTGGTTATTGTGTCATCTATCAGGGCTTTTTCACACCATGGTTGGTTATTCAGCTGAAATAACCAACACAAATAACCAACACTGTGCAGAGTTGATTATTTGAACAACTGTTAGTTATTGTGTCATGTGTCGGGCACCGTTGACTATTTCAGCACACACTGGCTAGATCTACACCAAGCAGGATATGGCAATATGAAAGTGGTATGAAAGCAGTATGTCAGAGGCAGGAGCCACACTACTGCTTTATAGTAGGGGTGTGCACGGATCCCCCACTCCGCTTCACTTTCAGATCCGCCATTTTCAGATCGGGCCGCTCCGCCCCGCCCCCACTCCGCCTGTGCCCACTCCGCTCCGTTCAGAGCTCCGCATCCGGATCGGAGCTCCGTTCCCCCCCCCATAGGGGGGGTTACCGGGCCCTGCCGCCATCGTCGCCCATGCGGCGACGGCGGCAGAGCCCGGTAAGGGACCAAGGGAGAGGGGGACCTTACCTGCCTCCGTCCGCGGTCCGTCGCCGTCTTCAATTGAGCCCGCGGTGGAACCGCGGGCTCAATTGAAGACGGCGACGGGCCGCGGACGGAGGCAGGTAAGGGAGAGGAGGGCGGGGGGGTTACCGGGCCTTGCCGCTGTCGCCGCATGGGTGACAGCGACAGTGGCAGGGCCTGATAAACCCCACTTACCTTTCCGGCGGAGCTCCGGATCGAGGCGAAGGATCCACCTTCACCTCGATCCTCTCCGCCATGCTCCGCCGGCCCCCCAATCCTCTTCGCCTCCGCCTTAAGGGCAGGCGAAGCCCCCCACTCCGCTCCTGCTTCTCCGGTCCGATTAGAAGCGGAGCACATCCCTACTTTATAGTGGTACTGAAGGGCACTGACAGCTGTTGGGGTCCATGACACATACCATATACCACTTTCATAATGTTTTCATACCACTTTCATAGCGCGATATCCTGCTTGGTGTAGATCTGGCCACAGTTATTGTGTGACGATTACAGAGTCCCCTGGCAAGAACAACCAAAACAATGACTGCCACTCTAGATCAGCTGGCAGAACTCACAATGGCTGATGGGATATGAGTGTGAGCACTGAAGGGGAAGGAGAGGGCTGGGGATATTTATTTATTTATTTGTTTGTTACATTTATATACCGCCCCATAAACCAGCTCTCTGGATGGTTTACAAAAAAACATTGTTGACTAATAGTCAACTCAATGCTGGCCTTAATCCACACCATGGTTAATTATAATCATGTCATGTGGGGAGTACCCCCTCAATAATCAACTGTGGAGCTGACTGGAGTTGACCCACTATTGACTATTGTGTTGTCCAAACACAGCCTTTAGCTCCATACACCATTTTTAATGTAAAAAATAGACTCCACCTATTCAAACACAACAGAATGCACTGTGTCTTGAAGACAGTAGACTGCAATTGTGAATGTTAGCACAGCTTCTAGTTTGATTTTTTTAAATGTCATAGGAAAACTATTTTTGGCATAACAGGAATAGTATAGTGTTTCTTTAATTCACACTTGAAATAGGCTTATTTAAAAACAATGCAGCACATGGGCCTAAGCTTTATGGTGGCTCATGATGGCTGTGATGTTCTGTTGTATGAGGCTATGATGTCAAGTTTAATATAAAAAAATATTAATTAATAAGAAGGATTGAAAAGTTTAAAGAAAGTACTCACTGTGTATTTACAGCAGAATGGTAAGTATGAGGCCATAGAGGGGGAGTGAGTGCTAGATGGAAGGAGAGTGCTGATTGGATGTTTGTGTGGAGCATCTGGATTGGTGTGAGAGAATGGGAGGAGTCGGAGGACTGTGTGAGTATATATGCTTCTGCCGACAGGATAGGAGGGATGTTGTTGTTGTTGATGATGATGATGTTGTTGTTGTTGTTGTTGGATAAGTTTTGGATTAGAGATAGGAAGGGTCTGTGTGGGAGAGAGAATAGTGTAGCCTAGTAGGGGTAGAGTAGGGAGGAAAACCTGAATTAATACTTTGAAACATTTAAGAGAAATTACTGACTGAAACCATACGCATTGTGCTTTGTAACCATTACACTTGAGAACTGAGGAAACAGTTAAGCTTCTGTACCTGCACTAAATACTTGTTAATAAATTACACTTAATTACAACTGGTGTTGGTCCTTGGAGTACCTGGGAGGGGTATCGGTCTGTGGTGGCAATGGAAGGGAGAATTTGCGGTAAGGGTGCTGCGCTGTATAGCTGTGGAGCCTAAGTAGAGAAAGGTGTGTCACAGGGACGGCTGCAGCATTCCAAAGCTCTTGACACCTGCACCTGCGCTGGGTCCTTTGAGACAGGAAAGGAATAAAGGAGCAGTACAAGGTGGGGGTCATCACAATGACTGCTGTTGTTGGCTTTCCTTGGCTTGCTTGCGTAACAGGCATTTGATCTCTGTGAATCTGGAAATATCTGGAACTTGACGATGCTGCAGTTCTGAAAATTATATTGGTTTACAGGACAGCAGAAATGATGTCAGGAAAAATCGTCAGATCAGTGGAAGGTGAATAATATTTATCCTCAGACCTTGAAAGAATTATCCAGGTAAATTGCATCTCAGAGCCACCAGATGCTGCCTGGCTGAGCTGCTGGTGTAGGCTGGCCACTTATGAATCACCACAAAAGAGGAAATGCATCACCAAAAAAGCAGACAGTGATGTGCATAAAATTGGCATATGCTAATTTATATGTAAAGATGCAAGTTTTGAAATCAGTATTGCAATTTAAATAGAAATACAGTACATCTTAACAGAGTGTGGAGGACTGGGACCCCCTGTTGAGTCTGCTGCCCAAGAGTTCTTGTGGTTCTTTTTCTTTAAATCATAATTGAACATTACTGTCTTTCAAATAGAGGATGCCTTCAAATAGAAAACGGTCCTCTGGCAGCCCTTCCAATAGGACATATGGCCACCCTAGTGTGTGTGTGGTGAGGGAAGTGTCTTAAAAAGTTGGACAAGTATCTCAATGGAAGTGCTCAAACTCTCCCAAGTTGCCTTGGATTAATTTAAAAATAATCAGAGCTCATAGCCAAAAAATCAAAATCAAAATGGAAACTGTGGGCCAGGGCTTGCAAAGTTCAAATCTCCTTTGAGGTGAGCTTTTGTGACCCCTTAAGCTTAATTCCCAAGCCCAAGATCAGATAATTTCACCTATATCTTTAGTTTTAAAGCTGTTCTCTGGAGAAGCTGAGAGCTCCTCAACTATCTTTGAGAATGTGTGTTTTCAGCCAACTTCCAGGACAAAAAGCTGCCTTGAATATTATTTTTTTACTAGAAAGGCAGGGTATAAATCAAATAAATAAATAAGCTCTCTGTGATTTACAATGTGTTAATTTTAGAGGCTTTGGGTAATCCTGAAAGGTTAAAAATGACATGGGAAGCATTTTGGAAACTATTTTGAAGTGAATACCACCTCAGCTGCACTACATTAGTCCTTGCTAGAACTTACACATAGATAGCACCTCACTCCCCCATGACTTCATCATATCAACAAAATATAGCTCTCTAGTGCCAGACAGGTTGCAAAGAAAAGAGATTACTATTTTGCACTTAGTTAGAACATTCTGGGAATGGGTCTCTTGGACAATCCCACCTCTATAGTGACAGACTACACAGCCAGACCTGACACTAGCATTGTTGTCAAATGTAGAGAGCCACATAAACAGTTCATCCACAAGGAGCTTATTTTATTTCTTTTAGTAGCAGCGAAAATGGAAGTGGGTAAGTACTGGACTACTCAATTCAGAAGTATTTCTCGAGAATATGATAACTACCATTATCTAAAACCTGAGGAACCAACATAAGTTGGCAAAAGGTGCAACCAAGCAGAACCTCTTTCCAAATCTTCCTTTATTTCACCCACAACTACATTGTTTCTGGGTTCTCCAATTTCTCATTCTTCCTTTTGGAAATATTCTCTTTTGGAAAGGCCTATGATGGGCACAACCATTTGTTATCTCATATCTAGCTGGAATATTCTTGTAGGTGTTTGTACATGGACATGTTCTGTAGTGTAAAATTGTTTCTCTTGTTTGTTTTGTTAAGACATATATATATATATATATATATATATATATATATATATATATATATTATATGTATGTATCTGAATATCAATAAAATGTTGCTGGAGAAGATTCTCAATGGCTTCTATAATGAGAAAATCAGACAAACTTTATAATACAGCTTGTCCACCACTATAAATCTTCCACTTCAACAAGCAGACTCAGATGAGAAGGTGGTGTGTATTAGGGTGCACTTTGAGTTTTCAGGTGTAGAGAAATGAGGCTCCATCAGGCCTGAAAAATGTACTAAGTTAATAGAGTGAGGACCCTAACCCTAAAACATGCCCCATAATCCTTTGCAGCATACAGACAGTGAGCAGGGCTTTGGGGCAGAAGTCCAGGGCCCCACTCAATGGAATGAGCAGGAGGGCCCTGCTTATCTCATTATCTCACACACATTACATCTAAAGAACCTCCACCCCATAATAAAATTACCAATTTTTGTCACTGCATACAGGGGGTCCTTGGGAAAAGTGCAGAGGTCCTTGGGCATATACATCAATCTGGAAAGAGTTGTCGGGATTTTTAAAAGTTTGAAAACTGCCATGCCAAAGTATCAACAAATAAGCAAGAAATAGCCCATCTATTCTTTGAAAATTGCCTGGCCCCTCTCCTTCCTCTGAAACTCCATGTTGGCTGAAAGCAAAGTCTTTCTTTTTCTCTTTCTCTGCTCTTTATCCATAGATAGTATCCCTGCATTTTCTAATGTTCTTTGGTCCTGTGAAACAGAGTCTGTGATTAATCTTCAGATGAGCCAAAGATAATTGCCAGTTTCCCCCCTTGCCTAACAATAGTGTTTTCAACAATACAATCTCTTCCTAATGCTGCACCAAAGGACATCCATCTGTTTTCATCAGTCTGGAGAGAACATTTGGTCTTTCCAGCAGTGATAACAGAGTCAGTGTGGGCAGAAGCTGGGATGTCAGTGTAAGGGATTATGTAATGGAAAGAATGCAGAAGCTAGTTCTTAAGCATTTTGTGTAGGGGACTATTATTGTCTCCAGCCTCTTCCAAATATGATAAGCAGAAACTATAAAGGTAGCTTAAAGACCAGTCCTATCTCTGCTGAGTATGGGTAGTGTCACTGTTAAGCCAGCTTGTACTGGTGAAGACCCAATGTACACCAGGAAAGGATGCAATCCTATGCATGTTTAGACAGAAAAAAGTCCTAAAACTCCCAGAATTCACAGCCAAAATGCATAAGATTGAGCTAAGGCAGTCTTTCCCTATCGTGATGCCCTCCAAATGTTCTAGACCTCAAGTCCCATCATTCCTGATGATTGGCCATGATGGCTGGCAGGGCTAATGGGAACTGAAGTCCAAAACATCTGGAGGACACCAGGCTGGGGAAGGCTGAGCTAAGGGAAACCATGTTGCCATGGTGCCATTATTGCACTGACAGTATCTACATTACCAAGGTTGGGGGACTCACGTGGAGCAATGTGGGTGTGGCATAAAGAAGTGGAGTGGAACTTTATCAGAGTCCACTGGAGTAGTTACTAACTTAAAACCCTGACAACACTGTAACATTACACATGCAAAACAGGTGGTGTAAGGCCTTAGCTAGACCTAAGGTTTATCTCGGGATCATCCCAGGGTCATTCCTGCCTGCTCCCGGGATCCCCTGTGTGTCATTTACATGAACAGGGATGACCCCGGGACGATCCCGGGATAAACCTTAGGTCTAGCTAAGGCCTAAGTTAAAACACTCCCATGCAAGCCAATGGAGAAACCAAAATAACTGCTTATCTCCTCTCTCCATACAGCCATAAAGGAAAATAGGAATCTGACTAATCCTGCAGTGAAACATGTCCCACTGTGAAGAGTTTTCAGTATTCACCCAGGGAATACTAATCCTACCTATCAAGCCACACTGCATGGAGGAGCATGATAGAACTGGATGAAAAATTAACAGGCTTCCTGGAATGTTCTAAGGATGCTGTTTCTCTACATTTCAGTGCCCCTAAGTTGCCTCTTGTTTTTACTGTACTATTTTTGCTTTGCTGCTGAAAGTGCTTATGATCATGATGTCTCCATGGACTATTCTACATAAAGTATTTATTGTGTGCTCACCATTCCCTATTCACAATGCTTTACAGGTTCTTGAGATGACATTGTCACCCTACAGTTTCACTTCTGTGTCTAAAAAGCACTTTTGGTGAGTTTCTTTAAACCAGGGAAAGTGCAGTATTTAATTGTAAAACCAAAAGAAAAAAATTTTTTTTACTTCAATGTTTGTGCTGTTCCACTATACCACAGTGCCACCTAGAGGTTATGTAGTGGAAAAGAAGGAAAGTAAATGGTCTTCATATAGTGCTCGATCTCAATGCTACAGTGGATTAAGAGCCTTGGGTAGAAAAGCTCCAGTACAACGGTGTTTGCTTTGGTGGAGCAGCTGCCAGCATTGAAGAACTATACTATCAGATGATCCATATTGATCATCAGAAGGAGGGAAGTAGATGTTACAATGAAAGAAAGAAAACTTAATAACAATTAATAAGACTATGCTGATCTATTATGGGCTGGGCCACTAACGGCCTTTTACTCTTAAGAGGTACATGTGAGTCTAAATGCATTGCTTTAAGTTGCAAACATCATTTTACAAGTGAACATAACAGCCATAGGAGAGGTGATTTTTAGGAAAGTTTTTAAATTCTTCCCTCACTTCCCTACATGATTCTGCATTAATTCACCCCTGCACATTTATGGAGGGAGGTTTTATCCTTTACTCATCATGCTGCCAAGTTTCATCTCTTTATCTTTAAAAATGACAGAGATGTAAGCATTTTTTTTATTCGCCATAGGCTAATGGAACAGCTGACTGTCGAACATTTGACAGTTGAGCTGTCAAATTTTTAAATTCCTAAAAACTCAAGGGATGAAGGGAACTGTTTCAAATTTGGCAAGCCTAAAACCCTCCTTGTGAGCTATCGTTGTGCTGAGTTTCATATCTTTATCTTTAAAAATGACAGAGCTGTAAGCATTTTGGTTAATTGCCACAGCCTATTATGAAGCAGTTATCTGAAAATGGGACAGAGCTCCGAACGACCTTCGCTCCATACTGTGGGTATCCAATGGTTTTATAAACACCCCCTAACTACACCAAATGTTCGGAGCTCCATCAGAGTACCGTCGGACCCCCAGATTTTTGGTGTGGTGCACACACCCCTAGTATTCTATGTCCTGCCGGACTGCTACCAGCAGGGTGGGAATAGCAGCAGAGATGACCTCTCTACCAGCCTTTATTTTATTTTTCTAGATGAGACTCTGACAGGTCACACTGCCAAGCATTGGGCCAGAAGTGGGGAGACCACAGGTTACATCAGATCCTAGTCTCTCCCCTCCTTTTCTTGACTACTAGAACACACACACCCTTTCTTTCTTTTTTTTACCTCTATGAGGTTGCCCAAGGTCACTTTACCAGACTTGGGAAGCAGCCATCATGGTCGTTTCTGCAGGACCTGGGGAAAGGGATCCAAATGCTGACTCCCCCTCCAGGAACTGTAGGAATGTCTCTATGGCTTTAGGAGGGGGACTCTGACATATTCTTTGGTCCCTGACACACTCTCCCATGGACCATAGGATTAATCTGCTGAGCTTAGAAACACCGTTCCCATATAGACGGAACTTTGTTGGACCATCACGCTGTGGCAAACCTTCACAGATGCGTGGCATCCTTGCAATCCAAATTGTAAAGAGCCTACTTTTTATTCTGTGACACATAAAGGTTAACCCTCAATAAGAGTACATATTTGTCAGCATCTTGTTATCTGTAAAATTAAGTGCAGCTTCTCATATCTGGCTTCCTTGAACCAATCATGAAGCAGTCCTTTGTACTTTACATTTGGATCATGGATCCAGTCATTCTGCTCCTTAGATATTAAAGTACCTCCTTTACAACATAACAGCCTTTCTACTGATAAGAGTATGGAGAACCCAGGCAATTATTTCTGGGAGAATTCCAAGCGTCAAATGAAAACAGTGACCTTGTGGAATGCAGACAACATAACGATCCAAGTGAGGGACAATCATTAGTGAAGTTTCTCAGTTAAAAAAAAAAAAAGGAAAGGAAACAAGAAAGACCACCTGATGACAGTTAGCCCCTATGCAATACCAATACATAATCACACATTCTGAAAAAGAATGCAGTAATGCTTGGAAAAACCTTGACATGGTATTAGATGGTTAACGTCCCCAATATCAATAGAGCCTAACTTTAAATTTGGTAATCAGGCATCTAAATTATTGGCACATGGCTTCCACACACACATCACACACACCCATCAGAAACTGTTGCTTCCATCTAAAATAATGCAGATGGCACAGTATTCCCCTTGGGTAACATTAATTCGGCTTTTGCAGAACATTATTCCATCGTATACTATAAGGAAAAGGCCTATCTGTAGAAATCTATAATTAAAATTTAAAAATAAAACTGCAGCTTTGAAAGAGTCACGGAAAGACCAACTTGTGAAGGAAGTCACACATGTATTCAAGAACTTCCAAAGCAGTAAAATATCCAGAGTAGACAATTTCTTATCCAAATTTTAGAAAACGATTTCAGACGACCTGTTTGCTTGTTTCAATGCTGCTTTCAGTGCAATATTCTTCATGGATCGCTGTCCTTCTGGCCTTTGTCAAGAAAGATTGTGAATGATCCCCAAACAAGGTAAAGATGAATCCCTCACTTCAGGGATAGGAACCTGTGGCCCTCCAAGTGTTGTTGGACCACAACTCCCATCATCCCTGAGCATTGGGAGTCAGAGTCAAACAACATCTGGAGGGCCACAGTTTCTCATTCCTGCCTTATAGAGTCATACCGACCAATTGCACTTATAAAGCCTGTTGTCAGATTTTTTGAAACCATCTTGGCATAGAAACAAAATATTTTTCCTATTAGTCATAATGAAAGGCTTGGGAGGTTTTATGCCAACCGGACAACTGGCAGATTGTTTTAGAAGAACTTCAGGCAATATTTATTTGGCAAAGTGGATCGATCCGCCACTTAAAATTCCCTCTACAGGCACCACAAAGTATTTGATAGCATGGAACCGTTAGCTGAATATTTTGTTGCATAATTTTGATCTATTTTAGTAAAACAACGTGGACTTTAGGTTGAGACCACATTTTCTTTGATAAATTTGAGTTAGGAGCATCAGGCAGGGTTGTACCTCTCACCAAATATGTTCACATTATCAATAGAACCTTTGGCAGTGAGTCTTCGCATGGGGCCTCAAGTTACTGGTCTAGAACTTGAGGGACATATGGACATTTCACATGATCAGATTAAATGTTTGCTGATCATATGATCTTTCATGCCACAAACTCAGACATTTATTTATTATTGTTACAGAACTGGAACTATTGGGGACAATTTCTGGCCTCAGAATAAATAATTCACAGCCTGAGATATTGAATGTGTCTGCCCCAGTGAATACAAAAGCTCAGCTGGGAAAGATGTACAAGTTTAAATAGTCATGCATGACATTAATGTACCTGGGAATCAATATCACTTCAGAATGGGAGAATGATTTCAAAAGCAGTAATGCACTTAGAAAACAAATAAAACATGGAGTCAGATACATGGGTCAAATGGAATTTGTCCTGGTTTGATTGTATGACATAGTAAAAATAATAACTTATCCATGTTTACTTTTCTATCATACATTCTGGTATGTATCTGATCCCATCAAGCAGAGGCAACTTGAAAAAAAACTAATTTGGGGATCAAAGGGGTGGTAAAGACCATTGTTGGGGGAGCAAGGATTTAATCATGCTTTATAGGACCTTAAAGAACTGTGATTGAAAGTTGGGGGAATATTTTAGGAAATGCTTTAGGGGAGCACCCACTACTCCTAGGACAAATGGGAATGCTAGAGAAATGGGGGCTTAGGCTTACAGACTTCATCTGGGCAAAAAGGAAATTCAGGATGGCTTTTATAGGATCAAACAGTTGGAGTGGGCTTTCTACACCACCTCATTCAACTTCCTTCTCAGTACAGGAATTCCAGAGCTAGTGTATCCTCAGCAAATGGCTGCCAAGCCTTTGCGTGAAGAGCTCCAACAAAGGAAATTCCACGACCTCTCTAGGGAATTGATTCCATTATTGAACTGCTCTCACCATCAAGACATTTCTACTAATGTTCAGCCAAAATCTACCTTCTTGTAACTTGTTAAATCTAGCCTTGCCCTCTGGATGCAACCTTAATTTTTTCAAATAATATGAACTGAGATGGAGTAACTCTTTCCTATTTACTTTACTAAGATAACACAGCTAACTACTTGCTTTACTGGTCCAAAGGCTGAACACTGCAGTGCTTTAGAACAAGGACAAATAGCTGAAATTCAGCTGAGCACATTCATAAGGATGGAAAAAAGCTGAAATTCAGAGGTTAGCTATAAGTACCTTTACTTGGATGAAGATTTACAAATCTGGGATCCCTAGGCACAAATGTGCCCCAGATACCTCTCCTCTGGAGATGTTCATGCTCAGTTTTTATCATCATCATCATCATCATCATCATCATCATCTCAGGTTGGAGAAGAACAGGTTAGTAGCTTGGCATAACATTTGCATAGAAGGGGTGTTTATATGAAAACTCTCACATGTTCAGTTCAAGGCCTTGTTCACTGCAACCAGGACGACCGTTTTGAGCCTTTCAAAACAAGTTACTTCCGCAACTAAAAATCACGCTATGCCAAACTACGGGATGTTGCCCACATGGAAACAACAGCTTTGATAACTTAATACATAGAGAACAAATCTCAGAAGGATCTAAATCTGAGCTGGATAGAAATGTGTTATTATATCAACCTTAATAACAAATCAAAAACTGTACACATGGTTAGCCTAAAAATCAGTATTGAGGGGGCTGCCTTAACAGCAACGGTTTGTCCCCGCTTTAGGGAGAAAACACCATGCTTTTGCAGCAGCAGGGTGGCATTGGGTCATCCCAACACATCCTTCCCCCTCCCCATCACTCGGCTTCCAGTGACCAATAGGAGGTCACCTTCCACCCCGGAATGCCCCTGGTGCAGCGCCGTAGTGAGGACAGACGTGATGAGCTTGCTATGACCGGAAAAGTTTGGGTAGGTCATAGATTTTTCCAGTGTACATATTTGTCTCTTTGCTCCGTGTTGGCAGTGAATTGGCAGCTGCATCGTATAACCGACGAAGCGCCACTTTGCAGCAACCGTGTTGCAAAGACGCTATTTAGACAGCCCTAAGGAATAGCCAGCCCCCAGTTGTATTACCTTTTCTTCATTAGCTGATCCCAATAGATCAGTGGTGGGCAACTTGCAGCCTGCTGGCTGCATGTGCCTCTAGGGGGGCTTTTGCAGCCCCCTGCCTACAAGGTGTAACCCTGACTGCAGCTGTGCTGCCAGATTCCTAGTTATTCTGCTGAAAAACAAGGCACACAGGGAGTGTGACCTTGTTTCCCACCAGAATTCTACTCCCCCGCAGCCCTGCCAAACTGGGCAATGTGTGATTCTGCTTGGAAGCACAGCATACTCTCCCCCGTATGTGTTTCCGAGCAGAATTGCTTGGAATGCTGCCCCATGGCCGCTTCCCATTGTGCTGGTGGGTATGGATGGATGGGGTCATGGCCCCTGGTGGGTTCCCAGTGGTCTAATGTGGTACGTCAACCCTCCAAAATTGCCCACCCCTGCAACAGATAATGGTGTCATGTTGTTAGTTACTTTTTCTATTTCCTGCAAATGTTTGCTTTAGTGCTGTTCCCAAAATTTCGACCATTCCATTTTTAGCATTTGGTGGGTGGGGTAGGTGGGTGAAATGAAAACCTGGCTGAAAGAGGCTGCAAGAAGTGAGAATTTCAGAGATTTTTTCTCCTTGTGGGAGGGGGAAAGGGTTTCCACATACCTTTTCAAATGTAGCCAGTTGTTTAGGGGTCTTCTTTCTTTCTTTTTATTTTCTTAAAATACCCCTGGCATTTTCAGGAGCCCAGGAGTACTTCCTAAATGCTTATTTGAGAGGGAGAGGTCACATGGTCTCCAATAGGCATCACTAAGAACTGCTGGGTGTCTCCAAATACCAGGGAAGGGGGGGGTTCTTTTGAAAAATTAAAAAGTAGGAAGAAGCCCCTCTCAGCAAATGACTTCACTTAAAAATGGTGTGTGGAAAACCTGTCCCAATCCCCAAGGGAAAGAGAAATTTCCTGAAAATAGGAGGCAGTAGTTTGTTTACATGTGTGTTAGGTTATTTAAAATTTAAAACTTTAGTTAAAATGCCATTAAAAAGTGTTAAAAATGGAAGCGATGACTCCAGGCAACTTTGTCCATGTTGTTTTAGGGATTATATTCCATTATGTTTGGGACTTCCGCTTTGTTTTATATGTTCAGTGATTGTACTGATATTCCCATCTTCTCCTCAAATAGTCCTTGATGGTTTCCTGTCCTTATTCCAACAGGCTACCCTGGTTTTAGATCCTGCCTCATTATCTCATTGTTTGCTGTCCAAAATGAGGTTCTGCTGAATTGTGTAGCCTCAGCATGGAATGTTTGCCACTGTTATACAATGTAGGTGTACAGTCATCAAAAATTTAGGACAAGATCTTTTTGTGTGTGGGAGGGCGGGCTTGCTTTTTATTTCCTGGTAAAAGTAGCTGCATACAATTCAGAAACGTATCTGGGTTTTGAGCCCAATGGTTTGTTCTGCTGTTTTGAACATTACCCAACTGCTCTTCCCAAGATGGAGTGAGCTGTCATTTTGATCTGGTATCTAGAAAAGCAATATGCAGTACTTAAAATGCCTGGGCTAGCTTTGTTTGAGCGCCTGTTGTTTTGATTCGGCAAGGAAACAGAAATATATTCTTTAGGATGAATTGAGAATGACAATGGTTTTGTTAAAACATTGCTGTCCTTGGAATGTGTATATGCTATGCTTTCATGCAAGCCATCCTGATCTACATGGGGATGTACTGCCAAAAAAATAGGAGTCATATTCGGGCATTATGCCTGAATATGATACAATAACATGCATAAGGGTTACTGGGCCATGTGTGCTGGCCCTGCCTCCAACATCCCTGTGCATGCCTGTCCTACCATCTCACCTCACCCTTCCTTTGTAGAGCATGGAGAGCTGCAGGGGGCTTCTACTCACATTCCCCCTGCCAGGGAGATTGGGGAAAGGGTGGGTGAGTGCAGCCCCAGCTCCCCTATATGTGTCATACAGAAGGCCGATCTTCAGATAAACAGCACCCTGGGTGAGGAGTGCCTTGGATGCCCCCTCCCTGTAGTCACCGGGTCATGGGGCCTGGCGGAGGTGTGATGTTGGTCCCTCCTCGACTCAATTTAGCACCTCGACTCAATTTAGCAACTCAGCTCAGCACCCCCGAGCCATCACCAAGCTCATCCATCACTATGGCCAGGCCTGGTCACATACTAATTATTTAAATTATTATGATGGAACAGTAACTTTATAAAAATGCAATGGTGAATCTAAGTCCTACAAGCTCTTTCATGGAAGGAGCAGCTTGTAACATTGATCATGCGATCATTATCCATACCCCTTTGCCAGCAGAGGTTCACTTGACCAAGATGTGAGGCAGGGCCTTTTCAGTGGTGTAGAACTTTGGGAGGCCCAATTTCCCACACTCCTAATGACATTTTCATGCTCTCTCTCTCTCTCTCTCTCTCTCTCTCTCTCTCTCTCTCTCTCTCTCTATATATATATATATATATATATATATATATATATATATGATTTTGGGTTGGTTTACAGTGAACACCTACATATACAAAAGAAAGCCCTATTGGATTCAGTGGGGTTTACTCCCAGGGAACAGGGTATTGAATTGCAGATTAAGACTGATATCCTCTATACACTTACTTGGGAATAAATCCCATTGAATACAATAAGGCTTACTTCTGAGTAGTTAGTGTATACAATTGCAGTGCAATCCTATTTCCTAACCCTTGGGAGTAAACCCAAATAAATCACATGCATAGGATTGTGCTTTTAGTTACTCTCTCCTCCTGTGAGTGTTTCAGGCTACAATTGTATATTCACCACGCATTGAATTTATAAAGCTTATTTCTGTGTAGACATCTGTAGAATTGCACTGATAATCTCTGCCTATGGTGTTTAATTCTTTGGTGTCTTATTTGATTATTTAGATTGTGTTTTGTTTCAATTTGCTATTCTGAGCTGCCTTAGGGGCTCTGCGGAGAGAGTCAAAAGGCAGAGCTTAAACATTTTAACAAAGAAATACTTCTTCATTTTGCCAGAATTTGTTTGCAGTCAAAGACTCCTATGTTTTGGGTTTCCATAATAACAGCATGATATCTTTAATGTTTTTCTGCAGAAGAATATTTATTGGTTCACATCTTAGGGGAAAGATAATGGGTAAAAAGAAAAGGTACAAAGAAAGAAATGAATGTGCATGTCTACATGGGACTTTTATCCCGGGGTTGTCCCTAGGTCGTCCATGTGCATTCACATGATGCACAGGGGATCCCGGGGGCAACCTCAGACAATGCCTCCATTTTCCCAGGATAACTGGTTCCCCAGTTATCCCGATTTCCCCATGGTCCCAGGACCATCCTGAGACTGCAGGAGGTGTGGGCGCCTGTCCCGCCTGGTGCCCGCTTAATCGCAAGTAAGCACATCACCAGAAACAGGCACAGAGCCACACGGCGTGGCTCTGTGCCCATCAGGGGAGTGGGTGGCAGCAATTTCACCTAGCCTAGGATGGCAGGGAGGGCGTTTGGGGGCTGATTTCAGGAGGATTTCCCCCCCTTATTTTTCGTTGGAGTGGGGCCTCACACTTGCACAATCAGCCCCACTGCTTCCCCCGCTCCAAAGGCATCTGCAACATTCTGCTTTCTCCCAGGACATTGTGTGCCGCATGTGAATCCAGGGGGAGGATCTCACAATCAGCATATTGTGAGATTCTCCCCCCTCCAAGGGCTACAAATCAAATTAGCCACATGATTGAAATTGCTACGAAGTGTTAACCATTTTGCATAGTAATGACAATTTACAGGAAGGGAAATAAGTTATGTATTAACATGGTTAAGCATCACTCCTGGAGTTCAGTTTAAATGAAGCTGATTTGCAAATCAAACAATAGACCATTTCCTGGCAAATAGATAAGATTATGCCATATACAGGTATGTTTGCAAATGTGTCTCATATTCCTGAATTCAAGCTTTCAGTCAGCCTCCTACTTGCATCTGTGTGCACATACACAAGCAACTGGAGAGTTATTCAGACTAAACAGATGGATAATCATAATGTGAGCAGATTGGTTAAGAGGCAGAGTGTAGGATGTGATGGCATTCCCCTCTAAACTTAGGAATTCAGGCAGTTTTTCAGAAAGGAGCAAACAAATATCTTGCAGCCTAATCCTGTGTATCTTTTGCTAGTCATTGTTCCACAGATCAGTGCATCCCAATTGTATGCACACGTTCGTTCAGCAAGCAGCATTCACTTTTGTGGACTTATTCCTCAATTCACATGCATAGGAGTGCACTGCAAGTTGCCCTTTCTCCCATGCCAGTGTTACTCCTATCATAAAAAGTAGCAATGCTGGTGAGGGAAAGAGACAGCGCGTGGACTTCTTCTCCCACATAACCCTGGGATGCTTACACTACTTACAAGGATTTGCCTGCAGGAGCTACCTCACCACCACTTGGGACGCGGAGAATTACTCACAATTGTTTCTCTGCTCTCAGGAGTGCTAGAGAAATATCTGCGTCTTGTTCCACCCCAGGATGGGTATATGTGTCAGCTTTGCTTTCTCCCACATTTTTTTTTTTAAATCAAGCCTTTTTATCCTGAATATGGAGAACTTCATGAATATTGTCATATTTTTTTAGCAAAACCAAACTGAAATTAAATTCTTGCCAATCCTGACCCCCAAAGTATCACAGAACTGTAATTAGATGTCATGGCAAAGTTAATCTGAGCTAGGCCTAGATACAAAATTTGGAGGATCACAGATCCCCATTGCAAGTCAGAGGCAAGCTTGTAAAACCCTCAAATTCTTCCATGGCGCCAATAAAAATCAAAGAGCCAGTGCAGTGTAGTGGCTAAAGTGTTGGACTGGCAGTCAAGAGATCCAGGTTCTAGTCCCCACTTAGCCAGGTGAAGATGTTTTTATTCTCCCAACATTTTAACAGTCTATAAATTTTAACTTGGTGTTTTAAATTTGTAATTTTGCATTGATGCTGTTTTTATCTGGTTGAGCTTTTATATTGTATTTTATATAATGGTTTTATACTGTTGTTTTATACTCTGAATGGTTTTAATTTTTGTGAACCGCCCAGAGAGCTCTGGCTATTGGGCGGTATAGAAATGCAATAAATAAATAAATACATAAATAAATAAATAGAAACCCACTGGGTGACTTTGGGCCAGTCACAGACTCTCAGCCCAACCTACCTTACAGGGTTGTTGTTGTGAGGATAAAATGGAGAGGAGGAGGATTATGTACACTGTCTTGGGTTCCTTGGAGGAAAAAAGGTGGGATATAAACGCAACAAGAAGAAGATGGAGAAGAATAACTGGCTTCCCCTGCCATCTCTGCCGACCCTTGCCATCTGAAAAAGCCCCCCTCCCTCCCAGCCCCCACTACAATTCACTCCCGCCCTTTCCCAATTATCTGGCAAGTTCCAATGGTCAGAGCAACAGCAGGCACACACCGAGAGGAGTGGACAAGAGTCTTTCCCCCTCCTTCTCCATCACCTTGACACCTTGGATAGCAGTGTACTGGACGTACTGCCTGAGGCACCATGGACAAGACAGAGCTGCTGTAATTGAAGGAGCACCCAAGACATGTCCCATGTCCTGCCCCGCCTTCAGTATTTGCATCCCAGCCTGCTGTTACCTGGTACACCAGGGAGAGGGAGGGGGGAAAGGACATGCACCTCCGGTCTTTCTTCTTGCTACACACTGACCACTTGTTTCACTGTGGGTTGCCAGGGAAGGGAAAGAAGGGCAGGAAATGTGTTTTGAGATGGAGACGGGAACTGGGGACTTAAAAGGATGGCAAAGGTTCATGGGAAGCTTTGGCATTTTTCTGAGCCCTTGGGTTGTCTTAGAGAAATTATCTGAGTTTTTCAGATTTTAAGCTGTGTTAATCCAAGGAGGGCATCTCCAACTGTAACCAACTGCGCTGTTAAAGATGAGAAAGTATCAAACTATCCTAGCAAACTATCCATTATTTTGTACTGCTGTTAATACATCCCAGCATATCTCACATAGTTTCTGCATTACAAACCTGGGTATGGAATGCTGGCATTACTACAATTTGTTCCAGTTTGCACAGTTCTCGGATATCTCTATTAGGCATACGTTACTGTACTTAATTACACTAATTAAACCCATTTTCCATTGTTTTGAATGGCCATTTCTGGGATGTTGTAGGAATCCATTTGTTAGGTGGAACTTAGTGTATTTTTGGCAGCTCGAGGTGCAAGAAATTGGGCCAGCTGGCAGATATTTTGTTTTTTGTTTTTATTTGCACAATGACAATTTGTGCAAAAATGCAGCCGTAAATAGTGTGATTTGCACAAAATTGTGGCTGTGAATAGGGTAATTTGCACAAATTGCAAGTGCAAATTACACCATTTATTGCCACAATTTTGTGGAAATCACACTATTTATGGCTACATTTTTGCACAAATGGCTATTTGCACAAATTTAAAAAAAAGCTTCCCTGATTTGGGAACTTACCTGCAGCTTGGCTCAAGCCAAATCAGGGCCATTGTGGGGATCCACTGGCACCCAAAAGGACCAAATTTCCCTGCAATGGACATCCCTACACCTGATGTAGTACGGCAAACATGACATGATATTTTCTCCATCATCCTGATAACAAATATTTTATATAGAAAATTGTTGCCCTATGCTACATACCTTGTACCGTTTAAATGTGTATCTTCTTATTTCCAGTAACAACTATTCTATCACTTTTTCAAATATAATGACAGTGTAACCTTAGTTGAAAATAGGAAAGCAGGAGGCGGATACAAAAAAACCCCTATGCAGGCTCAAAAGAATTATAAGAGAAAACATCATTTTTATGACATTTTGATTTTTTGTTTGTTTCTTTTTTCTTTTTTGAGGAAGGCATTTGTTTTGCTCATAATGGTTTCATTTTCTTCATACACATCACAGCAACGAAATACACAGAAACCAAAATACAAGGGAAAGCTAGATAAATAATTAAAGAAGAATGAAAAAAGGTTGCAGCATGCTGACAGCAAAGCAGCAAGTCTAAAAGAATGAAAGTTAATATTTATTATGCTTGAGGCAAAAGCCCAGACTGACAATAATAAGCCTCCTATTTCTCGCATTTTTCAGTCCTTAACCTCAGAATGCTCATTCCTGAGATGATATTACAGAATTTTTAACCAAGGTGGTCTGCAACTTCTGGAACATCTCCTGTGCAAGTATCTGACTTGTATGCCCTTGAAATCGAGCAGATCACTGAAGACAACTTTTGTTCTTCATTACTTTATTCTTATTATTCCTTTAACTCTTTATATTATTATTATTATTATTATTATTATTATTATTATTATTATTTATTTATTTATATAGCACCATCAATGTACTAGAGTACTTGTGCATGTCACTGTCATAACCAGGGCCTCTCACAGATATTATGTTGAAGAAGTCTCACAAATTGTGGATGGAGGAGGAGGAAACATAGGCTGTAGTCTCACTCTTCTGCATAATTGGAAAATAGTCTGCTAAATGTTTCTTCATTTGAAACAAGCAGAATATTCCTCTAACTCATTGGTTTTCTGCTCAGACATAAGACAGAAAATCCTCTGCATGTCCACTCAAAAGCTGGCAGAAATGAATTACTCCACAGCCTTTTCAAATAGCATCCCAAATACGAAGCCTCTGCATGTCTCCTCAGAAGTAAGCAGGACTCAATCACCCAGTTGCTCCCTCTCCCCAGTAGGGATAAGCTCTCTTCTCCGATCAGCAGCTAATCAGATAAGAGCTTTTCTCTGCTGAGCCCTGAGAAAGGGAGCATTTTCAGTTATTAGTTGGATTTAAGGTGGATTGCTGCATTGAGCAAGGGGTTGAACTCAATGGCCTTAGAGGCCCCTTCCAACTCTACTATTCTAGGATTCTATGAATCTACCCTTATTCAGAGAGCTTCTCTAGGGCCTTAGCTAGACTTAAGGTTTATCCCGGGATTGTCCCAGGGTCATCCCTGTTCATGTAAATGACACACAGGATATCCTGGGAGCAGGTAGGGATGACCTTGGGACGATCCCAGGATAAACCTTAGGTCTAGCTAAGGCCTAGTATTCATAGCTCAATGTTGTTTAGCACTTTATTGTTCTGTCTAGCTTGAGATGGAGAGAATGGGGCAAAGGCACATGATGCAGTTAGTCTTTGGAGCCTGACCATTACTGGGTGAGGTGTTCTGAAGGAACCTATTGTATGTCACTCTAAGCTCGAAGGAGAAAGAGCTGATACAGTGTAGCAGCTAAAATACTGGGCCAGGAATTAAGAAAGCCCTGGTTTGACATTTGTCTCTGCAAGAATCTCACTAAGGAAGTTGGGCCTGAATGTGGATAGACATACCCCATACCTACCATCTTAGACCTCTTGAAGCTAGTTTTTGGTTTTGGTTTTTTAATAGGACATATTGATAAGACAGTAGCTGGTGACAGTGCTTAAGAGACGCATTAAGTCATGTAGTGGAGGGGAAAGTGGGATTTTTTTTAAAAAAAAAATCAAACTAAATTTTGCTGACAATTTAAAAGCAGGAAAGCATGGACTGTCTTATCACAGTACTTGCTTGAGTCAGTCAAAAGCATTTCGAAGGCACAGCCAGTACCACTGCTCTGGAAGCTCTTTCATGTAGAGCAAGATCATCATATATCTAACACTGAACAAACGGCCATTTGGCTCATTTCAAGCAATGGCACCTCTTTGTTCTTTCCCACTTCCCTCTGCCCCACCATGAAATTAATATTTGAGGAGGAGGGGGCTGGAAAATGCTGAGTCCAACTTTCCACGTAACTCTACACAATAAAGCTGTCACACTTTGACAAATCAATACCCAGGATTGGCAAAGCTCTACGAAAAACTGGATCATGAGCAGATTAGAGCCATAAAGCAATTCAAATAAGTCATAATGGAAAGAGATTGCCTAAATGCAAATTTTTGTTGAAGGAAAAGTGTTTGATACAATAGATGAGTATCTCTCAAAGGTATTGAGCTGGAAGAAGCGTCTGGGAATTTGCTTTCTATCGGTCTGTGGAACACCTCTCTTTAAAGCCATTTTGCAGTGTTGTAACATGTCTTGAAATTATAAAAATGGGTTACCTCCATCACTGTACTTGAAAAGAACAGGATATTGGGTGGTGTGATTCCAAGCCTCCAACCATGATACAAGACAATGAAGAGGTCTGCTATGCAATCCAGCAAATAAACATCTCTTCACACATGATGGGAGTGTGACTGCTAGAAGCTATCCTCTGAGCTTAGTTAGTCTAACAAAGCTAGGCAGTCATCTTTTAACTAAAATTGAGAATTTTCCCACAGTTAAACCAGCACTATACCTCAGGGAGAGTCTTTTTGGAGAAGCCTCTGGTGAGTGGATAGTCTAAGGGACAGCCACCCACCCACCTCCTCTCAATTCCACCTGCTTAACCCTGCAGCAGACTCTGAGATCTGCCATCTCTAATGTCCCCTCCCCCTCTGATAGAGGCTGAGTTCCCATGGGTCAGGGGAGAATGGTCATGAGCCTTTAGCATCCTAATTGATAAGCTCCTAGGAAGATTCATCCTTAATTTTTCTAGAGTCTCAGAGAAACTCCACTCACACTTCCTGTTTTGGCTGGTATACTTCTGTTCCTATTCCTCCAGATTCTGAGTCTGGTTCAGGGCCGCAAACCCCTTCTCCCACACTAAGGAGAACAGGCTTGATCCTGACACTGGATTCTCAGACATTCATTGCATGAACCCATGGTGACCACCTTATTACCAGATATATCTGATCTCCCATCCCTCAGAAATGCAGGGGACTTATTGATTTATTTAGAGCATTTAGATTTATTTAGAACATGCAGCCCTTCCTTTTTCCTTTGTTTGTGATAGCTTACAAACATGGTGAGAAAACATTTAAAGCATCAAAGCAGTAAGAAGGCTGAGGCTGGAACCAAGGAATAGCTCTTAATAGAGTTAAAGGTCGTTCTGTTAGTTGTCTCTGCTAAAACTATTCTGTAAATTCATGTGGTCAGTATGCAAAGACAACTTTATGATAGCAAGTGGTCTGCATTTATTTCCAAAATCCTTGCACTCAGTATTTGGACATATTTGGGGGACATGTTCTGTGTGGGGGTGGCCTGCAAGTTTTGGCAAGCACATTCGTCTTGCTTTCTTTGACACAGCATGGGCTAATCAGGGCAAGAAAGTCATTTTTGTCTTACAATAAAAAATCAAAAGGCAACCAAACCCAGAGAGCAATTGGGAACATCTTGATCACATCACATCAAAGAAGGCTCAGATGACAAAGAAAAAAAGTTAATTCAACCTAATAGTTGAATAATATGTCCAGCTGAAATAGTGCAAGGGAATTTTCTTTGTGCTGGAACAATATGAAGTAGAATTACATTGTTATGAGGAGTTTTGACACAGAGATTGTTCCTAACTTTAAAATGTTTCTGAACTTCTGCCATTAAATTTATTCATGTGGTACCCCAGATTAGCTCCCAACATCCCAAGAGCCTCGTAAAAGAGCACCGAAAGTATTGTTAATCTCTCTCTCTCTCTCTCTCTCTGTCTGTCTGTCTGTCTCTGTCTCTCTCTCTCTCTCTCTCTGTCTCTCTCTCTCTCTCTCTCTCTCTGTCTCTCTCTCTCTCTCTCTCTCTCTCTCTCTCTCACACACACACACACACACACACACACACACACACACACTATTTTGGGCCACTTGATTTTATGTCCAGCCTCAGAGTAAGACTGTTGGAACATAAATCAGTGACTTCAAAGAAGTGTCATGGTGTAGGACCCTGAGAGTTCTGAGTTAACAGATCTAGGAGAGCATATGGATACAGAAGGTTGTCATAAGGTTCTTGCCTCCTTGAAAACTAGTTCTTCAGGAAGGCCTGAAGGACCAGCTCCCCTGTGCTAGAGGAGGTGATGTTGCTGTCCTTAGATGTTGGAGACTCTATCCATGAAGACAGAGAAACTCCCATATGCTGATACTCTGTATGTTGAGGAGGTTGATGTTGGAGAAGCAAATCCTAGAACTGTTGTCAGTGGCCTAGTGAAACATGTTCCTTTAGAAGCGATGCCACTTCCATGTTGTTGCAGCCCAAGACCAGGTCTCTTTAAGTGAGAAAGGCTTAGTCAATAGGGAGGTGGGGCTAACCAGCCTAAAGGAAGCCAAAACTATACTTAAGGCTCAGTTGCATTCTGCTGCTTGTTGGAGCAACATAAAGGCAAGATTGTATAGCTTCCAGCATCATTCAAAAATCTCTGTGGTGCTGCTCTATTTGCTGCCCCTCTGGGAATCCAGATTCCTCCTTGGTCAGAATCTGTTGAACCTATTTATTTATTTATTTATTTATTTATTTATTTATTACATTTCTATACCGCCCAATAGCTGGAGCTCTCTGGGCGGTTCACAACCTGACTGGCCCTAAGTCCTTGAATGTGAACCAGGTCTCATAGTGACCAATGAGACCTCCCCTCCCTGGAACAACAGGTTGTACTAGCTGAAATAGAACAAGAGAGTCTTGTCAACACATTATGCTCAGGTCTCAAACAAATTACTACTAGAAGATATAGTTCTGAAAGACGTTTTCCTGAAATAGTTGTAAAAGCAAAGCACCACACTAGGACAGAATATGTTCAATGTGGGACAGAATATGCCTTTTCCCATGGGAGATATACACATTTCTTCCATCTCTTTTGAACTAGGGATGTCAGAGAAATCTTCCATGGATTCAAATGAGTTCAGATTTATGTGCATTTGACCTGAAGATTCCACAGTGGACTGGCTTTTTTTGGACTTGCATGGACTTGCAGGCTGTTGCTTTATTTTGGGGGCAATTTGTGCAAATTCACATTTTCACTAATGTACATTTGTGGTGGTGGAATGAAATTCTCATACATCCCTAAAAATAAAATAAATAAATAATATAAAAATAAAAATCCAGTTCCATAAATGAGGAGACAATGAAACAGAAGACTGACAATCCATGAAACACAGATGGAACAGTTTTAACAAAATCCTACTTTGAACATGTTCAGAAACACAGAGAGACATTCGTCTAAATGTCTGAAGAAGGCACCAATTTGATATATTGCTGAAGAATATCTTGCTGTTTTCTGTTCTGATGCTGCAGTTGTTGCATTCAGGAATGCAATCTGAGAGTACTACCTCAGAGAAGGAGTTGGATATTGGATATTATTGTTGCCAGCAATCTGAACACGAATCAGCAGTGTGAGATAGCCACTATAAGGGCTAACAATTTTGGGCTGCATTAGAAAAAGCAGTGTATCAAAGATGAATGAAGTCCTTATTCCTCTCTATTCAGCACTAGTGAGACCACACTAGGAGGGGGATCTACACTAGTCAAGTTAGAATATGTCTTACCATTTTTAAGTGTGCGTTTGGTAGTATTTCGCCACATGACGTTCAGTTTGAGATGTTTTATTGTTGTCTGTTCCCCGTTTTTTATTTTGAACTTCTCTGAAATAAGTCATTCTATTTGTTATGATGTGGCTGATTTCATCGTATTAAATGGGTTTCCTGTAGTTCTTAATTAGCCAATCGCATTCCGGGGGGCATGTTTATGTAATTTCCATGCACAAAGTTGGAGCTGTTTTTTTCTTTCAAGCCTCTTTTTTGCAGACACTTCCAGTTTCACTTTTAGGAGGCTGCTGCTTGCTGGATTGTTTGTAAGTGGAGGATTGTCTCAGAGAGAAGAGGAATTGGGAGGGGAAATTGGCAGACGGGGATAGAACAAACGGATTTATTTTCTTAGTGTGGCCAAAAGGAATGCATTCCCATGGAAAGAGAAAAGTAAGTAAACGTTT
This sequence comes from Elgaria multicarinata webbii, assembly GCF_023053635.1. Lineage (NCBI taxonomy): Eukaryota > Metazoa > Chordata > Lepidosauria > Squamata > Anguidae > Elgaria > Elgaria multicarinata. Next base: position 82,235,682 of record NC_086177.1, on the reverse strand, counting down.
TTTAAACTTCTATGTTTTAAATTGTTCAAAAACAAAATGTTCAATGACTGTAAAAACAACGTTTCATATACTAGTGTAGATCCCCTCCTGGAGTATTGTGTACAATTCTGGGCACCACATTTCCAGAAGGACATTGACAAGTTAGAACAGGTTCAGAGGAGAGCAACAAAGATGATAAAGGGACTTGTGGACATGCCCTATGAGGACAGGCTGAAGGAACTTGGGATACAGTCTGGAGAAAAGGAGACTTGGAGACATGTTAGCAGTGTTCAGGTACATAAAGGGATGGTCAAGAACTATTTTCCATTGCCACAGAAATTAGGGCCTGAAATAATGGTTACAAGTTACCCAGATCTTGATTAAATATAAGAAAAAAACTTCCTGACAGCAAGATCTGTACAACAGTGGTACAGTCTACCTACAGAAGTTGTGGGTTCTCTGTCTCTGGAGGTTTTTTAAGAGGCTGGACAGCCACCTCTCATAGATGGTTTAATTGGTTTTTCTGTGTAGATCCCGCCCCCAGTTCTACATGGGTAGACCTCATGTAGATGTTCAACTTTAACTTACATAACTGGGCATGACATGATCTCACTCTCACCATGCATTTTCATTTGAAAGTCTGTGTTAGGTCCTAGTTCCAGTGTCAGAGCTAAACAGGACTGGTTTTGTAGGTTGCCTTGATGGGAGACTCCCTGGGAAGAGATGCAAGCTGCTCTGAACACCTTAGAGGAAGTGTGGAAGACAAGTGCAATAGCTATGTTATTGACCTTGCAATAGAGCAGATGGTTGTGCTAAAATCAAATACATTTTTGTCATTTCCTCTTCTCTGAAATTATAATCTCACAGAGTTGTGAGGAATTGGACTATTCCTCCCTTACCTTCATTTGGCTGCTAGAGTTCTTCCTTCCTTTGCCTAGAACCTTTGTAAGAAGCTGGTTTCCTCAAGCAGAGAAAGGAGAGGGTGGGGATTTGGACATTTCCACTTTAAGGTACCTCACCTGTGTTGGACTGCAATAGTGCTCTTCTTCCCACAGTAGTGTGACCATATGAAAAGGAGGAGAGGGCTCTTGTATCCTTAACAATTGTATTTAAAAGGGAATTTCAGCAGGTGTCACTTGTATGCATGTAGCAGCTGGTGAAATTCCCTCTTCATCACAACAGTTAAAGCTGCAGGAACCCTGGCCTCCTTTTCATATGGTCACCCTATCCCACAGGAATTGTATATAGATTTACAGGATGTTTTAAAAAAGTTTGAAGCTGATCTTGTTGTGCTGTGATGAATTAGAATGAAGTAACTGGTCCAAACAGATCATTTTAGTTGAATTGTGGATTTGCATTGAAGTCACAGAAGATTGATCTGATGATATTAGCAGCATCCTCAATGCATATTTTTGAGGAGAGTGTTTGACTGGCATGTTGCTTTACACCTCGGAAGTCTATTTTTGTGCTTACAGTACAAGCCAAACTCTGTTCTCAGTAAAGCATAATGCAAAGAGATCAAGATTAGTGTTCACAGCTGTGTACAAATAAGGCTTCCAATCACATGTGATCTTTTAAAAATCTCAATGCAAATCAGTGCAAATGTTTTAAATGCTAAAGAGGAAAATGGAAACTATTACTAGAACTTCCATATGTTTCACTATTGTCACTTAATAAGGGTTGAAGAGAGAAATTTAGCATTAATACTAGGCAATAATTATACATTCTTGTGATCTTGTTCAGCATCAGCTCAGATAATACATTTTAGAATGGAAAAGATTTCATAAATCTGGATGCATCCTTTTTTGATCCTTAATAACAAAATGCAACATGAAACTCCTGACAAGACATGAGAAGGTTCACATAAAAGTTACAGTTGATGCTATTTATGCTGTAGAAAAGGACAGCAATATAAGATGTCAGTGCTGATGTAATTACTGCCATATTCTGCTTTCCCATCTAAAATCCATTGATAGCTAATGACCCCAGGCAGCCTCAGAGAGAAGAACTGTATTAAGTCAAGACAGCTTTTTCACTTATTATCTGTCCGTTCTTTAAGCTGAACTTGTTTCACATAGAGGAAATGGGCTTCATATGCACTGTCACCTAACATGTAGTAGGAAATATTTGAATGGTACAGCAGATGCCACAGGATAGAGACTGTCTAGCATCAGTGAATTTTTTTTAAAAGTATTACCAAGTAATATGAATCCGGAACTGTTACACTGGAATATGAATAAATCTCTGGTCAGGAGTAGTGATAGGAAAAATTTCCCTCATCTCAATTCAGAATTTGCTTAGTAATTACGAGCTTTGTTAGTGAGCATTTGGGAGAAGCTATTTATATGAGAGTTCTTTCCCAAACTGTAATGTTTATTTATTCACTAAAATCATTTGCATCCTGCCTTTCCAACTTACAAAAGTGCCCAGAGATTAGCTTACAAAGGAGACTGTGGCCAGAACTACAGCTGATGTCAAATCATTATGAATGTGGAATAAAAAGCAAGAAATAACATTATGAAAGTGGTAGATGGAATGTGTACGGTGCCTCAACACAGTGCACTTCAATACCACTACAAATCAGTAGTGTAGATCTAGCCTGTGTGCTGGTTTGGACAAGCATGGGGATATAAGAAGCCATTATGGCTTCTTCCCCTGCATGTACTTTAGGTCCATTGTGTGCATAATTACCTATTGATGTGTTGTCCATGGCAGGGATGGTTTTGTACCCACTCTACAACCATGAGTAGTAGTATGGGTTGTAGAGTGGGTACAAAGCTACCCCTGCCACAGTGCATGCTGGGTTTAGACAACATGCCAGCACAAGCTGCACCATGGGTAATTATGCAAATGATGGGCATGCACACAGCATACACTGGAGCCGGGGGGGGGGGGAACCACAGTGTTTCTTTTACCCTCACGATTGTCTGAACACCGTGTGTGTGTGTGTGTGTGTGTGTGTGTGTGTGTGTGTGAGAGAGAGAGAGAGAGAGAAGCAAAATTACAAAAGATATGGCAAAAATACATAACTAAAATATCAAATAATCTAAAGTGAAAGCAAAAACCAAAAGAATCAACAGAATAGCAAAATAAATAACGTGCCCTATATGCTGGAGTCACATATACACACATTACCATGTTGCCACCAGGGAATCATAATTTCTTGAACAAAATTATGTCACAGAGGCACTTGATTATCCAACCACACACACCCTCTCAAAACACACCCACCCAGAATCAAAAGAGGGTTTGTTGTTTGGGGGTGGGTATGGACAACAGCCACACAAAAACAGTTACAAGGAGTAATTAAGAGAATTTACATCAGAGAAGATACTTTCAAAACAAAAGGCTTCTTCCTGAGCAATTGTTTATTGATGTGGATATTTACAACAGGGAAGCCTTTGAGCAGTTCTACATTAAGGAAAACCCCACAACCTTTCCTTTTTCTTCTTCTTCCAGAGTCTTTCCGTGATGACTCTAACTCCTTTAGATGGTGACCAAATGATTTGTAATTGAAAACTTCCCCTCTTGGTAATGCTGCTTAAAGTTAAGACAGTGCCATCTAGTGGTCCACGATATCTCATGATAATTTTAAATAGTGCATTACCTCTAATCTTTTTAAAAGCAAGATTACTGGGGGAAGTTGTGGTAGATGTCCTGGTAGTTGGCAGCATCATGTAAAGCACCCACAAAACTCAGTGAGTTAGCAGGTTCTTTACACAATGCTGTGCAATGATGAGTGTGCAATAAATCATTCATGTAGAAAAGCTCTTTGTGTGCACAGCTGAATATTCAACAGCTTCCAAAAATCAGGAACCTGGTCTTAGAAGGGAAGAAAAGGGAGATGTTTCCCCTAGGCCTCCAGAGTAGATGATAGATTACAACAGTTTTGACAGTTTGACATGAGGGTTTCATAAAATTCAAAATGTTCCATGAAGTTTGGAGTCATAAACTTGGCAAAATCTCAGTGTATAGCATAGATTTCCAATTCTTCTAGCAGAAAATAATGACAGGAATCAGAAGTTAGGAAAGAGAAGCAGATCTGGGAGTCTCAGCAAACTAATAGTCATCAGGATTATCTGATGTCAAATAAATGAGCAAGTCTAGCAATTATCCTCGGTGGTCGATTAAATTAATTTATTATGCCACAATCTGCAATCTCCCTAATAAAATGACACGCTGTGATCCCAGATGTAAACATTTGAATTAATGGGAGATGATAGCTCTGCTTAATCCTGCTGTATCGTAGCTCTCCTGGCATTTTGGAAATCACATTGAGCGGATATGTAATAGGGCTGGAAGCCAGCATCTGATTTATGTAATCACAAAAACTCTTCAAGAAGATGAACTCTGTGTGCCAACAGCTTTACTTTAAAGAAAAAATATTCATGATAATTGGGATGTTGACCCTACCCAAGAGCAACACCCACTCATTATCCACTTACACGCTACAGTACTTACAATTGCTATATAGAGTCCTGTGTCTTGACATCGACACTGGATGATCTCCTGAAGAGGGGAAGTGACCCAACTTTTCAGTTTAGCCACATCAATGCATACAAATGAGTTTCAAATTAAAAGAAGTATCAAATTGCAAATAAAATATACTTGACAATAATAATTTTGCCAATATTTTTTTTACTTAGCATCCATTGGCAGTGCCATTGCTGTCTCGTATAAATTGTGTGGTCAGTGCTTATTTTGATCCTGTTGGTAATGAGATGAGAACAAATTTGACATATAAGCATAGCTGGGACACAACTTTATTCACTCACTTGAATAGGCTTGGTGACTGCATAGGGCGTGGATCCTGTAATCGGCCTGCCCACCTGCTGACCGACTCCCCTTTCTGGCCTGCATGCCAGGGGTACTGGGATGGATGTCAAGGTCAGGGGCACACCATGCCATGGACCACTAATGTGAACCTCTTTCCATCACCCCAGATGTGGCCAGCTCGTAGCCCTCATGGTGCCATGTCCCCGAGATCCCTTATGGGAATCCTCACCATGGGGGAGCAGAGACCCCAATCCCATTCCCCCTCACCACTGGATCCAGCCCAAAGCCTATCACATCTACGTAAGTTGTGACAAATGTTATAAAATGAAGCATCCACAAAGAATTTACTGATAGCCAAGATCAATTTATTTACTATTAAACTTTGCCAATTGGTGTGCAGGTAAAATTCCTTCCCAGCCGGTTTACTGGCAACTACTTCTGCCACCACAAGACATCTTACTACCAGGTGTAGGTGGGTGGGGAAGTCAGCAACTGCAATCCTGGAGCTGAATGGGAGGTCTACCTTTGGGAGCCTCAATTTGAATTGGAGGCAGAAAGGAAAGCTCTCACTCTGCTGGGTGTGACTCCCCATGCCATCAAAGCACTGATTTACTCAGCAATCCCCTCCTGGAAGACAATGAGTATGATGTTGAAGCTGTGCAACTGCTCTTCACCAGCCTTCCTCCCATCCTGTGCGCCTCCACAATTCACTGCTTCTTGTCAAGAGGGGAACTTGCTTGCACATTTATGCCTCATAGCACCTTTTGTTTTGGAAGTATCTTCTCTGAGCCAATACATCAACTTCATTCCTCTTCTATACTTTGTGGTCTTTTTTCTATCCTTTTCCTCATGCATAGAGGTAAGTGGCTCTTCATCTGAGCTGCACCTGCCATTGCCCGTGCTTCCCCTGAGTTTGCCTCCTCCTCTTGCGTTCTGTCACCCTGAAGCCTAGCACCCACCCATGGAGACCGGGGAGATGAACCCCCTAGTGCCCAATAGTCCTTGTGGCTCTTTTTGCTAGCAAAATCGCAGATAATGTTTTCAAATTTCTTTTTTTCCCCCCAAAGCTCATTCTCAGTTGAGAGTAGTGCAAGTGGAGATTGTTGACCCAAGACAGTTCTTTATACATTTCAACTTGCATCTCCCTTCACAACTTGTTTCAAAAAATGACAAGGTACATTTGAAAAGCAATGTGAAGATTTGGAAAACTTGTCACCAACTTGCCCATTATTTGTGCAGTGATCATTTCAGCAATAAATGTCCTGTCTGCCTACATACACAAGAACAGAAATTCATTTGTGAATGCATGTTCAAGATCTGATGGATCTGTTCATGTCCTTGCTCCATAGGCCACTTCACCACTGGACACTATCCACAAGAAAACTAAACCTTTCACTGAGTGTGGCATATGCTCCTACCATCAGCCCATCTCAATTATAAGTATATCCAATATAGAAGGACCATGTGTGTGGACTGTGCCCAACTAGCTCATGTTAATCCACACTGCTAAGGTGACCATGTGAAAAGGAGGACAGGACTCCTCGTTAACAGTTGTATAGAAAAAGCAATTTCAGCAGGTGTCGTTTGCAGGCATGCAGTACCTGGTGAAATTCCCTCTTCATCACAGTAGTTAAAACAGCAGGAGTCCTGCCCTCTTTTGTATCTGGTCACACTAGGTTGGGCTCCTGCAGCTTTAACTGTTGTGAGGAAGAGGGAATTTCACGAGGTGCTGCATGCCTACAAATGACACCTGCTGAAATTCCCTTTTCTGTGTTAAAGACACAGGAGCCCTGTCCTCCTTTCTGTATGGTCACCCTACACACTGCCGCTGTGTACAGATATGATTATGGAACCTATGCAGTGTATTTATTTATTTATTTATTTATTTATTTATTTATTTATTTATTTATTTATTGCATTTCTATACCGCCCAATAGCTGAAGCTCTCTGGGCGATTTACAAAATTAAGACAATTCAAGTATAAAACAACAGTATAAAACCATAATATAAAATACAATATAAAAGCACAACCAAGATAAAAACAGCAGCAATGCAAAAATACAAATTTAAAATACAAATTTAAAACAGCAAGTTCAAATTAATTTATAGACTGTTAAAATACTGGGAGAATAAAAAGGTCTTCACCTGGCGTCTAAAAGAATATAATGTAGGTGCCAAGCGAACCTCCTTAGGGAGCTCATTCCACAGCCAGGGTGCCACAGCAGAGAAGGCCCTCCCCCTGGTAGCCACCTGCCTCACTTCCTTTGGCAGGGGCTCATGGAGAAGGACCCCTGAGGATGACCTTAGGGTCCGGGCAGGTACATATGGGAGGAGGTGTTCCTTCAGATAGCCTGGCCCCAAGCCGTTTAGGGCTTTAAATGTTAATACCAGAACTTTGAATCGGGCCCGGACCTGGACTGGCAGCCAATGAAGCTGGAAAAGGACTGGCGTGATGTGGTCTCGTCAGCCAGTCCCTGTTAATAACCGTGCTGCCCTGTTTTGTACCAGTTGAAGTTTCCGGACCGTTTTCAAAGGCAGCCCCAAGTATAACACATTGCAGTAATCCAAAGGAGTGGTTATCAGAGCATGGATAACTGTAGCTAGGCTATCTCTGTCCAGATAAGCCTAAACTGATAAAAGGTGCTCTTTGCCACTGAGTGACAAAAGGCGCTCTTTGCCAATGTGCCTCAAGTGACAGTTCTGGATCCAAGAGCACCCCCAAACTATGGACCCGATCCTTTAGGGAGAGTGCAACCCCATCCAGGACAGGGGAAACATCACTTCCCTGGACAGATGAACCACCCACTAACAATACCTCCATCTTGTCTGGATTGAGTCTCAGTTTGTTAGCCCTCGTATTTATTTATCTATAGATCTATATTGGTTGGGCCTATGACTATGAGAATACCTAGGGTCCAGAAGGACTTTAATCTGGCCCTAGCAGAGAGAGGAAGTTTGAACCTCTCCAGTCATGCATGCTGAGATGGGGGGGAGGGGAGGGGGGAATAGTGTGTACATAATTGAGCAGCCATTGTCAACAGCAGCTCCAGCCCTTGGAGTGAAAAAGCTTGTGTCACCCTGCTCTAAACCTTTGATATTTACTAATTTTTCTGGATTGCCCCTTTTGAGAGAGAGAGAGAGAGAGAGAGAGAGAGAGAGAGAGCTTTATCACACCAGTGTTATACTGTGCAATCACTGCGAATTGCGTGCAAAGGACTCTGAAGTTTTCCATCTTATAATCTGCTTTGTCTGTGAAGTACTCCCATGCATCCTGCGTTAACTGTGCTATAAAGCCAAAAAACCTGACCTATTTTGCTACTAGTTTTGGAGTGAATCATTTGTTGTTTTCCAAGCGGCCACTGAGGGTGCAGGAGCAGGATTTGATACTTTTAAGCTTCAAATTAAACAAATGCTTACATCTGCGTAAGTTTTAAAGATAAAGACATCAAAATTGGCACAGTAATAGATATTAAGGAGAGCTTTAAGCATACCAAATTTGAATCAGATTGGTCATCCATTGATTTTTTATGATTTTTTTACATTTCCCCCCTTAAACCCTTCTCCTGGTATGCAAAGGATCTTAGGAGCGCTGCTGCCCATGGTGTGATTTAGCTAGCAACAACAACAACAACAGCTTAGCACTGTAGGGGATAATTCAAGGGAAACAGGTATGTGGGAAGAAGCTCATATATATATATATATATATATATATATATATATATATATATTCTCCTATACAACAGGAGGCCATTTTTCCACTGCATTCAGCTATGTAGAAAAAGTATTAAAACATAGTTATATGTTGCCTGAAGCTCTGCAGATGGCACTTTTTAATGACTGGTAGTCATGTAAATCGTAAAGTGAAGCCATCAATTTAGTTTGATTGAAACATTAAAGTCAGGAAGTTTCGGAGCAGACGGGAAGCAACTTTCTGGATCTTATAGCAGCTTACCTCACAGTACTTCTGGAATGGCCTGCCAGAGGAAATTCGTCAACTTAACAGTCTTTTAGCATTTAAGAAAGCTATAAAGACTGATCTCTTCCGGCAGGCCTATCCAGTGAAATTTTAAGATGCTTTTAGGATTTTTTTAAGGAAGATTTAAAAATGTATTTTGTTGTTTATTCGTTCAGTCGCTTCCGACTCTTCGTGACTTCATGGACCAGCCCACGCCAGAGCTTTCTGTCGGCTGTCGCCACCCCTAGCTCCCCCAAGGTCAAGTCTGTCACCTCCAGAATATCATCCATCCATCTTGCCCTTGGTCGGCCCCTCTTCCTTTTGCCTTCCACTTTCCCTAGCATCAGCCTCTTCTCCAGGGTATCCTGTCTTCTCATTAAGTGGCCAAAATACTTCAGTTTTGCCTTTAATACCATTCCCTCAAGTGAGCAGTCTGGCTTTATTTCCTGGAGTATGGACTGGTTTGATGTTCTTGCAGTCCAAGGCACTCTCTGAATTTTCCTCCAACACCACAGTTCAAAAGCATCTATCTTCCTTCGCTCAGCTTTCCTTATGGTCCAGCTCTCGCAGCCATAGGTTACTACGGGGAATACCATTGCTTTAACTATGTGGACCTTTGTTGTCAGTGTGATGTCTCTGCTCTTAACTATTTTATCAAGATTTGTCATTGCTCTCCTCCCAAGAAGTAACGTCTTCTGATTTCCTGGCTGCAGTCAGCATCTGCAGTAATCTTTGAGCCCAGAAATACAAAGTCTGTCACTGCCTCCACGTTTTCTCCCTCTATTTGCCAGTTATCGATCAAGCTGGTTGCCATAATCTTGGTTTTTTTGAGGTTTAACTGCAACCCAGCTTTTGCACTTTCTTCTTTCACCTTTGTCATAAGGCTCCTCAGCTCCTCCTCGCTTTCAGCCATCAATGTGGTGTCATCTGCATATCTGAGATTGTTAATGTTTCTTCCTGTGATTTTAACTCCAGCCTTGGATTCGTCAAGCCCAGCACGTCGCATGATGTGTTCTGCATACAAGTTGAATAGCTAAGAGTATACAACCCCGCCGTACTCCTTTCCCAATCTTAAACCAGTCCGTTGTTCCGTGGTCTGTTCTTACCGTTGCTACTTGTTCATTATACAGATTTCTCAGGAGGCAGACAAGATGACTTGGTATCCCCATACCACCAAGAACTTGCCACAGTTTGTTATGATCCACACAGTCAAAGGCTTTAGAATAGTCAATAAAACAGAAATAGATGTTTTTCTGGAACTCCCTGGCTTTCTCCATTATCCAGCGGATATTGGCAATTTGGTCTCTAGTTCCTCTGCCTTTTCTAAACCCAGCTTGTACATCTGGCAATTCTCGCTCCATGAATTGCTCGAGTCTACCTTGCAGGATCTTGAGCATTACCTTGCTGGAATGTGAAATAAGTGCCACTGTCCGATAGTTTGAATATTCTTTAGTGTTTCCCTTTTTTGGTATGGGGATATAAGTTGATTTTTTCCAGTCTGATGGCCATTCTTGTGTTTTTCAAATTTGCTGGCATATGGCATGCATCACCTGACAGCATCATCTTGCAATATTTTAAACAGTTCAGCTGGGATACTGTCGTCTCCTGCTGCCTTGTTATTAGCAATGCTTCTTAAGGCCCATTCAACCTTACTCTTCAGGATGTCTGGCTCTAACTCACTGACCACACCGTCTGAGCTATCCCCGATATTATTATCCTTCCTATACAGATCTTCCGTATATTCTTGCCACCTTTTCTTGATCTCTTCTGTTTCTGTTAGGTCCTTGCCATCTTTGTTTTTGATCATACCCATTTTTGCCTGGAATTTTTACCTCCGATGTTTCTAATTTTCTGGAAGAGGTCTCTTGTCCTTCCTATTCTATTGTCTTCTTCCACTTCCGCGCATTGCTTGTTTAAAAAGCAATGCACTCCTTATCTTCCTCTTAGAATCTCAAGCTCTGCTCTAAAGCACCCACACATTCCCTTGGACACTGTCTGGATCTTGTCCTCACTCGGAACTGCTCTGTCCTGGACTTTTCTATTGTTGACTTTCCTCTGTCAGATCATCATCTAGTCTCTTTCAATATTACTCACAATCCCCCTCCTTCACGTCCTGCTTCACGCCCTTGTCGTGACCTGCATTCTATCAACTATGAGGCTTTCTCTCAGTCTCTAGCCTCCTCTCTTCCTTCTGTCTTCACAGCCGTCTCCTTGGACTCAGCCGTCTCCTCCTTTAACTCCACATTGTCTTCAACTCTTGATAATCTTGCTCCATCTACAACTCGGATAGTTCGCCCCTCTCAACCCCAACCGTGGCTCACCTCTTTCCTCCGCTACCTTCGCTCTTGCTCCCGGGCAGCCGAACGCCTGTGGCGTAAGACCAGGGACTTGGCGGACTTTGTCCACTACAAATTTATTCTCTCCTCTTTCTCTTCTGCCATTTCACTGGCCAAACAACAGCACTACTCAACGCTGATCCAGTCAAATGCTAGACACCCTCAGCGGCTCTTCAAGTCCTTCAATTCTCTCCTGAAACCTAATCTACCATCTCTCCCCGCCTCTCTGTCTGCCAATGACTTTGCCTCTTTCTTCAATGCTAAAATCCAAACTATTCGCTCCGATCTGGCCAGCTCTGCTCTGCTCCCAGCTCCTGTGCCTCACCTGTCAGTTCCTCCTGCAACTCTCTCGGCGTTCCCCTCACTCTCAGCTGATGAACTGTCTAAAATACTGCGCTCGTCGAAGCCTTCCACTTGTTCCCGTGATCCAATTCCCTCTCGCGTCTTTATTAATCTTATCCCCGCTATCCTCCCGTCCTTGCTTCACATCATTAATTCTTCTCTGTCCTCTGGCTCATTTCCCTCTGCTTTTAAACATGCTACCGTCTCTCCCATTCTCAAAAAACCCACTCTTGATCGACTTTCTCTGTCTAACTACCGACCTGTCTCTCTGTTGCCCCTTGTCTCAAAGATTCTGGAACGTGTGGTCTACTCTCGCTGTCTTGACTTTCTCTCTAGTAACTCTGCTCTGGATCCCTTTCAATCTGGATTCCGTCCTTTGCATTCCACTGAAACAGCCCTCACCAAGATCACCAATGATCTTCTCACTGCCAAGTCTAAGGGCCATTATTCCGTCCTTATTCTCCTTGATCTAACTGCAGCCTTCGACACGGTTGATCACGATCTTCTCTTAGATTCCCTCCATGACCTTGGACTCTGTGGCTCTGTCTATAACTGGTTCGCCTCCTATCTAGAGGGTCGCTCTTTCAGCGTGTCGGCTAACGGCAGCTCGTCCTCCTCCTTTCCCCTTTCAGTAGGGGTTCCGCAAGGCTCGGTGCTTGGCCCGCTGCTGTTTTCTCTATACATGCTGCCCTTGGGTAAACTTATTCAATCTCATGGCCTCCAATATCACCTGTATGCCGATGACTCACAACTATACCTCTCATCTCCGGAACTTTCTCCTGATGTCCACGATCGTATCTCAGCATGTCTTTCAGATATCTCAGCCTGGCTGCTTCATCGCCGTTTGAAACTCAATATGGCAAAAACTGAACTGCTTGTTTTTCCTCCTAAACCTTCTCCTCATCTCTCATTCTCTCTTACTGTCAACGATGTCACGCTTACTCCGGTCAAGGAAACTCGTAGCCTTGGCTTTATATTTGATTCCTCGCTCTCCTTTATTCCTCATATCGAGGCAGTAGCTAAATCTTGTCGTTTCTTCCTGTATAATATTGCCAGGATTCGACCATTTTTGTCTGTCTCTTCTGCCAAGACTCTCGTTCACGCACTGGTTATCTCTCGGTTGGACTACTGCAACCTCCTCCTCTCTGGCCTCCCCTCATCTCACATCAGTCCGCTGGTCTCTGTCCACCACTCTGCCGCTAAGATCATCTTCCTGGCCCGCCGCTCTGACCATGTCACTCCGCTTCTGAAATCTCTTCATTGGCTCCCAATTCATTCCAGAATCCAATATAAACTTCTCCTGTTGACCTTCAAAGCTTTTCACGGTCTAGCTCCTGCCTATCTCTCCTCTCTCATCTCACACTATTGCCCCGCTCGTGCTCTTCGCTCCTCTGATGCCATGCTTCTTGCCTGCCCAAGGGTCTCTACTTCCCTTGCTCGGCTTCACCCATTTTCCTCTGCTGCCCCTCATGCCTGGAATGCTCTTCCAGAACACCTGAGAACTACCAACTCAATCACAGCTTTTAAAACACAGCTAAAAACTTTTCTTTTCCCTATAGCTTTTAAACTTTGAGTTTGTTCTGACTCTATACTGTTAGCTTCACCCTTCCCGGTGCCTGTTTACAGTTCCCTGTGCCTGTTTGCATTCTCTTTCCCTCCTTATTGTTTACTACAACTTTATTAGATTGTAAGCCTATGCAGCAGGGTCTTGCTATTTACTGTGTTATCTGTACAGCACCATGTACATCGATGGTGCTATATAAATAATAATAATAATAATAATAATAATAATAATAATAATAATAATAATAAAAATAATTCCTTATCTCTTCTGGCTAACCTCTGGAATTTTGCATTTAATTGGGCATATCTCCCCCTATCACTGTTGCCTTTTGCTTTCCTTCTTTCTTGGGCTACTTCCAGTGTTTCAGCAGATAGCCATCTTGCCTTCTTGGTTTTCTTTTTCTTTGGGACGTTTTTTGTTGCCACCTCTTGGACAATGTTGTGAACTTCTGTCCATAGTTCTTCCGGGACCCTATCTACTAGATCTAGTCCCTTAAATCTGTTCTTCACTTCCACTGCATATTCATTAGGAATATTAGTGAGCTCATATCTAACTGATCTGTGGGTCTTCCCTATTCTCTTTAGTTTGATTCTAAATTATGCAATAAGAAGTTCGTGATCTTTAATCAATATTTTATGTGTTTTATGTTTACGGTTGTTCCCTGCCTCGATCAGGATGGAGAGGCAGGTATTATTATTATTATTATTATTATTATTAATTCATAGGCTTCACTGTTTTGCAGTTGTTGTTGTTTTGTTTTTACTGAGGCTTCAGAATTTGAAAACAAACAAAACAAAAAACATGTTCTGCATTTGTCCTCTGTACTTAACTAACTTATAAAGCTATACTTGTACCCAGAGTTAGAGATTTCTTTGGAGATTTCTCACTGCAGCTTTTCACTGCAAATTAGAATCATAGAATAGTAGAGTTGGAAGGGGCTTATAAGGCCATTGAATGAGAATGGTCAAAATTCTCCTGGGAGAAATGTTCGGCACAGCACTATACAGTTATACCTGCATAAGGATCTCTTCCCATGATCAGGAGCCCTATAGAATTTCTAATTGTGTAAAGTGGATGTATGTAACGTGCTATGTGCAGAAATTCTATGTAGTCTGTTGAACACATGGACAATGTAATATGCCTGGTTACCACAACTGGTCTCTTCAATTTGAAGTGTGGGTTATTGTGAAAATCTGACATGTTGTGTACATGGATGTATACCTGCATTATATTTATTTAAAAACATTATACATGATGTTATAATAATGATGGTGGCATGCAGGAGAGTACACACTCCACCATCTGTAGATGGATCACTAAGGTGTGAGTTGGCTAATTCCACTCACTATAACCAATGTTCTATAGGATTGTTCATACAAATGCCTCCTGTGTTGAGGCTGCCATCATGGTCCCAGCCTTGAGCAATAGCTAAGACTTGGAGATGTGCTGGTTGAGTTTGTGGCAGCCGGACCACCAACTGAAGAATACTACCAGGTTCCTGATATCCAATGCTGATGTCCACAAATACACAGACCCTAAGCCAGGTCCCTCACATACCCACCTCTGAGCCTGTTTTGCCCAAGAAACCAAGCACCTCTCTGCCCAAAGACACAGGGAGTCCACATGGAGAGAATCCACAGAGAGACATAGAAGTGCTCACCTTCATACCACAAGGTTGTCCCTTTAAGAAGCCATGCTCCTAAAGCCTAGGAGGAGTAATCTCTTTTGCCTCAGGAAATTTGTACATTTAGAACTATCCATGGTGCTGATCATGACTCTATCTTGCTACTGGCCTACTGCTTTACCACCATACTGCCTTGACTTGTGGGTTCTTACTGAGCATAGGTCAAGATATGGACCTCTCACACTGGCACAACTACTGGCCTCCCGTGGTTATATGTTTGGTTTCAGTGTGAAAGGGGGCCTATGAACTTACAGATGTGTATGTGTAGGGCTCCTCTACAGGAGCAGGAGTCCTGATTGGCCATGGTTTTCACAGCCATGGAGAGCCCTATGTATGAATATTTGTATGTGCATGGGATTCATTTCAAAATGGTGCCAAATGAATAGCTCCTGGGAATGAGAACATGGCAAGTGAGAACATTTCAATGGGCCATCAGTTGTGAACATGTTCCCACTCCTATCATGCATTCATTGAATGAATGATGGTGTTCATCTGATCACTCCATATATGGTTTACATCAGGTGTAGGCAACTTCTGGCTTTCCAGATGTTTAGCCTAAAATTCCGATCTGCCCTAGGAAAGGTGAGGGATGATGGGAGTTGAAGGCCAAACATCTGGAGGGACACAAATTGCCCACTCCCAGTTTTCACTGGCTCATTTCCTTCATTCGTGGCTTGAACTAGGTTGGCTAGGTCATGCAGGCTCCATCAAACAAAGTAATTGTCCTCTCTTCTCTTTCATGGCCTAAATACTCACTCTCCCCCTCCCCATTTTTTCCCCTGTAAGCCATTGAATCCACAGTGAATAAATAGTCTGGCAGGATTAATGTTTGCAAATTTTCTTTTAAACTATTCATTTAGCCATAAACCAAGATGTGTCTCTGAAGATGTACATGTCTAATCTCCTTAGCCACCTTTCATCAGGGCTTCTCAATAAACTCTTTTCATGATGGGCCTAGGAGACTCGTAGAAGTGAATGTGAAACAGGGCAACTACCTTAGGTAGCATCTGCTAAAATCCCAAAAGTCATCAAGGCAGCTCCTGATGGGAAGGATTAATATCCTTCATGGTGTTATGGATATACCAGAACAAATGAGCTCACCTGGTTTTCATGAATTATTGGGCAAGCATGGGGAGACCAAAACCAGAGGATCCCACATACTGAATTAAAAATAGAAGACTCATTTCTGATTTCAGCTATGCAACAAAATAAATAGATGTCCTAGAGTTATGTCATCTTAATTCAGTGAAGGGAAATTAAAATATATTATGTGTTTGTGTCAGGACCCACCTGGACAGGGATCTCAACCCCAATGGGATCTCCTTAAAGTTATTGACAATTCTCTCTCTCTTTTTTTGGGGGGGAATCAAAAGTTGAAGGGGTTTATCTCACACAAAATTTCCCTACATCTGTCCATGTGAAATTTGACAGCTTCAGCCCTTCCTAAGAGTGCAGTGTGGCTGCACATTTCATCACATTCTGTCCAACAGCCAAGAAGTTAAAGCTGTTTGTATGTGAGTAAATGGAAGGAATGAAGCTTTCAGTTTCCAGATTTTGCCTTGGCTTCAGGCCCTGTGCTGAAGCTGGTGACCTTGAAAGCTGTCCAAGCCAAAACAAACTGTTTTACAAATTGCCAAAGCAGGATTCAAACCAAACCTTGAAGCTGGTGCACCTTCTACTAAAATAAAAAATATAAAACTAAACAACCAGGGTAAAAAAGAATAAAACCACAAAAACTGTGATTAAAAATAAAAAGTTCAGCAGAATGGATACAAATGGCTCTATAACTAGTTTAAACTACGTAAAAGAGGGGCAAATTAAGGACAAATCCAGCTAGCAAAGTCAGGAGGCAAGCAAAAAGTCAAAGCAAAAATATCACCAGTCCAGGAAAAAGGCTATCCAAAAGCAAGGTCTCACCCCTAGTTCAGAGGTCAACAGCATAGGAAATCAGTCCAAGGAGAATCAAGGTTTCAAGTTACTGGGAGCTGAAGTAAAGGCATCGTTCCAGAAACCAGTAGGTCGCAAATGGAAGTTTACAAACTGGAGCTTTCAGAGCCCCACCCAGCACTCAGCTACAGCACATCAAAGGCTTCTGGAAGAAATCTTCCTCGTGAGGTGGGCTCTGCTCACAAGAGACCTTTACTCATGAGAAGCCTTCCTTTGCAAGCAAGCATGCCTTCTCACAGCAATAGCCTGCATCTTCAGATGCTGATGGTCCTATGGGCTTGGTGGTCGCTTAGCATCCATCTCAGATGTACTTTTCCTCCTCTTCGCCAGCCATCTGAGGACCCAGGCTTCTCCTGGTCTGCCTCCCAGTCTCCTGGCATGGACTGCTCCTCAGTGTTGCTCTGGGAACTTCAGCTCCTCCTCTGAGGAAGATTCCTCCACCACGGGCATGACACTAAGCAAACAAAAAAGGCATTTGGTATGTAATTTTATTTTACATAGCAAATTCGCTTGAATTCTCTATCTGAAAGAGGAGGCCATTCTATTTTTGACCTTGAGAATTCTGACTTAGCAGTCAACAATAAAAAATTAAATTAACAAGCTGAATGCAATGAAAATTGTTGATACTCTAATTTGAAATCCCTTAATTACTTCACTGGGGATAGTCCCAGAGTAGGCTCCAGTTTAACTTCCAAGAAAATTCCAAAATAAATTTTTGGGCGATGCTAGCAACTGTAGTGTACACCTTGTTGGCAATTAATATTTATTTATTTATGCATCTGATCTATCTCTTGTTAATATTTCCTTCAAAATGCATACCTGCAACAGTTTTCCAACACCGATGCTCTACCTGTCCAAATAAGAGACACAAGGAGAAGTGTCAGATCATCAATGGATTGTAGTCGGCACAGGAGAATTGCTGGTGCACAAAATGGGGGGAGGAGCATATATACACATGGCAGGCATATAAGGCAGTTTTCCTGTCATGACTTCTTCCTAAGAAATCTGGGAAGTGTTGTTTGGCAAAGGTCCTAGAGAATGATCCATAGCCCCTGTCAGAGGAATCCTTTGGGAGAGGGAATGACTATTAAATCAGTTTAAGTCTGTGGTGTAGATGGAACCCGGGTGTACAAGAAGCATCCCTAAGACAGGGATGTGGACCATGTAGCCCTCCAGATGTTGTTACACTGTAACTCACTTTCTCCCTAACCACTGGCTATGCTGGCTAGGGCAGTTGGGAGTTGTAGCAACATATGGAGAGGTACACATGCCCAACCCCTGCCCTAATATAGTGGTCTTCAAATGGGCAATGTCTTGATGAAAGTACTCTTTGGGCCTGTTCAGATGACACACTAACCTGTGGATCATTCAGAAACATGATCTATGATGGGGTAGCATGTTGTGTGACTGCTGTTTTCCCCCACCCCCAATGCACACCTGCTACCCACCTACATCTACAGTGGGCATCTACAGTGGTTCCCATGTCATGTGATGGGAACTCCATGGAGTTTTGCCATCATTACAGGGGGAATTTTAAAAATAATAATAATTGGTGGCCTGATTCACACTGTGGTGCCTGCTGGGATATGCAGGCACAACAGTGGGAGGCTGCAGAATTATCTACACAGTGGGGAGGGCTAAATAAACTATAGCGTTCTGTGGTGGTAACAGTTGTGTGATAGGCATGCACATTGTGGCTTTTTCATTGTGTCCCTTCCCGCTCCATGGAAACTTTACTCTTCCTTCCCCATGACCGTATGAATGGGCCCTTCCAGTTGAACACAACCAAGCAAGATGTGATCACCTTTCCTTCTGTGATGCAATCAGCTGCCTCTTGAGCATCATATCACACTACCATCGAAGTTGCTTTAACAGCCACCTATGAACGGACATATGCAGCATGCAGTGTGTTCCCAAATCTGCTGCAGACCAAAATTCTGACAGGCAAACCTTCCAAACTTTCATGGACTACGCTAGAAACTAAGCGCTTGTGATCTGTCACTTCTGAAAACAATTGCATAAATAATAGTCTTGGAAAACTGTCATAAAAAAACATGCTGCTGTCCTTTAACAGTAGGCTATTAAAGCCAACATCTGGGATGCACATCATGTTATGCTAAATCAAAAAGAAAAAGGCACTTATAAAATATTAAAACTGAAAAGTTCATCTCAGTTGTGACAAACATTGTTATCCTATATTCTCAAGGGTTCTTTTGTGATTAATTAACATTTTAATGTAAATATCTTGGGGGTGACCAGCAGTAAACTTGTGATTGCATGGTTAATGTCTCAGCTGAACAGCACATTTCACAGAAGCCCGAGAAAGCCTGCTTTCCCTGCCTCCCCGCTGTGCCAATCATGGCCTTAAAGGCCCTCTTAGAGGGCCTTTAAGGCCACGATTGGCATGGGGAGGGGACACGCAATATCCCCAAACCTGGTGAAATTGCATATTTCCCCCTCCACTCTTCTGCCCATGCCAATGGGGGCCTTAAAGGACCTGTTAATAAGGACTTTAAGGCCCCCATTGGCAAGGGAGGGAAGATAAAAGCAATTTCTCTTCCCTCACTAGAGTGGTGGAGAAAATACGCAATTTCCCCACCCTCGGGGAAAAATGCGTAGCCACCATTACCACCATGGGGGAAAGGACAAAGGGTGCAACCAGGTCAGGGCATAAGTGAGTTCTGCCCAGACCTGTACCCCCTTTGTCTGCAGCCACGATGGGGCGAAAATCGGCCGGACACATCCACTGCCCACGCAGGCCCAGGCAGATTTTCGCCCCATTTCTAGCTGTGAATAGGAAGCCTTTTTGATAAGGAAAAGGTGTAGAGAAATCTTCTTTGATGTACTTTGTTGGATTTATCTTTACAGAACTTTAATACAAAAGTGCTGACCAAAGGTGAATAAACTGCTTTAGAAAGCAGAAGTCAATGAAATATAATGCTATATAGCAAACAAAAAAATTGATAAATCAGTTTTGCCAATGAGAATCTGCAGAAGATGTAACCTTGCAACTATGGCCCGTGATGTACAACATATTCTTGTTCTTCAAACCATAAAGAATGTTGCTGGTGTTATCAATGGAGGAGAAACGTGCAATCATTCAAGTCTTCATTGATTCCACTGCCCAAAGCAAACCTGCATTTTCAGAAGATGTTGATGTAATTTCTTTTGTATCATACCTTTTGTTCTTTTATGTGTAGCTGCATTTCAAACATTTACAGCTGTTCTACTAGCTTCAAAAAAACCCAACAACTACTGCCTTGAAAAACATTTCTGAAGAAGATACTTTTTAAAGCCTCCATCATTTTAATCCATATATCCTCTTGATAATGTTCACTGTTGGTAATTCATATATTCTCTTATTTTTATTGAAGTTGCAGTTTTGATATAAAATTCTTGATGGCTACACATAGACTTCACAATAAACCATGATTTATCATGTAGGAACAAGCCTAAGTGAGCCTCAGACTCACATAATCTTCCTCTGGTATGGCCACAAGATGAATGGAAGATTTTGCTTCTATTTCTGATGAACTGCAGTTTAGCATTGTGTCCAAACCCTAAACTGTGGTTAACCTTAACTATGATTTGTTGAAACAAGCCTGATTCACAACCCATAATGTGAAGTTAGCTTGTTTCAAACAAGCCATAATTAAGATTAACCACAGTTTTTTTGGTTTCAGACAAACCGACAAGCCATGGCTAATGAAAAGTGGAAGTGAAAGCTTCCAAACTCCTTATAGCTGTGCCAGAAGGGAAGATGGGGAGCATGCAAGCCTGAGGCTTGCTTCAGCTCCTTCCCAACACAATAAACCATGGTTTATCATGACATCTGAACACTGCCATTAACATGTATGTTTTCCTGCTAGGGACATTTGTAGAGAAATAAATTTGTTTATATTTAAAAAGTCCACCCAAAATTGTAATCTTATAGGTAGGGTTGCTTTTGTGAGTTTGCACTCAGGGAGCATGGTGTTACCTTTAAATGCACCAAGACACGGGGAGACAAGGTAGCTATGGGTTGTCTTGACTGTTCCTCCCCTGTTGCTTTTATCTGTCCTTTCCCCTTGCCTGTGGTAGTTAACAGGGCAATGTCTATTCCTTACTGCAGGAAGAGAAAGACAGTAGACCATTGGGCCATGAGAGGAGTAGGCAGCAGCAGCAGATACTGTACTGCTTCCTCATCTTGGCACGCTTAAATACAAATGCACATATTTGAAGTTGCAATCTGACAACCCTAATCATAGCAAATATAGGCATTACTTATTTTGTCTTTCAATACAGAGTCATAGAATTTAAACTTGCATAATCACCACCAGAGAAGGAAAACATTGTCAGTTATAACACCCGTGACTGAAAACATTCTTTTACACACAACTGCCCTTTGTTATTCATCTTCAAAGAAGTTTGCTGAAGCAGTTAAAGCCCGGATACTGGACCAGAATCCTTTTGAGACTCAAGTGACATCAGGATCCAATCCCATACCACTGCCAACAAATCTGCTGTTTTTCCTCAATCTGGAAGATTTGCTGTGGGGTGACCCCAACTACATTCCTCCCTGCAGTGGAGGCTGGTGGCTCAGAGTTCAATGGAGCTGTAAATCGGCTCTGGGTTTTGGTCAGAACCACCCAGAACTCTAATGGAGCTTTCCAAGGTGCTGAACATAATTAGAGTTCTGACTAAATCCCAGAGAAGATTCACAGCCCCACTGAAATTGGAGCCATCAGCCTCCACTCTCTGCCTGCCTTTCTCCCTGCTACCTCAGGTATTTGTTAGCCCTTGGACCAGAATGCATAAATAATATTAAAATTAGTAAAAGCTGGCACAACAGAGGAATAACATCAGTTTTACTGCAAAGTCTATTTAAACAAGTGCCATAAACATTTGAATGGGGTGAAGAATAAATGGGTCTTTGGAAGAGTATGTGTGTCAAGATGGGACCTGAGTTCCTTGGTTTGGTTGCAGATGCTGAGTCTGACTCAGAGGCAGAACTAGAAGAAGCCCAGCCAAGACAAGAAGTGGGAGAGGAAATTCCCCAAGACCCTCCAGGAGTCAGGGAGGAGGGTTTTATCAAACAGGAGGCTCATGCTCAGAGACCATCTCCTCCCTCCCCCGCCACTTGGGAACTCAGCCTTTGTTAGAAGAAGAGGGAGCACTGGAATTGACAGATTCCAGAGTCTGCTGCAGGTAGAGTTGAGAGGGGGAGTTGAGAGGAGGTAGGAAGCAGTCCACCACACTGGCTGCATGTCAGAAGCTGGGTCAAGAGGACTCTCCCTGAAGAAGGAGCCCTGTGAAAGCCTGTTTGTCATGGTGGAAACTGTCCATTTAGTTGATAGGCAATTGCCTTGCTTTGTTTGACTAATTAGGGTTAGGGAATAGCTCCTAGCCTTCACAGATAGAGCAGATGTGAAGAGATTTTTTAAAAATTATTATTTATTGAATAAAGGCATTGTGGATTGCACAACAACTCTCTGTTGTCTCAAATTTCAGTGGGAGGACTTGGAATATTGACAATGTGTGACCTGGCAGATTGTCTTCCCCAATATAGACCTGTGGGATCATTAAGATCATTGGAGAGGGTCTGCTGGTGGTACCGTAACCTGCAGGCTGCCATAGCAGGCCTTCTCTATGATGGTGCATAATTTCAGAGAATTAGAGAATCATAGAACAGTAGAGTTGGAAGGGGCCTATAAGGAATCCACTTTAAAGCATCCCTGACAATGGTTGTCTGGCTGCCTCTTGAATGCCTCTAGGATGGGAGAGCCCACAATCTCCCTAGATAATTGGTTCCATTGTCAGACTGCTCTAACAGTCAGGAAGTTTTTCCTGATGTCCAGCCGGAATCTGGCTTCTTGTAACTTGAGCCCATTATTCTGTGTCTTGCACTCTCGGATAATCGAGAAGAGATCCTGGCCCTACTCTGTGTGACAACCTTTCAAGTATTTGAAGAGTGCTATCATGTCTCCCCTCAGTCTTCTTTTCTCCAGGCTAAACATGCCCAGTTCTTTCAGCCTCTCCTCATAGGACCCCTTTCCTAGGGTGACCATATTTTGGAAACCAAAAAGGAGGACAACATGGTCACCCCAAGGGGGCATGTCCAGTACCAAGGGGGCGCACCCACCCGAACATAGCCTTGGTCACATGTGTGATTTTACAGCACACATTTAAGACAAATCTGTTCTACATAACATCTTAATGTTAAAATCACTGAAATAAAGAACAAGTGAGAGATTCAATGTATCTGAAATTAACTTCACTCACTCCTACTTTTGTAGGTTTTGCTGTACTTTGAAGCTTTTGCTATACTCTGTGTGTTACATTCTCCCCTTCCCTCAAATATCTTTTCTGACTGAAGTCTTCACTCATTGCAAACTGCTGTTGTTGTTAACAGGGTTTGCTACTGACCCCAGATCTGTTTCAAATTTGGTATGGCTAAAGCTCTACCTAAAAGCTATCATGGTGCCAACTTTCAGCTCTTTATCTTTAAAAATGACAGTTTTAAAAATAATAATTTTAAAATCTCATTTTAAAAAAAAATCCTAAAAAATCAATGGATGAATGGATTGTTTCAAATTTGGTGTGGCTAAAGCTCTACCTAAATCCTATCATGGTACAAAGTTTAATCTCTTTAACTTTAAAAATGACAATTTTAAAAATAATAATTTTAAAACCTCAATTTTTAAAAAATTCCTAAAAAATCAATGGATGAACGGATCTGTTTCAAATTTGGCATGACTAAAGCCCTTCCTAAGAGCTACCATTGTGCCAAGTTTCATGACTTTATCTTAAAAAATAACGGAGTTATAAGCATTTTTGTTAATTCCCATTAGAGCTGCTCTTTGGGGGGGAAATCCGGATTTCCCCTCCCCCTCCCGGATTTTCCATCAAAAATCCGGGCAAATCCGGTCGTATGGTCACCCTACCCCTTTCCAGATCCCTGATCATCCTCGTTGCCCTCTTCTGAATATGCTGTAGCTTGACTGCCTCCTTCTTGAAGTGTGGTGCCCAGAACTGAACGCAATACTCAAGATGAGGCCTAACCAGTGCTGAATAGAGGGGAACCAGTACGTCGTGTGATTTAGAAGCTATACTTCTATCAATGCATCCCAAAATTTGTGGAATTAACTCCCCCCTAGTATTCAGGAGGTGGCAACTGTATAAGCCTATTTTATTACCAGGCCTTCCCTTAGTGAATGTGATGGCCAGTCTGTCCGTTTAATTACAGCCTCTGGAAAACCCTATAGAAAACCCTCCCTCATACGGTTCGGGAGGCGGAAAATGTAATAACTTTTAAACTCCTCCTAAAAATGTATCTTTTTAAACAAGCCTTCCCTGGGCTGTAATTTATTCTGGTTTTATGTGATTTTAAAGTTTTAAACTGGATTTTATGGTTTTAGTTGTAAACTGCCCAGAGAGCTTAGGCTGTTGGGCAGTATGTAATAAATAAATATATAAATACATACATACATAAATAAAACAAAACAGTGTTGTTTTAATTGATTTTAAAGTTTTATTAATGTTTTATATTAATGCTTTAGCAATTTGTTATGTATTTTAATTGTATTTTAATGTTTATTATCATGTTTCTTGTGAACCACTTAGAGATAATTTGAAATATGCTCTGCAGTACGTAAATCTATTACCATATTTCTTTGATTTTAGGATGCACTTTTTTCCCATATAAACATCTCTAAAAACGGGGTGCGTCTTAGAATCGCGGGTGCGTTTATTATTTCTTAGAATCAACACTTTTTTTCTGTTGATGGTACTGAAATTAGTGTGCGTCTTACAATTGATGGTGTCTTAGAATCGAAGAAATACGGTAAATAGCACCATCTAGGTGTATTAGCTTTAACGTAAGGTCCAGAGTAGAGATGTATGAGAATTTCATCTCAGTTTCTTAAACATCAGAACCTGCCCCATTTGCACCCACAAATGTGAACACATTTTCCAGTTAAAGCTCACATATTCCCAAGCTTTCGTTCACATTCAAAAAATGCATTGGTTAGAAAATTGTGCACTTTTAAAATATGCATGTTGGGGGGAAATATGCACATTAAACATTGAGCTACAGTCAGTAACTACTCACCCAGCCAATGCAGACCATCAAAAACCAGTATAATGTTTGACAAGAGGAAATATTTCACAGCAAACTAGTTAAAAATCCCTGAGCAAATTTAACAGTTTTGGGATAACAGGAAAGGTCTTCTAGTAGATCAATTACTGGTTAGAGAACAGAATACAGACAGTAGGAAGAAATTGACAGTTCTTACAATGGAAAACATTCAATTTTCTGCAGTTCAATAAGAAATATTTGGAAGCTTTTCTTTTGAAGCACAAGACAGACGGGCAGATAGATGCCTTCAGCTACAAAACGGAACATTTTCTGCAATGGTGATGCCATTAGTGATGGACCATTGGTGATGATTTGCAGATTGTGCCGGTAGTTCATTGCTCAACAGAATAATCTTCCATGCAATCCTAAGGACTCTACTCTTCACGATAGTTGAGTCTTTGTGAGCATTTTTCCAAATGGTGTATGCATCAGTTGTGTGCAGTTTGAAATGTATGCATTGATTAAAGCGTATTTGTGCACATTCTCCCAAAGTATGCCTTTTTAATGCACATCTTTCAAATGTGCTCATGCCACAAACCATTTTGCAAGCCTGGAAATGTACTGGCTTTGACTGCAGAATGTGTCAGTCCATTTTCAGTCTGGAAGGTACAAATTGAGTAAATCTTGATATTAAAACAACAACAACCTGAAACAATTTTCTCATACATCCCGAGTTAATTTCAGTGGCAGGTCCATAGTAAACATGTCCATATAGTACATGTTTACTATAACATGTAGCTCAGCTCCAGAATAATCATGAGCCCAGAACTAGAACTAACATTTGCTAGAATGTTTTCCAGAACCTGACAAAATGGGTTTACTTAGTGGAGGGGACAGTGAAGTGAGAAAATTTGGAAAATATATTATTTTCCATTTATGATTTTCACTATTAGAACTGGTCACCAAGCCATGCCATAAATATCACTGTGCTTTATATGTATGGTACTGATGTTATGGTTTGTTTTGGGTTGTTTTTTTTAAAAAAAATCTGTTTCCTACATACTGTTTGATTTTTGTTACCAGCCATATTTATTGCAAACCCAGCCTTCCAATTAAAAGGCAAGACAGTCTGTCTACTTACCTAACCACAGATAAAAGCAGCAAAAGCAGAGATTCATGTGGCATGCACATAGCTGTCCACAACTATTAACTGGTGATTGTAGGGGGGATCCAAGTGTTGCCTTTATTTAGTGGCTTCTACCATGTTCAAGAGCAAATAATATTTGTTTGAATGACATGAAGCTGTGTTTATGGTGTCACACATTGACATAGTTGATGCAGATTTCCCTCAGTGCTGACTAACAGAATGTCATCTTTTGGGATGTTGGGCATATGAGCTTCTGTCCTAAGTACCTTACTTCAAGTCTCAAGACCAGCCTGCAAGTTAGTGATGATGTGTGCCCAGTGGGCATCTTCAGTTCATCTCTTCCTATAGTTATTCCAACATGAGCCATAGCTACCATAATATCCCATTCAAAACCAAAACAAAACATGGCAGGGATGAAGAGCTATGCATCCATGTCTCTGGACCAGCCTTTTCTGGCCTGGTGCCCTTCAGATGTTTTGGACATAAACTCCTATGCTGAGAGTTCTCATCCAAAACATCTGGAGAGCATCAAGTTGGGGACACCAATATAGATCCTTCACTGGAGCTCTTATCTGGCATAAGATGGAATTGATATTGATATTTCAGAAAATGCATGGAAGAAATGAGAGCTGCTGGTGCCACTGATAAACACTGGAAGAAGCCCATAAGTGGCAAAGAAGCATCGTGTTCTTTTTTCAGGGCAGGGATGGTGTAAGACCCATGCTGGCTGCTTATGGATGGGAGACAAGCAATCCCTCTCCTGGGGGTGGGGGAAACCTTACATGATGTTTCTTTCCTGTTTGAGGCCCTCACCCTCTGCTGAATCAGCTGCTCTAGTGATTGCTGCTTATTCCATCCAGATGAAGGGACCCACTTCCTTGACAGAGCAAAAGGTCTTCCTGTGCCCAGTTGGAAGTCCGCTCTGAAGCTCTGCCCAACATATACTGGAAAGCCTAAGATCATACTCATAAACTGATTGGCAGGTAAGGGTAATTGTAGTAAGATGCAGTATTGTATGGCATGCATAACTATTACACATAAAACATAGATACTCACAAGACGCAGACACATTCGTATACCTAAAACTATATAAACCTCATAAACTCCAATCTGGGTAAATTAACTTATGTAAAATTTCATTAGTTTGAACTGCCAAGATTTTTAACTACATCATATAGTCAGAGCTGATTAATGAGGCCAGCCTATGTGATGAAAACCAACGCTGCATGTTGTCTTTCATAAATAATATAGAAATTATTGCTGTCTGCAATGAAGAAACATGCTGTCAGTGAAGAATTAGGAAAGTTCCTAACAGATGAGACGCTAATTGATCTCTAAATTATTCATACCATTTCTCTGGGTACTCATTCTCCACTGGTGTGTGTGTGTGTGTGTGTGTGTGTTTCACCCTCTGAGTATAATGCCTTTATCATGGATATGAATGAATGAATGAGATGCGGCCTGGCCTTTTTAGCAGGAATTGTGGGGATGGAGTCTGTGCTCATTAAAATGTAGATTGTGTATGTGTTTGGGAGGGGAGTGGGAAGAGAGCATATGTTGTAAAACTCTCAGAGAGCTTCAGCTATTGGATGGTACAGAAACATAAATAAATAAACAAACATGATGTGTGCAATAACACAAAAATCAGAAAGTATTTTTCTGTTATTGTGATTTTGTAGCAATTACCTTGGTATAGACAAGAGAAAAATTGCTCTATCTTCATAATTGTCTCTGTTGTCTAGCTTGTATTTTGCCTTATCCATTTTTGTCAGATGTCCAGTTAACACTCACTAAAATAAACACAGGCTATAATGTTTACTATTTGTAAACCGCCCAGAGAGCTTCGGCTGTGGGGCGGTATATAAATGTAATAAAATAAATAAATAAATAAATAAATAAATAAATAAATATTCTACCCATTTACCTGGAATATTTCCCATAATGTGGGGCTTACTTTACTGAGTCGACTTTACTGAGTATAGGACTGCAATGTCAGCTAGCTAATTCATTGCCACAGTTTCAGTGTGTCTAAATTTCTCCAACTTGAAAACGTCATATATTTAGTTGCATTTTGTAATTAATACCAAGGAAAATGATTGTGCACAATCAGCCAAACTGTTAACAGAATGTCAAACTCCCAGCACCTTCCATATCTGGACAATTTACACCCCACATCCACCCAAAATGTCTGCAAATGTGGATATTTATTATACTTTTTTTACTTATAATAACTGATACAATGACCTAGGTGGTAATCTAGTCTAATCTTCTGCCATTAAATAGTATTACATATACTCCATAACTAGGTTAATACCATTTCAACCAGACAATAATGTGCCACCTTGCTAGAAGTGTGTATTTCTGTTAGATAAATACTTAATGTCCTGTTCTGCAAGTGGAAGGGCTCATCTACACAAAGCAGGATATTCCACTATGAAAGTGGTATATAAAAGTCAGGAGCCACACTACTGCTTTATAGCAGTATTGAAGTGCACTGTTGGATCTACACTACTGCTTTATCTTCATACTGAAGTGCACTGACAACTTTTGGGTCCCATGAGAAATCTGCACCAAGCAGGATATAACACTATGAAAGTGGTATGAAAGTGGTATATAAAAGTCAGGAGCCACACTATTGCTTTATAGCAGTATTGAAGTGCACTGCAGGATCTACACTACTGCTTTATAGTGGTACTGAAGTGCACTGACAACTGTTGGGGCTCATGACACATCTACACCAAGCAGGATATAACACTATGAAAGTGGTATGAAAGTGGTATATGGTATGTGTCATAGGCCCCAACAGTTGTCAGTGTACTTCAATACCGCTATAAAGCAGTAGTATGGGTCCTGACTTTTATATACTGCTTTCATAGTAGAATATCCTCCTTGGTGTAGATTAGGCATGTGCTCCACTCCGATTAGAAGCGTAGAAGCAGGAGCGAATTGGCCTGCTCCGCCTTGCCCAGAGGCGGAGTAGAAGCGGACTGCGGACCCCTAGAAGCAAGGCGAAGAGAAGCGCCCGTTTTCGGAGCGCTCCGCTTTCCGCGGTCCGGTCTGATCGCCATCTTGAAACATTTCGCCCATAGGATTGCACTGCGGAAAAGAAAGGGGGATAACTGAGTTGTTTTTGAAGCTATCTTTCTGAAAATTCTTGTGCTTAGAGAGTCGTGGATGGGGGTCATTTTGAGCCTACTCTCAGCTCTCTGCGTGGTGCGGTTCGCATGCTAGAATTTTTTTAAAAGTAGGGTAAAGGCAGGAAAAAGGTTACCTGTTTCGATTGCTGAGGGGCAGAGTCAACTCCCGGTCATGATCACATGATCCCAAAGTTGGAGGAGGGGATAGGCAAAATGGGTAACTTGGGATTCTGGGAACTTCTCTTTCTTAGTCTGAACGGACTTTTCACAGTGTTTTTTAAAACAGTAGCCCCACCAAATGCACAAACACAACCTGAAATCACATACTAAGCCAATAATAATAGAGCACTGCTACCCACCCTAACTTTGGGGAACAACTGAAAAGATGTGGTGCAAGGGGATGAGCTCCCCTAGGGCATGCCATGTGGACGTGCCCTCACTCTCTCCTGTACTTGGAGGGCTATCAGAGCCCTCCAAAGAGAGTAAAGCAATGCCTATCATGAGTTGAAGTGAGAGCTTGACTTCTTAGTTGAGCACTCGTGGTGGAGCAATGGCTTTCATGAGTTGAACTGACAGTGTTGCTTCTTAAAAGACTGGTCACTAGGACCAGTCAAATTGGCAGCTGCTTCCCCCTCCCCTGGGCACGTCCCCCTATTACTGGTAAAAGACAGATATAGCCTTTTTTTAAAGTTCTTCTTGTTGTTTATTCAGCAACACTGCTGCTTTTAATTCCACCCCTCCTTTGTTTATTTATTTATTTATTTATTCCATTTTATATGCATTACTGGCTTATCCTTGGCTCACTTCCTTATGCCCCCAGAAATGTCTGCTGCCTGCCTGCCTTCCCTCCCTCCTCCCCTGCCCACCTCGCAGGGATGTTGTGTGTGTCTGGCTTTGTTACTTTCTACTGTTAGTTTTTCCCTACCCTGTGCCTGCCTACCCTACCCTGTACCTGTTTGCATTCTCTTCCCCTCCTTATTGTTTTACTATGATTTTATTAGATTGTAAGCCTATGCGGCAGGGTCTTGCTATTTACTGTTTTACTCTGTACAGCACCATGTACATTGATGGTGCTATATAAATAAATAAATAAATAAATAATAATAATAATAATAATAATAATAATAATAACTCAGGGGAGAAGTCCTTCCTGCGCTCACTTAGAGTTTTGGAAGTTCCAAATCCATTTTTCAAGTGTGGAAGAAGATTCATAAGGTTTATCTCTACTCCCCAATTCATGGCATGTTGGGATTTCCTTTGAAATGGCCCCATTGAGCTGTCTGCAGGTTTAAGCCCCACCAAAAAACAGGGGATGATGGGATTGCCTTGTACCTTGGCATGATTGTGGGTCTAGATGGCATCTGTGAGTGTGCTCACGTCCCTTTTTTTATCTGTCCAAATGTCAGAGAACAGTCCACGTCTGCAAATGGGGTGCCCGATTTTCATAAATTCCCCAAATATCAGGGGATGATGGGACTGCCTTGAGTCTGGGCATGCATGTGTATCCCTGGATAAGCTGTCATGGTGGTGAGTTTGAGGTTTCTAACGTGCAAATTGACGGAGCTATCGAAAGGGGTGTGAATGGGGTGCCCGATTTTCATACATTCCCCAAAAATCAGGGGATGATGGGACTGCCTTGAGTCTTGGCGTGCATGTGTATCCCTGGATCAGCTGTCATGGTGGTGAGTTTGAGGTTTCGAACGTGCAAATTGACGGAGCTATAGAAAGGGGTGTGAATGGGGTGCCTGATTTTCATAAATTCCGCAAAAATCAGGGGCTGATGGGATTGCCTTGAGTCTTGGCGTGCATGTGTATACCTCCATGAGGTGTCATGGTGCCAAACTTGAGGTTTCTAACTTTAACAGAAAAAAAGTTGCATACTTTTTTAGCTTAATGTAAGCCTATGGGGGGGGGGGGAAACGGAGCTCCGATCAGGATCCGGAGCTCCGCAGTGGAGCGGAGCGGACATGGGCGGAGCGGGGGCAGAGCAAAGTGGCCCAATCCGCAAATCGAGGATCTGGAAGAGAAGCGGAGCGGGGGGTCCGTGCACACCCCTAGTGTAGAAGCTTTTAAAACTTGATGTTGTGCAGACTTTATACTGTTAGTTTTACCCTACCCTGTGCCTGCTTACCCTACCCTGTGCCTGTTTGCATTCTCTTCCCCTCCTTATTGTTTTACTATGATTCTATTAGATTGTAAGCCTATGCGGCAGAGTCTTGCTATTTACTGTTTTACTCTGTACAGCACCATGTACCTTGATGGTGCTATATAAATAATAATAATAATAATAATAATAATAATAATAATAATAATAATAGATGAGCCCACAGAGAAAACAGGGGAAATGGTGTGCCCACACTCTTTTCTGCCCTTCCCTTCCTGTAGTCTTTTCCACTGCCACCAGGTGGAAAACTTTACTTCGCTTGGCTGCCTCCACCAAACTAGCCTTAAAACTCTCTGGGTTTCAGGTATCTACCTTAAGTAGTGTGAGGGTTGGCTGACCCAACAAAAAGAGAGACCACAGTTTCAAATAACACATAAAATTTTACTGAAGAAAAATGTTAATAAGAAGAAAAATTATAAACTGAATGGATGCACACCCACACACATACCCTATATGAATAATACGGCAATAAGACATCAGGGATAAACACATCCAGCTAACCTAATTAGACCATGTCCCTATATTATCAAGGTTCCTTAACCAAGCATTATCTTGCTGTCATAGGTCCAGCTCTCTCATTCAGTTCTTCTACTCCAGAGGTTCTGACTCTTTCTTTCCTCTAGGTCTCCAGGCTTCTTTCTTTCCTTTCCATCGGAAGGGTAGTTTCTTGTTCATTTATCAACTAAGGCCTTTGCTAGACCTACCGGAAAGTCCACGATGGAGGAGGGAAGAGCCCGTGACGCAAGTAAAAGCTCACCTCCATTTCTGAAAACAATTGCTTGGATCCAGACTTAACCATGAGCTTTTTAGATGAGCATTTTATCACACACTCACGGATCTTCGCAGGTAATTTTGAGGATCCTCCTGCACCTCTCCCACTGGTCTCCCACTCCTTCCACCATTTTGTTGTTGTTGTAAAATAATCCTCCAAAACACGACTCTTCAGAGCTATAGCAACATTTGTCACTATTTCCTGTCATGTGCAGGAGAAATTTTGCTATAAAATGTCAGCTAGCCACGTGGTTGCTTCTCTCCCTGCTCTCTTCCTCCATATAATTGCAGCTTGTTGCAGACACGGAGCCAACAGTAAAGGGATGGGATTTTCCTCCATCTGAAGGAGCTCCATGACTAATTTAGATCTCATTGCTTTCTAAGTATGACTAAGGCTGAATCCAACCCACTGAATTGTTGTTGCTTATTCTGCTTCTTGATGTTTGAAACAACATGAAACAGTTGCAATTGCTGTTTTTCAAAATCAAAATGAGTTAAAAACAAAAGAAAGACAACCAGCATATCAGGTTTTGTAAGGAATATTGTATTTTATTTTATTTTCATTTTAACTAATGTCACCATTGTAAAAGCACCAACACAGTCCGGTATCAGCCATATTTCATTCAAAACATTTGTGACCAAGCTAACAGCTTGTGTTTCAAGTGCCAAGCAATAAAACCACCAGAAATTAAATTATATGGGAATTTGTGCCAGTCTGCTGTGCCATCCTGCCCCTTTTCTGACCCATCTTACCAACCCTCGCAGCTGCCTTTCTGTTCTCCTGACTTGGTGGGGTGGGGAGTTTACTTGGGCATTAATCAGATTAATCCCAATGCTCCACAGTCACCTAAAAATGATCTGTTAATTATTTGCCCTAATATTTGATTGGCAAAGTTAACAAACTGGGAAGAGTGTGCGATGATGATGATGATGATGATGATGATGATATATTTAGTTTAATCTCTCTTGCTCAGCCAATGTGATGAATCAGTCCAATATAGATCTAATCCAACTCTCTTGAACCTAATGCCAAATCCTCCAAACAGGTTGATGGATTTGAACTGAAATGGACTGGTCAATTTGCATCCACGGTGTTGTGCTCATTTTTACATCCCGCCATACACATCCAATATTTCCCAGCCAGAATGTAAGAGCAGATGTGACATGGGTTAACTAACTGAGAACTTAATGGCTGTCAAATAGCAAGGAATGACCCCCAAAAAATGGCAGTAACCACATAGCCATAATATAATAATGAATGCCAAACATCCGTTTCTGTAAACTCTGAAAATTAAAAATAAAATAATTGGAATGATAAATTCCTTTTGGATCCAACATGTAACACACAGGGAGAATATCATATCTGATTATTACTTTGGATTTTCATTTAGGAGTTTTCTGTTGTGACTTTTGGCTCTGAGTCAAGGTACTCATTTGATATAGAATAGATCCATTCGTCTGGCTTCTCTCTTTAGGCTCCAACTCGAGTTTATTGTTTCTCCTTCATATTTGTCGTCCACACACTGAAATATGAAAGGCATCCGCAATCCTGAGGGGGAAGAAACAATTGCTTTTGTTCTCTCTTTCTCTATAACTTCAGGGCTATGTAAATTTCCATTAACAATTCATTGAGAATAAAGAGCTGAAAGGCCAAGTGCAGTGTTATACCATCACTAAGCTGTCACATTCGATTGGATTTCGTTACTGCCTACTTGAGGTGAAAATAGACCTACATCCCAAGTGTGATGGAAGTTGTGTTTGGACACACATTCCCTACTCTGAAAACAACTGCTTCAGAATGCCATAGATGTATATTAAACCCACTTCCACCACAGTTCAAAATTTCTGTCTGCCTTTGACCTTAGACATTATCCCTTTATCTCGCCAATATTTTCCCTCCAAATTTTTAATTTCTATCTCTAACTTTTCCTGCTCTGCACATTGTTGTCTTTTTAAGCTACACGTTTCTCTAATACAGATTCCTCTTACTACAGCCTTCATGGTGTCCCAAACGACTGACCCAGCTGTTCCTCCCTTTTCATTAATTTCCCATGACTCCGACAGTTCCTTCTGAATTTTCTCTACCACTTTATTATATTTCAGTATTTTTGTGTTCAACTTCCATCTATATGCCTCTTTATAATTCTTCTTAACTGTAAATTCTAAACTTAACAAGGCATGATCAGTTACTTTTATTACCCCCATTTCCATTTTGCAAATCTTCGTTGCAAAATCTTTTGAGACAAATATATAATCTATCCTGGAGTATGTATGATGAACTGGGGAAAAGTATGAGAATCCAGGCCTAGTCCCATTGAGTAAACGCCACGAATCTAAGTAATCATTTTCTTTTACTAATTTATTCAATATAGTTATATTATTCCTCTTTTCAACATTAGTGGGATTAGACCTGTCCCATCTATTATCCATAACCATATTAAAGTCCCCAGCTAATATAACATACCCCTCCTTGAATTCTTCTATTTCTTTAAACAACTTTATAAAAAACTCTCTATGTCTCTCATTTGGGGCATATACATTAATTAAAGTATAAACCTTTCCCTCAATTTTACCTTTTAACATAAGATATCTGCCATTGTCATCCTTTTTTATTTCTTCTAATATAAACCCACTTTTTTTTTAAATCAAAGTGGCCACTCCATTTTTTTTGATGTCCCTAATGACTTTTCATAATAAGCTAACCACTTTAATTTTATCATATTCGAATTCTCGGAGCCTTGGTGTGTCTCTTGGACCATTATAATATCTGATCCCTCTTTATTAAACATTTGTTCTATTCTCTTCCTTTTTACGACTGCCCCCAGACCTTTAACATTGAGTGTTGATACTTTTATCTTTTTATCCATAGTCACCCTTTTGAAATCTCTTCCGATCCGTTGTGCTCAGCAACTCAAATTTACTTACATAAAAACACAAACTCAATACAAAAAAACCCCACCCCCCTACCCCAACCCCTCCCCTCCTACCTTCCCCCCCTCCCCACCCCCCCACTCTAATCCCCCCCATATCCCCGTGAGTCTAATACTCCAGCCATCTACTTTAAAGGGGGGGAGGCAGTGCTGCGCCTGGCCGGCAAGTCTCTATATTGGCATTTCTATTTGCAATTATCTCAAGACATAATTAACAATTCTATTACTCCCCAGATGTCCCAGCCTCGTTCCCTCCCCCACCCACTCCAGCCCCATTTGCTTCCCCATCCAGACCCAGCCTCTTCAGCAACTCTTTACCTTGATCCAATGAGGTTACTCTGTGTTCCCTCCTCCCATATGTAAATCTTAAGAAAACCGGGTAACCCCATGCATAAGGAATTTTGTTCTGCATTAACATTCCAGTTATTGGTTTAATACTCCGTCTCCAATTTAATGAATGTTGAGAAAGATCATTATAAATTTGTACTGCTTTGCCTTTATATTGTAACTGGGTCATAGATCTCAATTCTTTCATGATTTGCTCTTTTTTATAATAATTACCAAATTTCACCAAAATGTCTCTAGTCCCTTTGTAGTTTTGCCCCCCCACACGGTGGACTTGATCCAGATCCGATCCGTCTATTAGTATGTCAGGCATCAGCTCTTTGAACCAATCCAGAATGATTTCTCTAAGATCTTCTCCTTGTATCTGCTTCAGCTGCTTTATTCGAATTGAAGATCTACGAGATTGGTCCTCCACGGCAATCAGTCGTAATTCCCACTCCTTAAATTGAATATTAGTTGATTTTTCAAAAGCCTCTTGCTTCTTCTGGTCCAAATCCGCTTTTGCCTCTATCTCTTTGATCTTATCCGAATTTTCTGCCGTCTTATCCGCAAGAACACGCATTTGTTGTCTAAATTCATTCATTTGCTGATCCATTTTTTAAAAAATAATGATATTATTCTCTTTTATAACTGCCTTAATTTCCGCTAAAGAGGGAGGGTTACTGTCAATTGCTTTTCCCCCTTCAGCCATGTTTTTTTCTTTATTTGGTACTGTATCCAAAGAAACTGGGTCTATAACTTCGTCTTCCTGCTCTGTTCCAGGGGCTGTATCTTCCAGGTGGGAGAGGTGGGTTAAATTATGGTTTGAAGGTTTCTTTTTTTGTATATTAAGCTTTTCCCACTTCTTGATCTTTCTTTTAATGTTGGACATAGGACCCTTCTGGGTAGGGCATAAATCTTAGAGTCCAGCTCACTTCCTTAGCAACTTTTACTGGCTTCTCTTCTATGTGCCAAACACACTTCCTTCTTCACGAGGGGGGGAAATATATCCAGTTCACAACAGCATTCACTAGAGGGGATCAGATCCAATCATTCACAGTCTATCAATATCCCACATCTCCCTCACAGAATGCTGTTTCTTCCACCCCTTCACCCCCCCTTCTCGCCACACAGCAAACAGCTTCCACTTTACAAAGATTACAGCAAACAGCTTCCACTTTACAAAGCCAGTATTTCAGTCTTTCCCACTTAAGATAAAGGATGAAAGGTGAGGATCGCTATAAATCAAATCAGCGTCTAACAAGCATAAATTCTTTCTTTTCAAACTGCGTCACCAATCGTAAGTTACTTTCGCTTTCGCTGCTGCAGCTTATAAAAACATTCCGTCAAGCTCACCTCATCTCATCGGCTCTTCTCAACTCTTTCCAACTCCGATAGCTTTTATAATCATTTTTCTGTCGTTTGCTCAAAGATTTATGCCCATTAAAAGAGAGATAATTGCTTTTTCCGGCAAAAGCCGCTCAGAGCCTCAGAAGAAACCTGCCATCACCATGGCTGCCAAGCTCCGCCCCCTAATATAAACTAGTGGAAATACAAGCTAAGAAGAAACAATTAGAAAATTTAAATATAGAGGAGGTTCAAAAGAATTTAATGTATATGAAAAGGGAATATTTTGAAAACAGTAATAAGAATTCGAGGTTGCTTGCCAAGCTCACACAAAAAGAAAAAGGGAGGAATGGGATATACACATACAATATTCAACTAAATGCAAGTTTGCAGAAGACATATCACAACAATATTCAACAATATACTAAATACAAGTTTATAGCAAAGCAGAGGAGATAAAGGGGGGAAATAACTTGGTGGGAATAGCATCACTCCCCCTGAAGCAGTGCCTCCCAAACTGCAGCT
This sequence comes from Elgaria multicarinata webbii, assembly GCF_023053635.1. Lineage (NCBI taxonomy): Eukaryota > Metazoa > Chordata > Lepidosauria > Squamata > Anguidae > Elgaria > Elgaria multicarinata. The sequence continues at coordinate 82,198,698 of NC_086177.1, read as the reverse complement.
CCAGACTTGCTTTTAAAGTATCCTGGTTGGGTGCGGGGCAGGTGGAATAGCTCACCCTTGGAATAGCATCTCACCCCCTGTACAGTCAAGTACCACATCATGTTGTGCTTCCCTTAAACCTATTACAATCATGCCCATAATCACGATAAACCCTCCGCAAAGGCGGATCCAAATTGGGTAAGGGGAGCTGCGGATCAAGGCGAAGTGGTTCGCCTTGATCCAGAGCTCCGGACGCAGGTAAGTGAGGGGAAGGGGGCTCACCTGGTGGTGGTGGTGCCGCCGCCAGGTAAGCACCCCCACTTACCTGTGTCCATCGCGGTCTGGCGCTGGCTTCAACTGAGGCCCAGGCTTCAAGCTGAAAGAGGCTGCGGCCTGCTTCCGGCTTGAGGCCTAGGCCTCAGTTGAAGCTGGCACCAGACTGCAACAGAGGCAGGTAAGCCCCCCTCCCCCCTGCCCCTTTACCTGGCTCCGCCGCCGTCACTGCACAGACTACGGAAGCAGCGCCAGGTGAGCCCCCTCCCCCCTTACCTGCATCCAGAGCTCCGGATTGAGGTGAACCACTTTGCCCCACTACGCAGCTCCCCTGACCCAATTTGGATCCGCCTGTGGTGGAGGCGGATCAGATTGCTCCGCTCCGGATTCGGGGAACCGAAACAGAGCGGAGCACAGCCCTAGTTTTTAGAATGTTTTTTAGGATGTTTTAACAATGTATATTAAATTTTAATTTAGTTTTCTGTATTTTACCATTTACTGTTGTTCCCCGCCTCGATCAAAATGGAAAGGCGGGTAAGAATTATTATTATTATTATTATTATTATTATTATTATTATTATTATTATTATTTGATCATCTTTTTGTTTTGTTTTTTAACCTGGTTCTGTGAATTAAGCCCATGGTATATCTTAAACAAAGGTCTGGGGGGAGGGCCATAGTTCAGTGGTAGAGTACATGCTTTGCATGCAGAAGGTCCCAGGTTCACTTTGTTTGTTCGTATCCTGCCTTTTTCTCCAAGGAGCACAAAGTGACATACGCAATCCTCCTCCACTCCATTTTGTCCTGACAACAACCCTGTGAAGTGGGTTCCCAGGTATTTCAAGGTAGGACTAGGAAGGAATCTTGTCTGAACCCCTGGAAGGCCACTACCCATCAGTGTAGGCAATAGTGAGCGAGATGGCCCAATGATTTGAATTGGTTTGAGGCACCTTCCTATGTTCCACTGGAATGACAGCATTTCAGCTGACTGCCCATTTTCAGGCCTGGCAAGCTGATGTGTCCAGCAGACATACTTGTATACCTGCAAGAGCTGTAGGTTGGCTGAGATTACAATACAGATCATCTTTTGCATTTGTCTTATATTACACCTACACTTTTCATGGTTCCCTACCATTGCTTCTGCCCACTCCACTCTGTTCCCATGATACTTCCTCTTTCTTCCCAGAGAAGAAAGAGGAAGTAAACAAAGATAATTCAGGGGGCATTTTTATCACATCGCTTTTCTTGCACACAGGAATGGCAGCGCATTCTGTTTCCTTAAAATAAAAAAATCACATTAAAAGGGGTCCATTTTGTGATGGAAAATAGGCAAGAAGGAGCAGGAGGTGCATGGGTGGTGGACAGTGTTGTCTAAAGGACGTGTGAAGGACTGTCAGTGGGCAGTAGCGAGCATGTGATAAAACGCTTGTGTCAAATCATTACGAATGGGGAATAAAAAGCAGGAAATAACACTATGAAATTGTATCAATTCCCTGTGAGCCTTTTCATGCATTTTAAAAATCTGCATTTCGAAACATATTATATTTACCATGATATTTTAGTTAGCCTCGATCCAGCACCATTGAGAAAATATCTGTTCTCCATATAATAGATTTGGGAGGTGTGTGGAAACATGGCCATGCTACAGCTTGCAACATTTTAAAAGAATGTGTTGGATGATTGCTCTGGCAAATGACCATGGGAATGTTCACTCCTTATATCCCACATGATGTGAGAACTATAGAGAAAAGACATGGGGAAAACATATCCAATGCAGCTGTGTAGCAGCAGGGAAGGACCACTACTGCAACAGGAAGCCAGTGAAACCAGGAACTAGCTTGAACTATAGGGTGAACATATGGAAAGGAGGACAGGGCTCCTGTATCTTTAACAGTTGTATTGAAAGAGAATTTCGGCAGATGTCATTTGCATGCATCCAGCACCTGGTGAAATTATTATTATTATTATTATTATTATTATTATTATTTATTTATTTATTTATTTATTTATATAGCACCATCAATGTACAAGGTGCTGTACAAATTCCATCACAGCAGTTAATGCTGCAGGAGCGCTGCCCTCTTTTGTATCCAGTCACTCTAGTATAGCTAGACTAACCAGGTACAGATTTAACTGTTGTGGTGAAGAGGGAATTTCATCAGGTGCTGCATGCATACAAATGACACCTGCTGAAATTCCCTTTTCAATAAAACTGTTAAAGATGCGGGAGACCTGTCCTCCTTTCCATATGGTCACCCTAATGAACTACAGTTTCAAGATTGGGACAAGAGAGTGAGCTCTGCTGATTTGTCCCATTCCAAAAGCAATACTTTTGTTTCATTTCTTGGGTTACACTAGCAAGAGCTATCTATCTAGTGTTTAGAATGGGCAGATTGCCAGTATTGGATACTGCCCCTAGGGAATCAATGGGAAGGAGGAAGCTCTCCTCTATACATCCTGCCACCGTCCTTACCTTGGAAGAAGGTCCCATGTGTTTCACAAACATTGATCTCAGGATCAGGAACAAAAGTGGACAGAAGACCAGTTTGGAGATCTTACTCAGGTACAGGACTTTCTCTCACTTCAAATGGTGGGGTCCACAAATCTATATAAATTGGTACATCAAATAATGCATGGTGTGGAGAATGTGGATTGGGGGACATTTTCCTCCTTCTCTCATAATATTAGAACCCGGGGTCATCCCATGAAGCTGACTGAAGAGACATTCAGGACAAATAAAAGGAAGGACGTCTTTACACAGCACAGAGCAATTCACTATCACAAGATGTCCACCAATTTGAATGGCTTTAAAAGAGGGTTACACAAATTCCTAGAGGAGAAGGCTATCAATGGCTACTAGCCTTGTTGGCTATATGCTGCCTCCAGGATCAGAGACAGTATGCCTATGTACACCACTTGCTGGGGAACATGGTTGGGAAGGTGCTGTTGCACTCATATCCTGTCAACAATTGGTTGGCCACTGTGCAAACAGAATGCTGGACTAGATGGACTCTTGGCTTGATCCAACTTGGCTCTTATGTCCTGTACCATTATTGGATTGGGGTGTTTTAAATGTGCATATCTATCATTCTAAATGACAATACAGCAAGTCCATTTTTCATGAACATTATATTTTGTTTTCCTTCCCTTGTTCATATTATATTTGTAAACTTGAATATCCACATACTGTCCTGAGTTGTTGTTGTTGTTGTTGTTGTTGTTGTTGTTGTTATCATTATCTGTTCTTAACTTTAGGAGATTTGGAATGATTTGGAATGTAATACCTTGGTAACTTTCTTTTCTATAAATCATCACTGTTTGACTGTTGGAATTTACTGCTGACCTCTTTCTGACAATTGATTTATTCAGTCTAAATGGTCAACATGAAGTTAATCATTTCTGGCCCACTGTCCTACCCAGGATATCGTTGTTACAGTCCAGGTTTAGATTAAAAGTGATGCTGAGGTCATTCAGTCTGCTCTGAAGACCTGCTTTCATTCTCACTGGTTTTACAGCACTCAAAACATCTGCAAATTTTGTAGATGGATCAAACATTGCTACCATCTGGTGGGTGGCTCAAATTACACTCCGTGCCTTAGTAGACAGGTGTTGGTGTAGCAAAACGTATTATTCTAATTAGCGCCCTTCTGGCAAGGAGATCAAAACTAGAGTAGCCAAGGAGTTTAAGTTTCTCTTGCACCTTTTGAGATTATTCCCTACATAACTGGCTGGAGGCCCACAGCCAGAACGGTAAAGGGAAAGAGGTGTCCTGCTTTGTTGGTCCCTGGCCAACAGCTGGTTGGCCACTGTGTGAACAAAGTGTTGGACTTAGATGGAATCTCAGTCTGATCAGCATGACACTCCTTATGTTCTTATGTAAGGGGGCCTGCAACGTCCTACCATTCTATTCTAAGAGATATATAATTGAAATTTGGATAGAACTATACATGAATATCTATTTGTACAGCGCATTCTCTCCTGACACCTTTAATATATTTGCCTGTTTTTATTTCAAAAATATTTCTGAATACCCCAGGGAGGAAAGCCATGGAAGAATTTGAAGGACCAGAGGCACAGAGTCAAGGTAGAATCCAGGAGATATATATATAAAAATGTTGGGAGTTATTTATTTATTTATTTATTTATTTATTGAGGCATTTATATCCCACCCTATATCACAAGGATCTCAGGGTGACATACAGATAAAATCATACATATAAAATAGAATAAATGTACAATTCTAAAACAAATTAAACCATTAATGTGTTAAAACCCATATGAAATTTTAAAACAGTAAAATCCAATTAAAACAAGACAGTGTGCAGGCTGGTGGATTTAGCCATCAAAGGCTCTGTTAAAAAGCCATGTCTTAACTTGGCACTGAAACGAAGCCAGTGCTGGTGCCAGTCGGGCCTCCTGGGGGAGGCCATTCCACAGCCGGGGTGCCACCATAGAGAAAGCCCTCTCCCATGTCCTACTGTAGCGAATATCTCACATTGGCGGGGCACGGAGAAGGGCTCCTCCAACAGATCTCAGGCAGGCAGATACAGGGAGAGGCACTCCCCTCAAGTATTGAGGTCCCAAGCCGTTTCGGGCTTCAAACATCATTACCAACACCTTGAATTCCAACCAGAAGCATATTGGCAGCCAGTGCAATTCCTTTAAGACTAGTTTTACATGGTCTCTATGACAGTCAGCAGCCTAGCTGCTGCATTTTGCACTAGCTGCAACTTCCAAGTCGTCTTCAAGGGCAGCCCCACATAGAGTGCATTGCACTAGTCTAATCAGGAAGTTACCAGTGCATATATTACTGTGTTTAGGTTATCCTTGTCCAGGAAAGGCCGTAGCTGGTGGATTAGCCAAAGCTGACCCCAAATTATGGACAGAGCCTAACGTCTCCTAATATCATACAGCTTTATTGCTCAGTGCAGAACTGTACTCTTGGAAAACCGTATTTTCAGAATGGGGAATGAAATAATTCTGAAGCAAATTATTTGTGGACTGTTCCATATGTTCACTTTTTACGTAACACAAGCTGTTGATTTTTATCAACAGTTTTGGCTAAAGGGAGCCCATCTTTTCAGCTGCATACCATTGTTCCCAACATGTATTTGAGCTTTGAGGCCTCTTGGTTAGCACAGTAAAAAGAAAAAGAAAAAAGTATGGGCTCCTTGGGAAAGGCAGTTGATGGGTACAGCCTCAGGGACATGTATAGCTTCATCACACCAGCATTATACTTTGCAATCACTGTGAATTGCGTGCAAAGGACTCCGAAGTTTTGCAGCTTATAATCTGCCTTGACTGTGAAGCACTTCCATGCATCCTGCTTTAATTGTGCTTCTTAGCCAAAAGAACCAAAGTATTTTACTTCCCCTTTAGGAGTGAACCTCATGTGGCGCAGAGTGGTAAGCGGCAGTTACTGCAGCCAAAACTCTCCCCATGGTCTGAGTTCGATCCCAGCGGAAGCTGGTTCTCAGGCAGCCGGCTCAGGTCGACTCAGCCTTCTATCCTTCCAAGGTCGGTAAAATGAGTACCCAGCTAGCTGGGGGAAAGGTAACTGTGACTGGGGAAGGCAATGGCAAACCACCCCACTATAAACGTCTGCCAAGAAAACGTCAGTGAAAGCAGGCGTCCCTCTAGGAGTCAGCAATGACTCAAGTGCTTGCACGAGAGGTTCCTTTCCTTTTTTTTGGAGTGAATCTTTTGTTGTTCTCCGAATGGCCACTGGGGGCGCAGGAGGATGATTTGATATTGAACAAATGCTTACATCTGTGTAAGTTTTAAAGATAAAGTCATCAAAATTGGCACAGTAATAGATATTAAGGAGGGCTTTAAGCATACTAAATTCGAATCGATTGGGTCATCCGTTGATCTGTTATGATTTTTTACATTTCTCCCCCTTAAACCCTTTTCCTGGTATGCAAAGTGCCGCCGCCCGGGGTATGATTTAGCTAACAACAACAACAACAACAACAACTTTACGATATGAGGATAATTCGAGGGAAATGGGTACGTGGGATGAAGCTCGTAGATACATATAATACTGTCATCCTAGATCCTTACTCCAGCACTGCAAATGCCAAAGAACGTTGGGAAAGATGGTACGTTACTTCTGCAGTCTATGTTACTGTTGATTATGATTCTCTGGTATCACAGTTAAAAGTATCTGACAAATGTTCACATGTCCATGCAGAAATGGTTCATTAGTTAATATTTATTTAGTACACATATATCCTGCTCTTTTTCCAAGGAACTCAAAATGGCTTACTCTTGGAGAACAGAGTGGTCACTAGAAATACAGAAGCTAGCCATCTCTGCATGAAAGAACAGATCAATCATAAGACCCTAAACATATTCAATGGGACTTCCTTTCTTATAACTACAAGGCATCTAAAACGAATGTATCTTCATTTTTTACATGGCATCTTTCCTTTGAAAAAAGGCTGAAAAGGCTGTAGCCTTTTCGTTTAGAAGAAACAACGTAAGACTAAAGGTGAACAAGACAAAGGAGTGCATGATCATGGCTGTTGGGAGGGGTGAAAATCCCCTCCACTTCTCATATATAATGTTAGATCTCCGGGTTGCCAAATGAAATTGATTAGAGGTACACAGTGCTGGCTCCAGGTTTTTGAGAGTCCTTGGCAAAATACCTTCAATGGCCTCCTCCTTCCTTCACACTGGCATTGTCACCAGCTGCTGCTCCTCCTCCTCCTCTTTCTCATCATTGCTACCACTTGCTTTCTTGATAGGCAGAGAACCTGGGAGCAAGTAGGCAGTGGTATCTACTGCTTCTCCTTCTCATCACCACCACCATTGTCTGAGCCAGAGCGAGAGCAAGCAAAGAAGCAGATTGCAATGGTGAAGAGGACAACCAGGTCCAGGGGGTTCTTGTCAGTGGGCCCCTGATGGAGTGTGGGCCCTCAGCAGGTGCATAACCATGCCTACACTTGACACCAGCCCTGGAGGTAGATTCATAACACTTAGCAGGAAGTCATTTCCATACAATTCATGGTTAACTTATGGAATCTGTCTGCACCACATGTGGTGACAGCCATTTAAAAAAATAAAAGGTTTAGCTCAATCCATGGAACATCGATCTGTCAATGGATACTTGCCATGCAAAGCCAATGAAATCTGCATGATGAGTCAGTGTACGTCTGATGGCTGGACACTGGTGGGGACAAACAACACATCTTGGTTATTACATCATGTCCTGCCCGCAAGATTCACAAGACATCTACTGCCCACTGTTGGGGTCAAAATGCTAGACTAGATGGACCCTTGTTTTGTGATCTAGCAATACAATTCTTAAGTTCTTAGAATGGTGGTTAGGATCGCAACCACATAAATCTAAATTTACGATGAAATGGTCTCAAGATGAAGACTGAAAACTCTATATTGTGGTGGGCTTCCCCTTCCCACAATATGATTTTGTGTATGTAACTGATACTGTTTTTAATGCTCTCATGGTACATTGAGATGAGCCTTTAAAACTAAGATGTGGTATTGATTTCAAACAAACACGGTTGCTTCTTACTATGGGATAGTCTCTCTGAAAAGCTTTCAAAAATATATTCCCCAGGACTTTCGGATTTTAATTTGTGTATTTTCTTAATAATAGCACAGACAACCTACTATAAAACCAGCACCCGTTGCTGGGACTGGAATTTGGTTTGTTTTCATTAATTCATACATGAACAAGCACTGTCTGGTATGCATGAGGCACCCCTGGTTTGTTCTGAAATGCCTAAGAAATGCATTCTCTTTTTATTGCTACAGTTGCTTTACATTAAACCTGAAAAAGTACAATGTTACGGAACACAAAGCATCTTTTCTTTCACTTAAAGGAAAAGCTCTTTGAACATCCTGATGTATTCTGTAAACATAATAAATTTTATCTAAGGAATCAGTAGGAGAGAAAGACCCTCAAGGCTACGGATTTCGATGTCTTTCTGAAATGGTATTAGTAGAGCCAAAGTAAAACTTAACTGAAAGTATGAAAAGCCTTTCAGCTGTTATATTTGCTGTGTTTTAATACTAACAGATTTTGGTTTAACTCAAACAGAGAACAATTTATGTAAAAGCTTGCAGTGAAAAAAATGCAATTTTAAAAAATGCAGGCAAAGGCCGCACTTTAGCAGATAGTTACACAAGTTTAAGCCCCAGTGATTTCAGCATGACCTGTATGCTGGATAGCAATCTAGGGTATTGAGAATGAAGTCTAGAAATTATTGTTGTTGTTGTTGTTATTGCTGTTGTTATTTACATTTCTATATCACCCCATAGATGAAGCTTTCTGGGTGGTTTGCAAAAGATTAAAACATTAAAAATCAATATACAAAATTTTAAAACATAAAAACATAAAGCGACAGCATACAAAGACAACATACATTTAAAAACAACTTTGAGCTCTCAGCCTAACCTAAAGATATATCTAGGCTCAATTCAGCATATGCTGCTAAATCCCTGGGAGAAGAGAAAAGTCCTGGTGTCGAAAAGATAACAATGTGGGTGCCAGGTGGGGCTTGTAAGGGAGATCATTCTACCACTGAGAAGACCTTCTCCCTTGTTGCCGTCCTCTGAGCTTCCCTTGAAGTAGACAAAGGGAGGAGGACCTTTGATGTTGAGTGTAGTGTATGGGTAGGTTCGTGTCAGTAGAGGCGTTCCATCAGGTATTGTGGTCCCGAGTCATATAAGGCTTTATAGGTTAGAACCAGCACCTTGAATCTGGATTGGAAACATAGAGACTGCCAATGCAAGCAGGCGAGAGTCAGTCTTATATATTCAATACTCCTGGTTCCTGTCATTAATCCGGCCTCCGCATTTTGCACAAGCTGCAGCTTCTGAACCATCTTCAAAGGCAGCCCCACGTAGAGGGCATTTACAGTATTTTTCTCCTGCTCCTCAGTCCAAAAAAAAGCTCCCAGGGTGGCTTACATATAACAAGGTAGTCCCTGCTTACCATCTAAAAAAAATCAAAACATACAAGGGAGAAAGACTGGGGAGGGAAGAGGGGGGAATTAAGTCTCTCAGCAGGGATGGTGGAATGGGTCCTGCACTCTCTGAATAATAGAAATAAATCTCTTACTCTCTCCGTTTTATTGTACTACTTATTCAATAGTGATAATCTATCTCAGCGAATTTCCAACTTTCTACCCTTAGGGAATACTTTCTTATTAGCTTTCTTGCCATTACATGGAGCCTTGCAAGTTGAAGATGATTTGGGGGATTGAAGTGTAAACACTCTGTTTATAAGCTCTATTACCACATCTTTCTGCCCTTACCACAGAAAACATGCCCCAGAAAGCATGCAGAATGCTGCTGTGGCTATGAACTGCAGAAGTACATAAGAAGAGCTGTGCTGGATCAGACCAAGGGTCCATCTAGTCCAATATTCTCTACTCTAACCAGCTGTCAATCAAGAATCCACAAGCAAGACATGAGTGCAATAGCACTCTCCCACTTATGTTCCCCAGCAACTGGTGTATATTGGCATACTGCCTCTGATACTAGAGGTAGCACATGGCCATCAGGACTAGTAGCCATTGATCACCTTCTCCTTCAGGAATTTATCCAACCCTCCTTTAAAGCCATCCAAATTGGTGGCCATCACTATGTGTTGTAGTAGCAAATTACACAGTTTAACTATGTACTGTGTGAAGAAGTACTTCCTCTTATCTCTCCTGAATTTCCCACCAATCAGGTTCATAGAATAACCCCAGGTTCTAGTATTATGTGAGAGGGAGAAAATGTCTCTCTATCCACATTCCCCACACCGTGTATTATTTTGTACACTTCTATCATGTCTCCCCTTAGCCTCCTTTCCCCCAAGCTAAACAATTCCAGTTGCTTTAACCTTCTTTCATGCTCCAGCCCCTTGATAATTTTTTTTGCCCTTTTCTGTGCTTTTTCCAGCTCTACCATAACTTTTTTTAGGTGCAGTGACTAGAACTGTACACTGTAATCTAAGGTCCAATTCGGACATCGCGCTAAGCCACTGTGGATTGCTCAAAAGCATGATCCAACGCGGCTTATCATGGCGTTCAGGGATGGTTCCATAGAGTCGGCCAGCAAGAGCAACTGCCACTTCCTGTGACGTTCTTTCTGGCACCAACTTTCTTGGTGGTTAAGATCACCATGCGCTGGATGAAACAACTGCCTGGAGCCCATTTCTGCTGCGTTGCCTGCTGGGATGCGTAGGTGATGTGTGCTGAGGAGTGACAGGTAACCACAGAGTGGGAGGATACAAGAACCATGGCCTCCTTGTAGTGGTTTGCATCCCATTCCCTGCAGCATCGTTCCCATACCCAACCACCCTCCATGCACATGTGAGCAGGCCCTTTGTGTGCACCATAGATTTGTATAAGGCAATATGATATTGACAATTTTATTCTCAATTGCTTTTTTAATTATGCCTCACATGGAGTTCACCTTTTTTGCAGCATCTGCACACTTTAGCCAGATCTACAACAAGCAGGATATAGCACTATGAAAGCGGTATGCTTTCATACCACTTTCATAGTGCTATATTCTGCTTGGTGTAGATCTAGAGCATGTCTATACTGGGGAAGGAAGTGGAAGGATCTCATGACACTTTTTTTTATCTTGTGGCTACTAATTTATTCTAAAGGAACTTTGCTTTATGTGTATGAGTTGATTCTTTTTTACTTAAGGAAGCAATGCCATAATTGAAAAGGCTGCCATAGAGAAGATTGCTAACTGTTGAGAAGCTTTTCTAGAATGGTGGTGGATCAGGCCACCCAATGAAAAACAGATTCTGAATGAAAAAGCAACTCCTGTCTCTCAGTGCTGCTATACCTTGTTGGTGTACTTATGCCTTTGATCTTTATCATTTGTTTCCACTTATTTAACAGATATGCAAGCCATATGTTCGTGGGAAAGTACTCTTCTTCTGTATTCTTCTTCAAAGCAGTTTGAATTAATTTCTAAAGGAAGCTATTGAGAAGCTGGCAACAAAAATGAACAGGGAGAGTAAGTATTTTTGTTATTTAGGGTTACATTCATGATTAGTGATACACTTTGATATATATATACATATATATATATATATATATATATATATATATATCTAGATAGATAGATAGATAGATAGATAGATAGATAGATAGATAGATATAGATAGATATAAAAAGAAACGTTGGTGGGGAAATATTTCAGTGCAGAGATTCACTGTGGATGGAGCAGAACATCCCTCCAAATGTAGGGGACTCTTCCATTGGAATTGGGAGAGCAGTAAGGTAAGAAATGTTATTTTCTTAGCAAATAATAAACATCAGTTAACATGGTAGGTGGGCAGTCATCTTTTTCCATGCAGTGCCATGGCAATGATGCAACTTCATCACATAGCATCATTCTCTTGGAAGGAGCATATTCGCTTGGCCATTTTCAAAGAATATGGCAACCAGGCAAGCTTAAAATCAAGTTGTTTGGTGCCTTGAAGGGTCTTTCTACATGAGGCTTTTGTTGTGCTCTCATGATTGCTCATGCACAGTAGTATGCCAATCCTTTGCATAATGTTGTCATCCTCCAGGGTCACTCCAGTTCTTTGGAAGTATTTTCACTTTCCCCCACCCCTAATGAGAAAAGCCTGGTATTATTTTGAAATGGCAGAATGGGAGTCTCATCTGATTGTGCAATTTTGATATACCACAGCACCATCCAGTGGTCAGTTAATGAGACATATAGAAAGACAGAGAAAGAAAACCCCCAGAATAAAGCATGTGTAAAGGAGCTGATTTTAATCTCACAAAGATTCTGGAAGTAGAAGCCTCGGTAAAAGGGCAGGATTAAAACCTGATGCAGAAATGCCCAAAATGTTTTTGTGGTGGAAAAATAATAATAAATTGATGAGCAAGTGCCCTTCTGAAAGTAAATTATATTCATGTCCACCCTAATAAAAGTATTAGAATTTCCCCCATCCTGTGTCAAACCCTAGAACAAAATAGCTTTGTTTAAAGTATGAGAGAAAGGGAGGGCATAGGTTGATTAAAGCTATGAAGATAAGTAGTTTTTAAGATAGTTGAAGAAGGTATGATAGGACCACCCCTTTCAAAGCAAAACTCAATTGTGCTGATGTTCACTTTAAAAGGCCTAAACGGCTTAGGATCAGAGCACCTGCCACATGATGCTGCCTACTTGCTTTGATAATCTTCAGAGGCCATGCTCGGAGCCATATCACTATTGTGGGGATACAGGACAGAGCCTTTTTAGCTGCAGCAGCCAGACTATAGCACGCCTTGCCCCAAAGACTCATCTCACCCCTTCTCTGCAGGTATGTCGGCATCTGGTGAAGGATACTTCATTTCGCTGTCCTTATGGACTTGAATAACTTCTCCCTTTGCTTACATCTGCTGCTAGCAATGCTTTTCATTAATTTGAAGTTGTATTTTTTATGCTTTATAAACAATGCAACTTCAAAGATGCTATGCTAGCCAAACACAGGGACAAATGCAATAGGCAAGTCAATTAATAGGTAAATGGTCAAGCATTTATGGGATCAGGCTAAGGTGGGAGCCATCAAGATACAGGCAATGGTCAAAGTGCATCACTATCAGCAAGTAATGCTTTCCAGAAGATAGGTCTGAGGGACAGAGTGGTCAAGCAGAAACAAAGTCCAAAAAGTCAGAGGTCAGTACATGAAGGTTGAAACATAATGCAAGGTCAGAGATACAAGACAATGGAGCTGAAGATAAGATGTTGTTCCAGCAATGGCTAGGCTGAAACTGAATGCTTATATAGCCAGACCTTCCTAAGCCCCACCCAGCACTCAGCTGCAGTTTCTTACAGGCCCTCTGGCAAAATTCCTATTCATGAGGAGGTCCCTACTGCTGTTTGGTTTGCTGCACTTCTACTCAAATAATCCCTACTGGCCTACCTCTTGAGGTAACAACTCTAACAAGGGCTAGGTGGTCTCCCAACCTCCCCTTCAGAGGCAAAACTCCCCTCCTCCTGTGTGAACAGACCTGTGGTCATCTGCCCTGCAAACCTAGGCTTCTCCGGGGCTCCTGACATGAGAAGTTCCTTGGCACTGTCCATCTCCAGGAGCTCTAGCTCCTTGGAGGATAAAGATTTCTCCAGCTGGGGAATGACAGTTCTAAGGGGACTTCTGGGAAATAAAAAAAGTCTTCTAATTAGCAGCCACTGAGACGATTGATACTGCTACTGCAGCTAAACTACTTCAGCAAACATAACAGCAGCGAAAAAGTTGTGGGGTATGTGTGTGTTAGAGAACTTTCCATTCAGCTCTAGATGAAATATGGGACAGCAAATATGCCTAGACTGTAGAATCCATTTTTAATGAATTACCGTGTGATAAGTCTTTTTCTATGCAGTAGATACTATGCAGATTAGATATTTTCATTGTTCCACTGTAACCCTTATTTTTTTTCAATGAGGTTGCCTCTGTTCATGACAATCTATCACTTTTGTTGCCCCACACTTGGGCAGGATCTACACTACTGCTTCGTAATGATATTGAAGTGAACTGACAACTGTTGGGGCACACGACACGTTCCATATTCCATTTTCAAACCGCTTCCAAACTGCTATCCTGCTTGGTGTAGATCTAGCCTATGTATTTTAAAGTGGCCTGCCTTGGTGGCTCCTCACAGGGGCTCTAAGTTTGCCCAGGTTATATAGGTCAGGAGCAAAAGGAAGAACAGTATGTAAAAGAAATGATAGAGGCCATATAAACTAGCCTTTTTAAAGCATTTTAAGCCTCAATTATTTCAGCAGGAGAGAATTAGGCCTTGTTCAAGCACTGAAATCAATGCTATTTAAATGGGTTTGACTTTGACTGACTCATGCCCACCATTTCCACATACTGTATGTTAATGGTTCCTGAAGTCACTTAAGCAGCACTCTTCACACACAACTCTAATGTTTAAAGACTATGGTGCAAGAAATATAGAGAACTCTGACTACAGAACATCTGAAGACTTCTCATGTCTAATTCATAGCACAACCATTCACACTGTCAAGCCCTATGACCTGAAACTTCTAAGAATGAAATATGGTACATTGAGTCTTGTCCTTGTTCATTATTTTCCTAGTTAAGCAAGATACATAGAATGATGACATAAGAGAAGTTTTCTCATGCATGATACAGAGAGAAATCAATTTTCCACTGTTTCCCTGAATAAAATCAATCATAAAATGAAGTCATTTACATCTAAAATGATTCTTGTAAATTGATAATCATTTCCCCCAAGATTCATAGGAGTAGAGAACAGAAAAGATACATATATATATATATGAATAAGACAGAGTAGACATTACCTTGGGCACTCTATCTTAGGCACTCCAGCCAGCAACTTGGTATACACCTGAGCTAAGGGCAATGAAGCAAGAGGGGAGATGGCTGGAACACAGGTGGAGGAAAACTCTTGTTGAGTTTGATCGAACATGGACTAGAGCTCACTATCGAGCCTACTCTGCGGCAGTTAGGGTGGCAAAGAGACAGTTCTTTTTCACCAGCATTGCATCTTCTAATTGTCTTCCAGTGGAGCTTTTCCAACTGGTTTGTGGCCTGTTACACTCTGGGCCAGGGTGAGAGGCGGTGGAACCCTCAATAGCACGCTGTGACGAGTTGCAAGTTGTTCAGATTCGTCATGATGCAGTTCCTCTAGTAGAGGCATTCAGAGCACCATCTCGCCCAGTTTTATTGGATGAGTTTCAGTCATTGAGACCCGAGGATGTGGACAAGGTGCTTGGCCAAGTCCGGTTGACCACCTGTGTTCCTGACCCTCCTTGCCCTACATGGCTCATTACATCAAATAAAGAGGGAATAACCAGCTGGGTCTAGGAGGTTGTAAATGCCTCCCTGAGAGAGGGAGTGGTTCCAGCCTCTTTAAAAGAGGTGGTAATCAGACCACTCCTGAAAAAACCTAAACTGGACCCCAAGGATGTTAACAATTATAGGCCGGTGGCTAACATCCCCATCCTGGGCAAGGTGCTTGAGCGGGTGATTGCAGGACAACTCCAAGCACTCTTGAATGAAACAGATTATCAAGATCCATTTCAATCAATCTTCAGGCTTGGTTTCGGAATGGAAACTGCCTCGGTTGCCCTGTGAAAGGGAGAGGGAAAGTGAGACCCTGTTGATTCTTTTGGACCTCTCAGTGACTTTCAGTACTATCAACCATGGTATCCTTCTGGATAGGTTGTCTGGGTTGGGAGTTGGAGGCACTGTGTTGCAGTGGTTCCACTCCTACTTGGATGGTTGATTCCAGAAGGTGGTGCTGGGGGATTATTGTTCTGTGCCATGGCACCTAGGCCATGGGGTTCCGCAGGGTTCTTATCCCCTATGCTATTTAACATTTACATGAAGCCACTGGCAGAGGTTATCCGGAGATGTGGGCTGAGGTGTCATCAATATGTGGATGACACCCAGCTCTACCTTTCCTTTTCATCAAATCCAGGTGAGGCAGTGGCTGCTATGAATCAGTGTCTGGGCACAGTAATGGACTGGATGAGGGCCAACAAACTGAGACTCAATCCAGATGAGACAGAGGTACTGTTAGTGGGTGGTTTGTCTGTCCAGTGAGGTGACGTTCAGCCTGTTCTGGAGGGGGTTGCACTCTCCCTAAAGGATCGGGTCCGTAGATTGGGGCTGCTCTTGGATCCAGAACTATCACTTGAGGCACAGGTGAACTCAGTGGCAAAAAGCACCTTTTATCAGCTTAGGCTGATATACCAACTGCACCCTTATCTGGACAGAGATAGCCGAGCTACAGTTATCCATGTTCTGATAAACTCTCATCTGGACTACTGCAATGCATTGTACGTGGGACTGCCTTTGAAAATGGCCTGGAAACTTCAGCTGGTACAAAATAGGGCAGCTTGTTTGTTAACAGGAACTGACCAATGAGATCACATCATGCCTGTTGTCTTCCAGCTTCATTGGCTGCCAGTCCAGGTCTGGGCCTGATTCAAAGTGCTGGTACTAACATTCAAAGCCCTAAACAGCTTAGGGCCAGGTTATCTAAAGGAATGCCTCCTCCCATATGTACCTGACTGGACCCTAAGATCATCCTCAAGGATCCTTCTCCATGAGCCCTTCCAAAGAAAGTGAGGCAGGTGGCTACCAGGAGGAGGGCCTTCTCTGCTCTGGCACCCCGGCTGTGGAATGCGCTCCCTAGAGAGGCTCACCAGGCACCTACATTATACTCTTTTCGACACCAGGTGAAGATCTTTTTATTTTCTCAGTATTGTAACAGTTTGTCATCTTAGTTTTTTAACTTTACTATTTTAAATCTGTATTTTAAATCTGTATTAATCTTTTCATTGCTGCTCGGTTTTATCCTGGTTGTGCTTTTATATTGTACTTTTATATTGTGTTTTTATACTGGTGTTTTGTTTTATACTTTGGATAGTCTTCATGGTTTTAATTTTGGTGAACAATCCAGAGAGCTTCAGCTATAATGTCTGATAATGACAATATATAACTTCTGTTGCCTTTCATCAAAACAGATGGGCATTAATATAAAAAAGTGATTCCATTTATCTGAAGGAAGTGAACATGCTTCTTTTTTCTTCTTCTTCTTCTAATAATAATAATAATAATATAAAAACAATGCCATCCTGGCTCAAGATATTTGTTACTGAACGAGTCTCAATGAATAAAATTTGGCCTCTCTCTGAACTAGTTTGAATTTGATACTGCAATCCTATATACACTTTCTAGGAGTAAGTTCTATTGAACTCCTTACTTCCAAATAGAAATACATAGGATTCACTGTTAGAAAATATATAATACAGAGCAGGCATATTGGGCCCATATAAATTATCAGATTTCTTTTAATAAAATTTAAAAAGGAACTTTCTAGCCCTCAAGAACTGAACAGAGCTTTGTGTGATAATGGCCATAGGATAAGGAGTTTGTACTTTACCTACTAGCTTATGGGCCTCCTTCCTCCCCACCATACATACATCCGCTACCCTATTTTTTCATTTTCTATTACCTATACCACTTGCCACAATATTTTAAATTTTGAGAAACCCTAATGTGGTAATCACAGTACAGTGAATAAATTGAATTATACTATATTAGATGCAGTCTTTGCAGTGTTCTGTTATTTCATATTTGGATTTTAAGAAAACAAAACAGCATTATTGTAAAGTATTACTAGCCTTCCTGGGGGCAGGCAGAAACAATTACAATTTGATCCAATAACTACCTACTTGATGAATCCCCGAGAAAGTTTTCCCATATACAAGTACATTGTTAGATAACTAATGTCCAGCAATAACTGAAGTTAATTGTTTAGACAGAATAAATAAGAAAATAAGTTTTGACCATCAAATAATAAGACTTCAAAGCTTCCCATGGTCTAGGTTCATGCGATTCAGTGGGAGATTACTCATGAGCAGGTCTTGTTTGTGATTGGTCCCCAAATTGTTCAAAGCCCTTCCTAAAGAGGTCTGCCTGGCGTTTACTCTATTGACTTTTTGGTACCTTCTTATTTTTCCAGGCATGTTCACTTTTGAATGATATGTTTAAGCTGTGTTTTAAATTTGTTCTTTTCCATGGGCCTTGCTAGACGAGGCCATAGCACGCTGTGAGGCCCGGTTTCCCTGCTGTGCGTCCAGATGACGCACAGGGGAATCCGGGGTCAGGCCGCGCTGAAGCCTCCCCTAACGCGCCATAAGCGAAGTCGCTTATGGTGCGCCTTTTCTACAGCCCCGGCCTGAGGCCAGGGCTGCGGAACATCTAGCAAGGTCCGTGGCTTTTTGCGGCTACTCACTTACTCGCGAGTAGCCGGGAAAAGCCATGGACTGGGCACAGCGCTCTTACGAGCGCTGTGCCCATCGGGCTGGGGGGGGAAGGCCAGACCCGGCAGGAGAGGGGGGGTAGAAGGCCGGGCACCGGGATGGCATCGGGGAGAGGGAGGGTGGCACGGGCATGGCATCGGGGAGAGAGAGGGAGGGCGGCACAGGCATGGCATCGGGGAGAGGGAGGGAGGGCGGCACGGGCATGGCATCGGGGAGAGAGAGGGAGGGCGGCACAGGCATGGCATCGGGGAGAGGGAGGGAGGGCGGCACGGGCATGGCATCGGGGAGAGAGAGGGAGGGCGGCACAGGCATGGCATCGGGGAGAGGGAGGGAGGGCGGCACGGGCATGGCATCAGGGAGAAAGAGGGAGGGCGGCACGGGCATGGCATCGGGGGGGCGGGCGGGGAAAGAGTGGGCAGAGAGGCATCGGGGATGGCAGGGGGGATCAGGAGCGGGGGGGGCTTAATTTTTTTAAAAAGGCACTTACCTTGTCCGGCGGCTTCGGGGCGCACATGGCCCCTTTAACAACAACAAAAAATGGCCGACGCTACAGGGCTTCCGGAGTCCCTGCGCGTCGTGTGTCTAGGAGGTGGGGTGGGGCGCGCTAAAGTTAGCGCGCCGTCGCCCCGCCTCCCTGCTGGCTTATCTGGCATGGTCTAGCAAGGCCCCAAGTTTCCGCTGGTTAGATACTCAGCTCTTTTAAAATTATTTTAAATAATTGTTGCAGCTTTTCAATTCTTTTAAATTTTCTATATGTTTTAGCATTGGTTTTGTTATATTTATTTTTATTATGTATGTCACCCCAAGAGCTTTGGCTATAGGACTGCTCATACATTGAAAATAAGACTACTACTACTAATAATAATAATATCCCCGTCACATGCACTTTCACACATTTGGGTGCCAGTTATGTGGGGAAAGACCCAGGCAGTTGGATCACCCATAAGTCACATTGTTCACCCATGCACACCTACGGTGTGGGATCACATTGCATGGAAGTGACTGACACACAGCTTAAAGTCTGTGTGAAGGGAGCTAGCGTTACCTGAAAAATACAGTGGACGGCACCAGCCCCACCAGTAGACAGAGTGAGGTGGCTGTCTCAGGCAGCAGTTGCTGGGGTCAGGAAGCAGCCCCAAGCTATTTAAGGACGGAGATATGTGAGCCACGCAGCCTAGCCAGAGCCCCCAAAGGTAGTTTGTTGCCCTCAGGTATGGTAGAGTGCACTCTCCTATCACCGGTTTTGAAGGAAGTTTCAACTGCCAGTCTGGTTAGTTTCTGTACATCGAATGTGGGGTGGAGACCATCTTTGCCTCTGATAGCAAAATCTCTTGGGCCAGCCCTCTTAGTGGGATTAAACCAGCAATTAATGGGGCATTTTTATTTTGTTAAGATTGGCAGCTAATGCATCCCCCAGAGAGCCAATGCAAATTCCACCTTACCCCTCAACCAGGAGCTTAGCCATGAAATTTAGAAAATGAGACCCAGAATTACCTTGGCTGAAATGAAAAATGATTCTCCAAAGTCACACATGGGCAGAGATAATCATGTCTGTAGGACTGAATATTAATGCCTGAGTCCTCTGGAAGCACACTTATCTCTTGTAAAGCTTCTTAAACTATAAGAAATGGAATGAAATAAGGCAACGGAAGAATGTGGCAAAAATATTTTCAAGTCACCAGGTTAAGAACATCCTCCTGAAAAGCAGTCAGATAGTCAAGAAAGAGATTGCCATCACAGTGGTAGAGCTGTTGAGAACTATAATCGACGTCACCACTGAAGGACCACTTCCCTTCAAAAAGAAGTTGGAAGTAAACAGATTTTAAAAGTGACAAGTGTGGTGCTTCTGTTCAAGATTCCAAACACTCCATACTATTGCACACCTTATTCAGTTTTCCATTCTCCCCCCGCCTACCCCCTCACCCACATACAACTGTCAGGTCAGCATTCTGTGTCCACTGAGCATGCTCAGTCCTCATTGGGCTGTTTGGTGTGTGCATGTGTGCTTTTTCTTCCTTACTGGCTGCATTTTGAAACGTCAGCTGGTCCAGAATGCTGCAGCCTGTTATAAGGACTATGTGACTCCCTTGTTACAACTATAACAGCCTTCACTGGCTACTAGTCTGTTTTGTATCTAGTCAAGAGGGCAGTGCTCCTGCAGTTTTAACTGTTGCGATCAAGAGGGAATTTCACATTTGTGATCAAGAGGGAATTAATCCTCTACCAAGGGATACTAGGCGCTTCTCTACATGGAGCAAAATCCTACACCCTTGCTGGGCTTTCTTCTTCTGCAAAAAACTTCATTTTTTAGCAATGCTCTATACGTTCAATCAGGGCCAGGCAAAGCTGGTAATAGGCCCGGGCCAGATGGGAAATGTAGGCCCCATTTCAAACTGCTCATTAAGTATTTTTAATCAGTTCTAAATACATATGAACTAGAACGATTCATAAAAATGGTAATTCTCACTCACAGTACTGCTCACTCACAGGAGAGCTACTTTGTAACAAATCTTTACCAAAGGGTCCCCCTTAGCCTCTACCAGGGGGACTTGGAGTATGCCCGCTCAAAATTGTAGTCCCATGCCAAATGGACCCACTGCCCCCCCCCCCCCCGCCCAGCCCTACGCTCAATGAAACAGCACCATGTAGGGCCTGTAATATAGTGCTACACTGACATTACACACTGCTGATATCCAATATTAGGTTTTATTTCAGCAAATTTCTGAGCTGTTTTAATGTGGGATAAAGGATAAAAAGCACATCCTGGAGGTTTACGATGTCATGTAAAGGTCCTGCAAACTTCAATGAGTGACAATCAAAAGCATACAATAAATCATTAATGTAGAGAAGCTCTAGAGCGAAATAAAAAATAAGTCCTACTTAGTTCCACTCCATTGAAATGAGTGGAACTTAAGCTAAGTTTCAATAGTTTACTCTAAGCAGGATTTATGATGGATTTTACACAGGCTATCTCTATCTAAGATAAGAAGAGCCATGCTGGATCAGACCAAGGATCCATCTAGTCCAGAACTCTGTTCCCACAGTGGCCAGCCAGCTGTTGACCAGGAACCCACAAGCAGGACATGGGTGCAACAGAACCCTCCCACCCATGTTCCCCAGCATCTGCTGCATACAGGCTTACTGTTTCTGATACTGGAGGTAGCACATAGCCATGAGGACTAGTAGCCATTGATAGCTTTCTCGGCCAAGAATTTATCTAACCACCTTTTAAAGCTATCCAAATTGGTGGCCATCACCACACCTTATGGTAGTGAATTCCATACTTTATGCACTGTGTGAAGAAGTACTTTTATCTGTCCTGAATGTCCCACCAATCAGCTTCATGGGATGACCCATGGTTCTAGTATTATGAGAGAGGGAGAATGTCACCTTATCTACATTCTCCACACCATGCATAATTTTGTACAAGTCTATCAGGTCTCCTCTTAGCCTCCTTTTTCCCAAGCTGTTGTCCCTCCACCGGCAGGCAAAGCCATTTTTATTTAGACAAATCTCTATGCCAATTTGCTGCTGCAGTAAGTTTTAATCTGGTGAGTGCTGTTACTACCTTCATACTGATGTGATATTATTCGACTGGTGGATTGCAGTGCTTTCCAAACTCTTTGCTTTCCAACATTGTCGTTCCAAAATTAGATGCAAGACCATGACATTTATAGAATGCAAGTAGCCAAAGGTAGAATCATCCATACACTTTCTGAATAACTGAGGGAACAATCCTATGCATGTTTAGACATAAAATGTCCTACAACTCCCAGCACTGTAGGACTTTCTCCCAATCTAAAAATGCCCAGGATTGCACCCTGAGTAACTTAGAAATAACAATCAAAGATTTAGCTGGATTATTTTTTTCTGTTCATAAACCAACAAAAACATGTGTGTTCATGGGAAGGGGGGAAAGTGTTGATGAGGCATCTAACTGTAATGAAAAGCCAAATGTAAGCCTCATGTGATCACTTCATAAGGACATAAGAAGAGCCATGCTGGATCAGACCAAGGGTCCAACTAGTCCAGCACTCTGTTCCTACAGTAGCCAACCAGCTGTTGACAAGGGACCCACAAGCAGGCCATGGTAAAACAGCACCCTTCCCACCCATGTGGGAAGGGTGCATATAGGCTTACTGCCTTGGGTACTGGAGGTAGCACAAAGCCATCAGGGCTAGTAGCCATTGACAGCCTTCTCATCCAGGAATTTATCTAACCTTTTAAAACCATCCAAATTGGTGGCCATCGCTATATCTTGTGGTAGTGAATTCCATAGTTTAATTGTGCACTGTGTCCCCACGGACAAAATTACAACCAAAATACAAGGCAGCCTACAAGCGAAATGGTTGTGAGAAATGGCCCCTTTTTGTATCCAAGTATGGATCTCAATGAATAAAAGGGAGCATAAGAATCTGCCCTCATAAATGCTTTGCATAGGATGCAATTTTTCTGTGTGTTCTCTAGATCTTTATCTTACACTAGCTGATATGCCTGGCATTGCTCGGGTCCGTGAATAATGTTTATAACATTTATTTGATATATAATAAATTTCTATGCAATTTATTCATCTTTAGGTTGGTTGGTTGGTTGGTTTTTTTAGTTTGGTTGAGTTAGTAAATTGTTTTGTTAGAATAAATGGAAAATCGTGTTAGTAAGAACTGTATTTTAAATTAGAGCTTTGTGATAAACCACTTTTTTGTGTTTTACTTGAAAAGCCTACACCTCCCATCATGCCTTGGCCAGAGCAGCGATCTAAACTTCACAAACAATCAGGACACACAACACCCTTTCTACCAGCTAAAAAAGATGCAAACCTAAAAATAAGTTTTTAAAAAATACCCGGCATTGCCCAGATATCTGAATAACATATAGTAGGGAAGCAGATCCACCATCTTAAGGTAGCAGACCAGTGCTAGGCCTGTGAGTTAACCTTTAAACAAATTAAATTCATTTCCCCCCTCTCTTACCCTCATGACAACCCTGCAAGGTAGGCCTGTCCTAGGCCTGTGAGGTAACTTTAAAACAAATTAAATTACTTTCTTCTCTCTCTTTCTCTCTCACCTTCAATGCCTGGCCAGGTCCATCTCGAATATGTCATCAAGATTTTCATTGTCCCCACAGAAAACAAAACTACAACTCCCAGCATGCCTTTTGCCCGGAGCTGCAACCTCCTTCCCTTCTGCTCCCAATGGGACTTAGTAACTGAGGCAGCCAACCCAGGCACTCTCCCTTCAGGCCTAGGATGGTGAGCCACTTCCAGATGATGGCTGCCACAGCCTTCATAGATCTTCCCTCCCACCCAAGGTTATTGAAACAGAAGAGTGAATGGAGGAATGACTGACAGCTAAGGCTAGAATGGAATGATGGGCGGAGTTAGTGGCAGTTGGGGAAAGTCAGTTAGTGGGGGGCGAGTTAGGACTGAGAGATGGTGAGGCCAGTAGTACACCTCCCAGCATGTCTTTGGAAGCCCTCAGGTGGCCATGTCTTCTGAGAGGTGCTTTCCTCCTCTCATGGCTGATGCTGCTCCTTGACAGAGCATTGAGGATCATAGAATAGTAGAGTTGGAAGGGGCCTATAAGGAGTAGCATCGCCAAGGAATGGAGGTAATAAATAAATAAGTGGCTGTCAGTGGACACACACAACTCCAGCCAAATCCTGCTGGGACTACCTCAGCCCACACTTCTAACCCACGAAGTGCTCCATCAGGTGCCTGTACTGAAGGACTGGGACTGGACCAAGCACTTGCCCCCCCCTTCATCAAGCCAGTTTCTGGGCACGCACAGAGTGCTTCCCTTCCCTCCCTCCCTCTTAGGGGTGAAGGCTTTGTGTGTGCTTCCCTGAGTTTCTGAGAAAACCGATAACAAGACAAGGTGCCCTTGAGCATGTCTAGAGTCTGGCCTCTCAAAGACGTGCTGTTGTATCTAGTTATGATTTTAAAACCACATATGGCAGTTGGGAGGAGGCACTGCAGATGGATGCAGCCCATTGATGTGGGCTGTTTCCTTTTATGTGGAATTGGGCTGACTGCTTGAGACTGAGCTTAGGAATCACAATGGCTGCCAAAGGTCAGTAAATCTGGCCTTCCACCCAAGGCATGCTGGGAGTTGTAGGTGTAAACCTTAGGTTTTTTTATTAAACCATTTAAAAATACTTAACACCCCCCCCCCCCCAATTTAATGTTTTTAGATTTTTTGTGATCTATGTACATGAAGACCTGTCTGGGTGAACAGCATTAAGGCAGTACCATATGTGGAAGTGGGTAAACATTTCAGGACATACGTGACACACACATACTTTCTGCTTTATAGGTAGAGGCACAACCACCACCACCACCACGCACACACAAGGGTAAAACATACCTTAAGGCTCAACAACACTTGAAACCTGGCTATTTCTAACATGATATTTATTGTTCCTTTTGCAGATATATATGAACCACCCAGGCATGTCCTAAATACAGATGGTATAACGCTCACTTCAGTCAATCTCATGCTGTGTTCTCATCACTGGCCTGGCTCTCGCTTCCTAAGCCTATTATGTTGATGCCCAGGCTATAGACAGCATTACTTGCACAGAGCGCTAATCTGTTTATTGTTGTACGGTGGGATGTAGGCAGTTTTTGCAATGTGGCGTTCAAGATGGGAAAGTATTTGTTTTATTGACCACCAATTCTTTGTTATTTCAAGGGCCACTAGTTTGCCTTGTTGGGGATTCTAGTACATGTAGACTCTTTTTTGCATTTCCTATCAGGTGAGGTGATGATATGAAACACTGGGGTGATCTATCTAAAGCTTCTAATAGTGTAATCCAATCCCTAAACTCTGCTTCACTGGGTTGAACGTTAGAACCATGCCGGATCAGACCAAAGGCCTATCTAGTCCAGCATTCTGTTCACACAATGTTCAGTTTGGCCCTGTAACAAGAACATACAAGGCAGAGCAGGGATGGGATCAATCCTCACACACACACACACCTTGAAAATATACTGATGTGGTATAACTTTGCCCCAGAGGAAGCTACTGTTAATGGGACACTGATAGCATAGAGGAAAGGCAGTGAGAAGAATGGAAGTTTCACTGGGGAATAGCTGAATGTAAGAGGAATCCTATGCCCCACCAGGACCCATTTTTATAACAGCATAACATCACTCCTCCATAAAAGGTGGCATAATACTCCCATTGAAAATGGGAAGAGCCCCAGCTCATCTGTTCCCACCATAGCAATACAGGAGGATAAGAGTCCAGCTGGCACACTGACAGGAGTATGTAAGACATGATTTGTAGAGCTAAGAAGAAAAGGTTCAGTACATTTCCAGTTGTCTTTGAAAGACCAATCTTTGCCGGATTTAATTTTCAGTCACTGTTGTCAGCATCCAGTGACTTTCATTGTGACTTGTAATAAGTCAATTGAGCAGTATAAACTCAATGTAACTTCATGTTTGATTCTGCTGCTCATTAGGTTTTGCAGTATATCTGGGGTGAATTTATCTTGCCATGTGTTTGCCTCATGGCAATAAATGTCTGCATTTCATTTTCTTCCCTTTACTCTTTCATAATAGATCTACAGGTTGAACTGGGTGAATGCCAGTAAGAAGCAACAATTAAAACATAAGAACATGAGAACAGCCATGCTGGATCAGACCAAAGTCTACCTGTGCAACATTCTGTTCACACGGTGGCCAACAAGCTGCCCACAGGGAACACACAAGCAGAACATGAGTGCAACAGCATGCTCCCAGCAACTGGTGTGTATAGGCATCCTGCCTCTGATACCAGAAGCAGCATATAGCCATCAACACTAGTAGCCACTGAAATCAAGATCTTCAAGATCAGGACCGAAGAAAGCTCAATTACACAAGGAGTCACCAATCCTACTATGGCACATTTTGTATAGAGTATAGATGTGTAAAGGCATAAAATGAAGGAGGGGGCAGGGAAATTGAGTTGAAGCATCTCAACAAACAATAATAAGTAAGACTTTGAAGAGGGTCACAGAGAATCAGTTGCTATGGGACTTGGACAAGGAACCTTGCACACTAGGCACTGTGATGGGACAGCATCCTTCACTGCATCTGATGGCAGAAAGCTAACCTAGGGGGCGCACCGCAAGCTGTTCTTCAATTTCTTTCTACCTCTCCCTGCTCCCTGAATCTCCAGTATCTAATGCCTGAAGCAGCTGCCTCATGCTGCCTCATGGTAGAGCCTCCCTTCAAGATAGGATCTACACTACTGCTTTATAACAGTTTATAACAGTATTGACAACTACTGAGGCACATGACATACTCCATATACTGTTTTCAAACCGCTTTCAAAATGTTATATCCTGCTTGGTGTAGATCTGGCCCTAGTCATCTAGGACAGGAGTAAGAAATTATGGATGGCCCAGGGGGCATTTCTGCCCCCTGGGCTCCCCTCCCATGAGTCATATCTCCTCCCCACACTCCCGTGGCACCAAACAAGCATTTTAAAATATATTGAAATCTAAAAATGATGTCCAGAGAAGCTATGTAACACCAATAGGGTAAAAAAAAATAAACCACCTTGCTTTCAAGGACCACAAACCCCTCAAAATAGTTGCTCCACATGTGATTTTGTTGTTGTTATTTAAAAATTAAACAATTTTGAGGGCCAGCAGGGTCAGCACATGGCTCGCAGGCTGCACATTTTCCACCCCTGCTCTAAATCCTTCCAGAATTTGGATCAGAGTGTCAGGGGCTGCTGGAATTAGAAGTGGGAACTTCCAATGTGTAGCTGCCACAGTGTGTAAGATGTGCTATCAGAACTGCAGGCTGAACCATCTGCCTAACAGTGAAGTAGTCTCTGACTCTAGACTTGCTCCATCCACCCAGACTTTCCATTGGAACCACCTGATCAGGAAGGACTATAGAAGGCTTCCTTTTTGGTCTAGAGCCTTACCTGAACAAGAATCTCTTCCTGTCTCTGGTATTTTTCTGTGTGCGTCTTGATTGCAACTCCCCAAGTCAACAACACTTGGGGCTTGGCTAGGTGACCATATGAAAAGGAGGACAGGGCTCCTGTGTCTTTAACCGTTGTATAGAAAAGGGAATTTCAGCAGGTGTCGTTTGTATGCATGCAGCGCCTGGTGAAATTCCCTCTTCATCACAACAGTTAAAATTACAGGAGCCCTGTCCTCCTTTTCACTTGGCCACCCTAGTCTTGGCTCACCTTTGCGTGTCTCTGCTGGGCTGGGGTCTCTTCCTGGTCCTACATATACATACCAAGTTCTGATATTATTTCACATGGTTTTTTATTTTATTTTGCAATAGTAAACACAATGTTTGAGGCATCTGGAGCCATTGGGTGTGCAAATCATGGGAGATTCAACAAAGATGCAGTGGAATGCAACAAAAATGACAAAAAATGGCTGTAGATGCCTTTAACAGTGTGTTTATTACTGAAAGCTATCAGGTACACACATACACAAGGTTCTGTGAAATACATTACTTCTGCTGCAATACCCAAATGCCCTTCCCTATACATTTACTTGGTATCCTTTATGATGTATTTTTACTGCAGGAAACACAGCTCATGCCATTTTGAGTAACAGATTCCTGAAAATACTGATAAACTATGAAATATGCATGGCCACGGTCACCCTTTGCCGTAACCTCTTTGAGAGAGTCAAGAAGGTTAAAGATGATATTGCCCTTCTAAATCCATGCTGTCTATTTCCCATTAAGTTTCTGCTTCTCTGTTTATCCTATTGAAGTTCTTCCTTGGGAGCTAGGAGGTGGAGATAAGAGTAAAAGCCAGCTTAAATCCTCACCATATAAATTAAATTTAAAGTGAAACCTCCTAGCATAGCTGCTGAGTATGGTTTTTCTTCTTCTTCTTCCCTCAGCTAGAACTAGAAAGAAATAGTACAAGAATAGAATGATGGCTGGACGCTAGACTGGTCCAGACAAGGATACTAGGGGCTTGATACACAACTGTTCGTGAAAGATACATACTATCCCTGAACAGCAGGTCTACGTGCAACCTGCCAAACAGATTGACAACTTTGATCAGTTGTTTGAAAGAGAAAGGTAAGGGACTGCAAAGCTTTGAACATTTACTTGGAAATGAGCCTCTATGGGACTAAACGCTGAATAAACCTGCATAGGATTGCACTGAACATTATCTCACACAACTGATCAGTTCTGTCAAATCATCCTGAAATTCACTGTTCTCGGGTGGTAAAACTGGAGTACCCATTTGGTTGACATTCCTTGAGTATTTGTAAAATTGGGAGGGGTTCTACCATTAGCAGTATTGTTCCCTACAGTTGTTTTTGCGACAGTTGTAATCAGCATCTTGGCAGCCTGGCCAACGTTTTGTATCCTTCAAAATGCCTTGATGTAACATTGTTCATTTCCAGAGCATTGCAGATGGAAGGGGAAATGGCAGCCACCACAAAAATGGTGTTGAATATTTTGAGAGTATTCAGCAGAATAGACCTTTTGATGGAGCAGGGGGAGAGTGTGTGTGTGGGGTGGGAAGCACCAGAAAATATTTCCAAAACTTCTGTTCTGAAAAATTCCAGTTTATCTCAGTGAGGGCCACTTCAGATGGGAGTACCGGAGATGTTTTAAGTGTTCTTGGGGGGGGGGGCGGGGAATGCAGTGTGTGCATGGGACAAATGTCCTTGCACATGTAAAATACATGTGTAATACATGGAGCCACCATGGGCCGCATTTCCGCTTTCATGCTGCTATATTCTGCTTGGTGTAGATTAGGCCAGATACTGCTAGGAATCAAATGTTTTGTCTATTTAAGAAATGCTGCAGCCAATGTACATAGTGTCTGTTTTTCCCATATAGTAATTACCACTTTTAGATATTTCCCGACTACTCTGGGATATCATGACTATGGAAGACATGCCTGAAAATAAAATCCTCTTGTATATTCAGCCTTTGAACAAAGAACCACACAAAGAGATTGACTCCTTGAAGCTAAGAGCAGAACTAAAGTCATCAAACTAGAACAATAGACAGAGACATTCTTCACTTTAGTTCACTGCCATCGATTTGTTAATTTCACTTGGCCAATTTTAATCTCTGGAGAATCAAATGATTGAACTAAAAAGAGATCCAGACTTATAACCTACATGGAAAGCTAGAACAACTATTTTCCCCTTAACCCTTCATTGAAAATACTATGAATAACTACAACTTAGTGCTACTAACCAAGACGAATACTAATAAGAAAGAAATGTTAAAACAATCTCTTTTTATCATTATAGGTATGTGGAACATTTTAATGAAATACACATTTCAAATAACCTTTCCCTTAATTCAGGATTTATAATAAGCCAACTAAGGAGAATACCCAATTCGTAAATTATTTTTTAAAAATGTTATCATGGTAGAGGTTGTGGCATTAGTAAAAAGCCATCCCTGCTATGCACTGGGTTCAGACAACATGGCAACCCACACTGCACTGTGGGTAATTATGAAAATCACAGTCATGTCTGCAACACACATGGTTCCTGGGCAGAGAGCCCATGATGGCTTCCAAACCCCCTCTTAGACTGGACACCTTTTCAAATTGAGGACATCTTTAAATAGAAGACTGTCTTCTGCCAGCTTACCAAAATAAAGGAAGGTCCTCTGTAAAGTAGGACACCAGTCTACCTTAGAGCAAGGGTGTGTAGTTATCTATATCTACTGGATTGAGTCTACAATTGTATGCTCCCTCCCTGCAGGAAAGAAGCATCATTTCCAGGTAAGGAGATGCTGGAAATGGCTGTATTATCTCCAGCAAGCCCTCTCCATCCCTAGTTACTACCTTTGCTTGGGAAAGGGGTATGTGGGACTAATCAGAGAAGGACATTTGGTTTGTTTCTCTCCCCCCCCCCAGGTTTTTCTGAAAACTTGGGGGGGGAGGACAAGAGTATTTCCAAGTATTTTCCAGGAAATCTCAAAAAATGTTTTTTGAAATGCAAAAAGGGTGGAGTGGGGTCACCCATCACTTCTGGATGTATACAGCATTCGATCTGTGAGGGTTGTTTTGAACACAGCGGGTCATGGGTAAGTGATGGCAGCATTATACAGAACTGTTACTGTTCCATTGTTCTCTGCTGGCATTCCTCCCATGTGGCCCGGGGCTTTTCAAATTACCCAAGTGGCATTGGAAGGAGCCATGCTGCGCTGCAATGCAAGAAAAGGTTCTCTTCGTGGCACTGATGAAATTACCGGCAAGGCTTGCACTAGAACACAGTTATTCAAATGGGCACTTTGACCAACTTACATTCATCTCAGGGCATAAGTGTTAGTTATGTGCAGGGCAGAATCCATGACTACACTGATGAGTTTGCACTCTTGCCATAAGCCTTTATGAGTGCTTTTACAAGTGAGATATTGGAAGTTCGAATGCACAATTACTGAAACATTAAAAAAAAACTCATTTTTTTATTTCATTTTAACTGTGCTCTAATTGGAAGTGGAGCACTTGACTATATGAAGCACCAAAAGAATAGTAATGGGATACAGAACCTTTCAACCCAAGGTCACCACTCTCATGTGTCTCAAGTTCTAATTGGCTGGCAATGTTACTGTTATCTTGGGTTGCTGGTCAGGATAAGATGAATAAGCGGGCTGGGAGAATGCTTGATTTGACAGATCCCAATTGCAGGCTAAGAGTTCAACTAGCATGGGCAGCGTATTACTACCACTTCAGAAGCAAACATGTTAGATCAGGATTCGGTTATATCAGAGCGGCACGCCTTCAGCATACTTTTTTCATCTTTACTGAAAAGAACCTTCCTAACTCAGGCCCAGCAAATCTTGATCACCACCACACAAAACTGAATTATGAGAAAGGGAATGGGCAGATTACAAATGGCAATTTGCTCACCAGATTCCAAATTCCTCTGTCTAATCTCAGATGGAAGTTCTCCATTACTCCAAGTTGTCATTACTACAGAAGCACAAATTTCCTCCTTGCCCACCAGTCAACCAACCCAGCCTGAATCAGTCCCCTCACGACTTCCTCTTCCTTGAAATGTCATGTGTGCACACTCATAGCAAGTGTGGATCCCTTCAGAGAGAGCATTTCAGTTTAGCAGCACTTCATGGAATGCCCATGTGACCACCCCATATGACCACTCCATGTGATGCACCCTGGCATAGTTACATGACCATTCCAAGAAGTGCCTGCTGGGCTGAAAAGCTATCTCTGAAGAGAGCCACTCTGCATCAAG
Organism: Elgaria multicarinata webbii; assembly: GCF_023053635.1. Classification (NCBI taxonomy): domain Eukaryota; kingdom Metazoa; phylum Chordata; class Lepidosauria; order Squamata; family Anguidae; genus Elgaria; species Elgaria multicarinata. Next base: position 82,167,450 of record NC_086177.1, on the reverse strand, counting down.
CAAGGAAGAAGGTTTTCTAAAGTAGTAAGAGCTTTAGAGAAGATCCTTTTCTGCTTGTAGCAATGTGGCTCTCTTCAAAGACATTGCTTCAGCCTGACAGGAACTTCCTGGAATGGCCATGTGACCACACCAGGGTGAATTTCATGGGTATTCCAGAAAGTTTAGTTGGTAATAATTATTCTCAATTTAAATAACACTCTGAACTTGGCACACATGTGAGCATTATGGACATAGCAGATTCAACTTACAAGCTGCCTAATTCTGAGTTTCGCCAGCATCACTACTTCTGATATGGGAGTGTCAGACAGTGCCACAACTGTCTGACACTCTAGGGGCACTGTCTAGGGGCACTGTCAAGCTTAATCACAGTATAGGGGTTTCTCACAGTGACCCCTATACTGTGATGGAGCTTGACAGTGCCCCTAGAGCATCTGATAAGTTATTGCTAAGAACATACTATCATCCTCCAGACCAGAATGCTCAGGGTGACCTTGAGATAGAAAACAAAATGAGCAAGTGTAGTAATAACAGGTGTTGTAATAATAGTCAATTACCCCAACAATGACTATTAGAGAAAAGAAGGCTTCCTTCAGACAATGGAAGTCTAGCCCAAATGAGGAAAATAAAAGGGAGCACAAACTTGCACAAAGGTGATGCAAGCAGACAATAAGACATGCAAAGAAGCATTTTGAAGAGCATGTCACTAACAATAGCAAGGCCAACAATAAAGAATTCGTTAAATATATCAAAAGCAGGTCACCTGCTAGGGAGGCAGTTGGATTATTGGATGACAATGGAGTTAAAGGAGTACTAAAGGAATACTAAAGGAGGACAAGGAGATTGCAAAGAAGCTGATGAATTATTCTCAGTGGTCACTGCAGAAGATATAGGACAGATACCTGTGCCTGTTCTGATGTTTTCCGGAAAGGAGTCTGAGGAACTGAGGCAAATAGTGATGACAAAAGATGAAATTCTCAACCTTATTGACAAATTACAATTACTGGTATCCATCCTAGAGTTTTTAAAGAACTCAGATATGAAATTGCTGTTCTTCTAACCAAAATATGAACATGTCCCTAAGATCAGTCTCTGTGCTAGGGGGCTGGAACATGGCCAATGTAACACCAATTTTTAAAAAGAGACCCATGAAGCTGACTGGTGGGAAGTTCAGGACAGATAAGAGGAAGTCTTTCTTCACAAAGCGCATAGTCAAACTATGGAATTCGCTACCACAAGACGTAGAGATGGCCACCAATTTGGATGGCTTTAAAGTGGGGGTAGATAAATTCCTGGAGGAGAAGGCTATCAACAGCTACTATTCCTGATGGTTATATGCTACGTCAAGTATCAGAGGCAGTTTTCCTATGTACACCAATTGCTGGGGAACATGGGTGGGAGGGTGCTATTGCACTTGTGGGTTTCCTCTCTGCAGTTGGTTGGCCACTGCATGAACAGAATTCTGGACTAGATGGATCCTTGGTCTGATCCAGCATGGTTTTTCTTATGCTCTGAAGTAAATACTTTTAATATGTACATATTTTTTTCATAGATTAGAGGGGGAAATATTGCCAGAATTGAAATCTTCTCATCACTAGGGTTGCACTTAACACAGTTTGGAAACAGTACCATATTTCATAAGATGGGGCTTAGTAGAACTTAGTTCTGAGTAAACCTGTATAGGATTCTGCTGTAAAAGCTGTTCTTGTTAGGTGAATAAGAGAACACTATAAACTACTAGCGCCTACAGTTTTGACATATTATTTACTACAAAATGTGAGGCTTAAAACCCAGGAAAAATTATGCCTTAATTCATCAGAATGTTAATGCTTCCTTGGCTGCAGTGAGCTTTTGAACAAGCCCATTTGTATGAGAATCTTCGTTCCTAAACTAATTGCTTTTCCCCCTGCTGGTTTCACAAATGATGATTTGCAAATTCTTTTAGATATTTATTTCAACTGTCTCTTCCCTATAACACTGGTAACTGATACCATTACAAATGCAGCCTCTTCCTGTCCAGCTGTTCTGTTTGTTATGATATGCCGTTTGTGATATAATTTGGGCACAATCCAAATTAGGACATCGTTTATCTTCTCATCTTTCCAGCTCCTGCTGCAAATCCTCAGACTTGCTGATAGGTGTGACATCACCCTGATGCTCATCACTCGGTTTATTTAAATCATGGAGGGATATAATCCAATCCCAACACAATTTTGCGTTGTGATCAAAGTAAGGTCAGATGGAGCCATTCTGTATGATTATTTCAGATGGTGTAAAGATTTATCACAAAGGAAAGCCATTGCCTAAAAATGATTCTGTAGATTGTTCATGATTTTGCTCTTCTGTTTCTTGATATAGAGAGGATATTGAAAGGATGGAATCACAAAAGGGGGAATAGCTTTGGGTTATAGGTTTGGGTTATAGCTGTGTACAAATGGCTTCCCAAAATTCTCCATCCCATTTGTGGGTAGAGAAATGGGCTGGGGAACATTTTCACTGAATTTCCCCAAGGAGAAGAGAAATTCTCCAACGGTTTTTTTCAGAAATAAGGCTCACCGGTACCAGTGGTTGTAGGACGGCTTCTTTCTTTCTCCTTAAGTGTTCTTGTTCTTTGTGTTGCTACCACAAGTGACAACAAAAGAAACTGTGTTGGTAGCCTGGCCAACATCACTGTTGTGATGATGAGGGAATTTCACCAGGTGCTGCATGCATACAAATGAAATCTGCTGAAATTCCCTTTTCTACACAGCTGATAAAGATACAGGAGCCCTGGCCTCCTTTTCATATGGTCACCCTAGATACTAGGGGTGTGCACAGACCCCCCGCTCCGCTTCACTTGCAGATCCGCCATTTTCCGGATCGGGCCGCTCCGCCCCGCCCCCGCTCCGCCCACTTCCGCTCCGCTCCGCCCGGAGCTCCGGATCCGGATCCGGAGCTCCGTTTCCCCCCCCCCATAGGCTTGCATTGAAAGCTAAAAAATTATACAACTTTTTTTCTGTTCAAGTTAGAAACCTCATGTTTGGCACCGTGACACCTCATGGGGATATACACACGCATGCCAAGTTTCAAAGCAATCCCATCATCCCCTGATTTTTGGCGAATTTTTGAAAATCGGGCACCCCACACACACCATCCCTGCGAGGTGGGCAGGGGAGGAGGGAGGGAAGGCAGGCAGGCATGCAGCTGGCATTTCTGGGGGCATAAGGAAGTGAGCCAAGGATAAGCCAGTAATGCATATAAAATGGAATAAATCAATCAATAAACAAAGGAGGGGTGGAATTAAAAGCAGCAGTGTTGCTCAATAAACAACAAGAAGAACTTTTTTTAAAAGGCTATATCTGTCTTTTACCAGCAATAGGGGGACGTGCCCGGGGGAGGGGGAAGTAGCTGCCAGTTCAAGACACTGACAGCCACAGCTCTGAGAAGAAGTAAAACGCTCACTTCGACTCAGAACAGGCATTGCTCCACCACTGAAAAGTGACCATTCACTTCAACTCATGATAGGCATTGCTCCACCGTTTTACTCTCTTTGGAAGGCTCTAATGGCCTTCCAGTGCAGGAGAGAGTGGGGGCACGTCCACGATGAGATGCCCTAGGGGAGCTCATCCCCTTGCACCACATCGATTCAGTTGTTCCCCAAGGTTAGGGTGGGGAGCAGTGCTGTGTTTCTATCTCTTATTCTTAGCTTAGTATATGATTTCAGGTTGTGTTTGTGCATTTGGTGGGGCTACTGTGTTAAAAAACACGGGGAAAAGCCCGTTCAGATGAAGAAAGAGAAGTTTCCCAGAATCCCAAGTTACCTGTTTTGCCTATGCCCTCCTCCAACTTTGGGATCATCATGACCGGGAGCTGACTCTGCCCCTCAGCCCTTTGAAAAAGGTATTTTTCCCGCCGATTTTTTAAAAACGTCTAGCCCGCGACCCGTACGATGCAGAAAGTTGAGAGTGGTCTCAAAATGACCCCCATCCACGACTCTCTGTGCACAAGAATTTTCAGAACGATAGCTTAAACCCCCCCCCAGTTATCCCCGATTCTTTCCCTCAATGCAATCCTATGGGCGAAAAGCCGAAAACGCAGTTTGAGCCGCGCGGTTGACCCGATTTTCACAAAAATATAGCCCGCGACCCAGACAACGCAGAAAGTTGAGAGTGGTCTCAAAATGACCCCCATCCACGACTCTCTGTGCACAAGAATTTCCAGAACGATAGCTTCAAAAACAACGTAGTTAAGCGCGATTATTTGCCGCAATGCAATCCTATGGCGAAATGTTTTCAAGATGGCGACCGGAGCGCTCCGCCTGAACTCGAAGCTCCGAAAAATGGGCGCTTCTCTTCGCCTTGCTTCTAGGGGGTCCGCGGTCCGCTCCTACTCCGCCTCTGGGTAAGGCGGAGCAGGCCAATCCGCTACTGCTTCTACGCTCCTAATCGGAGCGGAGCACATCCCTACTAGATACCCACCCAGCCGGAATGGCTTGGGTGGGAAGCGATCATTGCCAGTGGGGAAGAGGAGAATGAAGGCACCTCACGTGCATAGGCACATGTGCCTTTGGAGACTGGGCGGAGCTGAGGCTATAAGATAGGGTGACCATATGAAAAGGAGGATAGGGCTCCTGTATCTTTAACAGTTGCATAGAAAAGGGAATTTCAGCAGGTGTCATTTGTATATTTAGAGAACCTGGTGAAATTATCTCTTCATCACAACAGTTAAAGGTGCAGGAGCTATACTAGAGTGACCAGATTTAAAAGAAGGCAAGGCTCCTAGGGAACTATGACGCTCCCCTGTCAGGATATGCTTTGCCTTTGGAGACCCTCCTGCCTCACCTACCCTGAGCTGTGAGGCACAGGGAGGGGTAATGTGAGGTGGTCTCCCCACACATGCAGAGGACTCGGGTTTTATCCAATTCCTGGCTTTGGAGACTGCTCGCCTATAAAGCCAGGCAAATGGAAAGGACCCATCGATTCCTGCACCTTCACATGCAGATCCAGGGAGGGGTGAACTACCCATATTATTCAAATAAAGAGGCCCTAGCTTAACCCAAGTTCTGGTGTCTGTGTTTTTATTCCATGTTTCCTTTTCTATCTATTCTCCCTTTCATAAAATAGTTTGCATTAGAGACCTCCCCCCCCCCTGCATATGCTGTATGCTTCAAACAGTATTGTGGGTTTCCTTTTTGTCCTGTGCAGATAGTTTACCACTAACATCCAAAGCTCTGGAAATGTCTCTGACTTTCTGCCCCATGCTCCATGCTGAACTGGACCTGTATGGCCTTTTGTTCTTCAGACTGCTTGCTTGCTTGCTTGCTTTTGGGCTTGCAAAGATTAGTTACATGAGCTTCCTCCACTGGGCCCAATTTTCAGCAATATTCCCATTATTAAAGTCAATAGGATATGCTGGCCTAGTGCTGGAGGCCATCTCTGTTCTCTGCTCTGGTATTTTCAGCATTTAGCATTTCTTCTCACACCACGTTGTATTTTTGGCCTCTCATAAACAGACCAACACTATTTTCTCTTCTTGACAAATCAACTTTTCTTCAGCCTTCTAATACTGTGCAGTGCCTTTGCAAGAGTATAGACTGACTTCTATTACACACACACACACACACACACACACACACACACACACACACACACACAGAATGCATTTCTGGCTTGTTCTGTGTATTACACTATGTAATTCACACCTTGGCTCCATTTTGAATTAGACAAAATTGGATCTGGTTCATCCAATGGAATTCTATTTGCCTATTCTTAGAACATGTGCCTACCTGTGTTGGACCACACCCTGCCTCTGGTTATGTGGCCAACAGCAACTTGCACCCATGGGACCTAGAATCATATTGTTTATGGATCTGGTTCAGCCCACAGAAGCCTGAGGCCTTCCCGGGAGCTCCCCCTTTCCATTTTGGCAGACAGGAGATGGGAATGTGTATTTAAATGCACACTAGAATGCAGATCCCATGGAAAAGTGATGCCATAAGGGTGGACATCTGCATTAAGATGTACGTCTGGATATGGATATTGTCTTCCAGCAGTGCCTTACTTTCAATAGGATGGTCATTCAGGTGTACATCCCACCCATAATCTGGCCAACTAGTCAGTGACGTCCAGTGAGAATGGAGAAAGAAAGCATCAGACTAATTCACTAGCAATGGATATATGTTGCTTCTTCTCCACCTGACATTTGCTTGCTTTAAAATAGATTTGTCCCCTTAAAAACAAATTTGCAAAGAGGGGCAGGTTGTGCTAGTCAGGGGGAACTCACATTACAGGAGGGGAGGCAAAACAGTTCATGAAACAATTCTCCTCCATTTCAACTCATTCAAGTCTTCCATGGTATTGAAATTGTCCCTAGTTATATTGAACTGAAATATAGGTGTTTCTAGGTACGCATGAGAAATTCATTTCAGTTTGTTGTTGATCAGGATTTAACCAGCTTGCACCCTCCAGACCGAACATGGACTCAGGTGCAATCTGTGGTTGAAGTCTGTACATTTCTGAGCCTGCAGGGTGATTTGCAGACCCCTCCAAAAACATTGTACATTGTAAAAATGTGCATGAAAAAAATGGAGGGAAGAATATGTACATTTCAAAGATGCGCTCCGTTGATATGTACATTTGGAAAAAAAATATGCATAAAAATATGCACAGATTTTCATGCCAACAACAACAAAGCTCTCAATCTGATATGGACCCGAGTTGGAACAAACTTAAAGATGGAATTCAAAGTACTTCAGCAGGCTCGACACACATCCCGAAGTGTTTCCAAGCCCTACTATCCATAGATTGTGTGCTTCAGTTGTGTATTATAGAGGCAAGGACACCTGAAGACTTGGGGTATGTCTACAGCATTCATATATCCCGGGGTCATCTCTAGGTCATCTCTGTGTGTGATGCACTGGGTATCCTGGGGTCAACTGGGGATGACCAGAGACTTTCCCCAGGATAACTGGGGCCCTGGATTTTCCAGTTTTTCTACGGTCCTGGGACAACCCCAAGAACCACGGCACCTCCATGTCAAACAGACATGGAGCTGCGCAGGGTGGCTCCATGCCCATGGGAGGGGGGCAGCAATTTCACACACACTCCTGGGATGGTGATGGTGGGGAGTTTGGGCATGGAGTTTGGCAGGAGGGGTTCCTTACTTTTTCACCTTGCGACCAACTCTTCTTCTTCTTCTTCTTCTTCTTCTTCTTCTTCTTCTTCTTCTTCTTCTTCTTCTTCTTCTTCTTCTTAGGGGGGGGACGTCTTATGACTGTATAGCTGCTGGGGGAGGATTGTGGAAGCGGGTTAGTCCGTGATCCTCCCCCTCCCTCCTGCTACACCCTTAGGTGTAGATGAGCCCTTGGCCTTTTGTCAGCTGCAGTTCCTACACTGGTTGCTAGAGTTTATGTCCATTTTGAACTCAAATTTTATTGTCTTTTAAATTAAGATTAACCTACTTTGCTTTAATGTTGTAAGTCGTCTTGGGTGCCTGCAGGCAATGGTTCATACATCATATAAACAGATTCACTTGCAAATGGGGGAAAAGAGCCTGCTTTATTTCTATTTCACAGCAAAATAGTGAGGCAGAAATATATCCTCCAGACTAGCAATGTGATTGCCCTCTAGTGGGTTAATTGCACTGTTATCCTGAAATAAAGAATGATTGGCTTCTTCAAAAATACACATGCCACCACATTAAATAGAAAATATCCTTCCTTTTGACATTTCATGGGGAGTTTTGTTTTTTCTTCTTAATGGATTACATCAGTAATCACAATACAATGTACTTGAAGGAAGAAATATCTTTTCTACAGTATTAGACAGTGAATGAGGACTACTGTGTACAGGGGTTCAGAATCAACCCTGGAGTGACACAGCAGCTGAGCAAACCTAATGAGATTTTATAAGTCTCAAACCATGCAATTAAACGGAGTATGTGATTGTCACTTGAATGCTGTGGTGCACATATTAATCAAACTCAGTCACCCTCAGCCATTATTCAAGTTGTACTGAGTCTTAAATGCTTGGTTAAGTTCCCTGTCAAAATTGCCAGGATTGTTTTGGTACGAAGGGATGACACTTGTGTTAGAAGCACAGTTTGGAAGTCGAAGAAATGTAATCTGAAATATTTAGTGTGTGACAGAAATCAAATACCCTGATCCAGTGATGCTTTCTCATGAATGCATGGGAAGTTACTTCTGCAAGATATTCTTCAACATACAGAGTTGCTACTGGATGCCAACACACATGAAAGGCAAGAGGAGGTTCAGCGCTATGCCTTGTAAGTGGCAAAACTCAAATGGGATCCTGCTGCATGCTGATAATACAGGAATTCTATATGGATTGCCTGAGTGGACTTGCCTAAGCCTTTTCCACCTGCACAAGGTGTTGAGCATGAAAAACTGGATCAATGGCTATGCAAGCCTGGTAGATAGCCAGTGTATCTTCCCAGATTGATTTAAGGCATAGGATTGATCCCTTAATGCAGGATTGAATACTTATCTGTAGCGTGAGGGAGATGCAAGCACAGATTTGCATCAGAGTATCACACATAGTACCACTGTGCCATTTTGCATGCAGGCATTTCTGGAATCTAGCCCAAATGAATGCTTTTCAGTACAACAATGAAAATACTTTTGGTACATACTTTTTTGTGGGGGGTGCACAGGTCACAGTTAACTTTTTACAATCTATGATAATGCAAATGATCAGGGAACCATATAGGCAGATGTGAAGGTTGGAGGCCTACAGAGCCAAGGTAATAAACTCAGGCCTAGAGGCATGGAGTTTTTCTTTTGGGAGGGGGTATTCCTGAGAGGAGGAGTTTCATTTCTCTGTTAATGTAATAAATAAATAAATAAATAAATAAATAAATAAATAAATAAATATTCATTTCCCTGGTTAAGTTTCATTTCTTCAGTTAAGTTTCATTTCTTCAAGGCTGAAACAGTAGTTTCTGCTTTTTTGGGGGGGAAAGAGGGTATAAAAAGAGAGGCGAGAGTCAGCCAGAGAGAGCAGGAAAAGATGAGAGCATGAGGAAGCAGCAGCTGGAAAAGCCTAAATGCAGCTAGGGTAAAAGAATGTGCATTTTTGCAACTTGTATTTTCTTTTAATGCCTTTGTATTATTGTGTTCTATTGACTTAATAACTTTATTTGTAATTTGGTTCTTTTAATGTATTAGTAAACTCTTACCTTAAACTTAAAGTGTCTGGTGTGCCAATCACTCCACATCTACAGCATAAATCCCAGGTTACTGAGAAGGGGAAGGGAAAAAAGGTAGGTGGGACTCTTAAGAAGGCAAGAGATCCTTAAAAAGTTGCTCAGGGGGTCCAGGACATGGAAGGAACCCTGACAGCAAACTACAAAATAATCCCTCCTCAACCTCTGGACACAAACATTCTATTTAATTTAATTCGGGAAGTACAGGCAGCTACAAATCCCATGCTCCTGATGAGGAACTGGTGTTTTCCAGTTAAGATGGGGCTAGCAAGAGCTCATGTTGGCAAGAAAGAGCTTGTCCCTCCTCTCCAATATCTCTTCTAAGTGCTGCCACAGGACACATTTCCTTCCCAGGGTTCAGTAAGCATGTGCAAAGGAATTTTGCTAATCATCCTAAGCTTTTAAGGCAGAGAAAGATGTAAACCCAGATAAACAAACAAAATGACATATAGGGCTCATCTACACCAAGCAGGATATTCCACCATGAAAGCAGTATATAAAAGGCAGGAGCCACACCAAGCAGGATATAGCAGTATGAAAGTGGTATATGGTATGTGTCAAAGGGCCCCAATAGTGGACAGTGCACTTCAATACCACTATAAAGCAGTAGTGTGGCTCCTGCCTTTTATATACTGCTTTCATAGTGGAATATCCTGCTTGGTGTAGATGTGCCCATAGAGAATTAGTGATAGAACTGGTATATTTGTATAATGCTTTTTTTTTCTTTTTCGCTACACTAGTGATTAGTTGCACAGCTGCTGAAAGAACAAAAACATTACATGAAGGAATTGCTGCCCCCTCCCATGGGTTGTCTGCATGTATGACTGTCATATTAGATTCATAATGAAGAGTCAAACTGCCCAGCAGTGATGCCATTTTATCTCTTTATTTGCGAGTTAGGGGCGGTATCCATTGGTGACATTTTGCAAACTCAAATAGTGCTGGTGGAGCTCTGCTGACTCTTCCTGTTGTGTAAGTGGTTGCCCATTACACTTGCGCCATCGGTTGTGCAAGCAGTTGCGCAACTGGTTGCACAATAGGTGCAAAACAGCTGGGCAATGAGCTGCACAATGGATTTCACAATGTCTTGCACACATATGTAATGCAAAAATTGTTTGTGCAGCCATGCTTGCTCGAACGTGACTCTTCTTTCACTAGTGCACCATTATTTGCGCTTTTGGAATGACACAGTTAGCTACAGCCCATAATAACTTTCCAGCTTGACTTCATTCAAAATTTATCAGGCATTTCTCAAACTATGATACCTACCCAACAAAATGATGGTGAAGAAAAAAACAACAGTATGACAAGGCCAGACCTGTACTCAAGAACAGTATACTACATGACAGATCTAAAAGAGAAAATGACAGAACACCGCTTGTTGTCATCTATAGCTCCCAGCTAAAACCACTCAAACATATCATCAATGAGCTACAGCCCATCCTGGACGATGACACTTCCTTCTCAAAAACCTTGGGAGGTAGGCATGTATTTGCCCGCCCCCACCCCAACCTAAAACAGCTTCTCACTAGCAGCAACAGACCACAAAACAAGGATACAAATACAGAAACTACAAAAATCCTAGACTCCAACTTTGTCATTATATCTATTCTGGCAACAACTGGGAGGCATACTGCCTCCAGTACTGGAGGTAATACGTAACCATCATGATGGGTAATCATTAATAACCATTTCTGCCATGAAAATTGGGGTAAAAGAGCAAATGCATTTTTTATCACACTACATGTGTTAGGCCTTAGCTAGACTTAAGGTTTATCCCGGGGTCGTCCCTGCCTGCTCCCGGGATCCCTTGTGTGTCATTTAGATGCACAGGGATGACCCTGGGATGATCCCAGGATAAACCTTAGGTCTAGCTAAGGCCTTAATTGCCTTATCCAATGGTTTCATTTCCCTCTAGCCTCACGTTTTATAATCTGCCTCCCAAACTAAGTGAATATATCTTGTATCTCACGATAACACTTTATGCATCTGATGAAATGGACCTTGACCACGAAGCCTTATGCCACAATAAGTTTGCCAGATTTTAAGATGTCATGAGCTTCTTTTTGATCTCATTCCTCTACATTGCTTGCTTGTTTTTGAGATTGTCAAACATCTTAAACCAAGATTACTTGGAAAGCACAAAGTAATTTCTTCAGTCTCCTATGCTTAAGAGGTTGCTTGATCTCATACCACCCTGCTCAGTTGCTGCACTCATCAGGAGCTATCCTCCTGGATGTACCAAAGATTTCAGAGATTCAGTCCATCAGAATATGGCCTTTAGTGTCATAGCGCCCATTCTCTGGAACTGTAGTATTAGAAAATAGGCGGGTGCCAATCCTTTCAGATTTTCGGGAACTACTAAAAACATACCTTTTCCAACAGGCATTTCCAGGAAGGTAATCTTGTCCTCTCTACATCACTTTTAAATTTATTTCATATGAGCGATTCATAAATACTGTTAAACATTTTAACAATATTTATGAATACAATATTTTCATACTGTATTTTGTATTTGTGTTTTTAGACTGTTGTTTTATTATGGTTTTAATTTTTGTGAACCGCCCAGAGAGCTTCGGCTATTTTGCGGTATAAAAATGTAATAAATAAATAATAAATAAATAATACACATCCATAGGGCTGAGTGGGTGACCTGGAGCATGTCCCTCTGAACATAAGCTGCATCACAAGATTGTTGTGAGGATAAAATATATTAACACATATGTATGCTGTACTGAGCTTCTTAGAGGAAGGATGAGATACAAGTGTGATAAACTAATATACACAATCAATGGTGAACAACATGTAGCTTTCTGTGTTGATCATTAATTGGAAGAAGAAGAAGAAGAAGAAGAAGAAGAAGAAGAAGAAGAAGAAGAAGAAGAAGAAGAACTCATTTGATCTTTCTCCCCACTCTGTTTATTTCCCATGTCTGGCAGCTGCTTCTATTATTTAGAAAGGCCAGACTCATTGGTGATCCATTTTTGCAAAGAATTTGGGTACCCCTAAATTAGTTAAATGGATGACACAACATATTGCCAAGTGAAGATGCAGAAAGCATGACTAATGGCACAATTCCTGTCACTGGTTTTCTGTCTTTTCTTCTCCCCTGACTCATTGCTTCACATTTGTATCAACATTTTCCTGAAATACCCTTTAGAATAATATGACATATGAGAGAGAGAGAGAGAGAGAGAGAGAGAGAGAGAGAGAGAGAGAACACATTTCTCCTAAGCGGTTTGATGACCTGTTTGGTCCTGAAATCGCATCATGCTGATTTTTAAACTCCAGGCTGCCTTCCCTCGTTCTCTTACCTCATCCCATTTTTCTCAGAATAGCATCACCTTTCCTCTGTCCTCACTGAGCTGCTATCCTGTCACTTGACGTATGTAATCAGTATTGCTGTTTCCATATCGACAAAGCCGCGTGACCTTGCCTCTCCCGCCTGACTCACCATTCCATTAGCACCTTTCCCTGCATTTTACACAGAAAATCCCACCTTAGCCCCTGAACGCAACTTTGAATAGACCAGCGTTTGACTGTTGTAGCACTATCTCAATTATAGTTTCTATGAAGTGAGGAAAACCTAGTATGCAACTAGGGTAGAAAAGATTTTAAAGTATTTCCCATAGCTTTCCTTACTTTGTTAGATTTCCTTGCCAAATAGCTTAAAATAATTCTTCCAAGAAAGGGTATCTTATCCATGACTTAAAACAGGGGTGGGGGTGACCATCCATATTTATTTATTTATTACATTTCTATACCGCCCAATAGCCGAAGCTCTCTGGGCGGTTCACAAAAATTAAAACCATACTAAAACAACCAACATGTTAAAAGCACAATTACAAAATACAGTATAAAAAGCGGAACCAGGATAAAACCACACAACAAAATTGATATAAGATTAAAATACAGAGTTAGAACAGTAAAATTTAAATTTAAGTTAAAATTAAGTGTTAAAATACTGAGAGCTGGCGACGAAAGGAGTACAGTGTAGGTGCCAGGCGGACCTCTCTGGGGAGCTCATTCCGGAGTGCCACAGCGGAGAACGCCCTCCTCCTAGTAGCCACCTGCCTCACTTCCTTTGGCAGGGGCTCACGGAGAAGAGCTCCTGTAGATGATCTTAAGGTCCGGGCAGGTACATATGGGACGAGGTTCCTTCAAATAACCTGGCCCCAAACCATTTAGGGCTTTAAATGTCAATACCAGCACTTTGAATCGGGCCCGGACCTGGACTGGCAGCCAATGAAGCTGGAAAAGGACTGGTGTAATGTGATCTCACCGGCCAGTCCCTGTTAGTAAACGGGCTGCCCTGTTTTGCACCAGCTGAAGCTTCCGGACTGTTTTCAAAGGCAGCCCCACGTATAATGCATTGCAGTAATCCAAACGAGAGGTTATCAGAGCATGGATAACTGTAGCTAGGCTATCTCTGTCCAGATAAGGGCGTAGTTGGTATATCAACCTAAGCTGATAAAAGGTGCACTTTGCCATTGAGTTCACCTGTGCCTCAAGTGACAGTTCTGGATCCAAGAGCACCCCCAAACTACGGACCCAATCCTTTAGGGAGAGTGCAACCCCGTCCAGGACAGGGCAAACATCACCTCGCCGGATAGATGAACCACCCGCTAACAGTACCTCCGTCTTGTCTGGATTGAGTCTCAGTTTGTTAGCCCTCATCCAGTCCATTACTGTGCCCAGGCACTGGTTCAGAACAGTCACTGCCTCATCTGGATTTGATGAAAAGGAAAGGTAGAGCTGGGTATCATCCGCATATTGATGACACCTCAGTCCACATCTCCGGATAACCTCCCCCAGCGGCTTCATGTATATGTTAAATAGCATAGGGAATAAGATAGAGCCCTGCAGAACCCCATGGCTTAGGAGCCACGGCACAGAGCAATAATCCCCCAGCACCACCTTCTGGAATCGGCCATCCAAGTAGGAGCGGAACCACTGCAGTGCAGTACCTCCAACTCCCAGCTCAGACAACCTATCCAGAAGGATACCATGGTCGATGGTATCGAAGGCCGCTGAGAGGTCCAGGAGAACCAACAGGGTCACACTCCCCCTGTCTCTCTCCCGACAGAGGTCATCCCACAGGGCGACCAAGGCAGTTTCCATTCCAAAACCAGGCCTGAAACCCGATTGAAATGGATCTAGATAATCTGTTTCATTCAAGAGTGCCTGGAGTTGTCCTGCAACCACACGCTCAAGCACCTTGCCCACATTTTCATCCCACATTTTCCTTCAAGGAACCCAAGGAGTCCTCCTTCCCTCCATTTTATCCTCACAACAACCCTGCAAGGTTGGTTAGGTACAATAAGCCTGTGAGGTAACCCAGAGTCACCCAGTGAGCCTCATGGGCAAGTGAGGATTTGAACCTGGGACCCAGTCCAACACCCTATCTGCTACATGACACTGGCTCTCAATGTTGTTGCTGGACTGCAATTTCATCACTCCCAGCGAGCATAGTCAATAGTGAGGGTTTCTGGAAGTTGTACTCCAGCAACTTCTGGGGGCCACATATGTCCCATCCCTGGAATAAAGGAACATCAGTCCCCTTAAGGGGTCATGTCCCCACTGGAGGGAGCTTCCTCAGAGGAAGAACTACAGTTCCCAGAGACAAAGAACACCACAAAACAGCCCATGTCAGAAGAGCAGGAAGAGTCTCGGTCTTTAGAGGAGATGGGCGCAAGTGGCGAGTGACTCTAGTTCCTGTTTAGTCAGGCTGGTTCTAGTGCTTTGTATCCCTGACCTTGCTTTGTCACTATCTTCTGTACTTCTGACCTTGGCCTTAGCTAGACTTAAGGTTTATTCCGGCATTGTCCCGGGGTCATCCCTGTTCATGTAAATGACACACAGGGGATCCTGGGAGCAGGCAGGGACGACCCCAGGATGATCCCAGGATAAACCTTAGGCCTAGCTAAGGCCCTCTAGACCCCTGCTTGACTCTGTGCTTGTAACAGACGGCTCACCTTGGCCACACCTGAGATCCTCCTATTGGAACTCTTCTCCTTGACTAGTAACACTGTGTTCTTGACCCTGCCTCTTTATTGACTACTCTTGCTTCTTCAACTGCGCTCTTAATTGACTGATTCAACAGTGCTTGATTTTTGCCTGTTTACTGACTTTCTATCATGCTTGCCCTAACTCTGAGCCTGATCCAGCCATAGCAGGACATGGGGGAAAATGTTGATTCAGATTACGAAGGAGACTGGTGGCATACATTTTCCAAGCTGACCCAGCAGCTCACAAAGTATGCTACCTCTTCATGGCCTGAACTGAAAATCTAAATTCCCTTCTGTGAAAAGACTCACAGTGCTACCCAATATAAGTAGCACTTTTCATTTAAGATGAAACAAACATTCAAAACTCAATTGAAATTGTAGTAAAGGTGCACAATTTTAAAATGAAGGAAGAAAACCATAATAAACATCTATCTCCCCCTAGTGTGGAAGAACCTAACAACCTATACCTTGATATAAGTTGTGTGTGTGTGTGATGGTGATATAATTAAAGGCTTGGTTTGTTAAGAAAGGGGAAATGTACATGTGTTTTTAAAAATGTTTTTAAAAAGATAATCCCCACTTCTTGTGGGATTTCCAGATCACCAAACTCCATTCTATCCACCTTTGAAATAATAATAAGTGGGCTTGACTAGTGTGTGAATTGAGCATAACAGAAATATTGTTTTGATTGTCATAGCAACAAAATATCTTGGTGGGGAAGGGTAAACTCTGCTAAACTCATGTAAAACAAAAAGGTTACACAGACCTTAGGCTTCAAGCACCAGATCCTACAGATACAAAATACGAACAACTGATTGTTTTCTACAGATGGGTCAATAAAACTGAGATACTTGTGCTTCTGACATATTACTTTGATGCTCATTGCCATGGGCTCAGGTAGTATCAAGTAAGCAGAATGACTTACTACAAGAAAAGGGTATAACTGGAGTTTCGTATTCGACTCTGTTATTTAAAGGCTCGAACGTGTGCTTCCAAACAAAAACCAAAAAAGCAGCACCACTCTGAGTGTGCAATGGCAAGCTACATCATGTGTGTCGCTTTCTTTTAAAATAGGGGAAAATATTGAAGCCAAGGGACTATATAATTTGTATAGGGAAAGGTTCCAATTATGTTAAGTACCCTCAAAATGGCTTGTAAAAATGTCCCTTAAAGTATAACAGATATGGTTGTGTACGCTGGAATAAAGGTATGAAATTCCGGAGACAAATTTTGCAAGATGTGTTGTTACTCTGTGGTGCACACATTTTTATTGCTACTTTATTCACAGTTTTGATTCACCTGGTCTTACAGGATACACCTGATATAGAACTGCATCTGGAATCTTTATTGGCAGATTTAGTAAATTGGGGCATTTTGATACATAAAACTGACAGAGAAATGCATTGCCAGTCATTTTGAGATGAGCGTCACCACAACTCTTGCTCTTGAAATAGCTGCCAGTTGAGTGTTATATTCTAGAATTCACTGTTCAACAAAAAGGATTGATAATTTGCCAAAAAATAGACATTGGTCTTCAAATCTTCTCTGAATTGTAGATAGGGAACAAGAGACAACAATCCAAGACTTAGGTAGATTTAACAAATCCAAGATTTAGGTGGGTATAAATTCACTATGCTGCCGCTCTACATTATCCCAGTGTCCCAAGATACAACCTCTTAAAAACATACAGCTCCATAGTGTACATCTTCTTTGTAAGGCTGAGCTCTCACAGGACTGTACCACATCATGGGCTGTACGATAACGTATGGGACAGTAATGGCACTGAATGGATGTGAGCGATTACTTGGCTCAGGCTACCTCCTTGTAATACCGTATTTCTTCGATTGTAAGACACACACTAATTTCAGTACCACCAACAGAAAAAAGCCCCTTACGACACACCCGCGATTCTAAGACGCACCCAATTTTTAGAGCTGTTTATATGGGGGGAAAGTGTGTCTCAGAATTGAAGAAATAGGGTAAGAAATTCTAACTAACCATTCAAAGCAAGTATGATAGGGAGAAGGCCACACCAAAAACCTTCCTTTTGACATGACAGCTTTCATCATGCAGGAAGACTTTACTGGCAAGGCGGAGGCATTGAAATAACTGTATTCAGGGCTTCTGGATGGAAACCTTTATGGAACCCGTAGGCACATTTAGTAATTTCAGAAATTGTCCTGGGCACAACCACAAGCTGGGTGCGCTGCAGATGACCACATTGGCCTGCGGCCACCTTCATTTCCTAAGAACGTCTCTGAGCCTAGCATGTGGTCCAGAGGCACTTATAAGAAGATGGAAGTAACTAGAGGCCTTCACTTTGCTTTGACATTTCAGAAAGAACTTATGTTTTTAAAGAAACATTTCCAGGGGCACACTGATGCCCACATGTACCACATTGCCTACTTCTGTTCTTGAGCCATGTGAGGTTACGCTATAGACATTTTCCTATTAAACACTTGCACCAGGACTGGCGCCAAGGATTGGAACATGCCCTAGAAGAAGCCCAGTGCCAAGAGGTACCTGGACCTACACCTCCTCTTCATCATTGCCATCTGCTTGTTCAAGTGCCTCCCACTCTGGCCCAGACAGTGGTGGTGGTGAGAAGGGGGTATCGCTGCCAATTTGCTTGCCGGTTCTCTCTGCCTGTCAAGGAGGCAAGTGGTAGCAAAGGTGAGGAGCAATAGCAGCTGGTGACAATGTCTGTGAGGAAGCAGACTCACTGAGGGGACAGGTCCATTAAGGAGGCCTTGCGCATGGCCCCACAGAAACCAGGAGCCAGTGCTGACTTGGGCACTCAGTTAACATGTAGGTGATGCCATGCTAGCCAGTCATGACCCCAATGTCCACATGTTGAGTGCAACTTTTGAAAAGAACCACCATGCACGTTCCACTTAATGAACAGACAACTGGAGGAAGGGCATAGGCTGGCCAGAGGGAGTCCACCAATTTAATAATGTCAATTTACGGTTGCAAACCTGTATGAATACAACACATCTCTCTGTCTGGCTCTGGTGTGTCTCTTCCTTATACCATCACCACTTGCCCTGGAACAAACAGAGAAATCTCTCTTTAGAATATGCCACTTCCCAGATGCTCCTTATTTGGGGCATGTTGGCATGCAGTCATAGCTGGTGGTGAGTCAGTTGCGGGTCATGCAGTCCAGTCCTCATCTGTAAAATAAAATATCATATACTTAAAGCATCTGTCTGCGCAGTTTTTCTTTGCAAACTCCCACGGATGTTGGGATCCTTCAACATCCTAAGGCAGTTGTCTCCATCGTTACAGAGGGAGATTTTTTTCTTAATGTATTTATTTAATGTTCAAATGTCAGTTTAACCCATGGGTCTTCTTTTCTCTTCTCTGTGGGCCACCACCAGAATCATTCATTGCTACCTTCTACTTGAACATCTTAACTCAACCTACTTCACCTAGCACGCCTGCCTGCTTGCTGCAGCTTGGTCTTACCTATATTTACTCTCCCGCGGAGTTCAATGGCCTTGTTTCTTGCAACCGCAAGTCTTTTCAAGGGAATGCGCCACCATCCCTGTCCCTTCGGAGGTTCCCTTCATTAAGAAGAGGATCTTCCTACCGTCCTCCTAAGCCCACCCCACTCCCTTAATGACAACTCTACTACCCCAGTCGAGGCCAAAAACAGGGTTGGGCTGTGTGTGTGTTTGTCAATTAATTAATTAATTAATTAATTAACTAATTTGAGAGATCACCTGTAACGCTTGGGTGACTAAAGAGACGCGTATGTAGGTTTGCAGCCTTGACAGATGAGCAGGATGGGTTCCTTCAAAAAGCTGCTTTCAGGGGCTGCTGGGGACCGACTCACGCGGGCCTTTATTTGGGTAGGTGGGTGTTCCCCGGAGACGCGCATCTTCCTTCTTCGCCGCCGCGATCTCGCGTCCTCCCGCCGGCCTCCTTCGCTCCCTTCGGGGGAAGTTCGCTTCCTTCTCGCCCCCACACCCCGGCCAGAGCTTGGCTTGGCTGGAGCAAAGAGGAGGCTGTGAAATCCACGCAGGCGCCCCCCCCCTTTCCTTTGGGTTCCAGGAGGAGCCTTTAAGGGCGGTCTCCTTTAAGATACACGCGAGGAGGAGGCTGACTCTAGAGGAGGAAAAGGAGGAGGAGTCACGCCGATTACAGATGAACATTCTGGAGTGGAGGGGCGAGAGAGGAGGCACAAGCGGAGCGCAGGCTGGATCGAGGAGAAAGGGCGGCCGGGCAGCCAAGGCCTGGGCGAGCTGAAGGAGGAGGAGGAGGAGGAGGAAGAGGAGGAGGACGGCGACGCCACCACACGGGGAGGCGGCGGCGGCGGCGGCGGCTGTGCAAACGAAGCGCCTCGCAGGAGCTGCAGCTGTACTTGGACGCCACAGTCCCTCCCTGACGGGACGAGCGAGGAGGATGAGCTGACCCTGCTAAATGCTGCTGCTGCTGCCGCCGCCGCTCCGCGTTTGGGAGTGAAGCGTCTCTTCCACCCCGCTCCTCTTCCTCCTCCGTTTTTCTCCCTCGCTCTAGGTGAACCTGTTCTTCACCAATATTGGGAGATTTTATATTTTATATTTATTATTTTGTTTTTATTATTTTTTTTAAAAAAAATTTTTCCCCCTCTGCCTGTTCTGTTTTTGTTTGGGTGTTCGAAAGAAGAGAGAGAGAGGAAGAGAGGAGAAGAGAAGAAAAAGAAGAAGAAAGGAAGGGGGGAAAGACAAGAGAAAAAAGCGCTTTCTCCCTCTTTCCCTTCTCCATTGAAGCACAGTTCACTATGATCGGACTCGCCTTCAGCACTGCAAGCCGGGGGGATTTCGTGCATCATTCCAGGGTGTTTTTCTTGCAAGCCTTGCTTTGGATTTTATGTGCTACCGGGTGCAGAACGGAGCAGTATTTCAATGTAGAGGTAAGACCGGGGGTGAGGGTGTTGTGCATGTGTGTGTGTGCGCGCGCGTGTGTGTGCGTGTTTCCCTCGGTCTCTTTCCAATGTTTTTGCTCGCATTGGTTCCGGTGGTGGGGTGTATGGGGGGAAGAGGCTGAAAAAGGCTACCAAGCAGTTGCTTCCGAGAGCGCGGACGGAAGGCTTTTCCGTCCTGTGGCCCAGAGAGTTTCCCGCCTCTCCTGAACGCTGGAGGATCCCGTTATCCCGGGCGGCGGAAAGCCGCGATGCCGGGCGTTGGAAACGGAAATGTGAAAGTCTCCACACGCTCACTCGCTCTCGCAGACACAGTATACATGACAGCTGAAAAGAGGGGCGGGCGGACGGACGGACATTAGACACAGGACAAGCCTGGATGGGCTTAAGGGAGATCAGGACCTCATATTTCTAACTCTCCTTTTGTCCCTTCCTCTCCCCTGCTTGAAAACGGCAAAAGATCAGTGTGGGTGTGGACAAGGTGGAGAGGAAATAGCAATTGTTTCAACGGAGCAAGGCTTCGGTTGTCATTTAACAACGTGTCTGAGGAAGGCTCAAAAGGATGCCTCTCCCCACCCCCCCCACCGCGACTACAAACGGGCCGGGGGGGTGGAAGTTACAAGGTGGAGTGGAACTTTGTGCAGTTAGTTAAAATGTGAGAAGGTGAGCAACATCCTTATAGGGTCTGCGCTTGGGTACATCTGCCCCCCTCCCCCAATTTTTCAAGTTTTGTTTTCTGCCCAGTTCAAGATCTTTTGGCTTGGTTGAGCTTTTCATTGGGTCAGGATTTTACAGGGGAATCCTGTGCATTTCTATTCGGAACTAAACCACATTGAGACAAATAGAATTTACTCCTGGGTAAATGTAGGATTGCAGCCTCAATCTCATTGAAAGTCATCTGCAGCAACTGACTACTTCCAATCTGTTGTGGGTTGGAGCTCGCCTTACACTTGTATTAAGTGTGTAGTTTCCCTCCTCCCATCCCTTACTTTGTTTTTTCTTTGATGCATCCCATTGTAACAACAGTGTGTGAGAGCCTGTGTGTATATAAACTCAGTTCCTCTAGTGTCTCCCCTCATGTTACCATCTTTACACACAGCTGCCTTTCATCTCACTGACCCACCACTCCTGGTACAGAAGTTCAAAGCGACCACACAGCCATTGTAACTCCCATTCCTGTGTCAGATTCACTTTGTTTTGCTTATTACACACCTGCAAACTCGGTCCTTTTCTGACCCCAGTTAGCTTTCAAATCCAAGTTTTCTCTTGGGTTTGTGCAGCACCTCTGATATTTCCTTTTACAGAGGCTCTCAGTTCCTTGGGCTTTCAGAACCTCGGAGCTACTTCTGTCTAGATGCTGCTTTTCATACCTACTTGAGTCTGGATATTGCTTTATACCAACTAAGAAAGTCTGATTGTATAAGACTTGTCTTCCTTAGTTCCGCAAAAAATCCCCACCTTCTTATCTTCCTTGCTTTGCCTGTCTCTGCTAAGAACGTGCGAGACTTCCTTCCACTTCTTAAACCATGTCACTTCATTCTGTTACTAAAACAATATTTCCGCACTATTCTTAGCGGCTTCCCTGCCATATCATTCCCATCTTTTTCTCTCCCCCAAGCCCAAATCACCAGTTACCAATATATTCTTACAAGGTTAGGCTGCAAGCTCTCTGGACCAGGAGCAAAGTTTCTTTGAGTATTTGTACAGTGCCTGATACATCTTGGCCTAACTCTGATCCTGGTCCTTGAATCTGCGTGCCAGTCAGACTCCTTTTGCCTCCTGTTACCTTTCTCTATACTTCTGCTTACTCCTGTTCGTCCAATGAGATGTGTAGGAGAATCCTGAGGGCTGGGGTAGTTAGAGAGTGGGGTGGACAGGACCACCCAATGGTGCCCTGCCTTGGTAATGGTACTGTGCAGGGAGTAAAGGAGCTATTCCAATTTTGGAAGCCTTTCTCTCCTGCCGTTGCAAGTTGCTGTGCCAGCAGCCTGCTCTGCAGGAAACAGGCCAGCAGCAGATGGGGCTAGGGAGGGCATGAGCAGTGAAAGTATAGTTTAGTCTATTAGGAATCTAGGAAGAGGGCAGTGGCAGCAAGAGGGAAAAGCAGGGGGTGAAGGAGATCAGCTTACATTGAGCAGTGCAGTGCAGGGAAGTTGGAGAAGGGAGTTTAGTGTTTGCCTATTGCAGATAGTATTTTGTATTGTTATGTTTTTCAGTTCAGTTTATAGCCTTAGATCATCACAATATTATAAAGAAAATATACAGAATATTGTTGTTGTTATTGTTATTGTTGTTATTTAATTTCTTATGGAGTATCTCTGGTGGTTCCAGAACCTGTAATTGGGAGTTGCATGCATGAGAATGAAATTCAATGTTCATATACTTCACCTTTGTTCTATAATGTTCGTGAACCTCTTGCAAAATCTGAGGTAGGATAATTGAGCACTAGGGAGAGATTTCAAATTCCTGGATGCCACCGCCAAATTTAGTTACTTTCCAATCCTGGAATAATCTCCCTGTTGCTCTTGTAGACCAAAGAGTGGCATCGTACTTATCATCTTCTGCCTCCTTGAAATCAGCATGGTCTCTGCTACTGGGATGAAGGGAAATTAATTTTCATTTATCTTTCAGTAAGGCTGAGAGCTTTTCGAGTGCCATTTGTTGTAAAATGGAGTTGCCGTGGCCACAATGCAGAGAGAACGTGAGGCTAAGGACTTGGCAGAATTATGGTGACACTGTGCCATGGATTTTTCTGTGTCAGCATCAGACTCATAAAATACTTACACAGGACAATAAATCACTAACAACTCGTCCTTACTTGAGTGCAGCAAATTCTGTTCCAGAAGCAATTTGAATAAACCCAGAAATGAGGGGGTGACTGGCTATACACCAGAGTCCATGGACTTGGATTTATGGCTGCTGAACAACACACAGTAGCATGGGGAGTATATATATATATTTAATCTCACTATGGCTGCATTTTTGTAGCCTTAAAAATATGAAAAGAGCATATACACGACGCCTGTTATGCATTTTGTTTCTGGCAGATAGCTTCCTTTTAAACCCACATTCTTTTAACAAAAGGATTCAAAACTTGTATTCCTCTTACCTGATCTGGAAATGGTGTATTGTTTTCCATCTCATGGGTTCCATCCAAGGTTGCACCAGTGAAAGGGAGGTGTGCAACTGGATTTCCCTGCCCTCTTCTCCCATTGGCAGCCCCTAGAGCTCCTGCCCCACCCTGCCCTGCCCCAAATGCAACATAGAGGGCCAGCAGCCTCCTGAGTGGAGTATATTGTGGTGTGAAGGACTGAAAAAGAAATGGAGATCTATGAAGATCAGGTGGAGGCAGCTCCACGTGCTTATAAAATGATGCAACTGATACAACTGCATGCATTTAATATTGCAAACCCACAAGTTATTCAGAGTGTTTCAGTAGGATGGTGATTTTATTTATTTATTTATTACACTTGTATATTGCCTTTTTTCATCTTGGTCCTCCTCCTTTCCATTTTATCCTCACAACAAGCCTGTGAGGTAGGTCAGGCCGAGAGTCAGTGACCATCCCAAAGTCACCGAGTGAGTTTCATGGGGTCTAGTGAGTGGGGACTAGAACCCGGATCTCCTGAGTTCCAGTTCAACACTCTAAGCACTACACCACATTGGCTCCAAAATGACTTGAGCTCAAAGTTACAAATATATACATGAAGTTCTTAATGTTTCTAAATAGGTCTTGCTAGGTTAATGGATTCAACCCTAGCCAGGTGAGATTACTTAAAATGTTAACATTCAATAGCATCCAGTAATTGTTAAGACCTTTTCAGGGGGGAGTCCTCGATAATGTGAATGTGTCACTAACTGCAGTGTATATTGTCACACTGCTATAGTGTCATCTTTTATAAGCAGGTTGTAGAGGAGCCAGTGTGAAATCTGTCCAGTAGAGCTTGTAAACACTGCAGAAAATTAGAACTTGGTGAGCAGACGTGGCAGAATTTGCATTGGTCACACTCTAGTATTAGAAGTGATAAACTATTAATCTCCATGCAAACTCGCCTGCCTACAAATGTTGTTCCATTTATTTGAAAGCATTAGATCTCTGTGTTCGTTTCATTGCATGTACAAGACTGTAATGTCTCTGTAATGAAGCAGCATCTGGTATGCGTGCATAATAGCTGTGTGTGTACATCATAAGGGGAAGCAGGCTTCACAGTTACTGACATAGTGTTGATGCTCTTGAATCACCTGGATCCTGATCTGGTTCACTGAGTCATCTCTGTACATTTGTTCCACTTGGGTATGTCCTCCCATTGGGTTTGAATGTAGCTGTTGACTGAGATTCTAAAGGACTAGCTGTGTTAGCCTGTTGCAACAAAGAAGATGAAGAGCCCTACAACAGTGTTAAAAAGGAATTATTTTCAGATTTTGCAAGCAAGAACTTATTTCATTGGAAGGGTGGAGTAAACAGTGAAGTGGAAGGCTGAAGATACTCAATTGGGAGGGGATGATTGACCGCGGTCAAACGGTTGGGAGCCAGATGATTCTGTAACACTGACATAACTGCCAGTGTGGAGTACTCAGGAGGATATTAAAAGGACAGAAGTGTCTCATGTTCTTCTAGCTAGTTTTAGTGAGGGTGGAAGTGCCTCATTGTTTTCTTCTCTTAGGCATCCCTGGAGTAGAGGACAATGCTGGGTCAAAAGAGAAAGCTGGGCACTTCCTCCTTTACTAAAACTGGTCAGACCCGGAAGCTAAGCCATGCGTGCCCCACATTGTTTCTGCTGTGTGCACTGAGCCTGGCATCTCATAGGGAATGAATCATGGGTGTGGGACAGACTCACATTATGGGCTTGATGCTGCCCTTTTGCCCACCAGCTGTCCAGCTTTGGTTCAGAAAGCAGTTGTGGATCTTTTAAAAAATATGCATGTTGCTATGAACTTGCATGGAATATGATTTTAATAATGAATTAAAATGTTATGAAAAGTATCAATGGACAGGATTTCTTGTTCTTCTGTAGTTTATAAATGTGGTAATCTGAAATAGGCTTGCTTATAATACTTGTGATTAAGTGAGTTTAGGATCACTTATTATGGGCCCTAGATAGAGTTGTGGGGGTGGGGTGGGCACAGGATATTTCAGATTCTTGGATCTGAGGTCGGAGACAGCATTCCAACCTCAGAGCCAGGAATCTGAGTTACCTCCTTGTCTCCCTCCCAGCCAGCATGGAGAGAACCACGCCGGCTGCCTCCCCAAGGATGCAGAAGTGACCTTGCGAGTGGAGGTAAAGGGGGCATTCCCATTGATGGGGAAGGGAGGGGACAAGAGAGCTGGTTTATGCCATATGTTGAGGCCTTTCCAGTCTCCTTCCCTCCCTCTCCACAGTGCCTCAGCTCAATAGGCAAACAAGCCCATCTATTTGAAATCCAGAGCGGGAGGTGCCGTGGAGGCAAGGAGGATCACCTCCACCCCATCTCCCACTCTGCACTGAATACTCGTAAACGTCTGAGTTTGGAGGCCTATGAGATTGGACCCTAAGTTGAATATGGGAAAGTCCTGCTTCATTCCACATCCTTTCATTCCATAACAGAAATGTTATGAGCCCATCTGTCTCATCACCTTATTATTCATTTGTGACATAAAGAAAGAAGAACTCAGTTTAGTAAAGCCTGACTGCTTGAAGGTGATTCCTCACCATAGGCAATTGGTGGTTTATAAGCCTGGTATTTTATCATTATTTCGTCATTGCTACGGAAAACAATCCATATGAGATCTTGGTGCTGTGGCCGTCAAAATTTTATAGAGTTTGATCATCATGTATCCATATCATCATAATCATTTCTGGTGTTGACCTCTTGTAGTTGGTAATAACTGAAAATCCAGTTGGACTCCGCTGCACTTAGGTGTGGAAAACACACAAGTACCCAGTAGGTGCTTGGGGTGGCGGAACACTCTGAATTTTGGGGTAATCAATGAGGCTTTCTTCTTTCAGTTAACATGGTTATGACTGGCTCTTTGTTTATATTCCTTTCCAAAAGTAGTTTCTATTGTTCTGCCTTGTCTATACATCATCGATAAATACTTAGTTGAGGGCAATCCATGGAGATTTGTAATGCAAGCCCTGCTGTATTATAAGCAAGTCGTGAAGTGAGTTTAAACTATCCCTTTTAACAAGTGTGACAGCTAAGTTGCTTATTATGGAACAAAACATAATGGAATCAGAACCTCCAAGAAAAACAGTAAAAAATGTAGAATTTTCTTCCTCACAGCAAAGAGTAGGCACAAACCTTTATTTTCACTGCTAACTGACTTCACAGTTGAATTACTGTGGGCTCATCTATACCCAGCAGGATATTCCACTATGAAAGCGGTATGTGATACGTTTCATGGGCCCAAACAGTTGTCAGTGCACCTTCAGTATCACTATAAAGCAGTAGTGTGGTTCCTGCCTTTTATATACTGCTTCCACACCACTTTCATAGTGGAATATCCTGCTTGGTGTAGATAAGCCCTGTGTCTTTTTCAATTCAACTATTTTCTAAGCAAAGTATGTTTAAGCAGACTTATCTGTAACCATCACATTGAACTAAACAAGACTTAATTCTGAGTAAATATGCAAAGGAGTGAGTGGGTTTTGCATGTGTTTGAATTGCTATTGGTGTTAGTAGTAAGCGTGGAGACAATGGGTTATTTTCACATTTAAATGAAACTTGAGTGCAAAAGAATCCCAAGAAGAGCTTCTTCTCTTGAAAACTCTAAACAAGAAGTGGAGAATCACCAGTTTGTGAAACTTTTAGAGCATATTAGCTGAGAGTAATCTTCATATTTCTCATAATGTACTTCCTACAGGCAGTCCACCTTGAAATCGTGGTAATGGCTGCTGTGTTAATAGAATGATCTGTGGCCATGGTTGGCTTTTATTCCTAAATGTGATATTGGGACTGGTTCTGAAAGTGACTGAAAGTAAATGGTTTCCTGACTGTTGGTGTTCTTTTGACTGAAATCTCCCTATCCCTGATGTAGTTAAATTTGCCTTTGACACTAGTGATTGGTTGAATCACTGTAAACCATGCTTGTTAATTTTTTCTGTCCTTTGGAAACATGAACACATTCATATAACTTGTTTTAATAGCTGATTTTGCTGATTTTTCACTTGATTGTGATTGTCAAGTTAGTTATGTACTCTAGGATATGCCAATGGCCCATTTCATTTGCTAATTTAGAAGTTGGTAACCGACCTTTCAATTGAAAGACCCTGGGTGTGTCTATGCCCTGTTTAGTCCATTCCAGCTGTGTAGTGGCGCTGCATTGTTTATATAACGCATCTGCCAACTCGCAGCCGTGATGGGTTCCCTTCCCCCCCCCTCCCCGAAACTGCACAAGTGTTGGCTTAGTGCGACCTTTTCCACTACGTTCTTTCCTTCATTTGTTGGTTGGTGGCCTTGCTTTGGGTTGATCTGTATATTAAATAGCATAGTTTATTAATAATGTAGGTACTCTCCTGTTGGTAGAAAGCATACTTTTGCCCTTTTTATTGGGCACTGAATTTAGGCTTTCACCAGCCTATCACTTCTTAAATTCCTCATGCTCATTGCTCATGGCAGTCTAGCACACGGCCTTTTTAAGTGTGAGAAGTCAGATGCCTGACTATTCTCTTGAGGGCACCTCTTCTTCCATTGAAGCATAATATGCATGTTGAGGGGGCCACACGGGACTATTGCCCCCATTTCCCCTCCTCCCTACAATGGGCCTGGACCAGTGCCTTCCAAACTATGCTAGGCCGCAACCTAGACATGAGCCCCCTTTGAATGTTGAAAAAGGCTACGTCTTGTCATGTGGCTCCATCCACATGTTAGCATAAATGCGTGAGGCAGTGAAGCCTTCATGCCTACGGCTCTGTGCCTGGAAGCTTCCCCAGGCCTTAGAATTGTGATCACACATTAGTAGAAACCGTCTTCCAGGGCTTATGGGAAAAGTCTATGTGTGTGGGGTGGGGAAGCTGTTATATACCATCCGTCTAGTTGACTCCAGCTAAATTCAAGTGCAGTTCTTCCTCAAGGGAGACTGTTGTGCCGAAGGTGGCATTGACAAACTGCTATTCCCCAAACACTCCTTGCCTTCCCTGGATGATCCTTCTTGGGTTGAAAAAAAGATTTCAAATCCAGCTACCAGACATTTTTGGATGATGAGCAATAGTATATCGATCATTTCTTGGAAGATTTTGATAAGCTAAACTGAATATACTTTCTTTTTTAAAAAAATGCACAGCATTTTTTTGGTCATCGTACACAGTAGCCTGCTGCATTTAATATATTCCCAATTATTGTCTCTTCTCAGTGTGGGCATGCTCTTCTAACTGGTTTTAGATTTATGTCTCCCTTCATCAGTTCTATTTGAAACTATCTGAAAGGTCAGTGCTTGCTTTGGGCAGCTCCGCTCTCCGGATGCTCTTTGCAGGACTCTGTCGTTTGAGTTTATAAAGGTAGAACACAACATTATATTGACTGAGACTATTTGGAAGAGGTCTCAGGTTTTAAAGATGCAATTTGGTTGTTTATGTTTTAATATAGGAATGGAGGTGTGTGTGCAAACTGTGTTAATTTGTGGCGAGGCATTCGTGTGTGGTACCCTAGCTTGTCAAGATGTATTAGCAAGTTAAAATCTGACACACACTTTCTTTTGCTGTACCATTACTTGGGAATTGGTCAATGGTAATCCTGGTCAAATGGCAATGCTGTACCATTGTTTGGAAATTGGTCAGTTTAACCAATCTTCATAATTCCTTAGCTTAACTTTTCTACATTTGGTTACGCCATACCGCCTTTGACCTGTTCAGATGTTCTTATTGTGGGAGCAGTCAAGACATGGAGGAAAGTTGCACCTGCTGGCCCCACAATGACTTATATGAACTAATCATTCCTTTAATACAGCCTGTGCAAATCAACTCTGTACTCCTTTTGCTGGGTACCCAATCATGCAGGCAGAGTCAGTGCGTGTACATGTTGCATGTGCATGGAATCTGTTTCCAAAGGAACAATAAATGTGTAGACGTTGACATGATTGTAGTCTCCCTCACCCCCAGATACAGACAGTGAATCTGTATGTCTCAGCATGGAGATAGGTATTATAATAAAGGCAGGGGGTGTTTACAACCTGTTATTTGCTTTGCATCCCTGCTATCTTTTATTTTATTTGTTTTAGAAATGTAGATCTTGATTATAGCTCCAGATACCAATTCAGAATTAAAATAAATTGCATATAAAATAATAATTGTACTTAAAGGTTTGTCTTTTAAATGGAGATTGTATCTTAATTTGAAGACTTTTATTTCACTTATTTGGTTGCTTAGCAACCCTTCACACCACACTGCTGCTTATGGTCATTCATTGTAAGATCTAGTGATAGATGTTGTAGTAGATTGGTGTGTTAGTACACAGTGTAGGTTAAATCCAAATTTCTAAAGCCCTGTAACCTTACACTCAGACTGTTAATTTCTAACCCTAATCTTTAAGCGATTGAAACCTCAGACCATCATTTTCAAGGTTGGAGACAACAGAGCAGAAAAGTCATCGTACAAAATCCACTCACTACATTCATAAGCAGGACATGGTCACAAGTGACACGAGAATTACAATTGAAGTACAGCATGGTTTCTTTCCTTTATCTGCTATAGTAGTCATACAATTAAACCAAATGTTACTTTTTGGTTTCCATAAGAAGTCTAAACCACTGTGCACTTCCTCAGTGGAAAAACAATGCCAGTTTCTCTTAAGCACTTGCTTTGCGAATTGTTTTCTAGCATGGTTTGTTTAAATTATTTTTTATGGCTGATAAAGGTAGGCTGTTTTGGTTTCTGGCTTTCTTGTTAAGGTTGAATCTATGTAGGATAAAAAGAAAAGGAAGTATTTATGACCCATGTATAGTTTTAGAGCCAGTGTGGTGAAGTGGCTAAAGTGCTGGACTGGAAGATCTGGGTTCTAGTCCCCACTCGGCCATGGAAGCCTACTGGGTGATTTTGGGCCAGTCACAAACTCTCAACCCGACCTACCTCACAGGGTTGTTTTGAGGATAAAATGGAGAGGAAGAGGATTATGTATGCCATCTTAGGTTCTTTGGAGGGAAAAAGGCAGGATATAAATGCAATAAATACATAATAAATAAAATCGTTTTAATATTGGTCTTGACAAAACAAGGTCATATAAGCAAATGGGAAAACTTGGTCATATAAACGAAAACTTTGGTAATGATTCAGTTCATCCTGTTCTTGATAGGTCAATCTGAAAGGTTACAGCACAACCCTATGCATGTTTACTCACTGTGCCACTGCATTCAATGGTGCTTACTTCCAGGAAGGTCTGGATATGATTGTAGCCTGCGGTGGTGAGGGAGTTTGTTGGTTGGATGGTTAATCATACAAGTTGTACAGTTTTGTCAGATTGCACCTTGGTACTCTTCATAGTCAGCAGCCTCTCAACTTTGTTGGCAGCTGGTCTGTGGAATGAACAGTGCCTCACAACAGCCAGTATAAAAGACGTTCTGGATGGTGAGGGAAGGGGGAACAATATAGCAAAAGGCTATTTATTTATTACATTTCTGTACTGCGTGATAGCTGAGGCTCTCCAGACAGTGCACAAAACCATAAAAATACAATACGTATACAATAAATTAAAAGGTAAAAGTGCAATATGTGGCCAGTGTGGTGTAGTGGCTAAAGTGTCAGACTGGGAATTGGGAGATCCGAGTTCTAGTCCCCACTCAGCCATGAAAACCCACTGGGTGACTTTGGGTCAGTCACAAACTCTCAGCCCAACCCACCTCACAGGGTTGTTGTTGTGAGGATAAAATGGAGAGGAGGATGAGGATTATGTACTCCGCCTTGGGTTCCTTGGAGGAAAAAAGGCAGGATATAAATGTAACAAATAATTTTTAAAAAAGTGAATATCAAGTACTGCCAGGAATGGAGAGGAGGAGGATTATGTACAGGCGGGATATAAATGCAATACATAAATAAATAAATAAATAAATAAATCAGATAAATTTCCAGGCCTGTGTAAAGAGGCACATTTTTAGGAGGCGTTTAAAAGCTACTACATTTTCCACCTCCCAAACTGCACGAGGGAGGGTGTTCCAGAGGGTGGGTGCCACTACAGAGAAGGCCCACTGCCAAGGGAACCACCTGGGAACCACCAACCCACAAAATCTCTGTCTTATTGGGATTCAGTTGGTCCGTAACAAAAGTTGGCCTATAAATCTGTTTTGAATTTGGTAGCCGTGATTCGGAATGGAACCGGTGTTCTATAAGGAATTGTCCCTGACATGACATAATTCTTTGATCTTCCTGTCGAGTAACTTGATGTCATATTTTCCCATCTTCCCTTATTTTGTTCATCCCATTATGGATAGATGTTATCAGAGTAGGCTCATTGAAATGAATGGGACTCAAGTTAGTCCTTAGTTAACTTAAGTTCAATGAGTCTACTCTAAGAAGCACTTAGGTTCAAATTTACCCACTGATTCTATAATAATTCCAGTGAAATCCAGCCTTTTTGGGGAGCAGTATACTGAAAACTTAATCCAAACTTTCACAGTAACTTCATGCATTCACACAGAAGCCAGTCTTTGGTCTTTTGTGTTGTGATCTTCCTTTTGCACCGTGATCTTGCTTGTGTATCAGTCCAAGGAAGGTACAGAGACTATTAATGCAGAACATGTATGGAGAGAGTTGTAGGGTCCTAGCACTTTTGAGCTTGATTATTAACAGCACTGCAAATTATAAAATCCTGTTGTTTTGACAACTGTTTCTGTACTGTTTAATGAACTGTAGCAATTAGTTTTTAAAAAATTTTGGAAACCAGTTGTAAAGAACAATTCTAGTTGAGCCAGCAATACCTCGTTTCCATTTCTAAATTGAGAACCGTTGGAGATTTCTTAACCTTTGTTTTGACCAAATTCTCATGGTCTCTTTTCTTTTCTTCATATATTTAAAGTGTGTGTGTGGGGGGGAGGGGGGGATGCCAACTTACCACTTGGCCTGGTGGAGACATAATACTTAGCAATGGTTTTCCCCACCCCCCTCAACCTTGGTTAAGCAAATACCTAAACTAGTAGTAAGCAACCTGGTGCCCTCCACATGTTTTGGATGACAACTTGCATTAGCCCCAGCTACTATGGCCAATGGTGAGGTATTATGGGAATTGTAGATTGTAAGCCTATGCGGCAGGGCCTTGCTATTTACTGTTTTACTCTGTACAGCACCATGTACATTGATGGTGCTATATAAATAAATAATAATAATAATAATAATAGTCCAAAACATCTGGAGGGTACCAGGTTGTCTGCCCTTGACTTAAGTCGTGAAAAGAATTTCATGTAAAATCATGGCTTGACATGGGTTAAGCATTTCATTTATACCAGCAAACCACAATTTTCTCTGCAAAGTTAGCCACGCTTACGTGAGAGTAAGTTCCACTGAAGGAACTTATATCCTTACGATTGCATTATAAGACAGTTTTACACTGCACATAAACAATGGCATTCTCTTCCTGAAGATGTGAGGGCCGCCAGTGTTGATGACTTTAAAAGAAGATTAGTGGACTAGAATGGCCTTTGGCCTGATCCAGCATGGCTCTTCTTATATTTGCTTATCCAACTACTCTGATTGTGAGATGACAATCAGATTTCACTCCTCTCTGTACAAACAGGGAAGGGTTTAGCTCAGCAAGCTAAACCATGGTTTCATGGCATAATTGGGATCTTAACCAAGATTAAGACAATAAAACATGATTAGCATGAACCATAGTTTAAGCGTTGTGACTGCTGTGTTGCCTCCAGGTGTTGAACCAAAGAAAGACAAAACGATGGTGAAATTTTCTTACCATCAGAAGGTCATTCAAATATAACTCATTAGCAAAACCAATATAAATAATTAAATTTGTACATGCTTTTAGCAGCATTTTTTTTCCATTCCTGGCTCTAAACAGCAGCCTCATCTCTGTTCCAATCCATTGCCTCCATCAATATATTTTGCTTTGTTCTCCTCATGTACTATTCCTGCTGCTATTAAAAGTTGCTACTTCAGAAAGGTCAAAGGGTTTCCTTTGAGTGCTATTACATGCTGTTTTTCACAGGGCTGACTTTTCTTAAAGACTGCAATTTTATAATTTGCCAGACTTCTTGAAAGTATTTTTTTTTTTTACTAACCCCCCCCCCCAAAAAAAAACCAAACCATGCTGTCCAGCTGCTGTGTATACTAGTACTTGGCGCCACTGTGTGAGGGATACAAATGTGAGCGTTAGATTAATCCACAGCCAGCAGGTATAAGAATGGGTGGGAGACTGCAGGTCTGATATGCTTTGTTCTTTCCCTGAGAGCACTGGCAAAAAAAGAAAAGGGAAGAAAAATGACTGCTATGGACCTGCCTGCAATTTCTTTAAGATATCTGAGGTTTTTTCACCTCCAGAAGTGAGTGTCTCTAGGTGCCCAAAGCATATCTAGGTCCCAGACCACCAGTGTAAAGGTTATGAAATGCGATCCTTATAGCAGCTATGGTGATCATGTGATTCTGATTGTGTGGAATTACTGCTTGGTCACAATTGCCACCAAAATGTTTGAAGCTGGGCTGCTGAGAAAACATACCAAGATCCAACCTGCCCAAGGGAGTCCCACAAGTAGCACAAGAAAATACACACACCTGAAAATAAGGTAGTTGAAGTGAGCCTGAGACGGCAGTTTTTTTCCCCTTACCTGTGGCGCCATGGACTGAACAAGTCTTCTACATGTGGAAATGTTGACGGCATTCAGACATCATGATTAACCAGGAGTTACCGTGATGGGAACTAGCCTAGCCGCCCCATGGCAGTAAGGAGTTTGCTGGCTCTGATTTTGGTGGGGCTGTTAATCCATTCTGAGTTTTAGTTAGAACCAGCCAGAACTCTCTAAGGTACTGAACCTTATCTCTAAAATAGGTTCAGAATCTTGGATAGTTCCTTTAGAGGTTTGGCTGGTTCTGACTAAAACCCAGAATGGATTCATAGCCCTACTGAAATGGTAACCACCAGCCTTCACTGAAGCATTCACTTCCTTTTCTGATTGATGGCAGCTTGTTGTGTCATCTGAACCATAATCGTGGTTTAATCGTTGTTTAAATGAATCATAATTAAGATTAACCATATGTTCTCAGGTTCAAAGCATAGCTAATCAAAAATGGATGCGAAAGCTTCCAAACTGCTCGCAGCCACACTGGAACTGGGAAAGGTAGGCTGAGCAAATGTCCTGTAGCCACTATTTTAATAAAGACACAATAGGATTTTTTCAGCTCTAAAACTCTATGGGACAACCAGCAGAAAAACAGGTGTTAGTGGCCCCATTCAGAAGACACCTTAAACCATGGGCTTTAACCATGGTGGTTAAGCGAGAAGGACAGGCTGTGTTCAGAAGACACCTTAAAACATGACTTTAACCACGGTGAATAAGTTCCCCCCCCTTTTTCACCATGGTTAAAGCTGTGGTTTAAGGTGTCTTCTGAACACACCCATCTTTCTTGCTTAACCACCATGGTTAAAGCTATGGTTTAAGCTGACTTCTGAATGGGGCCAATAACTTGGGTCTTTAAGATATAAAAGAGAGTGGTGGATAGTTGCAGAAATGTAGTTTAGCAGGAAGTGAATGGGGTGGTGGCAGTGGTCAGGGGAGGCGTTAAGGTCAAACTTCAGTTGCATCTGATGAACTGTTGGTATAACTTGCTAAGAACAAATATGCACTTTAAATGTATATTCCTTCTTAGATTTGGGGGAAAGCATCCAAGGTCCCTTTTTGTTTTGTCTTGCAAGGTTGTATGGAACTAAGCAACCACACTGGACAGGAGAAGAGGTCTGTGAGGAGGGTGGGGAAAGGACTCTGTTGCCAAGCAAAATGAGGTGGGACAGAGGTCTGTGTAAGTGCCCACAAGTGTGAGCCATTCTGTTTTCTAGCCGCCTTTCCATCACGTCTCTGCAATGGGTAGAACAAAGCAACAAACTCAGATCCACAAACCAACTTCAAACCATGGATTTGGATCCTTTTTGTTGCCCTCAAACAACCATAATTAATGAGCCCGGGTTGCTTCCAGATGAGGCTTTATCACAACCCCGCTATGTAATTCACATTTTAGGGGGATCCAGACGAAGTAACCCTCGCATATTTTCTTCTATTCTGGTTCTTCTATTCTTTTCTTACCAAAGAGAATCTGTTAAGGAGAAAAAGATGGAATAGCAGCACAATGCCTTCTAATTGGTAATGCTGTGAGCTCACCCTCTGAAGGTGCCCCTCATTGGGTTTGGATGTAGAAGCCAAAGTTAACCTAAACAAACCATGATTTGATATTGTATCCAAACTAGGCTAATGTCAGAATCCACATGACTGTCTCTGCTTGCTTGTGGGAGCACCACTAACTGTCAGCATAGCTGGGACTTAGTGTGAATTGTCCCTATATGTTGATCAGCTCATTTCAATGTTTAAACATAACCGTTAGTTGATATTGAGTACTCCCTCTTTTATACCTGCAGGACTGCTTTTTCTCTCTGTTTTTTTGAAAATCAGCCCTGTCCTCTTTCTTAAATCTTACTTTAACTTTCTGTGAATAGTTTTGTCTGCATAACGTGCTGTCTCACCTTGTTAAGTGAATCTGTTGTGTGGCAAAATATTCAATGATCTTTTTGAAACTGAGATAATGTTCACTTGTTTCTTTCTTATCTATTAGATCAGTAATGTGCAAGAAATTTAAATAAGCCTGTGAAGCCTGAACTTGTTTATGAACTTGCTCTGTTTTCCCCCCTCTATACAATATGTTTCTACTGTGTTTTGCAGTCAAGGGCATTAAAAGTGCTTCTGAGTTTTCTTTTCTGAAACTGAAGACAGAAGTATTGGATTAACCCCCCACCCCACCAACACACACTTCATTCTTTGTTCTTTTTGTAATTATATTGATTACCTTTTAATTACCATTCCTCCACTATATACCCTTGTTTTCCTACAGTATGTTGTCCACATTTTCAACTGAGGGCCTTTATGAAGTGTGTTTGCGTATGTGGGCATGTGTAGGAAGCCAAGATTTCCACCTTCTTAGAGAACCTTTACATTCCTAGTATCACAGTTGCTGTTTTCTGCTACATCTTCACTTTGCTCCCAGCTGCCCTAAATGATTCTGGAAAGAGAAATAAAGGAGAATTTTGATTTGCAAACTGAGGTCCAGGAAGGTCCCAGATTTGGTCTCGAGGTAGCTAGGTTCTGCCCCCCTGGCCCTGTAATATTGACAGCAACTCAGTTTAGGACCATGGTGCTGGCTTGTGTTTTGCTAATGTCAGTATGAGAAGGAAGAAGGGGTGCTGTTTTGAATGGTACGCTACTGGGCTTAAGAAATCTGGTGCTTTCCTCCTGGCTAAAATTTCAACCATGGATAGCTATATTAATATATAATGGTGGACAAGTTTCCCTGAAAGACTGCTTGTTTACCTCTACCAATCTTCCCCTGCAGTGTGCACCCACAAGAATATGTTGAGCATCTCCATTACACATGAACAGGGTGCAATCCATAGGCATGTACAAGGGGTGTGCCAGGTGTGCGCACCCTAATGTCTCAAGCAATAAGCACCAAATTGATTCAGAGGAGGATCGAGATGCAGTGAGAACCATCCTATAGCTATTATTATTATTATTATTATTATTATTATTATTATTATTATTTATATAGCACCATCAATGTACATGGTGCTGTACAGAGTAAAACAGAGTAAATCAGCAGAGCAGCAGCTGCTCTGCTGATGCCCCCCGACAGTGCCCCATTGCTTCTGGCACTAAGAGCAAAAAGAAATCACTCTGCCAGGAGCCACACTTCAAAGAGGCCAGAAGGAAGGCCCCCAAAGGCTAATATCGTCTCGGAAGTCCCTTCTCCGGACAGTGTCACTACAAAGCCCCACCAATGTTAGGCTTGACCCTCCTGCGGTCAAGAAAGCCAAACGTGGAGTAGGGCATCAGTGTCTACAGTGTTTAATAAATGAATAAAAATAATGGCCTTTATGACTGAGTATTCAATAAATGTTTGCCTTTTAAAAAAATCAAAAACCCCAATGCACACCCTAATGGAATGTGCTGCGCACGCCTATGGTGCAATCCTATGTATGTCTAGACAGAAAAAAGCCCTACATTTCCCAGCATTCCAAGCATGGCTGGCTGGAGAATGCTGAGAGCTCTAGGACTTCTTTCTGCCCAAACATGCATAGTATTGTACCCTTAGTGAATTGGGAAGTAGAGTGGTGCCGTCTTGAGTGTCACCTCGCTCCAACTGAAAGAATGTCTCTACAGGGCATATCACAATCCTCTTCAGTTTAGTGGGATCCCATGGCATATGCTCAGGGCTTAGGAGACAAATCCAAGGTGGAAGGGATACTGGACATCATGGAATTTGGAAATGACTGCTTTGGTCATGTTAGTGCCATTGATGCAGAGTGCAGAGATTACACTGTTGCACTCCTTAATAAACCTGACCACACATCTTTGTGCTTGTGAACTTCAAGACAGATCCTCACGCTCTTGCCAGGTTTGAGGCACGGAGTCTCACCAGTATGCAGTGGCTAATGCACAATTAGCAAACCTCCCAGCCTCTGATGTCTGCTCGTTATAGCAGTAGTGTGATGGACAAGTAGTTCACGGTGCCTAGAAAGAATGCATTGACGTTGGCTTGATTTCTGTTAGGCAGCAGCTGGCTCTGTTCTTAGGATGTTCTTTGAAAGGATGGCAGGGGTTGTCAAGAGATGCCTGAAAAGCAAGATCATGTAAAGAAAATGATACCTAGCTCGGGAAAAGGAGAAAAAAAGACTGTAGGGTAAAAAGTTAAGTTGAAGTTTAATCAACCATGAATCCTTCAGAAGAAGCATTTATAGCAGTGCTTAAAAAAGATATGAAGAGGGAGGAGAAAAAAAAATCTTCTGTGCACTATCCATTCCTAACCTCTGGAGAAATAAAGTAAAGGGTGAATATAGAAGTCTCAGAAGATTTGCAGCCACAATGTCCATTTTCAGTGGTTTATATCAAGCCGCCCTCCCCCTTTTCTGGAAAGTAATGTTCAAGTGCAAACACTTGCAGTAATGCAGCTTTTGTTAAAGTCACTTAGATGCATGTACATATACTGAAGACAGTTTTTTCCCTTGCTTGTATGAGAGAAGAAAAGACCCATACAGCTTATTGGTAAGCATGTTTTATTCAGATGTAAGTCTGTTGTGTTCAATAGTAAGTGTGCATAGGATTGCAGCCTTTGGATGCAATGCTATGCATTCATATATGCTAGTGTGATCCTTTGAACCCTCTGGGCTGTTAGCTATATAAATGTGATCCATTTGGCCCAGTTTGCAATTAATACTAAACCACGGATCTTGCCCAAACTCCCCTCTCTTGTATGAATACCCTTGTATTTCTAGTTTTAACAGTGGGGTGTTTCATACACCACACTAAGCCACCCTGCAAATAAGCCACTATGGGTTGGTTGGTTGGTTGGTTGCTAACCAAAGAAATGATTGGGCTTGCCATGGCTTGTTTCCCCTCTCATTCTCCCTCAGTCCTCATGCCAGCTTCAGGATGTATCCTAGGTTCCTTTGCAGCAGAACGCCTTGCTTCCTTGGTCCCTACCTCAGTTTTTGCCATTCTGGCCAGCCAGCTCGGTAGCCGTTTCTGACAACCCATGATGAAGTTGCCCTGCTGGATTCTGACAGAACAACAAGCCACCATGGGTATCAACAACCTAAAATAACTCTTGGGTTTTCAGGGTGGCTTGTTTGTGAAAAATAAGCCTCCCTGCAGAAACCGTACTGGGTTCACACAACACGATACTGGGTTCACACAACACCATAGGTTGTGGTGGGTTGTCGTGTTATGTAAACCAGGCCATTGTGTGTGAACATCAGGACTTAAGAAGAGCCATGCTAGATCAGACCAAGCGTCCATCTGGTCCAGCTTTCTGTTCACACAGTGCCCAACTAGCTGTTGACCAGGGACAACAAAACAGGACACAGTGCAATAGTACCCTCCAGTCCATTTTCCCCAGATGGCTGGCTATAATGAAACAGGGTTTAATCAGAATCCTTAATTGAGTTTAGGAGCATATCCAGGTTCATTTTAACCCAGGTGAGTGACAGTCATGTGAAGTATTGAAAATACTAGTGATTACAAGGAAAATAACTGTTTTTTCTGCATTTTGTTTATGCATTTATAAATCTCCAACATAGGTAGGTTTGCAGCAGCTTGGTTTGTTTATATTTTTTCCTCTCTGTCCTCCCCTCCACCCCTTGCCCTGGAAACACCTTCATTCAGTTTTTAAAAAAGAAGCAGTCACCATGCCAGGCAACTGGTAATTAAAACATGCAAATGATCACTGACTACATTTTCCCTCAGGGAAGGTGAAAACCTATATGCAGGCTTCGCCTTCTATAATTCTTTCCTTATATTTTCTGGCTTAAGAGTCCATTCTGTTATGAAGGTGTAGAAATATTCCAGCCACCTGTAAGCACCTAGAAACTTTATCTGGACTCTTGTTCAGAATATTTATTCGGCACTTTGTGAGGCCATGTGGTGTCTAAATATTTGATGCCAGCACCTCAAAATTTGAAACGCTTCCCTGTGCTGTTATACGGAACGTTTGGTAGGGCTGGAACGTTTATGTGATGATACTGTTTTGAAGGCCTCCCTTGGTGTGCCTCTGTCTTCCCACGGCCTGAGAAATGGTTCCCATATCGATGCAAATGCACAACATTTCATTAATTGTTTATTAGTGGGTGCCACTTTTCTTGGAAAGGAAACAATGGAGACCCTACCATGTGTTCCCCATGCCCTTAGAAAACCCCACAACCATTCATGTTGGCAACGTGCATGTGGCTGTACAGTTGCATTTTTTGTGTGGTTCCTGTTAACAGGGCAGGGGAGGAGGATGACAGTGCTTGCATGTCTCCATGGCGACCTTCGTGTTGGCCTGGTGCCTGCAATCTGGCCTGTTCACAAAGCACCATGCCCTGATGAATTATTTAGTGCCGTCGGAGGAAAATATAGCAACAGGCTCCTGCTGAGTGGCTGAGGAGAGCAGTGAGGTGACATCAGTAGCTTAGACTTGGTGCACCCAGGGATTCTTGACAGCTAGCCAGCAGATCAGTTTGCTTTTGTTACAGCTTCGCTTTCTTTCTTTTCTTTTTTCTTTTTAAAAATCAGCATAAGATCTCCTCCTTCTGCTTGTAAGGATGAGCAGAAGGCAATGTAATTTTCATTCAGTGACTTGTCAGTCATTTTGCCTTTAAAGCCCTATAATTATCTTGAAACAATTTCCGTTATTTTCTTTGCTTTATCTTTTTTATGTATTTCCATAGGCCGTGATTATACTAGGGAATGATGACACTGTGCTTTTGGGCAAGCTAAGGGTGGGAAAGCCCTAGACCGTCATTGCCCTATCTGTGTGCATTGAATGCTTCGTTATTATGCACGGATGCAAATGGGGGATTTGCTGGGGAGATGTGGATTGGCCCCTGATGGCCCCGTCAGCCGATTTGTATGTTGTGCCAGCGGTGGGCTAACTGGTTGAAGAAAAAAAAAAAAGAAAACAACCAAGCGGTTATCAGGAATGTGTTAAGCTGCTTGTTAGTCCACTGCAGAAGTAAAAATGCTTCAGGTTAGGATACGGTTTCTATAAACAAATAAATGGGTTGGCCTGTATTAACCACACCACCATAAGACACTCATGTTCCAGAAGGTGTGAGGGAGGCTTTGCAGAAGTGGCTCTATACTTGTGGCAAATGAGGCAGTGGCCCTGCCTCTCCCCTACCCACGACCCTCCCAAACGGGATTTGGAACTGAAAGACCCAAGGAAAGTGTGGGTGCATGGTAAGCAAGCACAATTTTTGACATTGCACAACGACATGACTAATCACAGGGCATCAGCCTTAGTTTCCCATTTCCTCCTGGCTTTGCGGAGTGTGGATCAAGGTGAGAGAGCCTTATCTTCTGGTCTTTAAAACCGGCAGGTTTGTTTTTATGATTGAATATTAAATCTGGCTTCCCTATTAGTTGTGCTTGAAATGTCATTCCATTATTAGTCAGAACTCTAATCTTTTTACATGAAAACTGACCCAAATATTAATGTGCCTTTCCTTATATTGGGTTGGTTTATTTATTTATTTATTTATTACATTTCTATACCGCCCAATAGCCAGAGCTCTCTGGGCGGTTGCATCCAAATTTACTCATGCTTAGAGTGCACCCATTGAAATCAATGAGACAAGTTAATTATCACTCCACTGGGACTTACTTCCAGATAAGGATGCAAAGGATTGCACCCTAGGAAGGATTGCCATCACAATTACTCTATTATCAAACTATATTTGGTAGCATGAGTAAAGAAAATAGATTTCTCAGTTTGAATTTAAGCTATATAACTTTTTAGCAAATGAACCTTAATCACCTTATTTCTCTCTTGTCAATATCCTTGTCAGTTTCATCCTCTCCACACACTACTCCATATTCCATAATTGTCAAAGAACTGGTTGATGCCATCCTTCAGTTCACAAGGGAAGGGGGTGGGGTAGGGAGGGAGAATTGACAAGTTCTTTGACATGTACAGAATATGGCTCTTCTGGCCTAAAGGAAGTAGCATTCTCATAAAGAGAAACTACAGTTTATCTTTTATGTCCAAATGTAGTCGTGATCTCTCTCTGACAGCAGATAAAATCATCTTTAGTAAGGACTTCTCATTAAGTGCTAGATATTTTGTGTTATAATGGTCCTGTTCAGACAACACTCTAAGCCATGGTTAGGCTGCTACCCCTTTTGCAGCAAATGGTTAATAAGCATGTTTAAACTGTGGTTATGTAGCCACCATGGTTAGGAATGATTCACACAACATGCTAAGTCATGGTTTACTAAGCCATAATGTCTAGCTCAAAATGCTTAACCACCATAGCTTAGTGTGTCGTCTGAACAGGATCAGTGGACGTTAGTCCCAAACAGAAGCCAAAGTTGCTTAGGGAAGCCGATTTGAAATTTGATAGCCTTTTAAGAAGTTACCTAGAATTTGTAGCAAGTAATATTACTCTGTTTAAAGTGACCACTTCAAAAGATTGCTCAAAGTCAGTTTATGCAGTGTTTATATTACAGAAGTGAATACATGTCTCTGAAGAAAATGTCAGGAAGTTAAGATGAGTGGCTTTGGAAAAGCCAATGAACACCCTTAAAATGCTAATACTCAATAATGAAGGCTGATGCCGTTGAATTGAAATATTTCCTTGTTTTCTTGTACTTTGTTCTGTTGTTGATCAAAGCCCAAATGGTTTGGAACAAGAACAGAGAGCGGCAATGAGATAAAAATATGTAAGGTTTATAAATCTTTAGCTTTCAATTAAAGTTTAATGAACAGTTACTATAAGATATGAAGCACTTTTTCCTTTTACTGAAGCAGACTTATTTTGTGTTAGTTGCAGATTAAGTAAATACTTTAAAGTTCAAAAGTACCAAATGTATTTACAATGTAAACAAAGGCTTCTAATAAAAGGCATAAAGATTGCCTAAATGTGCCAAATCAATTTGAATGTGTTTTTGGCACGTAGGTTTTTGTTGAATGAAGCTTCAAATACATCCACCAACCCCAAGAACTCTATTTTAGACCAAACACGAGGAAATTTTGAATACTATACCTTTTGCATGTAAGGAAACTGCCTCTGGTTTAAAAGCACTTGCAAACTAAATTAGTATATCTAGATAAATGCCCGTGCATAATACTAACCAAATTGATGGGAACATTTCTGTCCTAACACTTTTTTTTTAATCTAGGCTAATTCAGTCATATAAAATAAAATATACTTCAGATTTTACTTTTGCTGCAATATTCCCCCTCCATACACACACACATCAACAACTCAAAGCTCACAGATACCTGTGATAAGTCATATATTTAGAATCAAGGTGTGAGTTCATTTGACTAGCATGCCAACTGCTAAATCAAACCCAGATAAAATTGTATCCAGAATCCTGGAAATTACTCTGCAAAAGGTGTGAATTAACTATGACTAACTCCACACTTCCCCTTATTAACACTAATATTCAGCTCAATCTCATGGAGAAATCTAGAGGATTAAGGGTGATCAGAATGTAAAGACTTGTTCCACTGCATTTTTAAAATTTTATTTTTAAAAAAAAGTAATTTCAAATGCTTTATAGGAATGCTCAAGAATTTTCTCTATTTGCCATTGCAAGTGGAACTGGTTTTTAAAAGTTAATATAAATTACAGTTGGGTGTGTTTTAAAAATTGCCTACTCTTTTATCAAGTTTTATTTCATACAACTGAAGCCCTTTTAAAAAAAACACCTTTCAGCTTGTAAGTAAAGAAGTGGAAAACTGAGGGTCTCTTTCTGAAATTCCATGGAGCTTTGTGTCAACGAAAATGTGTATAACTAGATTTTCCTTGATAGTCTGGGATCTTATTGTTTGTTTTCCAAACTCCCAGCCTGAGTGGAGAATCTTGA
Source organism: Elgaria multicarinata webbii (assembly GCF_023053635.1). Taxonomy (NCBI): domain Eukaryota; kingdom Metazoa; phylum Chordata; class Lepidosauria; order Squamata; family Anguidae; genus Elgaria; species Elgaria multicarinata. The sequence goes on along the minus strand of NC_086177.1, from coordinate 82,123,817 downwards.
GATGGTCCATAGAATTTTTGCTAGATGTGTTTATGTTGATGTTTTTATAGAGGCTTATCAATGCAACCAAAATATTAATTCTGTTGGAAATATAACCCTGGGGTCTCATTTTTGAAGTGTGTCCAGAAATCTTGCTGCTCTTACCAGTGCTGATAACGTCATGTGTTCTGGAACTTCCATGTTTAGCTGTACTAACTTACCTGTTCTGACTCCATCTCAATTACTTTGTAAAAATCTACTTTCTGTGCTCACTTCCCTCCCTAGATCTCCCCCAGCAACTATTTCCCCAATAATCCCCCTGTGACTAAACATTAGGAAGGAATTCTTGAAGGTAGGAGTCATCCGAATAGATTCATTAGAGATTTTTAAGTGGTAGATTCATTAGAGGTTTTTAAGCAGAGACTGGATGGCCACCCATCAGGACCATCCAGTGACAGTGGATTTCCTGTATCAGCAGGGGCTCCTCTAAGTGAGCAATTTATTGCACATTTATGATTGGTCACTCACAGATGTTTTCAGGTCGATTTCATGGCATTATCAACAACCAGGATGCTCCTGCTGAGTCCTCTGGAAATCCCAGGAAAAAGAAAACCACTTTTAAAGTGGTAATAGCTGGAAAATAGCAGGATCTTCTGCCACTAGGTGGCTCTGTCTCCATAGAACTTAGTGGAACTGAAAAGAGGGGAAGCATTCAGTTCAAACCCCTCTCCTCCATTGTAATTCATCCCATAACAATCACGCCAAAGAACCAGGAAGCACAAAAGCTCTGGGTAAATCACACAATTTCCCTTAATGTAAAGACATGCTAAATTACCTTTTAAGTCCCTTGCTAGTTTAAAATTACTAAAACAAACCATAATACTTTTAAGGTAGCAATAGTAACCTCAGCAGGGCAGATAGTAGCAATATTCTGATTTGTTGCCATCTCTGGAGTATGCATAACTAGTATGAGGTCTTTTTATAGCTATGGAACAGCATACTAATTTTAGAAACAATACAAAACCAAATGCTGGCCACATTTGCACAAAATGGCAAGCCAGAATTGCTGAGAAGGATGGCTTATCAGTAATGAGCAAGCAGACTGGTGCATGCTATTTGATCACTCCTGCCAAGGTCCTGTTGCAAATGGGAACGGTTACAGGGACATAGCAGTCATAGAAAGCTTAGTGTTATATCTGAATCAGGACCCTGTCTTGTCGCTCCTCTAACAAGGCCGGATCTGGAAGCCAATAGGGAAGAGACAAGCCAGGAGTCTCAAGCGTGCATGTTCTTATCTGTGTGCATGCTTTCTAGTTGGAGCTCTTCATGCTGTATGAGAGGCCATCCTCAGGGAGGAGGTTTCTCCTGGCTTTGGGCAGTGGCTTTTCTGTTGGAATAGGGGACAGTGGTTTGAAGTCCTTTACATGGCATTTGGGACCCTAGCTGGTCTTCCCAAGCCCATATGTCCCCATTCTGCTTATTTAACTTTGCCCAATGTAACCTAGACTATCCTCCTCCTCTCAGTGCAGGATATTTTCTTTGGTAAAAACTGACTATCATGATGAACAGCTTCCCAATTTGAAGCAATCACTGTTGCAATTTTCTTTCCTGTGGGATACTTGACTTTATCACTGAAAGCACATTTTCTCTTTCTTAACAGCGCATTGGTTTGGCACAGAAATGGCATGGCTTTGCTTCCACTTTGCCTGCAGTGTTCAAAACACTTATACAAATATTTAGGCCGGTGCAGTTAAGGAGATTAGCTTGGCGCTGTTTCCATAAAGCGTGTCAGTGTTAAATAATATTGGGTGGTTAATGGAATAGTGGTTATGTGCTTCAAGGCTGTGCGATCCATTTAGCAACTACTTGACCTGAGCAGAAGAAGATTTCAGCATTAAAAAGTGTGACTGCTTCTCTGAGGGCACAATCCTATGCATGTTTAGACATGGAAGGCTGGGGCATGCTGGGAATTGTAGGAGGTTTATCTCTGACTAAACATTCATAGGATTATGCCCAAAACAGACCTTCAAAGAGGTAAATGCTCTCTATGACCCTAAATGTGACACAGTCTTACTTCTGACCATAGTGAAGTTATTGCTCATTTCCTTCTTCTCCAGGACATGTGGTACAACGTATCCCAAGGAGGTCCCCAATGTCATATCTGTGAACATCTCCCTTCGTGTCCCCCCAGCTCTATGCCCCTCTTTCATCTTTTTATTTCTATGTGATTTTTTTTTTTGCAGTTAAATATTTTTTTAAAAAAAATCTTGGAGGCTGTTATGTGATGCATTGACCTGCAGCACCATCTTTACCAAAGTGTTTGTGTGACCAGCTGCCCATAAAATAAAAAAGGTTCCCTGTGTGTGTGTGTAAGTGGGCGCATGTGTGTGTAGCATCCTGGAGGGCTAGGGTGTGTGCGCATGGGTGGGGGGCGGGAGAGGACTAGAAGAGGCCAGGGAACAATTGAACATGTTCTGCCTCTGTGTGTGTGTGTGTGTGTGTGTGTGCACTTCAACTGTTTTTTGTTTTATGTGTGATGTGGTATCTGTTAGTTGGTTTATGTATTTTTTGTGTGTGTGGTGTGTGCTTTGCCTGAATGTGTGTGTGTGTTGTCTGGGTCATTTTGTGGGTGGGTGTGGTGTGGATGGATGACTTGCCTGGGTCGTTTTGCCCTCTTTGAAATTTGTATTTTGTTGTTCTTCGTTGAGGCAAATATCTACTTTTTGCATTTGGAGCTCAGACCTCACCTCTGTCTTTTACTCAGTTTATTGGCCAAGTTAATTGTCTCTGAGCCTCGTTAGTTTGCCTTCTGTGAAATGAGTTCTGGAGCAGAAAGTTCAAAAGTGTGGGGTTATGTTTTGGGATCCCACCTCTGCTTATATTTAGGTTCTTGGACAAGTTGCTTTTGTTTTATCTTCACCAGTTTCTTTCTAGGTAATGGATGGTTTGCAACACCCACTGCCAAATCACTGTGGCAGACATCTTGTGAGAGTGCTCACAACCTTCTTAAGAAATTCCAAATGCCTGAAAAAGGGTTGAGCTCTACCCTGCTCTACTACTTCTCCCCAACATGCTAGCTTTTTCCTCAAAGGGAGGATTTTGACTTGGAAAGGACTTTCAAACAACTGATTCCCTCACCTGCTTAGCTGAGAGAGTATAGAAATATGCGATAGCATAGCACCCTGTTCAAAGTTTGTATCTGCTCTCATGCACTAAATTTGCATTTTCCATTTTGTGTATCAAGCTCCGAGAGCAAATTTCAAGAAGCATTACATGCTCTAAGTTGCCAGGTCTAGAGAGCTGACAGTTATTATACAATCATAGAACTGGAAGAGATCCAGTGGGATCTCCAGTCTTCACTCCACCCCAAGAGAGGATATCCTCTTTGAAAATCTTCAGGAGAGTATTCCGTAAACTCTGTAGGTGGTTTGTCCTAATGGCCTATTAGCCTAGTGCACTTTATTGGAAAGGAAAAGAAAAGAAAATTGTATTTGTGTGATATGTGGTTTGCATTCATTGATTTCTTCTTGCACGTTTCATATACAGGGAATATTTATTATCCCAGTTCTGATGTACCAGCATGAAATATTTTATGGTATGTTTGTAATTGGCTTTGCTTACCCTATAGCGGTTGTATAGCTGAAGTTGCCAATGAGAGTAAAAAGGATGAAACTTGACTATAGTAGCAGTGCTGTGTCAGAAGAAAAATGGTGGTTTACCTTGATGCTTCATAATGAGACTGTACAAGGCTGCCTCTGAAGGTTGTGGTCAGTCTAGACTGACAGGATTTTTATTTCCTCCAGCCTCTTCTAGGACAGAAACATTTGGTGTGTGTTTTTAAAATTAAATGTAGTACTTAAAATAATAATCTAGAATGTTTGAAAATCTTCACATGCTACTTTCAGCAACCATTACCACAACCCTGTAAGGCAGAGCAGCGTTATTATTCCCCACATGGCAAATGTGAGACTTGAGGCTGAGTGATAAGTGGCTTCCCTAAGGCCACCTAGTAGGATCTGGGCCGGAATTGAAATGAGACTTAAACTGGGAATTTAGTACACTAGCTCTTTAATTTTGCATTCGCTTTTCTTATGGCAGTAGTAAAAGCGGTGATTTGGGGTTTTTTGTCTCAAAAGTGACCATACAGTCTGGTAATATGTGGACAAATGCTTCTTACATTGCAAATAATGGTCTAATTTGTTTATGTTCTGTTGCAAAAGTTATTTCTTTCCATGTAAATTACATTACATGGTCCACAACTGAGCATGCAAAGTCAGGTGTGGCTTTGCTTCCACAGCATTAACAGTGACCTCTTCTAAATATTCACTTTGGCACAGTCTATAATTTTATTATTATTATTATTATTATTATTATTATTATTATTATTATTATTTATATAGCACCATCAATGTACATGGTGCTGTTATGTGACCACATACTGTTTCTCATATTCATGAGAACATATATATTTCCCCCACACACACCTTTGAAGCTTTGTGCCTATGTAGCATTTTCATGTCTTTTTTAAAATTTCCTTTTGCACCAGAATTAATTCCTAAGCTCATTTCTATAAACATTAGGAACGATTCCTACGGGGCGCATCTTTCTGCTGACATGTAGTCCATGTAAGTTGGCTGAGGGAGCCAGCTGCAGCGTGTGTTCCTAGATTAGCAAAGTGGCAGAATTAATTTCCACAGTTCAGAATTCCTAGGATAATTATCAGTTGACCACACTTAGAATACTGTGTACAGTTCTGGTCACCACACCTAAAAAAGGATATTATAGAGCTGGAAAAAAAAGTGCAGAAAAGGGCAACTAAAATGATTAAGGGTCTGGAGCATCTCTCCTATGAGGATTGTTTAGCTTGGAAAAAAGGAGACTAAGGGGAGACATGATAGAGGTGTACAAAATTATGCATGGTATGGAGAATGTGGGTAGGAGACATTTTTCTCCCTCTCTCAAAATGCTAGAACCCGGGGTCATCCCATGAAGCTGATTGATGGGAGATCCAGGACAAATAAGAGGAAGTACTTCTTCACACAGCACTTCTTCACACAGCACATAGTTAAATTATGGAACTCACTACCACAAGATGTAGTGATGGCCACCAATTTGTATGGCTTCAAAAGGGGGGTTGGATAAATTCCTGGAGGCAAAGACTATCAATGGCTACTAGCCGTGATGGCTGTGTGCTACCTCCAGTATTCGAGGCAGTAAGCCTGTGTGCACCAGTTGCTGGGGAACATGGGCGGGAGGGTGCTGTTGCACCATGTCCTGCTTGTTGGTCCCTGGCCGATGGCTGGTTAACTACTGTGTGAACATAATGCTGGACTAGGTGGACCATTAGTCTGATCCAGCATGACACTTCTTATGTTCTTATGAGCTCAAACTGCTTCCCCGCTGCCCTCTTCTTTTTCCTGGGGAAACCTTCCTTGTGGTGGCAATGCTACCATCTTTGTTAAGCTGTGCAGTAGCGCTAGGAAATTTCCCTGGGCTCCTGGGGCACCGTTCAGCAGCTTTCAAGGGCCAAATCATGCTGGAACTGGTCCAGATAGCCTGTAGACCAGTGGTCTTCAAGTGGTCCAGACTCTAGATTCACCTCGGCCTTCCAACTTACAACAGGGGACCCACTTTCACAGTTTCACAATTGCCCAGGATGGCAGCAACAGCTTTGCCTTGACCCATCTGGACTGGTCTCTCAACCCATTGAGAGGGGTCACGATCCACCAGTTGAAGACTACTGCTGTAAACTATACATCGTACAGTCCTAGTATAAATGAATTATGAATGATGGTTTATCTGTGATTATTAGTTTGGTCAGATTAAACCCACATGCAGTGATGACCTTGTTAAACAGAGTGTGCGTTTACCGATAGTAGAGTCTTAAAAGTGTCCATGTTGTAAAGAAGAGTGGAATGAACTTGGGTTCCACAAAAACTATGGGATGATTTGCCAGACAGGGAAAATAAATGACAGAAAGAATTTCCAGACTTTCCCATGACAATTTTACAGAGAATCAGAGGCAGCAGCAGCAACGATTTAAACTCTATTGGAAGTGAAAACAATATTTCAATAGACAGCTTATAAAATTTGGGATATTCTTTCTCCCCACTTTTAAATATTTGAATATGACCTTCATTATGATCCCAGAGTAGAAAAGCCCTCCAGGCTTCTCTGATTGGAACAAGTTGGGGAAACCAGACTTTCCTGGATGAAGCATTTACAGTATGATTAAAGTAACAATGAGTGGGCAAAGACTGATAGCCTAAAGCCAGAAGGCTGAACTGTATAATTCTTTGGCTTTATTCAGGAAAAGTTTATTCAGGCAAAGAATTGTACTGTTCAGCCTTACTTGAATAATTATTTCTGGGGTATGTGTGTGTGTACCTCTTTTGGAGTGGACCCATTGGTTTATGTGTAATAGAACCCTACCCCAGCTGAACGACGATGATCAGGGGTCTGGAAACAAAGCACTATGAGGAGAGAGTGAAGGAACTGGGGATGTTTAGCCTTGAGAAGAGAAGATTGAGGGGAGACATGATAGCACTCTTCAAGTACTTGAAAGGTTGTCACACAAGGGAAGGGCAGGATCTCTTCTTGATTATCCCAGAGTGCAGGGGCTTGTCCTGATGAGGGGTTTGCCCCAGAGTGGATTCAGAGTGGTGGCAGGTCATGTATATGACACAGCTGCCATCCCGAAGCCATCCAGGGGCAAACCCCCTAAACTCTGCTTTAAAAAAGTCAGGCACTTACTCCGACTATTTTTTAAGTGGAGGCTTGCCACAGCCAATGGCACCCCTTGATTGGTTGCCATCGGCTGGAGGAGGGACGGTTTGGTCGCTGCATGTCCTTCTCTTCCTCCCCCTTTGGCTGCCCTGTTGTTTCCCCCCTCCATTTTTTTCAGTCTAGATGCAAACCTTTGCATCATGAAGGTGCGCATCTACAGATTTAAAAAAGGGAGGAAGGAACGGGGCAGCCAGAGGGAGAAGAAGAGAGGGATATGTGATGCTAGAACTGTCTCTCCTCCCTCTGACCTCCCTCTGGCTGCCCCGTTCCTCTCCTCACCCCGCTTTTTAAAATTATTATTATTATTTAATCTGTAGATGTGAAGGCGTGCCTCTACAGATTAAAGATTTTAAAAATGGGGTGGGGAGAGGAATGGGACAGCCAGAGGGAGGACAGAAGGAGGAGAGCCGGCTGCCCCATACCTCCCCCCTCCCCGGTGCTCGGTCCAGTGGCGGCAACTCCGCATTGGTGCTGCTTCCCATGCAGATGCCAGGAAGGAGTGCCAGTACGAGAGCCTGAGGCCTTGCGGCGCCATCAAGATGGGGGCCAGGACACAGAACAATGAGCTCAAGTTACAGGAAGCCAGATTCCGGCTGGACATCAGGAAAAACTTCCTGACTGTTAGAGCAGTACGACAATGGAACCAATTACCTAGCGAGGTTGTGGGCTCTCCCACACTAGAGGCATTCAAGGGACAGCTGGACAGCCATCTTTCAGGTATGCTTTAAGGTGGATTCCTACATTGAGCAGGGGATTGGACTCCATGGCCTTATAGACCCCATTCCAACTCAACTGTTCTATGTTTATATGTTTCTATAGCCCCAGTCTGTAAATTAATCCTGTTGACAGTATTGCAAGGAAGTCTTAGAGCAGATCTGTAACAAAGCAGTCGTGCAGGGAGCAGCCTTACTGGGCGGAAAGGCAGAGCTATTTGAGATAACACTCAAGTATTTTAAAGCTTTAATGTAGATCTGCCGAGAAGAGAATGACTTACACTAATTACAACTCCCCCCTCCTGCACACCCACACCCACACCATGTTAGGTAACCATTGTTGTGAAACAAATTCAATTCTAAACTATTGTAACCATTTTAATTTTTTTATAGCTAACAGTGCAATACTAATATGAACATATGTGAATAATATTCAACAGATTGGACAGTTCTCCTTGGCATTTCTCCTGAAATCCCTGGGATAGCTCCAGAATTTTGGTTTAAAACAGAATTAAATAAAGCACACATAGTAAATATAGAAGGCGATGTGGTTGGGGTTATATTGCAAATCATGGAGGCAGGACGTGACACTCCTAAGTGAAATATATGTGTGTGCATTTACTTTGCTTCGTGCTGCTGCCTTAAGAAAGGGCCTTCTTAATTTCATGGACGGCAGTTGAAGAATAGGCAGTCAAGTGACCTGCATCCTGACATTAGGAAAGGTGGAGTCTGTGCATAGCGCAGTTTTCCATGCCTACTGATAGTTTGGGTGAGCTTTGGTTTTGTGGGGTCTTGAAAAGCAAATTGTCAAGTTCAAGCCTCAAATGTGACTTGAGTCCAGACTCCTTCAGATTCTGAGCTGACCTCTTCCCTGCCATAGCCACCCATTTTGTTTTCCTGGTGGTGGTGGGTGTAGGGTGGGGTCTTGGTCGGACATCTCTTCGGGCCCTCGAGGCTGCACAGTCCTGTGTGGCAGCATTTTATTTATTTATTTATTTATTACATTTTTATACCGCCCAATAGCCGAAGCTCTCTGGGCGGTTCACAAAAATTAAAACCGTCATAAAACAACCAACAAGTTAAAAATACAAAATACAATATAAAAAGCACAACCAGGATAAAACCACGCAGCACAATTGATATAAGGTTAAAATACAGAGTTAAAACAGTATAATTTAAATTTGAGTTAAAATTAAGTGTTAAAATACTGAGTGAATAAAAAGGTCTTCAGCTGGCGACGAAAGGAGTACAGTGTAGGAGCCAGGCGGACCGCATCAAGGTCATCCTGAAGCCATGGGAAGTATGTTTTCCATGGTTTGTGGCAACCCTGGATGGTGAGAGCCAGCATGGTGTAATGGCTAAAGTGTTGGACTAGGAGTTGGGAGATCTGGGTTCTAGTCCCCACTTGGCCATGGAAACCCACTGGGTGACTTTGGGCCAGTCACAGACTCTCAGCCCAACCTACCTCACAGGGTTGTTGTTATGAGGATAAAATGGAGAGGAGGGAGAGGTCTATATATAAATGCAATAATAAATAAATAAATAAATAAAATGTGCATGGCTGAGAGTGCGGTAGCATCTAGCGCCTAATAGAGGCACTGCAAACTGTATTGCTGTTGCTTTATTGTAAATTTGGAGGTAGGGCGGCCATGCATCCCTCTTTCCGGGGAACCGTACTCTGTTTGTAGGGCTGTCTAGTCCAAGTCTGGTTTAAATCTGAAGAACCACTTCTCCCAACAGTTTGCACTTTGTCATCAGGGTGAAAGTCTTTTCCACTATAGTTGAAATCTATTGTATTTCTATTTAAATGATAGTTTTCATTTTCTAATTTTTCATTTATATGTATAAATTTGCATATGCTATTGTTACATAAATCTGAGCTCTCTTTTGTTGTCCTTTTTGGTGCATCAACCGACGTGATGTGGTGCACATAATACAGCACTCCAAAAATGAAACAACTGACCACAAGTAGCACATCCAGTTTAGGTGCGTCGTATCGACAGTATTTTCACCAAATTCTTTTGGGATTGTCAACATTCAAACATTGGTTGAGGTGCCATGAAATATGTGTGAATATGGACAAGAGCCCTGGCTAAATAATACTTTAATCATTCATATTTTTATTTGCCGGGACCTCTTGCCATCCTAAATCAGAAACAAATGGTACATGCAAGTATATGTATTCAAGTCCTGACAGCTACTTTTGTTAAAAGAAAAATAATCTTTTTGAGATGGGTCTATCTGAATCTTAAGGGTGCTTAACCTTTTCCTTGGCTCCAGTTTTCTGCAGCAATTCTCTCAACCCTTTCGGACTTCCAAGGCCGTTCAGATTTTCTGTAGATGCACCCTGACATTGCAAATTTGCCAAATCTAAGTTTGTTTTGATTGTATGTGCTAAAGTACTAATTATGTCCAACCCACCTTGAATGCAGTGTGTGATAAACTTATGGATGGTGAAAATGAATGATTTATGGCTTAAAATGCCTGAGAGCAGAAGGCCTTATTATATCAGATAAGTGTTGCTATGCACAGCAGATGTTACACCACTACAGGGTAGTGAATCTACGGGGGCAGTCCTCCATATGGTCTTGCAGTAAGATCAGCCCTTGGCAAATGCTTATGTGTATTATATTCTCCATTTCCCCACCCCCACCCCCAATAGGGAATGTAACTGTGGGCTAGTCAGGCCTAATTAATCATTTATTACAGATTTACAATTTATTATTCTGAGATGACCTATCTCAGCTATTGATTTTATTGATTTTGTTTTTCATTTAGCTGTTCTATAATTGCTTTTTTATGCATCCATAAAAATCTGAAACATGTATATTAGTGATAGGAAAGAGTGTTGGCTTTTGGTAAATGGCAGTTGGTTTGTTTATACTCTAGTATAAACTGCAGATGTTTCAGGTGTCACAGTCCATTTCTGTATTTGGTTACTTAAAAATATTGTGATAATGAAGGTTTGCCAAATATCATTAAGCCCTACTGGGTCAGTTTCTTAAAAAACACTCCAGGAATTAACTCTTCATATTATTTTTAAGAACATAGAATATGAATTTAAGATATTGTCCTTCCCCCCTCTATGTCCACTATTAAAATCTGGCAGTGTAATTAGGGAGACAAAAATAACCTACCTGAGTCTTGCTCTGCCTCTTTACATTCCCTCCTTGTTTATGCAAGTACTGTACCTTTCTATATTTTGCTACAATGGTTTACATACTTGAGGAAACAAGTTCCTGAAGGTCTTGTTGCTTAAAGGAACGTTTGTATTTCTACTGAAATCTTCCCACCATGTTTTAAGATTTGCTCTGACAGGAAGGGATGGTATTAGAATAAAGGTAAGAAATTCTCCTTTCTCCCTCTTGTGGGTATGAGTGTAAAGAAAAATGTTATCTTGTTAGCCTAGGCCCACTATTATTGTCCAACATTCCAACAGCCCTGTGATGTTAGTCACTAGCAGTATCACCATTTAACAGGTTGCAAACTAAGGTGTGGAGATAGTGATTTAAGCTTGCCCATGCAATAGGCTGGTTCACACAATTTGATCCTGGTTTGCAGAGTGAGTGCAAGCCATTGTTTGCAACAAGGCTCTAAAAATGGTGTCTGGAATTACTGGTTGTCTAGCCATCTGTCAGGAATGCTTTAAGTTGGATTCCTGCATTGCACAGTGGGTTGGATTCGATGGCCTTACAGACCCCTTCTCTACTCTACTATTCTATGATTCTATTATTCTAGTTAAGCCTTATTGTCTAGAAGCGAGCTGTGAATACCAATCTATCACTGTTTCAGTGTGCCTTACAAAGCCCAAATAAATGGGACCACCAGTTTGCTCAACCATTACCCTAATTGCCCAGCAGCTGAATTTCTGTGGAAAGGGTTCCAGGAGGGGTTCTGTATTCCTTATTTTTGTTCTCATTTGCATTATGGTTTTGGTAATCAGCCAGCAGGTGCTCTGCAGTTTGGAACATGTTCTGTTATGCAAAATTCAAAAAAGTAATAGACTTAGGTCAGATGGCAAGCTCCCTTTGGACACTCTTAGGATTTCTCTCCTGGGCATTGTTCCTGGTGAGTACTGGTTGATCTACAACTTGCCTTTCCTGAAGGGTTCTTTAGTAAATGATGGAATACCTCCCCAGTTGGCTTTAGGTATACACAACTTTTAATGAGGCAGTGATCATGGTGCAGTCCTGCAGCAAAGTGGCCTTTTTGAGCAAATGTGACTTCCAAGGAAGTCAGCTATCCCAAATCAGGTGTTGCGAAGGAAGTCCAACACAGTCACATTTGTCTTCAAAAAGGGGAGTCTAAAATGATGGAACTGGTATAAAGGTAGTTGCAAGGATGAGTCAGGAGGGTTAAATCTCCTCAAAATGCTTGGAGGTTACTACAATAATAGAAGCTCAGTTAGAATGTACAACATAAGTTAAGGCAGTTAGCACCAAGTGTAAGAGGTCACCAGCATGGTTAATGTACAGTGTCATGGAAGCTATTAAAGAAAACAGGCTTCCTTCAGAAAATGGGAGTCTTGCTCAAATGAGGAGAGCAAAAAGGAACACAAACTTGCACAAAAGAAGTGCAAGCAGGCAATAAGAGATGGGGGAGCATTTTGAGGAGCATATCACAAACTGTGCAGCTCCAACTACTTTCAGCTCTTTGTTATGCAAACTCAAAGTTGATTACAATAGAGAAGTCAAGCAAACAAAAGCTAGACACGGTTATTACTGGGCAAACATTGATTTTTCAGAGAGAAGTCAGAGGAGTTGACAAAGTCAAACGCATGGGATATCAGTCAAGTAGAATCAAAGTCCAAAAGGCAGCACTAGGCAGAAGTCCCAAGAGAGATAATATGGAGGCCCAAACACAAATCAAGTTCAGGTACTGGAGCTGAAGAAGTGTTAGACTGATAATGCCAGCCAGATTTAAAATCAGTTTTTGTAGCTGGCTTCTGGATCCTGGCTTGTTAAAGGAATGACAAGTGCTTGCATTTGCAGAAAATGGTAAATCAGAATTGCTGAGAATCCTGGCTTCTTAATAATGAACAATGCATGCTTGTGCGTGCTGCTCAATTGCCCACACTTGGTTTCTCCTGTAAGTAGAAGTGGGCACCAGGAATCTAACAGCCACAGAACCAGAACCTTTGCTTGTTGTTCCTCTGACAAGTCAGGATCTGGAAGCCAACTACAAAATCTAGCTTCAAACTTTGGCTTGTTGGACTCCTGGCTTGTCTCTCTTCTGAGTTTGGATGTAATAGTAAGCTTTCCATACCTGATAAATTTCTGGCTACTGCAGCAGCTCCCTCTTGTAGGAGGAGCCAAGTAGGAACTGTCAGTCAGGATGCACTAGACCAATTCTGGATTATTATTCTGTGCAAATAGAGCATGTGTTGCTTTACCTATCAAAACTAGTGGGCATTTGCTGCAAATGACAGTGATTAATGCCATTGCTTATAGTGATCTCCTCTCATACAGGGCAAAAAGAATTCATAGCAATGTTTTTGTTTTAATTCAGCACTGCACTGGCTATTCTATAATCCATGCTTGGCAAGTCTTTCAAGAGCGTGCTAACATTTCTGGGGGTGGAATTTTGTAATGTGGGTTATTTCTCATAGCAGGTAGCTATGACTATGCTCATCCATCATTTCTGCTTCTCCTGTGCTCTTATTTTAGAAGCATTCAGTAGTAAGATGAGTTGCTCTCAATAGTTGCTGTGCTTGCCAATAAGGAGGTGAGGCATTTACCTTATATTTATAGTACTGAAGGATTAGAAGGAGATCTTCCTTTTCTATGCAAACGCATATAAATAGAATATTAATGGACACAGTCATTATTCTACAAAGTTGCAGGCATTGCAAATTTGAAAGATTTCAGATTATAGCTCAATGTGGCTGGTCGGCTTTTTATGGCATCCAATGAAACAGGCTGTAGAAAATCTCAAACTGCAATAAACCTAGTCTACTTTTTCCATAGTTTACAGATCTGTATGCTCCTGCCCTTTCCTTCACACTAATACTTGTTCCTTGTGAGCAAGTAATCATATCTAACACTTACTTTGCCATTTTTGAGAGCTCAAAGCCCTTCACATACAATCTCTTGGAAACATTACAGCCATCCTGCAAAGAAGGTCAGTCAGTATTATTAGTCTGGTACTGTTGAGAGAGATGAAGCTGGGCAAAGCAGTTAGATACAGGAGTCAGATCCGAGCCACGTATAGCCCAAATTCTTTGCCACCCCACTGTAAGGCTGTCAAGGTTTCTTCTCACTGTATTCATGAAGCTTTTGCATACTATATGAATTTATGTTAACTATTAAGAGGCCATCGATTAGAATTTTTAAATGTACTTGCAGGGGAGAAAAGCAAAGCTCCAGGCTGTAGGCACGGGACAGATTTTCTCATGGGTAGAAACAGAACGTTGTTATTTAATTAAAACTCCAAATAGGCAAGCTTCCACTGAGATGAATTTGCAGTGGGTGAAAGGCATTGTAATAAGCCTTACTGTATATAGAAATAAGCTGAAATGGAAACAAGCTTTTCCACACATTTTCAGGCCTGTTATAGCAATATAGAGTCAGCCAGCCTTATCCCAGAACTCATCAGCTAAAGGAAGCTGTACTTGAACCTCTGACCTTAATTTAACTTGACTGAGCTAAACTGTGGCTGATGAGCTACTGAAGGAGCTTAATCCTGCTGCACTTGGCTGCTAAAGCTATTACTGTAAGATTCACCATTTGGGGGAAAATGTTTTTCTGTCTGTAACTGACAGCTGAGTGGAACACAGCCAGTTTAGTGACGGATGGCATTCTGTAAACTGCTTCCCTGGTTGGACTGAAATCATCTTGGGTGAACTTGCAGTTTCTTGATAGCAAAAATGAACATTATATAAATTCAAGATACGTGAACACCTCATTTGGGAAATGTCTCTCGTTCATCCCTCAGCATGGTCAATGAGAGGATTTGCAAGTTTTCTATATGTTTTTGGAACATAGGAAGCTGCCTTATACGGAGTCAGACAATTGCTTCATCTCGCCGAGCATCTCTGACTGGCAGCAGCTTTTGAGGGTTTCTGGTAAGGTTCTTTCCTCACCCTACCTGGTGAAGCTGGGGACTGAACCTGTATCACACTGAGCCATGGAATTATGCTTTTCTTGTGAGTTTGTGAGTGGTTCAACCCTTGAGCTACCACACTGGCTGTCTATTTCAACCCTATGGAGATGCAGTTTAGATAGCATGTGCTAGTGCTGTGCTGAAAATTCCTCTCACAATTTTTTTTTTACCATCCTCATTCAATTTGCTAGAAAAGAAATTGTCTCCAAAAAGAAATTCTAAAGAGAAGAAATTTGGGAGAAATTCTTGTGGATTGGGTTTGGGATTCTTGTGCTTGCTTTACTTATGAAGCGGCCATGGGATGTACAGAGGGTCTACATTGCTCTCTGGCAGCCTGTAGCCTCCTCAGCTTCCTGGACGCACTTCAGTTAAAGCCCTCATGAGGAAGACTGTGAGGTAATACCTCCCATGGGGCTTTTTTAGTTCAGGAACAGCAGGTGGCCTGGGAGGCTGCAGAGAAATGGAAAAAAATGTATATTAGAGAGAGAAAACACACACAGCACCCTTGGCCACCTCACAGTGATTAGGTAAGGTCAAAACCCAAAAGAGATTCAAGATTCTGCCTCTGAAAAAGTGGAAGCTTCAACATAGTTGATGCTGCCAATACTTGCATTAGCAGTGTGATAAACTGAAAACCCTTAAGAAAAAAAAGAAAGAACTTCTGCTACAACCCCTGCCAATTGTGAGCCCTAGCTGTGAGAAACCGTTGGAAAAAAAATTCCTCTCCTTGGAGAAATTCGGTGAAATTCTCCCCCAATTTCTCTGCCCACAAATAGGCTGTAGAATTTTGAGAGGCCATTTTTGCACAGCTCTAGCATGCACCTTTACAAGAAGGCTTTGCACCTCTATACCCATCAATGATTGATGAAGGATGCATGAGTTTTAGCCCAATTCTCAAAATGAGGGGAAGTTAGCAAGCACATAAACAAACCCCTCATGGGATGCCTGTCTGCACTTGGCAAGTAAATAGCCACTTTTTGGCGAATATGGTGCATACAGAAAAAGCAAAAAGCATGACAGGGCAGGCTGCACAAAGCGATGACATGTTATGCTTAAATCTACTAACCTGTGGAGACCCTCAAACATCTGGCAAAATCTGCCCTTGGGACTTATTTATTTTAAATATTTCTTGGCAAGAGCCGTCCCAAGGTGGCATACAATAATAAAACACTTCATAAAAATCAATATGGTCTTAAAAAGCAATTAAAACAGCAATTAAAGAAGCAACAACAGCAAACATCACAGGAAGGCCAAAGTAAAATAGTATGTTTTTGTTATCTCCACCTCTTTAGACCATATAATAATGAATATTTCATGTTCTTCTCATCAAGGGAACAGGGATTGGAGTAAAAGTATTCTCATTACAGCCAGTTGTATTTTATGGTAGGGCATCATGCTTTTTTGATGTACCAACTCTGGGTGTTTTGTGTTTAGGGGAATTTTGGTTGATTTGCAAATTCTTATTTGGACTGAATTGTGCTTTCATATAACTCCAAACCATTGGCGTGCGCACAGCAGGTTCAAGGGGTTCAAATGAACCCCCTAATCCGCTGCCGCCGCCATGTGTGCCCCGCCTGCACAGTGAGCCACTTGAGGGAGAGAGGACAAGCGAGGCGCCGCTGCTCTGGCCCGAGGTGCTCTAAGCGCGGCCCAGCCCCGCAGCTGCTCTGCAGCCTTGCTTCCCGGCTGCCCAGCCAACTTTCACAGGAAGTAGGAAGGCTTGCAAGAGTTCCTGCGAGACTTCCCAGCCAGCAGCCGAGATCTCGCGCGATTCAAGAGCGCGCCGAAGACCCCGGCTGCTGGCTGAGCTGCACAGCTGAGCTGCACAGCAAGAAGCACGAGGCGCGGCGGCGCGAGGGCCAGAGCTGTGGGCAGCGCGAGGAGGGAGGATGAGAAGCAGCAGCAGCAGCAGCAGCAGCACCTTACGAGGCGGAGGGAGTAGCAGCGGGAGGCCAGCAGCGCTGCCAGGGAAGGTACGTGGCCCCCGTGTCCATTCCCCATCCTCAGCTGCTTGGTTTCCGCCCACCTCCCCCTCCGCAACCTCTAATAATGCCCAACCCAGATTGCTTCTCCTGCAAAAGCCCCCTAGAACAAACGAAGCTCTACTCCAAGGGAGGCTTTGTGTAGGAAACATGGGCTTTGGATTGTGTTTGTGCCGTATTGCTATCCTGGGGATAAGCACACGTCAGGAGGTTCCCACCATCTGTATCTCTCTCTTTTTCTTTAATGTAAAATGTCTTGTCTTCTGTGAGCTCAGCTTAAATACTTTCCAGAGAATAAAATCTTTGCCTATTCTTCTGTTATATTTTTTCCCCCAAAAGGTTACCGGTGGCTTTCTTTAATATGTTTTGGTAGTCTTCATATGTGGCAATTAGGTTCCCAATTCTGACAAATTTGGGAGAGATAAAAAGCTGTGTTTTATTTTTGTTTTTAATTTGACAAGTATTACTTGGAAGCAAATCCTCTCCAAGGCGGCGGGGAGTTACTTCTGAGTAAGCCTCTTGGTATTGTGGTGTTAAGCACATTTCAGCTGTTGCTGTATTGATATTTTTGAGAACTGGAGGGAGGAAGGGGAGGAATGCCTCCTTGAAAAGCTGAGGCTGTTGATCCGATGGTCTACCCAGTAAGATTGCCCAGAGCTGCAGATTGGGGCCCTCCCCCCTTCGGAGCTGCTGCCCTCCTCTCCCCATCAGCCCTGCAGGTACTGTAATGTTTGGGAGAAAGAGGGAGAAGCTGCATGTTTGCGTGCCTTCTCTCCTCATCGCTGCCCCACCGCCCACCCCAGTCTGGTCTCCAGCAAGAGAAAAGAAAGGGGGAAGAGGGGAGAACTGCAATGCCCCCCCCCCCCAGGACCTCCTGGCTAAGGAGGGTTCATTCAGCAGCACCTTTTTCAGAATGCATGCAAAAACAATTCCTATCTGTCCTTGCTTATTTTAGGGTGTCCATCCCCCTTTTTTCAAGCCATTCTTTTGGTAAACATTGGATGTGTGCATCTTGTGTCACTTTAAAACAGAGCTGCAGCACAATCCTATGTATGTCTACTCAGAAGTAAGCCCCACTGAGATCAATCAAACTTACTCTGAGGTAAATGTTCACCGGATGCAGCCTGAAAATGAAGAGAGGATGAAGAAAGGACAGGAGAAAAAGATTTGTAGAAATAGAATTGCAAGGTAACTGTGGGATATTTAACCATATTAAGTACATCCCACACTGGGATATTTAACCATATTTAAAGACAATAAGTACAGCAAAATTAGTGCCCCTCTACTTCAGTCCCAATCAAATAATTACAACAGTGAACCAGCCAGGTCTTCCATAGGAAAACTCTGTACATATGTAATAGTCTTATAGACCCCTTTATGTCTTAAAATGCATTGCTTCAGTTCAAATGGCAGATATATCTTCCACACTGACAGCTGCTACATTCCTGATACTAGACCAATAGTATATATATGATTCAACACATGTGAGGAGTTTCACATTTTAAACTCATTTAAGGTGCAAGCCTGTGCATATTAGAATGTAAGCCTATGCGGCAGGGTCTTGCTATTTACTGTCTTACTCTGTACAGCGCCATGTGCATTGATGGTGCTATATAAGTAGATAACGATGATACCAGGTGATAGTTATTTTTAAATTTTAATTAAAAAAATATTATCCTTTCCTATAACAAAATGGTAGTTACTCCTAAGTAAGTGTGTCCCACTGAAGAAGGAAATCCTATTTGATTCCTGTATTCCTGTTAGTGTGACATGATAAGTTAAAGGCATAATTTTATGCATGTTTAGACAGAAAAAAGTCCTTCAACTCCTAGAATCCCCTAGCTGGCATGGCTGGCTGGGGTATGCTGAGAATTGTAGGACTTCTTTTCTTTCTAAATATGCACAGGCTTGCACCTTAAATGAGTTTAAAATGTGAAACTCCTCACATGTGTTGAATCATATATATACTATTGGTCTAGTATCAGGAATGTAGCAGCTGTCAGTGTGGAAGATATATCTGCCATTTGAACTGAAGCAATGCATTTTAAGACATAAAGGGGTCTATAAGACTATTACATATGGTTTCTAAAATTGCTTAACACCATTGTAAGCTACTACCTGATTATGCAGAGAGAGATGCCCAGGCAATTACTATACTTTGCCATTATAGGCAGCGTGACTCCTGGCAAGGGGAGGAGTGGGTAGACTGGCTGTTGACATGTTCAGTGGAGTGCCATAGGCCTTCTTTACTTGTTGCTTCTTCCAAGCTGCCCAGGCCCCTTATCTGGGTCAAGGGGGCAGAAGTGGCACTGCAGCAAAAAGGGATATGAGCACCAATGTTTGGACTGGGGCAAAATAATACAGTATGTGGGTATGTGGTGTGGTTTGGCTTGAATTGCTTGTGTCTGGATTTCCTTTCTGGACTGTACTTGCTGGTTACATGACCCACAAGGCCAGGTTGTGGTATAGTCCTCTTCTTCTTTTGTGAAGAAAAAGAAGGTGGGGGGTCATGTCATTTGCTATTCCACTTTGGGCAGCAAAATATCTTGGGCCAGCCCTGGCAAGAGCTGGCTATAATTTAGATACTGAACAACATACATTGGGTTTCCTATGTGTACAGGGCCCAGGTGTCTCAAGCAGGATCTACACTACTGTTTTCATAGAATCATAGAATAATAGAGTTGGGAGAGGTCTATAAGGCCATCAAGTCCAACCCCCCCCTGCTCAATGCAGGAATCCAGGTTAAAGCATCTCTGACAGGTGGTTGTCTAGCTGCTTCTTGAATGCCTCTAGTGTGGGAGAGCCCACAACCTTCCTAGGTAACTGGTTCTATTGTCATACTCTAACAGTCAGGAAGTTTTTCCTGATGTCCAGCCGGAATCTGGCTTCCTTTAACTTGAGCCCATTATTCCGTGTCCTGCACTCTGGGATGATCGAGAAGAGATCCTGGCCCTCCTGTGTGTGTCAATCTTTCAAGTATTTGAGGAATGTTATCATGTCTCCCCTCAGGCTTCTCCTCAAGGCTAAACATTACCTCTGTTTCCTCTCCCCTCCGGGACACTCCTACCTCTCCTGTCTGCACCCTCTCTCCCTCTTCTACCCCCACACATAGAGGCATTTCTCTCTCTTCTTTCCCCAGGGCTCCCCCTACGCCAATCCTCTTCTTCTGCTCTTATTTTATTTAGAGTATTTTTATTTAGAGTATTTTTATCCCGCACCTCAGCCTAAAAGGCTCCCGGAGCGGCTTACAATTGATCAGTAAAGAAGACTGATGTGCCCTTGTGACGGTTTCCCATCCTCTCTTTTCTCCTTCATCTCCTGTCTTCTGCCAATAGCCCCTTCGCGGCCTTCCAAAGATGTCCCTACTTCCAGATCTCCTACACTCCCACAAGTTCTCCAAATCTTGCCAGCCAGCCCTCTCTTATGCTAGGCTCGCAGCCACCCCTCGTCCTCACTATATTCACCCCAGAAGTCTCTCTCCTGGATCTCATTCCAAATTCTTTGCTCAGCAGCACACAGGGCAATCTTTTAAAATCATTATTAGGGCATTTGATGTATGGTGTATTCTCTGTATGGTGCTGGAACTTAAGATGACACTCGTTGTTAATGTGATAGAATCTGTTTTAAATGTGAATCTGTTTTAGAAAGTTTGGATTAGGTCATTATCTGATTAAATTTGAAGATGGTGAAAATTGACTGTATCTTTATATATGCCTGGTTATCACTACAGCAAAAAAATAGTATTCAGAGTCTCCATTTTAAAATGTGTATTTTTAAAGTACAGATTACTTGTTAATTAAAAAAATACAGTTTACTTCAGTTTTCATTTATTTTGTTTGTTTGATGAATGAAAAAAAGTCATTTATTACTGTATATTTAATCAATGTTTACCTTAAAAAAAATCCCTGGCTGAACCCCCTAATGAAATGTGCTGCGCACGCCTATGCTCCAAACGAGGGGGGAATAAGTGTTCAGGGCACCCTAGTCCAGTCTTCCCCAATCTGATACCCTCCAATTGTATTGGACTACAACTCCCAGCATCCCTCAGCCAGCATGACTGTCTGGAGAATGCTGGGAGTTGTATTCCAACACTTCTGGAAGACACCAGGTTAGGAAAAGCTGCTATAGCCTATTAGAGGATTATTAATGCAGAGATAGACATGCATTTGAATTTTCTTCCCTATGTTCTGTATGAGAACCAGGTGACACAGAACTTCTGTTTGAACACTCACCCTGCTCTTAACTTGATCAATTTCTGGGACACCATTTTAGCTGTACTGGCCCAGCTGAGATTTCTTTCAGTGAAGTAAGTAAAAAAAGAAGGGGGGAGTTTAGATTTTGTGAATTTTCAATGGGAACATGATTTGATTGTTTGGGAAGATGTGACTTCTCTCCAGCAAAAGTTTTTTTTTTTGGTTTGCTTTTTGTTTTGGTGTTCCTCCACAGCTTATCCAGTGTCAAGTGTTACCTCCTGAACATCTTGCAGGATCAGAGCTCAAGTAGGCAAATGAGGTTCCCCAACCTGGTGAGCTGAGGGAAGACAACCATGAAATGACTGGAACACAATCAGTGGTCAAGAACCAGAAAGGTGACAAGGCAAACTGGAGTTGAGGCTCAAAGCAGCCATAATTACATCAGGAAGACAATCCAGGGATAGCAAGGTGGAGGAACTGAAGGCTGGTTGTGAGAGCTTGAGTACGTGCATAGGCAAACTTGCTCAGGGAAAGGCCTAGACCAGTGGTTCCCAATTAGCTAAGTACTGCGGACCCCTTGGTTTTCAAATGCCAAGCCATGGACTCCCCTACTTTTGAAAATTTTGTTATCTCTATGGTAGTTACCTGTGCGAAGCAATTTTTTGGAGAAAATAAGGGGTAGCCCCTAGTAAGCAAGGAATTTTAGGTATACTAAAAAACAGACCATAAAATTTGTGATATTACCACGCAAAAATGACAATGATTTAGTTAGGAATATAAAGACGATTTTAATTTTACTAACGTCTAGTTTACAATTTAACAAATTACGATATGTCTAGCAGTTACTTAAACCTAAATGTGATGGGAGAAATCATGCCTTTTTTGTCTCAAACAATCCCTTCCACATCCGGTTCAATATTTCCTACTTTTAATCTCGAATCTGGATCAACATCAAGCTGATTTCTATGCTTGTTCTTAATATAACAAAATATCAAAAATGTTTGTTCACAAAGATATGTGGAACAAAAGGGAACTAGATGTTTCAAAGCTTTTTCACCTAACTTTTTATAATCAGGAAAAACCTTCACCCAGAATTGGTCCAGTCTATATTCTTTGAAATTTTTCAATGAACCATCACAAGTCACGTCAACAAGTGCATCTTGCTCTTCTGCAGATAGAGTTGTTAGTTGTACACCACCACATTCAAAAGGATTCCTTCTCCATGAGTTTTCAGGATTAGGTGCAGGGAAGTAATCTCTGAAGCTAGTTGCTAAATCACGCAGGTGCTTTCACGCATGATGTCACCGTAGAAGCAAATGGAGCGTGGGAGATGGGGTATTTTCTTTTATTAAAATGCAGACCTTGCAGAGCTAATAGGTGAATGGTGCCACGGACCCCCTGGGTGGGTTACGTGGACCCCCTGGGGTCCGCAGACCATCAATTGGGAACCACTGGCCTAGACAGATCTCTACGGCTGGAGTGAAGATCAGCAAGTCATGATACGTTAGTAAGTTTCTGGAGACAAGGATACCCAGTTCAATGCCACTACATGTCACCCATAGGTTCCACCCTTTGAGGCACAGAGATCCTCTATACTAAAATGACCTTAGTGTAAAATCTGAAATTAGCCTCTCTAGTGTTTGATTACTTAGCAGAGATTGGGAACTGAGCCTAGAACAAATATTCATATACACACACAGCCATTTATTTGAACCGTAAGGTCTTTATACAAAGCCTGCACCACTCTGTTGTTGGGAATATTGCAACCTCACCTGCAAGTTACTGAAAGGAACACTATTGCAGTTAGTTAGTTCATGGGAACTTCGACCACCACTAGCCTTAGGATCTCTATAGCCTACAATGTGGTTTCCTGTGATTTATTTTATCTTTTCTCCTCCCCTTGCTCCCCCTCCTCCCCCCTCCTCACCTGACTTCCACCTTTGCTGGGAGCACTTGTGTTCATTCTCTCACTCCTACCTATGTAATGAAACACAAAGCGGACCGAACAAACTCTTTTTTGAAACTCTATGCCGTGCCTGCATTTTAAATGCAAGAACATTTGTGAGTAAAATCATTTACCTTTGCTTCATCAAAGAAGGGTGTGGTCTCCCATATTGTGCTAAGATAGTGTGTGTGCATGTAGGACTGGTAAACACTCTTTCTGCTTTGTGTGTCCCCCCCCCCCCAACTGCCTTTCTAACAGGAGACATCATTAATAAATACTCTCATCGTCTATAACCCTGCAATATTTCTTTTCTGTGGGTGGTTCTCTTTTAGTGAGTTGAATATTCTGTATAAGGAAATGTTGTGAATAAGGACGTTGCATGTACTATATCATAAAGCTCCCATCTATCTGTCTTGGGCAGGATCTACACTACTGCTTTAAAATGGTTTATAACAGTAGTGACAACTGTTGAGGCCCAGGACATACTCCCTATACAGTCTTCAAAACATTTTCAAAATGTTATATCCTGCTTAGTGTAGATCTGGCCTTGTATTTGAAAAAGAAACCTTCAAATTTACACAGTTACATTTTCTTGGATAGACTTTTTGTCCCCCACTTCCCTGTTGAGGAAAATTTACAAAGCATTTGAAACCTGTGCTGATGTCAGGCAGTAAATGCTCAACTCAGATACACAGCTACTTCAAGAAAGCTATTTAAGCCAAAGTTGTTTTGTGTTTTTAAAGAAATGGAGGAATGTAAATTTTCAACCTTCTTCCAGGCACAGGAAGAAAAATCTATGTATGAAAGGCAGCTAACTATGCAAAGAAAATGTTTTGTTTTCAAACTTTGTGGCACTGTCAGTTCCGTGGGAAGGATAAAAATGTATTGATCCTATTCTTAGCCATCAGGCGGAAACAAAGAGAGAAATACTGCTAAGAAGTTAGCATTTGCCCTAGCATCAGCTTGGATTCGGCATTCTCTTAGTATCTTAGCACACATGTTATTCTTCTTTGAATATTCACCTACTTGGTTCCAAAGAAAGCCGTATTACTGTAACCGAGGATGGAACCAATGTGACCCAGGGCGGAACAACGTTGGCAAATGCATGGTCCCAAGTAAAGCTGTAGCCATAAGGGGGCTTAGGGATATGACATGGCCCTCTTTTCAAGCTTTTGTTAAAATCAGAAATAAAAGTAAGCCTCCAGGCCTTTTGCTTGCGGAGCTATAGGGGAAAACATATCTATGGAGGTATAAGCAATTTTCTATCCAAGTACTTAGGAAGCAATAAGCCTATAAAATAGTATCATTGTTATTTACATTTCTAAACTTTCCCATAGCCGATGCTCTCTGGGTGGTTTACAAAAGATTAAAACATTAAAACGATATACAAAATTTAAAACCATGAAAACATACAACAAACAGTATACACAAAGACAGCCAACATCTTAAACCAACTTTGAGCAAACCGCCAAACCTAAAAACCAGATCCGGGATCGATTAATTTTTTTACACACTTCTGGCTGCCGGTGTTTATGCTCTGATCATTCTGCGGTGATTCTCCACTGTAGCTCAATGGCAGAGCACCTGCTTTGTATGCAGAAGGTCCCAGGTTCAATCCCTGGCAACTCCAGGTAGGGCTAGAAAAGAATCTTGTCTGAAGAACTGATGCCAGTCAGTGTTGCAAATACTGAGGTATTTGGACCAATGGTCTGACTCAGTATAAGGCATCTTTCTATGCTTCCATGTTTACCCCTTGAGACCACACTATTTCTGGTACAGGCTGGCCCAAACTCTGCGTTTGCTATAAGAATGACAATGTTCTTATAGCAAACATCCCTTTGCTGGAGAGAGTTTACAGATGGAGAAGGTGTTTTCACTATCCATTCAGCTGCTGGTTCTCCTTTGCAGATGTTGCTGCCAACTTTTTCTCCTCACTTCACCCTGCTGATTTCAAGAATGTCTGGGGGTCACTTGCAGGAGAAAATAAGTAGGTAGGGGCATTATTAGAATGTAAGCCTATGTGGCAGGGTTTTGCTATTTTATTGTTTTACTCTGTACAGCACCATGTACACTGATGGTGCTATATTATTATTATTAATAATAAGGACACTCCCGAATGTCCCCACATTAACTTCATTGGGGAAAATGGCAGTGTTTTGTCCACTTCTAGCTCATTAAAGGCTGATACTTTCCATCTTTGACCCATCAAGGCATACTTTTTCATGGGCCTGAATTAAGCTGCTATGCTTTAAATTGATTCTTGATGGATCTATGCCTACACAGCCTTATCCTTCCTTTGTCTTCACACTATCTTGTTCTGCATCCTTTTCATATTGTGGCAATTGGGCTCAAACCTACTCTGTGTACTATTTAACTGAAACAGTCTTCTCTAACCTGCTGCTCTCCAGATGAGTTGGAGCACAGCTGTCAGATTCCTGCAGCCAGCTGTGGGGGGAAGACTCAGCTAAAGTATTGCTCAGGTTTGAAGAAACCCCAGACACACTGCTTTGTAAAATCTGTGTCTCTAGGGGAAAATGCCCAATAGAAAAATAGTCTTCTGAAAGCTGGCCTTTCATTGTCAAGAAATAGTGGCTTGTGCATATTCTGAGAGGACCCCTGTGACTCTGGTTGCCTTGATGCTGCTGCCAAATCTAGGGGCTTTGACATGCAGTATTTCTTTCCTATAGCCATGACTAAGTTTTCAAGGGTTTTTTGGTTGAGGTCATATTTCTCTCAGAAGATGACCATATCTTACACAGCAGTGGCATCTCTGAGAAAGAGAATACTTAGGCAAGAAATACTGCAACAAGAGGTGACCTTACTCTCTTCGATCTCTCTTTATCACAGTTAGAAAACAGTGCCATTAGCCAAGCATAAGCACTTGAGAAATCTGTGATCAGGGCTTGGAGCACCAAAAGTGGTTTCTAGACAAAATGTTGTACCTGCTGTGAACTTTCCTTTCCCTTTTCATTGTTAGGAGAATTGGTATTTAGCCCTCATAGTTAGTTTGGGAAACCCTCCCCTCTTAAACATGTGTAGAAAATAAACGATGGGCGAGTTCGCATGTCACGCTAAGCCGCCCTAAAGATAGGCCACTGTGGGATGCTTGTTCTCTCAATAACCCATGTTACTCCTGACAGACAATCGGGTGCACTGTGGTTTGCCCCGGGTTGTTTCCGCCTTAGTCCTTCTGCCTGCTCTCGGTGCATATCCCAGGTGCCTTTGCATCCGAAATCCTTGTTTCCTCTTCCCTATGTCAGCATTCTTTCTGCAAATGGTCTGTTAGGTCCTTCTCACGAGGGAAACTGCCCATCCAGATTGCCAAGTGCATATAATTCCCTTAACCCCTTATGAATGCAGAAAAATTGGGTGCTTGAAGATGTGCGGAGGAGTGCAAGACCACGTGCCTGTTGTTTAACCCAGCATACTGATATCCCGCTCTTGTTAATTTCATTCTCCACTTGCTTTGCTAGCAAACACTTTTTTAAAAAAAGTGTGCTTCATGTACTATCAAAATAATTGCATCCACTGGAGAAGCTCCTTCTCCTGTAACCTCCTCCACTGCTCTCCTTTGTTAGCTGTCAGATATACAGATGGGTTTCAGAGCAGTGATGGGAATGGGTAAAGAAATGTCAACATATGAGCAGTGACGCTGGCTGCTGTTGTAGCCCAACCTATTTAGAGATTGGGGAAGGTTGATCTAACTGGTTAACAAATCACCTTGTAAACTGATCTTGTGGAGGATAGCCTGCAGACTAAACTGATTCTGCTCAGTCCTGTACACCCAAGCTAGATTTAATGCTACTCACCAACCTGGTAGGGTGGAATGTCAGGTTCTTGAAAGCCCTCTCTGTGTTTGTACTCACAGGCAGGCAGTGAAAGCCAACGATTTCTCAAGCCTTGAGGAGGGATGTGTATGTGTCAAAATATATTGCTGGCTTTGGCGTTGACTCAGTGAGTGTTCTGTAGTTTTTGGACTTTGTTGAGTTTGCATATGAAGAAAATGTACTGATGATGAATAATTTTTTTTTTAATATTTCAAACCAACTACAAAGATTTAAAAAAACTTTTTAGTACAGATTAGTATTGAGGGGTCATGCATGCAATGAATACACCTGACTTTTATTTAGTCTAGTTCCATGATTTATTTATTATATTTATTTATTGCATTTTTATACTGCCCAATAGCCGAAGCTCCCTGGGCGGTTCACAGGAGAGTGGTCCTCTTTAATTAAACTGTAGGAAGATGTTTGCCTTTGTGAAATGTTTAGGGTAGAAATTTATTCCATGGTTGCATTTCATTAAAATGATATTTCTCACTAGAGAGCTGAGTCTGCTCATTGTGTTTATTCTAATAATGGAATTACATCACAAAATACCTCTCGTTTCAATGAAGGAATTTACCAGTGTGCACTGTTAAAGTCCTTGTTTCATTGTTGAGTTCAAAGGAACTTGAAGGTCATCTAGTCTATACCCTGTGTGACCAGCTAGATTTAAACAGATTTGTATATTTAATCCAGATTAGTGTACCATGAGAAATGAGCATTATGCATAAAACTACATCCTACCAGATGTGTCCCTGTCTGGCTTATGTGACTCCAACAAAGCTGTGTATCTTCTCCTTTTGGAACAGTGTTGGTACATAAATGTTTATGATGATGACAGTACAAAGGTGAGGTATGAGTTTTTGTCAAATAGAGTTTTCCACAGAATACAGTTTGAAAGCCACTCAAGTATTGTATCTACCTCAGGAGAAATGTAAGCTTGAAAGATGTATGGGAGGTTGGAAAGGCAAGACAAAACAGTCATTTCATTCAAACACATATTTATGGAGTCTTTAAAAATCACATTCTCCTGGGCTGTCTTAAGACTGCTTAGTAATTAAACTTTCAGCAAAACTTTGACAGTGCCAAAGCCAACTTCTATTTTAACCTTGTCATCCTCTTGATCTGTGTAAAAGCAATTCCTTTGCAAATAGGGAGTTTTTATAAATGCTAGATAGGACTTATTATGTAAATGATTGACACCCCCATCCTCAGTATTTGACCTTCAACATTGTAACCTAGAGATGTGCTTTCATTACACAGCCAGAGATCATCAAATGCAGTTATTTCATTAGGTAACCACTGCATGAACGATGGAGGCACTTCTGTACCCATCACTATGATATGAAAGTTGACCTCTAAGTATCAGCTTTGGTTAAGAGTGTAGTAATGTGGGGTATTCCAACTGGATCATAAATGTTGAGAGTGTATTTTCATTAAAAATGAACCACAAAATAGCATTAAATCATAATTAGCATGTGATGAAATAATATGTGGATCTACTTTTTAGGAATATATGTTACCTACTACAGTGGATGTTGACACTACTTAAGATACTGATTGTGACATAATTGTGCCACAAGGCTTGTTGTTGGTCATTTATCATCAAGCCACAGTAAATATAATTAGTAACATCAAATGATAGGAACAAGAACGAAATTTAATGTTTACCAAAAGTATTGGCAAATCTTAAGAGAAATCTTGCAATCACTTATTCTTGCTATTCTTTGTTTGTACACTGTATTGTATCATTTGAAAATTTGGTCTTGAATGAGTTTTCAGAGGGAAACAATCATATTGAGTCATTTCAACTGTTCATGGTTAATAAGGGAACAAAGTTGTCTCGTATGTTTCATGAAAATGTTTACAGGCAATGTTTTTTTATATAATTTTAACTAAACTTTCCTTTGTAACCAGTTGTATATCTCCCATATTATTTCCCAAGAAGCTAATAATTCCAGCCTCTGCACGAAACAGCTGACCAGATACACAATTTTTGTAATATTTCTATCCTCCAACATGACACCACATAGAAATACAGCTTCTAAAACCACATGGATTTCCTGGAATTAATGGCCTTCCTCTGGTTTTCTATGGAAACACTAAATCCTTTACATTGTTTTGTCTTCATAATTTCACTACTTGCCTGTGTGTGTGTTTAGTCTTTCTTTCATTCTTTCTTTTAAATTGCATCTAAATATGCAGGGGTCCTCAAAACGTGTGATTTCCTGCTTACCTTGTTCCAGCCACAACTAAAATGAGAGTCTGAGACTTGTCATACCATCGTTTCTTGATTATAGAAATCCATAGAAATGTTCAGGAGTCTTAGTAGCCCTATAGACATCTGAGAAATTAATACTGCATGCAACAACATAGTTCATTATTAAAAATGTAGGAACATGTAATTTCTTATTAACCATATAAAAGCTTCAATTAATTTAGAACCAAATGAAATACATTGGATTCCAAAAAGAAATATCCTCAGACTCTGAGACCATTGCAGAAGTGCTAACTGTATTGCTGTCCTCAGAACTTTAATAGATGGATTATTTTTTTAAAAAAAGGAAGTTCACTTTCAACTGTTAGTACTAGCCACCTATTTTCCCTCTGATTGTATGGTAATGAGCAAAACACATGATGTGGCATTTGCAATTTATTGCTTTAAGGGAAATGCCTATGGCAGAATGACTGAACACCTTGCTACTCACAGGTACACATAGACGTCAGCTAGTTGTGAAATATTCACTTCATATTTTTCTCCTTCCTCACAGACTATGAATCCAGGGAATTCTTTAACTGGAGACTTCATCATAGCAGGTGTATCCCTTATATTTCTTACACTTTTCACAGCATTCTCAAAACTACCATTTCTGATATAGCCACACTCACTTCCATTATGAAGCACAGGTGTGTCAGGTGAAGAGATAGCATTTAAACCATTTTCTGAACATACTTCTGCCCACTTTGATAAAAAGCTCTATGAGACAGCATGTTAGTAAAGAAATCCTATGTGAGAGATGAAAGTAACTGGATTAATAATCGTACTTTGTTTGTTGAAAAAGTGCTATAGGCATAATAATCCCCGATAGAGGCTTTGTTGTCACAATGGTCTTTTTTCCCCTTTTCAAATAGGATCATCAATGTTGCATTTGCTCCGTAGGTCTATCTGTGTTTGACCCAATTTGTCACATGTAAAAAATGCTACGTAGCAAATTTCACCCTTGCTGAAACACCATTTTACAAAGTGCCATGCTAAATGAAAATCTAAATCTGGCTTGTGGGCTTCCCGTAGGCATCTGGATGGCCACTATGGGATTGGAATGCTCAACTAGATAGGCCTTTGGTGTGATCCGGTTTGGCTCTTCTTATGTGCTTAAATTAAATATAACATGCTACGGAATAGAACTTGTAAAGTACTTTTCAGGTTTATTTCTGAATAGTCAATAGGAATGGAGGAAAAAGAGGGCTGCAGGGATTTATGAGTGCATGGAAAAACCATTAATGTGTGAAATTAGTATAATTAACTTTTACATGTTTGCTTGGAAATATTGATATATTGGTTGGTGGGGATTCTTGTTTGTTAGACTGTGTGGATTTCATATGGTAGGCTTATTTTAATTGTTTTTATCAGTTTAGATTAACTTTATCAAAAGCAAATATCAAAGGGAAGACATAAAACAGTCAATCCACAAACAGAGTGCCAATAACACCAAATTATTTAAGGTTGTTAAAACATGAAGGGATTGTGAAGAGCTCCAAAGGGATCTCTCCAAGCTGGGAGAGTGAGCATCCAAATGGCAGATGCAGTTCAATGTAAGCAAGTGTAAGGTGATGCACGTTGAGGCAAAAAACCCCCAACTTCAAGTATAACCTAATGGGATCTGAGCTGGCAGTGACTGAACAAGAAAGAGATCTTGGGATTGTGGTGGACAGCTCAATGAAAATGTCCACCCAGTGTGCGGCCGCAGTAATGAAATCAAACTCCATGTTAGGCATTATAAGAAAAGGAATTGAGAATAAAACTGCCAGTATCGTACTGCCTTTATACAAATCTATGGTGTCACCACACTTAGCTGTGTGCAGTTCTGGTCACCACACCTAAAAAAAAGATATTTTAGAGCTGGAAAAAGTGCAGAAAAGGGCAACTAAAATGATTAACAGGTTGGAGCATCTCCCCTATGAGGGAAGGTGGGATTGTTTAGCTTGGAAAAAAGGGGGAGACCTGATTGAGATGTACAAAATTATGGATGGTGTGGAGAATGTGGATAGGAAGACATTTTTCTCCCTCTCTCAAAATACTAGAACCCGGGGTCATCCCATGAAGCTGATTGGTGGGAGATTCAGGACAGATAAAAGGAAGTACTTCTTCAGACAGTGTATAGTTAAATTATGGAATTCACAACCACAAGATATAATGATGGCCACCAATTTGGATGGCTTTGAAAGGGGGTTGGATAAATTCCTGGAGGAGGCTATCAATGGCTACTAGGCCTGGTGGTTATGTGCTGCCTCTAATATCTGAGGCAGTAAGCCTGTGTGCACCAGTTGCTGGGGAACGTGGGTGGGAGGGTGCTGTTGTACCATGTTCTTCTTTGTTGGTCCCTGGTCAACAGCTGGTTGGCTGCTGTGTGAACAGAGTGCTGGATTAGATGGACCCTCTGTCTGATCCAGCATGGCTCTTCTTATGGAAATAGATTGTGTATATATGCTGTGCCAAAATTGTTGATTCTTCCATTTTCAGCACTTTGTGGGTGGGTGGGAAAAAAAGTGAAAACACTGTTGAAAAATGTTGGGAGAGGTGAGAATTTCAGAGAATTTTTCTCCTTGGGGTGGGGGACTGGGTTTCCACATGCCTTTTTAAATGTTGCCAGTTGTTGATGGCTATCTTTCTTTTTTTTCTTTTTTTTAAATACCCATGGCACTTGCAGGAGCCAAGAAGTTCTTCCTGAATGCCTATTGGAGAAGGTGAAGTCACATGGTCTCCAATAGACATTTATGAAGAATTGCTAGGTTCCCCCAAATGCCAGAGGTGTTAAAAAAATAGAAAGAAGATCCCTCAACAACCAGCTACACTTAAAAAGATATTTAGGAACCCTGCCCCCTCTGCAAGGCGAAAATTCTCTGAAATTCTCCCCCTCCCTGCAAATGGGGCAGAAAAAAGATGCTTCTTTCTCAGGGAGAGAAAAGGTTCTGGAAAATAGGGGGCAGGATACAGCATGCACACACACATATACATACATAGAGAGAGCGCGCGAGAGAGCGCTTTATATGATGAATTGGGAATTAGAGACAAATGTTTCGTCCTTGGACTTCTGAAGGCCTCCGTCTGCTGTGACAACTTGAGAGAGAGGCCAAATTAAATTGCTAAAAATAACTCTTCGGTCCTGACAGAAATTCAAAGGTGCAAACTAGTTGGAGAATTAATCCAATATGAACCTTGGGGACATGAGCTGAACAAAGAAATAATTGAAGTTTGGGAGTGATAGGCATGCACATCCTCATCATTAAAGCAGAGCCTGAAACCTTCTTAATTTTTGAGAAGATAATGAGCTAAACTCTGCTATTAATAGGGTGTGCCAAAAAGATGATCTTGTATTCTAAACTTCCTGGGTGCTACTGAGATCCCAGCCCCTTGTGAGACCATGATTCCATCTTTATGTGTTGTTCCTATCTGGCCTAGCTACCTTCTTGCCTGTGTTTGATTATTTGGAGGGGAGGGAATAATTCAGTATTTCCCAGTTATCCATGAGGAAGTGTATCACCAGAGCTTTAATTTGTTTTTCTTTTGTTTACTCAGAATTCTCCTGTCTTCTCAGCCCTCCGTGAGTTGGGTACTGAGTGTCTGCAGCTAGGTGCTGGCTCTACTCATACAGGCTTCCCTTGTGATTTAGAATCCAGGAAAATCAAGGTTATAGATTATGTGGGGAATTTACACTAGTGGAGAAGACTCCCCATAGCAGCTGTCACCCCTCTAATGAGTTGCAGGGCTGGGTGACAGAGGGTGTGTGTGTTGTCTTCCCCATCTTGCTAGTCTCATCATAGGTGGATGAAATTTCTGAATAGGGCTGTTGTTTGTTTCTATTCTTTGCTTGTGCCTATTATATGCTATGTGAGCTGTAGGTGTAAGTTAGAGCATCCTCTTCTGTAACCGTAGACATGGGGCTGCACTAAACAATGTCCCATGCCTTATTTTCCCTGCCCCTAGTAACATCTAATAATTCAGAACACATGATGGGCCTGTTCAGACGACACTTCAGGCTCTGTGTTTAGCAAAACTGTGGTTCTCTGAGGTTAGCAATAACCACAAGCTGTGCTGTCACACACAACACTTTAAGCCATGGTTAGAGCCACTAACCCTGTTGCAGATGGTCTAACTGTGGTTAGTGAGTGAGCAGGGTTTAGCAAAATGCATTGCGCAGGACACCTTAAACCCTGCTGCTTAACCAAA
Source organism: Elgaria multicarinata webbii (assembly GCF_023053635.1). Taxonomy (NCBI): domain Eukaryota; kingdom Metazoa; phylum Chordata; class Lepidosauria; order Squamata; family Anguidae; genus Elgaria; species Elgaria multicarinata. The sequence goes on along the minus strand of NC_086177.1, from coordinate 82,090,846 downwards.
AGCCTTAACCAGCAGGGTTTAAGGTGTCTTCTGAACAGGCCCGATGTGGCATTTATTTTGCAGCGAGTTTCATTTCCAGTGGCAACTTATGAAGTGTGACTAAATGTGATAGGCCAAGAGAACATAGGAAGCTGCCCTTTTGCTAAGCCAGATCATTGCTTCATCTAGCTCAATATTGTCCACACATTGGCGTGGTGGTTAAGCCAGAAAGCTGGGCTGTGTTCAGAAGACACCTTAAACCATGGCTTCAACCACGGTGGTTAAGCCAGAAAGCCTTATTCACCATGGTTAAAGCCATGGTTTCAGGTGTCTTCTGAATACAACCCAGCTTTCTGGCTTAACCATTATAGTTAAAGCTATGGTTTAAGGTGTCTTCTGAATGGGGCCATTGGCTGGCAGCAGCTTCTCCAGGTGGGCAGGAATCTTCCCCAGCCCTACCTGGAGATGCTGGGGATTTAACATGGGAAAAATGGGTTGGAGGGAGAAGCACCAAAAGTGTGTGCAAAAGGAAAGAGACGCTGGCTCTGGTGCTGGTGAAAAGATTCTTTATCTTTTATTTTTCTTGTTAAAAAGATTAGTTTTTTAAAATAACCCTTTTAACAAGAAAAATAAAAAATAAAGAATCTTTTCACCAGCACCAGATTTAACATGGGAACCGTTGCATGAAAAGTGGGTACTCTGCCACTGAGCTATATTTCTTCCCTGATGGAGGAGCAGCAGCAGCAGGGCTCCTCCTTGTCAGTAGCAGCCATTCATCTGCTATAATAACTAGTTCAGGCCATAGCATAATGTTATTTTCTGTTATTACAATAAGATCAAAATTTGGGGGAAATTATAATAGGAATCTGTGAGAGCAGCTCATGACTAAGCAAGGGGATTGAATTTACAAGCTTCAGGGATGTTTTGCACACTTTTCGGCATTAAAGTATCATAGCAACTGACACATTAAGTGTTTATTCTACCGTTAGATTTCTAAACTGCTATCTCTTATTTAGTAACAGCATAAGAAAAGCAGCTCCTGAAAAATTCAACTTATTTTAATAACTTATCTTTTTGAAGGATGTATATACCTTAAATCTGGGTGGGTTTCTAAGACAATGAGAACTGAGTGTATGGAGTAACAGGATGCTTGGAATCTTCTATTCTTCAGCAAAATCCATCTAATAAAATGATTACGTTATTTGGTATAACGGAAATACTGTCACTGTAAAACTGACTAATCACAGGATCAGTATTGACAATGAATGTCCCTGAATTGCTCTGGCACTTTACTAAGCAGCAAGAAACTGTTTTCTTGAGGAATGTCTTATGTTGCTTATTTCTAAGTCATGTATTTTAAGGGGACAAGCCTTCCGTGATTGAGGGATTAAATTCTTGATCCCAAACAGTAAAACTATATAGGTGTGATTTTATCGATTTAGAAGTACTGTCTAGCTCAGTGGGCTGGATCCAAAGAAGGGAAAGTGGGAAGAAAGCGGGAGATAGCACTGCTCTGCAAATGCTTGCACAAGAGTTTGTACAAGAGTTCATGCAGTGCTATGAGATAGTTCAGTTCAAATATGATGGTGCTACCTCATAGTCAGAAGGTTAAGTGATGTGCCCTTGAAGAACAAAGTTTCTTCTCTTGAAATTTTCCAATGCTGCAAGGGCACTAATACCTAGCCCTTTTCTTCTTCTGTTGTCAAAGCTCATTTCGGGGTGGCATTCCTTTCATTAAATGCTTGACATGGGAAATGCATCATCTAGCAGCATTTGAAAAGAAATCGCAATTCAATTGCTGAGCAACCATAACATCACAAATGTTCTTTTAATGAAAATTCTCACTCCATCGTTTCCTTGCTTCTAATTCCCACCATTACGCTCTTTTAGATATGGAGGGAAAGATGGATTATTCATTTTTCAGAAAAGTATTAATGAATCTATTCAAATCCAAGTCCATTAACACCACATCAAACATTTTTTATCCAATTTATATCTAACCCTTCTTCCATGGAATTCAGCCTACATGGAATTTATTTTCACTGCAACATGTTTAGATTTAGTTGAATGTTCCTCATGCAGCATTCTAGTGTGAAGTGTAAAACAGCACTTTCCCTGAATGCAACTTGCATTCTGCAGGCAGAGGGACACTCTTTAATGGTACTTTAATTTCATAATTTTTTCTCTTTGCCTTTCCTCCAAGGAGCTTAGGGCAGTGTCTATAATTCTCTGCACCCATTTTATCCTCACAACAACCTTCCGAGAAAGAGTGAAGAAATAGTGAACTTTCGTTGAGAAAGAGTGAAGGGCTAAAGATCACCCAGCTTTGTGGTTGGATGGGTATTTGAACTTCGTCTTAGACTGACACTGTAACAATTGTAACCCTACTGGGTCTCTCAATACAGATGTAAGAGAATGAAAAAGGAGAGGAGGAATGTGCTTCCTACTAAGTGGTCATACTGGGATTATCTAGATAATTATTGAATGGGTGCCCCAAAGCATTTTTTGGCTTTTTATGAAAGACCTTCATATCCCTGAGTCAAGAAAGTAGCATAATATTCTGTTGGTACATAATGCATGGAAGAGAGAGAGAAAGAGAGGATGTAAGATCAGTTCATCTAAAATTAGAAAATAATTCAGTTGTTGTGATCATTTATTTCTTTGCTGATCCTTTATCTTTAATTAAATCTAGACTATCTTGATAGAACAGAGGAGACTCATTTTAAAGCTGTTCTTTTTGTCAGCATGCATGTTTCTCTGTAAACTAAAAATACTGTTAATACATAATAAAGTTTGACGCTCTTGCTGAGAACAATCCTAAAATAGTAATTGGATATAATAGTTCTATAGGAATGGAAACCTTAGTGCTCCTTTTTTCAGACCTCAAATGTTAATCTTTACATCATGCAGTAATAGTGAACTAGATTCTCCTTTCTTTCAAAATAACACAGAACAGCTGCAGAATGTAGAATTAGGACCACACATCACATGGCAGTAGGCCCAGGTTTGCCACTTAATGTATACTCATTGGCTTATTTATTCCTCTGCTGCATGTGCCAGGGGGATTTGTGTAATTGCTCTCACTGGCACGGATTGCCATGTTGTGCAAATCCAGTGAGGGTGGCTTGAGGCTTTGGTTAACAAGAACCCTAAAACATCCCATGGATTCTGGGTATCTTGTTAACCATGTCAAAATGCCCCCATTGCTGGGTTCAGATCACACAGCAAGCCATGCTGTCGAGGGTAATTATATAAATCCCCACGGCACGCACAGTGGGGCAAATAAGCCACGGTGGCTTATTTCCTCCTCTGTGATCGTGTGAACCAAGTCAACAGGAGCTGCAACCACTTCTGGCTCTACTTGTAAGGTATATATGTTTCCAAACAGGTGTGTTTCATTCACATATTGAATAATTGGATAAGTTTTATTGACTACCCACCAAAGACATTTTCAATCACAACTATTAAACAACCAGACTGGTTTGATCCAGACTAAGGCTGCAATTCTTAACACACTTACCAGGGAACAAGCCCTATTGAAAATGATGGACTTTCCTTCCAAGTAAACATGTATGGGATTGCACTGTTATATTAGTTGCACTTTGTTCCGATAGGAATCTTCCTAAATCATGATGAACTTTTCCCCTTTGATTTTTGCTGCACCTTCTTTTGATTGTTAACCCAGTAAGTGCAACCCTATGCATGCTGAGATAGAAATAAGTTGTAAACCTCCCAGCATCCCTTGGGAGTTATAGGAGAATGCTGAGAGTTATAGAACTTTTTTCTAACTCAGCATGCATAGGATTGCATCTTTAGTGTTAAGTATATTTGGACAGGGGAAGGGGAATCTATGATCATAACAACTACATGTAAGCATTGCCTATATGCTTAAAATTTGCTGAAATAATAAATTTCCTATCTAATAGAATGTTACTAGCAACTATTGTCATGTTAAAATAGTATTGCCAAAACTTATATTCTAGCTCTTAAGAAAGGAAGGAAGGAAGAGAAAAAGAAAGAAAAGAAGACATAACCAAGCAATTATTTTTTGATCAAAACAAAAACATTGAAAAACACCCTTCTTAGTTTCACTTCATTCAACCAGGTTTCCTGAAAGTGAAACATCTGTGAAGCTGCTTTAATGTTAATTTTTAATAATATCCAGTTTTGATAATAAACTTCTGACTTTCATGAGCATTAGGCCTAAACCTTTCCTCATGTGGAAGGCAGCATTTGCAACATACATGGAAGGACATCTGTGTCTGGGTTTAATTCCAAGCTCAGCAGTATGGTGGGTGGGGGAGCCAGCACTAGTTCTAAGATTTTGTAAATCCCAATGTGTGGGCTATTCATTTTGTTAATTGGAGCAGTTATCCCTTAGAACATAGGTCCTTTTATTAATATTAATATAGTTGCTTTGATATCCAGTCATGCAAAGCACAAAGACTTAAGTGTTTGCAGACGTGGAAGCGAAATAAAATAAAGGACACAGTGAAATAAAAACCAAAGGCATTGTTAGTGAGATCAGTTACAGTAAAATGATAGTGTTTACAATGCCATGTGAATCCATGGGGTCTAGCAGCAGTAGAGCAATGTCTGGTAAGCACTATGCTTCTGGAAGAGCAGCCAAATCTTCTGGCATTTTAAAAGGCTAACCCAATGTTTGTGGCGTGATTTTTCATAAGCAAGTGCTTATTTCATCAGATGCATAGGTCTGAAAGGGAGCAGAAGACATTGCCTTATACCAAGCAAGACTATTGATCCATTGTTTACAGCATGGGTGGGCAAAACGTAGATCTTCAGAAGTTTTGAACTTCAGCTCCTAGAAGCACCTGGTACCATGGACAATGGTCAGGAATGCTGGAGATGAAGAACAAAACATCTGGAGATCTACATTCTGCCCACCCCCTGGTCTACAGTGAATGGCAATACCTCTCCAGGGTTTACTCAGGAGTCTTTTCCATTCCTAACTGGAGATGCCAAGGATTAAACCTGAGACATATAGCTTGCAAAGCATGTGGTAAACCACTTCAATATTGTGTGTGTGTGTGTGTGTGTGTGTGTGTGTGAGAGAGAGAGAGAGAGAGAGAGAGAGTGGGTGGGGATGCATATACCTATACACTATATGTGTAAAGAGTGATTTCCTGTGGTGAATGCCTCCTTATGTCCAGACATGGAGATGATGAAGGGTTGGTATTTTTCAGATGGTTGATGTGCCAAAACTGACCTTAATTTTAGTGTGTGTGAGAAAGAGAGAAGAAAGAGGGAGAGGGAGAATATAAAGGATAGTAAAAGAAAAGAAAAGTGGGCTATATTTGTGAATTTAAATTATTTTTACCCAGCTTATCCTCAAGATTTCAAGGTGGCTGAAAAAATTAAATAAAACTGAAGAATGAGAGCTGCAGAATAAAACCACCACCACAATAATAAGGGCACCACAAAACTAAGTTCTGCAGGACTATTTAAATCTCTAGTGCCATATATGTAGTAAGAATTTTAAATCCTTGTATTTCCCCCTCTCCCTTCTGCTGGATGAGATTTAAAAAGTGAATGAATTCCTACTGAAATCTGAGGTATCATACATGAATCAATTCTATTTAAATAAGCAAGATGCAACCACAAGGAGTTATCAGTCTTGTACATTACACCAGGCGGACCCAACCACTGGGCACAATTTGGGTGGTTACATCTGAGATGAATAATACTCCTTGTAGTGTAATGATCAGTCCCAACTTGATGAAATTGTTGCACGTCTATAAATGAATTCAGATGTGCCACACTGTGACTGCTCCTTAAATCTGTGCTTCTGCAGGTTCCCTAGTCAAGTTTGAACCTTAGCTTGGCTGCCTATTTCCCCCCTTTTGTATTTAGCAAATCATCATTATCATCATAAATAATAATAATAATAATAATAATAATAATAATAATAATGTTTGTTTTTTAAATCACACCATTTAAAATTTCGTGTCACAACAAAACAGGACTGTAAATATATTTTATTAAATGGGAGATATTTGAAAGCAATTTGTGTAAATGGCACCTGTGAAATATGCTGAGGTGATTAGGTCTGGGTGTTATGAAATAATTATTAAGCCTGTTTATAGTGAAGAGTATTGCTTTGGCAGTAGTTAAAAGCCAAAGGCACTGGGAAATTACTCAGTCTCCTAAATTTAAGCTCCTAAATTGCTGTATTCAGTGTGGTGGCCCCCTTCATATAGAATCCTCTGCCTTTGGAGGTCAAGCAGGCGCCAACGTTGTATTTTTCTCGGAGGCGCCTGAAAATGTTGTTTCAGGAATCTTTCCTTGAATGACCTGCCACAGTTTTACTAGGACTCGGGGTTGTATCAGAACTTTGTTCTTTTAAAAATAGTAATCTTTAAAATGGTGTTTCTTCATATCTGTATGCGTTAACCATTCCAAAGTATAGAAGAGCATTTACCCTTGCTCACTTTAATGTGTTGCCATCAGCATTACTAGAAGGATGATTTAGTAAAATCCCAGTTAAAATCCCTTTGGTACTGGAGCAATAGAATCTGTCAAATATGTAGTTTTGCATTGCAACATGTATGAGGAATGCAGAAAGAAGTTAATCTTTCCATTATTAACAGCCTTTTCTGGATGTAACCTCAAAACTTTGGTATTAATTTGTTTAAGTTCTCCCATATTACTGAAAGGGTCTCTAAGTTTCTTATGACCTCGATGCAAATTAGAAAAATAACGTTGCTATCCTCCTGAGAGAAGGAACTTCACAAAGCTGTATTTTGTTTTTATGTCACTTTTTATTTATCCCTTGTATGTTTTGTATTGATTTTGCTGGTCTGTGACCGTAATAAATAATAATTGAATTGAATTGAATTAAAATGGTGTTTTTATTATTTTATTCTATTTGTTGTTCACTGCTCCAAAACCTTTTGGATGGGGAGTGGTATATAAATATTGCAAATAAATAAAATAAAGTTCAGACCTTACGTCAAACCATGGTTTGAACTTCTAGAGCATTTTGGCCACACCATGGTTTAGAACTGCTTGATCTTTTAAATCAGCCTTCCCCAACCTGGCACCCCCCAGTTGTGTTCAACTACAGCTTCCAGCATCCCCCAACCAGCCATGGAGAATACTGGGCATTGTAGTCCAACACATCTGAGAAGGCTGTTTTAAAGCAGTTGTATACAGCAGTGAAGTTATTTATTATTATTTTATTATTTATTACATATTTATACTGCCCAACAACCTAAGCTTTTTGAGCAGTTTACAATTAAAACCATAAAATCCAGATTAAAACTTTAAAATCACATAAAACTAGAATAAATTATAGTCCAGCTTGTTTAAAAGCCAGACTGAAGGCTTGTTTTAAAAGATCTGTTTTTAGGAGGAGTTTAAAAGTTATTATATTTTCCGCCTCCCGAACCTCATGAGGGTGGTTGTCGCTACAGAGAAGGCCCGTAATCGAGGTTCTTCATGGCGATATTGTTTCCCTGTTGGGCTGACAAACAGGGCCTCCTCTGAGTTGTATATAACATGCAATTGGAAATCTCTAAAGCAGCTACTTGGTGAATTGAAAACACTTCAGAGACTGGGTTTGCTCCTGGTGCTACCTCATGCGGCTATTCCATCTTTACCTCTTTAACAGATGTTTTGGAATAAGACGAAAGATAGAAGAAGTAGGAAAACTCAGGAGGGTTATAAGTGGAAGATGACACTGGGTTAGATCCAGGATCTGCCTTCTTTAAGAGGAAGGGCTTCACTTCCTGAATTGAGCAGGGGGTTGGACTCCATGGCTTTAGAGGGCCCTTCCAACTCTACTATTCTATGATTCTATGACTTACAGAAATTCCCTCTGCCTAATTTTGGTGGATTCCCCCTCCCTCCCTTACCACATTTCACCCCATTCAACAGGGGCCCTTTCTACACCTAAGGATTTCACATATTCAGAGGGCTGGAGAAGCTGCCATGGGAAGGACGGAGCAGGAAAATCCATTTCTGCCAGGGCAGTTGATCCAACATAAAACTGGATCCAACCCATGGTGTCGATTGTGTGTTTATTGCACAATAAAACCCTCATCTGGAAGCACCCTATGATTATAGTCAAATGTGCTGAGCAAGTGTGACAAGCAAGGCATCCGAATTTCAAAAAGATGATAGGGCAACAAGCTTCTGATTAAATTCCAGTTCAAGAACAGATGCCTGTATTTTTCCGATTACCAGGCACATCCTTCATATCTGCTATGTTACTTACATATACAACCTGTTGTTTTGTTTTGAATTGTCCAGAGAGCTTCGGCTATTGGACGGTATAGAGATGCAATAAATAAATAAATAAATAAATAACCTTTCATTAGATAATGAGTTTCTCCTTACTTTGATTTACTCGATTTCTTCACTGACTGTGCTTGCTTCCTGCACTCTAAGCACCGAGCTTCATAAATGCTCCCCCATCTCCATGGGTCAGCACCTTCTAGAGGTACCATAATGGTCATAAGCTTGGTTTAGACATCATGTCTAACATACTAACATTCTACAGTTAGTAGAATGCTTGGTTTGCAAACCCACTTTAAGCTATGTTTTCTTATTCTGTTTGCTGGCCAATTACAATTCAGTTTGTTAATTCAGGTATTCTACCTTAACTAGGATGTATGAATTGACTTGTAGTATGAAAGCTTTTTATTTAAAAGACTCCTTTGGTTAATTTGTCATAAATGTACATAAGATATATTTTAATGGCGAGTTGAAGCAGTCAAATAATATTGTGTGATATATCACATTATTTGGGAGTAAGTTCCACTGTATAGGGTTGTGCTCTTATGTTCATAATTACTTGTCTAATTATGTTTTTCGAAGGCAACAGGAAATACCATTATTTCACTTAAATTGCTGGAAGTCATGGGATGTGGGGCTACTAGAATTCATTAAGGATCACTCTACCTTTTCTCCTGTAATTTGAAGACAGGTGTAAATATGGGTTAAATATTACAGTGTCTTAGACTTCTAATGCAATGATATTTTCCATAATTTATATTTGATCATGAAAAGCCACTTTCAAGATGATAGGTGTATTTCAAATTATTACACCCCCTTGCACTGATACACGCAATTAAAAATTGGTGTTGATTGTGCAAGTTTACATTATAGCATGCCACTTGTGAAAATAGATAGCATGTACATAGACTGCCATTTAGTGTGCAATGGGAAGCAATGAGGATGCTGTGCTGTGAAGGGGAAAAATCTTTGTCTTTCACAAAAACTGTATAGGTGCAAGTTGAAGAAATTAAATATAATGTTGTCTCACAGCCAGCGATACATAACTTTGTTGTCATGGCCCGCTTCAGGTATGGCATTAGCTTAACTATAGTTACAAGTCCAGGAGCAGGCTGTGGGCTTGCGTACTCTCCTTTTCCCTCCCAAAACTCCTGCCTGCTTGTCAGCATTAACCATGATGGAGTATTAGGTCTTCACTGATGCTAAATGTGGTTAACCTTAACCGTGGTTGTCTTTAACATGGGTTTGTAAAAAAAAGAAAAAAAGAATGTGGATGCATTCAGACATCTAGGCCAGGTTTTAGTGTTGCAAGCATGGGCATGATTGAGCTTCAGCTTCATGTACTCTGTGAAAGTTCTGATCACTCTGTGCAGCAAAATGATGGCTTGGTGTTTTCGCCTAGTAAACTATGGTTTGCACAAAGTGTGGTTTATTTATGAACTGGTATCCTAAACCATGATCAAACTGTGGTTTGGGTTTCTGGTTTTCAGGCAAACTACAGTTTGGCAAATTTGGATGAAATGGCAGGTGCTAGACCAAAGGCAACAAGCAAAACCCCTGTGTGCTACTGCCAAATGGACCATTAGTACACTTTTACTGGCCTGCACTGCCCATGGAATACAAGAGAGTGAGAGCATTTCTGCAGGAGCAATTTATATGATTGGCCACTCACAGAGGTTTGTGGGTCCTTTAGATGATATCTTCAACCTTCAGGACATCTCCCAAATTAACTCCCCCCCCCCCATACCACTTTAAAATAACATAGAGATAATTGGCATTGCACTGTTTCATTGAAATGAATGGAGCATGCAGAGATTGGAAGCATTCAATTTAAACCTTGTGGCCACCTGTGTAATGGTGCTGATCGTAATTCCAGAAAGAAAACAAAGGCAAAAAAGCCCCAGTATATCAGTGGGATTTAAAAACAAAACAAAAAACAAACCATAGTGTTAACCAGGCCTTCTCATTGAACCCCTCTATCCCCCTAGTTAGGAAATAGGATTTTAAAACTTTTTTAAAAAATGCTTGAAACTTCTTCTACCCAGAAAGCCAAAAGCCTTTTAAAACATCAAAAACATTTGTTTTCAGCATTGTCAAACATTTATATTAATATTTCAGTGTTTTGCTCTTATTTTAAGCAAATGCCCCATCAGTTAATTTGGAAATCATTTAGTTTTTTCTTGACATGATTTCAGTATTAAAAAGCTTTTGAAAATGATGTTGGTAACATAAGTAACAATTATTAGATTATTAAGAACACTTGGAAAACATATTCCTTTTAGACAATGCCGTTTTAATATACCTGAAATAATGTATGTGCTTGGGATTGTCATCTTACTATATAACAAAGGCTGCAGACTGGGTTGTGATGAGTGCTTGATTCATGGCAGCTTTGCAATCATAGCTAAAGTAACCAGCAGCCTGCCTCACATCTCAATTAACCTAAAGTAATTGGATTTCATCTGTTGTGTCTCAATGGGGCTAAATTGGTTTAAAACTAAGTATTTGAGCTTAAGTGGGTTGTTGATCGGACTATAAATTATTTAACTGCTCCAGAGGTTAGATAGACAACCAGTGGCATTTTAAACTATGCATTTAAGGGTCAAATGTTATTTGGTGGGGCGCTGTGCTTGCGCTTGATAATCTCTAAGGCTAGCTACAATTTCTGGCCAGTGCAGATGTAGCATTGGCTGCCCATGCAAACCATGGTTTGTGGACTAGGAGCCAGACTTGATTCCTCCTTTCTCTGGTGCAATTCTCCCACCTCCTTTCCTTCATGGTTGTGAAGGGGTATGTCTACACCAGGGGAGGGGAGGGGGAGGATCTCGCAATATGCTAATCGCAAGATCCCCCCCTCAGTCCACAAGGGCCATGTGACGTCCCAGGCATCATGCCCATCATGGCGGCCATTTTTAAAAAAAACAAAACAAGAGCAGGAGCACGCTCGCGGTCCAGCGAAAATTACAAGGTAAAACTAACAAACAAACAAAACCAATCCCGCTCCCCTCTCCACCCCTGATGGGCATGGAGCGCCTGAAGAGCTCTGTGACAAAACCGGGACGGCCGCCCACACCTCCTACCGTCTTAGGACGATCCCAAGATTGTGGGAAAAATTGGGATAAAAGCCGTCCCAGTTATCCCGGGGAAATGGAGGGATCTTCCTTCCCTGCCCCCAGGATCCCCTGTGTGTCATGTGGATGCACAGAGATGATCCCGGAGTGATCCCTGGGATAAGGCATGCTGTAGACATGCTCAAGGTGTGAGGCCTACAGAGGCAAAGTGAAAAGGTCAGGAAACATCCCCAACTCCATGTTTGAAGCTTGAGTGGGTTGGGGGTCTTCCCTTTAGTCGCACTGTGCTTCTGAGGCTCTATGAGCTACTCTGAAGTAAAGCACAGCTGTGGGACAATCTCTGCCCCCTCCCCAACTACAAGGCTGGGGCCTTGCCACCCTGAGCATAAATGTGAACTCCCTAGTTTTGTATCACTTGTGCACAGATGCAATGCTTAAATAATGTAAACCATGGTCCCTACATGAACCAGCTATTGAAATAATGGTTTGAAATTGTCTAGCCCTGGGGTCAGCTGAGCCCATGGAGGGTTTGGAGGAAGCAGCCCCAAGAAGAGGCTTTGAGTGAGGGAAAGCTCAAGATCAGGAATCATGGACTCAAGGACAGTCCTAAATGGGTCCTTCTCTACCCCAGACAGATTCCAGGGAGCCTTCTACCAAGGCTTGAGTTCAGACACTGGAGCTACTTCCTGCAGAGTAGCAACCCTTTCCCCAACCTGGTACCCTTCAGATGTTTTGGACTATAGCTCCTGTCATCATTGGCCAATCACCATGCTGGCTGGGACTAATAAGAGTTGTAGTCCAAAACATCTGGAGGGCATCAGGTTGGCCTCTGGGCTATAACCTGGTACTTCATCACCTCTTTGCTAATTTCTGCTGAGTGCATTGCACTGGGAAGCTCAAGACACTTGGTGGTGAGGTGCCCTACCTCTTAGTGGAATTTGGTATAGGGGCTTTGGCTCAGTGGGTTCCAGCCTGTTTGGTTTGGGGTTGGTGTCAGTGCACAGGGCCACCACTTTTGCATCCCCAGCTTCCCCAACCTGATTGCCCCACTTATTGGCCAGGTCTCTGCTCTTCATTGTGGTCAGGGCAGAAATGGATTTGCCAGTGCTCTCTCCAGAGAAAGGAAAGAAATGGCTCTGGATTAGGAAGGAAGGAGAGGATATGAGCACATGTTCTTAAGCCTGGCTCCCATTTGAAAGTTATGTTTTGAAAAATATTTTTTTAAAAAAAGAGTTATGTTTGGCAGGGAGCCAGTTTTTCATCTGCGCTGAGCCAATGAGAAGAAATCCTCTCACTATTTCAAGGGAGATCAGCAATAAGTGTGACAGATTTAACTTTATTTATTTCCACTAGCCTGTACTTATTTGTTGTTCTTAATTGACTTACCTGTTCAAAACCCCTTTGATGGATCAGTGACCAGACATTGGTACTGGACATCTAACATTAGGTTAGTGCAACACACTCTATGTGGGGCTGCCTTAGAAGATGTTTTGGAAACTGCACACGGTGCAAAATGAAATGGCCAGACTGATAATGGGTACCAAAAGGTCTGAGTATATAACACCAATTCTGAACCACTTGCACTGACTGCCTATATGTTTCCAAGCCCAATTCAAGGTGCTGGTTTTGACCTATAAAGCCTTGTATATCTTAGGACTACAATACCTGATGGTGCGCCTCTCCCAGTATGAAGCTACCCATCTACTGTGATCAACATCTCAGGCCCTCTCAGACTGGTCCCTCTGCCCTCTGCCAAGGGTGGAATGCTCTTCCCAGTGAGGCCTGCCTGGTGCCAGCACTGTCATCTTTTCGATGCCACGTTAAGACTATCTCTACTCCCAGGCATTTGAAGGCATATGTTGGGCCTTTTATGCATCAGTGGTATTGGCTATAGTCTGTACTGATGTTTTAGTTGTGTTATTACATTTTTGTATTTTAATGGAAATTCTTTTTAGGTGTTAGATATTTTCTATGTTTTAATCATTCTGTTGTAAGTCACCTTTGTTTTAAGAGAAATGTGCATCATCATCATCATCGTCATCATCATAATCAGCAGCATCAGCATGTAACACTTCTTCTTAGTATACTAGATCCCTCTTTATGGAACTCCCTGTCTGTTGATGCCAGGAAGGTGCCAGCGTTACTTGGTTTTATTTAAATGAACCTTCCTTGATTAACCAGCCAAGGTTTTATTGGTGCAGTCTGATTTTAAAGGTTTCAATTCCAATTATCATCATCAACATCATCATAATCATTTCTCTTTTATTGCTCGTGGCGGTTTTTCTAGATGGACATGACAGGCTTTGCCAAGTCATGCTGTTGTTTACTGACTCAGAAACTTCCTTACTATTAAACATGTTTTGAGTTTGACTGCTTTGTGGATGTTGGTGTGAGTGTATTTTGGCATTATCATCATCATCATCATCATCATCATCATCATCATCATCATCATCTATTTTCCCCAGCCCTTTTTAGTAGCAGAGTTTCTCCAATCCATATGTGATGTCGAACAAACGGCTGCAAACCAGCACATAGCTAAGTCCCATGAATTTTAATAGTACTACTTTTCATCATATTACAGTGCTGTGGCAGATACTTCCAAAGGGCTAGAGGGCATGAGATTCAGCCAAATCCACAACCCAATTAAGATGAAGCTTTTGGATTTAAATAGGTTTACTGCCACTGAAATAAATGGACTGGGCATCCCAGTCCTGAATATTTGTAGTGGCGTAACTAATTGCAGACCGAGCTTAGCCAACATCACTTATGATTTTTCGCTCAGGCAGCACTTCATGTGCCACATCCTCAGCACTTATTTACTAGTTCTGTAAATCTTCGAATAGAGCTGTAGTTGTTATATCTAGTTACTTTGGCTTCAATGACTTGTGGCTTGGAGTAGCACTGGATATATCCGTTTTTTATTTAAAGTCTACTGTGCAAGTGCATGTAACTAAAGTCTGACAGCTGCTTTTCCTTGGGGAAACCAAGCACTTTTGGAAGGGAGATTTGGAGCAGAGAAGAAGTGGTGGTGCTGGTGGTGGTGTGGTGAGTACTTACTTAGCCCTTCCCCCTTTCCCTTCGCCTTCCCACTGATTTCCTGCTCTGAATTACTTCCTCAAGCCAATCTCCCTGCATCTCATTCAGGATTGGAAGAGCAATTCAGAGCCAGAAATTGAAAGAAGATACAAGATTAATTCTTCTTCCCTCCCTCTAACCATTTCTTTCCTCCAAATTCATCTCCCAAAGTCACTTATCCTAAGGAGAAGCCCTCACTGGATTTCTGTTACATGAATACATCTTCCAGTTCATGGAGGAGAAGGCCACATGTCAGTCACCAGTATGGAGCGTATATGTTGAAATAATAATAATAGGTTACAACCATTGCTTACAACCACCACCACAGAGAAACCCCCCCCCATATAAACGAAGAATGCAATAAAATGGAATGCAATAAAGACAATAAAAACACAGTTCATAACTAGTAAAATTTTCTTATCACTCGTCAAAGAAAGTAAAAAAATGGCTTGAGCTTATTATTATTATTATTATTATTTATTTATATAGCACCATCAATGTACATCAGTTGCTATGAAAGCAAAGTCTGTCACTGCCAATAAAATACCATATTATGAGATGTAAATAATAATAAAAAATGATTTTCTGCTGATCAGACCTATCATTTTACCCCATGAGGACAGGATCTAAAAAGTTCATATGAACTATAGAGAAAATAGATCATTAAATCAGGGAAGTCCTCTACCAATCCACTGCTACATGGACACAATCTGGAATTGTATGGTATTTTGTTAAAACACATTTCTAAAACAGCACTTAACATCTGTTGCACCCTGAGTCTGGTTAGGGCATTTCCGAGAGTAGGACTGGAGATAAGCTTCAGATAGGTGTCACACTGAAATTACCAGGGAGCTATCTTGTTACATGCAATAGCACAGAAGTCAGATTGAATGAAAACACAGCAGACCCGTACCCCCAAAAACCTGTTTACAATGAGTGGGGAAAAATACTCCAAAGTAATTGTGTAATGATGGATTTGGTGGACCTGTCTTTGGAGCCAGGTTGCACAATTATATCTTACGTAGCTTTGTACTCATAAACGAACATTCACAGCTAATAAATACTACAACAGGATCAATATTGCATAGCTGGCCATCTTGCCTAGTGAGATAAGGATTTAGTTATGTTATTTTTGTTGTAGTGCTATGGTTGATTGCCATTACTATTTTTTTGCTGAACTATTCTGTAAAATAGTTCAGCAAAAGAACCATTTGCAGAAGATTCTTTGGATAATCAAAGTGTGATTCATTTGACATTTCACAAATAATAACAAGCAAAGAAATATAGATTACACTGAGCAGTCTAATAACTATTCCAAAATAGGAAAAATATTCAAGCACATGTGCAAAGAAATTGTGGAGTCATAAAAAATGTACTGATTTCCCCCATAAATTTTCCTTTGAATGAGTAGTAAATGAATCAATTTTGTAGATCGGTAGCTATACAATCCTTAAGCTGTCATCACAGATGTACTGTGCATAGTTCTTTTGACAAACATATTTTAGTTTTAATTATTTAGAACAACATGCAACATTCTGCTGTGAAGTGCAATATATTTTGTGGTGATAAATATTCCAGGTGTTGCATTTGCAAAAACCATTATGATGCTTCCACGTAATATATTGTGCTGATAGTTATAACATAGGGCTGTAGTTTTGTAAACTTTTGTTTTGTTTTGTTAACTTTTTTTTGTCTTTGGCGATACATTGGCCTCATCTGTGACAGAATGCTCATCTACACCAAGCAGATATTCCACTATGAAAGCGGTATGAAAGAGGTACTGTATATAAAAGGCAGGAGCCACACTGCTGCTTTATAGTGGTATTGAAGTGCACTGGAAACTGCTGAGGCCCATGACACATGCCATATACTGTTTTCATACCGCTTTCATAGTGTTATATCCTGCTTGGTGTAGTTGTGTCATGGGCTCCAACAGTTGTCAGTGCACTTCAGTATCACTATACAGCAGTAGTATAGATCCTGCAGTGCACTTCAATATCACTATAGAGCAGTAGTGTGGCTCCTGCCTTTTCTATACCGCTTTCATACCACTTTCATAGTGGAATATCCTGTTTGGTGTAGATGAGCCCTAAGGTTATAGCATAATGCTGGGTGGGAGTTGTTTTATTGGTTTTGGGAAATAATGGCAATATAAGTAACTCTGTTTCAAAGTTCCAAATGAAGGGTGGGGGGTAAGTTCAAAGTTCTGATCAGCTCTTTATTTATTTTTTAATGTGCACAGATGCTAACATATGCTGGCCAAAATCTGTGTTAACAACAATCAGAAGGTGCATAAGATCCTACTTAAGGATAAAAGAAGGTGATTGGCAAACAGCTGGTGGTAAATAAACAAAATCTGATGGTCACTCTCTGTTCTACCAAACCAAGTGTGCAATCATTCGCCTCATGAACTCAGAGAGTTTTTATTGTAATTACCTGGAGATTGGGTGGCTACTTATGCATTGCAAAAAAAAAAAAAAAAGAAAAAAAAGGGAGAAATGCATAATCCAAAAAGAGAAGAAGAAGAAGTTTTGAGAGATTTGGAATTAACGTGGTTAAATTATTTTCAATTAGAACAATGGACTAAAAATTGGGTAAGAGAAAATGGAGAATGTAAAGAGAGGACGAAATTTGAGGAATTAATTGAACAAAAAGAAATAGATAAGGGACAAAACATAGGGATAAAGGGGTTAGTGAGTCAAATATATAATATATTAGTTGAGAAAGGAGGGCTGGATAGTGCTGGGAAAATGGTTTGGGAGACTGATTTGAAGATACAAATAGGACAACAGAGGTGGGATGGACTATGGAGACAGAGAGTGTTGAGAAATATGTCAGTAAGAATAAAGGAGAATTACTATAAACTTGTATGGAGGTGGTACTTAACTCCGGTTAGATTAAATAAGATTAATAAACAGCTTTCAGCAGATTGTTGGAGGGGTTGTGGAGAAAAGGGAACGTATTTACATATGTGGTGGGATTGTATACATGTGCAAAAGTTATGGAAGATGGTGTTTTATGAGATTGAACAGATTGTGGGATTTAAAGTAGAAGTTACACCAAGGATTGCATTACTCTCACTGCATGATGATCCTAAATGTAATAAAGAAATGAAAGAATTGATAACGAACCTACTGACAGCTGCGAGGTTGATAGTAACTAGGAATTGGAAAATTACAGGAGATTATTGTATTGAAGAATGGTATAAAGAAGTGTGGGACATTGCTATAAACGATAAATTGACATGTAATATAAAAATGCAAAGAGGCATAGTAAAAACGAATGATTTTGAGAGTATATGGAAAAAGTTCCTGGAGTTTGTATTTTCTAAAGGAAGGGGGGTTCCACCAACAGATGAAACTATGAGTTTTTGGAAACAAGAATGAGATCCCGAGGTGGGGGGAGCACTGTTATGTTTATTATATTATGTTTAATAGGTTAATATTGAATATATGATAGTAAGGTATGATAATATCTTGTATTAAGTGATTTTGATTTGTGTTTGTTGTTTCAATAATTTAAAAAAATAAAATTATATAAAAAAAAAAAAGAGAAGAAAAGGGGACACACATCTGCATACAATTTGCATGTGCTGATTTATGTAGGTAGATGTGAATTTAGAAAGAAGTAGGGTGTTTTTAGAAGAAGTAGACATTAAGTACCAGTTCAGGGACCAGGACTAGACTGTCAGCTGTGGAGAAGCCTAATGGTGATACAAGAACTTCCCCCTTTCTTGCTTAGGGCTGCTTCTGAGCTTCTACCACAGGCCTGCAGTGATTTTTTGAAATAATATATATTATGCTTCTTGTTTCTTTTCTAGTTTGTATAGTAAACTCTCATATAACGAAATGGCTCCTGCCTTTGGCAGACCCTAATTTTGAACTTGAGGGTTTTTTTCCCCTACAGTAAAGTTGAACACAATGCTTTTCAAATTGAGAATCAGGCCTGACTTCAGCACTTGGTTGCCATCAGTAAATGGCAGAACCCAAGGACCTTGGCAGAGTGCACTGGCACTGATGCTTGCATTGGGCCTGCAGCTGCAGGCTTACCTGGCAGCCAGAAGTGATTTAAATTTCCCACAATGTCCCTTAAATAGTGTCATCCCAGGGCATCATGGGACACTAAATTTATATTTATTTATTACATTTATATACCGCCCCATAGCCAAAGCTCTCTGGGCGGTTTACAAAAGTTTAAATGGCCACCACCCACTGATGACCATTTTAATTTCCCACAATGCTCCAGAGAGATACTGTGTAGGAAATGAAAATGACTGCCCACCACTCTCACTGCCTCATAAACCTCTGAACAGACTGCAGCATCTTCAGGCATTAAAGCAAAGAAAGAAAGAAAGAAAGAAAGACAGCCTTGTGCTTCTCTATAACATTCAAAGGCTTTCAACATTTAGATGCTTGAAAATGTGCGCATGAGAGTTGAGACTCCCTGAGGCTGAAAGCCACATGTTTGGAAGCAAATAGGGCTGATTTACACAGTGCTTTTTTCTAAGTGTTCCGCTAAGATTTTTTTTTAAAAGCATACAGTTAAAAATATAGTGTGTGAGTAGGACAAAGAAATAAAGTCCCCTCTCAGACAAATACCTTAGCAAATAAAAATAATGGGCGGAAGCATATTTTACATCTCCATTCTCCTCTGAAAGCCAGTGGCCTTAGATGCTGATCTTTAGCAATTGTCTTCAGAGCAGACAGCACTCCTCAACCGCTCAGTGCTGGCTGTCATTAGTGCATGTGGCTCTACCTGGATGCATGGATGCCCAGATGGGTTCCATGTGTAGCCAATACCACCTATTCATTTAGATCTCATATTGCTAGAAACAATGCAAAGTCTACCTGTCATCTTAGATTTAGAGGGCTGCCTTAACAATAGGGACTCTTGTTTGTCTGTGAGGGATATCCACTCATCCTGATGGTGAAATATCTGCAGAGACTTGAAGGAAGTGGATGGGTGTCACTTTATTATTAGTGGCAGGTAAAATTTCATGTTGACAAGGTAATGCATGCTGGAGGGAATAATTTCAACTTCTCATGCATCACTGTTGGCTTTTAAATTAACTGTAACCACTCAGTGAAGTGACTTGGACATCATTTTGGACAGCTCAGTGAAAACACACATTCGAAGTGCAGTGGTAGGTGTGTGTATGTGTGTTGTTTTCGAAAATGAAAATGTTAAGAGACACAAGGAATTAAATAGGAAAAAATGGGCAAGAGGGTTGATATTGAATACTGAGTTTTGATATTATTAGTTGTGTTCGTATTACTGCCCCCACAATAGATCCCACACATTTCACCCCCTATGAACTTCAAGAGAAGAACATGGCTGGAGCGGGGGTCGGGGGGAAACAACATGGTCAAAGGCACTAGGAATCCCTAGTGATGGTTGTTACCAAAAGTACAAACAAATTCAGTAGCAGCAAGCGCTGACTAAAGACCATTTTTTGAATTGCATTTGCTGTTATGGGATCCACATAACTCTGTTTTGTGAATTGAAACGGTGATGTCCAAAGCCCCTGGCTGAGTCCATGTTGTGACTCTTCCCATGGGAGTATTGCCTGTACCAGAAGCTCCCCTCTTACTGTTGCCTATGGCTCATTCCTGACAGTACCAGATCCAGATGGCTGCCATTTCCACAATGGAGGGAAATGCGTAATTCCTGGAGCACAATGGACGCTCTGGATGAGGGCGAATGTCTGCTGAAAGCTTGTCGGGCCTCGTGGGTGTGTGGAGTGCAGGTCTTCAAATGTGCTGTGCCCCTGACTAGGTCTGGGGAGGGTGGATGTGGGGTAGTCTGTCAGACTCCCAGACCCAGTTGGGCATCTGCAACATCCCTAGTGCAAAATTAGCTCCTTTCCATGGTGGTCCCTAAGCTTTAGTTCTTCGTCCTTGCGAGAAGCTGCTTCTGCTTCTTCTTCCTCTTCCTCTTCCTGTTAACTTTTCTTAAGATCCAAGCTATTAACCTTGATGTTTATAGCTTCTGGCTTTTACTTGGGCTGGTGGTAGATGTTATTGATACATTTCTGTCCTTAAATTAATTTGTTGTCTTTTTCAAATTTGGTATTCATATTTGAGCCAGCCACCTGTGGTGGGATGTTTTGGCAGAAAGGTGGCATTAGAAAATATTATAACATAATACTTTCCAAGGGGGATCTACACTACTGCTTTAAAGAGCTTTAAAGCGTTTTGAAAACTGTATATGCAGTGTGTCCTGGGCCCCAACAGTTGTCAAAACTGTTATAAAGCACTTTAAAGCAGTAGTGTAGATCCTGCCGTGGACTCAATGTAGATCACTTAAAAATGAATCAGAGGCAGCTTCAAGAGGTATTCAATCATTCATGGGTTTGTATTCAATTTCCTAGGTACCAATCTGGGCATAACAACATGTATTTTCACTTCATTGGACAAATATAGCTGGATGCTTGCTGTAAACCATTCACGTGTGTGTCTTTACTAAAGATGTTAAAGCAAGGCTGACCAAACCTTTTCAACTGCAAAATGCAGTGATGCTAATAAAAAAAATTCCTATAATTCTGGAATTTAGGGAAATTAAAAGAAAGGATCCCTCGTGAAGGGAGGGGAGCATACCATTAGTTTCCCTATGTTACTCATTGCCAAGTTACTATTTGCACAGAAGTGCTGGGAACTGAATACTTTCAGCCTAAGTTGGACAGAGGGTATATACATACTAAGTGCTGGGCTGTTGAATGACATAGTAGTTCCAATTCTTATTTACTGTAATTTAGAGTCAAATAGTTTATCTTAAATTGAATGCAAATAAGTATTGAATAAGAGGCAGTTTGGAGTATTTAAACAAGATGTTCATACAATTAGTATGCTAATGGCGTTGCTTGAGGAATAGGGGGGGCTATTATGTTTAATCATCAAATGCTGTTTTGAAAATGTATTAGATTGCATTGTTTTGCATATTATCTTAATAGTATGCAAGATAAGATCTTGGAGCAATAAATAAATAAAATCCTCTTGGCTCAGGGGCATGCACACTCTTCAATCATCTTGAACTTTGCTTTATGCTTAAAATGTGGGATAAAATGGTTCCTACTCTGTGGAGGGAAGCAAAACAAAAAACCTTACAGATGCACATTTTAAAATATGAGGCATCTTAATCTAAAGTATTGTTAGGAATAAACACAATTTCCTCATTTTTAATGAGCAGTATTTTGTAATTATGCAGGCTGCATAAGCCCTGATCTTGTGGGAATACAAAGACTCTGTCTTGTGATTTGGCAGGTATGAGTACTTTCAGAATTCTTTGTTTGTTTGTTTAATCAATGTATGCTTGACTATATCTAAAATGTTGAAGGCAAACAGAATCCCACAGTAAGGCCATAATAAACCAAAGTTACACTTGTACCAAGAGAAGGATTTTTATAATACTTTTTTTTTTAAAAAAATAGTCGATTTTAATAAATTACCCTTGTTTTTAATAACTTGCTTGGTCATCATAAATCGTATTCAGGTGTTTCCTTAGCGTGGAGGTCAACTGCTTGAAGAGGAGCCTTATGCATTTCTGGAGGCTCCACATGCGAGCCAGAATTCTGGAACCATCAGCATTGTGGCTCGTGTGGGGAGCCACAAAGGATAACCGAGGCTCTGCTCTTCAGACAGTCTCACTCCACGTGTAGAGAAGGAGAGGGCTGTGGCTGGAACACTCCCTCCTCTCACGTGTTTGCCCTATTCAGGTGCAGATCACTTAAATAGGGCTACAGTCAACCAAGATTGTAATGCAACTGACTGAGAGGTCTGGTGAAGGATGGACAGATTCTGTGCCTTGGTTTCTGTGCTAGCTATAGAGGAAGGAAGGTCTCTTCTATCACAGCCAGCAGAGAAACACAGGGTGCTGGCTTTGGGGAGATGGATCACTCTGTCCTTCTTCTGCCATTCTGCTTGGCAGAAGACTTTTCCTTTCCTTTTTCTTTTTTTTACTAGCCTACTATGAGGCTAGTTGCTTGTATTCCCATGCTGGCTGCCAAGGGGGATGTTCCTCGTCCTCCCTGTCGACCTGAAAACACAACATAGAATCTACATGGAAATACTAGTAGTTAGAACAAAGGACTCTAACTTGGGGTTCATCTACACCAAGCAGAATATTGCACTATGAAAGTGGTATGAATGTGGTATATAAAAGGCAGGAGCCACACTACTGCTTTATAGCGGTATTGAAGTGCACTGACAACTGTTGGGGCCCTTTTACATATACTGTAAAATATACCACCTTCATACCGCTACAGCACCATGTACATTGATGGTGCTATATAAATAAATAAATAATAATAATATATCCTGCTTGGTGTAGATTAGGCCATTGATTCAGTTGCCCGGATGGATGGAAATATACCGGTTCTGGAGCCCATTGTATTTAGACTTGTACCACATCTATTGGCCTGCTCTTTGCTGGTTTGCTCCTCTTTTCTTTCTTCTGTTCTACAGTTTCTCTTCTTCTTTGAGTTCAGCTTAATTTGTTTCTTCTCCCATTCCCTCAGGGTGAGAAGTTTCCTCAGACGCCCATCTGGTGGCAGTAGGAGAAGGGAGGGGGCCACCACCACTGATGCTAGATGGTGGCAGCTGCGGTGGCACCATCTAGCATCATCTAGCAATGGTGGCACGTTGTGTCTGCTTATTCTCCCCCTGCCTCAGGGAATCTTCCTACATTCCTAGGAACAGATTAAAATTAACTGGAGATGCAAAGGAACGGAAAGAGAGTGAGGTGCACATGCAAGCTTGGAGGCCTGACTATGGAGCTTGGCAGTTAGAACATCTTTCTAGATTGGGCCTTTGCACTCATGCATGTATCTGCCTCTCTTTGCTTTCCATTGCACAAGTATACAGGAAAGAAACTGGAAATTCCAGGAGCGAAGGACTCCCTCAGGTGCTGAGCCCAGTTAACTACATCATTCATAAAGGAATGTGGCAGAAGAGGTAGATGTAGCAATATAAAAGAAGCATTGGATTCAGCCTAAGTGGGTTGTGCTTTCTGGGAGGAACCAGGAAGTCATTGAGGACAACACCCAGTGCTTCTGGCCTGAGGTGAGAGAGGCTACAGCCTAAGGGAGCTCAGTGAAAAGGCTTTGTTTAAATAAAACTTAGGTTTGCTTGGAAGGCAGAGTCTGTGTGTTGCAGTACACCAACATTGAAACAATGGACTGTAATTCATGTAATTAGGGTTTATAGATCAAAACGATTAACATACTTAAGTGTATATATCAATGAGCTGGGAAGAATGGAATGCAGAACTCTACAATGCATATTCAAAGCCAAAATAATTAGTTGTAATAATATAATCCAACCTTGTTACGACACAGGACATTCAGTTAAAAAAAAAAGGCTTTGTAATAATGGTTGAAGGACTCTTTCTTTTGAAAGAAGTGGACATTATTGCTTCATACCAAATCGGGCATAAGTGCTGATATTCTGGACTGCTGATGTTTTTGCAAATGCTTGAAGGATTTTCAAGGTTGGGTTTTTTTGTTTTTTTTTGCGGGGGAGTTGAATGAATGAATGAATAAAACCGTTCATTAGTTCTGTTTACCATAACGAATGGATCAGAACTTAACTTAGACATATAGCAGACTTATGTGTTAGAGAGAGTGGTGATATTATGAGTTTTTGAAAAGGTGTGAAAGGAAGGGAGAGGCAATAATCTTCCATTGCATAAAGGTTGCCTCTGTTTCATTCACTTACTTTGGCACTCCTTTCCATTTCAGTTGAAGTTGGTGGGCACTGAGCCATAAGCACCAATAGATGTATGTGTGTTCACACTGCCATTTTTGCTTCTGTAGATAATGGTGATATAACATGCTATCTTTATTTTTAAATTAGTTTCAAACATTTTTAAAATGGTTATTTCCAGTGGAACTGCAAGCTCTTAAATATATATATATATATACTTGTGTTTCCAAATTTGTCTTTTTGAGGCTGCCACCCTGTGTGCCACACTTATTGGGGAGTACTATAAGCAGGGTCAGATCATGGCTGTGATAGGACCTGGACTAGCAGGCTGTAGTTTACCCCTTATTCTGCCCCAATTCTGAGCTCAGACATACTTGCTTGCACACGTACAGTCAACGAAAACCATGTTATGTACAGCAACAACATGGGTACAGGAGGGGGGAATTACATATCTTATTGGAAAATCCTCTTCAGTGCTTCCCCAGAAGCAAAATATTCTAAAGCCATCTCACACATTAATCACGTAAACACCCCACCCCTGATGTCAATCATGTCCCCCAGCCTTGCTCCCTACATCCACACATTTCTCCACAGGGGAGACCTGTGTGGGTGAGCTTCCCCCAATGCAGCCCTTCACACTCGACATGTGGACATTGGGAGCAGAACTGAGAAGGCCAGTCGAGTGGGGCAAGCAGTGGGGCTCTGTGGCTTCTTGAACTAGGGGTGACCCCCCTCCCACAATTAACACCTGAAGAAGGCTTAACGTGTCATCAAATGGTACATTTTGGGCGAACCAGTTTCCTCATTTGGAGTTTTTCTTTGCTATGGCACTGCACACCAAGTTAAGAGGTTTCATTCAAATGCATATCAGGTAGTGTCCAAAATATTTTATTAACCAAAATAGCAGTGATTTTTTAAAAATAATATATTATTAAAAAAGGCTTGTGTATTTAAAAGTGTCTGGAATGCCAGCCCAACCGTCTCTGAGCAGTGGGCTCTGAATCAAAAGTGTAGACTCTCTCTTGTGCACATGAGCAGTAAATGCAGTCTGTAGTAAATACATCACACAATAAAACATGGCAGAAACGAAATACTGTGCTGTAGGAACTAATTGATACCTGTGTCATATTTTGGAGGTGGTCCTTGTATACTCATGAACCCCTTAAGGGCCCGTGCCTTAAACCAGGCTTAAATGCAAGTATTATCAGTGGTGTAGTGGAACAAGGGCTCACAGAGATGCAGTGTTGGCACTTTTTGACTAGCAGGGATGCTGACATCAACTGGTATGTTCCAGGCCGGGCTATCAGATCCATGGGTTTCAGACCCTCATGGATTGCAGTGTCCTGGTATCATACATTTCAGGACCTTGTCCCTCAACTGTGGAATTCACTCCCCCTGCGGCTGCACTTAACCGAGGGTTTAGAGGTGTTCAACAAAGGTTTGAAAACCTTTCTCTTTGAATAGAGGGGGTTGGCTGGTTGTTCCTGAGGTAGAGCATGCTGATGGTCCTTGTGGTGGCCACTACAGTGCTTTGTAACAAACCACTATATAAATTGTTGTTGTTGTTGTTGTCATTGTCATCTGCCCCCTCTTCCAGAACTCCCTGTTCCTTCTGAGACTAGCTGCAGTCCTCAGAGTACCTGGTGGGAAATTTTCTCAACAATATACTGTTCCATGTTGTAATGACAAATGCTTTGGGGTATCTTGATCTTGAATGAGGAATTAACACCAGTTACACAGACCTGCCCTGGATGGAGATGAAAACTGCTAGAACTGTTTTGTTTCTATGATCAACACAGCTGCCTGAATTTTTGGACTGGCCTTGGGGACATAGCTATTGGCCTTTTGTAATGTACACCTGCACTTCTGAATTTACCACTTACACCACTGAATATCATTGAACTCTGTGGCATTGGGTTCTAAACCAGGAACTAGTATTGGAAGTGTTCCAAATGAAAATGCATACAACTGGACTGTTAGTAACAGAGCAAGCTAGTAGATAAAGATCGCCTATAAAGAGAGATGCACTACAGCACAGAAAACTGTTTGTGTTTTTTATAATAAATTTGAGGGCAGTGCTTCAAATCTACAGATGCAGACATGAAGCACAGTAAACTGTAAACATACAGTTATTTTATGAAATAGATTGGAAACCCAAATGTCAAGTTCAGTTTAAATAATTGTTTCCTCAAGGATCTTTGCAGTTTGACCTTTTGATTTCATTTCTGTGGACTTCTCTGCCACAAGTCTTTCCAAACTAACACACCACCATCTGTTAGTGCATTTTGTATTGCTCAAGCAATTGCGAGTGGAGAAAGAAGCATGGAATAAAGACACAGACACCAGAGCTTGGGATAAACCAGGGCCTCTTTATTTAAATAAGGAAACTTTACCCTACAGGAATCTATTAGATTCTTTCTTCAGGCACTTAGCTTGCCATTATGGGTGAGCCACTCCCCAAAGCCAGGAGTTTGGTAAACCTGGCCCCTCTCTTATGTGACACTTTGAAAGTGTGGGGAGAACAGCCTGCGTCATCGCCATTCAGTGCTGCACAGCTCCAAGTAGATGAGACAGGAAGGTCCCCAAAGACAAACCATACCCTGACACGAGAGCTGCACTGCTCCCGAGGAGCAGGACCTCCGGATATGCCAAACACCACAAAGTGCCAGAGGGCTCACCGCCCCTATTGTAAGATCGTGCAGATTCCCGCACACCCCTGTCAATCCCATCCACCTATTTACTCACCCTTCGCTAATCATAATTCCAGTATGGAGTAGGCAAAAAAGCTGTACACAATTGTGAATTCATGGCAGGTAAAATTCCCACTCAGCCCCCCCTTCAAAGGAGGTGACTGGCTAATCCCATACTAGTTAAACGGAGGGAGGGTGGGAGCCAGAAATGAAAGCGGCCGAGCTTCTGTGGGGGCTGGCCTTTATAGGCTCTGCCCCAGCCATGTCACATGGCCCTTGCATGTGGAATGTCTTTCCTCCGCTCCTTCCCACCCGCAAAAGCCGCCCCCCACCCAAGCCGTTCTGGATGGGCGGGAAGTGGACATGTGCTTAGACCCTTTTAAATAACAAAACAGTGAAAACGGCTTTTGGCAGATAGGTTGCTAATGTATGCATGTTTTCTAAATTGCATAATATGGTTTCATAAGCTCACCAAAGAGCCAAGTAATTTAAATTATTTTTCTATCAATGTTTTTATCAAACATTTACTGAAAGTGGTTCCTATTTTTCTTCTGCAAACAATGCTGAAATCTGTATAAGAATTGCACAGCTAATTCCAGAGTTTTGAATGTTAATTATTCCAGTGTTGTTTTTGTTTTGTGTGTGTGGGTGGGTGTCTGAAAATATTTCAGAAGATAATCCCATACATTTAAAAGAATTGATTCTTGTGCCTTCAGAATGTATTGGGTTATTAAAATGGCTGTGTCTATTTTATGTTCAAAAAATCCTAGGTTATTGTTGTCAGACTGGTGCAACCTAATGACACATTTAGGAAGTCTTAGGAAGATTTGAAGTATAAGATGGCAAGAGAGCAAGCAGTGGACGACTTAAAGTCAATCTGATTGATGACTAGTCAGAGTCCATTATCAAGCCTGCTTAATTGCTGTGTTTGAGCAATCATATCATAGCTAAATAAGAAGAAATATGAATGAACCTTGTGCCTGCAAATACAGCCTCCTCCTTTCTCAGTACACCACATTGGTTCCCCAGTTATAGGGGCATTTTCAATTGAGGTTCAAACATGATTTTAGCACTGAGACTGCTTTGTTCGCTCACTGCAAACTTAATGGAGCGTGTTCAGCGGAGGGCAACCAGGATGATCAGGGGTCTGGAAACAAAGCCCTATGAGGAGAGACTGAAAGAACTGGGCATGTTTAGCCTGGAGAAGAGAAGACTGAGGGGAGACATGATAGAACTCTTCAAATACTTAAAAGGTTGTCACACAGAGGAGGGTCAAGATCTCTTCTCGATCATCCCAGAGTGCAGGACATGACTAATGGGCTCAAGTTACAGGAAGCCAGATTCTGGCTGGACATCAGGAAAAACTTCCTGACTGTTAGAGCAGTATGAGAATGGAACCAGTTACCTGGGGAAGTTGTGGGCTCTCCCACTCTAGAGGCATTCAAGAGGCAGCTGGACAGCCATCTGTCAGGTATGCTTTAAGGTGGTTTCCTCCATTGAGCAGGGGGTTGGACTCGATGGCCTTATAGCCCCCTTCCAGCTCTACTATTCTATGATTCTATGATACTCAGTTGGTTCATTTGCCCAAAGAAGTGGCATACATACTATGCTAGATGGAGTTCTATTCCTCTGAAAGACAGATTCATAGCTTGGGATGTTCCTTGATCCACTAGAAGTGCACCTTCCTTCTGTGCCATGAAGTGCCATTTACCAGCTTAGATTGGCATACCAGCTGTAGTCTTATCTGCGCAGAGATAGCTGGCCTCAGTTAACTTCCAGGTTAGACTGTTGAAATGCATTATGCATGGGACTGCCATTGAAGGCTGTTCAGAAGTTGCTGTTAGTGCAGGACTAACTGAGAATGGATGTTTTGATCATATTAAGCCTGTGCTATGCAAACTGGTCACCTTAAGTGCTCAAAGTGACCTCAGTGATGAGACATGCTCCTCCTCCATTGGATAGGGACTTAGAGGAGAGGTCCCAACAAGCATAGCCATTGACAGTGAGCCCTAAACATACCAGTGGACCAAGAATACTGGGTTTTGATATCAGGGCATACGAGGGAGGAAGATACTGGTAGAGCAATGTTAGTGAAGATCTCTGTGCCAGCAGTAGAACAGAGCCTCCAAAGGAGAAAGATTAAGGAGGCAATGTTTATTGATAAACTGAAAACTTCTTTCTGTGTAAAGGATGAGATGAAACAAGCCATGATGTTCACTAATGCGGTTTGATTGGCTGTTGAATACAAGTATTGATTGATAATCCATGTTACCCTCATTGAGGTATGGCCTGTTTGTGATTGGTTCTGGATCAGTTTATAAGTGGTATTCAATAAACAAAAAACCTACAGTTTACAAAACAACGTTAAAGGCTCTACAGTTTTCAACCAAACTCCAAAAAGCAGGGAAATTGGGAGTTAAGGCTCACAGGCCTATAACGCCACATCCTCCCTAAGGAGGCAGAAAGTGCCAGTGAAATTCTCATTCTCCCTAAGCAGATATAAACCATGAGGACAGGATGGAGAATAGGATATGCAGAGGTGACTGTGGGGTTGTGGAAAACTGATGACGAACAACTTAGGGCCACCTACTTCTCTTTTTTTGTTTATTTATTTATTTATTACATTTCTATATCGCCCAATAGCTGGAGCTCTCTGGGCGGTTTAGAGCAGCCCTTCCCCAACCTGGTGCCCTCCAAAGGTGTTGGACTACAACTCCCATCATTGCAAGTCAGTATGTCCCATGGACAGGAATGCTGCGACTTGTACTCTCAAACATGTGGAGAGGTGACTGTGGGGTTCTGGAAAACTGATTGGGGAATGCTGTTCTAGGGCAAGGGCAGGCAAAATGTAGCTCTCTAGATGTTTTGGCATTCAACTCATAGAAGTCTCTGTCTGCATGGACAGTGATCAAGAATGCTGCGAATGCTGTGACCGCAGAGGATTTTTCTTAGGTGTTCAGCAGTGTGAGATCAAAGGCAGAGCTACCACCTAATAGATTCATGTGTAAGGAAGGATTATTTTAAAAACTATTGATGAAAATGATTTTTGTCCTCACCATAACATGGGAGTTGCAGCGCAGCACATCTGGAGAGTACTAGGCTGGAGAAGGATGGTTTATACTTGGATCCTATACGTGTCTTCTCAGAAGCCAGTGCCACTGAGTTTACTAGGGCTTCCCCCCAAGTGGTGTAGGATTGCAAACTAATCTCATCTGAAAGGAGTTCAAGACACCCAAACTAATCCTTTTCTGTTCCTCTGTCACTCTGATGAGATGATGTATTGTGGAGGGATTGTGGGGAGTGAACAGTATATTTTGTATGAACACATTTTAAGAAAAAACATTGGTTCTTTGAAGGGCAGGGTATTTACCAAAAGCTGAAAGTGCTAGCTCTTGCTCTGGTTCTACATTTCCAACAAATAGTGCCCCTTCTGTTATCATTCGTGCTGCTCTATGCGAGATGTATGTGAGAAAAAAAATATTGCGCAACCCCTGTATTTGGTAAGGATATAGAACAGCATTCCCTATCCTAGCTTTCCTGACCATGGGACATACTGACTTGCAATGATGGGAGTTGTAGTCCAACACCTTTGGAGGGCACCAGGTTGGGGAAGGACTGCTCTAAACAAAAAAAGAGAAGTAGGTGGCCCTAAGTTGTTCGTCATCAGTTTTCCACAACCCCACAGTCACCTCTGCATATCCTATTCTCCATCCTGTCCTCATGGTTTATATCTGCTTTGGGAGAATGAGAATTTCACTGGCACTTTCTGCCTCCTTAGGGAGGATGTGGCGTTATAGGCCTGTGAGCCTTAACTCCCAATTTCCCTGCTTTTTGGAGTTTGGTTGAAAACTGTAGAGCTTTTAATGTTGTTTTGTAAACCATAGGTTTTTTGTTTATTGAATATTCTTTACTTTGATTTAAGAAGTATGCACCAGCACTTCAAACACATACACATACACACCTCCCTCTTCACAATCACAGACACACAACAAAGTCAATCAAACCCCTACCTGAGACAGCTAGGTTTTCTTTTTCCTTGGAGGCCACGGAAGGGCCTCCCTCCAAGCAAGGCAGATAGTTTCTCTCTCCCGCCCTGGCCACCACAGCACTGTTGGGAAGGAGAGGGCCCAGACAGGGCCTTGGCTTATCTGCAGAAGGAAATGGCTCCTAAATGAGCCAGGCGGCCATCTTATTTCAGCCAGGCAGCCATCTTATTTCCAACATTCCAATCTATTTGAGACAGGAGGGAGGGGGGAGAGCGACACTACTGAGCATGCTCCATTTAGGAGTTATGAGTCTGTACTCAATTTAATGGGGCAAAGAAATGTACATTAAAAAACAATGGAAGCGAATTTTGAAAAAAGACCCATTCCACCAACTAGAAGGACAGGGGGACAAGATCCCACTACTGGTTTGAAGGGTAAGGGTCCCAATTAGGAGCTTTTAGTGAGCAAAAAAATCATCGCCACCCGGAAATAGAAAGCCATTTTGAGCCAGAGAGGTTTTCCCCATTTTTGTACTTTGAACTGCCATCCTGCCCTCGATATTTCACAAATCTTCTTGAAACGCGCAGGGTATGTAAAACCAGCATTTCTTTCTGGCAGGTCTCCGTTTCAGAAAGATTGGTGAAACATTTTCCATTTTATGAACGTCAGAATGACCCACCCCCAATTTTGGCCTTAACATGGTGGAATGCTCTTTTCACCGATCACCTATAACACAGGGAAACACTCCCGTGTTTCCCTGTAATTTTAGCATACTCTCGTTTGTGACCAAAGCTGATGTTTTATACCAAAACGTTTCACATTTTATAATCTGTTTATATATCCATATGTTTAAAATTTTAAAAGCTATAAAGATCTATAAACTGGATAAACTACCAGTCGTCATTAGTTTCATTTTTGGAGTGCCAGGACAGTTTGCTTGAGTTCTAAACCATTGTATGTTTTTCTCAAAAATCCATCCAACAGGCATTATAAATACAGGTAGCACTCCCTTCCAATTGGTATTTCTGGACAGTACCCATTCCTATCGGTCAGGTTTGCAGAAGAACATTTCTTTTATGCCGACCATCTAAAAATGCACTGTGCCATCTCAGCATGTACACCCCACTGGAATAATTGCAACATAAGCACTTAATTGCATTCTTAACTCTCCTTGATTTCAACAGGATTTTAGCAAACTTAATGTATTCTGGATTACATATCTTATATTTGAATTAAAGGCTTAATTGGATGACTACTTGGCAATCATAGATTGTAAATCCTTTCTAATACAAATTCTGCTTGTCGTTGTAGGTGTGGTTACAAAAGTACGGCTATCTTCCACCAACTGACCCCAGAATGTCGGTGTTGCGCACTGCAGAGACAATGAAATCTGCGATAGCTGCTATGCAGCAGTTCTATGGCATTAACATGACAGGAAAAGTGGACAGGAATACAATCGAGTAAGTAAATGTTGTAGGGCCACTCTTTCCTTTTTAAATTCCAGCTAACTAAATATCTCAGCAGCTCTAAATGTTCTGTCAGTCTGAATACGAGCTAGAATGCTTTTTCTTTTTAATCATCTACCAGAAAATAAGGGAACCTAAGAACTATAGGATGCAAGTAAACTACAGTAAGAGTCCATTTCATAAGAAAAGAGAAAGGAAAGGTATGGAAAAAGTTTTTGAAAGTCAACGTTAACCACCCCACCCCAATCATGTTTGTCTTGAAATGAATATAAAGTCGGAATTAGCAAATAGAGACAGACTGGAAATGAAGATATTGGTCATGTAGAAAAGTCTGTTTGGTATTCAAAACAATGTACCGTATTTTCCGGCATATAAGACGACTGGGCGTATAAGAGGACCCCCAACTTTTCCAGTTAAAATATTGAGTTTGGGATATACTCGCCGTATAAGACTCCTCCTCTTCCAACGCACACCAAATAAAAATTAAAAAAACATCAGATTTGATTTCAATCCTATTACCTTCTTCTCTGCCTCTCAGATCTCACACACACGCATGCGCGCGCGCGCACACACAGAACATAGACCTCCGTCAGGAGTTGCTCGCCCCCCCTCGCTCTCCTCCTTCCTTCCCTCCCTCTCTCTCTCTCTCTCTCTCTCTCTCTCTCTCTCTCTCTCTCTCTCACACACACACACACACACACACACACACGCGCGCACACACACACAGAACACAGACCTCCGTCAGGAGTTGCTCGCCCCCCCTCGCTCTCCTCCTTCCTTCCCTCCCTCGCGCTCTCTCTCTCTCACACACACACACACACACACACACACACGCGCGCACACACACACAGAACACAGACCTCCGTCAGGAGTTGCTCGCCCTCCCTCGCTCTCCTCCTTCCTTCCCTCCCTCGCGCTCTCTCACTCGCTTTCTCTCTCTCTCACACACACACACGCACACACACACAGAACACAGACCTCCGTCAGGAGTTGCTCGCCCCCCCCTCGCTCTCCTCCTTCCTTCCCTCCCTCGCGCTCTCTCGCTCGCTCGCTCGCTTTCTCTCTCTCTCTCTCACACACACACACGCACACACACACAGAACTCAGGAGCTCGCGCTCCCTTTGCCTGCCTCAACCCCCCCCCCCCCCCGACACCCTCAGAACCCAAACAGTAAGTTTGGAAGTTACAGCACCCGCCCTAGACACCCGGCGTATAAGACGACCCCCGACTTTTGAGAAGATTTTCCTGGGTTAAAAAGTCGTCCTATACGCCGGAAAATACGGTATGTTTGAGATACGTAAAATTTTGCTGCATTATTAACTAGGGTGATTATGAGGCACTGTACAAACAACAAAACTATAAATGAAACAACTGCGGAGGAATTTGTAAATGTAGGCACTTATTTCTGGCCTCCACCAACCTCTCTCTCCTTAGTCTCTACCAGACTGAAAGGATTTTTGAGAGGGGCTGGGTTAGTCCAACCTTCCCTCTCTTGGTGCCCTCCAGGTGTGTTGGACTACAAAGTACATCATTCCCAGACAGGCTTCCTGAGGTTTACAAGACTTATACTCCCAACACAGCTGGAATTCACCAGGAAGGGGAAGGCTTGAGTTATTCACTCCCTAGCAGGCTTTGGAGATATTCAGAAGCAATGAGAGAGTGTCTTACTATTTGGGTCCATAATCAAGTGCAAAGTGAGACTCAACCTTCCCATGAATTCTCTGTGCATACCAGAGAACTCAGGGGAGGGCTTTGAGATGCCTGGTTATGTGACATAATGTATTTACATATAATATATATATATGGTAATATTGTCACTGTCAATTATATAGAGTGAATTCGGTAAGTGGGTTAAGGGGAGGGGGAGAGAGTGAATCGAATGTTGTTGACTGATTGGTGGAGAGTATGAGGTGACAGTGTTTTAAATATGAATGTCTGTAGTTAGTGAGTTAGTTAGTGTCGGAAAGTGCCAGGACGAGTTGTTTGTTATTTTGGAGTTAGAGGTTGAGGAAGGAGTTGAGAATAGGGTAGGAATATTATTATTATTATTATTATTAATAATAATAATAATAATAATAATAATAATAATATACAATAACTTCAGTGCTTTATTGAACATTCACAAATACATCTTTTCTACTGTTTTAAAGTGTTATTAATAAATAATAATTTATTTTGTTCATCAATGTTCAGTATGGCATCTATCATTCAAGATAGTCAATATGAGACAAAAGGTATAGTATTGGAAATATTTGATGGCAGAGGTATTGAAAGCCATCAAAGTCTTTTAGGAGAAGCAGTATTTCCTTGATCGGGGCTTGAAAATGTATATGGGGCAAGATTTGAAGTGAAAGGATAACCCCCCTGTTACCCACCACAAACCAATAGCCTCAGGGAAGGGATCCCTGTGGGAGGAATATGACAGGCTTCTATCAGTCACTCCTACCAGACATGACGCAAAAACACTCCTTCAATTCTGTGCAGTGTGCACAGAAGGTTGAAACGGCATTCTGCTGTCAAAAGCTCATTCATGTTTGCTTAACTGAAAACCTTGTCTCTAATCTAAACCCTGCCTAATAAATCCTGAATTATGTTGCTGAAATCTAGACTTCTAAGAGGGCAGCTAATCGATTCTGATTCTAAAACTAAGGTGATGCCTGTTGCTGGATTCTCTAAATTCCTAAAGTTCAGGGATGTCTGACCCATTCACCTTCCCTAAGGGCACCCACAAGGCCTTCTTGCCTTTATTGGTTTTCTGTGGAATAATGCATGAGCAAGTGGAATGAAATGATTTTTCCAATCCGAGATTGGCATCAGCAGTTTCAGGAGTGTGCTTTCTGAACTGCTATGTGAGTTGGAGAAGAAGCAAAATTTCCTGCCCTCACCATCATTTAACAGCCCCCTCCCACCAAACAAATTACAAAAGGGAATCCGTTTTGGAGACAGGAAAGGAAAGGAAATGCACTTTTTTCCTGAGTTTTGAAATAGGATATGGAACTATTTTACTTTAATGAATCACAGGATGCTTTCTAAGATGTCTTTGTATATTCTGCCTGTTATATGTTTTTATGGTTTAAAATTTTATATACTATTTTTAATGTTTTAATTTTTTGTAAACCGCCCAGAGAGCTTCGGCTGTGGGGCAGTATAGAAATGTAATAAATAATAATGATGATGATAATAATAATAATTCCTTCTTTTCATTTCTCCTCTTTTCTGCTCTGAATCACTTTCTGATAACATGTGGGTATTTTATATGTACATCTTAATTGCATTTTTAACGTTTTAACACTAAAACATTAGGGAGCGAAACACAATTTGCATTTTGAATGCCACATTTTTGTCAGACATGGATTCAGCCAGAACTCTTGCTGATCATGTTGTGCTGGAGACTTTCAGCTTTTACGACCTGAGGAAGTGAACAAGCTACTTTGAGAGAGGTGGGCATCAACTTCACAGTCATGCGGTTATTGGAGTTGCTGAGAGGCTTTGGCATCCCAGCAGAACTTGCTCTTTGGATCCTTGCCTTTCCTGGCTAATAAAATCTGCCAGATCTGGGCTGGTTGTGTGGCCCCTAGAAGTGATAATTGCTTCCTTTAAGATTAGAGGAATAGTGTCAGCTACCTTTAAACTGAAACTGGAGCTCCAGTAACAAGGCTGACTCAGAGGTGGGCTACTTCCAGAAGTTGGGGAGCTGCATTAATCCCCAGATCCCACCAGGAGCTGTACCCCTTTCCTTGGTGTGCCACCGAATATGCTGCTGAAATTCAGTGACACTGCAGCAGTGGGAAAAGGGAGCTGTTTTTCTTTAGAGTAGCCCCATTTGGCTGCCACACCACTGAAAGTTTGTGGCAAACTGCAAACTGATGTTTTTAAAAGGAGGCTTCCCCCCTCAATTTTGGCAGCAGGGGCACAGGGCAGGATGGGGGTGCCGTAAAGGCCGGGGGTGGGGAGTGCATGGAGTCTGCAGGCTGCTTGTTGCCTACACCTGCTTTAACATTTCATCATTTCTAGTCCTTATGGAATTGTATATACCTGCGTCCTTCAAGCCCCCTAAACAAAACAATGTCATACAATTTGATCAGTTGTCTCCAAGCTTTTCAGCTTGATTTAATGTGTGGAAACCTAAGAAATTGTAACAAATGAAAAGAGAGTAGTGAAAACATTTTACAACCATCTGGTATGCATTTTTATCAAGGCAATATTAATTTTAAAAATGTGTGCCTCAGTTAGGAAGATAACCATAAGATATTATCAATTATGCCTTGGCTAGAGTACTGATAATGCTAGGAGTAAACCTGTACTCTATTAGAAAGCTACAGTATGTTTAACCAGTAAACATCTATTTCTTTTAACTCTATTTTTTTCTCATGAAATGTAATGCTTATAAAGCTTTTCTACAAATCTGCATTTGAGGGCCTGGATCCTTGTCATACTGGATTCAGCATACTGTGTGTTTATAGTTTTTATATCAGGGGCAGGTGAGGTGTAGTGGAAGCTTTTGAATTATTATTACTATTATTATTATTATTATTAATATTAATAATAATAATAATAATAATAATTTCCTTTTTGCCAGGTTAAGACTTTCCTCTTTGCCCAGACATATGGCGGCACATCCTAATTACCCACATGTTTAGTTTTTAATCGGTTTTTAATCCTTTATGTGTGTATGTTCTGTGTTTTAGAGTTTTAAATTTTGTATACTTGTTTTTACCTCAATTTTAGAATTTCTGTAAACCGCCCAGAGAGCCCTGGCTATGGGAGTGGTATATAAGTGTAATAAATAATAAATAAATAAATAAATAAATTTCTTTCCCGCCTCTCCACTTGGATCGAGGCGGGGAACAACGGTGAATATAAAACACATAAAAACTGATTAAAAACATAGTATACATGATTAAAACATCCTTAAAACATCCTAAAATGGCTAATAGAGACAGGCTCCACTGGAATTTCTGTGTATGATGCCACCAACTTGAGGGATGTTTTTGCCAGATGAACTTTGTGCATGATCCCAAGGGGTCTGACGTCGTGTAATGAGAAGTCTGTATTCCTCTTATTTTGTGCCTAATTAAAATCTACTAAATTAAAGAGGTAAATCCATTCTTATCAATGGACTTTGAAAATGGGAAATGACATAGATTTGAACAATGCAGGGGAACCTGAAAGGAAGCAAAACTTTAATTTAGCAATCCAGCATTTTTCATACTTAGATCTAATCCTGCCCTATCTGTGGGGCTTTCTTAATTTTTCTTTATTCTTCTTCAGCCTATGTTTTTGTATCCCTTTTTAACGGCTTTTTAAAATTATTGGAACATTTGCAGCGGAGAATATTTTTGCAAAAGGAACACCTATCTGCATAAAATCTGAATACACTGATGGATATGCACATTTAGAAGGAATGACTTGGATCTATTTAAATTTCACAGGAGGCAATGCTGGACTATTAATTTCTCTTCCAAATAATCACAGACCAATTCAGTTCCTCAATTAATTTGCACCATGACCCAGATCATCCCAAACAAATGGAAAAACCTTGTGATGAACTCAATGTGCAAGGGAAGACTTCTTGGAGAAGGTGTTAAATCATGTGGAAAGGGAAGAATTTACTCTTCTTTCCCCAGCTGCAACTACCCTCTTGGAAATTGCCCTCTCCATGGTAATTAGCTACCTAGGGAGGCTGTGGGCTTTCCCACACTAGAGGCATTCAAGATGCAGCTGGACAACCATCTGTCAGGGATGCTTTAAGGTGGATTCCTGCATTGAGCAGGGGGTTGGACTCGATGGCCTTATAGGCCCTTTCCAACTCTACTATTCTATGATTCTATGACTATAACAATTTCACAGACTGTGAAAGGAAGACTGCTTTGAACTGGGGTTTAACATTCAATTTTAAATAGTTTTGCTTCTATATGTGAAAACAGCACATATTTGGCTGTTGTAGCATTTGCTATGCTTCAGTCTTCCTAAGCGCTTTTTCTGCTGATGTGGTTTTAGGATCTGGCTGTGTGTAAGAAAGGGATGGGAGGGAGAAAGAGAGAAATTTAAAGAACATAAAGAATGAAGATAGCTGTGCTGCTCTGAGTGAAAATGCAAAATCCAGGAGGGTGGGGAAATCCAAAATCCAAGGTATTGCCTAACTATGGATTCTGAATTTGTTTATGTGGGTTTTGTAAAGAACTGTTTTTCTTGGTTATGCAGTGCGCTAATATCAATGTTAGGTACTGTACCAGCCTGGTGCCCTCCAAGTGTTTTGGATTAAAACTCTCATAGTCCCTGACCGTTGGCTATGCTAGCTGGGATTTATGTCAGTTGTTGTCTAAAACATCAGGGAACACCACTTAGCCCACCCCTGAGCTAGATAATGCTATGTCATAATAAAAGATCATGAAAGGTTATTAACCACCTTTGTAACCTTATATCTACAATTACAAACTCAGGACAAAGCCATCAGTGTATTGGGCATTTTAGGGATGAGGGTCTTTCACTTTCGCATTTGGTCAGACATTATGGAAAATTTAAAGTACTATGGCTAATCGGCATGAAAAAGAAAGGTCTCCCTGTACTAATCCCAAATTCTCTGTGAGGATTCTGAAATATTTAGAATAGCACCAAAACATTATTCCAAATATTTCCAGTAAGGTAAGAAAAGAGTATTATGTTGGCAATACATGCATACGAAAAAAGAATTCTCCTAAGAACAATGAAAAGCCTTTACTCTTGCTTAAAACAAACAGTAGTGAATGTCTGGTACAATTTGATGGATGATGCTTCGACCAGTGCAATTGAATGACAAGCAAACACACAGGAAGCTTGCAAGAGACAACCATTCTTTACTCTTAAGGATAACTGAAGTTGATTTTAAAAAGTTGCTTGGATTAGAAATAGTTCTAGTAATATGAAAGCATATTGAATGACACTTGAATATTGATTGCCTACCTGTGGATTCTGTCTTCTACACTAAATCCTTCTCTTGAGCACAAAACCCTTTACAATAAGAACAGTATTCTCTTCCCAACAAATCAAAACTTTGTCAAAAGCTTGACAAAGTCTGGGAGCTCTTTTAAACCCAGGCTTTGAAGCACAGGGTTGAAAATGGGCCATTTGGATTATTTACAGCTAGTATATGTATTATCTAAGGGAGCAAATGTTATTGTTCAACACAGATTGTCACTGATTTAGTTCGAAGAAGTCTTGTCCAGGCAGCAGCTTTCTGCTCTCCCATTTAGGTATTGAAACATATGACTCAGAAGACAGGAATGATGCTAGAGAAAAGTGAATTCCCTTTGTGTGCCCTGTGGCACACATTGGCTGTTAACTGGGCAGACTGAACAGTGCATACCAGTCTTTTTGGCCATGCATACTAGAAGAGACCAATATGGTCAGAAACATCCCAGTTTCATGTTTCCATTCTACACAGGGAAAACAATTGTATGGCGCCTAAACAGTGTCTGTGGGGGACATAGGATAGTTTGGATTCCTGGATCTGAGGTCAGTGCTCCGACCTCGGACCCAGGAATCCAAGCTTCCCTTTCCCCTTGCAGCTGGTCTGGAAAGAAGCATGTCGAGTGCCTCTCCAAAGTTGCAAATGTGACCTTGGAGGGAAGGTAAAGGGGTGTTCCCATGGGAGGGGAGGAGAAACAGGAGGCCCGCTTATGAGGAATATTCCAGCCTACTCCCTTCCTTATGGATAAGCTAGAGGGGTGAAAAAGCCTGTCTAGCTGAAATGCAGAGTGGGAGGAACATAGAAGCAAAGATTGCCTCCGCTGCATCTCTCGCTCTGCATTGGATGGCCATAAGCCTCTGAGTTCATAGGATTGCGCTCTTTGTGACTTAATGCAGATGTAACATAGGTTGCTCACTTAACGGAAGTTAGGAAATTGGGACTCGCCCATGGGATCATTGAATTGCTCTCCCTGCTTCTTGCCTTTACCGGGAAGGATTGGCAGAAGCTTTAATAGCACTTAAGCCTAATGAAGTTTCGTACTGTATGTGGACTGGAAGAAAAGTTAAAACCTGGGTTTCCAGTTTTAGTTAACCCTTGCTTAGTCAAATTAGGCCAAACAAACATTCTAGTAGTTAGGCGTAGTTTAACTCTGTGTGATAGGATAAGTTGTGTAAGTGTGATTGGCCGTGATTTGGATCAGGACCATGGCAGTCAGAGGGTGTTAAACCTTCCCCCCCCCCACACACACACTCATTTCCCCCCTCAAATTTCACCCTTCTCATGAGGGGAGACGGTTAAAAATAGGGAAAATTGTCCATTGGAATCATTTTTAGCCTCCCCTCATGGGAGGTGGAATTTCTGGGGGGAAATGATTGGGGGGGGGGAATATTTAACACTCCCCGCCTTGATTGCCATGGTCCCAATCTGAATTGGGGCTGCAGACACTTAACATCAGCGTAGGGAAACCTTTAGTTTGGGCCTTCACCACAGTTAATGTTATTTCCAGTGTCACCACAGTTAAAGTGAGATCAGGACTTGTTCAAGACATCTTGCTGCTTGAGTAAAAGGACGAGATGATTCCTCCACCAGTTCCATATGGAAAAGCCAACCAAACTAGCAATTTTATCTTACTTCAACTCTGGCAACAGGACAATGTTCCTCACAACGCCTGGAGAGGCAGGCTAGCTGTGTGAGGGTGGGTGGCGGTGGCAAGGCAGGTCCCATGGCACACATGGCTCTGTCCTGACACCTTTCTCCATCTCTCAGCAACTGCCATGTCAGGTGGCTTCTTCACTCTGCCAAACGGGAGGATGGGAAATACATTACACAGCTTTAGTTTTAATATGCTGGAGTTCACATTAAGGACCTTACACACATGAGGATTAAGGTGCTGTTTGCATATCCGGTGTATTTAACACAAATGCAGATCCTTCTTATTTTGCTAGGCTTTTCATTGACTTTCATTGCAACCTGCCTGTGGCTTGTTTTAATGCTTTCTGGGTTTTATAATGCAGTTGTTGTTTTTAATGTTTTTAACTGCTTTTTGAAGGCGAAAAGGAGGAAAAGGTTCTATAAAGGTTTTATAAATAAATGCACTCTGCAGTTGGGAGAGGGTGGCTGGGGAAGACGGTTGCAGGTGCAAAAGCATCTTGGATATCTTCTTTAGAGTTCTGGCTGAAACCCGGAGTGGATTCACCGTGCCATTGACATTGGAGCCACCAGCCTCAGCTCCTCTTTATTACATCTGCACTGAGCCTAAACATTGGTTGAATGAGTCTGAATGTTGTATGCTGCCTGAAAGGCATCCTATAAATATTCTAAATTAATCAATCAACCAATCAGATAATTACTTAAAAATTACTTTAAAATGCACACCTACAACATTTTGGAAGGATTTCTTACTGTGTTCCAGTGACAGGTTTTTCATGTGTAATATTTGTGTGTAGAGGATTTCTAACACAGGATAATAGTTCTGTTTTTGCTTTATCCCTTGCTTCTATCGTTTGATGTAGTGATATCACCTTAAGGTGAGAGCATCTGTCTTTTGTTATTTGATTACTTTAATGTGTTTTGAGTGCTGCTTCTCAGTGTAATATATGTATAGTTTAAATGCATGGAAATTGCATGCTATCCTAACATTTGCTCAAGCTCCTGGCAGATTGTGGTTATGTATGTTTGGTTTTAAAGATAACTCGTAACTCGTGCCTCTCTTTTTTTAACTAGCTGCAAATCAGAGTCATATTTGTGCAAGCAGAGGGAAAGGTTTAAGATTATATAGAGACTGCAAGAAAAAGCGCCAATTCTGTCTCATCTGAGCTATATATTCTTCAGTGATCGCAAATGTCTAGTTTCAGTGGATGTGACCTGTAGTTAACATATAAAAATAATTCCATTTTTGTAACAGTGTGTTTCTGCACCTTCAAAATGTTCAAATTGCTTTTGCTTAGAATTGGACATCTAAATATATATGAGGATTTAAATTAGTGGATTTAAAAGGTCAGTTAAAGCCAGTTCATTAATTCGCTTCTTACTCAGAGCTTTAGGTGCCAAAAGGATGGCTTCTAGGTTTTGACAGATGTGCTTATGCAGCATTATAGAGATAACCGTCAAGCCAAAGTTGGAGCTAGAAGTGGTTACACAATAGACTAAATATCACAAGGCCATGACCTCTTTTATGTACTTGAATTGTTCATGTACAGCACCGGGGTGGGGGAATCACCATAAGGCAATTGCTCATATTACACTCCTTGTACCTATCCAAACATAAGCCTTCTGTTGAGAAGTTGCAAGGCCTGTTTAAATTCATTGCCAGTCTCTTAATAGTCCATTCCATATGATAGGGCTGTTGTATTTCTATGCACTTAGGGTCCACCCTATGAAGTCATTACTTCATGGGCATGGCTTCATTCTGAAAATAGGAAGTCTCAGACCATTGGTCCATCTACCCCAGGACTAGCTATTCTTGATTGGCAGTGGTTTTCCAAGGCCTCAGGTAAGGGCCTCTCCTAGCCCTGCTTGCTGAGAGCCTTTTTTGATTGGTGCTCTGGGAATGAACCTTGGACTTTGTGCATTCAAAGCATGTGTTCTATCATTACTGAATTGTGGTCCTTTTCTTGCATAGGACTCTTCTACTCCTGAGATGGGGGCTGCTTGCTTGGGTGGGGAAGGCACTCCTGTTTGATTTGAAAGGAGTTGGTTTTCCTTCAAACCTGCAAGAAGACACTATCCTTTTTTCTTTTGTTCTTTCAAGTATATGGGACATTGCAAATAAAATAAATGTTTGTAAGAAGTGTCAAAGAAGAAGCTCCGTGCTTCATTTAAATATTTAGTAAACTTACTCCATGAGATTGTCTGTTTGTGGAGTGAACAATTAGAATGCACACCTAATATTTCCGGAATTTGATTGAACCCTTGCATTGCTATTACTGTAAATCTGCTATCAATTGTTTGTTGAAGAAAGGATCTGTTTTCTTTAGCACATGAATGGTTTCTTTGGAACATTCATTTTAAATTGGAAGCCTGCTCTTATCACAGTAAGCATACACGGTTTCCATTGTGACAACTCCAAAAGACTTTTCTTTATCTCTCTCCCTTGTATTGAGCTCAAAGCTTCTGTTGGACAAGAGAAAAGATAGTCTCCTCTGTATTTTGGATACCTATTCAGAGCTCAAAAGTATTGTGTCAGCTTCATAATACTATGGGCCACAATCCTGAGAGCTCATTCATGTATATTCAGGGGCTTGTCCACACACAAGAAGTTGTATATTACCAGCTGGGCTTATGACATGCTTTCTTTGATAAGCACGCTATCTTTTGCTTTTTTTTGTGGTCTGCATTGTAGCATGATGGGCTGCTGTTTGTTTGCTTCTTAATTTTAATTGTGTTCTTTTTTTGTGGGTGGGGTGAGGGACTCAAAGCACCCATTGGATGTTTGTAGCTTGTTTTGTAATTCTCTGCGTTGTAGCCTGGGAACATGAATCGTCAGATGGGTCCATTGATTCATATTATTTGAAGAGGATATTTAAATGTAAACATCTGACTAAAAGTTTATCTCATAAGCTAGTCTGACTCTTTCTAATTATTGTAGGTTCAATTAATGCTGTGACCCTCCCGCTGCCCCCAATAACACCTTATTATTATTATTATTTATTTATATAGCACCATCAATGTACATGGTGCTGTACAGAGTAAAACAGTAAATAGCAAGACTCTGCCGCATAGGCTTACAATCTATAACATAAGGATTAAGCAGGATAATGTTTGTAATTTAAAATAATTGGAAGAACATTATTTTGCTAAAAAACAAAAAACAGTGACACCTGATTTTCTCTCATTAGGTCCTTTGTATTTAAACCACACCTAAAAGGTTTGTTCATCCAGATCAGGTTATGCCACAAATGGAGGACCAGTTTCCATACCAACATTTTACAGCTTTCTGGTCATTCACACCAGAATCAAATACAGATAGATCAAGCAAGTAA
Source organism: Elgaria multicarinata webbii (assembly GCF_023053635.1). Classification (NCBI taxonomy): domain Eukaryota; kingdom Metazoa; phylum Chordata; class Lepidosauria; order Squamata; family Anguidae; genus Elgaria; species Elgaria multicarinata. Next base: position 82,046,693 of record NC_086177.1, on the reverse strand, counting down.
GCCTTTCCACATGACAATAGAGCAACAAAGACAAGAACACCCAGAAACACCTGTTGACTGAAATCTGGTCTAATGTGGTGTAATGGTTAGAGTGTTGGACTGGGACTCAGCTTTGAAGCTCACTAGGTGACTTTAGGCCTGCTATTGATTCTCAGCCTAACCTACCTCACACGGTTTTGGTGAGAGCAAGATGAAAAGGATTAGGACAATGTGAGCTGCCTTGCATTCCTTGCAAGAGCAAAAAGACCAGGATATAAACATAATATTATTATTTTTAAAAAAAACACAAAATAAAATAAAACCGCAATACTACTGAAATTCTCTGAATCAGTTGGATCATGTATGCTGCCTTGGGCTCCTTGCAGGAAAGGTGGGCTATAAAGGTAATAAATAAAGTAACAGATCCTGCAAGTTAAATCAGAACTCGTCCAGTATTCACTGAATCTTTTCCCAGCTCTTCAACAATTGTCCTCCCTACCCAGTGGCTTTAATCCAGTTATGATCAACTCCACTTCAGAAGTGTGTCCTGCAGCATGGCAGCCACTTCATCCTGATGTGACCATACTCTCCAGAGGCACACTGTATGTGAATAGTGCAATCGTGTATAGAGAAGATCACTCAGGTCTTTCCCACAGAAATTGCACATTAATAAGTTAATTGGGGATGTTTCTGTCGGTAGAAAGAAACTAATGAGAAGCTCAGTTATCTCATAGTGTTTTTGGACTTCAGGGGTAATGAAATGAAACTTGTTCAAACAAAATGGCTTGAAAAAGGGAGAGGCACCTACATACAAAGGCCAAAGCCCTGCACAACCTTTGGCATGTATCAGCTAACAGAAATTGGCTCTATGTTCTAACTGTATATCTGTACAGCACCATGAACACTGATGGTGCTATAATAATAATAATTATAATAATAATAATAGGATCAAATCCAAAGTGTGAAATTAGACTTATTAAATCAGTGGTGGTTTATCTGTATGCGAATAACCCTGCAGTCACTTGTGAATGCTGGAAAGTGGAAGCAGTTTCCTAGAATTACGGTTGCCACCTTTTAGCCTGGCAAAATATGGACAACCCTGCCATTCACTGTTTCAGTGACTCAAAATTGGAAACATCATTGGGCCTTATTCTTATCACAAATAATGGTGGTCGCTAGTAATGGTAGGGACCATTGTAATATAATTAAATTGGTAAATAGGACACTAATGTCTAGCTCTTTATTATCTTACTCACGATTTCTAAATTCAGAGTGGGGATAACAGTACATTAGGGATGCTTATGCAATTATCCCTATCTGAATATCTCCCCCAGATTCTGGAATTACCTGATCTTTCAAATTATTATTTTTTTTTTTTTCAAAGCCAGGCTGGCTGCTGCACATTTACTGAAATTTTCAGTTTAGATTCCCTCCTTTCTGCCTTACATGTTGTCAATGCACATGATTGCATAGGTTAACTGATGATAACACTGTGCAAAAAGGATTGCCAAAAAGGAATGGAGGGTTATAAGAAGATCCATATTTGTGCTGTGGACATGGCATTTCAATCAATGTGCTCCTATGCATTGGCAATCAAAAGGCGGGGAGGGGGCAGTCTGTGACAAACAGCGTATATGCCATTTTAGAAATTCAGCAAGCTAAACCAGGCGGCATGTGATTTGGAATGCTGGGCAGAGCCATCCCGTAGAACAGCAATAAAATGGGATTTTTTTAAAATAAGAAAGGGCATTCCTTTATCCTTCCAATGTGCATTATATTTTTGTAGTATTAATTAGAAAAAGACCATAGCTCAGTGGTAGATCATGTACTTTGCATGCAGAAGTTCCCAGATTCAATCTCTAGCATCTCCAGATAGGGCTGACAAAAAAGATCAATTTCCGAAAGATCGGATAGCCTCTGCCAGTCAGTATAGTCAAAACTGAGCTAAATTATCTAATGGTCTAACTCCGTATGTGACAGTTTCCTTTGTACCACAGAACAACTATTTCTAGTAGGTTTTGTTTTTTAACGCTGTTCTCTTCAGTTCCTTCTCCTCTCAAACACATTATTTTTGAAACTGAAGGAAGGCCTAATTGAACTTTGCTCAGGAACCTAGTTCTTCCTTCACAAAACGTATTGATGATCTCCACTCACTACAGGTTTCCTACTTACTTTGCACAGAGCTCATGAAATATGAGCCCATAAAATTTATGAAATGGTGGCAGCCCTACCAATCAATCTGGTCGTCCACCCCTTCCTACCTCCTCATCTGGGTATTCTACTGGCACTTGCTATTTATGTGATCCAGGGCCTCTGGGCAGAAATGAAAAAGTCCTGCCTTGTAAAGAGGAACAGAAGAACTGTGTGACTACCTGGCTGTTAATTAGATGGCACAGCATTTGTCAGCAATATTACATTCTTGCCATTGTATGCTACTGATTTGTTTGTTTACTTCATTTCTCTAAAGCTGGATGAAGAAGCCTCGTTGTGGTGTGCCTGATCAGACGAGGGGCAACTCCAGATTTAATATTCGTCGAAAGCGATATGCATTAACAGGACAGAAGTGGCAACACAAACATATCACTTACAGGTAATGAAAGCAAATCTGTGACCCTTTCGTTGGCAAGCGCTTAGCGTTTCTAATTTTTTAAAAAGCAATTCTATCACCTAGATTACTTGTCAAAGACAAGATGTTGGTATGTTGCCTCAAAATATTGATTTGTGTGTCTTGGGAGAAAATGCTAATGTACTGCAAAAGTAACAAATGATTTTCTTGGATTCAAATGTTCCATGATTATATAGAGTGTTCTTTGAAGCTTTCAGTATCAAATTAACCTCTTGCCTGCCTATAAACCCTTTTTAAAAACAACAACAACACTGTTTTACCTCCTTGGCAACTTTTCTGGGTAAATTGTGAGAAAGGGCTAATGTGGCAATAACTTAAATATGCTCATGAGGTCGTTGGCACTCAGATGCCTTCAGGTCTATGCCAAAGTGGAATTTAGATTGATTAAAAATGGTAAGCTGCTGACGAAACGTTTTCATAAGTGTTTATGTGTGTATGTAAGTGTAATTCATTTAAAGCTTTTATAATGCATAAGAATGATAGTCATGATGACAGATACTAGATCCTTTTAAGATTTAGAGATCCATTGTATTTATTATGTTTTATAATGTTGTGGTTAAATCCTGCCTTTCCTCGACAGCAGCATGCATGACCCACACATCCTGCCATTTTATCCTCACAACAAATCTTAGAAGTGGGTTAGGATGAGAAGGGCTGTCTAAACATACAGAAAGCCCCAGGGTGAATATGTGGCAGCGCTGCATTGATTCTTTATTTATATTTATTTATTTATTTATTTATTACATTTATATACCAAACCACAGCCTGGGTGGTTCACAAAAGTTATATGATGCAGCAGCCACCACACTCACACCCGGGTCTTTCTGGCGAAGCTGTGGAGGAAAATCTAATAAATCCATAAACATCCATTCATAGATAGCAATGCATATGCATTCTTTAAGGTTCAGCAACTATATATAATTAGAAGTAGTAGCATGATTTCAGAGAAATAATGTGCTTAGCATAGGAAATGACAAGATGTAATCTTCTTTGCTTTTCTTCAATATGGAGTGATCTGGAACTGTTGTCAGCTAAAGTGTATATAAAGAAGTATACCTTCCTCTAAATCTTAATAATGGCTTAGTGTACACACTGGGTGAATAAATGAATAAATAAGTCATAATGTTTAGCTCAAAATCCTTAACCACCATGGCTCAGCGTGTTGTCTGAACAGGGTCAGTGAGGATATACGTGGCATGTGGAGAATGTGGTTTGTGCATCTGAAAATGGAATTTCACACTTCTATACTCTTCTTGTTCTTTAACTTCTTTAAAAAATGACCTGAATTTTAAAAAGAAAGAAAAGAAATATGTGAATATTAGTAAGAAACTGTTTATGCCTATATGTGATTTTCTTCATTACACTTTCACAATAGGTAGTTTAATGAGTTAGAGTACTAATAGATAGTAGTACAGTAGTAAAACATTTTGCAAGCTTTCCCCAAAGCATCCGAGAGAAGCTTGTGTGCCAAGATTAACAGGTGTATTGTCCATTACAAGATTAATGGCCCACTATATAGGCATGGATTTGGTGAATAATCTTAAAATGTGGAGGATCTTGTATATTGCATCAATGGGATTCGCATCACACACATGCATGCCTAGAATAAGAATGAGTTTATGAGTTAATTAAGCATACAGCTTGTTGAGTGCTAGCAATTGACTTTAGGAAAAGTGGACATTTGCCATTTTATAATGCAATCCATACAGTAAAACCTTGTTACACCTCAGCATTTGTAATCTGTTAGGAAATGGGTAAAATACATCTGAAGAAATATTTTAAAACTTCAGTGATTTATTCTATTTTAACAATAAGACATGGGCAATGAAGAAAGATCTAGTGTTTTACTTTCTATATGATTCATACAGAATTAAATTATTAGCTCTCCTCATCTACTATAATTAGGTCTACGCATCTACTATAGCTCTACTCATCTACTATAAGTTCTACTCATCTCATTAGTGCTACTCATCATCTTCTTTAGGACACCTTTTTTTAACCTTATGTGAGCATTTTCAAAAGGTACACGTAAAGCCTCAACTTAATGAATTCTGTATTGTGTTGTCATAAGACAAGGCTGCATAGCTTATAGAAAATCAAGCTGAAATCAAGCCCAGCCAGTTCTGCATTGTGGCTTGCCCCTGCTTTTACACTCCTAGGGAGGCAGCAAAATGTGGATTCTTGAACCCCTGTTGAGCCACCCTATACGGCTGGTAGTCTGTATTCAGCTTGGTAGATCACAACATAAACTAGGACTAATTTATACCAGGCTGAAATTAATGAAGGTACCTCATAGAGGTTTCTCTGGGCAATTTGCTGCTGAACCAGATAAAATCTATACAATTTAGTATCCAGAACAGCAAAATGGGAGAAAGGTGCATTAGATTAATTCGAAATTGATAGCTGTAGTAACAAGGACAGAAAAGCCTCACTCCAAAATGAGCGTGTGTGTGTAGTGCATGACTTACTCTCTTGCACAAGCAAGCATTGGGCTTCCCCGGGCCCAGAGGAAGTCTGTACATGAAGAGCTGCCCATTAGGTGCCTTCATACTGTTCTGTGGTCCTGAGATGGTGAATATTTCTTCTTTCCAAATAGCAGTGCCTCCAACTCCTTGTTTTGCCACAATTGCACACTAGAAGTGGCGCCTGTCCCCTGCAGACCCAGGGCCCCTCAAGAAGGATCTCTACATCATCAGGCCTTTTTTAAAAAAAATGCAAGTAGGTAAGGGAAGTACTTTGTTGAATGTACAGAGCCTGTTAATAGGAAGGAGAATTTAAACAGCCACAGAGGGCCTTCTCTGCAGTGGCCCCAAACCTCTGGAACAAACTCCCATCGGAGGTCCACCATGCACCATCCTCACATGCTTTTAAGAAGGCCTTGAAAACATTTTATTTTACCATGGCCTTCTTATGTGGAGTACTGTTATTTATTTATTTATTTATTTATTTATTACATTTTTATACCGCCCAATAGCTGAAGCTCTCTGGGCGGTTCACAAAAATTAAAACCATAATAAAACAAATACAAAATACAGTATAAAAAACACAACCAGGATAAAAACCATGCAGCAAAATTGATATAAAATTAAAATACAGAGTTAAAACAGTAAAATTTAAATTTAAGTTAAAATTAAGTGTTAAAATACTGAGAGAATAAAAAGGTAGGTAGTCTGTATGACGGCGACGAAAGCAGTACAGTGTAGGCGCCAGGCGGACCTCTCTGGGGAGCTCATTCCACAACCAGGGTGCCACAGTGGAGAAAGCCCTCCTCCTAGTAGCCACCTGCCTCACTTCCTTTGGCAGGGGCTCACGGAGAAGGGCCCCTGTAGATGATCTTAAGGTCCGGGCAGGTACATATGGGAGGAGGCGTTCCTTAAAAATAACCTGGCCCCAAACCGTTTAGGGCTTTAAATAATACCAGCGCTTTGAATTGGGCCCGGACCTGGACTGGCAGCCAATGAAGTTGTAAAAGGACTGGCGTAATGTGATCTCGCCGGCCAGTCCCTGTTAGTAAACAGGCTGCCCTGTTTTGAACCAGCTGAAGCTTCCGGACTGTTTTCAAAGGCAGCCCCACGTATAATGCATTGAATTAATCCAAACGAGAGGTTATCAGAGCATGGATAACTGTAGCTAGGCTATCTCTGTCCAGGTAAGGGCGTAGTTGGTATATCAACCTAAGCTGATAAAAGGTGCTTTGCCACTGAGTTCACCTGTGCCTCAAGTGACAGTTCTGGATCCAAGAGCACCCCCAAACTACGGACCCTATCCTTTAGGGAGAGTGCAACCCCGTCCAGGACAGGGCAAACATCACCTCGCCGGACAGATGAACCACCCGCTAACAGTACCTCCGTCTTGTCTGGATTGAGTCTCAGTTTGTTAGCCCTCATCCAGTCCATTACCGTGCCCAGGCACTGGTTCAGAACAGTCACTGTCTCAAATAAAATAAATAAATTTTATTTATTGCATTTTTATACTGCCCAATAGCCGAAGCTGTCTAGGCGGTTCACAAAAATTAAGTAGAAAAGAACTCAGGGTGTTTATATTGTTATTGCTTTTAATATTTTAACTGTTTTTAATGTATTTTATTGTTGTAAGCAGCCTTGTGAGGGCTTCTGCCCCGTGAGGCAGCTAATAAATAAATAAATAAATAAATAAATAAAACGTCCAGTCACCATTGAGTGGGGTGGAGCAAGGTAAAGAGCCAGTGTAGACACTTAGTCCCCAGGAGACCAATGGCTTTTACCGAGATGCAGTGGATGATGATGATGATGATGATGATGATGATGATTTTATATAGCACCATCAATGTACATGGTGCTGTACAGAGTAAAACAGTAAATAGCAAGACTCTGCCGCATAGGCTTACAATGTAATAAAATCATAGTAGAACAATAAGGAGGGGAAGAGAATGCAAACAGGCACAGGGTAGGGTAAACAGGCACAGGGTAGGGTAAAACTAACAGTATAAAGTCCGAACAACATCAAGTTTTAAAAGCTTTAGGAAAAAGAAAAGTTTTTAGCTGAGCTTTAAAAGCTGCGATTGAACTTGTAGTTCTCAAATGTTCTGGAAGAGCGTTCCAGGCGTAAGGGGCAGCAGAAGAAAATGGACGAAGCCGAGCAAGGGAAGTAGAGACCCTTGGGCAGGCGAGAAACATGGCATTAGAGGAGCGAAGAGCACGAGCGGGGCAATAGTGTGAGATGAGAGAGGAGAGATAGGAAGGAGCTAGACCGTGAAAAGCTTTGAAGGTCAACAGGAGAAGTTTATATTGGATTCTGAAGTGAATTGGAAGCCAATGAAGAGATTTCAGAAGTGGAGTAACATGGTCAAAGCGGCGAGCCAAGAAGATGATCTTTGCGGCAGAGTGGTGAACAGAAACCAACGGACTGATGTGAGAAGAAGGAAGGCCAGAGAGAAGAAGGTTGCAGTAGTCCAACCGAGAAATAACCAGTGCATGAACAAGCGTCTTGGCAGAAGAGACAGACAAAAATGATCGAATCCTGGCAATATTATACAGGAAAAAACGACAGGATTTAGCTACTGCCTCGATATGAGGAATAAAGGAGAGCGAGGAGTCAAATATAAAGCCAAGGCTACGAGCTTCCTTGACCGGAGTAAGCATGACATCAATGACAGTAAGAGAGAATGAGAGATGAGGAGAAGGTTTAGGAGGAAAAACAAGCAATTCAGTCTTTGCCATATTAAGTTTCAAACGATGATGAAGCAGCCAAGCTGAGATATCTGAAAGACATACCGAGATACAATCGTGAACATCTGGAGAAAGTTCCGGAGATGAAAGATATAATTGAGTATCATCGGCATACAGGTGATATTGGAGGCCATGAGATTGAATGAGATCACCCAAGGGCAACATGTATAAATAAAACAACAACGGGCCAAGCACCGAGCCTTGCGGAACCCCTACTGAAAGGGGAAAAGAGGAAGACGAGCTGCCGTTAGCCAACATGCTGAAAGAGCGACCCGCTAGATAGGAGGCAAACCAGTTATAGACAGAGCCACAAAGTCCAAGATCATGAAGAGAATCTAAGAGAAGATCATGATCAACCGTGTCAAAGGCTGCGGTTAGATCAAGGAGAATAAGAACGGAATAATGGCCCTTAGACTTGGCAGTAAGAAGATCATTGGTGATCTTAGTAAGAGCTGTTTCATTGGAATGCAAAGGACGGAATCCAGATTGAAAAGGATCCAGAGCAGAGTTACTAGAAAGAAAATCAAGACAACGAGAGTAGACCACACGCTCCAGGATCTTTGAAACAAAAGGCAACAAAGAGACAGGTCGGTAGTTAGACAGAGATAGCCTATCAAGAGTAAGTTTCTTGAGAATAGGAGAGACTGTAGCATGTTTAAAAGCAGAAGGAAATGAACCAGAGGACAGAGAAAAATTAATAATATGAAGCAAGGAAGGGAGGATAGTGGGAATAAGATTAATAAAGACTCGAGAAGGAATAGGATCATGAGAACAAGTGGAAGGCTTCGAAGAGCGCAGTAATGTAGACAGTTCATCAACTGAGACCGAAGGAAACGCAGAGAAATTTGCAGGAGGAAATGACAGATGAGGAACAGGAACTGGAAGAGGAGCAGAGCTGGCCAGATCAGAGCGAATAGTTTGGATTTTAGCATTGAAAAAAGAGGCAAAGTCATTAGCAGACAGAGAGGCGGGAAGAGATGGTGGATTAGGCTTCAGAAGAGAGTTGAAGGACGCAAAGAGCCGCTGAGGATGCATAGCATTTGACTGGATTAGAAGCAGGTACAGTCAAAATAGGTGGCTTCACCTAGTTAGCCTTAGATCAAACCTAACCTGTTAGGGTATCATCAGTTTTAGTTAAAGCTTGTTGTTACCATCAATTTATAAGGCTGGTGTGACAAAGGCAGGTTTCAGCCAAGATCCAACAGGTGATGACTGAGCACTATGCCAGTAACGCCATCTAGATATTTAGATGCCTAATCCTTTACAAGCATAATTGCTAATCCTTTGAGCTTCTTCACTCATTACCCTTGATTGATCTTATTAATTTGTCTAGTCCTCTTTTGAACCCAGTTATAATATTGGCACTAGCAGCTTCGCAGGACAGTAGGTTCCATAGATCAATTACTTTGTAGTGTAGGAATTATTTCCCTTTATTTGGATTCTGCTGTGTCCTAATTTCACAGAGTAATCCCTAATTAGGGAATCTAAATAATGCAATCCTATTCATTCTCTAGCTCATTTTTAGGATATTTTTGTTGTCATGTTAACTTTGGTTTTACATTTTAAGCTAGTGCATTATTAACCTTACTTTCAGAGAAAGAAACATGACTCCGGTTAAAACCTTGACTGGAATGTTTAAATTTGGTCACAATATAGTTAAGAAACAGTATATTTTTGTTTGAGAAATGTCTATTTGCATTTGATAACCAAATTTGTTAGTAATAAATAATACTTAACCATATCTATCTATCTATTATCTACTAGCTGTACCCTGCCACGCGTTGTTGTGGCATTATTTGGATGAAGTAAAGCATTTTGTTTGGTTTTTTAAAAAGGATGTTTTTACGGTGAGGAGGTTAGTGGAAACTCCTGGCAGTTACCTTTCTTCAGAACGTGTAACTGTCACAGGTGTGACATCTATATTCACTCAGCCAATTGTGAGAGAACATGCAAATAGGAGAGGAGGCAGAGGCAGTGGATTGGCCTACTGTTTGGTTTTTTAAAAAGGATGTTTTTACGGTGATGAGGTTAGTGGAAACTCCTGGCAGTTACCTTTCTTCAGAACGTGTAACTGTCACAGGTGTGACATCTATATTCACTCAGCCAATTGTGAGAGAACATGCAAATAGGAGAGGAGGCAGAGGCAGTGGATTGGCCTACTGGTTGGCGATGTCACAATGACCTATAAGAGCAAATAGGAGAGAACATGCAAATAGGAGAGGAGGCAGAGGCAGTGGATTGGCCTACTGGTTGGTGATGTCACAATGATCAGCAGGACTGGTTTTGAGGAGGCCTATTTCTTCGATTTTAAGACAAACCTTTGACCCCATAGAGAACATAGTTACATAACAACGCTCGCGTATTCAAACGCAACGCTGTGTCAAAATTTCAAAGCAATCGGTGAAGAACTTTCGGAGATATAAAAGCATGTTTTTACGGTGAGGAGGTTACTGGAAACTCCTGGCAGTTACCTTTCTTCAGAACGTGTAACTGTCACAGGTGTGACATCTATATTCACTCAGCCAATTGCGAGAGTACATGCAAATAGGAGAGGAGGCAGAGGCAGCGGATTGGCCTACTGGTTGGTGATGTCACAATGATCAGCAGGACTGGTTTTGAGGAGGCCTATTTCTTCGATTTTAAGACAAACCTTTGACCCCATAGAGAACATAGTTACATAACAACGCTCACGTATTCAAACGCAACGCTGTGTCAAAATTTCAAAGCAATCGGTGAAGAACTTTCGGAGATATAACGACAGTAACGAACGGTCTTTTTCATTTTTATTTATATAGATATATCACATTTCAAATATTCCAAGTGCTTCTTCTCATTATTTTATGTTATTTTACCTCACAATGTTCATTTAAGGTACGCCACTTAAACAAATGGAGAGCATTATGATTTACCTTGATTTTAATGATCATTCCAAACTTCCAGAAAAAGTCAGACTAATCTTTAATAAGCTTTTCTCTTTCTCCATCTTAGCGTTCCCCCCCACTGTCTTTAGTTTCAGAGACTCTTATCCTCAATTATTTTGATGATTTATAATCTTTGAATGATTTAAAACCAAGTTAGGATTTGTTCCCAGTGTGCACTTATTAACATTGGATTCCATCTTCCATTTTATTGCCAGTCGCCTTGCTTTGAGATAAAGTGCTATGGTACAGAACTTGCCGCCGTGCTTTAGATGTCTGCGTCGTGAATTATTTCGTATCATCAGCAAATTTGGAAAAACTCACTATCTACACCTTTTTGCCAGATAATGAATTAATGTGATTAATGATACAGACTCATGGAGCATCTTTCTACTCACTTCATTCTGTTGTCTAATGTGTGTAGTTATTCATTTTCTACATCTTGTATTCCAACTAGTAAAATTGCTCCAGTATCTTGAGTTTACTTAGTACAAAATTGCTTTCTTAATGGGTGTGGATCAATAATTCAAAGAATGATGTTGAGAGTTCAGAAGCGATTCTCAAAGTGTGAGGCAGGCTTGTCTCATAAGATATGGACTATAAAGAATATAAGAGCCCTGCTGGATCAGAACAAGGTTTCATTTAGCCACCATTTCCCAGTGGCCAGACAGATGCTCCCAAGAAACCCATGAACAGAACATGCAGGCAATCACCTTCTCCCATTGTATGCCCCTACCACCTGGTATTCAGAAGCATAGTGCATCTGAACATGGAGCTATAGTTTGGCTGCTGTGGCTAGCAATTTACATGGGAGAACATCCCAATGAATTCCCATTGAATTCGTATGTCTGAGGATTTTTTTATTATTATTATTTAAAACATTTCTTGGCCACTTTTCAGGGCAGAAGCCCTCCCAACACAGCTTACAACAATATATAGAAAAAGTGTAAACATTAACAACAATAAAAACATACGCAGTAAAGTATCAATTAAAAACAATAAAAGCTAACAATAAAAACTAACAATAAAATCACAATAGCAGCAATAGCAGTACTCATTTATGAGAAGGCCATGGTAAAATGAAACATTTTAAGGCCTTCTTGAAAGCCTGCAAAGATGGTGCATGGTGGACCACCAATGGGAGTTTGTTCCACAGGTGTGGGACAGCTGCTGGAAGGCCCTCTCCCCTGTGGACTCACACCTAATTTCTCTCACTGGTGGGTAGATGAGAAGGGCCTCTCTTTCAAATCTTAAGCTGCTGTAATATTTGTTACTTATTTATTATTGACATTTATATACTGCTTTATCTACAAAAAAAGCCATCATGGCAATGTCAATCATTTAGAACAATAAAAAATTTAAAACAATAAAAGAACTTTAAAGATTTAAAACATTAAAACTACATTTTTTTGAAAGGCCAGATTGAAAGGGCTTTCCACTCTCTAAAGGCCAAGACAGCGGGGGACTTTTTAGTCCCTGAGGGAGCACATTTTGACGTTTTGGGGCAACCGAGGGGAAAGTCCTTTTACGTGCGTGCTCAACAAATAGACCTCTGCAGAAAATTGTGCCCTCAAAAACACCTCTCCTGCAGATCTTAATAGATGTACCCTCAATTAGGGATGTATGAGAATTTCATTTCCGTTCACAAATCATTCAACAATGCCCTGTTGCAACCCTGAAAGCAAACAGTAACACAAGTTCTCCAAAATGCTCACAAATTCCCAAACTTACATTTCCGTTACTAAAATGTGGAGTTATTTTTTAAAAAGTATCTCTGGAAGTCTGTGGGGCCACAAAATTATCTCTGGAAGTCTGTGGGCTCCCCAAAAGTATATCTGGAAGTCTGTGGGGTCTTTCTGAATACTGTGGGAAGCGGATGGAAGGAGATTACCCAAACGGGCAGTCTACCCCATTTTGATTACTCTTCCCTCACACCCAACCCACGTTCAGGAAAGGTCTCCTAGTCCTCCAGATAGTCTTCTGGGGGCCACAGATGGCTGCAAGAGGGACACAGGGATGGGGAACTTTTCTCTGTGAGCTCCCTTAAGCTAACTTATTTCAGGATCCAAAGCAATAATTCTGGCTGTTTTATTTCTAATGCCTTTGCTAATGATCCTTTCCATGGAATTCTATTTGCCTGTACCACTGTACAGATATTGATTGTATCACAAATTAAAGTACTCTGTTCTAGATAGTCAGAGCTAGTTCAGATCTCATCATTATAGAAGTGACGTTAGGATTCATCCACCCTACCCATTTTGCATGACACTATGCTTTCTTATATTGATGATGATGATGTAGGGAAGGGAAGGGGAAATTCCTCAAATGGGTGGCATGCACAAACGCATACACACACATATGTTTACCTAAATTGTGTTTAGCTATTTACATTGTTTTAATTTCTCTGTGTTAAAGTTTTTTAGATTGATTTTATTATGTTGTATTTTGTAATGCTGTAGTATTTTTATGAATTGTTGTAAACTGCCCAGAGAGCTTTGGCCACGGGGCGATATAGAAATGAAATAATAATAATAATAATAATAATAATAATAATAATAATAATAATAATAATTAAATAATATTACCTATATTGAACAATTATTATTATTATTATTATTATTATTATTATTATTATTATTTATGTTGAACCTTATTATCCCTTCCACAAGCGATAGTCCCAACAATTCCATTGCAGAAGTGGGACCCACCCTTATGCAAGGGAGATTTAGTGCTTCCTAGGGGCACTAAATGAGTAGAAATGCTCGTTTCTGGCAGGCGGTACATCAGCGGACCTCCCTTATCTGAGCTCTACTAGCTTGCCTCCTTCCAGAAATGATTTCTGCTCATTTTGGGTTTCCCTGGACCCCCTAAGTTGTCATTGTGCAAGTGGTGTTGGGCACTTATACAATGGAATTGGCGGGGTGGAAGAAACTTGGCAGGGGCAGAAGTGCCCCATTGGATTCTGCCCAAAGTTCTTTTCAAACTCTAACTCATTTACCTAAGCTTCAGCATACAAATGTTTTCTATTTTAGTTGTCTTTTTTTTTCATTGCATTTTTGCTACAATACCATTGACTGTTTGATTGACTCTCCTTTGTCTCTGTGTGCTTGTTATTAATTTCTATTCCGTATTCAGTTTGAGGGCAATTCAGATCTTGCCCTTTAATGGCTGAGTTATCCAGAACCAGATGCTTCTTAGTTCCTGCTGGCTTTTCCCTACATGTCAGTTTAAAAGCTGCTTTGTGATGTTTTTGATTTCCCGGTGTGTTTCTTGATTGGACCATGAAGGAAGCATAGTGTCCAGTCAGTGCAGTGCAAAAATGAGTGTATGCCTAATCCCTTCTATTGTCAGTGATAAGGGCTGCTTCTCCAAGGAATTATAAAGACAGCAGGTTCACCTGGGCATGTATCAAATTTATGTAGCCTACTTCCCTCTTCCTCTTGAGAACTGTTTGCTTCAGTTGCTGAGGAATGATTTGTCTTTCATTTCAGAACTTAGTCTAAGCACCTGGCTTCTAAAGTGCTACAGGACTGAATTCTTAGTTACATTCAGTGATGTTTAGTTGGGTTCTCCCCCTGCCCCACACTTGGGGTATTTCTGCATTGCACTGGTAGGGTGGATGTTTAATCCATAGTCCACATTGCGCCCATTCTCAGTCTATCCATACTGGTCCCCTGCAGAATAGAATAATTAAGGTACCAGTGTGACAGGCATAATCTCCCAAATTGCAGGTACAATATTATAGGCAATCGGTCTTTCACATGTCTTCAGATGGGTTGTGAAAACAATCCCAAAGTCACAGTATTGTAATACCTTTCTTTGGATCAACCAAGGGCTCATCAAATCAAGCAGGATATTCCACTATGAAAGCGGCATGGAAGCGGTATATAAAAGGCAGGAGCCACACTACTGCTTTATAGCGGTATTAAAGTGCACAGACAACTGTTGGGGCCCATTGACACATAGCATATACAGCTTTAATACCATGTTAATGGTGTTATATCCTGCTTGGTGTAGATGTGTCATAGACCCCAGTGCACTTCAATACCGCTATAAAGCAGTGGTGTGGCTCCTGCCTTTTATATACTGTTTTCGTACCACTTTCATAGTGGAATATCCTGCTTGGTGTAGATGAGCCTGAAGATGTTCCAAAGTCATGAGCAAGCTTTTGAGTTCTCCAACACTCCTCATCAGGAGAAGAAGAGAAAGTAAGTGTGGGTCTGGTGGGAGGTTACCCCTAAATTAAGATGGAGCATAGAGGGAGTCATGCAGACATAATTGGATTAGGGTAACTGGATTAGACACATTGCAAGATGTATCTAGGGGCCTTAGGCTGTGATAACTTAGGGCTACTTCACATGTTATAAAATTCCTTACTCAAAATCCTTCTGAGTCTGTCAGTCTTACACATCTGTAGATTGCAGAATGATCAGGTGCATTTTGCCATGGTGTGTTTGTGTGCAGTAAAGTTGTTCTTTCTATAATGCATATTTTTGGAGTATAGGAGCAGCCATGCCTGAAAAGGTAGTGAACTAGCAAAAGACAAGGTAGATCCCAGGGGAATTTGCATTCATATTAAGTTAATGTGAATATTTATTAAAACAGACACTTTGGGTAAACTATTTTTAAAACCCTCCCCTTTTTAAATGAAATTATAGAAGTAAAATGTTGACTGTATCTACTGGATTGAAATGGTGTTGTACTAGCCTGCTGAGAATATACCTTTTTTTTTTCTTTTCTTAAAATAAATAAATAGTCAAAATTATTGGAAGATGCATGTGGGTTTTTGGAGATAGATGATAGGGCAGGAAGAAAGAAGTGGAAAACTTTATACTCTTAAGGAGAATGAATAGCTTTCTGGCATCTTATTTGGTTGTCTGTACAAATTGTATAACAGTGAAAGGTTTCTGCCATGAAGGAAATCTTATTGTCTTCCCAATGGCGTAGGAACGACTGTAAAAAGTTCAGGCGCTCAAAGCAGTTACCAAATTGAAAATAGTGCTTGTTGTCACAAACTGCTATTTTATTTTATTTTTTTGACAGGTTAGATAGATGGCTGTGGATGTCCAGGAACAACTGCATTTCAGACAGAAAGGCAGAATTGACAGAAAGGGACTACTTAACAATTTACCTGTTCATTGAAAATGGCACAAAACTATGTATTTCTCCCATTCAGTCTTCCCACCATCTGTCATCAACAAGGCAGACTCATCTATCACACAGAATTGTGTATATGCTTAAAATTGTGCTGTTGCGTTATTACTATTAGAGTTCATGTATCAAAACGTCACTTTTTTTTTTCGTGGTTACAAAATGTCCTCTGCTCAAGGACGGAACTTTTAGTCTGAAGACAAGGAATCTGATACTAAAAGAAGGGTCACCCAGTCCAAGTGCTTTGCTTTCTGAACACTAATCTTAGTTATTACTGCTGTCCTATCAAACTGATAATATTTACGTAGCTAGCAGGTCTGTAACTTATAGTGAGCTCTTGATGCTAAAGCAGTATGTAAAGTCTCTGACTTTATTAAAATCAATAAGGCTTGCTAATAGGGATGTGCTCCGCTTCTAATCGGACCGGCGAATTAGAAGTGGAGCGGGGGGCTTCGCCTGCCCTTAAGGCGGAGGCGAAGAGGATTGGGGGGCTGGCGGAGCGTGGCGAAGAGGATCGAGGTGAAGGCGGATCCTTCGCCTCGATCCGGAGCTCCGCCGGAAAGGTAAGTGGGGTTTACCGGGCCCTGCCGCTGTCGCTGTCGCCCATGCGGCGACAGTGGCAGGGCCCGGTAACCCCCCCCCCCGCCCTCCTCTCCCTTACCTGCCTCCATCCGCGGTCTGTCAGCGTCTTCAACCAGGAAGTCTGGGCCGCTTGCAAAGAGGAGCGGAGTACTTCCTGGTTGAACCGTGGGCTCAATTGAAGACGCCGACGGAGGCAGGTAAGGCCCCCCCTCCCCCTTGGTCCCTTACCGGGCTCTGCCGCCATCGCCGCACGGGCGGCGATGGCGGCAGGGCCCTGTAAACCTCCCGCCCTCCTCTCCCAGCCTTACCTGGCGCCACTCCCCTCCACTGCGGAGCTCCGATTTGGAGCCGGAGCTCCGTGGCGAAGAGGAGCGGAGTATGGGCGGAGCGGGCCAACCCGAAATTTTTGGATCGGCCCGCGGGGTGGAGCAGGGGGTTCATGCACACCCCTACTTGCTAACTGATGAGTCTAATCTCACTATTGTGATTTTACTTGTTGTGAATTATTCAAGTTGTAATTCCATTCTCAAAATAACTTCCATTGAACTGAGTGTGGCTTACTTCTGCTTGGGATTGTGCTGAAGGTGGGTCAGTCTCTCATAAATACACACTTTTTCTCCTCTTTTTATGTGAATGTTCAAGTCTTTTCTTCATTGAACATTCGATTTCTGCTGGAGACAGATTCTTTTTTCTATTCTCTTTTAAACATTTTAGTATATGTCAAAACGTTTGGAGGCAGATTCTCTGTAGTAAGATGAAATAGACAAACAAGCAAACATACCGTGGCCACATTTAAACCACGTGTGCAGAATACCAGGCCTGGGGGGTGGGGTGGGCAAACCTCTTGAGGTCTCAATTTGGCCCTCCAGGGTTCCGTACACCAATTCTTTGTGCAATGCTTTCCCTACTCAATGTCTCGCCTAAGGTTTATTTATGTATGTATTTATTACATTTCTATACTGCCCAATAGCCAAAGCTCTCCGGTCGTTTTGCAACAATTAAAACCATAAAATACAACATGACAAAATACAATATAAAAGTTTAAAACTGCAGTGTAAAACAAAAACAATAGCCCAATAGAACCTAGGAGCAGTGCAAAGATTTAAAATGCATTAACAGGTTTAAAACAACAAAAGCTGGAAAACTGGAACACCTGGGAAAATAAAAAGGCCTTAACTTGGTGCCGAAAAACTGGCAGTAACTAAACTACTTTAATTAAAATATGCTGGTATGTTTTGTCTTCAGGTCATATCTCTTTTGCTTTTGACCCTGTTCAACTGGAATGTGGTCTCCAAGAGGTTCTCTAAAATGGAATTCAGCCATTGGGCTGAAAGAGGTTCACCATCTCTGCTTTAAATTAAGAGCTCACCCTTCCTTCCTTCATTCCTTCCTTCTTTAACCAAGTATTCCTGATTAAAATGCATTTCATGCAGTATGTTTAGTCTGGAGTGCATAGGAACATAAGAAGAGCCGTGCTGCATCATATCAAGGCTTCATTTAGTCCAGCGCTCTGTTCACACAGTGGCCACATGTAGAATTGTCTCTGGAAATGTCTAAATGGCCCATTTGATGTTGAGAAAGGAGAGTGAAGTAAAGTTGGTGATAGCTCTGCTAACCAGGGCCACTTCATTGTAAGACCCAACAAAGGACTGTTTCGGGTCAAATCCTTGGCTAGAAATTAAAGGTAGTAATATGAAGTGAATCACAGAGGAAGGTAACAGCAAAGGGTGAAGATGACATGGAAATGTTGCTGCTAGTGAATGCAGGGCTGCTTCTGGCTGCATAGGAGAAGTGAAAAGGGACAGAGCAGCTAGCACACAGTGCACACCTGCACACACACTTGCTTGCAGGCTGTTACACTTGACCCTTGGCATTATTATGGCTGTCAGTTAGGTCTGCAACAGCTGTTTCTCTCACAGCAGCAGCAGCAGCAGCTAGCTTTGGAGGGCATCCAAAGACTTCAGATAATCCAGATTTCTGAACTACTGTTTGCTGGATTATGGATGAGGCTTGTATTCTTCACTCAGAGACATACTCAGAACTTCCAAGTTGATTTTGCTTCTGAAAAAAGCACTGAATTTACACATCAGTCCATTCCTAAGGGAATCAGTTTCCAGTTTGTTATTATACAGAGGGATATCATAATGAAGTCTATTAATCCCAAGGATGTGCGAATCAGCAAAAATTGATCTCGCCGAAGTTCTTCAGATTCCATCTTGAAGCTTACTCCAACTTGCGTCTGTATCAGATTTCAAGCGTTGCTTTTTTCTTTTCACAAGAAAATCTGTCTGTATTTTCATGCATTTGAGGCAAAACAAACGGGATGAGGAAAAACGAACTGAAGGTGAATTCAGATGAGACAGAGGTGCTTACCTGGGTTTGGAGGTGTGTCAACCAGTTCTGGATGGGGTTCCATTCCCCCTGAAAGACTGCGTTCACAGCTTGGGGGTGCGCCTGGATACATCGCTCCAAATGACAGCTCAGATAGATGCGACGGCCAGGAGTGCCTATCAGCTTCGGCTGATATGCCAGCTGTGCTACTGTGCCCATTCCTAGAGTTGGAAGACCTAAAGATGGTAGTGCATGCGCTGGTAACTTTGAGGGTAGACTTCTACAATGCACTGTACATAGGGCTACCTTTCTGTCTAGTCCGCAAACTTCAACTAGTGCAAAATATATCAGCCAGGTTGGTCACTGGCACATCTAGGAGTGACCATATTACACCAGCTTTAAAATCATTACACTGCCTGCCAATTAGTTTCTGGACAAAGTATAAAGTCTTGGTTGTTACCTTTAAAGCCCCACATGGTTTGGGTCCAGGTTACCTTCTTACCAGATTGCCTTCTTCGCCCCATATACTCAGGTCCTCTGGGAAGAATTTACTTCAGCCAGCAAAAACTAGATTAACAACTGTTACCCAGAGGAACTTCTCTGCTGCCGCTTCCAGAGTGTGGAATGGCCTACTGGGAGAGATCTGCCAACTCAATAGTCTTTCTGAATATAAAAAAGCAATAAAGACTGATCTCTTCCATCAGGCCTACCCAGTCGAATTTTAAGATGTCTGGCTGCCTGTTTTTTTTTAATAATGTATTAGTTTTTATATATTTTAATCAGTTTTATGTATTTTATAGTATTTTGCATTCTATGTTGTTCCCTGCCTCGATCCAGAGGGAGAGGCGGGTAATAAATTTTATTATTATTATTATTATTATTATTATTATTATTATTATTATTATTTTCCCGTATGTACGCACCTTTGAAATCTATGCATTCTCCTTCCATTGATTAAAGTGTATTTGTATGCATTTTTCAAAGGTATGCATTTTTTCAGGCACATTTTTCAAATGTATGCATGCTGTTGAACACATTTGGAGAGAGGGAGGTTTTGCCCGCAAATCACATTGCAAGCTGACCATATATGGCATCCAAGTTTAGTCCAAAAGGTGCAAACTGGGTAAATCCTGATAAAAAATAAATGGAAATAAATTTCTCATACATGCCTAGTTTAAATGTTCCCATAACAGGACTGCTGCAGGAGCCACTGTGAATGGCTAGGTAAGTAATAGCAGGCTTAAACAAAAAGTACAAATATAAGAGCTCTATATCTACTTTATGAAATATGTGATGCTCTATAATCAAGCATGTTTTATAACATTACAAAGATGAATCATCCAAGTCTTTATTCATAAACATATTCTGCTGTGACAAAGCATCGCATTTGAAGGAAAATTATTTAAGTGTTACCTAAGATGTTTCACTCTCGAATTTTTCCTTTGGAAATCTCTTTTAGAATATTTTGTTTGAAGCATTGATTACATATTTACTTGTTACACATTTGAAAAAAATGTATCTTCCCCAAATATTAATTTGAATATAGAAAAAAAGATAGACCATGTAAAGTTTAAAACACAGATGCCTTCTCTGTGTGCACCTCTGGACACTTATGTCCTTCCTGTGGTGTGAGAGCTGTATACAGGGTACCATTGTGTGTAATCTAAGTCCTTAAAGATGGCACAAGAGGAGCCCATTTTGTGCCAATTTTATACCATGTTTTCTGAGGTTTGACACTGGCATGGGGAATAACATCAGTGTGGAGTTTTCCCACTGGCAGAGGCATAGAGGCAGTGGCAATGCAGCTACTCTAGTACCTCATAGTAAAGTGATTACCAGCCCTCTGTCTTTTTATAATTGCTATGGCAATGAGAGACACATCACATTTTTTTTCACTTTATAGACAGGAAGCTTAGTAGAGTTGTCCTTACTGTTTGAAATGGATTTCAAATTCGTTGTAAAATAAATTTTGTATGGTGTCTAGAAGGCCTGGAATTAAAAAAATAAAGAATAAAAAAGGTAGGGAACCATAAAAATTTGGAAACACCCCCATTTCCCATTTTCCCCAGCCATTTTTTTGGAAAATTTGAGAAGAAAAATGTTTTTCCCCTGGATTTCTTTCTGCCTACCCCTGTTCCACGCTCCGAAGCTTTCACCTCCCGAAAAGTGTCACATTCAAATTGCTTATCAGAGGAATGAGTTACCCAAATTTGATCTGAAAACATATGAAGTGATATTAACTGTCGGCCATTAGAAATCATCTTGGAAAAATCTATAGAATTACAGTCAAAATGTACATGATGGCAAAAGAGGCCCATATTTATATTATAGTGATCTACCAAATACCAGTAAAATAGAGAGGGCTATTTCAAGTGGAAAATCAGGTAAGAGGGGTGTGCTGAACTCTTGCTTAACCTGCTGCTTTCTCACCATACAACCCCTGCCCCCCCAGTAATTGGACTCATTTCCTGTCTTGGAGCTTGGGAAGTGCTTTTCCTCTTGAAATTAGCCCTGTTCAGGCATCATCTGTCAACACATGAAGAGGGCAGTGGAGCGGTGCATGCAAGCTCCACCCCCAGCCCAATCAGAGACGTATGCATGTTGAATGTGAGGATCTGAATGGGGGTTTCTAACCATGTTTAGCTATAGTGCAGGGTTTCTGGTTGCAGGTAGGATTCTAAGCCCAACTTTAATGTTTAGTGCCCAAAGATCTCAGGTGGGGATGTTAATGGTAAAGCAGCCCTCTTCACATTCACAGTAAACTCCTGAATTGGGCTATTGGCTCAGTACCAAAGCATACATTACTTTAAAAATGCAGCTAGCATCGACACCATTTCCCCCATTTTTACTCTAATGTAAGTGCAAGGGGCCTGGTCCAGATTGGAACCTTAGTATGGGGATAGGTGGGCTTTAACCCTTCCCCTACCCCCGCCCCATTATGGCTTGATCTGGATTGGGGCACCTGCATCTGCAGTTTATGGGTTATATTCAATAATAGTCCTTCTTAAAGAAGACCCATTGAATTGAATGCTACTTATTTAAGTCCCATCTCATCAAAGTAGACCCATTGTCCCACTTGTCTCATTCATTTCAGTAGGGCTAACATAGGATGCAAACCCGCATTGCAAAATACTGATCCATTTACTGTAAATGGTTTGAAAGTCCTATACAAGTGCTAAGAATGATTAAAATGGATGTTTCCCCCTTAAGAATATTTTCCATTGAGAATTAACTATGTCAGAATGATTAGTTTTAAGATTGAAGTGGAAAATGTCATTGATCTGTTTTTTCTTTGTTTGTTGACAGCATAAAGAACGTCACTCCAAAAGTAGGAGATGCTGAAACCCGTAAAGCTATTCGCCGTGCCTTTGATGTGTGGCAGAATGTAACCCCTCTGACATTTGAGGAAGTTCCTTACATTGAACTTGAGAATGGCAAGAGAGACGTGGATATTACTATCATTTTTGCATCAGGTTTTCATGGAGACAGCTCTCCCTTTGATGGGGAGGGAGGATTTTTGGCTCACGCTTACTTTCCTGGGACAGGAATTGGGGGAGACACTCATTTTGACTCAGATGAGCCATGGACTTTGGGAAACCCTAATCATGATGGTAAGAGTACAATTCCATTTAAACAGCCTCCATTTCTGTTTATAGAATGCCATTACATATCAGTCCATAACACGAGTTCATATTTATGGCACCTAAAGACACAATGCCTGCTTTTAGCTTGGAAATGTGTCAGGCAGTTGGATTTAGCTTAAAATGAATCATTTGGAATCTCCTGACACACAAGTTTTGTTTTGTTTTCTGATAGAGACAATTAACTGATTTTTGTTTTCAGCAAATGCTGTAAAATAACATAAAGTTATATCAAGGTACTTCCTTGTTCATTTTGTTGCTGCATAATGTTCTTTTGTAAATAACAATTACAAATATTGTTGGTATGGCAACAGTGTAAGTATCCTTTACCAAATTCATATGAAGAGATTACAAATTCCATGTTAGTTATGGGTAATGTTATTAACTGTTTTAGTACTCAGCTTTGAGGTTCTCTTTTGTGTATTTGGTAATAACTAGTGTCATGTTTCATTAAAAATATACAGCACCCATGGTAAATAAATGCTGACCCAATGGAGAGTGAGTGGAAATAATTGATTTATAGTATTGATGAAGCCAATAAGACAACAAATTAGTGGTGACCTTCCCCATTTCTGGTAACATATTGGATATATATGCTGTGATCTTGGTCCCCAAATTAGTTTAACCATATAGGAAGCTTTGGTCCATATACATGCATCCTAGAAAGGCCTCTGCATCGAAGGTATCATTTGGGGTGCATTCAAGTTGACGTTGTCTACAGAGTGAGTGTTGGTTTGGGGATCCACTTAGACAGAAGTGAGGAATAAATTTCATTTATTTATAGAATGTAAATGTTTGCTTTCCATCTAAAAATTTCCAATGCTATATACAGTAAAACAGTATAAAAAGACTAAAATCAACGTGTAATGATAGAAATATGAAATTATCACAAGCAAAGAAACAACCTGTAGAGGAGGATTTAAAGCACAACACTACTTTAACTTTAATGCATGGGAAAATAACAAGGTATGGACACCACTCCTTAGCCATTCATATCTTAAGACTTCTCGTGTGGCATGTTTTCATTAGTTTAACAAGTTAAAAGGGGTATTCACTGTTTTCCTGCTTATATTTAAAATCTATTTTCAATAGGCCTAGTAACTTCCAGAGTTACAGAGTTGGGAGAAATCCTCAATCTCTTTGCAATGAGAGGCACTGAGTGAGGTATCCCTGGAGATAATATAGACTGACCCCAACCACATAACTGGGGTGACCATAGGGAAAGGAGGACAGGGCTCCAGTATCTTTAACAGTTGTACAGAAAAGGGAATCCATAGGGAGGCCACCATAGAGAAAGTCCTAATCAGTGCCACACTTAATCTTAGAACCAGCAGGGAAGCTCATGACTATTTTTTAAGCAGCATTTAAATCTTAATAATAATGATAACAATATCTTCAACAATAGCAACATCTACAACAACAACGTGGGAAGTTGTCTTTTCTCAAACATACTAGGCTCAAGCTGTTTGAGAGGCCTTCTTCCTACTCTTCTTTTAGTAGTATTAACAAAGCCAAACACCAGAATAATTACATTGCCAAATATATAACACATTCTAAGTGTAGTAAAAGAGTACTGCAGTTGTTTTAATGTTGTGTTTTTAATGTTTTATCTAAATGTATTTTAATATTATGAACCCTGAGGGATTTTACTATATGCAGCGGTATACAAATGCCGCAATGAAATTAATTAATTACCTAAAGATCTAATTAGTTTGAGGAAAACTGGGCGACATGTCCAGTCATTAGCTCAACCTATTCATATTCAATTTGAGCTGATCCCCCAAAGGTTGCAGTGGTTCTTAACAAAACTGTGTTCTGTGTTCTAAATATTTTAACCTCTGAGGATTTTTTTAAAAAAATTATCATGCATCTTCTTCCCTGAGATCCACGTCACAATTTAAAGGTAAGATAATTGGGGTTCTCTTTTTTTAATAGCTCTATGGACACAAGCCATGGCGGCCGTAACGGGCCATTTCCCTTAGTTTGTGACCATAGAGCTATTAAAAATAGAGAGCCGCCGCAATCTTCCTGTGCTATTACCTTTAACTCATAGCTCAGCTCTCAGGGAAGAGGACACATGTGAAGAGCGACAGCAATAGTTCTGTGTTTGGGGAGGAGTGAGATTGGAGTCCAGTGGACTCCTAGTGACCTTTCCCCTAGTTTTCCTGGGTTGCCCATCGCATGATTAGCACCCAGGAACTGCACAAAAGCCAAACCGTCTTGGGAGACGTGAAAAGTGAGGTGGGCAGGCCTCAAGGCGGCCTGAATCAAATCAGGGCCACTTCGAAGCCTCCAAAACAGGCTCCAAAGTGAGGCAAGGGGTTGTGCACAGCCCTAATGAGCACTATATAAATAATAATAAAGATAAAATAAAGCAATAAGCTGTTAGAGGTCAGCTGGGACCGTGTGTGTGTGTGTATGTAATGATAAAAATAAAGGATATTCTAAAAGAAAGAATGATTACCAAAGGTAATATAAGTTACCTGTGATAGTTCTGCTGTGTTGCATAGTGACCTACCACTGCTCAAAATGTTGCTTTTTGAACTTTGGCTTGTGTAAACTGAAGCACAGTGGTTGAGGGTTTAATGTTTTGAGTAATGTTGTTCTTGATGTACATCACACCTGCACCAGGCCCCATAAATCCTCTGGGTGACCCTACAAAACTGACCATGGGGGGCTGGGCACCAAAGGCACTCCTCACCCAGGGTGCTATTTATCCTAGGGTCAGCCCTTTTTAAAATTCTGGGAATTGTAAGGTTTTTTTCTGTCTGGACACACATAGGATTGTGCTTAAGATGTACTAGAAAATAAGAACTTTTAATAACTCATCAAATTAAGCCTGCTGGCTCATTAGATGACTTAAATAGTTGAATTAGCTTGCTACATGGAGTTTGGGTTCAGAACAGGTGGAATTATTCTTAAAATAATACATTTAGTGACCTTTAAGGCTGAATAATTATTTGAAGTCGTTAGGGGAAGCTTTGTATTGTCTGTAAAAGGAAGGAACTATATTCTGAACTGACATTAAACGGTCGTTCAAAAAGAAAAGCCTAAAAGTGGTAATTAAAGCTTTATGAGCACAAAAAATATATTGAGGTTTATTGATTGGTTTTGTGAAGGGAAAGACTTTTTCCTTTATTTTTTTCAGAGATCTACCACCCAAAGACTCAGCCTCTTGTTGAACAATGTTTGCATTTAAAGGTCTATAACAAGGATTTAATCTAACACTACCTAGGATGAGTCGAGCATCACAACACGTCTAAATGCTGCAATTTCTTTGAGCATGGCAGGCTCAATAAGACAGCAGTTTATTGATCTTAACTATCACAGGAACTAATAGCAACTTCACTTATGTCAAACGAAATCCTACGTTCTTGACAGCAAAATGAACTCTGCTGCTCATGGTTTACTCTGTACTTAGAGCTTTAAATCTCAGCTCTGCATCAGACAAAGCATTTGATAATCCAAGAACCTGAATAGAAGGAAAAAATGTAACGGGATAGAATTTTAATTAAAGCCCTAACAGAATACCCACTGCAGTGCATTTCCTTTGATCTGCTCATTAAAGACCAAATTTACAAATGGTTTTGAAAGTGATTATTAGTACTAGTATTATTGCTAATACTTGTATTAGTATTACTAATACTAGTATTAGTAATTATTGCTTTATTATAGAGAATGCTGTTCTAAAGTCAAAGAACATACTGAGGACAAGTTGCTGCTGCTTCTTTTCCAGGGGTTTTTGTGTGTAGGTTTTTGAGGAGTTAAATATACAGGGGATACTTTCACTTTCAAGGAGGAGAAACAACTGTCTCTGCCTTTCTGGCCGCATGTAAGATATCATAGTAGCTGTAACCGTGTAGCTATTCCTTGCCAAACCACGCTTACCGCAGTTTAATAACACTGAGCTGCCGAGGAGCGAATCATCTCCCACTTGCGCTGAAAGTTTGTTTATTTACTTACAATATTTATATACTGCTCCCCATTCAAAATTTCGGAGTGGTGAACAGATAAAAAAGAATAAAACAGAATAAAAACACATTAAAATAGATTTTTAAAAGCAACAAAGTGCAAAATAAAACACGGCTGGTCATTAAGGGAAGGCTTCCTGGAACAACGACATTTTTAGGAGGTGCTGGAAGGAATACAGAGTTGGCACCCTGAACTTCAGAGGCAGGGAATTCCCGGGGTGGTGGTGGTGGTACCACACTGAAGGCTCCTCCCCTAGTGGACTCCAATCGGAGGATGGGTCTATTTGGAGCCACCAGGAGCATGCCCTCGGATGACCTCAGTGACCAGGCAGGTTGATAGGGGAGATATCGTGGTCTCAGATATTGTGGTCCCAACTTGTTTAGGGCTTTGTACACTAGTACAAGAACCTTAAACCTGGCCTGGTAGTGAATAGGCAGCCAGTGCAGTTTCCTCAGCAAAGGAGTTGCATGCTGGAAAGGGGCAGCTCCAGACAACAGCCGAGCTGCGGCATTCTGCACTAATTAATGCCACGACACTAGGATACGTAGTATTTGCGCTGCCATATTAGATTGGATATTTGTAAATTTTAAGTGTCTAATTGACCAATTCTGGACATTTGTGGTTGGTGTGATTTACTTGCAGTGTCTGTGAGCTACTGGGGTGACCTCATTACTCTGCTAGCACAATGTCACAAATTGTCAGTACTCTCCTCTTGAGTATTGTTGGTGCGGCATGTTTCAGGATCAGGCATTACTGTGACTTGGGGCATTATTGAATCATAACCACATGGCAGAACTTTCTTCCTAACATTTCTTTAACACAGCTTGACGCTTTGAATCATATATGGGATGGGTCTCATGGACAAGGGGACATCATCTAGTATGCAAATTATCAGACCAGTGGATGCTATTTATCGTTTTGACTATACATGTTTGTGTTTTGTTTTGTTTTAACACATAACCATTTTGTGTAGTGCAATATTATTATTAGGTAAGAAATGTTTGGAGATTAAGAAGGATATTATAGAAGTATATCAGCTAGAATTCAGATCAATAAGATTTTGTGCAGTCTGCAGAAAACTACATGAAGAGCCAGTGTGAGCTGGTGTAGACATACCCATAATCTATCACCACTTGTGCTCCATTTTCTTTCCCTTATGCAAAGACATGCAGCTTTATTAAAGTGGTATATGTGCCTTTTTAATGGAGAGAAGTCTTGCGTTGGGTTGTGGCAAAGTGGTGCCATGGGGTGTAACTGCCCATTGACCCCTTCCCTCAGCCTCTTCAGATTGTGGCTCCCTCCCTCCCTCCCTCCCTCCCTCCATCCCTGGATGCAGTGTGAGCTTTTCTGGTCATCCTTTTGGGGGCCGAGTAGGAATTTTTGACTCTTATTTAATTTGCTGACTAGGAGTCTTTTTGCCTACTCCACACTGTAAGTGGGGCAGGAGTGTCTTAGGTTAATCTGTTGGTTGATTTAATGGTTAGGTCAATTTGGTCACAAGTTAACTAGGCTGGGGGAAGGCACGATGAGGGAATTCAGGGATGGTGTGCATTCCGTAGCACTGTGATGGAAACAGGTAATCCCTGAAGGCCTCCTGCTGAGAGTTTTACAGCCCCAGTGGGGGGATAAGGGTTACCTGTGAGGCCCACTCACCTCACCCACCTGGGTTTTACGGCCCGGGAGGGGGTGACATGGGAAGGCCTCCTCTCCCCAAATGGGGCAGTCCTGTCAGTAGCAATTGGCAGACGCCACTCGATAGGATTGGAATGTTTTCACCCAATAACAACCCAGCTAGTTGCTGGCTGAGTTTTGCTGCCCACCCAGTTAGTCCTTTGCAGATATAATTTGAATAAATGTGGCCCAATTTTATACCATAATTCCATGTCTCATCACTTTATTTCCACTCATACACTCACAATGGTATATATGCCTTTTTAATGGAGAGAAGCCTTGTGTTGATTCACTTTTTTTGCGTTTTGTTCCATTTATCTTTCAAATCTTTTAACCACCCCCACCCCCCAAATAATGAATTTGCACCCTTGAACCCTCATATGCATGTCTTGGTCCTGGAAACCAGCTACTTGATCTTTCATCTCAAGTCTTCTTCCCATTCCTTTCTTCCCCACACTTCAATTCAGAAGACTAAAAATGGTATATGGGTTGTATCCAGACTTCCATGAATGAAACGGGGCCTTCCAGTGTCTTGTGCCTTCAGTCTTTTCAGGCTCTGGTCGTCTTCCATTATGTAGTAGAACAGTGTTATCTGAGATTACTGTAACATTCAAATAGCACTTTTATAAAAGGAGCTGTATTAAAACTATTCAAATAACTTTCTTTTCTTTCTTTCTTTTACAAAATGAGCTGTATTAAAACTACATGAAAAAGATATGCAGTTCAATAAAAGTAAGACTACACTACTTCTAAAACAACCAATCAACACATTTAAACCATGTAAATGCATTCAACCTTTTCTCTTTGTGCCCATATGTGAACAAACTCACTGAATATGTAATAATGGCATTTGGTTTGTCAGGAAACATAAAGTGCTCTGTGTAGTAAACCACAATTGTTTACCTTGAAAAAGTGAGACAAGCCACCTGCTCCTACAAGTCATTAATAAATGTTAGTTCCACAAACAGTGCTCATATTTTATGTATTCATTTTTTTTAATAGATGCTTTCTGTCTTTAGAAAGAATTCTCTGCTGTCTTCCATTAAAATAGAAGTTGTCATATCATTGAATCCCAATGTCACAAATGCATTTTTAAACTTGACCTGATGAAGTGTAATCAAATACATTTCCATTTTTTCTTTATCTGCGCCTTAAAAATGGCAATAGACAATTTCATTTTATCATACCTTAATAATAGATTGCTTCCCTTCTTGTCTGATGAGGAATATGGCTAATATAAGTTAGCTTGTGTAAGGCTGGGGCAGAACAATCCTTTGGGGGTCCAGAGAGTTCTCCAGCGTCGCAGCACTCCCAAAATCCTATGCTTGCCAGCGGATGCCCAGCAGAGCAGGAAGAGTGATGGAAGTGATCTTCACCTGTCAATCCTCCTTTCTGCTGATATTCCATTTGACAAGTACTGAGAGTGCTTAGTGAAACCGTGGGGATTGGAGCTAGGAGGCCTTAGGATCCTCCTAAACTTGGAGCTTCACCTCCCTACCACCTTCCTCATTGTTTTGCTCCCAGCAGGGTTTAGTTCTGGTCACAGAGCCCAACAAGGAAAAAAATGGCTAAGCCCAACCAACCACCACCACTTTTATTTATTTATTTATTTTATTAAAACATTTGTATCCCGCCCTATATCACTGGGATCTCAGAACAATGTAAAACAAGAAATACACACAGCTAAAAGTGCATTAAATGGTGGACAAACTAAAACCAGTAGAAAAGTTTATAGGCAATAAGAACAATTAAAAACAATTAAAGCTATGTGCAACCTTGGAGAATTCAGCCTTCAACAGCTTTAATAAAAAGCCATGGTGCAGAAATTAAGCCAGTGTCTGCGCTAATCGGGCCTCCAATAGGAAGGTATTCCGCAACCGGAGAGTCACCATATAGAAAGTCCTCTCCCATGTCCCACTGGAACGTATGTCTCGCATTGGTGGGACACACAGGAGAATTCTGAGGGAAAGGGTTCAACTTTCCCCTCCCCCAGTATTGCTTTGTTGGGATTCTGTAGAGGGGTCTGCTGCTGTAATGTTTGTTCTTGATGTCAACGATTTATCTTCTTTCAAAACCTCTTCAAAAACAGGCTTTGGCTTAACTCCTTAGTCCTCCCTGTCCTCATCTACATTGCAGCCTATAAAAAGCACATATTTATGCATACATATATACTCATCCCTTGTGTTTCATGCCTCTCCTTTTCCTCCTTTCCTTTTTGTCTTCTCCCTCACTGTCACAATTTCGATCTTTAGTGCAGGGACCTCTGTAAGTGTGTGTGTGTGTGTGTGTGTGTGTGTATGCTAACTTACACGGTTAAATACCACATACTGCTCTGGTGCATGCAGAAGCTTAGCTAAACCCCATTTGGTCAGTTATCTTAGGCCTCAGCTAGACGAGGGGGTAGTAGGGTGACGATCTCGCACTTTTATGATTGCGAGATCATCGCCTTGTTTTACACGTGGTGCACGACATCGCAGCTGCCATTTTTCGTTTTTTAAAGGAAACGGAGTGCAGGAGCACTTGTGCGCAAAAGGTGAGTTTTTTAAATAAATAAATAAAATTCCCTGCTCCCCACCCCACCCCCAATGGACACAGAGCTACTGAGGAGCTCTGTGCCCCGTGCCCGACTCCTCGTGGTTACTCGTGAGGAGCCGGGACAAACTGCGACACCCGTCCATATGTGCTGAAATTCAAAGTGAAGGTGCCTTATGAAGATGGTATCTTAGATCTCCAAAAGATACGAGATAAATTAATTAAGTTAAAGATATGAGTCATTCCTTGGGGCAGAATTATGCCCTTGCTGATTCTCGTTCACATGCAGTGGGTCCCACTAATTTCATTGGGCAAGTGGGACACATCACTTTCACAAAGAAGTTCTAGTGCTTCTTAGGAGAAGCCTTGAAATTAGAGGAAACATATTTCTAGGAGGCAGGTCCACCGACTTACTTTCCTCCAGAAACTAGCATTTCTACTCATTTTGGTTTGCCCCAGAAGTGCTAAATTGCTGTTGCCACTTGTCCTATGAGTGAAGAGGACATGATCTCCTGGGACCCCAAGTAGGACCAAACTAAGCATTACATTAGGAAGATGATTTGGCTGTGTCTTCTTCCTCCTCTAATTGGTAGTTGTGGGGTGGAGTGGGATGGGAAGGAATAAGAATAGGGACTTGGTGTACACTTGCAGTGGGTGGCACATGCACAACAGAATTGGCTGGGCGGAAGAGCATCAGCAGGGGAGGCAGCACCCCACTGGATTCTGCCCTTAGAGTCAGACTTATCTCCCCCACCCATGTTGTATAAACTCTGGTTTCTGTGAGATGAAGTCCAGTCATTGTATAGTCTGTTATCATTTTAAATATCTGTAAAACAGTCGAGAACTTCAGTGACAGATTGTTTAGAAGCTAAATTGAACTCCAGAGTGTCAAGAGGATTAGCTGGCTGAGTGATTGTTCTTCTCATGCTCCTCTGGCCTAGAGGAGGCTGGGAAAAGGCAACAGCTTGATTATTTAGCAAAAATGCAAATCACCAACCCCCTTAAAAAGGAGCAGCCTCATTTTCCACACTATATTGCTCCGCTAATGAAGGCAATTTGAATTCTGTGTTTCTCAAAAGAGATGAACAACTTCTTGGAGGGCTCAGTAAAACCGTAATATATTCTTGTTGCTGGTTTCATAAATCTTGTTGGACTTACTCGTGCTTTTAGAGCGTTCATTTTAATTCCCAAACAACAAGGGCAATAAAGTTTTGTGAAGAAGAAAAAAACTTAATCAGAAACAATGTGAAAGTTGTTGGAGATAGTGCTTTATTGTTATGTTTCTGGGCTACCCCTAGAATTCAGGATGAGTAATAGTTTAACAGACGAACCATCCAGTACCCTTAAAGTTTGATTAAAAGACACAAAAGCAGTTGCTAAGTTCCCCATCTACTCAAAGCTCAGCCATGGCCTCCAAAAGCTATCCTACATAAAAAGATATTGAGAAAGTTGAAAAAGAAACTCGGGCAGTCTTTGGCAGGAATGCAAACTGCAAAGTTTCAAAACTGGGACCTTCTGGGAATGTACTTGATCCTTGTTTGCTTATCTACCCCGTGGCCTGTGAGTGAAAGGGACATGATCTCCTGGGGGCCTAAGGAGGACCAAACAGTGTATTACGTTAGATGGATGGTTTGGCTTTCCTCCTCCTCTTCTTCTTCTTCTTCTTCTTCTTCTTCTTCTTCTTCTGCTTCTGCTTCTGCTTCTGCTTCTGCTTCTTTGTAGTTGTGGGGTGAGGGAGCAATAAGAATTGGGACTGTGATGTATGTGAGGTGTTGTTGTTGTTGTTGTTTTAAAAAACCTTCCCCCCATACTACAGTCCCAATGAAATCCCCCTCCCCCACCACACATACAACTATCATTGGGAGAAAGCTCCCTTTGGTGCTAATGGCAGCTTCAACCCTGCTGCAAATAGTAGCTTTGAAAGTAGTTTTCATAAATGCAGGGGTAAAGGTTCTGTGTGTGTGTGTGTGTGTGTTTCTAAACACCCTCCATCAGCACTGTGGTTCTGCTTCCTATCCCTCCCGCTCCCTGTGGCTGCTATTTATTTGGAGAAACAAAAGCAAATGGGAAAACTACATGAAAGAATGCACTTCCTTCATGTCACTTGGAATCAGTACCACATCTTGCCCCTGCCTTGTTCTGTAGCTTTGTGGACCTATCTTTGTAGATCTCATTGTGGTGCCCAGACCCACTAGCCCTATTGCCACATAATCTCTACCTGACCAGAGCCAAACTAGACATGACGCCAGTGTCATGAATGCAATAACCATGCCTAGATTTTACAATGTAAATAGCAGGCACTGAGTCTGGGGGTGGGGATGAGTAGGATATAGGAAAGGGTGAGAAACCCTATTCCCCAACACAAAATCTTGACATATACTTTTGTCACAATTTCTGGATTATTTTTTTAAAAAATCCTCAGATTGGAGCAGTTATATAAAATAAACACAGTTGATAAACATTTCTACATCCATTTTGAGTTGTTTAATCAAGAAATGCTCATTACCATCACAGCCATACAACTCTAGAAATAATAAAAACATCATTTTGCACTGTCTGTTAGACCTCATCTATCTAACTATCCATGAGTTTCTACCTAAATTAACAAACAAATCACAGAAACTCAAAAACAATGAGAATTGGAAATGGTTTTCACTGCACATACACTAGTGTTTTAGACTCTTCCCGTTCATTTACTTATTTAAAAAGTGAAATCCATAGTGCGTACGTTTCGGAACATTCTGCGCTGTATGTGATCAAAGAAATCTCCTGTGAACTTGTAATAGCCCATTTTAAAACAACAGGCAAGACGAAACTCTAGTTAAGCTCAGATGACTCTCGGTGCAGCTCTTTTGTGCAACTGGTCTATGCATTGGTAGCCATCAGACAGTTTGGACGCTCTACGGCAGTCTTCCCCCACCTGGTGTCATCCAGATGTTTTGCGCTACAACTCCCATTATCTCTAATCATTGGTCATGCTAATTTGGGCTGATGGAACAAATATCTGTCAAGCTGGGGAAAGCTGCTCTACAGGAAGAGATGTTTTCATGAGAAGCTGATAGGTCCTGTCTTTGGTTTGAATATTTGGCTGGTTTTGAAAGCACAGGGCACCATTGTTAAATCTTTCTGGTCCCAGAAACACTGGAATTTTTTTTTTAATCATATGCAAAATTTATAACCTGAGATGGACTGGGAGATTCTTATAGCTGTATATAATCTTTATCTTTTTTTTCTTTTATGTTTGAGTTCGTTTCATGACTAACTCATCCTCAGTGGCTGCAATGAATGTACACATCCCAATGTGTCTTAAATACCACTCTTCCATTTTTGTCCCAGAGTTCTCCTCTTTCCTAGGTCCTGTCTCTCTTTTTGTGTGTGTTTATACCCAAGGAGTCCCTTCTCCCACCCCAACCACCGTTTCTTTCCTCGCCCTCCCAAAGACCTCCTCTTTGCACCTCTGTGTCTTGTCTCCTTCTGCTGCAAGTACTCACAGACAGACAATTAAAGAATGGCCAAGGCTACAGATTTGTTTACCCTTTCAATGTTTTGTTATGGGTAAAGTAGATATTTGAATCCACAGTGATGATTGTGAAAATGGGACCCCAGAACTGAATTAATATGGAGCAGAACAGCACCTCCATTCTTATACAACTTTTATTTCCACTTTTTCTTTACTTTTTCGTGGTAGACCCCAGTGTAAACTATTCATGTTGTTTGTCTGTACAGAGGGAGATTGAGCTATTTAGGCCACTAGATGCAAACTGGAACGTTGCTTGAAGACGGTCCTGCTTGAAGACTGTCTAGGGTTTAGGTTCCTTCTGCAGATTACAACTCTGTCACTCTGGCTATACAGATCACACTATTATCCTTCCGACTGGAGGAATGAGGTTGGTTCAAGTCAATGGCAGTATACCATATTTCTTCATATTTCTAAGACACACTTTTTTCCCATATAAACATCTCTAAAAACGGGGTGCGTCTTAGAATTGCGGGTGTGTCTTTTTTCCTGTTGGTGGTACTGAAATTAGTGTGTGTCTTACAATCAATGGCGTCTTACAATTGAAGAAATATGGTAATTATTGAAGCACTTATTATTGAAGATGCCTTTGGCAGCCTTGACCAACTATGACTCCGCTTGAAGACATTTTCATTCACATCAAACTCTCAAAGATACTGTATTTTAGCAGAACTTACAGAAAGAACTGTTACTATGACCAGTAAAATTTACAATTTTTTTGGTACCCCTCTATAGAATGCATGCTGCACATAGAATTCCATCAAGAGGAATACCCAGGACAATAAATGTCCAAAACAAAACAAAGCCTTAAAAACAAAGCAAAGCTGTTACTTCTGTTGGTGCTCAACTTGTAAACCAGGGATAGCTCTGCAAACGTTCTGGCCTACATCTTCCGTCATGCATCATCATTGTTGGCTCAGTTCTGTAGCTAGAGTGGGGGAAATGGGTGCATCTCTCCCCAGAACTGTGCTCCCCCCCCCCCGATTTCTTTTGAAAAAAATGTCGTTTTTAATTTACAACATGACAGATAATGGCAGCCTCTATTTAAAGAATGATAGCTTGTTTTCAGAACAGGAACAATGTAAGAATAGGACCCTTGGAAAATTCAGTCACAGTGAGTGCACAACAAAACCTTCATCTGGAAGAGCCCCCAAAGGTCTGCTTACTCAAGATTTTCCCTGATTGAGGGTGGATTTTTCAGTCACGATCACCCTATAATTAAGTTTTCCTGAAAAAACACCACCAGCAGCCTGCCTGCCTAGTAATATGACCCTTGAAGACATAATATTAGTGTTATGGGCAAGCGTTAGACTCCACCCCTTGGATTTTCTTTTGATCTGCTTTTTAGTTTCAATTTCACTTGTGTTCTCTTCCCAACCAGCAATAAAGAAACATGTTTGTTTGCCTGCAGTAAGAAGTAAAAGTTTGTTTATTCTGTAGTTATCATGAGCAGAATTGGGTGCTTATTGCTAAAAGGTGAAATGGAGATAACTTCAAGTGAGCTGAAATAATATTTAACCTAAGTTACCCTTTACTCTTTTAAAACACTCAGTATACAACCATAATGGCTATTTCCCCCCAACCTTTTCTTGAGTACTTGATGGCAAAGGAATAGAAACACTGCTGTGCCCACTACAGTTAGCAGTCTGGCTGGCCATCTAGGCTGTAACCTAGGCCTAATTTCTGATTTCCCTAATGTGTGTAGCTCAGCATGAAGCCTTTCCAGGGATTCCGGGCAGAAAAATCAACCCAGCAACCAGTAAAAACAATTTAAATTGCTTTCCACACTTAGTTTCCAATCGCTTAGTTAGTCCTTTATATAGCAACCCGTTTTAAAACCTGCCAGATGTGTGGGAGATGTTCCTGTCTGCTGGAACCCTCTACATCAGGCTTCTGGCCCATGGGCGCAACCTACAATTAAGTTGGCAGGCTTCTCCTCTGCAGACAAGCTCCCAGTGCATGAGGGCAGTGCCATGAGGGGATGCTTTGGCAGAGTGCATGTGGACCTGCGCTTTTCTCCATTCTTTTCTCCAGATTGTGCTAGGCCTGCAACTCAAATTAGGCAGAATTCCGATCAATAGAGTTCAGGCTACAGGCCTTCTCTCTTCTGTGGAGTTCCCTTTGCTAGGGTGACCATATGAAAAGGAGGACAGGGCTCCTGTATCTTTAACAGTTGCATGGAAAAGGGAATTTCAGCAGGTGTCATTTGTATATAGGGAAAACCTGATGAAATTCTGTCTTCATCACAACAGTTAAAGGTGCAGGAGCTGTACTAGAGTGACCAGATTTAAAAGAGGACAGGGCACCTGCAGCTTTAACTGTTGTGATGATGAGGAAATTTCACCAGGTTCCCCATATATACAAATGACACCTGCTGAAATGTCCTTTTCAATACAACTGTTAAAGATACAGGAGCCCTGTCCTCCTTTTCATATGGTCACCCTACCTTTGCTGCTGGCTAGACTAGGGAGTTTGCCCCTGGTAGGTGATTATATGAAAGCAACTTCCGGACTGCACATGCTCTGTGGCCTCCTTTTTCTGGTTAAGCACTAACAAGAGCCACGTCCTACAATCTCCCCTCACCTTAAGTGACAAAAAGCCTCAATGATAGAACCTTCCTCAAAACTCACCTGTTTTACGCAGTCCAGTTCCTTTTGCTGTTTTGAAAACTCATAAACTTTATAGTTTCTGCGATGTTATGCAAAATATTATTTGTTTTGTCTATAGACAAAGCAAGCACAAGTGCATGGAGCTTCAGCCCTTTGGTTCAAATACATACTGGCACAATATTTTGCTTATTACCGGACCATCTAACAAACTGTACTAGATATCTTACTGGTTTTGAGATGCTAGTTAAGAATAGATCTTATCATTTTAATGTAACCATGTCAGTGCTGTATAAATTACTGCAATAACCTACTTGGATTAAAGATCTGACTGAGAAGTTGACCTGGAAAACAAATTTGAGATGAACAGTGATCTGCTATCTGCTAACAGTGATCTTCTTTAACTTCAAAATCTTGTTGCGTTAATATTAAAGAACAAGCTTTTAAATTGCTCAGTAGATGGCACATCACTCCTACCAGATTTAAACATGTTACTAAAGAATGTTATGGTCTTTACTGGAAGAAATGTGGACGTAAGGGGACTTGTTTCCACATTTGATAGTCTGGGTTGCAACTTTCTTTATTGTTATAAAGTATGGTTATTTTTTCTTAGTCGGTTATAGAAAGACCCTTTTATTATTTTGTTGGATGGTTTTGATACATTGGCAATGCCTCCATCTCAATAAGATTTAGATCTTCAATGCAGGACTGAATTGCAGGAATATGGGGCATTATCCCAATGGATAAGATTATAGCTCAAATTATTGGCTCTATGGATGGCTAGGCTTCTGAAGCATATCCTGAGCAATGACTTCTATTAATTTAATTGTTGGACACAGATGGGTTAGTGTTTTGAAACAGGTAAAATATTTCAGTGCTTGTGATGCTAGTATAGCTATGCTTTACTTGTACTATTTGTGCCTTCATTCTGCTACTAATTATATACAACCTGTGCTTCAAATGCATTTCTCAGATGTATTTTATTATCCTTTTTTTTCTCATTCCCACTTCTTCTTTTCTTTTTATTCTTTATATGTAAATCTATAAGCTGTCAAAATGCTATTGAAGTGGCTCACCTTGGAGTTATCTGTAGGGTTGGGGTGGGGTTGTTTTAAAATGTTTTTAAATAAAGAATGAAAACCCTAAATGTAAAAGAAAATCCCCAACTAATACTCATTACTGATACACACACAAAACACACACACACACACACACACACACAGGAAAAGAATATCCCTCCAAAATATTACATAATTAAGATTATTTTAATAATACTCTAAATAATAAAACTATTAAAGTATTTTTATTACTTTTGACTGAAATGACAACAATCTCTCCCTCTCCTCCCCTCTCTGAAAATGTAATGGTTACCATAATTATTGTAATGTCATATCCATATTGTTAGCTGAGTTCCGTCAATCAGACCTCCAGTGGATATGTTTATTTCAAAGATATTGCCTTTCTTTGACTATGTCATTTTATCTCTATATAGTAAGAGTCCCTCCTAGACTCTTACAGAGATGTACTTCATCTACTTTAAACCATTTGCTCTGTAAATCACCAAATCTAACTAATCTGATTTAATCAAGGATTAAATTAGTTTGAATGAATCAACATTAGAGATGCAAAGACAGCTAGGAAGGTTACAGATCAGTCCAGTTTACTTGAGGAAAATCCTTGTACACATCCTGGGGAAGGGCAGTTTTTGCGCATTGTCAAAACGGCTTATAAAATGCAGGCCATAAAAGCTAATCGCTTTTCTCCTCTGGTATTTCCGCACATTCATAGCTGAGGTAAAAATGGTCCCTTACGGAGAAAACCCCTCATAAATTACAATGAATTTTATCCAGGTTCTAAATATATTTCATCTTTTAATATGCAGTTCATGCCTAGACAGAAGTAGAATGAAATCAAGGTTAATTAACTGAGTTTCAGGACAGAATTATGCCTTTATTGCAGGCTCGTGACTAATGCATAGTTCCAATGATATGAGGAATTTGCAGATCTGCCTTCCTTCTGTTGGAATTAACAATTTGGGCAAATTTGTGTGTGTGTTGGGTTGGAATATTTGATCTTTTTGGATAAATGAATGTATATCTGTCCATCTAGGAGCTCTTTTCAGCGTTCTCCTTGATTTGAAAAGTTCCTAAAATTCCACGGATTATTTACAGTAACGTACGTTAACCACTGAGCAGTTTCCAAGTGTGATAGAAACACAGGGTTCGTATTCAGCATACTTGAAATCTATACAGGCTGAGCTCAGTCGTGGTTTTTTTTTTTTTCATTGGGATGGTTTGCTAGCAGCCAAGAGAAATTTATGAAAAACTCCAACCTCTGTTGAACTGCAGAGATCAGCTTCTAGTAAATTTCACATTGCTGGCAGTTCAGTTGACACACTGGACCTAAGCTGTGCAGCAGGAACCTGAACCAGCGGAATCTCAGAAATGAATCTCCTGAGGGAACCAAGTGTCTCGACTGTGGATATATCGTATGTGGCACTGAGGCATAACAAGAGAGCAGAGGGCTTCGGGCTAGAGATGCTTTAAAGTACAGCATTGGTATCTTGGTATCTGATATGGCAGTGATGCAAGTTAGCTGGTGAGTTTGGATAGAATCGATCAAACGCTGCTCCTACATGAACTCTTGTTCAATGCAATAACATCCAGGCTGATCAGGAGCAGTGCTTGCACACAGAGGCCTCATCTACACCAAGCAGGATATAGCACTATGAAAGCAGTATGAAAGCGGAATACAGTATAAAAAGCAGGAGCCACACCAAGCAGTATATAGTGGTATGAAAGCAGTATATGGCCTGTGTCAATGGGCCTCAACAGTTATCAGTGCACTTCAATACTGCTATAAAGCAGTAGTGTGGCTCCTGCTTTTTATATACCGCTTTCATAGTGCAATATCGTGCTTGGTGTAGATGAGGCCAGAGACACACACACACCTTTTAAAGATTTTTCTCCTGGTGGATATTTGAAAGGGTTGTTTCCTAAAACTAACTTTCAAAATTATAAGCTCTTCACGATTTTATTTTATTTCTAAAGAGAATCCTTTAACCAATAATGGACATGACTTCTCCGTTATATTTTGCCCATCGTTCATTTGACGACATTTGATGATGTTTCACTGTCATTGCTCTTAACTACAGAATAATGTGTAAAGGGGAGTGTACAGTTAGGGGGAGCTATTGGTGAAACTGGATGACCTCTTCTAAAAGGGTATAAAGGAACGTTTGGCTGATAGTCAGCATAATGAAACATGTGCTAGACTTCGGTCCCTTCATAGGAGGGAGAAACATGCTGGTAGAGCAACGTTAGCGAAGATCTCTGTCTTCACAGTGGAAAGGAGTCTCCAAAGGAGAAAGATTAAGGAGGCAGTGTTTATTGATAAGCTGAAACCTGACATCAGTGTAAAGGACAAGATGAAATGAGGCGTGATGTTTATTAATGCGGCTTCATTGGGTGTTGAATACAAGTGTTAGTTGTTAATCTATGTTCCCTCATTGAGGTTTGGCCTGTTCATGATTGGTTCTTGCTCAGTTTATATGTGGTATTGTAGCACACTTTTACTTGTGATTCACATTTTAAAATATGTTTACAAATTTTAAAGCTATCCTTTTATTTTTAGAATATATATATATATATATATATATATATATATATATATTGGAAAAGCTACTAGTGGTCATTTCTTTTGGATGAGCTACTAGTGGTCACATCACATTGCCTGCATATTGATTGATACAGAGTAATCACATGTATATATGGAAGCCTTGTTAACTGCTAATTTAAAGGAAATACTAATCCAGGGACTGTTTGTTTGTTTTGGCCTCTTTCAGCCTTTTTACTTAATTGGGAAACTTTTGCCTAAAACTGCTCTCAACAGACAGTTACTCCCATAATGACTTGAGGCATGTGTGGGATTTACCCCATAAATTGGGGATTGGGATCGGGAGGGGGCGATATATGTGTTCTAATTTGCTGCTGTATTAAGAACATAAGAAGTGTTGTGCTGGATCAGACCAAGGGTCCATCTAGTCCAGCATTCTGTTCACACAGTGGCCAACCAGCCATCGGCCAGGGACTAACAAGCAGGACATGGTGCAGCAGCCATTTAACAGCTCACATTTAACAACTCACACAAGTGGCTAACTGAGAAGCTGAGTGCAAGCCATGAAGAGAAAACCCATGCTGTAGTGTGTATCAATTTTGGGGAAGGCATGGATTTTGATGCCAGGATAGCTACCATATGATTGTTCATGTGTCAGTCAAACTCAAGAAACTCAAAAATCACAAATGGCACAAATATAATTTAAGTTCTTTAAAGTATTTTGACTCCTGACGTCAATTCCCAAACCCTTGTGTGGTATAAAAGAAGCTGTGTACAACATGCAGAATTATATTATTCTGCATGTTCTGCATAATTTACATGGTTCCAGGGCCGGTGGGATCTGAGGGCAGTTGTTGGAGCACAAGTAACCTTATAGTTGTTTACAATTGTTAAGCCACTTTACTGGAACTATTGTATGTTTTTGCCATAGGTGTGATGGTGTTTAATCATAACTAAAAAGTATGTGCTCATAGATGATCGGATTTCATAAAATCATAGAATAGCAGAGTTGGAAGGGACCTACAAGGCCATCGAGTCCAACCCCCTGCTCAATGCAGGAATGCACCCTGATGCATACCTGACAGATGGTTGTCCAGCTGCCTCTTGAATGTCTCTAGGGTGGGAGAGCCCACAACCTCCCTAGGTAATTGGTTCCATTGTCGTACTGCTCTAACAGTCAGGAAGTTTTTCCTGATGTCCAGCCGGAATCTGGCTT
Organism: Elgaria multicarinata webbii; assembly: GCF_023053635.1. NCBI lineage: Eukaryota > Metazoa > Chordata > Lepidosauria > Squamata > Anguidae > Elgaria > Elgaria multicarinata. Next base: position 82,005,129 of record NC_086177.1, on the reverse strand, counting down.
CCTGTAACTTAAGCCCGTTATTCCATGTCCTGCACTCTGGGAGGATTTCCTGAAAGACTGCAATCATCCAGTGGTGTAGTAGTGATCAACCGAAAATGGTGTCTTCCCTTAGTGATAAAATGGTGATAATGGTGTCTTTACCTTACTGATAAAATAGAGTTGTTTAGCTTCACAGAGCGGTCCAGTGTCCTGAGCATGCAGCTGGAACAAGGGAGAGCTCAGTTATTGGTGCACAAAATAGAATTGTGATAAAAGACAATAAAACCAATTAATGCAACAATAAAACAGTAATAAAGCAATACACTATCTCATTAAAATAAGCAAGGTTATCAATGCTAGCAGTGCAGTCAGAAAAATGCCTGGACAAGCAGATATTAAGTAGTTGCTCCACACTAAGAGCCTACCTGATCTCTATGTTAATTCCACACAGTGAGTGGCACAATGGAGTAGGCCCTGTTCTGCACCACAACCAAGTGAACATCAGTACACCAGGCTGTGACAAGGCCTCCCCATCAGAACATAAAGAAGTGGGTAGTCTCTTAGATAATCTGTCAAAGAGAGCTGTTAACCTAGCAAAGATCTGGGAAAAGACTGGAGGCTTATTTACCTGCAGTTCCTGAATTAGCAGTTGCAGTTGGGTGCTCCTCCCCCTGAGTAGATTCATACTCGTGAGTAGACACTTCTTCCTGAGTAAACACTGGGTTCAAGGGTGTTCTGACATCAACTCTGACTGTGCCCCCAGGTCTGCCAACACTAGTCCTCTGGAGAACCATGGGACAAGGGAGGAGAGTAAGGAACTATGGCAGGGCTTGGCGCTAGGTTGAAGGGGTTCTTTGGGACTTCAGGTGAGGCATCCCTACAACAGGACTCAGGTTGTTACATGTCTTTTGAGAGAATGTGGTTTGCTGAGGAATCCCAATCATCCTTCAAAGAGGTCTTACCTGGGCATAGGCCATCCAGGTGCCTGACCTGAAGGTAGACATGATCACAGTAAAATAGAATAAACTTGGCTTGCATATAAGTCTACTGTGTAGGCAGCGAAATAACTCTGAGACAATGCACCAGAAGGAAACAGACCAGCTAAACCCCAAGCAAAGACATGTCAATACAATTTTTATTGAAATTCCTCTTGACTGACTTTCTCATCATTGTGAACACTCAATCAATTTAGTCTGTACCCATATGGTCTAAGACATAACTTGGAAGAGTGACCTTGAAGTCTGATAAAATGGTGCTTTGAAAAATGATTCAGAAGACAAAATGGAGTTAGAAAATAAAAACACAACTTCAGCTGTTAAGGATCTTGCAAAAATAATTTTAAAAGTAGATTGGTAATTTCAGTCATTAAGCCTTGTGCAAGCAGTTGTGCATTATACTAGTGCAAGTGTAATATGCAACCATTTGCTCAACTGCTTGCACAACCACGTTTACACAAACGTATCTTTGGATTTTTCTCGTCCATTGTTCAGAATCTAGTTTCCACAACCATAATGTCATTTCCACACAGTTGGATACTTGAGCTTTTTAAATGTTTAATAGTTTCCTATTAGTAAAGACAGACATACGTGGCACAATTAGCGCAGTGCTCTCATTTTTATTTAGCGTTTTAGCAATTGAAATGGTATTTGGTTGTGTGTCTAGTTGCTTTTTGATTTGAAATGGCTGACATGAAATTGGGAGAATTCCCCTCCAAAATTGTCATACTTGTGACATGGTAGATGTGGCAATTTGGGTTAAAACAACAATGAGGAGTCAGCTACAGTGGGCTGGTTCACATTACTCACTGCAGCATACCATGGCTTATTTATGTGGCACGTGCCAGCCATCTTTTTTTAATATTCATGCACGATGCTGCATTAGGTGGTTATTGTGTCGTGTGAACCCAGCGAGGGTTGCTTATACGAGGATTAAACAATCTTCTTGTTTAACAAGGATTAAACAACCTTCACATAACCCTAAAACAGCCCAGGGGTGATTGTGCACTAAACAGCACATAGTGGGCTGCAGTTATAGTGGAAACCCAGTCAATGGGTCCAGATTTCATGGGGGACTACTTAGCCATGTGTACTCCCACCTTCCTCAGGAGAACCTTTAGCAAAATCCACCTCCCATTTCTTCACCTATGGATAGAGTGGAGAATTTCAAGAGTAACTTTGAATCCTGCCCAATGTATGTTTATATTATTGAGCTTGGCCCCTACTCTTCTGTGAAATCCTCAGAAAAGTGTTCAGTTCTCGGAATGATAATCCAATTACCAAAGGCTTTTAAAAATCACACAACATGAAAGGAATGGCAGATGACAAGAATAATGCAGTTCTTCCACAGTATAGTATTTCTACGCAACCTGTTTCGAACAACCTGTTTCGAACAGCAACAGTGGGACATGGAGTGAAATGAGAGTAGATAATATATATATTTTTGGCCAGAAATGGCACATAAGAGTTTTTGGTTCCCTTTAGGAGTGCTCTGCTTAGGATCAGAGTGTCCACAGGTTCTAGGTCTGACTCCTATAGAAATGAGAAATGTATGAATACAGGGACAGAGGGAGATAGGAAATAGTGCAGAGGGAGGGGATGATAGACCATGCAGGATAAAAGAAGTCTGGACGTTGAGATGAGAAATGTATAGCAAATAAGCTTGCATTCAAACATATTGAATTGTTATTTGTACAGCCATTATTACTGCAGATGTAGCTCTTTCATAAAGTCAAGAGACCCAGCTGTTTTATTCCCTCATGTCTTCTGCCCCTTGTAAATAGAACTACATTTTTCTACAATATTCTTACAGTAAAAAGGTTGCTCTCGAATATGGACAACCTGAATAAACATTTGAAAAATATCTGGATAGTTGTGGAAATCATGAATTTTGGAAATGATGAATTTGAGCTTCTTGATACTGAAGCACACCTATAGTTATGCATTTTTGTAGCCATGAAACATTCAAAAGGGTGCACTTGGGATTCTATTGGGAGCCTTTTACTCATGGGCTGGAAAATAGGGTGCATGCGCAGGCCAACCAAGAAATATTGGCAAGCTCTGATTAAAAGTCACTTAAATAGTGTTCTGTGTCAAATCCAGTGAAAGTTTCATTAATGCAATTTTAAAACGTTATTTTTTCTTTTCCTCCAGGAAATGATCTGTTTCTAGTTGCAGTTCATGAACTGGGACACGCCCTAGGCTTGGAGCATTCAAATGATCCTACTGCCATCATGGCTCCATTTTACCAGTACATGGAAACCGACAACTTCAAACTACCTAATGATGATTTGCAAGGAATCCAAAAGATATATGGTATGCTTTTTAAAAAAACAACAACAACACATATATAATAATGGTACACATATAATGGTGGAGGGTCACTTCCAGATATATAAAGGGATATAAGCCTTATTTAGGCATTCTGAAACTGAACAGGGCAAAGACGGAGCACTTCAGCCCCGGCCCTCTCTGTTGTCACATTCATTACCCTTTAATTGTGGAGGGTGTCTGTCTGAAGAGGACAGCTTCCTGCATCTATGGAGGCTCTCCATGCAAGCCACAATGCTGACTTTCTAGCATCCTGACTTGTGTGGAGAGCTTTCATGGGCTCTTCTCTTCAGACAGTTGCCCTCCATGAGTAAAGGGCAATAGATGTAATGAAGGAGAAGGCTGAGGCTGGAGTGCTCCCTGTCCTCACATGCTTGGCCTATTCAGGTATAGAATGCCTGAATAGGGCTGTAGCGTACACTATGATTTTTTTTTTTACTGAAGGTCGCCCCTTTGCTTGCAAGTTCCTTTGTGAGTACAGATTTCTTCTCTTAAGTGAAGTAAATGGGGCAGCCCAGCCCTGCAAAGAAACCAATGCGTGCCTTAGCACATTAGAACTCTGGAGGTGGGCAGGGGTCTAAATAATTTCAATTATTAATTTATTTGGAGTCAGTGAAGCTTCAGATTTGAGGATCGTGCTTACAATAGAACAAATATGAACATGCAAACAATAATAACAATTGTTTCTATCAGTTTCCTAAAAAAAGGCTTTGATTTTGTGCAATGAAAAAGCCAAGGACTTTTGACTAACCACCATATTTAATCAGATACTATTCAAGTGATGAATTTAAATCCACGCTTAGCAGGAAAGATGTTTTAAAATGTTTAACCAAGTAATATACTTTTCCCAAAGGGAACCTAAAGTTCTGCTTAAGTATTAAATATTTTCTCTTCCTCTTGCCCTTCTCTCTCCTTCTTCTTTTTCCATCTCATAACCTAACTCAGATCCATTCACATCTTAGGAACATGGGAAGCTGCCTTGTAGACAGGTGATTGGTCCAAACTTCCAGTCTTCTTTCCAGCTCCTGGCCCTTCTTCCCAATTTCCCACTCCTCCTTCCTTTCCATTTGACTGCGTCACTGAATCACTTGCTTGTGCCGTATGCTTCTCAACCTCCTCTGCCTAATCCCAACTATATCCTTCTAGAAATGCTCCTTAAACTTTTTTTCCCCCTTCATACCAGGCAAATTTGCACACAAAGACACACACTATGGTAGAAACACCAGAGCAACCGCCTAAGCAAAAAACAGGATTTGTTCTGAGCTGACACCCCTGCTAAGCTGATAACTCTCACCCCTCCCCAGCCCCCTTTCAGCATCATGGGTTTTGCCCAAATCACTTGGATGTGATTTGGGCAAAAGCCCGAAGGCATGGAGAGTTAGATTAAGCAAACACATGCTATTGGAGGAGGTAGCAATGAAAGCATCATCAGCCCTAAACTTTTCTGTATTTCTTTTCTTTTGATATCATTTATTTCTGTTCTCTTACTCATCACTGACTTCTTACATTCTGAAGTTTCATTGAAACACTGAACTGTGTTTAATTTTGAGTTCAGCAGACCTTTATTTGCTTTCCTTCATCTGTGTGTTTAGGTTTGCTGCTTTGGGCAAGGAGGGATGTATTTTCTTGCATTTAGTAAGGACACTTGTGGTTCCTATATGCGTTGGTAAGGTCAACAAACTGGGTGTAGGAAATTGGGATTGCTGGGACAAGATAATACGGTAGCAATAAGGCAGATGAAGCTCTGCTGCGTAATTTGAGTGCTCTTGCACCCAGGGTGCTCCACAGAGTAAATTAAATGCTTGCGTTTCTCCTGTGTGGTTAAGTGGAAGGAGGTGTTTCCCATGACCTCATGAGGTGGTAGTCTAGACAGAAGGGCTAGACAAGGTTATTTTGCCTTTATACTAAATACCAGTTTCTAGAAACTGGACTTTGAAGAGTTTTATTGCTCCTGGGAAGTTAGGCATGACATCACCAGCAAATAGTTTGGATTTAGCATTTTTCAACCAGATATGCTTGCTGCAAGAGGCTTCCTCTGCTGTCGTGATAAAATCAAAAGTGAAGTTTGGTTTACTATTTAGATTAAATATTGCTGAGACAAAGAAACTTCATTGGTTTTCACAGAAACTATGACACATGTAGGTCCAGCATTTAGTTTTATTTAGTGGATTAAATCACTGACTTACTAAAGACATTTGTCTCCTTTTTGAGATAAATATACAGTGAAGAAACATTCCTAGTTAATTTGGATTGCAGGTGGCAGCTAATATGACCGAATGGTCTTCCATACAAAATATTCCTGGCATATAGAAAACTAGATGTCAAAGTTAAGTGTTGTAGCATAGCCTTCTCCCTGACATGGTGGTTTGGGGATTTTACACACACACACACACACACACACACACACACACACACACACACACACACACGTAACATGAAAAGAGCATGAAAGACATCTAGCCTACCATCTTATTTCTAACAGTGGCCAAGAAGCCCAAAAGCCAAGAATGAAGTCAATAGCCTGCCTGCTTCCTCCACTAACGTCATTGTTTGCCTCTCTGAAATCCACAGGCATATATTGTCTCAGAACCTAAATGGCACTTCCATTTAGCTGACACATTTAAAACCCATTGGTTGACCTGTCCTCTATAAGCCCTTCATGGTACCTAAGCTGGGGCTGGGCAGAACATAGATCAGGATCTACTGGTACATCTCTGTGGGGGATATATATATATATATATATATATATATATATATATATATATATATACACACACACACACACACACACACACACACAGAGAGAGAGAGAGAGAGAGAGAGAGAGAGAGAGAGAGAAGCAATGTCTTTTGACAACAGCGAAAAAGGTTCCCCTGAGGCTCCTGAGATGGAGGAAAGCAGGTGGGGGGCGCAGTGAGGAGAGGAGAGTCCAGTAGTAGATTTTTCTGTGAAAAGACTAAGAACTCTGTTCTAGTATTGAAAACAATGTTGCATACTGAAGGACAGGGTTGAGACAGGAACTGGATTAAAGGTTAAGAGCCACTGCTCTATGGAGGCTGGTGGCTCTGATGTCTGAAGGGCAGTGGATCTGCTCCAGGCTTCAGACAGCACCTTGGATAGTTCCTTTAGAATTCTGACTTATTTTGACTTAAACCCTGAGCGAATTCACCACCCCACTGTCATCGGAGCCAGTTGCCTCCACTGGTTTTATGATGCCTCCCTTGGAGGAGGGAGGGAAATTCAATCATACATGCCCACACCTGCAGTTGGAAGTGGTACAGTCCAGCGACAGGTTTGGTACCTCATCTGCTGTTTGTGACAAATAGGCATAAGAGTCAAACTTTAATCAGACATTCAGAATCCACCATGTACACATTTTGCTGTGTGAACTCCTTGGCCAGGGAGCTTACAGACAAAATGTGTTTCTTTCCAACAGTCATGGAAAAATGAGGCTGTATCCTTTAATGGAGGGCTAGACCTAACCCACGGGAAGACAATGAGAGGGGACAAGTGACTACAAGAGGCTCTTTGTTTTGGTTCCTTTTTTAGAAACACATCCTCTGCTCCTTGTAAACCACCCTTAAAGCAGAGTGGCCATGTATCCTACTTTACAGAGGATGGTCCTCTTTTTGAAGGCATCCTTTATTTGAAGGGCTGGCCAGTCCAAGACTGGTTGAAAGAATAAAAGAACCACGAGAAGGGGGATCAGGGCCCTTGGAGATGAATATGAACTGCACCTGGACAGCAGACTGAGCAGGCACACAGGTCACTTTGGGCATGTCTACACCAGCCCTATATCCCGGGATCGTTCCTGGGCATCCAAATGACACACAGGGAATCCCGGGAGCATAGAATCATAGAATAGCAGAGTTGGAAGGGGCCTACAAGGCCATCGAGTCCAACCTCCATTTTCTTGAGATAACCTTTAGGTGTAGAAAGGGGCCTGGTCATCTTCTTCCAAACAATGACAAGTTTTTTTGCATTTCTATTTAAAATGCAGTAATTATTTCTAAACTTGCAGCTATACAAGTACATTAACATATGCAAATTTTATGTAATTCTGTATCCTCCTGTGTCCTTTTTTTGGAGGGTGCATTTTCTCTTCTTTGGCAGTGCATATGTGGCCACTCTACCCTGGTGAAAGGTGGTATAAAATAGTTTTAGGGTGCAATCCTATGCATGTTTAGGCAGCAAAAACTCCTACAACTCCCAGCATCCCTCAGCCAGCCACTGATAAATACATTCTCTAAAGCCCCTATTTCCTAGTTCCATCCATCACTTTGGTTGCCTCTTCTGGTTTCCTTTTGTCAGTTTCTTCTATAGTAATGTTTCTTTATTTATTGCTTAAAACATTTTCCAAGTGAAGGTAGTAGTGCTCATGGGGGTACTTTGCCTTCTTTTAAGAAAATTGTATAACCTAGCCAAAACTACTGGTGGCTAATAGAAAATCAAAATAGCAAAAATTTAGTTACTCAAATTATGTACATACACTCTGAGCAAAATTGTGCAAACTTGGATCAGATCTAATTAATCCAATCTTAGTGGCCTGACCTTGAAGCTAGAGACTAATTCCAATTTGTCAGTTTCCCAATTTATGGTAAAGAAGGAAATACTGCTGCCATCAGATACTTTTTCTACAGTGTATCTCTCCTTATCTCTACAACCAAGATGCCTAGGCATTTATTTTAAAAAGTGAGCACAAAAGACAAAAAAGTTGTGGGGCTGCAAGCATTTCATCACCCACTCGGTACGATTCATTAACTTAAGTTTTAACTACATATTAATATTCTCCATCCCGGTTAATTTGTGGCACTGACAATAAATACTTTGGAATTCAGCCACACACTCAAAAATTTTAGAGGCCTCAAGTCACATGGCATTGCTATTACCAGTTCATTTAGTCCGCCAGCTTGCTAACACCAAAATTGTTTGCTTCGTGCATTTTATTTACCCTCTCTTGTTTACCAGTTCAGCTTACAGCTTCCTAAACTGAAGTGACTCCTATAGGTTAATCTGTTGGTGTTTCTTTAAAGGTCCACCTGACAAAATCCCACCACCAACCAAACCTCTGCCAACAGTGCCCCCCCACCGTTCTGTCCCGCCAGCAGACCCACGGAAGAATGACAGGCCGAAACCTCCCCGGCCGCCCACGGGAGACAAGCCTTCCTACCCTGGTGCCAAACCCAACATCTGTGATGGAAATTTTAACACTCTAGCCATTCTTCGCCGGGAAATGTTTGTTTTCAAGGTAGGAGGCCGCTTTTTTATTGTTAGATCAAGTGACTACATCTCTGCTTTTTCGAAAACCAGCACTCATTCATCATGCTTCTACTTCTGAGCGTTCTTGCCGTTTTAAAATTCAAGAAAGAAACTAGAAAATAAACATCTGAATGGCTTAAATGCCTAACAGAGGAAAGGCTGGAATCTTCTATTTTTGGGAATGAATTAATGTCAGCTGAAAGTTGCAATGCTTCAAAAATGTAATGGTAAGTAAATGCAGAGTGTTATGCCGAGATAAAAAGGCACAATTCAAGTCATGAATGGAAGCTAATGGGGATGATTTTGTTGGGAACTTAGCCACTTCCAGGCTCATTGCTGTTATTGTGTTTTCTTTATAAGCACCCTGTAATTTAACTTTCTAATTAGATCAGTTCCTTTATAAAGGATGTTTGTCATCGTGCAGTGGTTGCCTTGGTACGTTTTTGAGTGGAGGCCTGTGTTATAAGAGACCCTTTGCAGGTGTTGAGGGCTTTTTGTTGTAGCTGTTATTTTGTTGATTCTATTGTCATTTTGTTTGGAGATGCTTCCATATAGCATACATCCTGAGGGCTAGAAAGCCCTTGTTTCTTTTTCATTTTTGATGGAGAGACTTCACTAAGGGTTCAAAGACAATGAATCAAAGCAAAACCATTTACTCGAACAGATCTGGCACACCATCTTATATGGTTTCCAAAATGCATGGTAACAAGGCCATAATTCCGTATTGTAATGAATTTCTGGGAGAGATTGTTGTGCAAATTCCCAATAATAAGCACTAGGTATTATTAAGTAACTCAATATTACCTTGCAAGTACATCTTGGTACTTCATATTTGGTCACGCTAGGCATGAGTTTTAAATATATTTTTCATGAATCTTTTGGTTTTTTCCCCCCGCTACTATTAATATGCAGTGCCTTTTATCCGCTGTTAAGGGATATATTTGAAGAAGCACAAGGTGTTTCAGGATGGATAGTTGAACGTGTTCTAATAGCTGTCTAATCTATCAAACATCACTTTTTGTATCCGGCTTGTACATCATGTCCCCAATCCAAACCTACGTTTGCACCCCAATGCACACACAGCTCAGTTGCTTCAGTAGAAGACAGCCTAGTGTGTGCACTAGAGTGCCAAACTTCTCTATATATGTGCAGCAAATGTCTGAAATATGGTAAACGTTGACATTCACATTTGTGGAAATAGATACATTATAGTATACATTATTAAATTTCATCTTGGATTCAAGTGAATGTCAACATTCTTCAGTTTTTAAACACGCAATGTAACATATGTATTGGAATTCCCTTGGTCACAAAAATCATGAGATTTGGGCCTTCATGTAGTACTTTTTTTAAAATATACTGTAGGTGGTGCTTTTGCCCCCAAACTTAAGAATGTATTGCATTTATAACTATTTTATGTTTTTATTGCTTCCGTTATTGTATTGTATAGTTTACAAAAGAAGACTAAGGATTTATTTATTTTAAGGCATATTTTCCATAATAGTTAATCCCTCTAAACGTGTACTAGAAGCAGATATCCAAAAAGGCAGTTCAAAAGCATGCTTTTTCCTGCAGTCCCTTCCCACTGATTTCATAGGATCTTCACTTGCTCAAGAATCCTACAGATCTATTCACATGAAAATAAAAAAATGCCAGTTGCATTTCCTGTAGGAATTATTCAGGAGGACACAACTTAGTACCCTTAGATACCCTGAAGATTTTCTTTGCTTCTTTTTCACAGAGAAAGTGATTCTCTCTATAGTGAAAGCAGATTTACACCAGAAAAAGTAGAGAAGAACCTGCTCTGGCAGTGATCACATGAACAGAATAATCAGATTGTCCCCCTACAGACTGAAATTCTATTTTCAATATCAGTTAGATGTTAATTTAAGGCTTGGTTTCTACTTCTCTGTAGTTTGCTGCAACGTTGCATTGGCAGTGTTTAACACTCCACATAGATACTTTCCACCATAATCAGCATCTCAGGCCAGTGTTATCTGCCATTCATGGGCAGCTGCCAGGACCTCAGCACCCTGGGAGGGACCTCTCTTTATTCTTGCCATGGGCCCCACTTTAAATAGTTTTCTGGACATCAGGCAGCTGAGTCTTACTACCATTTCAATTTCCCACAATGCAAATGACAGCATTGCTCTGGGGCAACCTTCCCCAACATGTGGCTGCAGATGTTTTGGACTTCAATTTCCATTAGCCCTAGCCATTATAGCAAGTGGTCAGGAATGCTGGGAATTGTGGTGCAAAACATTTGATGCTTGAACCAAACCTGAGTGAAAATATCCCAAGAGTTAAAGCACTTCAGAGTTTATTAAATTGAAGTAACTTTGGTAACTAAGCATGACCTAATATTGTCACTTACTAGAATGTGAGAGCTATGTTCATATGTTGATCCTTTCCCACAAAATAAATAGCTTCTAGCTAAGTGATAGAAGTACTTGATTTCAAACTTTAAATCATAAAACATTAAGGCACATTTTCCTTTTTAAAAATGTGACTCTTATGAAGCCTCTTTCAAAGAGAAATCCCAACTCTTTGAATCAACCCCTCAAGTATTAGTGTGCTTTTCTTTCTAAGACCCTATGGCCATCCATCTTTGTGAATGAAGCGGAAAGGTTAAGGAAGAATCTCATTTTCTAAGTTGACATTAAGCAGGATATTAAAATACCCACCTCTTTGTAGCACCATCCATCTTATGTACAATGGAACATGCCCTAATTTGTTTTACACAGCTAAATTATTCAGTGCATCACTAATACTAATCTTATTCCAGGTCTAAGACTGTGACTTCAGACTAAAAGATCAATTGTAATTTCTAACCAGGTTCTACCTTTCGGTTTTGAAATCAAAGCTATAGTTTTTAAGGGAGGCTAGTTTCATTTTTTAACAGTGCAATATAATACATGTATTCTTCTTCAAAACACACACACACACACACACGTATTGGGTTCAATCGGACTTACTCCCAGGTAGGTGTATATAACAGAGGTGGAGAAGGTTTTCAGCCCCGAGGGCTACATCCAGTATCAGATGGGGACCGGGGGCCATACCTTCCTGTACATGCATGCGTACACATATTCACTCTTTCTCCACTCCCACTCTCTCACACATAATCCCTGTTCAGGCATTCTGAACCTGAATAGGGCAAATGCATGAGAAGAAGGATCACTCCAGCCCTGCCCATCTGCTTCATTGCATTTGTATGAAGAGGAGAACCTTCTCTATCTGTGTAGGTTCTCCATGTGAGCAACAACATTAAAAAATTATGGCTGGGAAAGGAAGGGATAAGTCTCCCCTCCCCACATGGTCTGGACCAATTTATTTATTTACTATTCATAGCATTAGTATATAATAAAATAGAATATAATAAAATCTCTCAGTGGTTCACAATATTAAAAACACACCATTAAAACACAGCAGTAAGATAAGGCATTCAAACTATTCCAATTACAGTAAAAATCAGGGAGCAGTAAAATAGAGTGGCATAATTAATTTACTTGAAGCCCAGGGAAAGCCTGGGTGAAGATGTGTGTTTTCAGGAGGCATTTAAAAGGTGTAACAATTCCTGCCTCCCAAACTGCACAAGGGAGAGTTTTCCAGATGGTTTTCCAGTGACTTTCCAAATAACCATTAGGCCACCTCACTCCTATACATAATTAAAGAAAGGTGAAGATGTAGCTGAATGCGACTCATTCTATGTAATGTGCAATTTGACCCTCAGAGCTAAAAATGGAGAGTGATGTCATCCCACTTCTTCTCGGGTGAGGCTGGCCTAACCATCCATATTGAAACCATCTTGCTTTGGACATTGACCTATCTATTGCATTTGTATCCCAGTCATCAAGGAGTGAGAAGGAACTGAAGTGTTAAGAGTTATGGGCTGTGAAGCTCAAGATTCCAGAGAGATGCTCTTCTATTTGGCGTGCACCAAAACATGAACTGGGTGCAGATAGATACAGAAAACATGCAAAATACTTCTAGCACATTTGATGATTACCTTATAGTTCAGTGCTCAACACTGTTATGGGCTCCAAAGCACAGTTTACTGCAGTGGCTCAGGGCCTTGCTAGACGAGGCCTTAGCGCGCTGTGAGGCCCGGTTTCCCTGCTGTGCGTCCAGATGACGCACAGGGGAATCCGGGGTCAAGCCGCGCTGAAGCCTCCCCTAACGCGCCATAAGCTTACTCGCGAGTAGCCGGGAAAAGCCACGGACTGGGCATGAGTCCATCATACGAGCGCTGTGCCCATCAGGCCGGGGGGGATTCCGGGGAGGGGGAGAAAGGGGGGGAAGGCCGGACCGGCAGGAGAGGGGGATGGCGGAGGGCGACACGGGACGGGGAGGGATGGCGGAGGGCGACACGGGATGGGGAGGGATGGTGGAGGACGACACAGGAGATGGGGAGGGATGGCGGAGGGCAACACAGGAGACGGAGGGATGGCGGAGGGTGACACGGGACGGGGACGGGGAGGGAGGGCGGGGAAAGAGTGGGCAGGGGGCAGGGGGCTTAATTTAAAAAAGGGTGGGGGGCTTAATTAAAAAAAAAACCACCTACCTTCTCCGGAGTCTTCGGGGCGCACGTGGCACCTTTAACAAACAAACAAACAAAAAAAGGCCGACGCTGCAGGGCTTCCGCAGTCCCTGCGCGTCGTGCGTCTAGGAGGCAGGGCGGCACGCGCTAAATTTAGCACGCCATCGCCCCACCTCCCTGCCGGCTTATCCGGCTAGGTCTAGCAAGGCCCTCAGTCAATTTTGGATAACCCAAGTTTCATTTAGCTAAGTGTGAAGGAATGATTCAGGGGGAAGGAGGCCAGAAGGTAGAGCTCTAGATGTTTAGAACTTAAACTTACAATATCCCTGACCATTGGCCATGCTGTCAGGGGTTTATGGGAGTTGAAGCTCAAAACATCTGGAGCTCTATCTTCTGCCCAATCTTTCCATAAAATACCTATAAAAATAGCCATGGGTTTCTTTTCTTCCTTTCTTTTTTTCAAAAAAGGTGTCTTTTCTGCTGCCAATAAAAGGATTCACATGGAGTTCAAGCATACTGCAAATTACACTGTAGTGCCTCCTCCGCAACCTGAAGGAATATGTTTTCCATCACTGCACCTGTCAAAAACATTGTAATGAGTTTTTTGGGCAGCGCAAGACCTGCCATATCTGACTTTACTGTGGTGTAATGGTGGCAGCCGTCACCCCTTCCCATTTCTTTAAGACTGCGCAGTCTTTCAGATAAAACGTTGTGCATGTAATTAAAATTCCATTTCAGATTTGAGCATTTATAGCTATTAAAGAGAGGAAGGAGGGGGGGGTATCACTGCAAACAGGTGAAGTAATTTGACATTAATTGGTTTTGATGAATATGCTGTTTTTCATTAGCATGTTAGTAACTTCACTGCAAAGAGACATGGGGATAGGAAAATAAAGTCAGAGAATGGAGGGTGGCATGATGAGGGTGAAGAAGGAGCAGCTGCAGCATTTTATTATTGTCATGTCTATGGTAATATTTATTTACTTTTTCCATAGCGCTTTAAGATTGTTAGTATAGCTGTCTTGCGGTTGCATGGCTCTGTGAATGTCTGGCCCATCAATAGTGGCCTGGGAAATTTCTGTAGAGTATGTTGTGAAAAGGGGAAAGGGGGGGGAAAAAAACACTGTTAGGATTCCAGTAGTGGGTTAGGACATTTTTGTTATCCAACTGTGTGAAAAGGCAGTGCAGGAAGTCAAAATTTCACATAATGCACACATCTTTTCCCCCCGCTTTTGATGATGGAAAGAAACAAAGAGTCATTTTTGTTTAGTAATAATGAATTAATAGAAGGACAAAATAAAATGAGCTGGGCCTTCAGCAGCCATTCATTTAATGTAGCTTTGAAAACTAAATTATCATAGCACACTAATATAAATGCAATGGCTTGGATCTTCACTGGCCCTTCTGCAAATTGAAAGGCTCCTTGTGTTCACATCAAGACTGGTAATCCAGTGAAAGCTTCTTCTCACAGATGGAGAGGGTATGTTTTTTGACAGATTTCCTCTTGCAGTCCTGATCAGGCCTGATGTGGACCCTGAATCAGACTCAAAGCTTGAAGAAGAAAAAGACCGGCCAAGACAAGAAGCAGGGTCGAAAATCCTCCAAGAACCTCCAGGAGTCAAAAGGAATCTTTCCAGGAGCTTATCGAACAGGAGGCCAAGGCTCACAGATCATCTTCCCCTCCCTGGGAACTAAGTCTTTGTTGGAGGGGAAGGGAGGATCAGAATTGACAGATCCCAGAGTCCTCTGTAGGGTCAAGTGGGCAGAGTTGAGAGAATATGGGAGGTGGTCCACTATGCTAGCCACTCGCCAGAGGTTACCGCTTGAAAAGCTTGAAGGAAGGATCTGGTAAAAGCCTGTTGGGCATGGCAGGAAACTGTCTATTTAGTTGATAGGCAACTGCCTTGCTTTGTTAGACAAATTAAGCTTAGAGGATAGTTCCTAGCATTCACACTTCCTTCAGGTGTGAGGAGATGTCTATTTACTGAATAAAGCTTTGTGGATTGCACGGCAGACCTCTTTATTGTTTGACATCTTGGCAGCTTCCTTCACCAAGTCCCATATTGTCCTGGAAAGTTCTCCGTCCTATCCAGGTGAAGATCACATGGGGAGGAAGCAGGGGAGATGATCCTTCTTTCACTGTTGTTATTGGCTCCACAAATTTGAGGCTGTCCATCTGTGGCAGACTGCCTGCTGTACACATGTAGGCTTTCCACATGATTTCAAACCCTTAAAGATCAGGACTTTAAAGCACGCAAGGAGCCTACGCAATAGAGCCAGCTCCTCACTGCAGACATACCTGTTAACTCATTGGGAGTGATGGGGATGGCAGTCTTGATCTCATGAAGGAAGAAATTCTTGCACAGAGCTCGTTTGCAGCAGGATTTGGGGGACAGGATGGACACTCAAATGAAAATTGAAATCCCAGGAGTTTTGTTGACAAGATCTCTGGATCCAACTCCACATTCTGGTTACCATCTTCTTCAAAGAGAAAAGTGTAGAAAAAGTAAAGAAAAGAGGCAACTAAAATTAGCAGGACTAGCACCAGATTTGGAGAGAAGGATTGAAACTAGTTACCAGCGGCATATTCTAGTTAGTATAAACAACAAATAATGCAACAGTGAAGACAAACCATGGTTTGGTATGGTGGGGACATTTTCTGGGGGAGGGACTTAGGGAATTGGGAATGAAGCTCTTGATCCTCCTCATTGTTCCCAAAGGTGAAGGGATAGGAAATATTTTAAAGATTTATCTTTAGACTTTTGTAATTATACAGGAGCCAATTTTGACTCACTTAACAGGGCCTAACCTATAGACATATGTCTAGTAGAGATCAAAGGGTTAGCTGATATTTTATTCTCTGGTGGTTTTTCTACATTCCAAAGGCTTGTGTAATTAGTTAACCAAAATTGTTTATATACAGCTCAAATGCGGATCTTGCAAGAAAGATCCTATATCCTTTGGAATCAGTTCACTGAAGGGGCCTAGGGGAAAGGTTGCTTTCAAATCTGTTCACTGCATGAACTGAGTAAAAATATTCTGTTGGCAGGAGAACAAAAAAAAGTGCATCATTGACAAAAAGAATTACAAAGATTCACAGCAAGGAATAAACTAGAGTTACACTGAGACATCCCTTCAGTTGTAGGTGGTGTTTGCATTTTTTTATACCACGAACAAGTGTTATCTTGTAGTATTAACAATACATTCTAATAGAACCAAGGGGAATAATTGCAAGAACACTTCAGGCACAAGGCTTAATTAAAATTTCTTGTTGTTACAAAATGATAGCCTTTAAGCTAATTAGGTAGACATTTTGAGAGTTGATTCCAATTGCCCCTGGAAAAACGATACTAAGTGTAAATAACGGTAACATTTAAGCATTGTTACCTCATTGTTACCCTCTTGTATTGGACCTTAATCCTCAACATAGGTGGAAGGGAAATTTGTAGCTACAGCAGTCACTGCAGGTTGGTTGAAAACTTACATGGGCAACCATATTATTTCTTGCTTTTTACCAAGTTGTTCAACCCAATCACATTGAGAAGAGGGTTTCCAAGCATGGTGCCAGTGTGGTGTAAAAGAGCCAGTGTGGTGTAGTGGCTAAAAGTATTGGACTGGGAGTCGGGAGATCCGGGTTCTAGCCCCCACTTGGCCATGTCACTACGTTCAGCATCTAAGGTCCTCCTCCGGGTGCCTACTCTGAGAGAGGCTCGGAGTGTGGCAACGAGGGATAGGGCCTTTTCGGTGGTGGCCCCCAGACTGGAATAATCTCCCTGATGAGGCTTGCCTGGCACCAATGCTGCTATCTTTCCGGCGCCAGGTTAAGACTTTCCTCTTTGCCCAGGCATATGGTGGCACATCTTAATCACCCACATGTTTAGTTTTGTAACGGTTTTTAATGCTTTATGTGTGTATGTTCTGTGTTTTAGAGTTTAAAATTTTGTATATTTGTTTTTATCTCAATTTTAGAATTTCTGTAAACCGCCCAGAGAGCCCTGGCTATGGTAGTGGTATATAAGTGTAATAAATAAATAATAAGTATGGAAACCCACTGGGTGACTTTGGGCCAGTTACAGACTCTCAGCCCAACCTACCTCACAGGGCTGTTGTTGTGAGGATAAAATGGAGAGGAGGATGAGGATTATGTACTCTGCCTTGGGTTCCTTGGAGGAAAAAAGGCAGGATATAAATGTAACAAATAATTTTTTAAAAAGTGAATATCAAGTACTGCCAGGAATTCGAACTGAGCCATAAATTCTCAAGTGTAAACTTTCCTCTCAAAATTTGGGGGTGGGGTAAAATTTGGGGGCAGAACTGGCAGGCAAGTTTGAAGAAGAAACTTTTTTTTAAGCTTCAGTGTGTGTGTGTGTCTGTATGTGTTGAGGGTTCCTCATAGGTGGTAAGATAAATTTAGAGACTTTTACTATATTTTTCTGTTCTTATTATAGCTGCAGCAGGAAAACCCTCCTCTGTAGGTATCATTGTTGGGGGGGGGGGCGCATTTTGGAGAAAATAGCTGTCCCTATTGTCAGTTGCCACTTTCCCTCCAGAATGCTAAGGACAATACTAAGTCTTGTGAAGAATGCACAACCATTACATGCAGTGCATTGGCAAAGAAATTTTGAAATAGTTCTTTAGAAGAATAACTAAATTACATCCCCACGGCCCCATGAATGTTGCAGAGAATTTGGTTGTATCATTCTCAGCCCTATGACCTGCTAGCATGGGGATGATTCATGCCTGTGAGTTGAACCAGTCAGTAAGCAAGATGCAAACACATTTTGATATGCTGTCCTTTACTCTGGGGTTCTGCAGACATGTTCCTTTCATTAAGATTGGGTTTTTTTATAATAGTTTGCTTGGTGCCTTGTTCATTAAAAAATGTTTACATCATGACTGAGTAAAGAAAAGAAAATCCGAACATATGATAACCCTGCTCCCAGAATATTTAAAAACATAATGTGCATCATGAACATCTAGAACCCCATGTGCCAACAGAGATCATAATGTTAGCAATAGAAGTTACAGTTCTGTGAGGCTGAATGATGTTTCCCTATTTAGTTATAGCCAGAGGAGGAGGAGCATTCGGCTTAATATAGTAAAATACAATAAAACATCTAAGTCATTTCAATATTACTGTTAAAATGCATATCTAATACAACGTAACAATAAAACTGTTTCAAATCACAACAACAAAAATGAATAAGGGTGTTATATGTCAACAAAGACACCTTTAACACGACTCAGTAGTTAATAGGCAGCCACTGCAGTTCTTTTTAGTGCTGGGTCAAAACCTGCCCCTTATTTTCAGCAAATTTATTTATTTATTTATTTATTTATTTATTACATTTATATACCGCCCCATAGCCGAAGCTCTCTGGGCGGTATATAAATTTCTCTCTCCCTGCAAAAGAGGCTTTTTTTTTCCTGCCTCTTTTGCAAGGAGAGGGGAAAATCCAGAGAATTTTCTCCTTGAGGAGTGGGACTGGGTTTCCACATACCTTTTTTAAAGTGTAGCCAGTTGCTAAGGGGCCTTCTTCCTATTTTTTAATTTTTCAAAAACAACAACAACCCCTTTTTCTTCCAGCATTGAAGGAGCTTAACAGTTCTTAGTGAATGCCTATTTCAGAACATGTGAACTCACCCTCTCCAATAAGCATTCAGGAAGAACTCTTGCTCCTGAAAATGCTGGGGGTGTTTAAAAAGAAAGAAAGAAAGAAAGAAAGAAAGAAAGAAAGAAAGAAAGAAAGACCGACCCCTCAACAACTGGCTATATTTAAAACTCTGTCCCCCTCCTCAAGGAGAAAAGTCTCTGAAATTCTCACCTTCCCCAGTCTCTTTTGCCCAAGTTTTCATTCCCTGCCCCCCCCATGAAATGTCGAAAATGGAATGGTCAAAATTTTAGGCACAGCACTAGTTTTTTTAACATGGGTGTCATGTTGACATTGCTGGATGCACCCCAGCTGCTGCAGCTTCCAAACCAGGTCCGAGGGCAGCCCCACATATAATGCATTACACTAATCTAATCGTGAGATTCCCATTTCATACTCTGGGTGGATTCAAGTAAGAAGCAACCATTTTAAATCTGGCCACGTTCAGATTTCTTCATGTGGAGAACTGTTTGTGTAACTCAAGGCAGTAGCCATTTCCCTTAAAATGGAGGCATTTGCTCTAAACACTTAGGGCAATAGGATTCTTTGTGCACCCAGATGATTGCACTGCTCTCTGTTATGTCTAGGTGTTGCTTTCCTGCTGCTGATTCACTAGTAGCCAACTTGGGTTGAAGCAAATGCTATTAACTGCTGCTTGATATGGCAGAATTAATTCTGCTTAATTTGTCTTTGCTTATAACTCTATTTAGTATTGTTTTTTAAGGAGCATTGTTTTCTGAGTGATGTGTGATGTTATGCCGTTTTGTGGGCTGGGATGAAGGGAGCAAGCTAGATAATGGGCTTTGACCAGTTTTATTCTTCCTTTAGTTGTGCATGTCTTGTTGTACTTGGAAATATTGCAGACTTCAAACAGTCTTTAAATGGGGTTACTTCCACTCCCTCGAGACCATATTTCCAGCATTTATATTTGAAGAATACATACGGGCATGTACATATTTCTGGAAACAATAATTGTATAAGGCTACAATATTCACAGCAAGAGAGGTATTATCCATACTTGTGTTAATTAATCATACTCTATCGAAGATGGGCTAGGTCTTTTGAATGAAAAATAATTTATTAGAGTACCTGTTACATAATTTGTAGCAAATGTTCCGATAACTGGATTTTTCTTTTTAAAGCTTGTAGCGATCATGGAAGATTAACACCATTTTACGAAACATAAGCTTGATTAACTGCAGGAGATATAAAAATGCACAGTTTGCACCGTTCTATTAAGCTTGGCTGCAAGTGTCACCCCCCCTCTCCTTGCAGCCCAATTAATCCTATACTTTATTGTATAAGTCTGTGAATGCAAGTCATATATATTAGGATTTACACACTGGAAGGCATTGATTGGATTGGATCTCTAACTCCCCCTTCCGAGGTCAGCATACTGCCTCCAGTCTTGGAAGGATTTTATGAACAATCCTGGGACATTCCCTTAGGGACCATGGCATTACTCTCTTAGCTTCTCAGGGCAAAGACACTCTTGTCCATTACTTTATCAAGCACCGTATGCATCACTGAGACTATATAGATATTTCCATTAAAAAAAACGCAGTTGTGTGTAAATGATTATTATAGTAATATAATAATCAGCATAAATTATCTTGTGAGAATGGAAAGAAAGAGAAATGATTTCAAATTAAAAGTATTTTAGAAATGACTGCTGATTAATTGGAAGCATAGCAGGTGTCTGATTATTCTTACGACTGAGTGATACGTCCTATATAATTTGCCATTTCTCTATATTCTCAATATGATTGAAGTCCAAGTCTCAGTTTTTATATGAAAGCTGTATTTAGTGATGCATGCACATTTTTAATAATCTATGCTAGTGGATAAGCTCATTGTTAGGATATCAGTTTGTTAAGATATCTGACTAAACCCCATAATGGTTCACTGCCCCAGCCTTCCCTGATCTAAGTACTGTGCTCCCCTGCCTGCCTGTATCCCCGCTGTGATCTCTGATCTTAGATCAGCTATAATAGCAGGGATTCTTCCAGAGGGTATTCGTCTAGGGGGTGGAGCTTGGGTACTGAGCCTTGACCTTGGAGGAACTCAGGGAAGCTCTACAGGCCAGACGAAGAACCTCTGCGGGCGGCATTAGGCCTGTGAGGCAAGAGGATCCGCATCCTTCCCTTTCAAGGTCATCTTCACAACAGACGTGTTCTATGTCTGTAGTGTGGGAGTCACAACAGCTAAAACAATGCATCTGATCCATTAAACTGACATTCCTTAAAATAAAATGAATGCACCATCGCCCTTCTCAGCCGTTGGTTTCACAGCTGATTTTAGGTCCTGCTTGAATGAATTAAGAAGCAGTGATCAATGATGACTGTTGCCAAGTAGAAAATGATTACCTGTAGTTATCCAGTGAATGATGTAATGTGTACATTCCCCATTGCTGTCCAGTTCTCAAACCACTTGCACCTGTGGGTACCCTATTTACTATAAGAGGCCTTGGACCTTTTTAGTGCTTTAAAGATCAAATTGCCTTTGTGTAAGAGCAGCAACGGAGCTGATGTGCTTTATTCAGGTTCCTATAAAAACAAAGCAGCAGCGTTGTAGCCAGCAGAGTTGGCATTTTAGAGCTTGGTACTGAATACAAAGGAGACATAAGCCTCAGTATTTTCCCCCTTTTATTTGTGCTTTTTTGTTTTATAGCCAAATAATATGGTCTGATGCCCCCAACTCTATCAGTTGAAGTATATGTGGCATTGTATAAGTGCCAGGAGGCTGTGCAACAGTAGCTCTATTTATATCAGCTTTTAAGAATCCTTGGCTGAGGACAGACCTAAGCTAAAAAGAGAAATCAGATCAATTTCTATAGATGCACTCTGAGAAAGGCCATGTGCTAAATGTTTTCAGGAGAATGCATTGGGCATGAGAGGTAGGCTTTTCAAACTCCCTAAATATCCCACGAACCAATGTCTCAAAGCTTAACTTTTTTGCACCTCTGCACCTCCTGTTCACTTTGTCTCTGGGCAGCTGATGCCAGTTTTGTTTGTTTTTGACAGGGCAGCTTCTTCCTTACATCCTGATCCCAACCAATCAGGGATTACATTGTGCATGTAATCATATCAAATAGTCAGTCAAGTTTGGCCTTGTGAGGGCAAACAAAGCCAATTCAAAGTGCACCGCATTGTCCTCCATCTGGATGAGCAGGGTTCACAGCTGCCATTAGGGTCACTGCTGCCATCTGGGTAGCTGCCCACTAGTCCATCAATTAGGACATGAAAGGGAGTGTGGTTGCTGCCTGCTCCTACTAGGCCTATTGGACAGAATTTTTGTCCTGTTTGCAAGTGATGCAAGCAGTTATCAGAAGTGAGGTCTCCTTTTCATCTCATAGGAACAGGATTGCAAACTCAGGGATCTGTTTCAGTTCCAAGTTGGCTACAAAACTGAACTGTCAGATATTCCAGAAAATTGACCACAGGCTGAACTCCTTCAGTCTTTCACCTCCCCTCTGGCTCCATATTTTTGCAACTATTGTCATCTCTCCTGGTTATTAATGTCTCCTCTCCCAACAAAGCACTCTGCGGCCAAGTACTGGAACTTTCCATAATCAGAGGTTGAGGAGCAGTGGGCATGATGGAATGGCAGAGGTACCAAGTGATAAATCCGACAAAGAGAGGCAAAGTTGAAGGACTTTGACCAGCATTCTGTTTGTTGGGATGCCTTCAGGTTTAAAGGTGGGCACACTGTGAGCTTTCCTTTTAATTTGTGTCTGTCTCCAGCCTTGGAAGACTTTTGGCTTCTTAAAGCAAGGATAACATGATCCTTTCCTGAGAAGTTTGGATGTTTATGCTTATGGGAAGGAGATCAATTCATTTCTCACCCTCTCCGAGCCTTGAATTCTATAGCTAGCTTTGACATAAAGCACTGTTGCTAAAATGAACATGTATGTTCTAGCATGACTGCTTCTATGGGGGGATTAATGCAGGTATTGCACTTGATGTCTTTGAAAGATACGGACAAGACATGAAATATGCAGACAAGGTAATATTTGGGATTCTTAATGTCAGCCAAAATGTAATAGGTTTTGCTTACAGAAGTCTCCCTATGTTCAGATATTCCCGTAGTTTTTCAATCCCCTTATACTTACTTTGACTGTTAATTTGCAAATCATACAGCAGTGTGGTTTGTTCTGAGCATGTATTCAGTTTAAGATGATAAAATGTAGCACTTGTCTGAAGATGTGCAGTAAGACTTATGGGGTCTAATGGCTGTGATGGAGGACAGTGGAATAGAGGCAGTGTTGGTAGTAATATACACTGAGCAGCTGAATTCTTTCTGCCCTTGGGGAAGTCATTTAATTTCTTTTCACCTCCATCAGGCTCAGACAGAAAAGGGAATAAAAAAACACCTAAATACTAAAAGGAACTTGGCCTACTGAAGATCAGGTATTGCCCCTGAGCATAGCCTTCCCAGATAAAGTTATTTTAAATTATAGTTCTTGAAGGAAATATTTGCCCCATTGGAACTTGGTATGTAGCACAGCTGCTTACATTGCTGCTGGCTTCAGACTAAACAGTGATGTAGTACAAGGAGAGCAAATGTCAAAATAGATGTGGTTCTGCGCACAAGAGCACCAGCTCTATCTGAACTCAAGGTTGATTCTGTGACCTGAATATTCAGTAAATTAAGTACTGTTAAACTGCTGATTGAGAAACTGATGGGAATGAAGTCTTTGTTTCCAAGTTTGAAGAATACGTTGTAGCAAACATCTATCAGCTGTCATCTTGCTACAGATGTATTGGTCTGCATGACCTCCATCGTATTGGTCAATTGCGTAATTGCGCATAACTAGCGCATAACTAGTCAATTGCGCATAACTAGTTAGCATGCCAGAGTCTCGTTCGTTATCGGAATTGGACTTCCGTAATTGGCTGGCCCAGGGGTCAGTTACTCGTAACGAGAAAGAACTCAAAGGCCTTTTCGGACATAATGTTGCTTATTGTACTGCAAATATTTGAAGGCTTTTCTTTTATTTTTGAGATTTAAAATGCTTTTTATAACTACTTGAAAAAACTTTCATCTGTACTTCGTTAATCTGGAATTAGTTTATTTGTTTTTGGATTTAAATCTTCTTCTTCTTCTTCTTCTTCTTCTTCTTCTTCTTCTTCTTCTTCTTCTTCTTCTTCTTCTTCTTCTTCCAGAAATCATTATTTTCAAGAGGAGATGCATCCTACCTTCTGCTGCCTATATCTCTGACAAATCTAAACTGAATGATTGTGCAGGTTTTAGAAAGCACCCCCAGAGAATCATGTCTGCCAAAAAGTTCCCATTCATTCAATGGGAACTTTTTGGCAAATCAGTTTGTAGGCCCAGGGGGATCAGATCTGAATTGGTTGTGCAGCAAGGCTCAAAGGGTTAAAGCCTTTCTCCCACTCCAGATCAGAGGGATCACACTGATACTGTTGGGATGGGGGTGTTGATTTGTGTGTGTGTGTGTTCAGAATCGCCTCAGACATTACATTTTTGGTGAGAATGTTTCCATAAAGGTATTTTTTTTAATTTGGTTTATATAATGTTGAACATATTTAAAACTATCTCCAAGTGGTTAGAGATAAAATACGATGCTTACAAACAAATATTACCTCCCAAATAAATGTAGCTTCCTGTGCTCTTCCCCCCCCCCGCCCCCCAGATTGTGGCTTCTCTGTGTTATGCAGACCTTAGAATATCAAAGATTTCTTTAGTTGAATAGTTTGGGTTTTACAGATTCTGTTGGAATGGGAGCATTGAACCGAACAAACATTTGATGTCTCCCTAAAATATACTACCTACTGCATAAAGGCAGTGTCAAAATAGCAAGTGGTCTTGGGTTTCATATTTTGTGGGTAAATGTATTGGTGTATTAAATGA
Organism: Elgaria multicarinata webbii; assembly: GCF_023053635.1. Taxonomy (NCBI): domain Eukaryota; kingdom Metazoa; phylum Chordata; class Lepidosauria; order Squamata; family Anguidae; genus Elgaria; species Elgaria multicarinata. The sequence goes on along the minus strand of NC_086177.1, from coordinate 81,980,500 downwards.
ACATTCAATTAACAGCAAACCAGTAGAGCAGTAAGCCTTTATGGATATAAAGAACACTGTATTGATTTGCAGTGGTCAGGGGAGTTAATAGACAGAATAGCACTGGAATCTAGCCATGACACTGAAGCAAAACCAGAAATTGTCAGGAGGCTCTTTAGAGGTTATGGATAATAAGCATTGCACCTTTGCATAAATACTTGACAGGTGATATGTATTTGACAGGAATATACATATACACATACACACACTCACACTCTCTCTCTCTCTCTCACACACACATATATATATATAGTACATATACTTACTAATGTGAAATGTAAATGAAGTCAGCAACATGAAAACCATGAAATATGACTGACACCAAGATATTATTCTTACGGTTTCCAAGTTCTTTCAGATTTGAATTTAGATTAATAGTGTATTTGTTTTCTCAAAAGTAAAATAAAAAAATGGGTATTGGATTGCAGGTTAAACTGCAATGGATTCAAATCTGAACCGAAAATTGCTATAATATCCAAGTAATAATTTTACATCTCTATCTTTGCCTGAAGATGCATTCAAGTGCTAATTTTGCAGATTGACTGGAGCTATAACTATTTGGGGCCAAATGAGGGATGATCATCGAATAGTAGAGTTGGAAGGGTCCTATGAGGCCATCGAGTCCAACCCCCTGCTCAATGCAGGAATCCACCTTAAAGCATTCCTGACAGATGGCTATCTAGCTGCCTCTTGAATGCCTCTGGTGTGGGAGAACCCACCACTTCCCTGGGTAATTGGTTTCATTGTCGTACTACTCTAACAGTGCGGAAGTTTTTCCTGATGTCTAGCTGCAATCTGGCTTCCTGTAACTTGAGCTCATTAGTCTGTGTCCTGCACTCAGGGATGATCAAGAAGAGATCCTGGCCCTCCTCTGTGTGGCAACCTTTCAAGTATTTGAAGAATGCTATCATGTCTCCCCTCAATCTTCTGTTCTCCAGGCTAAACATGCCCAGTTCTTTCAGTCTCTCCTCATAGGGCTTGTTTCCAAACTCCTTATCACCCTCGTCGCCCTCCTCTGAACCCCCTCCAGCTTGTCTGCATCCTTCTTTAACTGTGGTGCCCAGAACTGGATGCAATACTCAAGATGAGGTCTAAACATTGCCAAATAGAAGAGAATCAGTATTTGGAAGCTATACTTCTGTTAATGCAGCCAAGAAAGCATTTGCTTTTTTTGAAGCTAGATCACACTGTTGGCTCATATTCAGCTTGTGATCCACAACAATTCCAAGATCCTTCTCATATGTAGTATTGCTGAACCAAATATCCCCATCTTGTAACTGTGCATTTGGTTTCTTTTTCCTAGATGTAGAACTTGGCATTTATCCCTATTAAATTTCATTCTGTTGTTTTCAGCCCAGCACTCCAGCCTATCAAGATGCTTTCTAAGATGCTTTGGGTTCCTTTGAGGAATAAAGATAAAAATGCCATCATCATCTGTGAATGGGATCTACAAACAGCAGCTGCAAGGAGCCAAACCAGGGATCAATAGGGGAATTTTTTCCCCGCAATCCCAGTCCAGTTTGCATCCCACCTTCCTTCCAAGGAGGCCAAGATGACCTCCACTTTATTCTCTCAATAACTCTGTGAAGTAGGTAATGATGAGAGAAATTAGCCCTAAATGCATGAGGGTTTGAAGTGGGTACACAGATGGGGCAGTGTACACAGGCCCTGCCTCCTACACCTCCAAAGGTGTAGGTGGCGGGCCCAATGTATACAACCCCATCCCTGTACCCACTTTAAGCTGTTACATATTCACGCAAATTCCTGAACAGGGCTAGTGACTGGCCCAAAGGCATCTGTTGAGCTTTAAGACTCAGTGGGTATTTGAACCCAAATCTTATTAATGCAGCACCTTCACCCAGCTGGAGATATAACGCAGAAACTCCTAGCTGGATTGATACATATACCTACAATATGGATAAGCTGTTGCATGGAGGTTATTTCAGCTAATCTCTGCATTAATGGCATAAAGTATAGACCTGTCCTTAGTTTTGAGTGTGGAAGTAGAAAAAATAAAATAGAAGCTGTTTCGAAGCATTAAATGGTTCTCTATTTTGTCACGGGCCTCACTGTTTAAGGTCAAGAAGGGGAGATTAAATATAACTACTTCTTTTGCCCGGTTTTTAAAGTAGATATTGTCACAATAAAATAAAGACTTTACATGTCAAGACAGGACTGCTGTGCAAAATTGCCCTCTTTTTTCCTTCTTCTTGAAAATGTAAAGAGACCTGGTTCTGGAAGCATTGTATCAACATCACGTCTGTCCCACAGCTCTCTTGCTGATGCATATACAGTACCTTGAACAGAAAATTAGAGGCTTTCAGTGCCACGCTGCCAGAGTATTTGAACAAATCTTTTTGTCAGTGGTGATTAAAAAAAAATAGCTGGCATGATAAAATTGGATTCAAGTTCTTAGCTTTAGTGGAACACACCAGCTCTATGATTTTCTGCTGCACTAAGGGTTATATTCAGAAAGGGTAGAAGCCAGAAAGATAGATTAGATAGCTTCTCGACAGATAACGAGTAGATTGAAAGGTTTTTACAAAACAACAGAGCCTTCAGCATGGCTGTCAGACCCTTCACTAAGTTCAGATTTTGGAATGTGGAGGAGGGGGCGGTGCTGTTTGTGCTAACTTTATTTTTAATGTGTCAACTTCTAGCTTGCCTCTTTGGTATGTTGCTCTGTATGGTTTATTCGAAGGCAAGTGAGAAGGTTTGAGTAGTGTCCATAACACAGAAGACTCTAGGGAAATCATAGAATGGTAGAGTTGGAAGGAGCCTATAAGGCCATCAAGTCTAGCCCTCTGCTCAATGCAGGAATCCATCTTAAAGCATCCCTGGCAGATGGCTGTCCAGATGTCTCTTGAATGTTTTCTAGTGTGAGAGAGCCCACGATCTCCCTAGGCAATTGGTTCCATTGTCATACTGCTCTAACAGTCAGGAAGTTTTTCCTGATGTCCTGCCGAAATCTGGCTTCCTATAATTTGAGCCCATTGTTCCATGTCCTGCATTTTGGGATGACAAAATCTAACAGTCAGAATTAAAATAAGAAAAAAAATCATTAAAATTATAAAATACATAACACAACAATAAGTACAAATGACGTAAAGCAAAAAAAAAGAAAAAAAGAAACTCAGCCAATAAATAATACTTAGCAACTTAAAGGGCAACAGTTTTAAAACCTTGCTGAAGGAGAAACCTCTTCAGGCACCAATGGAACACCACACTTACACATTGCCCCCCCCCAAAAGAAATAAATCCTCCAAAAGGAGACAAAAAAGGACAGAGATTTGTGCAAAAAAGGTGGAATTTCTGCAAGATGGCAAGTGGCATCAGTGGGATATAACCAGGAAGGGGGAAGAGGAGGAGAAAGGAGTGCACCTTCCCTTCCCTCCTCCCATTTTGGTTACCATGGCAGTGGCAATGTGGCAGGAGGATGACAATAGGGAAGTCAGCAGGGGCAGGAGTGCCCATCACCATGTGCCAAACACTTGTCTCTCCTCCTTGCAAGGAGGAAAGGATGAGCATTTGTTGCGTGGCAACAGGGACTCCTGCCCCCACCGGCTGTCAAGACCTCCTGGCCTTCTTACTTGCAAGGAAGCTACTGCAAGGCTTTGACAGCATGGTTCCATAAGCAGAAAGGGGCAATGGGGTGGCTTAATGAGTGACCAATGAGCCGAGCATGGGCGAGTCCATCCATGCCTATGAACATGGGCAGGTGGGTTTTTCCACTCACATCTTGCTTGGGGGTTTCCTGTGGGCAGCTGGTTGGCCACTGTGTGAACAGAATGCTGGACAAGATGCACCCTGGGTCTGATCCACCCTGGTTGTTTTTACATTCTTCTGTTCTTAAATTCAACTGAGTATTGTGGAATATATTGCTTTGAGTTAAAGATCAGAAGGTTATTGAAGAAAATTCTGGGCTAATGGAGGATGAAAGAAATATCAGTCAAATCACAGTTTTCAACAACTTCTGTGTTCTCATGTCATTTTTTAAAATAGCTTATCTTTTTCTTAAAAAAATAAAATGAAAGTAGTAACAAAACAACAAACCCAATCTTTAGGGATGACAAAAAGGCATTTGCCCTATGAGACTTATAGTTACATCATTTTTCCTAGAGCAGCATCTAGTCCTCCTTTGATGGATGATGCCTCAAAAACCTAGTCTGCAAAACTGTTCCAGGCATTTATTACTGTCTGAGTGAAAACGTGCTTCCTAATGCCCACTTTGAACAGCCTTCCCTTAACGTATACCCTCCATAGGCTCCCTTACCTCATCTTTTGCACTTAAATAAAATTTTAGGTGGCTGACATCTGCGCTGACTTTGAGAAATATGCTTCAGTGAGGACTTTCTAGATATCTGTTTCTCTAAGAGAGAATTTAATTTTTCCTTTTTCCTTTTTTCTCATTCTGGAAGTTAGGCAATTAATCCTAAAAATTGCTTTACTGTCCCTCCTTAAGTGCTGCAGTATATCTTGCAGCAGCACAGAGTAGCTAAAGTAGAGAAAGATAGTCTAACAAACCAGAGAAACTTTATGACGTGAGAAGGGGTGTGAGATAAAGGTGCCATAGGTAGGAATGGGTAAAAAGGCTAATAAAAACTATGTTGAAATGTTTATGAAGTTTTCCTTCAGGAAAAAAAATAGTATGAGAAATAGGCGCAATTATATATAGTTAATATATGGGCTGATTAGACCTAGTACTGCTGTGAGTCATAGTATTTCCTTGCCTTTTCAATCCTATAGCCCTAATTGGCCATCTTTAAGAGCAGAACCACAGGACTGCTACCAAAAATAGCATCCTCTTGTCAAGATCTCGTGTGTAGTAAGAAAGACATACCCTCTGCCCTGATGTCATCACTGTGAGCCATTCCCTATCCCTGCTCCAAGTCATTGACTATCAATGGGGTAACTCACAACATGATGATGTCAGGATGCAAAGTAAGTTCCTCTGCATATTGAATAATAGTGGGGGGTGAATTCTACACAGGGATGCAACTGGCAAACCAATACATCTTCAAAGAAGGATACAGTGCAGGACATCACCATTTCTAGGTTACAGAAATATTTCAAATTCCTGTTTACCCCAGGCAGCAGGCTTTGAATCACCTTTTCTCCCTGGACCTGACAGGCATATCATCTGGTAATACTTCTGATAGCCAGGTCACTTTTTCAAGAGGGAATCCCAAGCATAACTGTGGCTATCTCAGCAAACGTTAAGCGTATTTAGTCTGAAGCATAGCAATCCTGAACATGTAGCCTAGGGACAATATCCAAAGGGCTGCTTACACCCCCCACTAATTTTCTTGTGTCCCACCAATTCCCAGCCACAGATAGGGCCCACTGCTTGGAGAATGGGCTTTTAATGCTTCCAGGGGCAACCAGAAACAAGCGAAAACGCTTGTGTCTGGAATGGGGCAGGATGGTGGAGCTCTCATAAGGGAGTTCCAGCGACCTGTCCCAATCCAGAAATGAGCATTTTCATTCATTTCCAGTTACCCCCAGAAGTGCTAAATCTCCATTTCACAAACAGTAGGTCCCACTTGCACAATGAAATCAGTGGGACCCATCGGTTGCACAACAGAAATGGCAGGGCACAAGAGAATTCCAAGGGGGTAAGCAGTCCATTGGATACTGCCCTATGAATCGGCTCCCTGGAATGTGGGGCTCTTGTAGAAAGTGGTGCTGGTCTGGTGCTGGGGCTAGGCTTGAAGATCTCTGGAAGTTCTGCAGTGGTGCTCAGACTTGTAGTTTCCTCTGTTGGTCCTACTGGGACTTTGGTTTCATTGGTACCCACACACATACGAGAGAGAGAGAATCAGAGCTGTCTCAGCCTTAGAAAATCCCAGTTATTATTTGGCTGGGCTTTTTTTTTTTCTGAGGGAAAACGTGGCTGTCATAGAAACATGACAAGTTTCCCTTTCATGTTGTGCTTTGGGTTTTATTTCTTGTAAGGTTATGACTCTCATTTGAAAAAGCAATAAAGGGATTAATCATTAACTGTCATACAGAAACACATCACAGAGCAGGGCTTTAATGTTGCCGTATTTCTATAAATTACAAATATTTGAGGGATATTGGTTTTTCTGTTTCACATAACACACTCAAATCATAAATTTACCTCCAAGGAAATGGGAATATCTGTATTGTGGTAGTTAGTGGCCCAAGAGGCACATGGAGATTTGCTACCAGGAATCCATAAATCACACCAGGGCAAGGGCCCACTTCCCTTCCTACCATCCATCCACTGAGCTGCATGCTGCCCCCTGATCCTCCCTCCCCAGCACTAGCCAGTGCTGAGCACATTGACCTCTTTCTCCTTCTTTCCCAGCACCTCTCAGCACTAAGGAGTACTTAGAATAAGAGCTGCCTTGAGCTGCCAGTTCATCCTCTTTCAGACCAAACTGACTGAAAATAGTGGGTGCTTTGCGGAGAACACCAGTGGTTTGTGTGCTGAGTCTTTCCTAGAGCTAAGAGGGGCAAGAAGTATCTTTCTTCTCACTCCAAGGAATGAAAGGGAAGAGGTGTCTTTAACAGCAGCCATTGAGAGGAGTGGATGGCAGAAGAATAGCAGTAGGCCTCTCCCCTCCGAGCTTTGGAAGAGGGCAGGTGACCATGACCATGCATTTCAGAGGAGACCCATAAGATGCAACTCTGCAGGGAAGATTCATTTTCCTTCTCCAGAGCCTCTTAGGCCTATGAAGTGCTCAGCACTCTCATCTATTTTGTATCTAGTACCCTCAAGGCAGCATAATAGATTGCTCCAATAAGCAACTTACTCTGACTGGACAAGTAGACAGACGCCTTCTGAGCTACTGTTTCAAGTCCATCCCTTCCCTTCTAAGCTCCATCCACTTACTCAGAGAATGGAGACTCTCTAAGCCCAGTCATTTCTTTAAATCTGTATGTAGCAACTACATCTCTCTTTTTTCATTTTCACTCTAGAGTAAACACTGGCAGGCAGGATCCAGATGGGATCCTAGCATCAGGGAGTAAGAACACTTCTAATATCTGAATTGAAGATCATCTACCTACTATAGAGTAAAAATGAAAAGACCTAGGTTCTAGATATGGATTTAAGTAATGCCTGTTTAGGCTCTTAAAGGATCGAATATGGCTGCTTTTTCTCTGCTAGGTGGCCTCCTACCTGGCACACTCTCTGTGCTGTTGGGCAGATGTAGCAATGCAGGAGGCACTTTGCTCTTCAGGCTCAAGGAGAAATGTCTGTGAAGGCCCAGGCTCAGGTTTAGAGTCTGGTCCAGCTATTCAGTTGTGGGCTTGGCCAGCTGGAACCATGACACAAAGGAAGAAAGAAGAAGCTGTTTGGGCTCATGCACAATACAGAAGGCTCTTCAAAGCCTGGAACCAGGGAAGAAAGGTTATCACCGACCTAATGCAGGAGTTCAGTGTGGTGTCTGAAAAAGTATCCTGATTCATAGGATTGAGATAATGAGATATTATGCAAGATGGACACGATGGGATCAAGTGTAGATTGTGTAAGCAGTTTGTGGCATCTACTCTGTACATCACCATGTACATTGATGGTGCTATATAAATAAATAAATAATAATAATAATAATAATAATAATACCAGAACAAATGATGTGGAAATCGGCTGATAACCTTTAAACATTGCCAATGCATCAGATATCAATTGAAAATGATACACTGATTTATCAACACGGCAATGAAATAGAACAAGACATTAAAAAAAACCAGTCATATTAGTGTAGAAGGTCAGTTCACCTGTCTGGAATTATCTTAGAGAATAGAGTAAAAGTGAGTTTGAAGGTGATTTCTGTTGTTTATACACATAGTACCCTACATTTCATTTTAAGTTGCACCGGCATTTCTTTCTGGATTTTGAGTTAGAAGCATAGAAAAAGGTAGGCACAGTTTTCTACTGTACCCTTGAATGCACCTTTTATTATTAAAAATCAAGCATAATATTTTGCCAAAAGTACTTTGTTTTCTCTTGTCTGCTGAGGCTCAGGTGCAGATGTAACATCCTAAATCTCCAAACCATGGTCTGAGGATAAGGAGCATGCCATGGACTCAACCACCCTTCCTTTCTCATATACAAATCCTAACTCTTTTCCATGATTAGTTTTAACCTTAGTGTAGCATTACGTCTGCGTTTGCAAAGACTACTACACAAACTAGGACTGGCCTTGTAGCCCAAATATGAAGTGTGTTTGCAAACTCTGATCAGGTGAGAATGTGTTTTTGTGTTAATCATGGTTAGTCTTAGTACAAAACCATGGACTGGAGAGGAGGATTTGTGTAGGAGAGGGCAGGCGAAGAGAGCAAGTGAGCTCACAACACCCTGAATTTTCTAGCCCTGGTTAGGAGATTGGGAATGTTATGCTTGCGCTGGGTCTTTGGTAGATCTCAGGCCTCTAATAGGCCAAGACTAATTTTAAAAGACAATGAAAAAGTGAAATATAAAAGTTTGTTGCCTGAAGGTGACGCTAAATAATGGTTTGTGTCTCTGAAAATATGATGAGCCTAACAAGATACCTCCAAATGTAATAAAAGGTGCATTTGTTTGTTTCCAGGATCAGTGGTTTTGGCGTGTCAGAAATAACAGGGTGATGGATGGATACCCCATGCAGATTACCTACTTCTGGAGGGGACTTCCTCCAAGTATTGATGCAGTTTATGAAAACAGTGATGGAAATTTTGTTTTCTTTAAAGGTAAGGAGTGCACTTAAAGAACACTCGCGTAAAAAATTGACTAAGAAACTTGTAAGAATATTTCATTTTGGGACAGATCTAGATAGCTATTAATTTCAAATGTTATTTACCAAATACATAAGTAATTCCCAGGAATTGCCCTGTTTTCTCCAAGATAGAAATGCTCATATTTGAATCAGAATTAAGATAGCCTCAGGTTAAAAAAAAACTCTGTATAAAATGCTACTCACTGCAACTGATGAGACTATTGGCTGGAAAAAGTCCCAGATTTCTCTCTTGAATCCTCTGGGATCTGGAATGGGAGTTGTTGTTTTTTAAGTATAGTATTTGAAGAAGGAGTTTCTGCAAGTATGAGTAATGCTGCTAGTAACCTCCAATTTTGTCTACTGTAATGCACTCTAAATGGGGCTGTTGTTGAAGATTCAGAAGCTGCAGTTTGTTCAGAATACAGCTGCTAGATTGCTAACTAGGGCAAAGCATTGTGGTCATACCATGCCTATGGTGCATCAGTCACAGTGCATTTCCAGACGGTTTTTGACCTTTAAAGACCTTCACTGCTTAGGACCTGGATACTTGAAGGGCCGCCTGCCTCCATCTTTGAGTTTTACTACTTTTTAGTTTTTTTATAGATACTGAGTTGTATCCAACGATGTCCATCTGCTGATGGAAGGTACTTTGATCCAGCGGAGGTTTCCGTCAGCAGAATGGGAAGGGAGAGAATTGCCATGGATTCTGCTTTGCTCTGTAGCCCCCTCCGCCTTGTCACTAATTCTGTTTCAGCCTGTAGTCCCATTTCCCATCTAATCCAGAGTACATTGATGTTGCTATATAAATAATAATAATAATAATAATAAAGGGTTGGGTGACCCTTCAGAAGAGGTGGAAGGTGGTGTGGGGAACTGCCGGGGGTGGGGTGGGGAATCAGTAAAAATCATCTCCCTTCCCACTCTGCGTATGGAAGCTTCTGCTGGATTAAATTGCCTCCTGTAAATCGTAAATATTCACCTTTTACAGTTAAATATATTGTCCAAAATATTGTCCAAAAGAGGAAAGAGTTCCATGACCTTTCAGGAGTCTTAGGGCTCATCTACACCAAGCAGGATATTGCACTATAAAAGTGGTATATGCACTTTTATAGTGGATATAAAGGCAGGAACCACACCAAGCAGGATATAGTAGTATGAAAGCTACAGTTATCCATGCTCTGATAACCTCTCGTTTGGATTACTGCAATGCATTATACGTGGGGCTGCCTTTGAAAACGGTCCGGAAACTTCAACTGGTACAAAACAGGGCAGCACGTTTACTAACAGGGACTGGCCGACGAGACCACATTACGCCAGTCCTTTTCCAGCTTCATTGGCTGCCAGTCCAGGTCCAGGCACGATTCAAAGTGCTGGTATTAACATTTAAAGCCCTAAACGGCTTGGGGCCAGGTTATCTGAAGGAACGCCTCCTCCCGTATGTACCTGCCCGGACCCTAAGGTCTTCCTTCCTGCCAAAGGAAGTGAGGCAGGTGGCTACCAGGAGGAGGGCCTTCTCTGCTGTGGCACCCCGGCTGTGGAATGAGCTCCCTAAGGAGGTTCGCTTGGCACCTACATTATATGCTTTTAGACGCCAGGTGAAGACCTTTTTATTCTCCCAGCATTTTAACAGTCTATAAATAAATTTTAACTTGGTGTTTTAAATTTGTAATTTTGCATTGCTGCTGTTTTTATCTGGTTGAGCTTTTATATTGTATTTTATATTATGGTTTTATACTGTTGTTTTATACTTTGAATGATTTTAATTTTTGTGAACCACCCAGAGTGCTCCGGCGATTGGGCAGTATAGAAATGTAATAAATAAATAAATAAATAAATGGTATGTGTCAATGGGCCCCAACAGTTGTCAGTGCACTTCAATACTGCTATAAAGCAGTAGTGTGACTCCTGCCTTTCATAGTGGAATATCCTGCTTGGTGTAGATATGCCCCTAGTGGCATTGGACACAATCCATATAAATTCTTGATTTACAGAAACAGCATTATACTTGACAATTCATGCAGACATGCCCACATTAAATCGGATACAACAACTCAGGGCAGTTTAATCTCCAATACTGACACCTGAATCATTCCAGGAGCCCATGAAAAATCCCTTGACAAAATGCATGCCCCTCTCTTTGTGGCATGCACAGGATATGGCCAGTATATTTAGAATATGAAAATCGGGAAAGTACGATACTGAGAAAATTTAATGGAAATTTATGAAAGTATTGGGAAACAAATATCTTCAAGATGTAATCCTTACTTTGGACCAGGGGTAGACAACCTAGTGACCTCTAGATGTACCGCTGCTGGAGTCCTATTTTAGAGTAAGTACCTATGAACATGGTGGGAATTACATCTGAATAAATATGCATAAAATGCTGCTGCCAGTTGTGCAGTTTTTGTGCATTAAATACAATGAAATATAAAAAGCTGTACTTCTACCTAGGGCAGATCCAGACGGTCAGTCCAGTGAATGTTGGAGTTTTTGAAGGGATGGAGAAAACCCTCCTGAAGAATAGGGTGGATATTCAGATGGGGGAGAATTTTTTTTGAGTGAGATGCTTAAATTTGATAATATTTATTTATTTATTATATTTATTTATATTCCGCCTTTTGCCCAATGCTGGGCCTCATTGGTTGCCACATTGTTTTTCCATCTCCTCCTTTTACCTTTAAACCAATGGAAGCCAGTGTGCTCAGCAGCTTGCTGCTGATCATTTAAAATAATCTGTTAAAAATGACACTGGGAACAATTTTACATGAACATGTAACAGAGACAATGGCTTGGATCCAGAATTAGTTATGCTTATCCATTGAAATCAATGGCACAAGTCAGTCATGACTAACTTAAGTCCCATTGATTTTAATGGATCTACTCTGAGCATGACTAACTGGACCAAAGCCGTATTATTTGGAAAAGATAGCTCCGCTCCCTCCTGCCCCAGCCACCTCATCAAACTGCAATTACCCCATCGACCTGAAATGCCATGATTACTGCAAATACCCTGCAAAGGTCACAGATGTTCTTCCTGCACCTTTGCTGGAGGACAGAGGTACCATAAAGGTGGGAAGTGAGGTTGTGTTCTTGTTTCATTCTCCTTTTCCCTTTCTAATCAGAGTTACTTATTTTAAGCATCAGTTGCTTATCTTGCTTTTCATGTAATCTGTGTCATATAATAATTTCTTCTCTCCCAGTATAGTGACATTACAGATTTCAGGTGGGAAATGAATTATGAATAAAGTTCCTGCTTTCATGCAATTATTCTTCGTAATTAAAAATTGCATAAAGCCCAGAAAAATATGGCATGTGGAATTAACTGTTTTTCAGCAGCATTCCCCCCTCCACGCCCGACAGTTTTTACACCAGGCATCAGCTGTTGCCTAAAATTAAAGGTCTTAAATATGCATCTAATTTGAACTTAATGTGAAAATTATACTGTATGTTGAATAAATACTAGTTTGTCATTACAACCTGTTCATTGGAAGTGAAAACGGATATGATTATTTATAAAGCAAGGCTTGTTAAATAAGGAGTATTTACATTGACAACAATAAGGGGTCAGATTAAAGCTCTCTACTTTAACAGTACAGGTTATAATGATTGATTCTTTGTAGCTCAAAGGCTTATGAGAAGGGCAGGCAATATCAGAACACCTTAATACCTGTAGCTCCCCTGCTAACCCCATCATACTTACATCTTTTTCTACTGACCAACTTAGAGGCTTCTTTCTGGGATCCTTGCTCTCATTCTTTACTCTGTCAGACCTTACTTACTTACCGCACCCTAGTACTTCTCTCTCTGACACAAATTGATGATGATGATTATGATGATGATGATGATGATGATGATATTTATTTGTATCCCACCTTTTGCACAATACTGGGCTCAAGGTGGCCTTACAAAATTTAAAACATATACATTTTAAAACCTATGAATAGAAATATACAAAAGTTAAAAATATATTCCAATATAAAAACATTTAAACATTTAAAATACATGACAATTTTAAAAGCGCAGACGAAGGCCCATATTAATCGCCAAAAGCCTGCCAGAACAAAAAGTTTTTTGCCTGCCTCCAAAAGCACATCAAGGAGGGAGACAGTCTAGCTTCCCCGGGAAGAGAGTTCAAGAGCAGTGGAGCAGCCACCGAGAAAGCTCTCTCCTGTGTTCCACCAGGTGCACCTGTGATGATGGTGGGACTGAAAGAAGGGCTTCCCCAGAAGATCTCAAAGCACAGGCAGGCTCATAGGGGAGAATACGGTCTTTCAGATAACCTGTACCCATTTTACAGCTTTTCCCTGAAACGGCTTTCCTTGCCCCCACCCCTACCCCACCCCCTTTCTCAATAGCTTCCGCAGTATCTGCCCCTTATCTGAGTAAGTTGTAGCAATTGCTGTTGCAACTAGAGCTCAGAACGTCAGCTTCTCTTTCTGTTTCCTTTTACACTAGCTGCTCCTTGTGAGAAGGTACTTGAGTTGGATCCTGGTGTAATTCTCAGATAGAGCTATAGTATTTTCGGAAGTGGTGGCATTAGCTAGCAGTTGCAGATGCGAAAAGTGAGACAAACTTTGGTGTTGATAAAAAAAAACCCTTATCTTTAATAATAATAAAAAAATTCTTCAGTACGCTCTTCGCATTTCAGTTAAATTTGTAGCTCCTGAGGAAGGATTTTTATCCGAAACATGTAGAGCGTATTGAACAACAGCAACAAATCATTAAATATAAGTTTTTTCCCAGCACCAGAGCTTGTCTCAATTTCTGCATCTGCATTGTGGTGTTTACACACACACACACACACACACACACACACACACACCTCTTTTCTAATTAGCTAGCAGTTGACCATAGTTGGTTGAGGCCTTGTATGGCTGCCACACTTTCCTGGTGATTATCATTAGAAACATAGGTGGATCACTCATGTGTATGGTCATTCACGGTTTTGTTCCAGAATTCTCCTCAGCAGGAAGTAGAAGCTCTAGAGTGGAGCTAGAAAGGTCTATACTTCTGAGAACAGCCAACACAGGCTTGGAACAAAGCACTTGTTTTAATATGTCACATGGTGGCATCATTCCAGAAAGACAATAAATATGGCACATGTATTTTTCTTTTCTTTGTGTTTATAATACTACTACTAAAATTTTAGAGATATACCTGGCTGGCCCTGCCAAACTCCCCCTTCCAAACTGAAGCTTGTTCAAGCATGTGATTGGGGGAAACTCCTGCATACATGTAGTCTATTCCATGTATAGTGTAGTTTGGCTTGGCATTTCCTATGCGTGTGGAGTTTTCATGTAAGTAGTTTGGTGAAATGCAAGAATGTTCTGTTTTCAGACTTTTCTAGTGACCAGGATGCCTTCGACTACATTTATCTAGCTATTGTGGTAATACTTTAACTATTTGTGGGTCTACTATGCCTGTTAATTCTAAATGGAAACATAAAACTGTCCATTTTCAGGAAATTGATGATTACTAGAAATCAGGAGCCTACTTCGCACATTACTGCTATGACAGAGCAATGGAAAAAGGTGAAGGAAAAAAGTGTGTGGAAAGGGGCAGAGGATCCTCCCCAGATCACGCAGGGTTCCAAGACCCAGGGAAGACTACACACGTAGAAGTCTTTTTTCATGTGGGCATTGTCATCTCAGACATCAGTGGTAATGAGAAGTTGGGGAGCCATGCACTTTTAGGGGTGAGGTCAGGCCCTCTAGCCCACTTCTTCACACTTTGCCACTTCATGTGAATAATGGGTGAAGGGGGCTCATGTGTTTTGGAATGTGTATACTAACTTCAGCATTCTGGCTGGCAGGAAAATGCTCTAAAGGCAAAAATTTCACATTCTGCTAATTCGGTGAGTGAAACTAAAGCACCTTTATATGTATGATGAAAGCCACATCCTTCCTAGTTGTGGAGGACCATTAGCTTAGATTCTTAATATTCTCTCACACTTGTTTATACAGGGAAGAGTTCAAAGGAAACTGGAAATGGACTGGATGAAGGGTAGCAATCCACTTTAATGTGACTCTAGTTTTCCCTCGGCCTCTAAAACAGAAGTAAACAAACTTAGACTAGGGAAATGGACTTACCCATGTCGTCGGTTTGTCAGACATTCACCCTGCTGCCACCCACCCTGCTCACAGTGGCACACAAGCTTTTTTTGAGGCTCGGCAAGTATCTGACGCCACCACAAGCCCATCTGCTCTTGCTCGAAGCCTCCATTGTTGCGCACAATGGAGGCTCTGGAAATTGCACATTTGCCCCGTTGCATGAATGTTGGCTGTAAAGGCCCCATTTACACAAGAGCAAAGGCACAAACACCTCCATTGTTGTGCACAGAGGAGACGATGGACAAGGGCTCGGGTGCTCAACGGGTGCCCAAAAGGGTCGGAAGGGGGAGATGGACGCGTGGAAGTTTCTTCAGGCACCCATGACATCCGTATCCTAGACCCCAATTCCCTGCATACTTATTTGGGAGCAATTTCCACTGAACAAAGTGTGACTTTCTTCCAAGTAAACATGCAATGGATTAGGCTTCACATTTGCCTAATGTGGTGTCACGTTATTGCTTATAGAACACTTCTGGCAGATACACACAGTGCAACAGGATTATGAAGATAAAAACAAGATTTTTAATCTTATGAAAAGCCACATATGTATTCTCCAACTTGTGTTTATAATACTGTATAAGAACTGCAAGATGCAATCATATTTTATTGCCACGTAATTTAATTTCAGAGTAAAATGAGTGTGTGGAACCATTTTTCTTTAAGATTTATCTAGTCATTTTGCACCTCTCAAAAACATGTTGTCCGCTAATCCCTCGCTGGTAGTTTATTGTTACTTCAAACCCTTAAGCAACTTTTAAAGACCCATTATTATTGTTGTTGTTGTTATTATTATTATTAGAACATATTTTGTCAGCACATCCTTCTTAAGAAAGTTCCTTACAAAACAACATAAGAACAGCCATGCTGAATCACACCAAGGGCCTATCTGTTCCTATGGTAGCCACGTTCGGTGGGGAATGCTGGGTGCTGTTTCTGTCTAAACATGCATAGACTTGCACCCCAAGAGAGGTTAATTTTAGATAATGTGTTGTGACTCAGAATAAATTTACTTTCTTTAGTACAGTCAACCTGGCTTTACACCTACTTTCAACTATCTCTTCCTTCTGAAAAATGAAATCTTCATTTCCTTCCAACAAAGCTTTTGATTACAAATATATGGTATTTTTATGTTCCTTACATTTCGCATTGATATTTGAGTGAAGAAACCAATAAAACCAACATCTCACTTGAAAATGTGTGGTCACAAAACCCAAAATCATGACACACTTTCGTATGCACTTAACCTTCCGTCTTTTGGGTCAGAATGTACAGAGGTTTTTTCTGGCAGGTAATATAAGACAAATAGCTGCTTGAAAGAGAGCAACATTATTTTATTTCATTTTGTGGTGATTTTCTGTTAGTGGGTAATAAGTAAATGCCAGAGAAATCTCTAAATGCTTTTTTTTAAGTGGCAGAAATACAAATAGTGAAGTTCTTCCTGGTCGGACAAGGAATTTAAGCAGTGCTAAAATCTAACTATCAAAGACAGCTGCAGTGTTAAAACTTGTGCCAAGCCAAATGCAGGAAAAGGAAAGTTGTTGTAAAAATCACACTACTGCTGCCATAACTTTCAGCACTGCTCATCCCACTCTTTGACAGTTTCATTTTGAAAGCTAAAATTTACTGGCAGGGTATGGCTGAAAGGTAGGTAATATTGTCCACATAGAAAATGGGGAGCGGGGGTGACGGAAGAGTAAGAAAAGGGCTTGTTGAAAGCAAAACAAATCTGGAAATATAGATAAATGCAAGCGTGAGGAATCCCAGTGATGAAGCATCTCAGCCCCAATGACAAAGCATCAGCAAACAAGCGAGTTAAGCAATTGTGTGAGGTTAGCAACAGGGCAAGGAAGCCAGGGCTACTCATGCTAAGTAACTGTAAATAAATAACTATAAATAAATTCTTTACTTTCTC
The DNA here is from genome assembly GCF_023053635.1 of Elgaria multicarinata webbii. Classification (NCBI taxonomy): domain Eukaryota; kingdom Metazoa; phylum Chordata; class Lepidosauria; order Squamata; family Anguidae; genus Elgaria; species Elgaria multicarinata. Next base: position 81,963,716 of record NC_086177.1, on the reverse strand, counting down.
CTAATAACTAAGTTTTCCGGCAAAAAAAAAATTTGTTCCCTTGAGGGCCAAGGTTGCTGACTTAGAGAAGGAAAGGGAAGCAGGGAGGTTGCTGGATGAGACCTTCAGGGTCTATTAGTGGAAAGGACAGGGAAGGACGTACTGAGAGAGGTGTTGCTCTGTACGTCAAAGAGGGCATAGTGTTGAGCAGAGTAGAACACCTAAAATGGGTAGACTCTTCCACAGAAGCGCTCTGGGTGACAATACCGGGCTCCAAAACAAATTTAATGCTTGGAATGTGCTATTGTCACCAAGACCAGAAGCTCAGGGTGACTTTGAGATGGAAAATGAAATCAGGAAGGCCTCCAAACAGGGAAGTGTTGTAATAATGGGTGACTTCAATCATCCGCACATTGATTGGATAAATGCATATACCAGTCACAACAAAGATGTTAAATTTCTTGATGCCCTAAATGACTCTGTTCTAGAAGAGTTGGTCATAGAACAAACCAGGGGGAGGTGTCCTTGGATTTAATCCCAAGTGTTGTCACCCAGAACTTAGTACAAGCTGTAAATGTTGTTGAGCCAGTTAGAAACAGTGACCAGAGTGCTATCAGACTAAATTTATATTTAAGTTGAATATTGCCCACAAAATCCAACGCAGTCACATTTAACTTCAAAAGGGGAAACGTCTTTAAAATTTATTTATTTATTTATTTATTTATTTATTTTATTTTATTACATTTATATACCGCCCTACAGCCAAAGCTCTCTGGGTGGTTCACAACAATGAGGAAATTAGTGAAAAGGATGTTGAAAAGTGGAGTCAAGGGGGTTAAATCCCTTCAAAATGCTTGGAGGTTACTCAAAATCACAATTATAGAAGCTCAGCTAAAATGTATACCACAGATTAGGAAAGGTAGCACCAAGTCACCGGCATGGTTAACAAGCAGTGTCAAGGAAGCTATTAGAGAAAGGAAGGCTTCCTTCAGAAAATGGAAGTCTTGCCCAAATGAGGAAACCAAAAAGAAGCACAAGCTTGCACAAATGTGATGCAAGCAGACAACATGGGATGGAAAAAAAAAAGCATTTTGAAAAGTATCACTAACAATATCAAGGCCAACAATAGACAATTATTTAAATATATCAGACTCAGGAAACTAGCTTGGTCCAATGGCAGTTGGATCGTTGGATAACAATAGAGTTAAAGGAGGACTGAAGGAGGACAAGGGGATTACAGAGAAGCTGGATGAATTCTTGTCACTGATCTTCACTGCAGAAGATATACGACAGATACCTGTGTCTGAACTGATGTTTTCAGGAAAGACACCTGAGAAACTAAGACAAATAATGGTAACAAAAGATGATGATCCCAACAGTATTGATAAATTGAAAGCAAATAAATCACCAGGCCCAGATGGTATCCATCCTAGAGTTCTCAAAGAAATTCCTATTCTAACCAAAATATGCAACATGTCTCTAAGATTAGCCTATGTGCCAGAGGACTGGAAGATGTGCAGTGTAACATCAGCCTTGAACAGGAGAACTCCACATGGTAACATTTTGTTGCATGCCCTACTTATCAGCTTGTTCCAGTGATGCGCCATTGTGTGGTGACTGTGATAGACACCAGGCAGATGTTCATGCCGACCTGGCTTTTCAATTCAATCTTAAATAATGACATAATCATTCATTTGGGGTAAATAAGAGAGGCATTACTGTTGTATATAGCAGCTCATTCAGATGCTTGACACCACACACACACACACACACACACACACACACACACACGTTACCTCATTAATCCATTTCAGAATTATGTCAGGTAAGCTGATCTTATGGCCAAATGGGCCCTTGGAAATGCAAATAGCAGGTTCTGATCAGCAACCATGGCAGGGAGAGAAAAATTTAAATATTCTCCATCCCACAGTTCTGAGGCTGCTCAGGTTTCCCTTCATGTGCAGGATAATAAAGGTATTTGCCAATATTATCTCTGCTTTATTTATTTATTGCATTTTTATACCGCCCAATAGCTGAAGCAAATGGGCAGGGCTGAGGCTAAGAGATAGTTATGTAACAAGTTGTGGATAATCTGATATTTGAACTAGGGAAACTTACAGATCATAGCTCCTACATGTAATCACTGAGATACTTCAGGTAAAAAATAATTAATTTTGATGTTAATTTTTAAAATATACAGGCAGAATGCTATAAAGTCTTTTTGACATTGGTCCTCTTTGTAGCCCTATGAGGCAGGGCATTATTATTAACATTTTACAGATCTAGTATTAGGGACTTGCCCAACGCTACCTGATGAGCCCATTATAGGATGGGTCCAAACTAACAAGGGCAGCGGATCTGGGGCCCGACAGACGTGCTGGGTGGATTTTCGTCCCAACACTGGGCAAAGGACAAAAGGGACGCAAGTCCAGGCAGAACTCACTTCTGCCCTGACCTTTGCATGCCTTTTGTCCTTTCCCCTGCTGAGGTAAAGGTAGTCGCTATTCCCACAGTGGGGGGAAATACACAATTTCCCCAAGGCTGCAGAAATTGCATATTTTGTCGTCTGCTCTAGTGCCAGGGAAACTCTGCACTTTCCAGAGGCCCCAGAAAGTGTGCATCGACAAGTGCTCAGCCAGGCCAGCTCCCAGATTAGGGCGGCTGGGCAGCGCTCAGCGAGCACGTGGAGCAGGCGCCCTACGAGTTCTTCAATGCCTAGTCCAAACATTACCCCTCCCATATGAAGGCTTCCCCACTTCCTCAAAAAAAAAATTGTCATTACATTCAATTTTGCTGACTTGCAAAGTAAACACAGTTCAAATGTTATGACTTGTCTTGTGCAGAAGCCACCCAAAGTGTTGTTCATCCACAGAGGAGGAGGAGGAAGAAGATGTCTGAATTGGACCCACAGAATCCTTATTTAACTTAATTCCCCTTTTGGTCTATTCCTTGTCTTCAATTCCCTTTTAGAATTCAGTCCTCAGTTTGAAAGCTTTCATTCAGTTTTCCTCATCAAACCTCCCTGACCTTATTCCCCAATTGAAATCCAGCTGCTTTCTCATATAACGTCTCAGCAAAGAGGCAGAAAATATATTTTTTCTCTCAAAGAAAACTGACAGTCATATAAGTCTTGAGTTCCTTATATACTGTGTGAACCACAAATAATGTTGACAGCTGTAGCAGAATAACCCCATCATCTAGTGCATGCATAATATATCTCCCTCAATCTGAAGCCAATAGAAATCTTGCATATAAATAATTACTGTTGCTGTTGCCCAACAGACTTAAGAGAACATATAACCAGTTACCTTCTAGAATTTAAACTTGTTTAGGCTTACATAGAAAAGGAAATAGTATCAGCTAATTAGGATTTGATAAGTGAATCTAACACTAATTCTATTGCCTTGTGCGTTTATAGATTTTAAGACAGGCCTTCACAACCTGCAGGCTACAAAGCATAATGCAGCCTATTGTCATGACCAAAGTCCAGCTGCAACCCAAACATGGACGCTGAGGGCAAGTGTCTTGTCTTAGCTCAGGATGGGTCTCACAGTGGACACTCAGATGCAGTGGTGGTAAGAGTTTGGAAAAACTGGATCACATCTGGCAGGCCAGGTCTCATCTGGTAAGGTAGGGGTGGGTAACTTTTAGGCTAAAGCAGGGGTCCCAAACCCTCGGGCCATGGACTGGTACCGGTCTGTGGCCTGTTAGGAACCGGGCCGCGCAGGTGAGCTGCTTTCACCCACACCCACCCCAGCATACCTGGGCGCGGGGTGCCATCTCGCCTGCCTAGCCGAAGCAAAGCCGGGTCGCTGGGGTGGGGGTGGCAGCTTCGGAATAGCGCGCCCGGCTGGAAGCCGCTCTTGGAGAGCGACTTCTGAGTGTGCTGTTCCGAAGCTGCCCACCCGCCCACCCCAGCGTCCTGGCTTCACTTCGGCTGGGTGCCCACCCAGCTGAAGCGAAGCCAGGACGCTGGAGTAGGGGTGGGGCATGACTTCCCTAAACCATCCCCTCAACCACCACCACCACCATCCCGGGGCTGTGGAAAAATGGTCTTCCACGAAACCAGTCCCTGGTGCCAAAAAGGTTGGGGACCGCTGGGCTAAAGCATCCAGGGGGCCAGACGTTGCTCCCCTCTGCAGTAAGGCAAATTCAGATTAAGCAATGCAGGTTTCCAACAGGCCAAGGCCTCTTAGGACCCTGGACAGATCACCGATTGACACTCAACCACAAAAAGCAGAGGCTTTCTGAAGCCTTTGGAAGACTGGCAGTTCTTGAGCTTCTGTTAACACCACCCCCTCTGTGGAGCTGTCTGCTTCTTCAAGGGCTGTTTCTGCAGCTGCTGGCTCCTACGGAGCAGAGGCAATGAGGGCTGCACTGGAGGAGTGCCCTTTGGAGAGTCATTACCTGTGTAAAGCTGAGTTACACAAGGAAGGAAAACGTAGAACTCTTGATGTATTGGAAGTTAATGAGAAATTCTTTTACTGGAAAATGAGCTATAGACACGACTCTTTTCATCAAACTGACTCATTTATTTATTTTATTTATTTATTTATTACATTTCTATACCACCCAATAGCCGGAGCTCTCTGGGCGGTTCACAAAAATTAAAACCATTCATAATATAAAACAACAGTATAAAACCATAATATAAAATACAATAAAAAAGCTCAACCAGATAAAAACAGCAATGCAAAATTACAAATTTAAAACACCAAGTTAAAATTTATTTATAGACTCTTAAAATGCTGGGAGAATAAAAAGGTCTTCACCTGGCATCTAAAAGCATATAATGTAGGCGCCAAGCGAACCTCCTTAGGGAGCTCATTCCACAGCCGGGGTGCCACAGCAGAGAAGGCCCTCCTCCTGGTAGTCACCTGCCTCACTTCCTTTGGCAGGGGCTCACGGAGAAGGACCCCTGAAGATGACCTTAGGGTCCGGGCAGGTACATATGGGAGGAGGCGTTCCTTCAGATAACCTGGCCCCAAGCCGTTTAGGGCTTTAAATGTTAATACAAGCACTTTGAATCGTGCCTGGACCTGGACTGGCAGCCAATGAAGCTGGAAAAGGACTGGCGTGATGTGGTCTCGTCGGCCAGTCCCTGTTAGTAAGCGTGCTGCCCTGTTTTGTACCAGTTGAAGTTTCCAGACCGTTTTCAAAGGCAGCCCCACGTATAACGCATTGCAGTAATCCAAACGAGAGGTTATCAGAGCATGGATAACTGTAGCTAGGCTATCTCTGTCCAGATAAACCATCAACAACTTGATGATTTGTTGAAGCTTCTGTATTTTTTTAAAGAAAAGTTCAGAAATGGGATATAAAGTATGTTTCAGAAACATTGTTTTACTTTTTCTATGAGACCTGTTCAGGAATTAAGCCCAAACCAGGTAGGTAAACATTAGTAAGGCGCATGAGGTTGCACATGCTAGCCCTGCCTCCTGCATACCTGTATATATTTGTCCCTGGTTGCTCAGTTCCAGATCTTGCCACATTGAGCAGCGACTTCTGAAGAGAGCTCAGGTTTCCTTGGATGCAGGTAGAACTATCTGCATGATCGAAGGCACTGCTCTATCAGGGTGCCCGTTCAATTCACAGTTGAGTGGATGTGCATGGTACCACTTTTCAGACTTTCCTGCTCGGTGCAGCAAGGTCAAGAACTGAGAGGGGTAGAAACAGCACACACTGGGATGCAGGGGGCAGAGCCAGCATGGACAGACCAAGGGTCCATCTAGTCCAGCACCCTGTTCACACAGTGTCCAACCAGCTGTCGACCAAGGACCAACAAAGCAGGACATGGTGCAACAGCACCCTCCCACCCATGTTCCCCAGCAACTGGTGCACACAGGCTTATTGCCTCGGAAACTGGAGGTAGCACACAACCATCAGGGCTAGTAGCCATTGTTAGCCTTCTCCTCCACAAATGTAAAGCCATCCAAATTGGTGGCCATCACTACATCTTGTGGTAGTGATTTCCATAATTTAACTATGCGCTGTGTGAAGAAGTACTTCCTTTTTTTTGTCCTGAATCTCCCACCAGTCAGCTTCATGGGATGCCCCCGGGTTCTAGTATTTTGAGAGAGAGAGAGAAATGCCTCCCTATTCACATTCTCCATACCTTGCATAATTTTGTACACCTCTATCATGTCTCCCCTTAGCTTTCTTTTTTCCAAGCTAAGGGGTCCCATGCCCCTTACCTGTGTTTACCTACCCTGTTTGGGCTTAACACATGAACAGGGCTATGACCTTTTGATACTTAACTTTGTGTACTTCTATGTAGGAGATGAGACGTAATATGTTTTACATGTTATTTTGTGTATGTAGATCAATCAATAAATGGATAGTTTGCACAATTCAGCCAATTACAAAATGTTTAGGTCCTATTGACTTAAACGGGAGGGATTTAAGCACCCACCTAAAGCTGCAGCCCTATACCCACTTACCTGGGAGTTAGCCCCATTGAAGTCATTGGGGCTTATGTCTGTGTAGACAGGTATAGGATTGTGCTGTTAATCTCTCTCATTGTAATTTATGGGATTTGAAAATACTTAGCTTTGGAAGGATATTTAATAAATCTTCACCCACGGTGTTTCTGTTGCCCTGAAGGAACATTTTCTGGAACATGGTTGCATTGCCAAGCTGCTCGTGGTATGAGGGAAGAGGTTGTAGGCAACCTTCTCTGCATAAGGGGACTTGTTGCCCTCTCTGAGAGTTGCAGCAAGGAAAAGCTATATTGTGATTTTAAATGGTTTCCCTTGCTTTTCCTTTCATAGTCCTCTTAACTCCTTCCTATACAAACACCCAAGTTAAGCAGTGCGTTCCAAAGGCAAAGTACCATTATGTCCCCTGTGGGGAGAGGATTGTGGGGTGGTTATAGGGTGATGGGAATGTTTTTGTTGTAGTTGTTGAGTATGTGTCTGGTTTGTAGTGGATGGCAAGCAGTGATTAAGAAGCTGATGAAAGCTTTACTCAGCAAACTCAGGATTGGAACTATATCCCATTTCTTAATTAAAAATGTGATAAAAGGAAATGCTGTAAATTACAAGATTCAGGCCAAAGAAACAAAACCTTCTCCCCCCCCCATGCCTCCCCTGACTGCCCCCCTCCTTTTATTCTTTAAGACTTCCCTTATTTAATACCACAGAGGGATTAAATGAAACAAACGTTCTGGTTTTTCCATCACAGCAACTCTAGCACAGACCTGATTCTCAGTCTTTGGGGTGAAGTAAAGTTTCATTTTAAAATGCTTCTAGAAAACAGTGCCTAAGGGGCAATACATGTTCATGAGGCAAGCCTGCCTGGGTTCTTTGTTAAGCCCAAGGAAGAATACGGACTCCCATTTTTCCTGCTTGTCAGTTGCTAAAGTGATAGGTGTAGAGAAAGGTATCCAAGGGCCTGCACTTTCGCATTACCTTCTGTGCCTAAGGGCGTCTTGCTGCATGTCTGTACTACAAATGGACATCCTGCTTCTAAGGAATTGCAGCATCAGCAGAGGTTTTGCATGGCCTTCTAAACTTGGACATTTGGTCAAGGGCATTTCTAGAACTTACCACAGGCAAAGCTCTTCAGTCCATAGTGTAGTGTAGTGGTTAGAGTGTTGGACTGGGAGTCGGGAGAACCAGGTTCTAGTCCCCACTCAGCCATAGAAAACCCACTGGGTGACTTTGGGCCAGTCAAAGACTCTTAGCCCAACCTACCTCACAGGACTGTTGTTCTGAGGATAAAATGGAGAGCAAGAGGAGGATTATGAACTCCACCTTGTGCTCCTGGGAGGAAAAAAGGTGGGATGTAAATGAAATAAATAAAATCTCACACCATGCTGCAGGTTTCCAAATAGAGTAAGCCTGCACTACTCTTGAGTAGCGTTGGGTGAACTTACCCAAATGAATCTTGCTTCCTCAGAAAGTAACAAATTCATCCATGTAATCATGGACTACAAGAGTTCTCCATTAACTGAAGATCTCATTCTGTGTATATGATTTTTTGCACGTGCACAGTATCAAACTACATCTTGCAATCTGTTGTTTGACATCACATCATGCATGATGACTTAATGCATCATCACATTATGTACCCGTTCCTGTTTGGTTGTTTCCACTCTACGTAATATTTACTCACCACTACCTATCGGTATATGGAGGAGAGAGATTTGGAGCTGTATACAACCTGCATGGATGTTTCTTCAAATACGATTGGTTTGTGGAAAGAGTTGAAATGTCAACCATTTCCTAAAGGTTTATAGTGACATCACATTTCCCTCTGCAAGAAAAAGGTTAAACCAGCCAACTCAGTGCATGCACAGAAATGCCATAGTTTAGATTCAGGCTGTTTATGCTCAGAAACTTGCAATCTATTCTGAAATTAAAGCACTCCAAGCTCACTACAGAGGTGTGCATTATGAATGCATGAGTTTCAGCCAATGAGCTGAAACTATTACAAAATTCACTAGCATTGCTATTCATGTCCTAACAAGCCAGGGCCATGTATTATGTCCTGGCTTCACCCCATTCCATTTTTGCAGTACCAGGCAAACAGCATGTTAATTCCCTGTGTGGACCACCATTCATGAATGATCATAATGAATCACTATTGCACTCATGTCCTACTTGTGGGCTTCCCACAGACAGCTGGTTGGCCATCGTTTGAACTGAATGCTGGACTGGATAGGCCTGCTGAGTTTTGAAATCTGCATCGTAGTTAGGATGCCATGGAATGACAGCACATACAGGGATCAGTTGTATCTGTTAGCTCTTTATCAGTTTATATATTGACGCCAGCACATTCACATAGTTTTTCTTTTTAAATATTTGTTGTCCAATCCAGTTTTGTTTGCTTAAATCTTTCTTGGGAAGAATTCAGTGGAAATATATTTGAAACCTAATCAGTTGTACCTCTTGGATGTGTTTAATCAATGGGAAATAGTTCAGAAAGCTAATGCAGATTTTTCTCCTTTTTCTTTTTTGCTCAGGTAACAAGTTCTGGGTCTTCAAGGACACTACTCTCCAACCAGGGTATCCCCATGATTTGATAACATTGGGCAGCGGGATTCCACCACATGGTATTGATTCAGCAATTTGGTGGGAGGACGTTGGGAAAACCTACTTCTTCAAAGGAGATAGGTTGGTATATTCATCCTGGAAGGAATGGTCCAGCTGTTACCTTCATGGCAGCTGTACATCACTGCTCATGTTCCTTTATTTTCAGGTGGTGCCATGAAAAATATGACTCACATGAAATATTCACTTCTTTGTATGACTGTTTCACTTCATAGAATCCATTTCAATGCTTTATTCGTTCCCCACCCCACCCACCCCTACACAGGCTCAGATATGTATATTTTGTATTGGGTCAACTGCTATAAATCTTCTCTGTTGATCATGGCAACACGTGTTTCTATGCAACATTCTTTTATTTTTTACTCAATAAACCGCCTTGAGTAAAACACGTGGTGATGGGGGGGTTAACACTAATACTCTCAACCTTTAGAACTGCTGTGGAGGATTATGCAGTTGTTAAAATTTAGGAAATGGATTGCTCGTATGAAGAAGCTATTTTGAACTGATTACTTCAAAATGAACAACGACTTTTGTTATGTATTGTTTAAACCTTAGTGCTCCTGAAATCCAACTATTATAAGGCTTATATCAGCCTAGCAACTAAGTCCTGATAGAACAGAATTGGGTCCTCTTCCTCTACCTGCTCTAGTAGCCTGCCGTTTTGAATGCAGGAATACAGAGAAAGCAGTGGTAAAGAGGTGCTTGGTCCTTCTGCAGGAAGATTCCTGTGTTGTTCCTTCTGGAGGAATATAAGCAGAGAGAACAGAAAGGCTACTACAGACTGCCCTGTACACCATTGGCAGATGTCTTGTGGCCACATAGGGCATTATCCAGGGGTGTCAATCCATAAACTCAAATAGTGCTAGCTGAACTCTGCTGAAATTTTCTTCTGTGTAATTGGTTGTGCATTATGCTTGTGCAATGGATTGTACAATGAGTTATGCAAGCAATGAGTTGTGCAGGCAAAATGCACAACAGGTCACACAACGGGTTGCACAAACATAATGCATAACCATTTGTGAAACTGCACCTGCGCAAACATAAGTTTAGCTGGACTCTCAAGCACATAGTTCAGAACCTAGTTTCTGCTAGCCCAACATAATTTGTGTTAGTGGAACAACACAGTTGGATACTGCCCATAGCCAGCAAATGTGACTCTCTGCAAAAATAACCCACAATCTGGGTTATCAGGAGTGAGACAGCATGCATGTGCACCTGCCTGAAGGCATTTACTTCATTGTCAGTGGGTGGACAGGTGTGCACCTGCAGTGGGAATGTGAGTGTGGACCTTTTTTAATAGTCAAGTCCATGAGAAATCCCTTGAACATGTTGGAAATCCCAGTATCCTGCATAAGGATGTGTATTTATGCAACCCAGGGTTGAGCCTCATATGTGCGGACAGATTTCCCATTCTCGGCTATAGCACAGACAAATTTCCTCGTCGTTCACCGTGGCTAGTGGGAGCACCCACAGGTTTGCACCAGTCTCAGACATATCCACCAAGTATGAAGCAGGCTGCTTGCACTGTTTCCAACTGTGCTGCTAATTTTGCTTTCCTTTTTGAACTGGATTGTATTAGGAAGAGTGCCACAACTCGTTTTACAAATGGAGTCTTTGTATCTGTGTATCATTCTTGAGAGAGGAAGTAGGCAACGTCTTGATGGCTGGAACGTACTTTTAATTTCAAGCATATTGCGCTCAGCTTCGACTGTGAACAAAATCTGTCTGTATAATTTACCTCCTGTGGGTGGAGAGATTTGTTATTTTAAGTTTATTCGTGGGCCACAGTTTTCAACCTGGAGGCTCCCTGGGACCATTTCAGTGTCAGGCACCCTATTTGTGTGTTTGTGACTTACATTTTCTAGAAACCTTATTCAGTGGTCATATCGCATAATAGATTTCATTCCATGGGAGGCTTCACCAAGTCAAGGTGTTCCTAAAAATACTATGAGCTGTAGCAGAAAAAAAAAACCAAACAAAAAAACCAAACAAACCCAGAGAGAACTATCAAAGGAAACTTCTCTTGATGGAAAGGTTGCTACTTAGAGTCGTAACAAGCATAATGAGACTCAGCAGGACATAAATGCAATACAGTATATAAGGAGAAGATCGAAGAACATGAGCCTTGCAGAGATAATTGAGCTATTACAGGATATTGACCACCAGTGGGAATAAGCCTATATCCCACTAAGCTTCTCAGTACATATTGTTTATATCACCTTTTTTCTTCTTAATGCAATGTTAGAGTTGAATTATCCCGCTGGTCTTAATTGCACGTATAAGCCTATTACAGTTTTCTTTCTGAATTGGGAACAGCCCACTGTTGCTTCCTTAGTAGCAATGAGGTTAGCAGGCATGAGAGAGAAGGCGAAAGGTGATGCCAAAGTCAAAGGAGGAAAAATAGTTTCATAGAATCATAGAATAGTAGAGTTGGAAGGGGCCTATAAGGCCATCGAGTCCAACCCCCTGCTCAATGCAGGAATCCACCCTAAAGCATACCTGACAGATGGCTGTCCAGCTGCCTCTTGAAGGCCTCTAGTGTGGGAGAGCCCACAACCTTCCCTCGGTAACTGGTTCCATTGTCGTACTGCTCTAACAGTCAGGAAGTTTTTCCTGATGTCCAGCCGGAATCTGGCTTACTATAACTTGATCCCATTAGTCTGTGTCCTGCACTCAGCCCTCCTCTGTGTGACAACCTTTCAAGTTGCTATCATGTCTCCCTTCAATCTTCTCTTCTCCAGGCTAAACATGCCCAGTTCTTTCAGTCTCTCTTCATAGGGCTTTGTTTCCAGAGGGCTTTGCAGTTTCCCTGCAAAGACCATGCAAAGATACTGTAGTCCTCTTAGAGAGGGCAGGGGGCAGGGGAATTATGCCTGAGAAACTGCAATAAGAATGTAGGCATAAATAAGGAAGTCCCAAAGAAGCGTTATAAATCAAAAGTGCTACAATCGGATAACTCTCTTGTGGTTTTTATACTGGGCACAATCCACCTAGCATATGTCTTGAATGAATCCCATGAAAGAGAGTAGGAAGATCAGCTGGTTGGCCACTGTGTGAACAGAGTGCCGGACTAGACAGACCTTTGGTCTGATCCAGCATGGCTCTTCTTATGTTCTTAATTGTGCCATAACGCAGCCCCCATTAAATTTACTGGAATTGCAGAGGAGACCATTCCAGGGGATTGTGTTTATCGTTCTCCCAAATGTTTGTGATTTGCACCAATTATTCAAAGTTCTTCCCCCACCCCTCATTACACTGATTGTTCTGAATTTCCTTGCAGCTTGTAACTATAGACAATGAAGGCCACCACTCTTCCCCCTTAAATTACTTTCTCTACTCATACTTAACATACCCTGTAAGCCTGCCTTCGTCATCAAAACAGAAGTTCAACAACAAACTATCTTTGGCATGTACAGTACAAGTTCCTTTCTCTTCTTTTTAGGGGTCTGTGAAAGACTTTGTTATTCTTATTTGTTTCAATATATTGTTAAATATGTTAATTTGTGGCATTTTGCCACATTAATGTCTGCTAATTAGTGTTGCTTTTAGTATTGTTTCATGGCAGCCTCCTATTAAATGACTCACCTGGTCACCATAGGTGACAAGAAATTCCATTTAGGCAAGTAAGCCATTGGCAGAGGAAGCCAAATGGCAGAGGAAGAATGGGTTCCTGTGCTAGGAGTGCAGGAAGAATGATTTGCCCCTCTTCCACCAACCGGTTGTGTATTGCCACAGATTGATGGTTCCCCTCCCTCCATCCCTTACTCCACTTTTCCCTCTGAGTTAGATGGCAACTTTTTGCTTTTCATTTTCCACTAGCCGGCTAACAGGCAAATACCTTTTGGTTTCCCCAGGCTTTTTAGCTTTTTAGCTTCAATTGAACTGTTTTATTTGGATGCTGGGAGTTTGTAAGAGTCATTGGGTTGTTGGTTTTTGTTACCTTTAATGCTTTAGCTATTTTCAGGGTGGATAAAAATCAATTATTATTTTTAAAAAAAATGGATTTTTTTTATTTAAATCAGATTTTTTGATTTAAATCGGGGTTTTTTAATAAAATGCTTTTTGAAGAAAAAGCTATCTAAAGATAGTATTCTATTTAAGATACATTATAGTCCAAAGGTTATTAATCATGAAATAAGGATTAGTTTTTAATTATGTATCATGAAGCTGTATATTCATGCAATGTTTAATTTTTTTGGTAAATGAATTCCATTGATCCTTTCCAGAGGTTTCTGTAAGATTATTGGGCAATTTTTCTGTCTAGAAGATATTATCACAGATGCTTGGTTTTACAGTTCTCAAAACTGTGAATTTGTGTCTGCAGAGAACACAATCCCATTGTTCCTTTGCAAGTCACAGAATCGACTCCTTACCTCTTAAGTGCTAAGTTTCAAAACATTCAATGAATAGAGTGCACTTTTTGTGGGAGGGGAAGTCACATGATTAAATCGAGTCTTTCTGAGTAGTGATTTAAATCGTGATTTAAATCATGATTTAAATCAAATCCACTCTGGCAATTTTATGATTTATTTATTTATTTAAAAAGAAAACATTTTATTGTAAGCTGTCCTGGTAGTACATTTCAAGAGCAGAATATAAACCTAATTACAAAATGAAAAATAAATAAATAAATAAATAAATCACCTGCATTTCCATGTTGGTTGTCAGTCGAGAAGGTGGCAAGCTAGTAAGAAGAAATTGCAGGCTAGTATCTTCTGTGGGCTTATTTACAAGGCTGTTTTATACTTTGTTTTTATATTACTGTTTATTTTTTATGTCATTTTTATTGTTTATTTTTTAAAAATGACGCTATTTTGAGTGCGTCTGAATATTGGCCTGAATATTGGCCGCAGTTCAGTACAGTTAGTGTGCAGTTGTATGCATGTTTACACAGAAGTGAATTCCACTCTATTCAATGGGGCTTACTCCTAGGTGAGTGTACATCAAATTGCAGCCTTTAGTTCCTCTAAACGTTTATACTGTGATTTTTTCTTTGTAACCACACATATATACAGAATTCAGCATCTTGAATTATTTAATACATGTTGCATAGTTGGGTAACAAAAGACTCCTGTAATGCGTACATAAAAGAAGAGTTAAGATTGCTGTGGGAACTTTAACTCAGAATTTACTGACTTGTGTGTGATTAAAACTTTGACTGAAACATTACTATAGATCTTTGCATATAGTATATCTCCATGTGTGGCTGTGTAGAACCCCCCAGGCATCAGAATTGTTCTGAATATGCAAATAGTGTTTGTTGATTTGGCCCTCAAGCTGGGTGAATCTTTTATCCTTTGTGTGCTTACTGGGATCAGCAGTTCAATTAGCAAGTCTTCATTATCTGCAAGCATTTCTTAAGTAGGAAGGATTTGGCTGCCCTCATTTTACACTGTACTCCTTGTCAGAAGCTGAAAGTAGCTGTTCGTAAATTCAGATTTTCTCCTCACGCTTTTCTTTCTTAGATACTGGAGGTACAGTGAAGATATGAGAACTATGGATGCTGGTTACCCAAAACCAATCACAATCTGGAAAGGTATCCCAGAATCACCTCAGGGAGCCTTTGTCCACAAAGAAAATGGTATGTCTTTTCTTGTGAATGTTAACATTCTCTTTTTTAAAAACAACAACAGCAGCAACAACAAACCTCTTCTGCTCTTGATACCAATTTTTAAGTATCTCATTTATCCAAACTGTAGTGTGCTATCAGAATATACTTTTCTTTGCAGCCCCATGCCAGTACATCCATCAATAAAAAGATACATTCATATTCCTGATCTGTGGGATGTTAAAGCTGTACTTAAGGCCTTGTGAGTATATGGTGCAGTATTAATACTCAGGTCAAACCACCTATTTTAATCCCGTGATTGAGAATCACTTCTTTTTTCACATCCAAAGCAGCTTCAAGCATCTCCAGTTGGAGACATTGGGGAAGGTTTTCAAAGCATCTTTTCCTCCATTCCATTTTCCCACTGAAATTTCCCCAAGCTGCTATTTGCCCCACATAATCTGTTTCCTTGTCAGAGTTGCCTTATCTACTATTGGAGGTTTGCTTTAGTATGCCGAATTGCAGTCTGTGATAGAATCCTCACACAAAGCAGTTGTCACAAGCCCATTGCTATCTAAGACAAAAGCAAAAAATAAATAAAATGGTAGACTACTGTTTCAGTCGTCTGGGACCTAAGATTATATCATAGCTAAATCACATATTGCAAGGCTGTAGTTAAAGTATATTGCACATTTCAGTAAAGACCCTAACCCTTGGAATAAGAGGAAGCACCATGCACTTTTGATTTCCACATCTTGTGCTGTGTATTCTTGATGACAAAGACCTTCACTGCATGCATATTAATTATTGCCTTTGGCCTGTTATCAATTTGATGGTGCGGTCTTCAGTTGCAAGAATTTTTGATGCCTTTGACAACAAAATAAAGATATGTGACTGCAACCAGTTTCAGTTGCTGTGTGCCTCCAGCACTGCATATGTGATTGATTTATCAAAGATTAGGGTTTTTTTGTCTTTCTCTTCCCCCACATCATGTCTCCGGTGCTGTGCTATTTTCATTTCCCTGTAAAAGATATGAGACCTGTCCGCCTTTTTAAGAGTTGATATTCCTTTCTTTGGCTCGAATAACTAATTGCAGAAAACTTTTTCTTCTCAGGAATACACTTAATCACTTCCTTGCTTTAGGTCTGTTTCCTCCATCAATAGAAGCCCTTTCCTGAACTGGGCATTTTGGCAGAATATTGTTTTGTTTTGTTTTTTGCAACAGGAAAGTAGTTCAGGCAACATGATATTCTTACATATATTCCCATCAAAAACTAGTTTTCCTTGTGCACATATATATTTCTATCTCTTCATATATACTTGTATTTATATAACTAAGGGTATATATCTGCATATGAGTATCCCATTGATTGTTCAGAAGGAGTACAAATTTTAAAGAAAGAATAGACACAACAAATAATGTTGTTCTTTTTCTGTAGTCTGGTGAGTGACCCCGGGGTCACGCAGAAAGCCATAGGTTTTTGGTTACTAAAATAATGGCAAAGAAACATGAGATCTTGGGGGACAATAAAATTAAGGAGAAAGCTGTCTTTGGCTTTATGTTTTTGTTGTTGTTTTTCTTCAAGGCTAACTGTAAGAAATCCTTTGGTTTCTCAGCGAGGGAAAAATAAGTATTATTGAAAGTTGCCTGGTGAAGCTTGCAGGAACAGTGCTGTGAATTGTTCCCCAAAGTCAAGATCACTGCATGGCTCAATTGGCGATTGCATCAAGAGACAATGAAACAAGCAAGGATACAAATGAGGAACACCACAACCTACTTTCAGAGAACTCTGATTAAATTTTGCCTGAAACCATTTCCCTTCTGCTCTTCAGATAAAGATTCGACTTGAAATTGAACCAGATTGCTTTAGGGGAGAAACTTCAGAGGAGCTGCTTCCAATTAAACAACATCTTACATTAATCTAACGCTAATCCTTTTCGTTTCCAAGTTCATTTTTTTGTGGGGGGACAGGGACACATTTGTGTGGCTAAATCCAAAGCAACACAGAGTAGGAGGTATAAAATGAAGCCGCCATTATGCTAACTTTGAAAGCTTCTTAGTAGTAGAGAAACAAAATGGGCAGATACCTTTTATGGGACCAGCTTAGCTTGCAACAAAAGATATGTAAGGTTTTCAATGAAATGGGAAGATTTAGAAGAAATTCTTCTAGGTTTTGATGGGACTGGAAGCAACGGAGAAACTGGAATAAACAGAGTGGGTGGTGATGTTGCAGAAAACACAGAGAGAAAGGATTGGCAAGAAAGGATTGGCAAGTTCAGATTCAGGCCTAGTAAATTTGAGGTGGTGATGAAATATCCAAAGGGAAATATGAAACAGGCAGTTGGAAATGTGGGATTGTATGAGGGAGGATAGTTCTGGGGTACAATGGTCATATTTACGGGTACTCAAAGCCATTGAATTTGATGAGGTCGCCCAAGGTCTTTGAGTTGCATCTAGATTTATGATTGGCACAGATCCGCTAACTCCAGAGGAAGAGGAGAGGTGATTTTTGCTGATCCTTCCTTTCCTTTGCAGTCCTCTGTGTCCCTTGAAACTATGCTCCAGAGAAGCAGTGCAGGAGAGAGGGGGCATCAATGAACATCACTTCCCTTCCCCCGTTCCACCAGTGGAGAGCCTCTACTGCGGAAGGAAAGGTGGTTTGGGGGCTGGAATCAGTGCATAGGGAGCAGGTTGGGGGAGTCAAGAAACTCTTGTTGGCTTGCAGATAAGCTGAGCTACTTTTCCTCCTCAAAAGGGAAGTAGCTTAGCTTTCGGTGGAAAGGGTGGGAGGTGGGCATGGAAGGATTATTACCACCCAAGAGAATAACCAGTGGAGGTAGTAGCTCCAATGTCAGTGGGGCAATGATTCCACTCTGGGTTTCAGTCAAAACTCTAAAGAAGCTATCCAAGGTGCTGGATAGAGTTCTGACTGCCCCAGTGACATCGGAGCCACCAGCCTCCACTGCGGATAACTATCATTCTTTTACTTCTGGGATATGTTATTCTTAGATAATAAGGCCAGCAGGATCCCAAACACATACATGCATGAATGCAAACGCATATACATACATTTGTCACTCAGCCAAATATATATGCTTTTGAAAATAAAATTCTTCCAAAGCAACAGTAGAATTTCATATGGACTAGAATTTCAGAGAGATAATTTAAAATAAATACCAGCAGCAGAACAAAGGGTTGAAATTCTTCTCATCGTAATTATGAAGGCCAACAGCTGTGAAAGGAAAAGTGTTTTAAAAAAGGCTCGGCCTCTCCACAGTTCAACTGCAAAAGCCCATTTTTTTTTCTCTGTTAAGTTTTTGAAACTAATGTCTAGTCTAGTCTTCCTGACCAGTAACATTCTTATCACAAAGGAAGCCTACCCCCCCCCTTATGACCTTTACCACTGCAAGAAGCAAAGTCTGAGATGGTCAAGTCAGACATTGCTCCGTTTGTTTGCATGCAGTTCATAAACTGTGAGAGGACGTTCACCCATTGTGAAAGTTTCTTTCACGCTGGAGTGCTGCCACTTTTCAGCTGGGACATTAAAATGATTTTGGGGGTGGGCAGGGAGGCAGTCTTTCTGCAATTAGGCACTGTTCGAAATTACCCTGGATAGTTTTTGGATTATCACATTTTAGCCGCCCCCCCCCCCCCCAGAAAATACTGTTTTCTCTTGCCAGAGCTCATCAGACAGCTCTTCCTTTCAAAGACATAGAAGTAACAGGAGACAGAATTAGTCCAGCCAATGCAAGAAAGAGGGACAGTTTAGATGGGTATAAATCAGTGCTGTAATTTCCTATAATTGACCAATGTTCCTGAACTGAGCAGGGGATCTTTGAACAAATAGGGCTCAGGGAGAGCATAATTTATGTTCCTGCTGTAGTGTCAATTTAAAATAAGGATCTTTAATCCCTCCACTGTTCTAAATATATTTGTCTTGTTAGGACATGATTCAGGCAAAGTCTCTCCCAGTAAAATTAATGGGACTTAAGAATGCATCGCTTTGGTTGGGTTGTTGGAAAAGAACATATTCTGTAATATAGGAAGGGCTACACATGTCAGAATGAGTTCCAGGCTCCCTGGTTGGAACTCAGGTTCTGAATCGGATTCAGTGCCTGAAGTAGAAGAAGGCCAGCTATGACAGGGAGCGGGGAAGGAAATTCTCCAAGACTCTCCGGGAGTCAGGGAGGAAACTTCCCAGAAGCTTATCGAACAGGAGGGCCAGGTTCAGAGATCATCTTCCCCCTCCCCTTACTAGGGACTCAGTCTTTGTCAGAAGGGGGAGGGAGCATCAGAATTGACATCCCATAGACCACCGTAGGGTCAAGTAGGTGGAGTTGAGAGGAGATGGTCCGCTAGGTTTGTCACTCACCAGAGGTTACAACTTGAAGACTCTCTGTGAAGGAAGGGTTCAGCACTGCGGGAAACTGTCCATTTAGTTGATAGGCAACTGCCTTGCTTTGTTAGGATTGGAGGATAGCTCGTAGCATTCACACTCCTTTCAGGTGTGAAGAGGGTTTTTTTTTTATTGAATAAAGATTTTGTGGATTGCACAGCGGATCTCTTGATGGTTTCATATCTTGGAATCACGGCACACCAATGGTCTTCCTTTCTCTCTGTCTCTCTCTCTCTCTCTTTCTTTCTTTCTTTCTTTTTTTGCCTTCAGCACATACATTGGGAGCCAATACACATGACAGCATTTTGGTCTATGTACTCAAAGAGAAACTGATGTAGTTCTCTGTACATTACAAGTTGTACCTTTCCTCCCATTGTGGAGTATGACTAGGTCTCCTGGATCACAGTCTGCACAGAATTCTTCTTATCCGTAAATAAATTCATAGCCAGGAATATAGTGAATTTTTTATCACATCAGCGAAACCACAGAAATACACACACACACACACACACATACGTACATACATACATATCCCTTAATTATTCATAGGTAATATTATTTTCAATATAAATATAAAAATAGTAATAAATTCATTCAGACAACAAATACCTATCATATATAATATTCATTACTCCAAAATAGGAACTGTGCTGACACAAACTAAATCATAATAATAAATCTTTAAGGTCAAAGATGTATGTATGTATATATGCATATATTTTGATCCTATTTGAAAATTCTAAGGTACAAAATCTTATAATATAAACTAAGAATAAAACAGAATATACACACACAAAACATCAAAGAAGCCAAACTAGAAGAATGGTTGCTGGAATAAAATCCCACCAGATGAAGCTGAGTTAAGAAGGAACAGAAAGTGGGTTGGGTTCGCAATGTTATTAGCTATTAATTGAAACTAGGATTCAGTGACAAATAAATTATATAGAGTGATGGGCAAAATCACACATCCCACCTTAGACAATCCTATTTCAGAAGAGATATGATGTATGCATGAAAAATAGGAGAGAAAGCTGAAAAATCATGTTATTTGAAGATCATTATATATGGGGTTGCTAAAGGTCTTCTGTTTATGCATTGTATTTATCCACTAATAAGAGATTGTTGGTACCATGTGTTTGGAGTTACCTGGGATATATTTAAGACTTTGCAGCCATTGGCTTCTGTCATGTTTTTTATTGGGATACTTAAACAATTGGGTTTCTAGCTGCTTATAAGTTGCAACTTATGGACACAGCAAAGATTCTTATTGTGCCATAGCAGAAGAAACTTGTGCTCATTTCTGTGCAAAACTGTATAATGAAGGTTTGGGAGCTTTGTAATAATTTATTGAATCATAAGGTATAGAGTGTGGAGGCCCTATTTGTTGGGTCTTTGGCAAGACTGGGAGACATTTGCCAACTCCAATTGTAATCATCTCTACTATCTCTAAATTTCAGTAGTTCCTTGTCATTTGTTGACATTAGAAATGACTCAATGGTGACTCACTGAAATAATTGCACTTTTCTTTCTCAGGCTTCACATATTTTTACAAAGGCAAAGAATACTGGAAATTCAACAACCAGATGCTCAGGGTGGAGCCTGGATATCCCAGATCCATCCTCAAGGATTTTATGGGTTGTGATGGACCAGCAGACCGGGACAAAGACCGACACAGCCCTCAAGATGATGTAGACATTGTCATCAAACTGGACAACACAGCCAGCACTGTGAAAGCCATAGCCATTGTCATTCCCTGCATTTTGGCCCTGTGCCTCCTTGTCTTGGTTTACACTGTGTTCCAGTTCAAGAGGAAAGGAACACCCCGCCACATACTGTACTGCAAACGCTCTATGCAAGAGTGGGTGTGATGTAGGGGTTTGTTTCTCTCTCCCAGGAGTATGTGGTAACTTGAGATTCAACAAAAGAGCTGTTATGCGGTTTCCTACCTAGGAGCAGGCATCCGTCCGCCTCGACCAGGGCTGATCTTTAAAACCCGGGGGGGCTGCCTGCCCTGCACACGAGCGAGAGTTCACTCCAGTGGGAAGCTTCCATCATACACAGTATCTGCCGTTTCTCCAGTCCTTTGTCTTTCTTTGTCATTCGGTTCTAGCCTTTCCTCTGCACGCTCAATACCCAATGCAAAACTATCAGGATTTCCACAAAGAAGAGGAAATAGAACAACGATAACGACAACAAACCTGAAAAGATGAATCTCCAGTGTCTCTATTGGGGGTTCTTTTGCCCTCGCTAAAGCCTGCTCCCCTTCGAAAGAGTTTTGCGTGAGGTTTTAAAAAAGAAAAGAAAAAAATGTAATCAGTTTTGTTTTGTTTTTTAAGAGAAAAGATATAGCAACTATACCACAAGAATCACAATGGAACTTTCAGTAAGTGTGAAGACCCAAAACAGCTTTGTCTCCAAAGAGGATTGCTTTCTGTCAGCTACGGATATAATCCTATACTCCTACACATAATTTTTGTCAAGTGGGAGACCAGGATGACACACCGGAATTCAGACTGGACAGCCATTTTCCAACAAACGAGGGGCCAAAATATCTGCAATATAGTAACAGCCTTAATGATACATTCATTTTGTGTTTTATACAGCTGTTCTGAGCTATGTCCTCAATGTTTTAACACATTTATATTCATTACTATATTCAGATAGTATCTTTTTTTATTGATTGGTTTAGCTTTTTGTTGATTTTCTGCTTTCCCCCTCCTTTTTTTCTCTTCTTCTTCTTTCCAAGCTGTACCAGGCCAACAGCCCCAGGCCTTCCATAGGTCTGTCAGGAACACTTATTTTGAAACCTTAGCAGAAAGCAGAAAGTCCCTGAACTAGATTGCAGTGAACTAAAGTGACACTTAATGTTACAGAGAAACATAATGCTAGTATTGGATTTGTGTAATCAGTGACCCTTTGAGAACTATAGGATCAGTTTTCAAAGTCTGAAGGCTGCTAACATTGGCTGTCCTGAAATGATAGGAGTGCATAGCTTCAAGAGATTCTGGTTTCCAAAGCTTATCTCCTGGGATTACAAGCAAGACCCTATTTCTCCACATGTGGCCCAGAAACCATATCAGATTTTTAGAGTCTCTCCTTTCTCCCCTCTCAACGCCATTGCCTTCTGTGCCCTCCTCTGCTGCTTCCAGGGGCTGTGTGTACTCTAGTCTTGGCTGCTACATTCTCTTATGATATTGCATAGTACCATAACTCTACGACAGCTGAGAGCAGTATGCCAGCAGCCACCCGGATTAGTAGGTACACAGGGCAGTTATTGTTTAGTTTGGTCGGTCTGGGAGTGGGCCAGCCCACTGCACAATTAGAGTGACACATAAGATCAGAGTGGTGTTGTTTTTATTTGTTTGCAATATTGATGGCAAGTTAGCAGAAATTCATAATGTATTTCCCAGTTTCTGGATTTTTAAAAAATTGTGGTTGGGTTTAAATAATTTGTAGCATTCAGAAAAAGTGGCTACAATTTTCCAGCTTAGCCTCCTGTTCCTCAATAGGTGCTATGCCAACCCACCACAGTAGTCGTGCCATGGCTGTGTGGCTCTTTCCCCCCCCCCATCATCATTGCTCCCATGCATTGATGGCCCCCAGTATCCCTTCAACGAACACCTGGCTTCCATTACACCATTAGCCGTGTATGTGCTCAGGTACTTGTTTGTTTTTAATGGCTACCACATGTAAACATGGCCATGCTCATGGGGGACACCATGCTTGTTAACATGCAAGTGACCTCTTATTTGGTACTGTGCTTAATATGAGCATGGATCAACGTACCACAACGGCTGGAGCTGAAGAGTTGGCAGCAACTAAGGCTGGTGACAGACAGTTGTGTTTTTCAGCAAATCAATGGTAGCATGATAGAGGCATTGTTGCCTACAGTGTGCATTGTTTCTGTTTACTGGCTTTACTGTCTCTTGTTTGTGCTGCAAAACCTGTTGACTTGAAATAACAGAATAGAGAAGAAATAAGTTTTTGCACCCCAGGGTGTATCTTCTACTCTCATGAAAGGGTTTGTCCTTCTCCAGCATGTGAGCAACAGGAAGATGAGTTTGATGATGGGACCAGGTCCAGCTAATAGTTTAGCATTTTAAATTTTGCCCTGCTCAACTTTTGTTTTTGTTTTGTTTTTTTTAAACAACAACAACAACAATGCTGCATGATAATTGAATTTGCCTTGGCTCATGGACACACACAGGAATAATTAATTGTTTCAGTGAGAACTAGAAAGCAACAACTTTGATGTTGCACGGGTGCTGTTCCCCCTCTCCACCCCGTAGTGTTGCCATTTGGGCGTTTGCCTTAGTTCTCAAAGGGTCGACGAGACCTCTGGCATTGAGCTGTGCATTAAATCACTGACAGGACCAAGGGACCACCAAAGCATTGTGTCATCATGTGTAATTTTGTGCTAACAGCAGTATTGTCATTTTCATGTGACCTGCAGAGCAGGTTGTGTATCAATATTTTTTTCCTAGAGAAAAGTCAGCAACTGACAGACCTCTTCTATTGATTTTAGAAGCTGCTTCTCGCAGTGACAGGCTTTCTTACAGTCACTGGGCTGTGAATTTATTAAAGGTGTTCAGAAAGAATGCACCTCACAAGTCAGATACCTGGCTTTTTATGAAAGCTAGGATTCCAGGGGAGTAGCTTTTGAAACAATGAACAGCTTGCCTTGAACTTTATTGATCTGTTGATTGTCATTACTGAGTTAAACATTGTCTTCTGTGGGAAAAAAAATCAACAACAACCCTTTGCTGTCTGAATTTCCTTACAGTGTACTGTTTGATGTCTTTGCTCTTTGACCTTTAACTTGCAAACTGGCACACGCTCAATGGGAAATCTGGTGTTGCTGATCCATTTGGATTGGAACTAGGTTTTTACAAACAAAATTTTAAAAATGTGGGCTATCATATGTTGTCCAAACATTCACCTGTTTTGTTAGAGAAGGACAGTGGGTGCAATACGCTGAGAAGTCCCCCTTCCAAGCCTTGCAGAGTTAAATAGCCAGCACGTGGCAGGATTCTTGTCAGCTCCCATTTATTTCATTGTGGAGTGGCGTAGGATAATTTCCCAGTGGAATGTGCCCAGTATTTGTAGCAGATCCCAGGATGAAAACGTTGCTATGTATACATGCACACTCTAAAAATGAACTGCGGTGGAAGCAAATTTCTACTTAATTTCAGTGCAATTTTCTGTATAAAAGTCCTTTCTACAAATGATTCATTAGAAATGATGACATTCTGAAACACAGAAAAATGCTAAAATACTTGAAAATAGCCATTGCGGGCTTCTACGTCAAAGGTTTTTATATATATATATACTAGACTCAGACAGTTTCTTACTGATTTCCTAATCCACATTATTGAATCATTTTTTAGAGAGTGTAAGTATATATGCATATTATTTTTTGGTAATGAATAGCTCGACTGCCTTGAATTTATATTTATATTGAGCATAGCATGAAAATTAGTATGCCTTTTATTCAATTAAACATGATTTGGGGGATTTGTTTTATTTTGAATTGAGGGTTTATTTTACAATTATGTGGGGCATGCTATACAGCGTTGCAGGGGGGGGAGTTTCCTTCGAGCATAAACAGATGTATGTATGGATAACAAAAACGAGGAGAAATGGCGATTGCTTTATAGCACAGAGGCATTGCCAGTGGCATTTTGGAGTGTCTTAGAGGTATGCTGAAGGTTGCACCGCTATGAGACTATTGCATTACTCTAGTATATCTATTTCAGTTGCTGGTGCAGGTGTACAGTGGCTGACTACATCGGTAAATGCAGAGCAATTTGTGAAACCATCCCCTCCTCCTCACTTTGAAAACATGCCTGTTAGCTGGCAAAGCCATGATAATGATTTTGTTTCAGCCAGAAAACTAGAAAGTATGTTCTGTTAAAGGCAAAAAAAGATTGTTGCTCCTTGGCCTAGTGATGGCCTTTGGTTAGTTGAAATCAAGACAAACTTAATTAACCTGCTTTGGCTGTACTTTACTACAGTCAATGGGTTAGCTCTAGACAACTAGACCCAATGAAATTAGTAGGTGTACTGTAATATGATTAATGGATCCAACCCAGTGATTTATATGTTACTGATAGAAGCCGAAATATAGAGGATGTTGACATTAATATGTAAACACCGACAATCCCAGACAAATGTTGTCAGTGCCCAAGAACAAAGTTACACCAGTGAATTTTGACAGTCACCTAAACATGATGGGCAGCATTCACTGATGCATGTTCCAAAAGTGGGGAAATGGTTACCTGCTTTGGACAATCACAAAATTGACAAATTAATGTCAACATTCATTACATTTTGGACTTCACTGTGACATATATAATTGTGTGTATGAGGCATCAATTTATTTTTATTCCCTTGTTCACTTTAAAATTTAACTTCCCTTTCAAAGTCTATCTCATGGCAGCGTAGAATTTCAGTATGATGATTTCTTGGCAATCAATGAAGGAGCTGCCAGGTAACACAAAAATTTATACTGGAAGGATGTAATGTGCAGTTATTACACAGGAAGGTGTGATAGATGTGTAGTGCTTGATATAAAGTACATCATGATTATGTGAATGCTTGATATGTTGATCTAATTAAAAGTGCATTATATATTCTATACATAGAGAAGGTGAATTTGAAAAGAAGGTTTGGGCATGCTTTTGCCATGCTGGTCAAAGTTGTGCCAGCTTTTCTATTGCAAATTTCTATTTTGTGGAGCAATCATCGTTTAACCCAGGATCTTGTACTCCATGTGTACACAAGTTGATTTTAGAAGTTTGTACATATATATGTGTTGCTTAAATTCACAAAATAAGGGAGTGGGTTTAGGTATCTAGGGCTCAATCCTATGCACATTGAGAGAGAAAGAACTGCTGGGAGTTGTAGGACTTTTTTCTTTCTAAAGATGCATAAGACTGCGCCCTTAGATGTTGAACTTCCACAAGTTAAAACAAGGGTTGCATCAATAAGCGATTAGCACTTGATCCAAGTCCATTCAACTCATTCTTTTAATGGCTTCTTATTTTACTAAGTATTTGGTGAGGGCCTTAACAGGATCTCCATTTTTTATCATTTACAAAAAGAAATGAAAAAGTAGCATTGAATTTTGAAGAAATGACACTTGTCCATGTGTGGTGGTATATTTCATAATGTTTCTAATAAAAACAAGGAAGAGTCCTTTCGCTCCTTAAAAGCTACTACATTTTTTGTCGAAAGAGCATTTTTAGACAAGAGCCTACTTCATTAAATGCATGAAGTGGATGGTGAAAACAATAAATATGTGAATCCGTAGGGAGAAGATGTTTTAAATAAACACATCTGTATTCATATTGCCACAATCCACATTCGCGCATCAGTACAATGCAAAAGTACAGATGTCAATCTATTACAGCCTATGAGGACAATGATGATGTGTTGCATAAATGGATAAATAGCACAATATTATTTGCCATAAACCGGGGGGGGGGATCTTTTTGAGTTGACCATTTATTAGAAAAAATAGAAACTTAACTTGATATTTACTTGATAGTCTGGAACAGAATGAATATGATCTTTCTCCGAAGGAGCCCTTTTCAAGTCTCCCCGTCTGAAATATAATATGCATTTTATAACTTCCTAGTGACATTTTTGAGGTAGGAATATGGTTTTAAGAAGCATGAAAATGCAGTTAAAAATGCAGTTCATATAAAAGTGTGTGAAAACACAGTGACCAATTAAATTTAATATTGAGATTTTCCATGCCTAAAACAGATCTGACACCAGTGTTGTCTCACTGAATTACATGTGATCTGTGAACCTGTTTAATCCTCTTGATCTATCTAACCCAGAAACGCTACTGTGCAGCCTAGTCTAATGCCTGTTTACTAAGAAATCACACAAAGTTCAATACAGCTTATTCTTAAGTAAGTATGCAGGGACTGCTACTTTAATAATATTATTGGTGGTCTTCAGGCCATTTTCTCTATAACACTGCCTTTAGAGATTGCTTCAGAGTCTTGCATTTGAGGACAGTTGATACTACACGTTAAGAGCCATGCACATCATTTTATTTTATTTTTGCTTTAAATTCCTCTGTTTGTTTCCTAGGGCCACCAAGGTGATATTAATAAAATGTCAGTGTCCATACGTAACAAAGCAGAGGATCCTGTTCTGCCGTGTTGACAAGAATTCAGAACACCCCTGAGTGAGACTTCAGCACTCACCATTTTTTAGTCAGGCATGTGAATTGTATCAACTAAAAAAAATCTTACATTTGAGGTCATCCATTGATCTGAAAGGTCTGCTGGGAGTATCTGATATGTGCATTCTCCAAGAGGTACCTGGGGCTTTAGAAGTTTATAAATCTGGCCAAACAATGCAGATTCTATCTCTTTCCTCTCATATAGCCAGTTGGTATCCAAAATTATGAAATACTGTGGCACGAAATCTCAATCACAGTGAGAGAATCAGACTGATTCACAAGCACATTGCCGTTCTGGTGTCATCCCATTTAGCAAGAAAAACTTCTCATGCAAGATCTGCCACTTTGTCGTTCTAGATATGATTTTGGAAATCAAGGGGTGGAAGATGTTGGGAATAAAAAAGAAGGGAGGGATGTGGGGGCTAAAAAAATAAAGTCTCCATTGGCACCAATATTTTGACCCCTAGAGGCAGAAAATTTGCAGAACGATTAAGGCTTATGTTCCCTTTTGCGTT
Organism: Elgaria multicarinata webbii; assembly: GCF_023053635.1. Classification (NCBI taxonomy): domain Eukaryota; kingdom Metazoa; phylum Chordata; class Lepidosauria; order Squamata; family Anguidae; genus Elgaria; species Elgaria multicarinata. The sequence goes on along the minus strand of NC_086177.1, from coordinate 81,936,024 downwards.
CGGCACAGTTTAGAGACTCCTGCCCTTTAAAACAGTTACTAGCCATCTGATTTCTTATTCTGCAAGAGAAACAATGCAAACCACACAAATTTGTGTGATCAAGGAAAATACATTAACACGGAATTTGGGCTGGGTCAGTATGAATTTAAGTGATTGTTACTATGCTACAAGATGAGCATGTGCAAAAAACAGTATCAAGCCAAGTAAACCACTGTGTTGTTATTATTTGAAATAGTCATATACAGCCCTATTTGGGAGATCGCTATGACACTTCTACAGAGTATTGAACATTCAGATGCAATGGATCCACTTCTCAGAAAAATCCGCTCGTCATAGTTGCCTATGCCATGTGTGACACTTTCAGGTTTTGTTTTTATCCCCTGTCATTAGGTCTGATAAACCTGCATAGCAGTAATTTGCTATTGTCTGTTATTTGTTTTTGTTTTTTTGTCATAGCTTGGGTTTCATTTGGAACCACATCAATCATATTACTTTTACTTAAAGGCCACACACACGAGCAAGCAATCACCAATCCGGTGGGTTAAGAAAGGATGTCTGAATATAATTTTGTAGCTGGGGGTGGGGGGTGGAAACTAATGACCTGGAAGCATTTGTGGAGCTTATGCATCTTCTTCCAGTGGAGATGAATGAGTTCCTCTCCCCGAACACTCCAATTAAATCGTGGAATGAAGATTCAGGAAGTCGATTCAGGTATGGGAGCCCTAGACATTGGCAGCCCTAGACATTTCGGTGATTGAAACAGAGCACCAAATGGCGCCCACTGCTAGGGCCAACACTTTAAAAAAGAAATCTTGCTGCATTATTTTGACCTCAATTCCTGCCTTCACCCATCCTTTTAAATCCCCCCCCCCGAGGCATCCTGTGTCACCTTGCTGCATAATTAGGCTGGCCCTGTAATGTATACCTTGCAAGGAGTACCAAAAAAGAAAAGTGGCTCTCAGAGAAATAGTGGCACTTAATTCTTCATAGTGAAGTGCTGGTGGTTACCAATAGTGGCTCATTTACTTTTCCTTAATCAACTCAGTTAACCTAAATAACAATTAAGAAAAGTACTACTGTGTCAAACTTGGACAAACACAGCAATGCAGTTCTCTCCCCAGTTACTAATGGAATTTTAGGTTAGAAAACTTGCACCATGAGGACGTTATATCATTGCAAAGAAAAGCACAGCTTTCACTGATTTCTGTCTACCGTTGAACTAAACGGAATTTAAAAGTCTTTACCTTTGGCTGGATTGGTACCCCAAGTTTCTTAAGCTGTTGGTTTCTCATGAGAGATGGCATCAAATAAAAAGAAAAGTTTCCATACTTCAGTATTATGTGGTTTAAATACAAGCTTATATTTCCTGCACTCACGTAAATTCTTCTTTCACAGGAAATGGATGTGCAGTTAGTTATATGTCTCTTATCCATTCCTCTTCCCTGTTTTCTATACATAAAACGGAGCTTCCAACAGAATTATGTGTGCAATGGAAACCCAATGATATTGTGCAGGTGTGAGAAGGCATCCTGTGGACCAAACCACAAACTAGTTAAGCTCTAATAAGTACTTGACAAGTCAAAACGATTGAATCAACTGTAATGCCAAAAAAAAAAAAAAGTTCTCATATTAGTCATATGTTGGGCATTTTGCTTTACTTCATGCAACTTTTTTGGCCACCTAATAAGGAATTAAACTCACCCAAATGGAAATTCCCTTGTGTGTGTGCATTTGCCATGCCTACGAAATCCTGTAATGCAGCTTTGGTAGCCTCTGTAGGTATTTAACTGGCATTTTTGTGCTTTCTGTTTATGGATTGGATTGATGCATACACTGCCCTTTAATATTGAGGCCCCAGATGGTGAGGCCCGTCTTTGGCCTTAAATTTCATTCAGCCTTTGACTCTCACCCAAAGAAGAGACAAATAAATTGCACCGCTAAAACACCCTCTACCCCTGAGTGATGCTAAAGGCATTGTCAAATTGGCATCATTATATATGGGCCAATGTCATGATGGCCAAGCATTGCAGATGACTGGGTTCCAATAATATTAGTGTCCATGGATGCCTTCCGTTTTATCATAAAATGTGTTGGTTGTTGATCCTTTCCTTTTGCTGCCCAAACGTTCTACTGTTTTCTAGAATTCCCTATGGGTAATCTTTGTCTGCATTTGCCAGCTTCATAACTCATGGAGCTTTGTTCATCTGCCATTGAAATTATGCTAGAATAATCACAACTAAGCCTGGGATTGCCCTGTTCCTTTACCTGGCAAGTAGGAGTCTTAGCATGGCAAGATGGTCTCTCTGTACAGTTGAGCCTTTTCCCTCTCTCTCTTTTGATCCCTACTGCTGCCAGAGCTAGATAATGCCCAATGTGAGTTTGTAGCATCTGCTATATCTTTACAGTCTTTAAGCCCTGGATGTTTTGTAGACCTTTAGGAAAAGTTGCAGATCTTTACATATTAGCAGTTTATCATAGGGAATATGTGTGTTGGAGTGTACTGGCACTGTTTGGAGGTAATCTATTTCTTGTTATGGCTGAAGCATGGTAATAGATTTCTTTTTGTCATTTCCATGACAGTAGCAGCTTAGAGATTTCAGGGGATGTGGGCATATTTTCCTGTTGTGCTTCAGAAAGGTTTTCTACAGACCATTATTCTGAATGAAATGCTGGTCTAACTTCACTCTTTCTGCTCACAACAAAAATCAGATTACTTCCAGAGCATTGTTTATGAAATGTTGGTTATAAGAAATGGTTTATATTCTGATTCTTGGCTGACCTCCTGGTTTTCAGCATTCCCTGTTCAAAATAATTATTGAGAAACCCATTTTTTTCACCCATACCTGACCCTTTAGATTTCTGCCACTGGCCTTTGTTTAGATGTATGCTGGCTTACCTTTCTCCATTTCTGAGGACCTAACTTAACCAACCCTTACAAGCAAATATCAATGGACAAAATACCAGTGGGAGAAAATGAGGGCCGAACTGCCGGAAAGAAAACAGCAGACAATTGTAGTTAACCCTTTCCATGCTACTTCATCCTAAATCATGCCCTCCAAGTCACTTCACCCAGGAAGTGCCAAATTTGTGTTTGACTTCACAAATACATATTTGAAGTCTACTGGGGAACAAATGGTAGAGAGGCTAATGGGCAGGGGAAAGAGTTAAGCTCCCCTCTCCTCGGTTTTCTTCTTCTGGTCACCTGCAAAATTCAACTTCCTCTTTAAAAATCAACAACACCCACACACATAACCCCCCAGGATTTTGTTAAGCAACTGTTTAGTTAGGCCAATGGGCAATCAAAACCTTGAAGACTACATTTTCTTTGTAGTTTCAATGGACTATGGATCACATCCTCAGTGGAACGCTGAACTGTGAGGAGGACTGTACCTGCCGTGATTAAAATATGTTAATATAGAGTGCAGAGCAGGTTGTGATCTGTTGATTGTTCTGATTGTACTAATTAATTGTGGGAAATCAATTCCTCCTCTCTTTTTGGTTAAAGATTTTTTTTAAAAAAATCTTCACACATACCTAACCCTGAATGTTTCTTTTATGTAGCCCTACAGAGAAGCCAGAATGGAAATCTAGGGGGTTTAGAGGTAGGTGGCACTTTCCCCACTGTGAGTTACAATATTCTGAAATACTTTATCAGGAACACCTCCCTTAACATAGGCAGGTGTTGCCAACGTAAGCTCCATATATACTTGCCCTGTTCTTTTCCCCTGTTTTGTGCCGCTGCATATTTTATGCCAGAGTTTGGTTCACAGTGTTTCATGTAAGCAAAGAGACAACAAGGACATTTGTACCTATTTCTAAATGCCTACTTCTTTTTCCTTCTTTTTTTTAAAAAACAACAACGTTACTGTATCCCTCCCACATCGTTTTCTGCATTAATATTTTTAAATAAATGACATTTTATTCTTTCAAGTAGTTTCTATGGACAAACACAAAGCTTGTTTGTGTGCAAAAGCAAGGCTGACTAATGGTGCTAAAGTGTATAATGACTGTCAGATATAATCAGGCAGATATTTGTGGTGCTTAGACAGATTTTTTTTCATAGATTGTTTTTTTTCTTGATCAATGCATTTAACAGTATTTTATTATTCACGCATTCTTTTTATTAGTAAATCAAGGCACTGTTAAATAAAAATGGGTTCATTAATCTATGTACCAGCTCACCAAGCTATTATAACATTGCATAATTAAAGGTCAAGGGGTCATGATATGAATCTCATTGCTGTAGATCATTTACATGACTGAACATTTTTTCAACAAAATACTTATGTTTACAATAGTATAATAACCCTTTGACTGCTGCGGCAACCTTTAACCACAAAATAAAAATGTCACATGATAGAATCGTCTTTTTGGTTCTTGTCCTGGCAATCAAAGAGTTAAGGGCTGTGCAGTGATTTGTTTTCTATTTATTAATTTCTATTTATTTTTTTGTTTTCATTTGAGGGGGGTGGGGCAGTTCTTGTCTGCTGTAAGTGTCTTAACCAAGGGAAGGGTTAAAACGGCTTTTTTATACTATCTTATGTACTTACCATCATTTCATTGTGTTGTAATTAAAACAACAACAACAAACCTGTCAATAAATAAGAGAGCAGAAAACTGTTTCATAAAGCCATTGTGGTTTTATTTAGTGTGTGGTACTTAACTCGATATGATTAATTCAGCAAGAAATTACCTTCTACCAGTCGTTCTGTTTATGCTTATCTCATAATGTGTGTGTGAGTGTGTAGGTGGGAGGAAGATATTTATGGATGAATGGATGGATTTTTGCCATGTTGGAGGTAGTGATGTTGCTGAAACTCAATAGGATAGAATCCAACTAGAGTCATTCCATTAATGGAAGGCTTCTGTCAGTGGAGGGGGACAGGAGGATCCCCCACTGCCTCCGAAAATGTGCTGAAACAGACTGGTGGAGGTGGAATTGGACCCTCAGTATTCCACTGATAGAAGCCTACCGTAGGGGGAGAGACACGAATTGAATATCACCCATAACCAGACAGTTCAGAATGTGAATTGTCTAGCTCATAAAGCTCAGACATCATATGAATGAAATGCTACTATTCTGCAACAGAAAGTCTGGGAAGAATTATCGTAAGTATCAGGATGGCTGGTGATTGGATCTCAGTATTTCAGATGGAAAGATCAGAACCCAAACAAGCGTGTCTAAGCAAATGTAAACGTATCACATAATATGATATGCCATGGTTTCCCCAGCTATTTGCAAGTAAAATGTGACTTTGGAATGACATTCATGTCCTTAGTTGTTAGATTACCTTTGCGGGCATTTTCAGCCTGCCGTTTCTAGAATTCATTGATTTGCAGAAGAACGTTTATTGGAAGTGAATGCATGCAGGTAAATTGAACGGAGGAATCCTATGATGTGATTATACATCCAAGGATTGTGTCTCAGAAAATTCCCCCAAAATGCTCATTTTCATGTTTTAACCTAACAGGGAAATGCATTTTGTTTTTGCTGGGTTTTTAAAAATTCTGCATATTTTTCTATGACAAAATTTGCACAAAATCCCTGAAGGTTAGGAAAACAGTCAGCAAGTTTCCAGACTTCACTCAATGGAGAAAGTTGTTCTGCTGCAGAATCCCTAGGTCAGATGAATAAAGATCCGAATTCATTTGGTTCCATTGTCGATTTCTCTGACATCCCTAGTTCAGATACATTGGAGAGAAATTAGAATTACCAAACTGTAGTTATAAATATGCTTTTCAAAAACTGGGGAAATATAATAATAATAATAATAATAATAATAATAATAATAATAATAATAATGCCACTTTAAGACCAGAGTTAAGGCTATTTCGTGTTGGATCAAGCTGCACAATGCCAAGAAATTGGAAGCTAAGATTGATTCCTTAACAAACATGCTCCCATGATCAAGGAAGATGTTGTGCAATGTCAGGTATTGTGCTTGCTTACCCTCTGTGCCTCCCCTTTTCCTTAGTCACCAAAGAATTCCTGTGTTGTCCTGGTCCTGCATTGCCTTATAACATATGTAGTGTTACTACTAGAAGATGATTCCCTCTCATTTTTCAGCCCATCCTGCCAGCTACTGATGTCCCCATTGATACTAGTGGAATTTGGAAGGAGAGATGTATGGATTTTGTCAAATCCCGTCTGTTTCACAGGTTACCAGGCATCTTTCATTCCATCCTCCACTCATGGACAGAAAAGGATTTTTCTGTGCAAGAATTTCGTTAATTTGCAAATGTGCAGTAGTCCAAAGTGCATTAGTTAACTGGAGGTAATGTACATTTGCAAACGTGCATTTGCGAACAAATGAAATTGCACAAAACCACTCCTCAAATCCGCAGAATTTGTGGGACTCAGAAAAAGCCAGCATGCTGTGGAATCTGCAGGTCAGGTTCATAGAATTCCAAACTCATTTGAATTCTTTTCAGATTTCTCCAACATCCCTATATGGAAGGTAATCCCTTGAGGAATGCAATCAGTTGTCCTTAGGATCATGATGGCAAATATTCCACAAATGACAAAAATAAAAGATTTGTATTTACCCTGGATATAGGTACCTTGTCTCTGGACCACGTCTGCACTCCTATCACACATTTGTCTGGTTGCATAGACCATTCAACTGCTATCTCTTTACTTAGCATCCATTAAAGTTAAGCTGGCCAAAAATAAGAGCAATAAGATTTTCATGGGTCTGTTGTCCCTGTTTAACCACCTGGACCCAAGACAGAACACCAGAGAGGAGCAGAGGCAAGATTCTCCAGCAGGTCTTCAGGGATAAGAAACTTGTCCATTCAGCAACCTATGCAGCACAGACCCATTTGCAAGCCTGGAAGGACAACAGGTGGCAAGCAAAGAGAGAAGGCGATGTCACAGCAGAAGAGTGTGATGTGAAGTCTCTTGTTCAAAGTACAATAAAAGATGTTGGTAATAGGGTGACGCGTATAAATGACTTCACGGTGTGTTTCCAACCTACTAGAGACAATTGGCTGCTCCAACAAGAAAGGTCCATCCAACTCTATTGAATGCACTGGGTTTATCTTCTGATGAGGATCAGTTCTTGTACAGCTGGATTGGGGCCCAGAAGGAATACTAATCTTGAAATGGCTTAACGATTTCCTGACAGCTAATCACAGACAATGGCTTGATTAGTTAAAAATTGTGAAAGCGTTCATAGAAATCTACACATTGAGCTAGATGTAATGAATGAATTATTGACTAGGAATTGCCCCTCCAGCACCAAAGAGCAGACAATGGCACATTTGATGACTTCTGCTCAGGTAAGGTCTAGGATAAGTACTTTCGGAAAACTTAAAAGTATTATGCCTTTTTCAAACAGGCTTTGTTAGAGAGTTGTAGGCACTCGAGTTTAAACATACACGCCATGCAGTAGAGCCTTGCTGTACCTGCTCTGTAGTACTGACAGTAGTAAAACGTTGTAAGTCAATAGATGTGGATACTAAATATTCAGGATCAAATTCCACTCAACTTTATGAGAATGTTTGAAGTGTGGGGAAATTGAACCTTCTTTATGTCCAGCAGGAGAAACTGGAGAAGTAGGTGGGATGGTACATTCCAGTAAAGTACATGCCTTAGAAATGTGCTGATTCAAGGCCTACTCCCAGAGCCTCACATACTATGGAGTGGAGCTGATTCAAGTTATATTTGCCCAAATCATTTTTGACCAGACAGGCAGTTTAAGCATCGTTAAAGCATCTTACTAAAAAGGCAGTTTTGAAACATTCAATAGTATGTGAAACAAAGGGACTAATGCTAGCATTCAAGATTTAAACTTTTGAAAAGATAAAAAATGTGATGGAACTCTACGAATGTTATTATTATTATTATTATTATTATTATTATTATTATTATTATTTATTTATATAGCACCATCAATGTACATGGTGCTGTACAGATAACACAGTAGCCATCTTGAATGTGTAACCTGTATATGGTCAAAAGGTTATGTCTTCCAAAACTAAAACAAGAATACGTGGTCCTACAATATGAATTTATAAGTATCCCTTTGAAGAACAGCCTGGCTTTACAGCACAGCAACTATGTCAATTCCCCAGGAGACTTTGGTTAACTATGCTACTACCATCATTTCAGCATGCTGTCTTGTTCACTGCCACTTCCTTCTGTTTAATCATCATATGAAATAGTCTATTGTCGGCTGGAAAATATGAAACAAATGCTCCCGATTTGTCTTGTCCCATATGGCAGCATCATTCCCTGACTGGGCATGATCCGTGCTTGTTGCTTTCTGAAAATCACCATTTCCAAGACTCCTGTAAACATGCTGAACTGAAAATGGTTTTACGTGTTACTGGAAGCCACAGATTCTTAAGCGACTTGTGCTTCTATGTCAAGGGGGAGTCGGGAGCTTTGAAGATCAACCTAAGGCTGTGTTACTTAAACCCTTCCTTCCCTTTTTAGCTTTTTCTACCTTCTGAAACACCCCACCCTGTTTCCCACCCCTGCTCCAACACCGTTGTTGTTGTTGTTGCCCAACAACAGGACATCACCTGCTGGGTTTTAGCTTAATGTGTTCCATGGCCATTGGAGTATATTTTAAGAAGGAAAGGCATATGTTTCTCTACATACATTTTACCTCAGAAGCAAAGAAAAAAGAAGTGGAAAAGTGGAAATATGTGACACTGGTGCATGTGCTTTACAAAGGAATTCATAAAAGAGAACGTTAACCCCACAGAAACTCACACCCGGAATCTATGTTAATGGATATTTCGCTTTATTAAACATTTACATAATTTGTTTTCCCCCCAATCAGATGATGGATAGAACTCAAAAGCAAACAGAGTTTGAGAAAGGAGAAAAATAAAGTCCTAAGACAAGTACAATATTGTCAGGAAAGTAACACAAAGTGCCCTCCCCGAAATACTCCCCCCCCCACACACAAAAACCCCTGCCCTAGTGAAAGACATTGTTTTAAATTCTAAGGCTTAAAGAAGCACAGTCAAATGCCATAATAACCTAACAGCCTCTGAAAAGAATATCTAAACTGGGAATTGTAACTTCATTTAAATTTTAATTAAAAGAATTTCAGCTTAAGTGGTTGAGAGGAATGAGGAATGCGGAGTTCTAAAGATTTAATTATTACATTGACCCTTCAGGTCATACGGAACTGTGCATGATGTGTGACTCTTTCTATTGGCTTGGGCCTAAGAATGTGCTTCCAGTGGGTTGGAGAGTCCAGTCACATCTCTCATGCCCCTCTCAGTGCTAAACTAGTCTTAACCTGTTGTTGGCTTTTCCAAAAGAGAGGCAAGTCTCATGGATGTCAACAGCTTCAGACAAGCTATTAGGGTGACCACTTTACGTATTGCCAAAAAACAGGGAAAGCATCACTAAAATACCAATTTGCATATGAAAACTGATATGTATAGGTGCAAATTTACAATAATAACTATTATTTAAATAGAAACCCTGAGGTGGCTCCACGGTAGCTCTGGGTAGCAGCCACTGCAAAGCCACCGCGGTGCTTTCCAGAGAAGCTGCAGAGAAAAAGAGTTGGGGACTTACCCTGGCTTTTTTCTCCAGACCCAAGCCAGTAGGGCATGACTGGGAGGCTGGGCGGATGGTGACCCCTGATTCGTCACTGTCCACCCAGGCAGGGGGCGGCAGCCCAGGCACTTCCTTTCCCAGTCAATGAAGACAGGCAGTGAAGGCGCAGCAGCCACCAGCACTTGTACGCCGTCAGAGCTGCCCAGGCGGGGCAGTTTGCTGATGGCCGAGGCCCGCTGGTGTACATAGGCGGCAGGGATGCTCTTGATCCCATGAATGCACTGCTGCTGGAACCAGACCAGGGGCCAAACTCACCCAGTGAGCTTCCATGGGCAAGTGAAGGCTAGAACCTGGATCTCCCAACTCCTACTCCACTCTAACCACTTCACCTAAATCAAGCCTTTATTAAATTTTAATTAACTTATTTATTAACCTCAGGGTGGGGTGTGTGAGAGAATGGGTGTGTATAATTTGTTTGCCAGTTTAGGGCAGATCTACACCAAGCAGGATACAACACTTTAAAAATGGTTTAAAAACTGTATTTGTAATGTGTCCTGGGCCTTAACAGTTGTCAAAAACATTATAAACAGTTATAAGCAGTAGTGTAGATCCTGCCTGGGTTGAGTGCAGTATACTTCTGATTTAATGCAATGGCTACTTATTTAAGCAGTCTGAATGCAACAGGGTTTATCCGTCTAGGTACGTGGGAAGTGTTTCCACATTCCATATGTGAGGTAGGCGATGTCCAGACCACCCCACCCAGCCTAATGTTATTCTAAAAGTGAACTGAAAACAAGATTTCCTTACAAATTCAGCTGCTGACCTTTCACAGAGACTCTGTAATGCATTTAATAACGACACAGAGGATGACTAGCATGAAATAAGCTTTGGTAACCAACAGCAACTGCCACACTTAAAAACAAAGACATTCTATATTTGCATATGGCATAGGATCCTTTCATATCTGTATACCAAAAAAAAAAAATCTAGTATAAAAAGAAATGAGGAACATCCCCATTTTAAATTTCAGGTGGGGTGGAGTGATGGGAGGGGAGATGAATTGGTCAAATAAATAGAAGGGAATAAACCTTATTTTTGAACACACGCTGAAGGGGCTGTTCCAATGCTGTTTTACATTTGTGCCAGTACTTAAAATAAAAGCAAGAGAAATTGATTTTGTCAGCCAGCTACACACTATATGGACTAGAGCAGCAATGAAATAAGATCAAAATAAAAAAAAATTGTCCAAGGAAATAGTTGTAAATATCTAGCATTCATTCCCAGCATTCCCTTCTGTTAGCAGAAGGGAGTAATGCAAAGAAACTAGTGTCTTGTTGCTCGTTTGGAAGCCTGAAATGAGAAATAATGAACACATTTATTGCAAGAGAAGCCGTGCCCTGGTTCTTAGATGAAAAGCCCAACTGTTCTGTTGATCAAATCAAGCCTTATAACATCAACTTCAACTTGGCTATTCAGAAGTGAGCCCCATTGAGTTTGATGGAACTTACTCCCAGGCAGTTATGTAGAGGACTGCATCCCTCAGTTTTCAACTGGAGCTGTTGCAACTATTTTAATAGTCCCATTAAGACTTGTGCAAACGACATTATGCAGTTTCCAAATGGGCTAAAAAAACCATCACTGAGAGAAGGACAGGGAGAGAGGATTAAGGTAAATACTTCAAAGAGACAATGATTGGTTACCACAGGATGATAACAGCACACCCTCTGAAAGCATTCATTATTTATTTTTGCAGAGATAAGCACATCTTCAAACAGCTTTGGTGGCTTGGGAACTCTAGATAATTAAGATTAGTTCCTGTGGGACATTTTAAGTAGGCATATTGTTTGAATAATGGACTGATAGTCTACAGGGACCAATCTGAGATCTCTGGAGTGCCAAATCAGTAACGCTTTTTGAGGGTGTGCTTAGACCCACCTGTATTCAGTAAATCTTTATTGGCTACAGGAAGTTGAAGAACTGGGGCTTATCTGAGAAGCCGCTCAGTCTTATACATGTTTACTCTTAATGCCTTTTTCCTGAGTTTGATGAGGCTTACTCCTGAGTAAGGGCACCGAGGATTATGGATGCATTAGAGAACAAATATTTTTAGAGTGATTTCTCCTTTACAGCTACATTGTCTCTGTTGTAATCTTTCTTTGGTAGCTGGATAATCCAATAAATGTAATGAAGGAAAGGGAGTACCTGCTGCAGCCCTGCTTCTGGCAAAAAAAAAAATTAAACTAATAATTTGTTTTCTGCTTTTAAAGATTTTAAAACTTACTTTGATGCTTGAACTCAGTACTGCTTTTGCCTGATTCCAACGTTACTTTTAATTGCATGAACAGTAGACTCTGTTGGGTGGTATCACATTCGTTGGCTTTGCATAGAACTCTTGCAGATATGATCAAATGGTTCTTTCAATGTCACCATATCAGTCTTACCACTCTCACCAGATATGACAATCCTGCTCTCATAGCGTTCTATAAGCTTGCGTTTGATGAATCTTCTGTTGTGGATCACCACCTTCAAGGAATAAAGACATCATTGATATGAGTTCTGCAGTCCTTAACTGACATTTGTCTTTTGTTTCTAAGCAACTGCATGTCCTCAGGAATGCTACATGCTGCTCTTCATTATTTGGATCTTTCACATTTAGCTTTAACAGTGCAACATTGAACATCTGATACCTAATCATGTTCACAGATTATTCAGGAGCTGGAGCCATATCAGACATATTTGGCAAGTACATCTGATCTTTCAGATACCAACCTTTATTTTGCATCATAGCTGTATCATTAATTTCTACAATGGAAAACCATCACACAACAGTATAGAAGTAATGAACATCTGGCCCGAAAATTAAATGAGGAACGCTCATAGAATCATAGAGTTGGAAGAGGCCTATAAGGCCATCGAGTCCAAACACACACACCCCTCAATGCAGGAATCCACCCTAAAACATACCAGACAGATGGTTGTCCAGACCAAATAATGAACAGCAGTGTATGGATACAAAGAAAATGGTTTGCCTTATTCAACCGCTTTTGTCAACTGGCAAGTCCAAAGTTGTGGAAATGGTTTGACAGTGGAGTATGACGACAGTGATTATGATGAATACGTTCATTGCAACTGCTTTGTCTGGAAAAAGTTTCATTATTTAACTTAGTTGTATTTGTTTTTTATTTATTTATCTATTTATTTCATTTATGTCCTGCCTTTTTTCCTCCAAGGAACCCAAGGCAGTATATATAATCCTCCTCTTCTCCATTTTTCCTCACAACATCCCAGTGAGGTAGGCTGGGTTCAGAGTCTGTAACTGGCCCAAAGTCACCCAGTGAGCTTCCATGGCCAAGTGGGGACTAGAACCCAGTTCTCCCGACTTCCAGTCCGACACTCCAGCCACTTCACCACACTGGCTTGTGAATGGACCCATCTTTGCACATAGTGGAATAGCCCTCAGTTTGATGCAACGAAGCCCTCAAGAAAACTTGGAAGAGTTGGAAACATTGTGCCTGTCTGTCTGAGTGAAGCCATACCAGTGACACCCCCATTGGCATGTCCCCTGCATTGATGCACTCCTATAGCCCTTCAAGGAGGGGCTTGTCAATGCCATTTCCCCAAAGGGGGCTGCCCCACATTTGGTGTAGGGGAGAGAGAAGTGATATAACTCTAAATAATATAGCTTTACAACTCTGCTTACTAATGCCCCTGGCTTTAAACTCTACCAACCTCAACACTATGTACTAGGCTAGATGAACACCTTACGTCAAGTGATTACGATCCCATCATGATCACGCTATATTCCTCTTGTGCATGTATGCCTCAGATGACACACAGTGACATTTGTTGTGGCATTTTGGATAATGTGGAATAAAAGCAGGAAATAACACTATGAAAGCGGAAGATGGAATGTGTAATGTGCCTCAACAGTTATCAGTGCACTTCAATACTGCTATAAAGTTGTAATGTAGATATAGCCCTGGTTAGATAAATTTGCAACCTAGTGGCTGAAGATAGAATTGCAGGCTTCAAATATATGGCGCATTTAAATTAATTAAAATAACCATGAGGTGTACACTCCTAGTGTCTGGGTTTCGTGCTCTTGGTGCTATGGTACTAACACAGAAAGATCCTCTTTTATTATTACAGATAACATAGTTGTTATGTCTAATAAATGCAATGCCATGTTCCTGGGCCTGCATATTTCTTAGACCCTTACAGTTAATTACAAAATTGGGACATTAAGTTATTTTTCCTGGACTACATATATTTTTAATGGAGTAAAAAAGAGATTTGATTAGCTTTCAGTACTTCTTTGGAGCTGCTACAATACATTCTAATGGTTTGGTTTTTCATATGGTTCAAGTGTTTATTGCCAGGGGTACATATATATATATATATATATATATATATATATATATATATATATATATAAACACAACATACATGTTGAAACGGAAGAAGGCTTTTGAAATAAAATTAATCGAAAAGGACCGGGCCATTATATGGTAGAAAAATGTGACGGTTTCTTTAAGTACTTATTTCATGGAAATTAATTATAAGATTTTGAGCAGCTATATTGTATCATCTGCGCAGATCTAACTCATGTAAAATAAAAGCTCAGCTACATATATGGTGGTCTACATATTTAGGGTGTGCAGAGTGGCTCTGCTCTGCTCTGAAATTTGGAGCAGAGCTCTGCTGACCATGTTCTCCACTCCAATTTTGGAGCATCTCCCCTTGCTCTGCTTTGTTGGATTATTCAACGGAGCTCTGTTCCAATTTTGAATAACCGCTCCATTGTAGCCTATGGCAATTATCAAAAATGTTTACATCTGTTATTTTTAAAGCTAAAGAGATGAAACTTGGCACCATGATACTCTTAAGACATTCCAAGTTTGAATCAGATCCCTTCATCCCTTGATTTTTAAAGGAATTTTTAAAAGTTTGAAAACTCAGCTGTCAAAAGTGTGACAGCTGTTCCATTATAGTCTATGGTAATTAACAAAAATGCTTACATTTCCTTCATTTTAGAGATAATGAGTTGAAACTTGACACAATGATAGCTCTTAAGTAGGGCTTTAGACTTGCCAAATTTGAAGCAAATCCCTCCATCTCTTGAGTTTTAGGAATTTTATAAATCCCATACATACATACATACATACATACACACACACACACACACACACCCATCCATCTGATTCTGTGTTAATTCAGCCCTGAGCATTTATGGAGGGAGCTTTTATCCTTTACTTTGCTGATGCACAGTTGTGCATCTCCAGTTTATAAAAATAGAGATCTGCCGCGTTCCCTGACTGTTTGCTCTAATGTGTCAAAATTGGGGTGAGCACCCACCATTTCATCTCATTATCTTTAAAAATGATGGAAATGTTAGCATTTTGTTAACTGCCATAGACTATAATGGAACAGCTGACTGTCACACAACTTTTAAAAATTCCTTAAAAATCTGGGGATGAAGGCATCTGTTTCAAACTTACCATGCCTAAAGTGCTCCTTAAGAGCTATAATCTTGCCAAGTTTTATCTCATTATCTTAAAAAAGATGGAGATGTAAGCATTTTTATTAATTGCCATAGACTACAATGGAGTGGTTATCCAAAAGCTGAACAGAGCTCCAAATGGCCTTCACTCCATACCACAGGTATCCGACAGTTTTAAAAAATGTCCCCTAATTGCACCAAAAGTTCAGAGCTCCGTCAGAGCACCATCACCCCTCGGATTTTTGGTGTAGAGCACATACCCCTACTAAATATTTTCAAGGTTTTGGCAAAGGGTGGTGGGTAGGGATGACAGACAATGTCATTTCATCAACCTTATTCTATGGTAATTGGAGTGCCCCCCTTGCCTCCTTTGCACTGGTCTTGAGGATGATGCTGGGCAACTGGTAAAGGTGGTATGCAGTTAAAAAAGTTGGTCACAATTCAGGGTTGTAAAACACAAAGATCAACAGCCAATCTCTGCTGAGCACCCAGAAGCACCTTTATGATGATGATAATGATAGGCTGTTTCCCAGACTTGTCTTTTGAGTCTTGGCGATGGGAAAGAAACAGCCTTTGAGACACACTCAGTGTCTTGGGGCTTGAGGAAGTGTGAGATGGAAGGATGTCCTTCAACAAGAGGTGGCCAACTGGATTCAAGCTATCAATTATGGCATATGTCAAGAGCTGGGGTGCCCCACCAATAATCTCACTGCACAAGGAGGTCCTTAAAGGATCCCTGCCTCAGACTCAGTACACTCCCACCTGTAGCCCTTTTTGCAGACTATTTATTTTGAATAGTTAAATAAATGGTAGCCCCTGTGTACTCCAGTACCTGCATTTTGTCTCTTTCTTCTGGAAGTGTGCATGCAATGGTAAACAAGTATCAAGTATCAGAGGCATTCAGCCTATATACACCAGTTGCTGTGGAACATGGGTGGGAGGGTGCTTTGCACCATGTCCTTCTTGTGGGTTGCTGGTCAACAGCTAGTTAGCCACTGTGTGAACAGAGTGCTGGACTAGACGGACACTTGATCTGTTCTAGCATGGCTCTTCTTATGTTCTTAAGAAGGGTCTAACTATGATAATCTCTGTGTCATTTAGATTTTAGAAAAAATGGAGGTGGTAATTTTAACCAAGCATAGTGCACTATTTTAACTCTTCTTACACTTGTAAGCTTTTAGAGGATGGAACTGTGTTTTTTGTTTTTTTTAAAAGAATTATTGTTTCCATCAAAACAGCCATACCAGATCAGACCAAAGGCCCATGTCATCCAGTATTCTCTTCACACTGTGGCCAAACAGCTGCCCATGGGAAATCAACAAGCAGCACATGAGTGCAACAGCACCCTCCCACCCATGTTCCCCAGCAACTGGTGTACATACTGCTTCTGATACTAGAGGCAGCACATAGCCATGAGGACTACTAGCTATTGATAGCCTTCCCCTCTGTGAATTTGTCCAATCCCCTTTTAAATTATTATTATTATTATTATTATTATTATTATTATTATTATTATTATTATTATTTATTGCATTTTTATACCGCCCAATAGCCGAAGCTAATTGGTGGCCGTCACTACTTACATTAAACCAGATTTGCCATTTTGATGCCCATTCTCCCAGTTTGAAGAGATGCTTTTGGATCTCTCCTCACAATTCTTTTTGTTTTTGTTTCAATCACCCTAAATTCTTTGGCATTATCAGCAAGCTTGGTCATTTCACTGCTCATTCCTAATTCCAGATCATTTATGTACAAGTTAAAAAGCATTGTTTCCAATACAGATCCCTGTGGGACCCCACTATTTAGTTCCCTCCATCGGGAGAATTGACCATTTATTCCTACTCTTTGCTTTCTGTTTTTTAACCAGTCACTGATCCATAAGAGGACCTCTCCTCTTATTCCATGACTGCTGAGTTTCTCAGGAGTCTTTGGTGCAGGATTTTATCAAAAGCCTTTGGGAAGTCCTCAGCAGGAATTACATTAATGTTTTAAAATGGTTTAGAACAGTAGTGACAACTGTTGGGGCCCGGGACACACTCCATATACAGTTTTCAAACCGTTTTCAAAGTTTCATATCCTGCTTGGTGTAGATCTGGCCCAAGTGAACTATGCCTACTGGATCACCCCTATCCACAGGTTTATTGACATGCTCAAAGATCGTGTGTGTGTGTGTGTGAATATAATCAATACAATTCTAAGTTTTTAAAAATGCTACATCTACTTTAATATTTGTTCAAGCTTTCCTGGAATCAAAATGTATCTGAGCACTGGATGCATATATGTTTATAGGAGACATATTTAAGCTGTCTGCTAGCTCGACTGGAGACTACTCTGTTAGCAGACATCTCAATAATATTTCCTAGAATACGGAAACTTCAGTGTATGCTTTTGCACCAAATAAAACATAGAACAAGGATCTCCTTTTTAGCATGGATGCTACTGAAAGACGTTTCAGTTCTTCCATCAACACTAGAAGCAGCCAACACATTTCGCCAAAATATTTTTTAAAAAAACCTACTATTTTCCTCCTTTTCCTGTGACTGTTGGCAGCAAGAGAGTCTAATGAAGCCATTGTCAGTAAACATAGTTTATTTCACATCACAGAATATGAACTGAAAAATCATTCATGCATGTGAATGCACTACTGTTCAGGGAAGAGTTTCTTCCCATCTTGCATTCCAAAGCGTGATTCATGAACTGACACTTCTGTTAATCAAATAAAGTGCACTACAAGCTCTGATTTTCTCTGCCCTCCCCACAACAACTCTTTCTCTGCCTAGCTTTACACCATTTGGTTTTACTGCCATAGACATATTCACAAGATAACACAAAGGTCAGCTTTGCCCCCATAAGGGCGGGATCTACACTACTGCTTTAAAGCGCTTTATAACAGTTTTATAGCGTTTTAAAGCAGTTAAAGCACTTTATAACTGTTATAAAGCGCTTTAAAGCAGTAGTGTAGATCCGGCCTTGGCTGTTTGGCTTACTCTGTCGATCACGAATAGGGAACAGGTTGCCCTCCGGATGTTGTTGAACCTCACTATTGGCTATGCTGGCTAAAGCTGATGGGAGATGCAGTTCGCCAGTATCTACAGGGCTACATGCTCCTCATCTCTGCTGTAGGTTTTTCTGACATACAGACAAGAATTAGACTTAAACTTTGAGTTAAGAGCATGAGAAGATTAGACCAAAGATCAGTCTCATTCAGCATTTTGCTTTGCACTGGAGCCAACCACATGCCTCTGGAAAGCCCCCAAGCAGTGCTTGAATGCAGCACCTTCCTCCTGCTATTGCTCCACAACAAGTGGTATTCAGAGTCTTCTGTACCTGGACTTTCAATCTAGTCACCATGACTAATTGATAGACCTCTTGAGAACCTCATAATTGATTTTAAAGCCATCTAAGCTAGTGGTCATCTTGGAACTTTTTGTGAGCCGCCCAGCCATTTTTGTGAACCACCCAGGGAGCTTTGGCTCTTGGGTGATATAGAAATGCAATAAATTAATAAAGAAATAAATTTGCCCCATCTTGTGATTGTGAATTCCATCGGTTAATTATGCATTGTTGGAGCAAGCACTTACTTTTGTCCATCCTGAATGAACTGAACCAATAAATTTTAGTCCGTCTTGAATCAATAAAATGACATTGGATAACCACAATTATAGTATTACTGAGAAAAGGAGGAAAACTTCTATCCATTCTTTTCACACCATGCATAACTGAATGACATACGCACCATCAGAAATAGTATCCTCCATAGTGAAGTTTTCCACAGGGTGAAGGGATGCATTGAAAAGTATCCTATTCAAACTATCACTAATGTAATTTATGTTGTGCTAGTACAATCCAGTGCAATCCAGTAGTATTTGCTGGTGTGATGGGTTTTCTGGGGAAATCCATCGCACCAGCAAATGCTATTGGGGTTGTAAGTAGAGATCACTTATGCTAGCACAATATAATTTATATTAGTGGTAGTGTTGAATAGGATATTGCTCTCTTAAAGACATCAATAAGTGTTTTCATGAGGGAGGATGGGGAATGTTTGGTTCTTACTTTAATGTGAATATACCTAATTATTAGCTCACATCCAGTTCTTCAGTGCTCTCAGGTACAGTTGTAGGACTTCCACAGTTTCCCTGGAATCAGATAGAATGGAGATGTATTGCTGAGTGTTAACAGTATATTGATAAAGCCACAAACCAAAACTCCAGACAACCTTGCCTGGTGGCTTCACATAGATGCTGAACACCTTGGGCAATATGATGGACCCTTGCAAGTTCCCAGAGCCAATGACCATGGCGATAAACAAGTTAGCCAGTACCATTTTTGGAGACTTTGGCCTTAGCTAGACCTACCTTATAATCCAGGACGGAGGAGGGAAGATCTCGCGTTGTGTTTAATGGGAGATCCCTCCTCCACTTACACGTGAGGCGTGATGACCTCAGGAAGAGAGGTGTCGCACCCGCCATTTTAAACTTTTTTTTTAAGGAGAAGCAGTGCATGAATGCTCGTGCGCTGAAGGTAAGTGGTTTTTTAAATTTAATTTAGTTTCCCCACTCCCCCCACCCTACCCCTGACGGACGCAGCGCTCCTAAGGAGCACTGCACCCGGTGCGCAGCTCCCGGCTCAAACCACAACAACGGGCCACACATTCCACGGTCGGAAAAAGCAGGCCCAAAGGAGAGGGCTCTATCCTGGGGCAAGGGAGGGATGATCCCTCCCTGATCCCGGGATCCCTTGTGCATCATGTGGACACACAGGGACAATCCCGGGGTTCGCCCCATGATAAAGCCTGGTCTAGCTAAGGCCACTGCCCTCCAGGAATTATTGGAAACACCACAAAGAAAAAAAAGTAAAAGTAAAATAACCTCTCTCTGCAGCTCAAAATTATTCCATGGTTGAGGGTATCAAAAGCTGCAGACATGACTCGCAGGATAAACAGGGATCCACACACC
Organism: Elgaria multicarinata webbii; assembly: GCF_023053635.1. Classification (NCBI taxonomy): domain Eukaryota; kingdom Metazoa; phylum Chordata; class Lepidosauria; order Squamata; family Anguidae; genus Elgaria; species Elgaria multicarinata. The sequence continues at coordinate 81,916,043 of NC_086177.1, read as the reverse complement.
TTGACTAACTCCTGGTGTAGATCATCCACTTGAGTAATCAAAGCCATTTCTGTTCCAAGCCAAAAAAGGACCTAGATAATTTGGAGTTACATGCTTAGGGGGAAAAAACCACCAAGGAATTTTGAGGGTAGGAAAAAGTTTCAATAAGACTAGAGACATTTCTCAGAGATAGGTTTGCATGTTCCCAATTTTTAAAGACAAAGGCCCTTTCAAAGGTGTAGCAGATATTGTAATGGCTGCCACCCCCACCCCACCCCATTCATTATGGGGGGAAATGTGGCACCACGCCTGCAATGGATTTGGATTAGTCTTAGAAAGGGATTATTATTTTTAAAGAACTCTTTCTTGTTTTTCTTCTTGTTGTTTGGAAAGGTTATATGTCTGCAGCCATTTTATTTTGTACTGTGTGATATTCTACAGCTTTGGAGCATTTATTCCTCTTGGCACACATTAACCCATAATTTTTACTGAACATCAACTGCCTTCAACAGTCTTTTAGAAATATTTTTACTGGACATACTTGGCAATTTGAAGTCTAAAAAATGGAAGTGACATTTCCAATGGGGTGCCGCTATGTTACCATAACTTGACCATAACATTTAAAAAATAAATAAATAGGGCTCTAAAGATATTCCTCTTCCTTCTTTCACACAAGCTGGTTTCTCAGAATGCAGTTCTGGTCATTCAAACATCACAGCATCTATTGGTGAAAGACCCCTTTATTACTAGTACTTGATAATGATTAGACCACTACCTATTTGCAGAGCAATCCTAGGGAGCTCAGGCAGGAGGATACTCCTTGGCAGAGAAACCACCAATACCTGAGCCCTGCCCACTCCTGCTAGTCAGGACAAGAGGTATAGGGGGAGTGGCTCATTCCATTTTTTGTTTTCCTGCTACGGATGGGTGTTTTCTGATTTTCCTCCCATTGACTGCAGTTGGAGGGTGGGAGATTAACTTCAGCAGCTCTAGAACTGGTATAATTCTTGAGCCAGTTTGGGAGTGTATCAGGGGAACAGTCTCCAGTGTTAGTATCCAACTATGCCATTCTGCAAACTCTTATTCTTTCCATTGTGCAAACACTTGCCCATTATGCTTGTGCAACTGCTTGTGTAAGCAGTTGTGCAACTGCTTGCACAATGTGTTGCACAATTGTTGCACAAGAGTTTTGCACAACAGGTTCCACACCATGTTGCACAAGCATGGGGCACAACCACTTGCACAACCAAACTTGTACAAATGTAACTTTAGTTGGATTCTTCTCTTGCACATAGTTCAGAGCCTAGTTTCCACTAGCGCAACATCATTTGCACTAACGGAATGATACAGTTGGATACTGCCCAGAGTCTCCCTTGATTTGCCTTCAAGGTGCCCCTTTTCAGCTTCTACCACTGTAAGAGCACAAATGGCAGAGGCGTGATGGTGGAGGTTTCTTCCACCACAATAAAGAGGTTGGTGATAGACCTTCTGCCCCATCCACTCTCTCTGACCTCAGACAAAGTAGTCCATGATATCCTTTGGCCAAAGACCATAGGATTTAAAACAACAAAACAAAACAAATAGTTAAAGATGTTCCCTAAAATGGAAGCTACTATTTTCTGAAAGATATTTCATCAATGGTTCCTTAAGGTTGCAATCCTATATGCCAGCCTTTGTCTTCCAAACATTTTGGACTTCAAATCCCATCAGTTCCAGCCAGCATGGTCAATAGTCAGGGATAGTGGGTATTTGGGACTACATCTGAAGGGCATCAGGTTGGGGAAGGCAACTATACAGGCTTACCTGGTAGTATGTCCCATTGCAGTTACAAGATTTACTTCTGAGTAGAGGCTGAGACTTGAAATTCTTATGAAAGTGCTTATGGAATTTTCACCATCCGTATTTCTCCCCAGATTTTGGTGTTCTGAATTACCTGGTCTTGTTCACAGTCCAGCTCAGGTGTATTGACATTCTGCTCTTCCATTTAAAAGGAAAAAAAAACCCTCACATCTGCACCTTCTACAGATTGATGCACATGTGTTCTTTGTTGCAACTGTCATTATTTTTTGTTCATTTTCAGGCTTACTGACATCCACCAGCACTGCTACACATTGATGAAATGTGTAGCACAGGAGGGAATATTGATGTGGTGGTGTGCACAAGTGCATCAAGATTTCTTTTTGTGCACTGCATTTGGTAACCTGAATGAAAAGTAGTGGGGGGACGGACACAAATGAACTGAAAGAACAGAAGATTGCACCACACCTTGCACGTGACAATTCCAGAAATAATTTTAGAAATTCTCTGTGATGAATCAAAGGATGATGGAGCACAATATTGGTGCAAAGTGAATCTATAGCAGAATAGAACAGAGAAAAACTGACCCATTCCTAGCTGAAACAAGTGATTTACCATATACATGTGTAACAGAGAAAAAAGTAGTTTTGTAGATGGCATGTAGGCAAAGCTGAACATCTTTCATCCTATTGGTTGCAATGGTAGAAATTTAAGTTTCTCTCTCTCATTAAAATACATGGAACTTAAGCAATCGTAGGCAGACTTACCTGGGAGTAATTCCTATTAAACTCAATGGACCTTACTTCTGAGTAGAATGCACCATATAAGTGCTTAACTTTACCTGGAATGTGTCCTAAGAAAACAGAAGGTTGAACAATAATGTTGGTGTTTAAACCAGAGCCTCCAGAGACTTTCAAGAAGGAAAGTCTTATATTGTCTGTTCAAAGTTCTTTGTCAGATCTCTGGTTAAAAAGAAGGCCCTACCAGGAAAACTGTACCCTCTCTACCAGGGGTAGACAACCTGATGCCTGTCAGATTGTTTGGACTACAACTCCCATAAGCCCCAGACAGCATGAGCAATGGTCATGAATGATTGAAATTGTGGCCCAAAACAACTGGAAACTACCAAGTTGTTTACTTATGTTTTACACTGTCTACACCAGGGGGAAGAACCAGATACCTGACCATTGGTAATTCCCATCATCCCCAACAATTAGCTATGCTGACTGGGTCTGACGAGGGTCACAGTCCAGCAACATCTGGAGGGCCAGAGGTTCCTCAATCCTCTTCTCCATAAACTCTTAAAATAGTTTTTAAAATGCAAAACATCATGCTTCTTTTTCTGCATTCTGACCACATCACGAAGGACAATTAATTTCTCAAAAGGTCTGAGAAATGCAGAACAAGATGATCCCAACCCATGCAGCTGCATAGTCCCAAAGAGGACCTTCCAATTTACTGTTAGGGGAAGCTAGCACTCCTCCTTTTCCAGAGCGGAGGCACTAATTGGGGAAGTTGTTACATCTGGTGCACGGAGAGAACAGGCACATTCCATCAGGTGAAATGGCAAAAATGAAATCTGAACATTTGGGACATGTAGAACTTTCATATAACTTTCAGCTGCACTCATCTGGCAGCTAAACAGCAGGGACAGATCTAGCAAATGGGGGGAAAAACAATGTGGAAAGGCTAAGGTTCAGAAAAGCCAAATAAAATTCAAACACCTGGCTTATAATATGATCATTTATTTTCCCCCAAAGAGGATCCTACAAGTAGATTGTATCTCTAGGGTAAAAAAAAAATGGCTTTGCGGTGCAGAGTAGTGCAATATTAATGCCTACAGAAAAGTCTAGGAGATTTTGGTGCTATGTTTGTTGAGGAGACTTTATTCTTGCCTTAGCAATCTGCTACATAAATCATAGCTGTTAAATCATAATATCCTGTATGCATGCATGTCCTGTAGTTGTCAAACTGAATTTTAGAGAAGGACAATAAATGTGGTTAGCATTTAGAATGGGTCAGCATTTTCATCTCTAAGCAGAGACTTTGACATAAATACAAGGTTGCAATTGGATAACAGTTTAAAATATGACTGATGCCAGATATTTCACTTCAATTTTTTTTAAAAAAGTCAATGAAATCTATGCTGAGAATTAAAGACTAGCTTGTGACATGCACCATTTCAGAGGACATTATTTTTTTAATATGAAGCTTGAACTTTAGTCACTGAATTCAAGAGAGCTTACTCCCAAGTAAGGCCTTAGCTAGACCTAAGGTTTATCCCGGTATCGTCCCTTCCTGCTCCAGGGATATCCTGTGTGTCATTTACATGAACAGGGATGACCCTGGGACGATCCCGGGATAAACCTTAGGTGTAGCTAAGGCTTCAGTGTGCATAGGACTGCATGCAGCCTTAGAATAAAAACAACTGAATTTTCCAGCTACAACTATATTCCTAGCAAAGGGCCTTTTACAGTGCTGTTTTATTTTAGGGTGTTATGGTTTGTGTTTAGGGTGACCATATGGGAAAGAGGACAGGGCTCCTGCATCTTTAACAGTTGCAAAGAATAGTGGATTTCAGCAGGTGTCATGTGTATGCTGAAATATGTTTTGTAAGAAGGAATTTCCCTTTTTTGTTGTTTATTCGTTCAGTCGTTTCTGGCTCTTTGTGACTTCATGGACCAGCCCACACCAGAGCTTTGTGTCGGCTGTCGCCACCCCTAGCTCCCCCAAGGTCAAGTCTGTCACCTCCAGAATATCATCCATCCATCTTGCCCTTGGTCGGCCCCTCTTCCTTTTGCCTTCCACTTTCCCTAGCATCAGCATCTTCTCCAGGGTGTCCTGTCTTCTCATTATGTGGCCAAAGTACTTCAGTTTTGCCTTTCATACCATTCCCTCAAATGAGCAGTCTGGCTTTATTTCCTGGAGTATGGACTGGTTTGATCTTCTTGCAGTCCACGGCACTCTCAGAATTTTCCTCCAACACCACAGTTCAAAAGCATCTATCGTCCTTCGCTCAGCTTTCCTTATGGTCCAGCTCTCGCAGCCATAGGTTACTACGGGGAATACCATTGCTTTAACTATGCGGACCTTTGTTGTCAGTGTGGTGTCTCTGCTCTTAACTATTTTATCACAATTTCCCTTTTATCTTTCCTAAATCTCCCACCTATCAGCTCCATGGGATGACCCCAGGTTCTAGTATTTTGAGAGAGGGAGGAAAGTGTCTCCCTACCCACATTGTCCACACCATGCATAATATTGTACACCTCTACCAGGTCTCCCCATAGCCTCCTTTCCCCCCGAACTTGTTACCTTCCCTCATAGGGGAGATGCTCCAACCTGTTAATTATTTTAGTTGCCCTTTTCTGCACTTTTTCCAGCTCTATAATATCTTTTTTTAGGTGTGGTGACCAGAACTTTACACACATTCTAAGTGTGGTCGCACCATAGATGTGTATAAAGGCAGTATGATACTTGCAGCTTTAATCTCAACTCCTTTTCTTATAATGCCTAACATGGAGTTTGCCTTCTTTACAGCTGCCACACACTGGTTTGTCCACTACAACCCCAAGATCTCTTTCTTGTTCGGTCACCGCCAGCTCTGATCCCATTGGGTTATACTTGAAGTTGGGTTTTTTTTTGCCCCAACGCACATCACCTTACATTTGCTTATATTGAACCGCATCTGCCATTTGTATGCCTACTCTCCCAGCTTGGAGAGATCCCTTTGGAGCTCTTCACAATCCCTTTTTGTTTGAACCAAGTTAAATAATTTGGTGTCGGTGGCAAACTTGGCCTCTTCACTGCTCACTCCTAATTCCAGACTGTTCAAGAAGTTGAAAAGAATTGGTCCCAATTAGGGCTGTGCTCCACCTCAGACCGAGGCCCTGAGTCCAAGCTGAGGTGGGCCTATTCAGCCCACCTCAGCTCAGTTCCAAGGTGGTTCTGGCGAAGCCCAAGGCAGCCCGAATCCAAAGCCAATTGTCTCTGAAGCTTCGGCGCCAGCCCTTGGTGGGTCCCTTACCTGCTGCCTCCGCCTCCACTGCAGCAGAAGCGGGGGCAGCAGGTAAGGGGGGAGGGGGCTTACCTGCCTCCGCTGTCCACTGCCATCCTTGCGTCCAACGGCTTCTGCTGCCACCAACGCATAAGCCCGGAAGTAGGCTGAGTGGCCTAGTTCCAGTCTAATGCATTTGTGGCAGTGGAAGCCACTGGATGCAAGGATGGCAGCGGATGGCGGAGGCAGCAGGTAAGTGGGGAAGGGGAAGGTGGAGGCTTACCTGCTGCCTCTGCCATGGCATACTTTCGGTCTTATGAGTCGGTGGCAGTGGGAACCGCTGGATGCAAGGACAGCAGCAGAGGAACCAGGTAAGGGGGGAGACTTTTCTTGGTGCCAGTTGTGCAGTCTGGCTGTGCAGCCGGCACCCAGAAAAGTCCGAGTTGCCTCAGAGGGCCCAAATTTTGCCTCGACTTCAGCACCGAGGCGGGTCTGGCAACCCCTGAAGCACCCCTGAGCCGAACCGGGGCTGCTTCAGGGGCTCCAAACTGGCCTCCGAGGTGCATGGGGGTGGGGTGGGTGCACAGACCTAGTCCCAATACCAATCCCTGTGGGACCCCACTATTTACTTCCATCCATTAGGAGAATTGACCATTTATTACTACTCCCTGCTTTCTGTTCTTTAACTAGTTAACTGTGCTGAAGAAGAGGAATTTCACCAGGTGCTGCCTGCATACAAATGACACCTGCTGAAATTCCATTTCTATACAACTGTTGAAGATACAGTAGCCCTGTCCTCCTTTCCATATGGTCACCCTATGTGTGTTTTAAGTGGTTTGGTTGTATAGATTGTGATGGGTAGGTAAGTGCATTTTGTATGTGTTACCTTTTGCTGTTTGTGTTTAGGCTATTATACACACACACACACACACACACACACACACACACACACACACATTTCCTACATCTCTGGTGATCAGGTTTGGATTTCTGAGGAGTTCCCAAAAGGTCTAGCTGTTTTATTGTTCAGTGATAATTTTTTTTAAAAAAAATAGTTTTATGTGTTTCAGAATTGCTATTTGGGTCATAGAACCTTTTCAATTCATTGGTGATGGAACTCGGGTGGGCTCATAGGTTCCAGAGCTGGTTTTCATAGTTCCCATGTATGGTGTGGCCACATGCCCTACGTTACAGAGGACAGTCCTCTAATTTGAAAAGCAGGGAGGACTTATTTCCCCTCGTACTCCATCAGCTGGAATAGAATCCCTATTGCTGAAAATTGGCTGGAGGGGAGGTACAAAAGTCTCACCCCAAGGACCCTATTGCCCTAACACTCTTTTGAGAGAGTGGAGTTTACTTCCCTTCCAGCCTTTTTTTTCTTTTCTTTTCTTTTTTGGCAAGGAGGACTCCCCCTCTCCATACAAGTGAATGGAGGAACTGCAGAGGAGTAAAATAGCTTGGTGGGTGCCTCAGCCTAACCTTATGGATGCATTGATACTCCATTTCACCACATTGGAGACCGCCGGTCTACCCTATTGTTATACACATAAAACTGAGTGATGGAAGTCGATAGCTATATTAACAGCTATGGCACAGAAGTGGGTAGGCCATTTTGCAATGGACACTAGTTCTATCGCAAAACCCGGATAATTACCTCATCTGCAACTTGTTCCCAATAATTCAAAGGGTCTTTAAAAAGAGGACAGATAACCAGTAGAACGTTGGAGTCACTTGTAAATCAACTGTACCACCTAGGACTGAGACTAAGTTTAGAGCAGGAAAGGGTATGCAGAAAGGCTTGTTGTGTATTTAAGAACTGTGGAAGCTCCAGCAAGCCATATTTAAGTTTGAGGGGAATACCACATCCACATGGCTGGGGCCTCCCCATCAATAGATATCGATGGGTAAGGACCCCCTCCCCAATCCTTAACAAAGCCAGACAACATGACCCACTTAACCTTAACTGAGCCAGGGCAACCTTTTTCCTTTGGTTCCTGAGTGACTCATTTGACTATGAAGTACGGAACAGGGGAGAGAATCTTGATTACTGCTTTCAGCTTAGAGGAGGATAGGATAAAAATAAAATGAAAATGGTGCTCAAAAGAACAGCCTAGAAGCAGTCCACATTTGTTCAGAGAAATGCTGGAAAGAGGCAGTGCTTTCAGAAGCTCATGGAAAAGATCACATAATGAGGTAAATGGTTTGGTTATTTATTACATTTATATCCTGTCCTTTCTCAGGGCAGTGTACATGATTCTTTCTCCTCATAATAACCCCAAGGGGTGCATGTCAACTCAGGCCTAGTATTTACCCAGTAAATGCCCTCACACCATTTGAGGGAATAATCTGTGGAAATAGTCACCACATGAACTTTCATGGCATGTCCCCCCCACCCCCAGTGTTCTACATCAAAAAGTAATGTGGAAAGGATCTCAGTGACTTGGAAATTTTCCCTTCAAACTGAGTGTAGTATTTTCATTTTGCTCCTGTCTAGCAGACTAGTGCCTCTCTTTCTCTCTCTGACCCCCCCCCTTTTAGGCTTCTTTGTTTGTTCCCCTCACAGAACAATATGTGACTATCAACATGTGGGTGCAGGAAGGATGACCTTATTCTGCTTGTAAAGAGAAGGGATGACAGCCTCCAATACTGGTTGCTGGTGAGTGGGCTCATGATGAGGTAACCAGGAAGGATATGTCATACAGCGTTGCGACAATGACACAACCCTGAGTCACTGATCCCATCTGCATCGTAAGTCATATCTTGACTAGTCTTTATAAAATTCAATAGGGTCTGTCTTTCCCAAACCTCAAGAGGGGAAAAAAGAAAGAAAAGGAAATCTTGCTTACTTTGGGAGAAAAATGCAAAAATAATCCATGCTCAGATTCTTTATTCTCATTGGATAGAAAGAATAATTATTAGTTTGAGTATTTTACAGAGTGAAATGCTCTAAACAGGGCACTGTTTTCCTTTGGAAATATGATCCAGATTCTTAGCTCAGTACTCAGCTATGAAGATTAGTGTGTGCGTGGTTGTTGTTGTTTTTTAAAAAAATTCCTGAAGTTTGCATTGTAATCAATTTGAACGCAGGATTCCATCAAGTCATATGTAGTTCAGTTATTGATTTCTTCTAACAGGTGCAGAAAATAACTTTCATATATGCATGGAAATCAATTTGTCCTGACCTTTCCTAAAATTGTGTTGCAAACTCTTTATTTCCAGAGAATTCACATATGTATTCCAAGTCCATCCTCTGAAACATCTTTTCAAATTGATTTGTTTATCCACTTGCAGTGGCAGCAGCTGCTAGAATTTGGAAGCGGCAACTGTAATTAAGGGACAAGGCAGAGAGAGGGGGGAACTTTAAAGGGAAAATGACCCTTATCTTTTCTTCAACTACTTATTATGAGAACTTTATTTATTTATTTATGATATTTATACCCTATCACATGGCCCTAGTCTAATATATTTTCTGTCAAACAGAAAACCAGTCCTTTCTTATGCCAGATTTTGGTTATCAATGGATATGATAACTCTTAATTTTGGGGTGTGTGTGTGTGCATATATGTATTTAAGACTAAGGTAAATGTTACTGCCATTATCTTTGTGGATGCCTGGAAAAGGACGAGCACTGACAATAGCATTCTGATTTACCTACCCATCAACTTGTTATCTATGGAAGGTTCCTAAAAAAGAACCAGCAGTTTTGTAATGGAGACCAAATCATTTTCTATAAATGGAATAGAATATAAGGGCATGAAAATCTTGATGCTAAACTTGATTGTGCTGCCACATTCGGGGGTGGGTGGGTAAAAAAATCTGATTGCACTGTCACAGAATGTCACATAATGTCACATATTGTAATTGAACAGACACAGCAGGCAACCATTTAACGCAATTAGCTAGGCTAATTCCAACCCCATTTCCCTGATACCTGGATCATTGTTTCCTCTCATTCTATGAGCAAAGGAGCAGGAAACTGCTGTCATTAGAGCTGGTCCGATGAGCTACTGAAAGCATATTGTGTCCTAAATCATGGGAAATACTTTCTGGGTTTTTTGCAAAGGAAGATGATAGCAAATTTCCGAGTGCATAACTTCGACATGCTAACATGCACATAGAATGAACTCACAATGACTTCAAATTAATGGCATCATTTTGGCCCACTGCAAGATGCCTCTGCTCTTCTTGCCAAGGTTTGGGTGAGGCATTAGCTGACACAGCATAAACTATTACAATAGCTCACACAGCGCAGAATTTCTGAGCTCACATTCTCTCCCTTGCTCCAACTCGCTTTCTTTATTTCCTTCGACTTCACAGCGACAATAACAGCCCTGCTGTTATAAGCTTTATTAACAACCTTCTTCTGGACAATCTAACACCCGACATCCTATATATTTTGTAAAATGTGAATCCAAATTTCAAATTCCTACCTTTAGGAAGCTAAACTATATTTTGTAATGCAAACAAGTAGTAAAAACTGTCAGTGAACAAATTTGTCAGAACACATCAATGTTTTGGCTTTTGTGTTTCACAAAAGTCCTAACAAGTACCAGTGTAACACAGCTATTATAAAGGACATTCTGTCTGCATTAACTCAGGTTTAAGGCCCTATTCTTGGGAGGAAACATAGTGAGAAGTACTTTTAAGTAAAAATGCATATGATTGCATTGTATGTTAGGGATGCTGGAAAAATCCACTGTGGATCCGATGAGGTCAGATTCCTGGGAATCTGGCCTGCAGAGGACTGGTTATCCCGACCTGCATGTCCTCTGTATTTTTCATGGCTGCTTTTTTTCTTTTTTTCAACAGGGCAGGATCTACACTACTGCTTTAAAATGGTTTGACAACTGTTAGGGCCCAGGACACACTCCATATACAGTTTTCAAACCATTTTCAAAGTGTCATATCCTGCTTGATGTAGATCTGGACAAGCTGCACCTGTTTCAGCTGCAATTGGTTCATCTTGGGAAAATTATGGCTGTAATTTACCCAAGATACACCAATTGTGCCCAAAATCCGGAAGATGTGTTAAATTTCCCGAGTGTTAAATTTCCAGTACAGCCCTGGGGATGTTGCAGGGTTCATCCATTCCTAATTGCATAGGATTCCCTTCCTGCTCCGCCTTTCCCTGAGAATACTGGACTGGCATTGGAAAATATGTCAGTGCTGCAAGTGGAGGAGGCAGGGAATAATTACTACTCTAGGGAGGGCACTTTTGTCCAAGTGCCAATGCAAAGAATCCAACTAGCATCAGAAGTCGCATTTGAGTTTCATAGGATTTCTGTGTTGTACCTGCCTTAATTTCCCCCAAAGTTAATGCACTTCCCCAACATAATACCTTTATACTGATCTATAATTATATACTGCTATACAGCTCCATATACCCCATGACTAAAATTAAATATTCCTTATTTTGCATTTTGATTTGGCCATTTTGATTTTCAATATCATAATAAACAGCGTGCTTTAAGTGTGTGTGTGTGTGTGTGTGTGTGTGTGTGTGTGTGTAAGTATCTGAGTCAGAGCTCCAGGAAGAGTATTTGTAATCCAAAGTATTGTTTTAGCTGAAGGTGAATCATTGGCAGAGGCAACTGCCGACTTAGCAATTTGGATTCCACAGTTTGCTTTCCATTCCTGCTAACTGCAAGAGCATATATATATATATATATATATATATATATATATATATATAGTCTTTTTACGGGATGCAGACATAATTATAACATTTGCTAAACTTGCTGAGAATTGCATTTCCTAGGGTGCGCTTATGCATATTTTTGCTTTTCTCTGGGTATAATATTTACTTTGGCTCCTCTCAAAAGGCAGCTTCACCCATCTGGCTGTGCACAGCTTTGGAGAAAATACTTGTGCCTAAAATCACTTCCTTTCTCAAATGTTAGACTTTGAATTGCATTTGGAGATTGATTTTCAAGTTCCAGCTTTGAGAAAAGTTACTCCTGAGAGATCAGCAGCTCTCACCTCTAATTGTTTCAGTGACATAATAACCAACAAGTGGTTTTTGTAGTTCAGCACACACCCCTATGGAATGGGCAGAATGTGATGTACTTGGTCCAAAATGCAAAGCACAGCTTTGGGTGGAAGGTAGATGCAGACAAGCAGGAGTTACTCTTGGCAGTATGAATTTGAGTATCTTGTATTGAGGCAGAAACAAGGGAAATAAATGCATTTAATAAATAAATACCCTATGTTTCTTTTTACTGCAGAAATGCCCTGGCTATTTTTTGCATTAAGAGTAGGAATGCTGCTGAACCACATTTCATTGGTCAAATCTAGTAGATTCATAATTTCCAAATGTGTAATGAGTGTATATCCCAATCCAATGAATTTTAGAATTTTCATAGTTCAAACTGAGATTAGGAATGTATAAATTTTTTGTTTCAGTTCACAAATCACCCAGACTTGCCCCGTTCACAACCCCAAACATTAACACATTAAAAAAAAGTTTGCACATTCCCAAACTTGTGATTATGTTTAAAAAATGTGTATTTTGGAAAAACATGTGGTTTGAAATGTGCATTTTTTAAACAAACAAACAAACACGTTCTCACACTTTTGTCAATGGGGGGAAGTGCAGAGTTTTGAAAAATATGCCCAGAAATGGAATGCGCACATTTCCCATTGGAACGAACCAAAAAAACAGGTCAAAAATGGAAATGTGAAACTGAGCTTCAAAGTGAAGTTAGGAGAATTTCTCCAATCTCTAGTGAGATTAATTATGACTTAATGTATATTTTTCAGCATCTGTGCAGTCTGCATAACTAAGTATCAAAACTCTGCCATTTTTGTGCATGGTCAGAAGTTACTTGCTACTAGGGTTGTGCACCCCCTACCTGAACCTCTTTGGAACCTGATCTGGACCTTCTAGATCGGCCCTGAATCGGTTTGGGTTGATCCGGACCTCCCCCGATCTGCTCCAGATCCGGAGTGAGATCCGGAGGTCCAGATCGATATTCAGCCCCCATTTTGCCCCCTTCCCCACTTACTTGCCTCCACGGCAGGCGGAGGAGCAGAGGCAGGTAGGTGGGGAAGCGGGGACAAAATGGGGGCTGAATAAGCCCCCCTCCTCCCTTACCTGGCTCCATCATCCATCGCGGTCCGGGTGGCGGCTTCAACTGAGGCCCAGGCCTCAGCTGGAGCCGCCGCCTGGACCACGACGGAGCCAGGTAAGCCCCCCTCCCCCTTACCTGGATCCACCACTGTCACCGCATGGACTGCAGCGGTGGCAGGTAAGCTCCCCTCCCTCCCACTTACCTGGGCCTGTCATGGTCTGGGCAGCAGCTTCAATTGAGGCCCAGGCCTCAGGCTGGAAACAGGCTGTGGCCTGTTTCCAACCTAAAGCCTGGGCCGCAGTTAAAGCCACTGCCCAGGCTGCGACAGACCCAGGTAAGCCCCCCTCCCCCCTTCCCCACTTACCTGGCTCTACCGCCGTTGCCACATGGACTGTAGCAGCGGCAGATGGGGGAGTCAAGTAAACTCCCTTCCCCACTTACCTGGCTCCAGAGCTTTGGAATGCTCCAAACCGCTTCGAGCCAATCTGGACCTCCCCCAATCCACTCCGGAACTGGGCTTCGGAGTTCTGGATCGGCTCGCTCTGCTTCGGATCCGGGGATCTGTAACGGAGCGGAACACACCCCTACAGGACAATCATGTCCTGTTTGGAAGGCGTATGCACCCAAAATAATATCACTTTAACCCTTTGGGTATTCTTTGCCAAAGGAACTAATCAGATGAAAACTCCCTCTGCTTGTGCCACAACCACTACTTCTATGCTACTGAACTATAGTAAATGAAGCACATGTGGAAAGAACCAATCATAAAAGGGTACCTCATGATACATGATATCATGACACACATATTTGGAAAATAGGCAATATTATGCATGCCACGTTCTGAAAATACTTAGAATGTGTATGTACAAGAAATATTAGAGATACTTTGAATTGTTGTATTTATTTTATTTATTTACTTATTACATTTCTATACCGCCCAATAGCCAGAGCTATTTTGTAACATTTTGTAACACTTAATTTGTAACATTGGAGGATTGGGATTGGAATGCTGGATGTGAAAGCTAGTGTGGTGTAGTGATTAGAGTGTTGCAGGGGGCTCATCTACACCAAGCAGGATATTTCACTACGAAAGCAGTATGAAAGCAGTATATAAAAGGCAGGAGCCACACTACTGCTTTATTGAAGGGCACTGAAGTGCACTGAGAACTGCTGGGGCCCATTGACATATGCCGCTTTCATACCTCTATATCCTGCCTGGTCTGGCTCCTGCCTTTTATATACCGCTTTCATAGTGCAATATCCTGCTTGGTGTAGATGAACCTTTGGAGTCAGGAGATCCGGGTTCCATGTCCTACTCAGACATGGAAGCTCACTGGGTGATTTTGGGCTAGTCACAGACCCTCAGCCCAACCTATCTCACCGGGTTTTGTTGTGAGGATAAAATGGAGGGGAGGAAAGGGAGGATTATGTACACCGCTTTGGGTTCTTTGGAAGGAAAAGAGTGTGATATAAATGCAATAAAAGACAGAAAGAATAAATAAACTTGGCAAGCTAACCATGATTTCTGATGGGAGTAAGTTAGCCTAATTAAGAGTAAAAAGAAGGATTTCTTGGCAATTGAGACAGAGGTAGACATTCCTCCCGACCCTCATGCAAAGTTTCAATTTGCAAATGGGATGTCTGGCACAAATCTTTGCTTGCCTCTTGATAGCTTCTGCAAATCCTTAAATTTGGGAGGTAGCGCAACTGTTAATTGCTCTAAAAAGAGGTTTCTTTCTTTATTTGGGATTGGGCTGCAGGTTGTTTGGGGGACTACACTCAGTGTAAGATGTGTTTCCATTTTTTCCCCCTAAAGGGTAGCCATAGGACCATCAGGGCCTCTGCATATGAGGAGTTCCCCTTCTTGGAAGTTGCTATTAGCCCTGGAAAGAAAGCTCCTATAGTCACCATTTGGGAAGGGGAATTTTCATCAGGGCTTTAATGCTAGTATGTGTGTGGGAGAGTGTTAAAAAAAAAATCCAACACTTCCCTGAATGTTGTGGTCCTGATCCAAATTGGGGGCGCAAGGGGAGCTCTTGGGGGAGCCCCACTCAAAATGACTTGATCTCCATGATTGATGTAGCATTTTTGTGGATTCTGCCTGAATTTTGACAGTGTCTGGAAGAATCCATTTCATTGAAACTAGGGCTCTAAGGCCCACACATAGAGCCTAGTTCTGGGAGCAGAAGACTGTGTGTGTGCTTATTTCCCAGATCTTCTTTAGCTAAATGTAATTAGGGAGACGTGGGAAGGAGCACTTTGGCAGGTAATGTGAAGTTTGGTTACATTTTGAATGTTGATGGGCAAGCCACCTTGCACTTGTTCTGAAAATGAACCGCCCAGAGAGCTCCAGCTATTGGGCGGTATAGAAATGTAATTAATAAATAATAAATAAATAAAATTAATTGGCTTCGTGTGTTTGGGTCTAGCACTCAAAAAGCTAAATCCCCCCTTCTTTCATCTTAATTTATTTTATTTAAAATTATTTTAAAACCAATTTTTTGAAGCTGGAACCACCTTCCCTGCCTCTGCCACCAGTACTTCCATTCCCCAAGAAGATAGACTTATCTTGGGGAAGGGGATTGGATTACTGATAGTGGGAGGGGATAGGAGAGCAGGCCCAGGTGACTATTCTTTAGCTGCCAGTAACTCCCTGAGCATTGGCTACAAGTGTCATATTACCCACCAGGAAATGCTGCATGGAACATTGTCCTTTGCAGTGACTGAGAGACCCTATAGAACCCCTTCTGACCTGCTTTTCTTCCTCTTCCCATCTCCAATGCAACAGTATTTTCTTGAGGAAGGAGGGAAAGAGGAGTACTATCATCAGAGCCAGGGAAGCAGCAGAGATGTTATGAGAGCCCCATTTTGACTCAGGCTTAGCTTGAAGAAGACTGGTTCCAAATCAAAATGGGGGCAACCTACCCGGGGTGGGGTGGAGAGTTCAGCTTTCAAGCTCCACCCTTTTGAATGTTTTCGCCATCTTTACTCCTAAGCATGTAGGTGGCGAAGAAAGAAATTGTATTTATTTATTTACTATTTTTATTCAAACATTTGTATCTCACCCTACATCATTGGGATCTCAGTGCGGCATACAGATAAAATCATTTCAAGCAGTATAGAATAATAAATAATGTGCACAGCTAAAAACATATCAGACTATTAACAAGCTGAAAACCAGTAGAAACTTTAAAAGCAATAAAAACAATTTAAACTATATGCAGCTTTTTGGCAAATTTACCCCTCAAAGGCTTTGATAAAAAGCCACATTTTCACTTAGCACTGAAACGAGGCCAATGTTGGTGCCAGTCGGGCCTCCAAGGGGAGGGCATTCCACAACCAGGGTGCCATTGAATGCTGTGGGACTTACCTCCAAGTGAGCATATTTAATATTGGGCTACAAAAACCTGAAACATAGAACCATGTAACACTGACCGCTTTGTCCAATGTGTGTAACTTGGAGGTTCATCAGATGAGTATTTTATCGCATGCTTGCTACTGCCCACTTACAGATGTGTGTGCATCCTTTAGACAATGACGGGCACCTCCCATGTGCTTCCTGCTCCTTCCACTAATTTTCTGTAGCAAAATAGACCCCTTTCAATCCATTTAAAAAAACAAAACAAAACCCGGAATGTCCCGCGATCTCCTGCTGTGTGCAGGAATGGCCCATATGGTCTCTGTTTACTTCCTCTTTCCCCTCCAGGAAGAAAAAGAAAGCAATGAAGGACAAAGGTGGGGGTGGAGAAGCAACGGTAAGGAAACATGATTTTCCCCTGTGTGATGATGCTCTTATATACACTGACATGGGACTACGTCAGGGTCTCCATTGTCAAATAGCCCAAGCTCAAGTGATTTTACAGGATTTTGACAATGTCTAGGTCAGATTCAGAAGCACAATAAGAATATGAAAGAGCTGGAGGCACTTTTGCCCTTCAAATATTAAATCTCTCATGTATCAAACATCGGTTTTCAAAGCATCGATATAAATGTTTGAAGACTATGCATAATTGATCTACAGTAATACATATAGGCTTATCTGTATAAACATTGTTTTAATCTTCTGGCCAATGAAAACACTTCTTTTCAAATCCATCCTAAAAGAGAAAATGAAGATAGTGATTGAAATTACATTAAAATTTCATGATGGAAACCCGCAGTCTTATTAACTAGTGTATCCGTTTAACAGATGAAATTGGGAAAAACCAGACTATGTCTGCAAAAAAAGTTATCATTAGTGAACAAAATTGCTATGATTATTTTTTTAATATATATATATATATAAAGCTAATCCTAGGCAATTCACAAGATTCAATTTTCAAAATAGCCTTGAAGCTACTTTTTTGAGATTAAAATCAAAGCAAGTTTAGAAAGGAATGATTTTATGTAATTTGTAAGGTAACACAGAACAATAATTTTGTCTGGGTTTGTAATGCTTTTGTCAATTGAGCATGTGCAGCATGTCCCAGTCCAGAAATCTGTTGGAACACTGCTGAGTGAGTAAATCTAAATGCACTTACTTGGTTGATGCTGTTAGTTTTGACATTCCTGTTCACCTTTTGGGAAGTTGGGTACAGAGCTTCATTCTATAATGTAGTCTCATTCTCTGTTAGCATCCATGGCAACAGATCTCACCGTCTGAAGAGTCAGACTTTGTAGCTAGCGAACGGCTGGGGGGAGGAGGGGAAAACTTGGATTCACAGAGGTATGCTTATCAATTGACAAAAATATTACAAGCCCAGACAGAATTATTCTCATCATAATTATGTCAGTG
Organism: Elgaria multicarinata webbii; assembly: GCF_023053635.1. Taxonomy (NCBI): domain Eukaryota; kingdom Metazoa; phylum Chordata; class Lepidosauria; order Squamata; family Anguidae; genus Elgaria; species Elgaria multicarinata. The sequence continues at coordinate 81,898,429 of NC_086177.1, read as the reverse complement.
GGGCTGTGAATCCGCTCTGGGTTTCAGTCAAAACTAATCAAAGCTCTAAAGGAACTATCCAAGGTGCTGAACCCAATTCCCCAAATAGGTTCAGAACCTTGGATATCTCCTTTAGAGTTCTGGCTGGTTCCAACTGAAACTTAAAGCAGATGAATAGCCCCTTGGACATTGGAGCCATCAGCCTCCACTGTTACAACATCATAAGGAAGCTGCCTTATACTAAGTCAGACTGTTGGCCCATCTAGCTCAGTATTTCCTACATGAGTTGTGGTTTCAGACAGCGATCTTTCTCTGTCCTGGAGATGTCACACCCTCTTGCCATAACCAGAGGATGCAAAACCAGACAAATTTCTAACTAAAAGTTTGTTTGTTTATTTATTTATTTACAACATTCATATACCACTCCACATCAAGAGAGATTCTGGAGTGGTGAACAACAACAAAAACGGTAAAAAGAATGAAGCACCATATTACAAAAAATGATTTTAAAATGGAGTACCAATAAAAACCATGGCTGGACATCCAAGGAAGACTTCTTGAAATAAATAAAAAAAGAGGTGTTGATAAACAGCACAATGTTAGTGCCCACCTGATGTCCAGAGTCAGGGATTTTCATAAAAAGGGGGCCACCACACTGAAGACTCTTCTCTGGGTGGAGTCCTATCAGGCCATAGGCCCATGCGGAACCACCGGCAGCATGCTGTCTGATGACCTCAGTGACCGAACAGGTCGATACGGATATGTCGTCTGTCCGTTTCCTACGGCTTCTGGTAGGCAGAGTTAGGTAGCTACTACAGGTAGATGATTTGGAGTCATGAAGAGGATTAGTTATTTAATTTACTATTATTGTATTATTATTTTTCTGCCCGGGATGGGATTTTATATCTCAGGTGCCAAAAATAATGAACAGCTTTTGTTACTATGCAGTTTGTGTTATAGGTAGGGATGTCAGAGAAATCTGCAAATGGAATCTAACGAGTCTGGATTTCTGTGAATCCGACCACAGACTCTGCAGTAGACTGACTTTCCTGAGTTGTACGGATTCCATGGACTTGTGGACATTTTCTTTTTAACTTTCTGGAATTTTATGCAAATTTAGTAATTGAAAAATACGTGAAAAAAATCTTTAAAAAACCACTGGCCCCAAATGTCCATTACCCTCATAGGCTTAAGCATGAAAAGGCTCATTTTGGGGAGGGGATTTGCACATTTGGGGCAGGTTTTACCCATTTGTACAAATGTGAATTTGCGCAAATTTGGGAAATTGTATAAATAAATAAATGATTCCGTTAATGTGCAGATGACAGAATGAACAGCATCTTACAATCCATGAAATGCAGATGGGATGGATTTTACAAAATCCGTACTTCCCTAGTTATAGGGGAGCGAGACAAAATTTTGCAGCTTTTTCTCAGGCAGCAAGGTGTCTTGGGCCAGACTTACGTTTGAATGCAACACAAAAACTTTTTTCCCCTCCAAAAGCCTGGATTGGTGACTACTGCTTGTATACTCAGCATTTGTTTCTCTATGAGAGCTACATTTCGACTTATCAGAAATCCAGCAAACAGCTGCGCTTTGGCCCACTCTCAAGCTTCAGTAATAGCAGTGGGTACAGAAAGCACACAAGGAATCTGTCATTATGCCTTTCCCAAACTGGTCATTATTCTTGATGTTCTTTATCAAAATGTGCTGCTTAAATTTCTTCTACTTCTAAACATCAACTGCAGATGCAAGAATGTCCTTTAATTCCTCAACAAAGGGGGAGGTAGGGATTTTCACATCACACTGTTGAAATAATCAGAGCTGCTCAATTCTTGCATGTATTTTGGATGTGGTAATGTCACCGCCATGTGCCTAGATTTAGCTTCAGTTGGTTTGGGCATTTCTTGTTCCCTGAATGAATTAAGGCTGCAAAGTCTGGGCAAATGAAGAGAGAGAGAGAGAGAGAGAGAGAGAGATCATCAGCATACTGATGACATTTCATTCCATAAATAATGACCATTTTATTGAACATAATCTTGACTATTGAACATAATCTTGACTTTAATTAAACTAACTTTATTTATTCATTTATTGAATTTAAAACATTCATATCCTGCATTTCTACTATTTAGCCTTCAACACAACTAATTACATCAAAAAGCAATATAATAACCCTACAACTAGTTTCATAGACAAGTCAAACATGGGGTTTGTTATGTGGTACCTAAGTAGATGAAACTAGATTGCCATGGTCCTTGAATCCCCCCCCCCCCGCCTTTCAGGGCAAATATGTATTTTGGGCCAGGGCTGGGCCACACTTGCAAGTTGCATTGGCAACAACAACAACAACAACCCAGGATCCATTGGAACCAACAAATAATATTTTGGCAATGCAAATTGTAGGTGTGTCTCCCCAATCCAGTTCAGGACCACAATAGGGGCAGAAGTGTTAAGCCCGGTTACCTCCCATGTTATGGTTCTAACCTAAGAAGAGCCATCCTGGGTCAGACCAAGGATCCATCTAGTCCAGCATATTGTTCACACAAAGCAGAATGAATGCTGGCTAGATGGGCCACTTGCTTCCTTTAGGCAAAGAAAACATACAAGTTAGAATTTCTTAGATGGAGCAGCAGATGTCTTCAATTTAATTGATAAGGTGAGGATGGGAGGCTGCTAATGCCTTGGCAAAGCCTGGCCGTGAGAGATTAGTTTTTGCTTGAATGGCTTCAGAGTTATTTTCTCCCTGAATGACCTAAGACAATTGGATTGAATGATAGCTCATTTTGCCCTAGGCCTTCTTTTGGGTGAGTTCTTGTGCATTGCTACTTTGTCGGTGTTCCCGTGTGGCATTACTTGGAGTGAGTGACACACCTTCTTAAAGAAACTCTGCAAGGGGTTAATGGATTACTCCTTAGATATTTATTTTATTGTTGATATTTCAATAACTTTATTCAAACTTTAGTAGCACCTGTTTAGAATTTACAGAGCATTTGGATCAAGTCAAAAATAGACAACTGGTTCAAATCAGACATGGTTGCATGGAGACCAGGAGAGAGTCTACACCAGCCATTTATTGCAGGATTGTATCACAGTCGTCACTACGGGGGCACATGATGTTCACCTGCAATTAAATAACTCCAAATATATTTGACACTACACAAAAGCAATGGTACACAAGCTATGCTTACCCCCACAGCATGGGCAAAGCATATGTGAAGGTACGTAACTTAAATGACTTTAAAGGGGGCTTAGATAAATCCATGAAGGCCAGGTCTAATCCACATCTAATGGTCTTAATAACCACATGGGACCTCGATGTACAGATTCAGCATATCTCTGAATATCAGGTGCAAACAATGAGATGGTCATCCACTCCAGGACTGGCCCCTAGCATCCTGGGGAATCTGCTAGGGATACTGCCAATGCCTGCTCTGGGCCCCACTTTTTTATATAAAAATAATAATCCGCCCAGTGCTCTTAGAAATGACAGTCTAGCTGCCATTTTAATTACCCACCATGCCCAAGAGCAACTCCATGTGAGATGCTTTGTGGGATATTTAAATGGTGGTTAAACACAGCCACCTGCTGCTTCAATGTATGCCTGCCAGTGCTCAGTGATGGACATGCTTTGCAGGCATTTTGCAAAAAAACCCAAAAACCACCAATCCTGGAGTTGACCCTGATCACTTTCCTGCCCTGTGAATGTACTTCCAGGGGTATCTGGTTGGCTTCTTGTGGAAGCAGCATGGAATGGATCTTGGTCTTATCCAACAAGGCAGCTACTAGTAACATAGGAAGCTGTCTTATACCAGATGAATTTGTCCTTGAAACCCAGGATGGTCATTTCTGACTGGCAGTCACTCTCCAACGGCACAGACAGAAAAATATTTCACATTATCTATAATCTGATTCCTTTAACTGGAGAAGCTGAGCACTGAACCCGAGACAGTCTATATGTAATGAATGTCCACTATCACTGAGCTGTAGTCCCTTCCCTCTTAGGTTCTTATGTGTTGTCACATGGCCAAAGAGATACATCTCCTCAACAAAGAATTTCTGTTTTAGTGGGAAGTCCACAATAGCTGGTTCCTAAAATGCACAAGCTCAGATTCAAACCTAGGGTGAATGGAAAAGGCATTTGTTCCCAGCATGCCAAGGTGATTGATGGGACAACCTGTGAAGAATAATACTCAGTGTTTTGTGTCAGCCAGGAATTGTTCTTGCTTATGGCACATTCACTAAAGAGCTGTGGATAAAACACAGATGTAAAATTAGACTACACTTGGCTTTGCCAAGCAGAACTTGCTCAGGATGTCTGCTTGTTCTTTTAGGAGGAAACTCATCGACGATTTATTCCATTTGAAAAAATGGGGGGGGGGGAGAGAAAAGGAAGCAAGCTTATGCAAAAGAGGTACTTGAGCTAAGTGCCTAATATTCTTGAGTACCCCTCTGAGCAGAAATGAAAGCTGCGCAGGCCTTGCAAATCTCTTCCAGTCAGTGTGCAGAAGCATGGCCTCCAGTGTAGCACTGGAGGCAATGCCAACGATGTTCCTTTGCAATAGGAATTAAGCTGGGGTTTTTTGCCATTTAAAAGATCTGACTTTGATTAGGCATATTGCGAAAGCCGGGAGAGATAACAGCATTGAAAAATCTATTACGGATTAAATTTAGACCAGTTGCAGATTTTGCTGTTTCGCCTTGGGAACAGCAGTCAGACCCTTGAATCCCAGCAAGGGTATTGTTTAAAAAAAAAACTTAAATGAGGTGCTAATTAAACAAACGCAAAGAGTAATTGGGATTACAAATACAGTGCCACACGCTACTCTGATCATTTTACAGGGAGGAAGAGAAACGGCAAAGTGAGAGTGTTTATATGCAAACAGGATTCCATCGCATTTAGGGATTTCAAAGAGATTATCAGAAAGGAAGCTGAAGAGAGAGATTTAAATTTGCAGGACACAGCTGTAGACGGAGCTTCACATATAAACAATGAACATAATCCACTGCGACCTTCTCCTGCACAAGTGTGATTGAGGTGAATAGGAGCTGCATTCATGTTCCAGTGCAAATCTCATTTATTTTGATGAGACGTGCTGAAGTAGCTATTTATTTAACAATTTCTATAAACAATTTTCTATTTATTTTTCTATTAACAAATTGTTTTTTCTATTTATTTTTCTATTAACAATTCTCTCAACAAATTTGTTTGCAAAAACAAATTTCAGTAACAGGTTTTAAACTGCTATGATAAAATAAACATCACACCTATTGGTTAAGTGAGTAACCTTTCCCAACCTGGTGCCCTCCAGATGTTTTGAACTACAACTCCCATCATTCCCAGTCAGCATGGCCAATGCTCAGGGATGGTAGGAGTTATCGTCTAGAAGGACTAGAGTTGGGGAAGGCTGATAGAGAGGAAATTAATATCATTAATCTCCCATATTTACCCCATACTCAAATAAGAAATAATTCAAAAACAAATAGAAGAAATGGAAATGCTACATCAACTAATACGTCTTAAAATTATTTTGTAACATAATAAATTGGTTACCCATGAACATAGATTGCTGAGAAAAATCAAATGTATTTATTTATTTATTTATTTATTACATTTCTATACCGCCCAATAGCCGGAGCTCTCTGGCTAATGAAAACTTTAACTTAAATTGTGTTTATTGAAACATTCAAAGTGTTGCATCTTTAATATTTACAAAAGTTCCTTAAATACAGTCTTCTTGGTATAAACTCCAGGGTAGCCACTGTAACATCCTTGTTCTGGTCCATATATTATTTATTTATTTATTATTGCATTTATATTGCACCTTTTTCCTCCAAGGAACCCAAGGCGGTGTACATAATCCTCCTCCTCTTCTCTATTTTATCCTAACAATAACAACCCTGTGAGGTGGGTTGGGCTGAGAGTCTGTGACTGGCCCAAAGTCATCCAGTGGGTTTCCATGGCCATGTGGGAACTAGAACCCGGATCTCCCAACTCCCAATCCAACACTTTGGCCACTACACCACATAGATGACTTGAATTTGAGATTTGCCAACGAGCACACATGACTCATGGCAACATAGAAGTCTCCATGTTGGATGACAGGCGTGGGCAGATAGATGCCAAGTTGGTTTGCCTGGCTGCAACATGTGTCATGCCAGGACTCCATCCAGCCTCACTGTGAAGGTGCAGCAAGGCGTAAATCAAAGTTGCCATGGCTCTTCGTGTAAGAGATCTTGTTGCACTGGCCACTTTTAGGGTATACTACCAGATAATGATCAGTCGGATCAATGGAAGCCATCTGAGGTAACAAACAGCAGCAGTTTCAGAGACATGGGGAACGTTATAGTGTCCAGAGTGAGGTCATAGTGTTCATTATTCTGCAGTCATGATGGAAGCACAGAGAAATGTCCATTGGTGCACATCCATTATGGCAGCATTCTCATGCTCAAAGATTTCCCTGACATGCTCATACTCATTAGCATATGGGTTATGCTAATGAGGTTATACAGGTTAGTGAGTGACTCCAGCCAGGTGTGTTCCAGTGTGCTGATTCTTGCTCACTTGAGGCAAGCCGTAGTGGACTTGTTAGTATCAAGAATGGACAGCTGGCTGTAGCTTGGAGTCTCATCCGACTGTAAAGTGCTCATCAGATCATAAACTTCACCTTGCACATGAATGGACTGGGACTTTTCAGCAATGCCATCTTGAGTGGTGCATAGAAAGAAGCAAATAGTAGGGCACTGTTTTACTTGTGAATATCCCTCAGAAAGTGTTTGCCAAGAATGGAGCCATCGGTGACAATCTTGCAGATGAAGTCTGGAACTGTGAGTGGTGGTAGTGAAATCCTTTCCCCATGGCAACAAAGAGCTGACAATTTGCCATTGAAAAAGCAAGGCGTCACAGTATTCGCAAACCTTGACATGGTTGCCGATATCAAACCTATCGATATTGGCTTTTCTCCCACTCTCATAATACATGAACCCGGGGTCATCCCACGAAGCTGATTGGTGGGAGATTCAGGTCAGATAAAAGGAAGTACTTCATCACACAGAGCATAGTTAAACTATGGAAATCACTACCACAAGATGGCCACCAATTTGGATGGCTTTAAAAGGGGGTTGGATAAATTTCTGGATGAGAAGACTATCAATGGCTACTAGTCCTGAGGCTATGTACTACCTCCAGTATCCAAGGCAATAAGCCTATATACACCAGTTGCTTATAAACATGGGTGGTAGGATGCTGTTGCACCCATGTCCTGCTTGTGGGTTCCTAATCAACAGCTGGTTGTCCACTGCATGAACAGAGTGCTGGACTAGATGTACCCTTGGTCTGCTCAAGCATGCTTTCACCAGCTCACCCCTTCCTGGACTCTAACCTGACATCTGCCAGCTGGCTCAACTTGCTCCATGCCGAGTCGGGCCAGCTGGGGGATTTTTGCCTTTTGCATGGTGGTGGAGGAGGGTGGGACAGGAGCACTATGGCCTGTGTTGCTCCCCCTTCACCCTCCTCCTACCACTGCTGCTGCTCTGCAATAATCCTTCCTCTTTCTCTGCCAGAGTTGGTCCCAGCAAAGGGAGAGGGATGATGGTTGTGTGCTGTAGCAGCAGGAGGAGAGTGTTCCCGTCCTGCTCTTTCACCGTGCCATGCCTCCGCTACATTCCCTCCATCTCTGGCAGGGACAGAAGGAATGGGGCCACAGCAGCAGAGCAGCGGAAGAGTGGCAATGGAACACTCCTCTCTCACTCTTCTACCGTGCCATGCTGCCACGGTCATGTTCCTTCACCATTTCTGCACCAAAACAAATAAATGGAAGGCCCCAGCACCACAAAATATGAAGACAACCAAAATGTAAAGAGTAAAGAGTTCATAAAGGATGGGAAATCTTCCTCATGATTCAGTTCCGCCTGGCTGACACTGCATTGATGAAACCATGTCTTACCCACGTGGCCATATTTATAGAAGCTGCTTCCCAGTGGCGTTTTGTGTGACATTTATTCACACAAATCTTTGACAGGAAACAACAGTGTGAAGGAAATGTGTCCTGCTTGGTTGCTACATTTGCTCTCTACTGGCTGTCTTTAGTAGGAAGTTCATTTCTATTTTCACATGAACATAAAGAAAGCTACTATTGTAGCAGCTTGATTCCTAGTTATTTCTCTAGGGCCTTTTCTAACTGAGGTGATGCTCCCTTCCTTCTGGTCCTTTTGTTTTTAGGAGCAAAGGTTCACAGGCTTAGTTAATGCATCACTTCCTCTTCCTCATGTCCAGCCAAGGCCATGCTAACTTGGTCACTATAGTATTATGAATAACATTTTAGTGATGGTCCAAAAATTTCGACCATTCAATTTTCGGCATTTTATAGAGGGTGAGGAAAAATGAAAACTCAGTCAAAAGAGGCTGGGAGAGGTGAAAATTTGGGGGAATTTTCTCCTTCGGGAGGGGACAGTTTCCACATGCCTTTTAAAATGTAGCCAGTTGTTGAGGGGGTCTTCTTTCTTTCTTTTTATTTTTTCAAACACCCCCGGCACTTGCAGGAGCCCATGAGTTCTTCCTGAGTGCTTATTGGAGAGGGTGAAGTCACATGGTCTCCAATAGCATTCACTTAGAACTGCTAGGCTCCTCCAAATGCCAAGAAGGGGGGAGGGTCTGAAAAACTAAAAAAAATAAGAAGCCCCCTCAGCAACCAGCTACACTTAAAAACATATGTGGAAACCCTGTCCCCCTCCCCAAGGAGAAAATTCTCTGAATTCCTCCCCCCCCCTGCAAAAAAGGCAGAAAAAACAATGCCTCTTTTGCAGGAGAGAGCAAGTTCTGAAAATGGGCAGGATTCGGCCCAGCACTATAACATTGATTGCATAAGTCCTTAGACCATAGCAGCAGACAACCAAGGAACAAAGATTACCTAAGTTTACATAACAATACAATAATCACCAATTAATAGTAGTCATTAAAACTGCTAAGATTAAAACATATTCTTAAGATATCAATCATTTCCATATGTTTGTATGTGCAGAACACTATCTCCTACTACAGAAGAGGGCTTAAGTCATGGTATGGTCCACAGACCAAACTGACCAATTATTAAGTGAAGACTCGTAAGGAAACTTACATAAAAATGCAGTAATCACTAGTTATAATCAGTAACATTAAAGAAGTATCAGAGAAGTGTGTTCAGAAGAGGGCAACCAGGATGATCAGGGGTCTGGAAACAAAGCCCTATGAAGAGACTGAAACAACTGGGCATGTTTAGTCTGGAGAAGAGAAGATTGAGGGGAGACATGATAACACTCTTCAAACACAGAAGAGGGCCAGGATCGCTTTTCGGTCATCCCAGAGTGCAGGACACGGAATAACGGGCTCAAGTTACAGTAAGCCAGATTCCAGCTGGAAATCAGGAAAAACTTCCTGACTGTTAGAGCAGTATGACAATGGAACCAGTTACCTAGGGAGATTGTTTGCTCTCCCACACAAGAGGCCTTCAGGAGGCAGCTGGACAACCATCTGTCATGTATGCTTAAGGGTGGATTCCTGCACTGAGCGGGGAGTTGGACTCGATGGCCTTATAGGCCCCTTCCAACTCTACTAGTCTATGATTCTATGAAGAGCCACATGTCACTGTGACTTTAGGCAGGAACTAGCGAGTAGCCTCTGATCTGATACTCCTTCCTTTGATTAGGTTCTCGAGTTCTTCTCAGTGCAGTGTTCTAGGAACAGAAAGACATAGGGAAAGCTGTGGGGATAACAGACTTTGAACTGTGAAGGACCAAAATTCTATGATCATTCTGTAGTGACTTCCCTTCTGCCCAAGAATTTCCTTGCAATTTCCTTTGACTTGGTTCCTTTTGCCAGGGTCAAAGCATCTCTTGTCCAGCTCTCTTGCTGCCAGTGGGCAGCCTTTTCAGAGAGCTCCTTGGCTGCCACAATTGTCCAGCCTCCTCTCACATGTATATCCCCAGTTGCTGGAGCAGCTGCACTGTCTCTCCTCCTGTCTCACTTCTCTGGAGGTTATGCACCTTGCAGCTGTCTCTGCCATTTCTCTTTGATGCCACCCCAGTTACCAATCTCCCTATGTCTTTCTGTTCCCAGAAAACTATATTGAAAAGGACCTGAGTAGACTCTAGAACAGAGAATGAGGCAGGTTGATGGGAGAGAATCCTTGTGCAGTGACAAACATCTGTAAAGAAGATCACAGTGGTTACTTCCTCTCTCTGGCTGTGCCCTTCAGGATGTGACACATGGAGGATTTCCCAGCATCTGAACCAGCCATCTGATAATTCAATGTGAACATTTGCCTGATCTTCAGCTGTCTACAAAAATCTCCATCGCACAAACTCTAAGCATTTATTTTCCTTCGCAGAGTTGAGCACATGAAGTCCCAGAATGTGAATTAAAATGCTCCATGCTGAAGAAGAGATTTCTCTTTGAATAATCCAGAAAAGGTACATTAGTTTTCAGAAGAATTCAGGGTAAAAAACCTTTTCAGGACTAAGTTGAACTTGCAAGAAATTAAGACAATTTAATCATTCATGTAATTATGCACAAGAACAAGAACAACAACAAAAGTAGGGAATTAGCATTCCATCTAGTATAAATATTAACATTATACCTGGATCATACTTGCTAAGTACCGGTTTACCTGTAGTACTGCCACTGAATTTTCTGTAAAGGATTAGCTTGGATTCACGTGAAGAAGCAGGCATGCAGAGGAAGATCCATGAAAATAGAAATCACTGGTAGATGGGAGCAACCGTTCTTGTCATAACTTAGATGGAATAAGGCCATGATGGTGGGCACATGCATGGATAGAATAGCCATAAATCCGTAATGATGCTCTAAATGAAGGAGTTTTGTTTATTAATTAACCAGCATACCCATCTTGGACACCATAAAAACCCTTTTCAGATCTCCAAAGCTGTGTATTGTCAATCATGGAAGGGGGAGGGCAATCAGAGCCATTATTCTCATACCCTCCTTTCAGTGCTCTGTACGCAGAACCAATCAATGCCTGGAAGCTGAGGACAGGGGCAACAGTTAGAATGTGGCTTCCCCATCCAATGTGTGGAATATAATCCAGGGGTGTAGATCCTAAGGCTGGGGGGGATCTGGCTCACCTGGTGTCCCAATCTGTCTATCCAGGGTTGCCCAGATGCCCACACCCCTTTCCCACAACAACCATTGGGTAGTTTCCCATTTTCGGTGCCATTTTTGCCCCCATTCTGAAAGGTTGAAATGCCTCTCCTAAGGCTTAGTTACTGGCAGTAAGAGCTTTAAACCAAAATATGCTGGTATTTTTGGCTTCTCCCCTTTTGCCTTTGGCCCCACCCACCACTGGAATGCAGCCCCTGAAGACTTCTGCGGAATAGAGTGCAAACCTCAGGCTGAAAGAAGAAGAAGATGATGATGATGATGATGATGATGATGATGATGATGATAATCATAGAATCATAGAATAGCAGAGTTGGAAGGGGCCTACAAGGCCATCGAGTCCAACCCCCTGCTCAATGCAGGAATCCACCCTAAAGCATCCCCGACAGATGCTTGTCCAGCTGCCTCTTGGATGCCTCTAGTGTGGGAGTGCCCACAACCTCCCTAGGTAACTGATTCCATTGTCGCACTGCTCTAACAGTCAGGAAGTTTTTCCTGATGTCCAGTCGGAATCTGGCTTCCTTTAACTTGAGCCCATTATTCCGTGTCCTGCACTCTGGGAGGATCGAGAAGAGATCCTGGCCCTCCTCTGTGTGACAACCTTTTAAGTATTTGAAGAGTGCTATCATGTCTCCCCTCAATCTTCTCTTCTCCAGGCTAAACATGCCCAGTTCTTTCAGTCTCTCTTCATAGGGCTTTGTTTCCAGACCCCTGATCATCCTGGTTGCCCTCCTCTGGACACGCTCCAGCTTGTCTGCGTCCTTCTTGAATTGTGGAGCCCAGAACTGGACGCAATACTCTAGATGAGGCCTAACCAGGGCTGAATAGAGAGGAACCAGTACCTCACGTGATTTGGAAGCTATACTTCTATTAATGCAGCCCAAAATAGCATTTGCCTTTCTTGCAGCCATATCGCACTGTTGGCTCATATTCAGCTTGCAATCTACAACAATTCCAAGATCCTTCTCATTTGTAGTGTTGCTGAGCCAAGTATCCCCCATCTTGTAACTGTGCCTTTGGTTTCTATTTCCCAAATGTAGAACTTGGCATTTATCCCTATTAAATTTCATCCTGTTGTTTTAATAATAATAATATTTTATTAATAAAATATTAATAATAATATTTCTTACCCGCCTCTCCATTTTGATCGAGGCGGGGAACAACAGCAAGTATAAAATACTGATTAAAAACGTAGTATACATTGTTAAAACATCCTAAAAGCACGCTAAAATTCAACTGGATAGGCCTGCCAGAAGAGATCAGTCTTTACAGCTTTCTTAAATGCTGAAAGACTGTTAAGTTGACAAAAGATGTTCTGCACTCCCAATGTGAATGTGCATGGGGTTGAAGTTCTGAAAAAGGGAAAGGGTAGATAACTTTGCTAAATAAGAAACATTCATCACAGTTTATAATGAGGCCTAGTTTGATGCAGACAACCAGGCAACTTGCAATCCCAGCAGCAACAAAACCTTTCATTGAAATGAATTTGTCACTATAATATTTGAAACTAGAGCATTGAAATACAGCATGTCCCGAAAGCAATTTTCAGTAGAACATTGATTTCCTGTAGAGAATATACTACCTTGCCTTTAGATTTAGAGGATATATGTATTAAACACAGTGGCCTGGTTCAGACAACACGCTAAACCCTGCTGCTTAACCACAAAATGGTTAAGGGAATTAATGCATTCCCTTAACCATGTTCTGGTTAAGCAGCATGGTTTAGCATGTTGTCTGAACCAGGCCACTGTTGTGTGTGTTTATTAAGGCTCATTGGTAAGAAAACACATTCAATATTCTAAACGAGTAATTGGGGTGTGTGTGTCATTCTATCATTCAAAAAATAAAATAAAAATCACCAATCTCCCTGTAATTGATATGTTTCCGAAAGAAGTGTTCATTTTACATAACCTGAAATTTTCATGAAGATTGGGGAAAGACTGAGGGAAGGAGGGCAGTTTAAAGTAGAAAAGGGGGAAATCTATCTTACAGTGACTCCTGAATTTAGGCTGGCAATAGTTTTTGTGCAGGCCTGGTAAAGAGTTTAGAGCGAACCTAATTAAAATTCCAATGGTGTCCTCTTCATTTTACCGTATAGGTGATAGAATAGCTGTTCCTTTTTAAAAAATTCTATTTAGTTTTTTTAAAAAACAACAACACAGTTTATCCTTAGCCATGAGGTTTTAGGCTGGCAAGTAGAATTGGGGGTGATTGATAGGTCAAACAGGCATCTGTGCTCCTATAGATTGGAGAAATTTCACTGAAAAAGTTTGACTATCATTACTGGAGAGAAAAGTGTAGAAGAGATACTTAGAAGAGAAGTAAGAGGTAGTAGGTCTTGTGTACAGAAAGTCTCAGGTATTAATATGCTGACATATCCCTTTAAAATGGTACTTTTTATCATGTTGCTGCTGATATACTTGATCCCCCCCCCACAAAGAATTTGAATTCAGCCCTTGAAAATTGAGTTTGGAGCTCTTTGTGGTTCCTGTTAGAAAGTCTGTAACCCAAAAACTGTAATAATAGCATTTGTATAGGATATTGAAAAACCAGATGCTCTTCAGCCTGATCAAAATTAGGATGCAATGTGTTCCAGGAGGATTCCAGTAGGAATTGCTTTCCTTGCTCAGTTGATGAAAAATGCAGATTTCCTGGTCTGATGTTACTTTAGAAATGTTTCTGCTAATCCCCCTTTCTAAATCAGTAGAGCCCGTGCATCTGTCTGGTAGGTGCTTGCAGCATGAATGAGCGCTTGCCAGATGTTACACCAAGTATGAGGAACGCAAAATTTCTGAAGGAGAAACATCTGCTGTACACTTACAATTCTAAGATTTGTTCAAGACGTCTACCATGGAAGCGATCAAAACAGCGTTTACTAAGAAAGAGATGCCTTCCTCATCTCTGAAGTTGGGGAGGATCACCGAACAAAATGCTTTACAGAAGATGCGGGTTTTGAAGAGGAGTATATGATGGGTTTTACACATTGGAGCAAGCCCACACAACTTGCTTCCATCAAGCTAAATGCAGCCAACCATGCATTGCGACTATGGGTGGGTGAAAATTTCTTTTCAGTTCAGTTGTAATAAGAACTACCAACATTTTCAAAGTTCTGCATATTTAGGACAAAAACCCCTTAAGATTAAAATAATTTGTCCATCCAGGCCCAAGGCTTTGAGTGCTTAGCTCTTTAAAATTCTGGGTTTAAATAAGAGCTGTGAACAAATAACCTCTCAAAATTCTCCATTCTGTGTGTGGGCGGAGAAATTGGAAGGAAAATTTCATCGAATTTCTCTCCGGGGGGGTGGGGAAGGAGAAATTCTCCAACAATTTCTCACAAGTAAGGCTCATCATTGGCAGGAGTTGTAGCACAGCTTACTTCTCCTTCCCTAAGGGTTTGGGGGTGGGGTGGAGGAGGGAAAAAACCAAAACACAGCAGCAGTAACTGTGTTAGCAGTCTGGCCCCCATTTTACATTCTCCACAATGTCCCATACTTAGCAGGTATGCTTGTTCCAGAGCATTGAGGGGGAAGAGAGGGAAGGTGCCAGAGTGAAGTGTAGGAAGCTGAGGAAATTTAACTGAAGTGTGGGAAGCTGAGGAAGCTAAAAGGTGCCAGAGTGAAGATTGTACAACGAAAGACAGGGCACTTGTGCACGCTCTTCAGCCACCTCACAAGTAAGGTAAGCACAAGAACCCTGAACCAAAAACATGAGAATTTCTCCAAAATATCTTCTCCTTTGAATTTCTTTTTGAGAGCAATTTCTTTCTTTCTTATTATTGAATGAGAATAGTTGAAAAACTAATGTTGGAGAAATTATCAGCACAGCGCTAGTTTAAATCCCTGTGTATTCAACCATATTGGTGCTTCATTAGGGTTACCACCTCTTTTTTTTCCTGACATGGCTCCTCAGCTTTAACAGCTATATGGCAGGCAGGTTATTACCACTATGGTCATCTTCACACTAGTAATAACTGTCTCTATTGGATTTGGTCAGTGCAAATGGATGAGAATTTCAGTTCAGCTCTCTCTCTCTCTCTCTCTCTCTCTCAAAGTTTGGGAGAAATAGAACTAGAGATTTTACAAATCCAAACACAGGGGGGGGGGGAAATGATGGGCAGATTTGCCCATCTCTAAGTGTGACTTACCAAAAATCTGACAGTCTGCCCCCCAGCAGTCCTAGGCTAGCAGCAAAAAGAGGGGATTTACTGAGCCCCTGATCATAGAATCATAGAATCATAGAATAGCAGAGTTGGAAGGGGCCTACAAGGCCATCGAGTCCAACCCCCTGCTCAATGATACATGGCTGGTGGGGCAACATTCAGCTTGACGACCCACATGTTGAGCAGGCCTGCAGCAAGAGCCATCATGTGGAAACTTCTCTAGATTGCTCCAATTAGCACTGGGTGAGCCATTTGTGTTCGGCTGCTCACTGTGTGGGTTGGCCAGTTTTCACCACAATTTATGGCAAAACAACATAAAGCAAGTTTTGTGATGGTGTGCTATACTTTATTTATTTATTTATTTATTTATTTATTTATTTTATTTATTACATTTTTATACCGCCCAATAGCCGAAGCTCTCTGGGCGGTTCACAAAAATTAAAACCACAAAAAACATCCAACAGGTTAAAAACACAATTACGAAATACAGTATAAAAAGCACAACCAGGATAAAACCACACAGCAAAGTTGATTATAAGATTAAAATACAGATTTAAAACAGTAAAAATTAAATTTAAGTTAAAATTAAGTGTTAAAATACTGAGTGAATAAAAAGGTCTTCAGCTGGCGACGAAAAGAGTACAGTGTAGGCGCCAGGCGGACCTCTCTGGGGAGCTCGTTCCACAACTGGGGTGCCACAGCGGAGAAAGCCCTCCTCCTAGTAGCCACCTGCCTCACTTCCTTTGGCAGGGGCTCACGGAGAAGGGCCCCTGTAGATGATCTTAAGGTCCGGGTAGGTACATATGGGAGGAGGCGTTCCTTCAGATAACCTGGCCCCAAACCATTTAGGGCTTTAAATGTCAATACCAGCACTTTGAATTGGGCCCGGATCTGGACTGGCAGCCAATGAAGCTGGAAAAGGACTGGCGTAATGTGATCTCGTCAGCCAGTCCCTGTTAGTAAACGGGCTGCCCTATTTTGTACCAGCTGAAGCTTCCGGACCGTTTTCAAAGGCAGCCCCACGTATAACGTATTACAGTAATCCAAACGAGAGGTTATCAGAGCATGGATAACTGTAGCTAGGCTATCACTGTCCAGATAAGGGCGCAGTTGGTATATCAACCTAAGCTGATAAAAGGTGCTCTTTGCCACTGAGTTCACCTGTGCCTCAAGTGACAGTTCTGGATCCAAGAGCACCCCCAAACTACGGACCCGATCCTTTAGGGAGAGTGCAACCCCGTCCAGGACAGGGCAAACATCACCTCGCTGGACAGATGAACCACCCGCTAACAGTACCTCCGTCTTGTCTGGATTGAGTCTCAGTTTGTTAGCCCTCATCCAGTCCATTACCGTGCCCAGGCACTGGTTCAGAACAGTCACTGCCTCACCTGGGTTTGATGAAAAGGAGAGGTAGAGCTGGGTATCATCCGCATATTGATGACACCTCAGTCCACATCTCCGGATAACCTCCCCCAGCGGCTTCATGTATATGTTAAACAGCATAGGGGATAAGATAGAGCCCTGCGGAACCCCATGGCTTAGGTGCCACGGCACAGAGCAATAATCCCCCAGCACCACCTTCTGGAATCGGCCATCCAAGTAGGAGCGGAACCACTGCAATGCAGTACCTCCAACTCCCAGCTCAGACAACCTATCCAGAAGGATACCATGGTCGATGGTATCGAAGGCCGCTGAGAGGTCCAGGAGAATCAACAGGGTTGCACTCCCCCTGTCTCTCTCCCGACAGAGGTCATCCCACAGGGCGACCAAGGCAGTTTCCGTTCCAAAACCAGGCCTGAAACCCGATTGAAATGGATCTAGATAATCCGTTTCATTCAAGAGTGCCTGGAGTTGTCCTGCAACCACCCGCTCAAGCACCTTGCCCAGGAAAGGGATATTAGCCACCGGCCTGTAGTTGTTAACATCCTCTGGGTCCAGATTAGGCTTCTTCAGGAGTGGTCTAATTACCGCCTCTTTTAAAGAGGCCGGCACCACTCCCTCTCTCAAGGAGGCATTTACAACCTCCTGGACCCAGCCGGCAATCCCCTCCTTAGCACACAGGTGGTCGACCGGACTTGGCCAAGCACCTTGTCCACATCCTCGGGCCTCAATAACTGAAACTCATCCAATAAAACTGAAGCGGACGGCGCTCTGAACGCCTCTACTAGTGGAGCTGCATTAAGTGTGGTGTCCAATTCATGACGAATCTGAGCGACTTTATCTTCAAAGTGCCGTGCAAACTCGTCACAGCGTGCTACCGAGGGTTCCACCATCTCTCGCCCTGGCCCAGAGTGTAACAGGCCGCGAACCACCCGGAAAAGCTCCGCTGGACGACACGGAGAAGACGCAATGCTGGTGGAAAAGAACTGCCTCTTTGCCACCCTCACCGCCACAGAGTAGGCTCAATATTGAGCTCTAACCCGTATTCGATCAGACCCAGCACGAGTTTTCCTCCACCTGCGTTCTAGCCGTCTCCCCTCTTGCTTCATCGCCCTCAGCTCAGGTGTATACCAAGGAGCTGACCTGCCTCTGCTCAGAGGGAGAGGACGCTTGGGTGTGATTGTGTCAACCGCCCGAGTCATCTCTGCATTCCACAGAGCGACCTGGGCTTCGACAGGAGCACCGGCCATATCAACAGGAAAATCCCCCAGAGCCCTCTGGAATCCATCGGAGTCCATTAGCCTCCGGGGGCGGACCATTTTAATAGGCCCCCCACCCTTGCAGAGGGGAAAGGCCGCCGAGAGTCTAAACCTCAGTAGGAAGTGATCCGACCATGACAAGGGGGTAGATGTTAGTTCCCCCACTTCCAGATCACCATCCTCCTGCCCAGTCGAGAAAACCAGATCAAGCGTGTGTCCCTTTGCATGTGTTGGGCCGATGACATGTTGAGACAGCCCCATGGTTGTCATGGCAGCCATGAAGTCCTGAGCCGCTCCGGATACAGCAGCCTCGGCATGGAAGTTGAGATCCCCCAGAACCACCATCCTGGGGGTCCTCAACACCAGGTCCGAGACAACCTCCGTCAGCTCAGGCAAGGAGACTGTGGGGCAGCGGGGTGGACAGTACACCAGCAGAATCCCTAATCTGTCTCGAGTACCCAACACACAGTACAAACACTCCAGACCAGCACTCGACTGAACAGGAAGCCTAGAGAGGGAGATTGTATTCCTATAGACCACGGCAACCCCCCCTCCCCGGCCCTCGAGTCTGTGCTGGTGCTGCACTGAGTACCCAGGAGGGCAGAGCTGGGTGAGAGCAACCCCTCCCAGTTCACCCACCCAGGTCTCAGTGATACATGGTCTTTGTGGTGAGCCACTCTATTATTTATTTATTTATTTATATCCTGCCTTTTTCCTAATACTTGGACTCAAGGCAGCCTTACAAATCAAAACACAATTAGGTTACCATCCAGTGACTATCACCATGTGGGTGGTTTGCAGCAGCAGCTTCTGTTTGGCAGTTGTAGGTGTGAAAAATTGCCCTCAAGGAAAGATGGAAGGGATTCGCCTGAGTCACAGGTAGCCAGATGGAAGAGAAAAGTGAACAAAACAGGATGAAGTAAAGTGCTTAGCATGCTCCCTTTAGCAGAACAGGGTCAAAATGTCTAATTATGATTCCATTGCTGCATAACTGGAAAATACAGTTAACAAAACATGTTTTTAAATGGTTGCTATGATTTTGGAGGGAGCTTTCCAAAAGTAATTCAAGTGACTGCGTTTGATCGGGACAATCCAAGGTTGTATCTGCTTGCCTACCTACTACAGAAGTCTATGTTGGAACCCAGCAGTATCTGGCATGCCTAAATGGAAATTGTCCACTGAGACAGAAGCCCCCTTCATGCATTAGTTGTGTGAAGATGGCTGCACGACTGTGCCAGTAACCCTTACCGCAAGGTTGTGTTCCCCCCACCCCAGCCTCAATGACTAGACATTAACTGTGATTGAAGCCTACACGTGTTAAATTCCCAGGAACTGTAACTCTGCACAATCAGGGTTCCATCTCCTTGGAAGCCAATAGGTGTAAAGGCTGTACAATCCGCCCTGCACACTCAGGTCCTCCAGGAAGAATTTACTCCAGCCAACAAAACAAGGTTGACAACTATTACCCAGAGGATCTTTTCTTCTGCCACTCCCAGTTTGTGGAATGACTCGCCGGGAGAGATTCGTCAACTTAACAGTCTTCCAGAATTTAAGAAAGCCATAAAGACTGATCTCTTCTGGCAAGCCTACCCAGTTGAATTTTAAGATGCCTTTTTTAATGGTGTGCTGCTTTTAATGATGCACTGGTTTTAAACGTTTGAATTAGTTGTATGTATTTTATGGTGTTTTTATTTGTGTTGTACCCTGCCTCGTTCCAGAGGGAGAGGCAGGTAATAAATATATTATTATTATTATTATTATTATTAATAATAATTATTATTATTAAAGTGCAAGTACATTTTAAGGTGATGAAATGATATGAAACCGTTCTCTGTATCATTGGTATCTCACAGCAATTTCAAACATGCATTGTCTTTTCAGCAAAAAAGAGATATTGTGGAGCTGGAAAAGGTGCAGAAAAGAGAAACCAAAATGACCAAGCAGCTAGAACAATGTTTTGTGCAGTTAGCTTAGAAAAAAAGAAAGGGATTCATGATAGAGGTGTAAAAATTATGAATGGTATGGAGAAAGTGAATTGGGAGTTACGCACAGTTCTGGTCACCACACCTAAAAAAGGATATTATAGAGCTGGGAAAAGTGCAGAAAAGGGCAACTAAAATGATTAAGGGGCTGGAGCATCTCCCCTATGAGGGAAGGTTGCATCAACTGGGACCGTTTAGCTTGGGAAAAAAGAAGGCTAAGGGGAGACATGAAAGAGGTGTACAAAATTATACATGGTATGGAGAATGTGGATAGGGAGACATTTTTCTCCCTCTCTCAAAATACTAGAACCCGGGGTTATCCCATGAAGCTGATTGGTGGGATATCCAGGACAAATAAAAGGAAGTACTTCTTCACACAATGCATAGTTAAATTACGGAATTCACTACCACAAGATGTAGTGATGGCTACCAATTTGGATGGCTTTAAAAGGGGGTTGGATAAATTCCTGGAGGCGAAGGCTATCAATAGCTACTAGCCCTGATGGTTGTGTGCTATCTCCAGTATTCAAGGCAGTAAGCTTGTGTGCACCAACCTACAGGTGGGAGGGTGCAGTTGCACCATGTCCTGCCTTGTTGGTCCCTGGCCGATGGCTGGTTGACCACTGTGTGAACAGAGTGCTGGACTAGATGGACCCTCGGTCTGATCCAGCATGGCTCTTCTTATGTTCTTATGTTTTCTCCCTCTCTCACAATACTAGAAGAACCTGGGTCATTCCATGAAGCTGATTGGTGTGAGATTTAGGAAAGATAAAATACTTCTTCACACTACACATAGCTAGATTATAAAATTTGCTACCAGAAGATGGCCATCAACTTTAAGAGGAAATTAGGCAAATTCATGGAGGATAAGGCTATTAATAGCTACTCAGCATTGTGGCTATATATTTTCTCCAGCTTCTTTCTTTTTTCCTAAGCATTTTGGGTTTTGCAAGGAGCAACAATAGCAACTGCTTTGGCAATGTGGCCACCATTTTGTATCTTCCACAATTATTATTATTATTATTATTATTATTATTATTATTATTATTAATTTATTTATTTATTTATATAGCACCATCAATGTACATGGTGCTGTACAGAGTAAAACAGTAAATAGCAAGACCCTGCTGCATAGGCTTACATTCTAATAAAATCATAATAAAACAATAAGGAGGGGAAGAGAATGCAAACAGGCACAGGGTAGGGTAAACAGGCACTGGGTAGGGTAAAACTAACAGTATAAAGTCAGAACAAAATCAAGTTTTAAAAGCTTTAGGAAAAAGAAAAGTTTTTAGCTGAGCTTTAAAAGCTGCGGTTGAACTTGTAGGCCAGATCTACTACAAGCAGGATATTACACTATGAAAACGGTATGAAAGCAGTATATAGGAGGCAGGAGCCACACTACTGCTTTATAGCAGAATTGTTGGAGCCCATGACACTTTCATAACATTTTCATAGTGCTATATCCTGCTTGGTGTGGCTCCTGCCTGTTATATACCACTTTCATATCACTTTCATAGTGTTATATC
This sequence comes from Elgaria multicarinata webbii, assembly GCF_023053635.1. Lineage (NCBI taxonomy): Eukaryota > Metazoa > Chordata > Lepidosauria > Squamata > Anguidae > Elgaria > Elgaria multicarinata. The sequence goes on along the minus strand of NC_086177.1, from coordinate 81,876,989 downwards.
CTGCTTGGTGTAGATCTGGCCATAGTGTCATTCCAGGAAATAGGCAGAAAATTGTGGAGGAAATTCGGAAAACAGTCTGAAAAGTGCCCTTCTAATTCTAGAAGGTAAGAAAAAGAAACATCTCAGAACTTTTCTCAGAGCAATGTCTTTAGGAATTTTTTTATCTCTTGTTATTCTTCACAATTCAGTTCCTTCCTCAGAATCTCTCAATATTAAATTCCTGAGGGATGATTGTGGATACAACTTGCTCTAGTGCAGGTGCATATAATAGCTCTCTTTCCCTACAAGCCCTGTAACCAATGTCAGGAGTTGGGAAGAGATGGAGCTAGTGTTATGCTGAAGTCTGTCTTTCAATATCCTGAAAGTTTTCTTCTCCCACAATGAGGCTTCCATTTTTCTGCCTCATTCTCAGGACACCTTACAATTCCTTTTGGTGATGTTTTTGAACTTGCTTTGTCATTGCAAGATGGCCGAGGGTGTTGCCCTTCCATTTCTATTTCACATCTTACCATCACTCTGCAGTCTCCTCACACTTCCTGATCTAGAATACCTCAAGGCGGAGTAGTAACATCAAGGAATATTCGCCTGGGCTTTAACTGAAGTGCAGGATGCTAGACAGCCTGCAGGCCACTGGAGAGATGGTTGTACAATGAAATACAGTCCTCCCTGGCCATCTCATAATTAAGATATGACATTTTCTGCACAGCATTAGTTAAAACATAATGGCCAGATCTAGAGAAAGTTAGTTGCACCTACTGGATGTTCTGATGAAATCAGTGGGAAAACCAACTTGCAACTAACTTACATCCCATTGATTTCAGCAGGATTATAGACACAACAATATCCGCATGTTGGAATCCCATGCTGCAGGAAAATGTAGATGAATTAGGTAACCACATAGGTGGGACAATTCACATGATTCTTTCCCACATTATCGGCACCTTTCCTCTAGTTTAGGGATAGCAACCTTGTGGTCGTTGAGATGTTTTGGTTTACAGTTCCCATCAATTTTACCTAGCATAGCCAATGGTGAGGGATGACAGATGATGGGAATTGTAGGCCAAAACATTTAGTGGGTCACATGTTGCCCACAAAGTGGAACACAAATTGTATGGGAAAGACCCACACAATTGGCCCCCATCATGCAGTTGCTTAATTCACTTACATACTTGCTGGTGGTGTAGGATCACACCACTAGGCAATGACTTCTATGGTGTGTGGGTGTATGCATGCATGAACATTAATTAAATAAACCCATGAATTGGGTAGTCTACAATGTTGTTAACGTATTTTACAGTGCCAACTCAAGTAGAAATACTAGTACGATATGGAACATATTCATTATTTTGCTTACTGGTTCTATGATTTTAATTCAATTGTCTCATATTGCTGGAGGGCATCTGAAGTTCACCTATAGCTGCATGGCCAGAAGCAGGAAAAGAAGACACACAAGTGGCTGACTTTGTTTGCTGCTGTTTTGAATGCATGAACTGCCTTATTTATAAAAGTAAACAAACAAGGTTGTGCTTGCTTTAAATTTTGAATGGAGACACAAGCTGACCGAGAATTTACAAATTTTTAAGGCTGTCTGTTTGTAATGAGAACAAGGGCCACCCTTTGGAGATCACTCTGAGAGAAAACTCCAGTCATTGCATGAAGTTGATCACATGACTTAGAATGGCTTTTGCAGAACTTTCAGAAGTGCACAGTGCAAACATTTAATGCCTCATCCTGCCCATGGGAGGATCCAGAAACCATTTCCTTCTGTGACTAAAGGGATTTCTGGGTTCTCAGATAGAAGAGTGAGAAGGTTTAAAACTGTGCATAAGCCCTAATGGGACAGGATGGCTTTTCCAGCATTAAACTCTATCCTGTATTATTAAATTAACTTTGCTTTGCTTTGAGGAGCAAGGGCCCATTGCCAGAAAAAATAAAACAATGTGTATGCTAGGGTTATTGGCTGACTGGAAAATCTCTCGATCTTCAGCAAAAGTCTGCCATCTTTCATTTTAAGGCATGTGGAAATATAATTAGGCTGGATTTCTCATTAATAATGGAGTATTTGAAATGCGAGAAAATGAGGCCACCTTCAAGTTGTTATAGTACAACAGGCATAATTTGAAAATTGATGTATTTGTCTCCACAAAAAATGTAATAGAAAGAAGAGAGGAAGAAAGAGATCCAAGAGTGAGGTAAAACAATTTGGATTAAATGGACTCCAACTGTTAGGCGTATTAGCTAGTCTGTGTTAGAATTATATCTGCCCCCTCCCAGCATTCCTTTAAAATATAGAATTCTGTGGCTAAACTACCACAAATTGTATGGACTGATCGTTCTGGCCATGGTTGGTCAGCAAAGTCCACTTTCGCTAAGGTGTTCCTTGGATTTAAACCAATTCAAGACAGACAACAACTTGGCTAGATTGTGAATTGGGCTGTTCACAACAAAAGAGGCAAAATTTAATCCCAATAATGCCTTGATTTAATTTATTTATTTATTTATTTTTATTACATTTATATACTGCCCCATAGCAGAAGCTCTCTGGGCGGTTTACAAAAGTTAAAAACAGTGAACATTAAAAACAAATATACAAAATTTTAAACCATCAAAAGCATAAAAACAACAATATCCTTTAGGAAAGCTCTGGTTAACATCAATAAATGTTTTAAAGTCATTTTATTCAAGTTGTATTTTGATGTGATATTACAAATAAATTTCTAATAAAAATGATCAATGGATCAAAGGAGATTTTCCTGTACTATTTCTAAAACAATTTTTGGTGTATACTTTGTTTAGAAGTGTATTTATCTGCAATAGGGAGCAAAAGTACTTATCTGCTAAAGAAAGTACTTATCTGCTAAAGTACTGAACTGTACACAGGTACCTCAAACAAAGCAAAGTCATTGCAACCATCTTGCGCATCCCAGCCTCACTTCGGAGAAAAAAAGTCAGGGTAAGTGCCTGCCTTTTTTCTCTGCAGCTTTGACGGAAAGCCACAGGGTGTGCATGTGTGATTGCATCATTTAAAAGCTGCCATGCCCCCATCCCCAAGGCTTTCTGAGCGATTAGACAGCCCCATTGAGTTAAGTTGGCAGAAGCTTTGAGGTGGAATTCAAAGAACTTTGTTAAGCCCTCCCACCGCCACCCCTCCCACGTACAGAAGCAGATTGTACTGTCAGCTGAAGGATGGCCAGACAGCCTTCTCTACCAATTCTGAGGGCAGCAGGCTAGTGCAGAGAGGAGGCCATGCAGCGCATACAGCTCTGCCGTCTAAAACCTCACTGCTGCTTGCTCACCATCATGCCCGGTCCCTGCTTAAACAAACTCTACCTTGCAGCAGTGGCAGCATGTGTCACATGAGCAGGGCGATCCCTGGGCACTCACGGCCTGGGCTGGAGGCCTCTGTCTTTGCAAGCAAGCATTGCTGCTGCCAGGCCACCAGTACAGAAGGATGGGAGCAGCTGGGGGCTCAGGACAGCTGGTCGTTTGGCAGTGTTTTTACTGGAGCTGGTGTGGACCACAGAAGAGGCCAGCAGGGCCCCATGTTGGCCACCCCTGGTCTAAAGCCTGGAAACATTGCTCTTTCATATTCACTGTATCCTGTAGTACAGAATGCTTGGAGGGAAGCTATGGCCTCAGCTAGACCTAAGGTTTATCCTGGGATCATCCAGTGTTCAACCCTGCCTGAGCACTGGATCCCCTGTGTGTCACCTAGATGAACAGGTTTGACCCCTGGACGATTCATGGATAAACCTTAGGTCTAGCTATGGTCTATGTGTGCCATGCTTCTATGTGAACAAGGAACCTATATATCTTCAAGTTGTACACGCATAGTCTCTCCATGTATTTTGGAAACCTGGGTCCACAATTCTGTAGAGAGAGTCAACACACATGCAGCTTGAATGCTCATAGACCCAGTTGACATAGGAATACCAAAACCATGGAGGCTGGGGATGAGCACAGTAAGTACAATCCTGCTCCCAGCATGCATTTATTGATCTTCAGCTATCAACAGTGTGCAAAGGGCTGTTCCTCATTTTGCATTTCAAAACCACAGAGGTTGAATCTTTGAAGGCTGGTAAGTATTTGGCTTACATCTTTTGTCTCTTGATTGTGCAAGTTGGCCTTCTGAATGACAGAAGGACAAAGGGTTCATCACTGATGAGAAGTTGCAGACGCAGACAATCTTTAAGGGCCTTTTCTCCAAACTCAGAAGAAGCGTCTCTGCATGCCATGGCTCTATGATGTTTTCTGTCCCACAAAAGGGGCTGCTTGATTGCTCTATTCAATTTGGAGTATGTGGCGCCATCATTTGTCATTTGCTGTCCGTGAAGAAAGCTTTCAAATGTGGAATGAGACAAGGTCTGTGGACTTGAAAATTCCATAGAAAAATCCACTATGGTTCAGTGATTGTAGATTTCTTTGAGGGGACTCAAAGCCTAGTACTAGTATTCTCCCGTTGTTTAATCAAGGAGAAGAGCCCAGTGTTGATTTCTTGTATTTAAGGAAGAGGGACTTTTTGCTTTTCCAGCTGCTGGAGCTGCTGGGATTCTTTCATGCCAAGTCAGCAGGCCTGCAAGCAGTGCATCTTCTGAGTCCCTGACAGAAAGCCCTGCTTATTGCCCTGCTGACTCAGCACTGTGGGCTACAGATGTTTCAGAAGTAGAAGGAATTTGTCATGTTGTTGGCAGGTCAGGGGATTCAGATTAAAGTGTTCCTTGGATCAGAAAAAATGAAAGCAAGTGACTCATTTAGGCGAAAAAGACGTGTGTGGCTTCCCCTCCTTTCTGGTTGCTGTTTCCTTGTCCTCACTTAGGTGGCTTGGTATTTCTGTAATTGATCCATTACATTAGAAACATGCAGTAGGGCCATCACATCTAAACGTACCTGGCTGGAAAGGGGGACATAGTATATCAATAGAAATCTTTGGAAAGTAGCAATTCCTCTCTCTCTCCCTCTTCTCTTAGGGGTTGTGTGTACAACAGCAGGGTGGGATCTACACTAATGGTTTAAAATGTTAAGGAAGGGTTGCTATAACTTATTGGGTCACATGACGCTATGTTTGTAACATTTTATCATCAATGTATTTTCCTTCTTTTGTTGTATTTTCCTGTTGTTATGTTTAAATAGCGTTTGGGTGCAACATTTGTGACCAATTTTATATATAGTAAAATGCTTTCATTTGGTGAGAGTTAGGAAAGTTTGAAAGGGTTTACAAAGATTGTTTGTTCAGTATGGAACCTGTTGTTGTTGTTTTAAATCGTTTGAAGTATCCTAATGGAAACTGCATACTGATAGAGTAATATATTGCATTTCACTTTGTTGTAGTGTATGTTTTTTATTGCATGCTGCTAACTGTGGATGCTAAATACACTCTAGAAGTGATTGATTTATATTAAGTACAGTTTTGTAGTGATGTCACCATACATTAAGCCACTTTGATACAATGAAAGAATATTAATGGCTGACCTATAAAAAAAGGTACTTGAACAAAATTCTGATGAAGCTCATTTATGACAAAACAGAGCAGCTATTTCAGAAAAGGAAGACCGGTACAGTCTGTAACCAATAAGGCACTGTAAAATGGATTAAGCTGCAAACAGTAAAGTTGATTCTATGTAGCCTCGCTTCATATACCATAAAAAAGCACTATATTGTCAGTAATAAGTGAAGAATTAACTATGTTATGTCAGGGGTGCACAACCTTAATGGCTTTGAGGGACACATCAGATGGCACCAGGGGGCTGCTCAGGCTCATGAGTGTGTACATATACACCCACACATCTCTCATCAGAGACAAGGGAAGGATTTATCTTGCTAGCTGTGGCACTAGCAAGAGAATCCCTTTCTTATTTCTGGTCTCTTTACTAAGCAGAGTCCTTCCTAGCTGCCTGATCTGAAAAAGCCCCATGGGGAGGAGTTACCTCATGACATCTTCCTCTGGGCTTTAGTTCAAGTGCAGGACGCCAGCAAGGATGCAGACTGCTGGAAAAATGATTGAACACTGAAAGACAGGACACACACACACACTCTTTGGCCACTTCATAACTAAGGTAAGCATAAGGACTCCACCCATGAGAATTTCTCTGAAATGTTCTCCTCCTGGGAACATTTTTTTTCAAAAGCATTTCTATTCTATCAAATGGAATGGGAATGGTTAAAAAATGTGGAAGAAATTTTCCATAATGTACTAAATGAAGTGAATGGGCATTCTACTCATATCTGAGCACTACCAGCAAATTGATTACTCAGCATGCATGGCCTGAAGACTGAAGACTATGGAGAAATGGTGAAAGCCAAGGCAACGTTTTTCCTTGCACTAAAGTGTCACACATTATAGATATTATTGGTGGTTCTCAGAGAATAAATGCTATTTCTGCTATAAGTACTTCAATTTGAGGGTTTAGAACCTCTCTTTGAGTTTAATATCCTTCTAATCCAATATAATCAGATCATTTGCGCCATTAACATAAGAAATGAAAATACACAAATATTGGTTAAGACTGGTTTCACTCTGTGTAACATATAACATTCTCAAAATACTTGAAGAACTTTTAACTCACTGTCCTTTAAACTCACATACTCTCATAGCTTTGGGCATGATAATGAATAGCACGATTATTTAACTAAATTAAGCACCAAGCACGGCAGCATTTACTGGAGCTGGAACACAACAATTTCCAGGGCAATTGTGAAAGATTTCATTTTCTGCAGGTGCACCAAATTACATCCAGAAACCTGGCATAAACTTGATTTATGGTAAAAGATTTCAAGCTTTTTAACCGAACTAAAAGATTTTTTTCATCTGTCCCTAATCGAGGACTGACGTCAGAAATTAAGTTAAAACAGTGATGAGGCAAAACTAGGCCCAGTAGCCTGGGGACACTGTGGCGAAGATAGTATCTTAACATTTTGCCTTGAGTACCAGAATGCTTAAGGCTGACTGCACCATTGATGATCCAAATTGGGGGGGGGGAGGTTTGGTTCTCCCTAGAGGCTTTAGCAATAATATGCTCTAAGTTATTTCTCCTGATTTTCTTTTTCAGCCTTAGATGATTCTATTGAATATTTTCAGGGCAATAGCTAAGTGGACCATGAAATTGCCACTATAATGTATGGTTTAGAAGCAAAGAATATTGGCATGCTTCCAAGACACAGTTGTTGAAAGACAGATATTTTATGCTCTCACCAAGGGGGTTGTGAAAGTGGGCCTATGTATTGAAGTGGATATAAAGAGCAAGATCGTGAAAGGAAAATACTGGGTAGGGAACAAATCCTGTCTGGAAGGTGGCGTGTCAATTGAGACAAAAAATGTTTACAATTTCTTCGCAAGTAGGGTCGCCATCCTCTTGTGAACCATGAGCCAATCTTTACAGGAGATCATGAAGCCATAAGGAAAGGTGACCCTTAAAGGGAAACACTTGAAGAGGTGAGAAGGGAATCTAAATCAGTCAGCCATGCACATCTACTGGACTGCTGAAGTCAGTAAGTAAGGCTGACATGACGAGTGAAGAGATAGCTACCAAGCAACATCTATGTGTATCTCACACTGATGTGAAAGTGGATAATATATCCATACGGCTGCCACAATGCTTCATTGTGCTCTTGATTGACTGCCTGGATCTCTAACTATTTTGATTTGCCTCTTATCACTTCTATACCATTCGAGCATGACTGCCAGTGAGAGATGGATTATTGTTTGTTTTTAAAGCCAAGCTAATCATTTGTGGCAATAGGAGATCAAGAATGCAAATAAGCAGAACTTTGGATACTTGGCCTGAAGTTTTCTCAGTTCCGACAAAAAGCACCACTATGGAATAAAACCAGACTTCTGTCCACCCTCAAAAAGCTCAGCAGTCTAAGTCAGCATATCCCATGATGCAATGTAATAGTGAAAGCAGTGGAGGGAAAGTAAAGGGGAAAGCTAATTGCATGATGGCTCCCTGCTGTGGTTGCCCAGGGTGACTCCAGGGTCAGACAAAGTCCAAGACTACACTGTTTTCAGCATTTTGCATATGCAGAAATAATTTAAAAACATTGTGATAGACTAAAAAATTTTTCCCCAAATCGGGACAAGCCCTTGTCGAAAGGCTTTAGTGAATAACATCAACACGAACAACTTGCAGTGAATTACGGAGGGAAATGGTGGTCTTCCAATACATAAATGGAAGCTAGATATACAAATCCAGGTTTAATACTTCAGTTATCTGTGGATTTGCCTTTCTTCATCCATAATTGGCAAATATATCTGCAACTAACCCTCCTCCTATGGAATTTCCTGCCTCTGGAGGTCAGGCAGGCACCAACTTTGTATTCCTTTCGGCGCCTCCTGAAAATGTCATTATTCCAGGAAGCCTTTCCTTAATGACCAGCCACAGTTCACTGTACAATTTGCTTCTTTTAAAATCTATTTTAAAGTGTTTATTCTGTTTTTATTTTATCTTGTACACCGTTCGGAAATTTTCAATTGGGAGTGGTATATAAATATTGTATATAAATAAATCCGTGACTGAATTGACATCTTTGTATTCATTACAAGGTGTCCTTCATTTTAGCAGAGATATAGCAGGGAAGAAAACTCACCCACTTCAAGACTAAAAACAACAACAACAAATGAACAACTTCTCTGAACAATGAAAGTGGAACTGTGGGATTGGATGTGACTATTACCCAAGCTTTCCACAGTGGCCAACCAGATGCTTCTAGGAAATGCAGAAGTAGGAAATGCTGAAGGCAATTGCCCTTTCCCAATGTTGCTCCCCCAGCAGCTTTCAGAGGCCTTCTACTTGAACATGGAGGCTCCGTATAGCCATAGTTCCCAATACAAAGCTAAGAGGAGACCTGATGGAGATGAACAAAATTATGCATGGTGTAGAGAATGTGGATAGGGAGGCATTCCACCCCCCCTATAATATTAGAACCCAGGGTCATCCCATGAAGCTAACTGGTGGGAGGTTTAGGACTTTTTCATACAGTGCATAGTTAAACTATGGAATTCGCTACCACAAGATATGATGATGGCCACCAATTTGGACGGCTTTAAAGGGGGTAAAATACATTCTTGGAGGAGAAGGCTATCAGTGGCTACTAGTCATTATGTCTTTGTGCTGCCTCCAGAGGCAGTAGGCCTGTGTACACCAATTGGTGGAGAACATGGGTGGGAGGGTGCTCTTGCACCGTGTCCTGCTTTGTTGGTCTCTGGTCAACAGCTGGTTGGCCATTGTTTGAACAGAATGCTGGACTAGATGGATCCTTGGTCTGATCCACCATGGCTCTTTTTATGTTCTTTCTAATAGTCTTTGATAGACCAGTCCTCCATGAATTTGTCTAATTACCTTTGCTAAACTCATCAAATTGTGTTTTATTTTATCTGTCCTGAATCTTGCTAATGAATTTCATTGGATGACCAAACATTCTATGAAAGAGGGAGAAACAGATGTCTCTATCCACTTGCTGCACACTATGCCTCATTTTATAAGCATGGCTGTCTCAGGCAGCAGTTGCTGGGGTGTGTGGGGAGCAATGGAGGCAGCCCAGCCATCTGTTCTGCTCTGGTGGAGGACAGATATGTGTGTGCCACACAGATTGCCTTTTACACCCTGCCTTTGATACCCTATAGAGAAATGCTGGGCAAGGCAGATACAGGTGTGGCTGTAGCCACCTTCTTTTTTTATCTCCAATGCCTCTGCATCCTGAACCCAACCAATCTGTACTTCTGGGGGGGGGGGGCAGAGGCCATGAGGAGAAGGAAGAAGCCAGCCCATGGGACATCACTTCAATCCTGGAGCCAGTCCTGGAAGTAAGATTCAACTGTCAGTCCGGTCAATTTCAGTATGTGGAATGAGGAAGTGCCGTCTTGTCTGCCACCGGCAGCAAAATACCATGGGTCAGCCTTACTGCGCCCCTTGGTTGTTTCTTTTTCTAATGCTCTTCAAATGCTTTTTGCTTCACATCCTCCCTCATCATAGACAAGGTATTCTAATTACTTGGTCATTTTGTTTTTCTCTTTTCTACATTTTTTCCAGCACTAGCCTATCCCTTTTGAGATGGGGCAACCATAACTGTGGTCCTCCAGATGTTCTTGAATTGTAACTCCCATCAGCCGTAGACAGGATAGACAATGGAGAGTGATAATGGAGTTGTCATCCAACAAGTTGCCCACCCTTGCTGTACACACCATTCCACCTGTGGCTGCACCATAGATTTGTATAAAGGCATTGCAATATTAGAATATTAATTGGGCTGTCTCACAGTTGCAAGGATAATGGCTGCCCATTATTATGGGAGCAGATGAGAAAGTACATGTATCCTTTTCAGTATGTGATGGAAGTAACTTCTAATTTTAATTGGGGGTGGGGGAACCATCTGCTGCCAGTATCAAAATATGGGAAATGCTGGTATAGAAATTGAATTTGTTGCTAGAGTTTTTAACCTACATTTTTCATTCTAAGTAAGAAAATGCTGCAATTAGAGCTGGAAGGAGTGTGAATACTCCCTGTCAAAACAACAACAATAAAGACATGATAGCAAATTTAACAAACAATACTCCTGCCCTAGACTCTTTTCTCAACTCCTCCATTCAGTAAGAAGACAGTTTCTGCAGCCTGAGAATTGTTATTATCTCATGCAAGACTGACTTTAGTGATAACACTATGATAACGTTATATAAAATTGGCACAGATGAAGACTCAAAAATGAAAGATTGTACCCAGAAGGGAAAAATCAACATTTGGGGTGTGAAAAGCTGCATTTGTTGATATAATATCCTTTGATTAAGACCTCAGTTTCTTAATTAGTTCTCAACAGCAAACATCTTTTCTTTTTACCCGTTTCTAGTCTGAATATTCTTTAATGTGGGCAGTTCTACCTTAGGAGTAAGTAAACAAGTTATTAAATGGGCCGTGAGAATAGAAGCTGCATTAATCACTTTCCACAGGGGATGCACAACCTACAGCCCTCAGCCACTCCTGGTGCAGCCCGCAAAGCCTGTGGGACCCACTTTTCCCTGTAAGCCCAGCTGAAACAACAACAACAACTGTGTCCTGGTGCTGCCATGAGCTTTCTTGAATGCTACCAGATTGTCAAGTTGATGAGTCTCCTCCATCAGGCCATTCCACAGTCTAGGGGCCTTGCTAGACCTGCCGGCTCATGCCGGCAGGGAGGCGGGGCCGAGGCGCGCAACCGTTAGCGCGCCTCTCCCAGGCTTCCAGACGGCGGAGACGCAGGGAGGATGGAAGCCCTGTGTCGTCCGCCATTTTTTGTTTGTTTGTTTAAAGGGGCCGCGGGTGGCCCGAAGACTCCGGAGACAGTAAGTGGGTTTTTTTTGTTTTTTTAAAAAACGGGGGGGGGGGGGCAAGGATGGGAGGGTGGGTGGCACGGGGGGGAGGGCGGGTGCGATCGCGCCGCCGCTGCCCGAGCAAGCAGCCGAGAGGCGCTTGCCCGGGCAATGCCTGGGATGGGGCCGCATTGCCCGGGCAAGCGCCGCTCGCCTGATTGCTCAGGCGGTGGCAGCGCGATCGCACCCGCCCTCTCCCCGTGCCACCCACCCTCCCATCCTTGCCCCTGCCATCCTTCGCCCCCCCCACTGATTAGCACAGCGCTCCTATGAGCGCTGTGCCAGGTCCGCGGCTTTTTGCGGCTCCTCGCAAGTAAGTGAGGAGCCACAAAAAGCCGCGGAAGTCTCCACACTTTCCCCAGCCCCGGCCTGAGGCCGGAGCTGGGGAAAAAGCGCGCCATAAGCGCATTGGCTTATGGCGCGTGAGACCAGGCCCCAGCGCGGCCTGTCTCCGGATTCCCCTGTGCGTCATCTGGACGCACAGCAGGGAAGCCGGGTCAGAAGGTGCGCTAAGGCCTCGTCTAGGAAGGCCCTAGGAGCAGCAGAAGAAAAGGTCCTCTGGGTAATACCCATCCCGTCAGCCTAAACCTCTCCCACTGACCCTGCTTCTGAGATTGCGTTTTTCTCAGCAATAGTTGTGGTGGAGATCAGTGACCTTGGTGGAGATTGATCAGATGATCCCTAGACCTCAGTGGGAAGAGACCGGCAGAGGCGCTCCAGGTTTCCAGCGATGCTACTTGGAGGTATTTGTGATCGAACCTGAGACCTTCTGCATGCAAAGTGGATGCTCTAACACTGAGCTGCTGGTCTTCCCTTCCCTGCCACCTTTGGATTGCTCTGCTTATTTGCTTACATGGATGAATGATGAAATCAGTACCTTTGAAGGAACACCCACCACCACCCAGAATTTCTTTGTTTTTAGGTGGTGGGTGCCTATGTTGCAGCAAGTGCCACCCTAACAGTGTCTCTCACATTTCCTATGTGAGAGTGAGAAGTCCCTACCATCTGCAGTTTTATCCGTTGTGTTGTTGCCCAATTAATTGGGGGTGCCTTTTAATTTGAATAGGAAAGGTTTTAATTGCTTAATCTAGCTGACAGATTAATTAAAGTTTGCAGCCCTCGTTTAGACTTGTAAGCACGCATGTTGTTAAAGCATTGGAAACTAAGCGTCCGTTTTGGAAAAGTTAAGCCATCAGAAGGTGGAGGTTGATGTGTGGTGAATAATGAGGGAAAGAAAAGAAAAGTGAAAGGGAGCAATAATGTGACAGGAAAGATGATAATGTCCTCAGAGCAAGAAAGGAAGAAAGACATAATTCACATTTGCTGAGGGTACTTGGAGCAATTACAAAAGGAAAGAGGCTGCCAAAAGAACATGGTTTATACTGAGTAAGCTGTCAGTCAAGGAAGCAAAAAGGTGAAAAGGAAGCATCAGAAATGCAGCCTGCAAGCCAAAACATGAAGAGAGATGCGGTGGGTGGGTGTGTATGAGAGAAACTAAGGCACAGTAGAAAAAGCTATAGAGCTCCATCACACCAGCGATTTATCACATTCTTGCCATGCCTGCTAAGTGGTTTTGCAGTGCGGTACTCACATGGTGTTGTCCCTGTCCTGTGCTCATCTTACCTCTTCCCCTCCCTTTTCCACCTTATTTTTGAGCAAAGGAACTCTGTTTTTCCCCTCCGTGTGCAATAAAACCATTCCTCCATCTCATGCATTGCTGCCCTTGTGCTATATTGGACTATCCTGGTTTTTGTTGGGTGTGTGTGTGTTGAAGGGCGGTCTCACTGACAAAAGAGGAGAGCTTCGGCTATTGGGCGGTATAAAAATGTAATAAATAAATAAATAAATTTCAGTGATTCTCTGCTCAATTGTGAAGGGGGAGGGAGAGAGGGTGCCCGAACACCTGACGGAGAAGGTGAGTGAGGCCGACGCCACCCATGCCTGGACTCAGTCCCCATTCAACTCTATGGTTCTTACTCCTGAGTAAGCATGTCTAAGTTTCTGGACCAGAACAATGTTGACTTCCCATTGCCATGCCAACATTGACTACAAACTTCTCCAAAATCTAATTGTAATACTTTTTGTGCACTTATATTGTTTAGTATGATCCTAGTGTGTAGTTTTACCGTAATTGCAGTTTCAGGCTGCCATACTATTGTATTTGTACATAAATTAGATAGATAGATAGATAGATAGATAGATAGATAGATAGATAGATAGATATTAACTGCAGGGGGAAGGAGAACATGGGTGGGTGGGAGATTTCACCAGCATAGTAGCAATACAGGTGGAAAAGATACATGAGCTGAAATAGCACAACAATGCACAGATGTGAAAGTGGCCAGCACTAGATTCACGAAGGAAACAGAGGGGGAAAACGCGGACTCAAAGTAGGGAGGGGGGGAAAGTAGGTGTGATGGAGCTCATAGAAGGAAAAGAAAGTTGTGAGCATCACTCTAATGGGAAGTAGAGAGTGGTAAGCAGGAAGCAGGAAGAAGAAAGTATCGGCAATGTCACTGTAATAATAGAGTGAAGCCTCTAGCAGTTGGGCAGGACTGATCTTGTCTGGGTTGTGCAGAATATTATATATATATATATATATATATATATATATATATATATATATATGCGTTTTCTGAAGTACTGTCTTAAAAGTGAGATTTATCCAAACGCCCTGAAATGTACAACAGTCATCCTGTCTGTATCTCAGCAGACTACTGCACATTTTGGGATTGTCTCCATATGAAAGAACGTCTTTCTATAGCTCAAAGAGCCGGATTGCTCCAAACCCATGGACAAAGACAAAAAGATGTGTGTGTGTGTGTGTGTGTGTGTGTGTGTGTGTGTGTGTGTTTTGCACTATTTTAGAAGGCTGTTTCTAGAGATTTTACTAAGGCCAGATCTACACAAAGCAGGATATAGCACTATGAAAGCGGTATGAAAGCGATATATAAAAAGAAGGAGCCACACCAAGCAGGATATGGTATGCGTCAATAGACCCCAATAGTGGTCAGTGCACTTCAATACTGCTATAAAGCAGTAGTGTGGCTCCTGCCTTTTATATACTGCTTTCATAGTGCAATACCCTGCTTGATGTAGATTAGGCCTTTGTTACTGGTTGTAAGAACTTCCAGCTACAATATGCAGGTATTTTTGGCCCATCCCTTTCGCCTTTGGCCCTGCTTCTCTGAAATGAAATTTGGGCCTCCCCGAAAGAGGTTCATCACAACTACCCAACTCCCATATGTGCAAGGTAAGGTTTGGCACAGCCAGCACCTGCATGCAACCATAATTCCAGCCAATGAGTATGTGAGCCCACAGGAGGTTCAGAGAAATATTATTTCTATCAGAGGAAGAGAGTCTTTGGATCCAACCCACTGCCCACAGCAGAGACACCAGGCATGTCTAGACTAGGGGAGGGAGGGGAGAGGATCTTGCGGTATGCTGATCGCAAGATCCTCCCCCCTGGGTTCACACACGGCGCATGACATCCAGGGAGGAAGCAGGACATCATGCCCACCATATTTTTTTAAAAAGGCAGGAGCTGGAGCACAGGTGCTGGCTGCATAAGTGTTTTTTTTAAAAAAAAAGCCCTGACCCCGCTCCCCCCAACCACTGATGGCCCTGGACTCCCACCAGCCTGGCTCCTTCCCTTTGATGACCCCTGCTACTCACAGGGAAGACGGAAGACGCTGGCATGGGCAGCCACAACTCCCACAGTCCTTGAGATCGTCCCAGGACCACGAAAAAAACCCGCCTGGTCTAGAGATGCCCACCATGTAAATAAACCTATTTAGGACTGTCGTGCTTCCATAGGAAAGGGGTATGTGGTATTCTCACTTAAATGAGAGGCACCAATGAATAGTTTTAGTATATCCAAAGCTTTAAAGTTAGTTCAGCATTTGATAGCAGCTGCATGGGTTTGTTTAATTTGTTGTTAAACTTGGAAAATTTGAGTGTTCATTATCATCCATTAGTGCTGAAAGCGTTACTTGATCATCAGCAATGAACAATCTAATTTATTAAGTTTGCATAAACAGCATATTGATTTGATTAAAGCAGAAGAACAGAGCCACAGCGAAGCGTTGGCATTGTTACTCCAAAGCTTCATGATCTCTCTTGATTCTTTTAATGCTCACAAATGCATGCACTTTAAGTCTTAATTTAGGAACAAATTCTGCCAAACAGTTTTGTCTATAGGAGACTTCATTTGAACAGGTTTTATTTTTCAGTGGTATCACTATAAGTACATCTCAAACATGTTTACTTTGTCTCCTTTTTAAAGACAGAACAAGTGTGAGTAGGTAGGGAAGCCAATATCTCTGAGTAATAGGAAGGACTGTAACTCATTGATACAAATATTCTGCACATGTTTTCCACGTGAAAGGTCCCAGGTTGAATCCCTGGCACCTCAAGGTAAGGTGGGAAAGAGCATAAGAACTTAAGAAGAGCCATGCTGGATCAGACCAAGGATCCATCTAGTTTAGCACTCTGTTCAACCAGCTGCCGACCAGGGACCCACCAGCAGGACATGGTGCAACAACACCCTCCCACCCATGTTCTGAGCAACTGGTGCATATAGGCTTACTGTCTCTGATACTGGAGGTAGCACATAGCCGTCAGGACCAGTAGCCATTGATAGCTTTCCCCTCCATGAATTTAACCAACCCCCTTTTAAAGCCATTCAAATTGGTGGCAATCACCACATCTTATGGTTGTGAATTCCAGAGTTCAACTACATGCTGTGTGAAGCAGTACTTCCTTTCATCCATCCTGAATCTCTCACCAATCAGCTTCATGAGATGACCCTGGGTTCTAGTATTATGGGAGAGGGAGAAAAATGTCTCCCTATCCATATTCTCTCCCTGTCCGAAACCCTTGAGAACAACTGGGTTAGATGGACCTATGGTCTAGCTCTGTAGTTCCCAGTGCAGCACCTGTGGGTGCCATCTCACCTACAGGGACCTCCAATGGTGCCCATTAAGCTCTCCACTCCCTGCCTCCTTCAAAAACATTTTTTCATTAAAAACATGTAAAACGTTAGGGTGGTCTTCTTTTTTCCCCTTTCTTGCCTTGCTCTTTCTCCCCCTTTGCCTTTCTATTTCCCCTTCACTTGCAGGCCCTAGCCTTGCTATTCTTTAGCTCACTGTTTCTCCCTCTCCCCACCTCTAGTCTTTCTCTTTCTCTCCCCTTTACCTTGCTATTTCCCCCAGCCTCTAGCCTCACTGTTTATCTCCCCTGACACACCTTTAGCTGACTTTTGACTAGCCAGTCCCCCATAGCAGCCATTATATGACTAGTCACATCCTCCATAGGAACCATCTTGTGCTGGTGCCACAGCAGTTTCTCCAATTCCCAAATGTGCTCACGGGTCCAAAAAGGTTGGGGACCCCTGGTCTAATTTGCTATAGCACAATGTCCTAGATTCCCACCTCCTACCCAACTTTGAGATGTACCTAACAACTGTGTCCTGAGACAGGAATGGGAACCCAGAGATTCCCCATCCAGGCTGTGGAGCGTCCTTGGATTCCTCCAAGGAGTGGGAGGAACCCCCACCATTATCTCTGATCTATACGATAATATATCTGAGATAGGAGATAATACTGGGGATATGGGGTTGTAAAGCTAAGGACTCAGCTGACACTAGGAGGATGGTCCCTTTGCTCGGAATGGCAACAAGTGCATGAACGAGGCACCCCACCTGGCCAGCATTGGGAAGAATCACACATCCCAGTGTGGTCTGAGTCCCTTTCTCTGGGCTGAGAGAGGCATGGAACTCAACGCACGTGAAAGTGACCAGTGCTTGACGCACTAATGAAACAGAGGTGGAAATTGTGGATGCAAACCAGGGAAAAAAGTAGGTGTGATGGAGCTCAACCACCCTTTGCATATATTCTATGAGCATGTGGACAGAGGGGGATAGGACTGGGCATGCTGACACAACTCCTGACTTCCATGCAGTCATTTCCTGTTTTTTATTTGGATATGTATCCTGCCCCCTTCAATGCAATTATTTCCAGAGTAGCTGTGGGCTGCTTCAGAATAGAAACTCCACACATATGAGTATATGTGCATACATCTACACCTGTAAGACTGAGAATGCAACTTTTTAGTACTAACAGAATGGGAAGAAAATGGATCTGTAGAAAAGAAGCTTCTGGGAGAAGAATGACCCATCCCTGAGGTTTTATGTATTTAATTCTGGGTATATCTTCCCTTCTTTACATTTTTCTTCTTCTCATATCTCTTCTTGCCTTCGTCTTCCCCAAGCCAGCATTGAGTTTATTTGGTTGTGCTACTAAAAGCAAACACATTTTCAAGAACTGCATTTAAAAAAATGTAAATGAAACCTCCGATAGATAGAAACTACTCTGTCTTAGACAGAAACATCTCTGGGCAAAAAGACATATTGGCAAAGAGTCCCAAAGGTTAGCTGTGTTAGTCTTTTTGCAGGTAAAAATAACAGTCTTGTGGCACTAAAGACTTAGCAAATTTATCGGTGCATAACCTTTCATGGACAAGGAGTGCTGCAGTCACTTCTGAATCCTGTTGTGAAAGGGTCACTCTGTTCTCTTGTATACATTTGGCTCCGCTTAGAAGCAGTGACAGACTTATGGCTATTTTCTGCATTTCATGACCTTTTGGCCGCACACTTTACAAACTTTTCCTTCCATAGCCATATATCTGGGAAGTGAGAATAACTGAGCACCTGATAAAGAAAGCTCTAGTCCATGGATATGTATGTCACACAATTTATTTGATGATGATGATGATGATGATGATGATGATGATGATGATGATTATCCATTATTAACATGTATATACTGCCTAATTTGCTAAAAAGCCATCAGGGCAGTATATTGACACAACACTTTAAAACAATAAAACAATACAAAACAAGAACATTAAAAAAGGGAAAATGTTCAAGCATTAAAAGGCTGAATTTTTTAAAAAAATGTGTTTTCACACCCTTTCTAAAGACCCAAGCATCATTCTTGAGAGAGCACATTCCACAGGGGCCAACAAAGGAGAAAGCTCTTTTACAAGTGCCCAATAAATGGGTCACTTTGGGTAATAGTGCCCTGAAGACAGCCTCTCCTGCAGACATTAATAATGGAACAGGTTAATAACAAGACAGGTGGTCCCATAGATAGCCAGGCCCTAAGCCATTTAGGGCTTTAAAGGTTAAAACCAACATGCTGAATTGGGTCTGGAAAGCAATTGGCGATCCAGTACAGGTCTTTCAAGGCAGGTGTAATATGGAACTGATACCATGCACTGGTTAACAAACTAGTTGCTGCTTTTTGCACCAACTTGAGCTTCCAGGCACTCTTCAGGGGTAGCCCCATGTGGAACACATTATAGTAGTCAAGTGTGGTGCACCAAGGCATGAATAGCTTTTACCAAGTCAGTTCTACTCAGGAAGTTTGCAGGTGGTGCACCAAACTTAATTGTGAAAGCACACTTCTTGCTATCACTACCACCTGAAGAACCAGGGACAGCATAGGATCAAGCTACAGACCTGATCCTTCAGGCAATACTTTGCATAATGGGTTGGATCTGAATCCTTGAGTCAAGCTTTATAACTAACCAACAACTGGGTTGTCTGGGTTTAGCATCATCTTGTTCACCCTTATGTAGCTGATTATTGATCCCAGGCAACATTCAACTGTAGAGTTGAACAGTAATCCTCCAGCACTACTAATTGGCGATGGCCTGGCAGAAAGGAGTAGAGCCACTGCAAAACCACACCCTCAAGGCGCAGCCCCACAGGCATTCCAGAAGGAGGTCATGGTTGGTGGTTTCAAAAGCCATGGAGAGGTCCAGGTGAATTAATAAGGCTGCGTTGTCTCTTTAGAGGCCTGGAGGTCAAGGGCCTCTCATGTGTGTGTGGGTTCTGTAGGGAGCATTTAGTACAGCTTGGACCTCTAAGAACTTATATTTTTAGCAGGGCTCTTCTTAGGCCTTATGGAGTATGTCTCAGTGAGTGGGGGAATCAGAATGGGTTGGGAATGGCTATTCCAGTAATAACTAGCATGGGCAGATATGGTGGGAGATTCCAACCTGGCCATTGCAGGGAAAGGAGAGTAGGCCTAAACCCACAGTTTGGCCTTCTCTCCTTTCAAATTGTTATCTACTGAAAGAAGACAGCAAAGTTCTCTGATACCATAAAGTCCAACAGCATTTATTCTCCCTCAGAGGGAAAAGCTATTTGGATGTGGAAAGAATCCTGCTCCCTTCCACTTAAATGTTCCCAATCACTTCCTCCCATTATTCCTTAGCTAAAGGAGTCGTCAGCCTACTGCTGCATACTTTTGAATATATGGTACCATTTGGACAGTAGACTTCAACATTTGAATCTTCCATCCAGATTATTGCTCCACAAAATCTTCATAGCTATTTATTCACAGCTATAGCTTAGTTAGAATGTCAGAGCAGAAGCAACAAACAGGGGAGAGAAAGAGGGAGGGAGGGAGAGAACAATGCTATTAGAAATAAAAAAGCTTGAATATTGTGCATGGTTCTTCGCACAAAGTCACCTGATCGCTTGCATTATCCCTTAAAAGTGAATTCTGCCACAGTGCGATCTAAAGGAATAGCGTCTATCAGTCTCCCTCGAGACCAGAGTTCCTTGAAAGGGTAATTAGACGTCAAGTAAGTTAATGGTAAATGCAGGCCCTTTTAGAAGAAGGGACGATTTATGGTTAAAAAGGCTGATTTAGTGAAGGGAGGTTTTATAGCTACTTGGGTTTCTGTATACAAAGAGAATATTGTAGATAAATGCTGTAGTAATGTAAAAGGAAACCATTGATTTTTAATGAATAAAATAGAAGGATTCAGCCATCACTGCAGCACTAATGCCATATATTTATGGATAACTGTAAAGGAATAAAGGCAATACAATAATCCAGAGGCTTTGCACTTTGCATGCATGCAGAGATGGACAAAGATATCTTGGTGACTTGAGACAGAAAACCCAAATGGTGCCCTCCAGTGGTTAAAAAAAGCAGAGTAATAAACTAAATAATTGACCATTAAAGAACTTAAGGCCATAAAAAAGAGCCTTGTTGGATGAAACCAAGGGTGCATGTAATGCAGCCTTCTCCATCCTATTTTGGTTAGTCAAATAGTGCAGTGAAGCCCACAAGCCTCCACTTTCTTCACTACCCGCCTATATTGCCTGGAGGGCATCCCAGGATGAATTGACTCTCTGTGTCTCTGTCTCTGTCTCTCTCTCCTGTGGAGAAGGAGGTATATGGGTGGAAGGGGAGATTTATTCTTGCAAGCCTTCTCCTATCATCTGCAGAAACCTCTGCTGCCGTGTTGCTTTGGCAGCTGTAATGGCAAAGAGCAAGCATACCATGGGAGTGCTGGATCCTCCTTTCCATCTGACGTGCCCCTGGGTGGGTGGGATAAGCCAGACCTGGAATATTTCTTTCTCTCCACCCACACCCTCCCCACCTTCAGCCCTGCAGGTGTGATTCCATGGATTCTCCCTTTCTCGCCCTATTTGGATTGTTCTTTTAGAGGTGCACTACCTCTGAATATAGATTCCATTTAACGATAAGTCATCTTCTAACTTCTGAGGTGGGTGGGTGGACTAATGTCTCATAAGACAGAAAGAGAATTTAATATGATCCTGACAGGATGAAGAAAAATAACACAATGAATTTCAAGTGAGATAAATGTAAAGTCCTGCATTTAGTTAGAAAGAATCAGTTGCATGAATACAGGTAGGGAGACACCTGACTTGACAACAGTACAAGGATCCAGGGGTTTAGTAGACCATAAGTTACACGTGAGACAACAGTGCAATGTGGCAGCTAAAAAGGTGGATGAAATTCTAGGTTGCATCAACATAAGTATAATATCCAGATCACGAAAAATAATGATTCTTCTGAGTTCTGCTTAGGTCATAGCTTACCTTGACTACTGCATCCTGTTCTGGGTATTGCAGTTTAAGGATATTGACAAAATGGCATGTGCCCAAAGGTGGGCAATAAAAATGGTAAGGCTCCTAGACCCCAAGTCCTATCAGGAAAGGATGACAACAGTTGGGTATGTTTAGCCTGGAGAAGAGACAGTTAAGAGACCATATGATAGCCACATTCAAATGTCTGAAGGGCTGCCATGTACATCATGGAGCAAATCTATTTTCCATTGCCCAGGGGTAGGACCAGAACAAAGGGATCAAATTAAAAGAAGAATGATTATGGGAACAATCCTGTCTGGATGGCCATAAGCCTCCAAACTCGGGGGGGGGGGGGTTTAAGACCATCCAATGCAGAGGGGGAAGGAGAGGCAGAGGCAATGGTGGAAATCAGGTTTCAGCTAGTGAAATGTGAATCTTTTATGTGATCTTCTGGTCATCGTGTCCCAAATCTGTTCATTGGGATCTCATGTGAGATAATAGCAAATCCAAAACTACATTTACTGATTATGCAATCCAAGAACTACTTCATCCATCTGTTTTCCTTTGGTCTCCCCATGACAAGACCTGCAGCCAAATGCAAAAAGAAAAAAAGAAAAGGAAGTTCTTCTGAGTATCATCATTATTTTCTTTTATAAAAAGTCCCAGCAGGAAGTGAACACAATATTGACATTCCCAGAACTGTATTCATTTTCTGGTTTCAATAAAAACTAAATCAAATAGGCATATGAAGTATTTGATTTCAGGTTTTAAAATCTTAATCTTTTCCTTTGTATAAAATTAACAATGCAAATGCACAGAACACTCTAATTACAGTTTTCTTATCTGAATGCAGAAAATGGTAAACATTGAAGAGTTTCCTCCTGACTTCTAGTCTAATTAGGTTGCCTTCTTTATTTACTTGATAAATGGCTAAAGATCACACCAATTCATTAAACTGGATAGATTTGGATTAACACTGGTTTGCTCTCATTGATGTGTGTACGCTGAAGCTGGAGCATATTCAGAGGAGGGCAACGAGGTTGATCAGGGGTCTGGAAACAAAGCCCTATGAAGAGAGACTGAAAGAACTGGAGAAGAGAAGATTGAGGGGAGACATGATAGCACTCTTCAAACACAGAAGAGAGCCAGGATCGCTTCTCGGTCATCCCAGAGTGCAGGACACGGAATAATGGGCTCAAGTTATAGGAAGCCAGATTCCGGCTGGACATCAGAAAAACTTCCTGACTGTTAGAGCAGTATGATAATGGAATCAGTTACCTAGGGAGGTTGTGGGCTCTCCCACACTAGAAGCATTCAAGAGGCAGCTGGACAACCATCTGTCAGGTATGCTTTAGGGTGGATTCCTGCATTGAGCAGGGGGTTAGACTCAATGCCCTTATAGGCCCCTTCCAACTCTACTATTCTATGAAGTAAATTCAGTCACCCAACCCAACAAGATCAATCTGCATGTGAAACCAGGTTCAGGAAAAGAGACGCACAGAAAGTCATGTTAAAGACTGAATGTGATCTATGTATTAGTTGAGTAAGATGCTATCTGTTCCCAGGCATGCACATCCGTGGCCAGACAGACAACTCACACTGTCTGCTCTAAAAAGTAATAGAATCATAGACCTGAAAGGGACTTCAAAGGTTATTTAGTCCAATAGCTGCAGATGTAGAAAATCCATTAATATAGCATTCTTGATAGATGGCCATCGAGCTTCTACTTAAAAAAAAATCCATGAAGTACAGTTTATCACCTTTCAAGCCCAAGTTGAGTTTTCCACTGTCAAACAGCTCATACTATCAGGAAATTCTTCCTAATGTTTAGTCTAAATCCCCTTTCTTGTAATTTGAACCCATTGGTTCAGGTCTTACCCTCTGGAGAAACACAGAACAAACTTGCTCCATCTTCTAAGTGAGAGCCTTTTCAATATGTGAATATGATTTTCATATCACCTTTTAACTATCTCTTCTCCAGACTAAACATTCCCAACCTTTCCTGACGGAACATATTGTCTTCAGCTCCCATCACTGTATTTGTCGCCCTCCTTTGGTCATGCTCCAGTTTATTACTTGCAAGTACACCTTTTTCTTTAAACTATTTAGGGTGAGATCCTGTGCATGTTTAGACAGAAAAAAGTCCTATAACCTTCAGAATTCTCCAGCCAGCCATGCTGGCTGGAGAATTCTGGGAGTTGTAGGGCTTTTTCTCTGTCTAAGCATGCACAGGATTGCACCCTTACTCTGTTTATTGTAGTACTTTCTCTTGGTGTACCAATTCACAGAAAAGTGTACATGGGTATAATCCTGGATGCATCACTATCAGAATTACAACAATAGATGCTGAATGTTCTTATTATGTTTTTGCTGGTAATGATCTATTTCTATTTTAGGAATTCCTAACACGTTATCATTTCTGTTTTATTTATAAGAAGATTATTAGCTTTATTAGAAGTATGTTGATAGAGGCAAACCGCTTGCCTCTGTCAACATTATGTCCAGCTTTTGTTTTTGTTTTTTAACAATTACTGGGATAAATATATATATAAAACGCTTGCTTACACAGCTAACTGCATTTACTTACACAATAATCTCACCCACTTTCTAAGGTTATTTCAGCATAATGTTTACTGTTCCTCAGGAAGTGTGTAGATGTCAAATCCCACCTTGTTTTCTTATCTCTTTCCACAGTGGTGGCTCCTCGTTAGGAGCAATGCCTTCTCCTGAAACCATAGTTTAACATCATAGTTTCAGTGCAGCCTTATTATTATTATAGACAATATCACATATTCTTTGATAACCTGCCTTTATTCTGCCTCTGTTACCTACCTCATTAACTTGGAAAAGATGGAGGATCCTTCAACCTCTCCATAATTTATCCCTACTCACTGTGTGCCCTCCCACAAAGATAATAACCTATTCCAGTAATTTCTTCCAGAAGCCTAAATAACTGTTTCCCACACACTCAGCTTCCTAGATTTATTTATTTATCCCAATATGTCCTATGTGGCTTTCTGGGTTCTTTTCTTTTTCTCCAAAGGCCACCCTGTGTATCTAAGGAGTACCTTGGTAACCTATATTGGCTTCTCCTGTATTGTATTTTGCTGCTCAGAGCTACTGACCTATAGAGGGAAGAATGAGGTTTGAATCAAGGGTCCAGGCCAGAGCCATCCCAAAATATTTTGGTTCCAGAGGCAAAGGACAAGATGGCATCCCTCCCCCCCCCCCGAATTCTATGTACAGAAGCTGACTCAATTGGTAGTTGAATTTTACTTCCACACTGGTGAAGGGACTGTGATGCCCTCCACCATACGTGAGGGCAGCAGGCTGTCTTAGGGACACAGGGCAAACAGAGCTCTGTCCTCCATCACCTCTCTGCCACTCCCCATCCTCCAGCATCTGCTCCCTGAGGTAGCTGCCTCATTCTGCCTAATGGTATAACTAGCCCTAGTCCAGGCCATGAGAGGTGCAGCTGAACTAATTACGTACTAGTCCTGTTTTGAGTGGGGAAGGGTGAACATTTCTACTCTGGGGCCTGTAAATCTTCTGTCACTAGGTCTGATGCTACATGATCTACTAGTATACAAACTCATACCATGTGACGAAGTGGAAGTCTTGTATTGGCTAGAGGGAACTGAGGCACGCAAAAGCCCTTAGTTTAATCAAGCCTTGTGTGCATTGAGGCACTGGCACACTGGGCAGTATCCAATAGTGTCATTTTCCAAACCCAAATAGGACTAGCAGAGCTCCGCTGAATCTTTCTGTTGTGCAACTGCTTGCATATTATCCTTGCTCAACTAGTTGCTCAATGAGTTGTGTGAGCATAATGTGCAACTGGATGCACAAAGGGTTGCACAAGGGTGATGTTTGCCCAATGGGTGGTGCCAGTGTAATGCATGCTCAATTGCACAACTGGATTCTCCTCTTGTGCATAATTTGGAATCTAGAGTGGGTGCAGTATTACTTGCACTAGCAGAATGACACAGTTAGATATTGCCCCCCTGATTGGAAGATCAAGCCCAACAGCTTTTCGTTTCATTTCCGGGCAGTAATTGTGTGTGTGTGTGTGTGTGTGTGTGTGTGTGTGTGTGTGTGTGTATGAGAGAGAGAGAGAGAGAGAGAGAGAGAGAGAGAATTCATGCATTTATCAGTTACAAACTTCTATTAAAATAAGTTTCTTCAAAGGCAAGCAATACAACCAGGAAAGATTGTACATCTGTTAGCGAACAAAATTTGGAACGTCATTCTTCATCCCCCTCCCAGTGGAAGGTTAATAGCCTGCTTCTTCACAAATTATACAAAAGGAAAAGTTGAAATGTATTTTGAAGCAAACAGCACAGGGGAAATTCCCTTCATCGCAACGAGAAGCAATGAAACTGGGACCAAGACGTGATATAATAGCATATTCAAATCACAGGAGGAAAAGACATGTCAAAACAAAGTAAATTACAAAAGAAGCTAAAACCAATAATCCAGAGGTTCTGTACGAATCCTTCCAGGAAAAATGTGGGAGAGGGAAGCAATTCTCTGAAGCCACCTTTGCAGCTCTGTAGAAACAGAAAGCATCCATAACTCTTTATTTCAAAAACAAATCATTTTAAAAGGGCATGAATGAGTGGGTGGAAGGCAGGAGGAGGAAGGGATGGTTGATCAATTTGTTTCAAAATCAGTAAATCTCTACACAAAGATTAACCAGAGAAAGTTAGCCACTCACACTGAAGCCAATACAAAATAGGTTGATGCCCACTGATTTCAGTGGGACTTAACCAGGCCTTCTCTGGATTGGGGCCAGAGTCTAGTGAACTCTTGGGCAAGACGCCTTCAATGGATTCCTGCCCCCCCTCCCAGTGTATCCACCTTCTCACTGCCCACTGTCACCAGCTGCTCTTGCTGCTCATCCTCTTTCTCATGATTGCTACCACTTGCTTGCTTGACAGGCAGAAAGTCAGTGAGCAAGTAGGCCATGGCATCTGCTGCTCCTCCTCCTTCTCACCACCACTGTTGTCTGGGCCAAAGCGAAAGGCAGGCGAACAAGCAGGTTGCAATGGTGAAAGGAGGCCAGGGGGTTCTTGTCAGTGGGCTCCTATTGGGCTGTGGGACCTTGGCAAATGCCCTGTCATACCTACCCTTGATGCTGGCCCTGCTGCAATCTTCTATTGCATTCATTCTACTGATTCTCACTTAAAGTATCACTGGCTGATAAGATATACCCCTATTATTCCAAAGAGCATTTAATTAGTGATTTGTTTGGCTGCCACTAGAGCATGGTTAAGTGAAGCATGGCGTGTCCTCTCTAGATACAACCTCAGTCAGAGCATGCTTAAGGAATTTCACTGCCTGGGACAAACAACAAGATGGTGCCCCTCCCATTTCATGTACAGAAGTTGACTGAACTGGCAGATTAATCTCTCTTCAGCACTGATGATGGGACAGCATCCTCCACTGCACCTGAGGACAGTAAGCTAATTTAGGAGGGGGCAGAGTAGGCTGGATGGCACACAGGGCTCTCCTCCAACATCTTACTGCCACCTCCCAGAATCTGCTGCCTGAAGCGACTGCTTTGCTTTGCTTTATGGTGGGGCCAATCCTTGTCACCACTGCCAGCTAGGGTTTCCCAGTTAACACTGAGTCCAAGAGAACTCCCAAACAGTGTACTTGGTTTCTCAGTGGGAATACATCCCCATATACAGAGTAGTTGATTTTCCTCAGATGTTCCTTCCAACACTATGAGTCCATATATAGGGAATGATCAAGCTATATGACCCAATGTGTCCAAGACGGTTCCCTTGACTTATGTGGATACTCTATGAAGCATGTCATGTCTTGGGAGAAATATAATTAAATCTGGACTGTGGGGAGAGAGAGAGAGAGAGAGAGAGAGAGAGAGAGAGAGACTGTAATAGAGTTCACTTACTTTGATCATTCTCTTTCAAAAGTGTCATTTTCACAGCTTCATCATTTGAGTCACACAAAAACACTTTTTTAAAAAATGGTTTATTACAACTGCTATAGAACAAAACAAAACAGCTTCATTCCCCCCCTCCCAATTAGTTCGCTAGAAAGCTTGATGGGAAGCCATGGCAGAAGGATCAGACACCTACGCATTTGTTATGGCATTATTTGCACTGTCATACCAACTCTCTCTTAGGATGCCACACAAGACAACAGGAACAGAAGTGTGGGAGTGGGAAAGGGGAGAAGCCACAGCACTGCTCCCTCTAAGTGCAGAAGGAAATGTGAGAAGGGGCTCATCAGAGGATTGCAGTGAATTTAAGCCAATTCCGTTCAAACCTTTCTCGTCCATGTTTCTGCATACATTTTAAAGGCAGCTTTCACACAATCACAATATCATAATGCCTTTCAAAGTCCCTAAATAACAACCCAGCAGCAGCACAATGTTAAAAAGATCTACTTCTCCATAACCCATCTTTCTTTTCAGACAAAACATGCCAGGTACCTAAGAAGAAATTTACAGTATATGAGAGATCAATGACATTCACAAAGAAGCCCAGGCTAAATATAGCTCTGTCTAGGAGCTATAAATAGTAGGGGTGTGCACGGACCCCCCCGCTCTGCCCCGTGGGCCAATCCGAAAATTTCGGATCGGCCCGCTCCGCGCCGCTCCGCCCATACTCCGCTCCTCTTTGCCGCGGAGCTCCGGCTCCGAATTGGAGCTCCGCAGTGGAGGGGAGTGGTGTCAGGTAAGGCCGGGAGAGGAGGGTGGGGGGGTTACCGGGCCCTGCCACCATCGCTGCCCGTGCAGTGATGGCGGCAGAACCCGATAAGGGACCAAGGGGGAGGGGAGCCTTACCTGCCTCCGTCTGCGGTCCATCAGCTTCTTCAATTGAGCCCGCGGTTCAGCCAGGAAGTCTGGGCCGTAAGTGCGGCCTAGACTTCCTGGTTGAACCGCGGGCTCAATTGAAGAAGCCGAGGGACCGCGGACGGAGGCAGGTAAGGGAGAGGAGGGGGGGTTACCGGGCCCTGCCGCTGTCGCTGCATGGGCGACAGCGACAGGGCCCGGTAAACCCCACTTACCTTTCCGGCGGAGCTCCGGATCGAGACGAAGGATCCGCCTTCACCTCGATCCTCTTCACCACGCTCCGCCGGCCCCCCAATCCTCTTCGCCTCCGCCTTAAGGGGAGGCGAAGCACCCCGCTCCGCTTCTAATTCGCTGGTCCGATTAGAAGCGGAGCACATCCCTAATAAATAGCTCTGTCTAGGAGCCTCAAGGGTATACACAACAGGGTCAACTGGGCTTCTATGAGGAGAGTATTCCAAAGACAGTGGCCAACACTGAAAAAGCCCTGCCTCCAGGGACTAGTACCCACCTAACTTCTGATGGTGGGGATAGCTCGAACAGGGCCTCTGATGATGCCATAAGATAACACACAGGTTAGCAACTGGAAAGTCCTGTCTTCACTTCCCTGCTATGCCACCCCAATGCTGTGTGCACTGAAATATGTGAAAGCCATCCACGGCAAGCTTAGCCTGGGCTTGCTTGAGCAATTCGATGTTAGCAAATTCCAGCATGAACGGACACGATCCACACCTCCTAGATTGATGTGTGTATTGGAAAGTAGCTAACGACTATCACCACAAACATTGTGATCTGATTGTCAGCTGAAAAACATACACAGATGCATTTTAAAATGCCTATTTTGAGATGAAACAATATTTTGAAATGAATATTTTGCGAGGAAATAATGTTTAAAATGCATATTTCAATAAGTATTTATATGTGAATTTGTATGCAGATATTTCCCAATTAAAAACTGCAGGTTTATGAGTGAGCACAAGAGAAAGTGACATGAATTGGAAATAGACTAATTCTCAGCTCCCTTGAATTTCACTTCACCTGAGCAGCCTGTATTTCCCTTGGTCCACATTCATGGTGCCATTGCTGCTGCTCCTCCTCCTAGGAAGCATGCAACACACCTGTCAGCTAAAAAAAATAAGGATGGGGGAGGGTATACTGCAGCAGATCCACACCCTGCTTTCTGTTTTTAGAAGGAGCAATATTGGAATTTGACCCTTTGCTTTCTTCATACAAAAGCATCACTACTGCAGCCCAAGAAAGTCACATTTAAACTCCCATCTTGTACTACAATATGCTCCAAACAACCTCAATCTGTGCACCCTTGGTATTTCACCCTTGGAGTCTGCAATTTTCATCTGTCAGTTTAGTGCATTATTATATCACAATGTTGTTGTTTTGATCCAAACCTCAAATATTGCAATGCCTATTGTCCTTGTGTTCTGCTGAAACTCAGATTCTCCGTCCTAGAAAAAGATTTCTAGGGTCATGGAAGAGAGAAATTGGAATGTTCTGTTTAGAGCAGACGAGGAAGATCACTGAGTGTTGGGTAAAAACTGGGCAGTAGCGACCTAGCCCCTGGCATGACATAATTTTAGGAAATAGGTAGTTTTTTGGCTTCATTGGAATTTCTGAGAAATTTCACCACAGCTATGAAAGATGTGTTGTGGTATAGGGACATAAAATAGCCATTCCTCCTGTACGCTTCCATGCACGGGCTGCTCCCATCTCACCCAATGTGTTGTTGTTGTTGTTGTTGTTGCAGCATTTATATCCCACCGTTTTTCCTCCAAGGAACCCAAAGCGGCATACATAATCCTCCTCCTCTCCATTTTATCCTCACAACAACAAACCTGTGAGGTAGGCTGGGCTGAGAGTCTGTGACTGGCCCAAAGTCACCCAGTGGGTTTCCATGCCCAAGTGGGGACTAGAACCCAGATCTCCTGACACTTTAGCCACTACGCCACACTGGCAACAGCCCACAGTAAGGAAGGGGCCATTCACTGAGCAGTGTTGAAGGAGGTCTATGGATGGATGAACGCCACACACATGCTGAAGGCAAGAAGTTGATAAACAGGAGATGGGGAAGGAACTCAGGTTGGGATCCAGCAATCAGTGTGGCCCAGCTTCATGGCTTTTGGAATGTGGGTAAACCTCTTCCCAGTCACCTGTGCCCTCCTTTCTCATTCTCCATGTGTCTGCCCCAGTGAGGGCTGGTGGCTCCGATGTCAGTGAGGCAGTGAATCCACTCTAGGTTTCAGTCAAACCTCTAAGGGAGGAATCCGCCGGTCCATAGCACATTCCGCAGATCAGGTTCTTAGAAATGCAAACTCTTTTTAGTCCTTCTCGAATCCCTATTCCCTATTCCTCAGCCAAAAGGCTCCTGGGGTGGCTCACATGCAATTAGTAAAACAAAACAATCCCTACCTTTAGGCTTAGAATCTAAAATATTTATTTTATTGCATTTATTAGATTTTATATTAGATTTTTAAACCACCCCATAACCAGTGCTCTCTGGGAGATTACAAAAGACACACAAAGAAAAAGACACAACACACAAGGAAAATAAATAAATGGGGCAGGGAAGAAGGGAACAATCATGTCTTTCAGCAGGGAAGGTGGGATGCCCCCCTCTCAGGCCCTCATCTCATCCCATTGGAATGACTGCTGGGGGTTACTTTACATTGTCTGCAGAATCGTTCCGTGTGTCCTTGGCCTCTGCTTGTCCTGTAGAAGGGAGACTTTTCTGCTCATGCAGCCTGAGGATGTGGATTGGAATCTTGAAGAACCCTACCACAAGTGCACTTAACTTTTGGCCTTGCTGGTTAATTAGAATGGCCAGAGGTGGAATGGCTGGATGCACGGTCAAAGCACTAAATGTCTCATTAAGAGAAGGCATCATTTCAGCAATCCTTAAGGAGGAGGAGGTACATGAGCTCTGTTAAAGAATCCTTCTCTGAATGCAAGGCTGGCACCAGGTTTGAGGGGTCTAGAGGCAATGTGTCTTCACTGCCTCTTGCATCATCCCATGGCCCTGACACCCGGCAGATTGACTAGGGCTAATCTACACCTGCCATTCATCCAGGTGTGATCATGAGGTCATCCCAGCATGTCCAAATGATGCAGAGCTGATCCCAGTGTGAACCGAGGATGAGCACTTAGTTCTCCTGGGATAGCTGGGAGTGCTTTTTCCCATTTTTTCCAGCTGTTTCAGGACCATCCTGAGCTCTGCAGGCAGTAGGGCTCTCCCTGCTGGGGTCCTCGCTCTTCCCCATGAGTAGCGGGTTCAGGAAATGGGCATGGAGTTGTGCAAGGAAAGTCCCTGGGCATTGGGGGTGAGCATTTTTGCCATCTTTGGAATGGTACTTGGCATAGGCTGTTTGTTTTCAGGTCCAAGTCAAGGTGTCGAGTCTTACCTTTAAGACTCTAAACTGTTTGAGAGTCAGGATATCGAAAAAGGGCACCCACCCACCCTGCTCCTACATGAATATCTTACATGAAGATACAGTATATCCTACATGAAGATCTTCTTCAGAAGCCTTGTTAAATGTCCTCCCATCAAGAGAGGACATAGAACAGGGCCTTTTCTGTGGCAGCACCCCAATTGTGGAATTCTCTCCCTTGGAAAGTTAGGTTGGTTCCATCTTTGCTAAGCTTTAGATGGGCTGTAAAGATTCTTTGTTGTTGTTCAGGCTTGTTTTTGAATAGGTTTATTCCACTCCCTGGATGTTTTAAAGATGGTTTCCTCTGCTTTTAATGCAATTGTTTCATTTTGTTATGATATTATTTTAAAAGTTGTATGGCACATCGTAGTCCATTTTGAGCAGAAAGGCAATTCATAAATCAATCCATTTGGTTTCAAATCTACTTTTGGTATGGAGACAGCTTTGGTTATCATGGTGTGGCAGGAATTGGACCTGGCGAGTCTGGCCCTGCCGGTTGTGTTGAGTCTATGACCTCCCAATGGGCCTACGATCTCCCTATGATCTTGTGGCTTAGAGTAGAAAAGCAATGACAGAGTAATGCTAAAAGTGTCTGGTCTAGAAACAGCCTGAGATACTTTAGGTATAGGCATTTCTGTGGGGCCGTAGCTCAGCTTGGCATCTACCATTCTGCATGAAAATAATCCATCAGTGCTTTGCTCGTAAGTGACAAAACTTGTCAGATGAACCTGATTGCTTCTCCCCTCCCCCTCCTCATTGTCTTACAAGATGAATAGATGAATAGAATGTGAATCTAATAATACGCTCAGATCTTCATAAAGGATTTGAAAGAGGAAATAATGAAATCTTTTCGGTAAGGCAAGTTCTAATTGCTGTGGACCCTAGAACATTGTCATATTGATTGAAAACCAGGAGAAGATCATAAACAAAATATAATGATGAAGAGCAAAGTACCAAGCTCATCAGAGATGACCAGTAGGATGCTGATTGAATCAGTGTTGGGTTGTATAATATTTCATGTCCTCGTTAATGTTCTGGAAACAGGAGTGAATGAATAGCATATTAAATGATTTACAGAGCAAACTAGAGTTTTGTAGTTTGGGGCCTCTTAAAGGTGAGTTAGAGGAAACTCGTCAAAGAAAGAGCAAAAGAAAAGTGATTTGAAACACAAGAAGAAAAACAACTGTGAAATTTAGCTTGGGGAAAATGCAAGCCAATTTGAGAACAGAGGGGGAAATAATCAGACCACGGATCTTCTGGGAAAGGAAAGAAACCAAAGGAAACCTGAAATCATATTTAATTTGCATCAGATGCCTGGGAAGAATGGTTTGATCTAGGACCTGGAGAGAAGGACATTTAGAAGTTTAAAAATATTTTGTAAATACTGATAAATGCGGCCTGTGTCACAATTGTTCTACACCTGATACCATTTACAAACATGCATTTCTCAAGTGGCACTGATTTTGCAGTGGTTGAAGTTATTTTATTAAGCAAGGAGAGAGAAGCTGTCCTCAAATGGCTTTGACTTTGAAGCATAGCCATGGTGATCAGAGTTCAGGGTTAGAATTGAAACAAAATGCCCTGTATCTTCCACTATCATACCTTTTCCTCTGTTTCCCTGTAATAAATTATCTTATCTATTTACTATACAGTTTCCATAGCATTCTGCCTTATTGTCTGTTAGAAGGCAAATCTCGGTTAAATGACAGGAAATAAATTCCCATTTCCCAAGTGTTTAAGAGCAGTTCAAAACTAGAACAACTCCAATCATGGAGACTTCCATGAAAAGACTATGCTCTAAGGTATACTGCAACATGGAAGGCAATTGGAATACATGACCTGTGGTATTTCTTCCAACTCTGTGGATCCTTTAGGAGTTCATAGGAAAGAGTGGAAATAGTTCCAGTCCACTTATCCATTATTCCACTTTGAAGACCAGTGGTAAGAAACACACATTTACAAATATCTGTAGATAGGAATGCTGATTGTCACAAGGTGCTAAAGAACACAATAAGGACTAAAGCTGTATCTCTGGTACATTTATCACAATAGAGCCTCCTAGTAATGCATAGTGATGAACAAATGGAGTGCTCCTGTTCAGTGTTCAGCCAGCCATGCCTTCTTTCAGGAAGCTCCATTTCATTCTCCCTGTCCTCCACTTTTCCATTCTCCCCTCCCCCTGTAACAGTTCCATGGATCAGTCCTCATTGGGGCTGTTTTGGTTTGGGATTGTTGTTGTTTTCTACTTCTGTAAACCATGTCATTTTCCCTAGCATGGTGATATTCCATCTTGTCTCTTAGTAGCCCTGTTTTGGCTGAACAGCCATAATAAACCATCACTCAAGTTTTGCATTATTCTAAGGGCTGGTTTGCACATCACTACTACCCATGGTTTGTTTAAACCTTGAGTAGTCATGAATGAGTGGGAGGAAGCAAGCATGCTGGCTCCCACCCGCTTGCCCCTGATGAGCTAACAACAACAACAACCCAAGGATGCTCCATCCCAGGGTTTAGCCAGGACAGGATTTTTTTTTAACCTGTGAGCATAAGTAACAATCCTAAAGATTACAAGTGCATGAGTTCCCAATTATGGGTCCTTAGAGAATGATGTCTGTAGCTGTCCATGGACCAGCTCCATCACTACCAGGAATAAAAGGTCTCCAAATGAATTGACTTCTTGGAAGGCAGGTACCAACTTCCTCCACAACTGCTGAATTCTTCTGCAATTCTAAACTATTAGCTGGCAAATGGAGGTAGCTGGAGTGAAGGCTGAAAGGAGGATTTGAAGAGGAGGCAGGACTTTCTGATTGAGGAATATGAAGTGTTCTTGCCTTTACAGGGCACTAATGAGAAGGCAGCAGTGATAGCACTGTACCCAGGACCACTTCTATCGGGCAGAACAAGCCCTGGATGGAGCTGGTAGCCAGTTTGCAGGTCCAGACAACCCACCCTTCTGGAAGGATTCAGCTGCAGCCTGGCTAGGAAGGAGCTTGGGTACACTTACTTCCAGACTAGCCAGCACCAGGAAATCCATTCTTGTGCCCATTACAATGATTGTGGATGTTCCCCTGGAATCTTTGGCTAGTTGTCCCCAGGCAACCAATGAGATGAACTGGCCCTGGTGATGTTCTTCTTCCTCACTCCACCCCACACAGAGGCCCTTCAGGTCAATGTCACCCTTGGCAGGAGGGAATCCATAGAGCCTAGCTTAAAAACTATCCTTCCGTTGGCGTACCTTGGCTCACGAGGTGTGTCTGAAGGCCTCGGGATGTAGACGGCCTAGAGCCATGGCTCTAAAGAATCAAATCCTTTCTCAGGCATTCATTTGTATTCCATACCCTTTATACAAAATAGTCTTTGCAGGTCCAGGCCATTTTCATTAACTTTTATGAGGCAATAATGTAATTACTATGTATGTACATATGTGTAACACAGGGTATGTAATCGACGATTCATTGGCACCTTCCCAAATTGTTTGTTATTATGTCTGTGTGAACAAGGAGCAATGTGAAAGCAGCTGGAAATTGCATCTGTATGGCAGCTGCTTCATGAGATAAACCATTCATGTGCTAAAGCTCAGCATATTGATTAACTTCCATCATGTGGTTTCTCCAAGCTTTGTGCCATCATGGGGTGGAGACAGAACCTGCAACGGGCTAGATCTGTGGTTACCCACTGTCCATGAATAGCTTGCTGCATGTAGCGGCCACATGGATGTAGATCAAGTATCCTCCAAGTTGCACATTGACTGTGCAAAGTAGATGCCAGAATTGAGTTTTGGTTTTTGGTCAATGAAAGTCTGATGTATCTTTAAACTCCTTTTAGCACTCAAATTTTAAGATCTAGGACCATCACATCCCTCCTTCTCCTTCCCCTCTTCTCCTGTTTTCCTTGTATCTTTGAATTTCTTACCATCTATCACCATCTTCTACTCAACCATATCTTATATGTGAAGGAGGCTATTAGGGAATGGACTCTTTTCTTGTACCAGTGGCTTTAAAGACACTTGCCCAACTCTTGCTGAAATTTAGAAGGCCTTACCATCATGTTAAAGCAGCCTTCTGCACCCTGATGCCAATCTGTATAAGCACCTTGAAAGAGGAAGTCCATCTGTAAGCAACTTGAAAACAATGCAGTGATTATTAGTAGGGCTGTGCATGGACCCCACGATCCACTTTGGAGCCCAATTTGAATCATCCCAATCAGGCTTGATCCACCTCAGACTCATCTGGACCTCCCCCGATCTGCCTTGGACCCAGATCCGAGGTGAGATTCGGACCTCCGAATCAGGATTTGGATGAGTTTCTCCATACAGGTTCATTGTGAGAAATAAATTCCTATAACTTTTTCATTTTTTAAGATAACAACATGAAATTTTTTGAGCTTACAGATGGATTCATGATTGTCATCTCTGGAAATTTTGAGAACGATCTGTTTGCAGGTTTTGTCGCAATTACTTTTTTAAAAATGGATTTTTCAGGTAATCCAAAGTGCTATAACTTTTTCATTTTTCAACATATCAACCTGAGTCTTGTTGAGCTTATAGATGGAAAGTGGAAACGGAATCATTTCAGAAAGTGACTTTAAGATCACAATGGAGGCCAAATGATGCTGCTTTCCTGGCTTCTAACTCTCTCTGTGTTTTTTAATGTCTCCCTGCTCTACTTCAGCTCTCCAGACTAAGTAAGGGAAGTCCTACATTGAAAGCCTTTCTTTCAGCCAAAGTGCTTCCCAGTAACCCACTGCCATCTTGGCTCAAGATCCACCGGGAGACTCCGCTGTCGCAAGCCAAGATAGACAATCCCCACCACAGTGGGAGGCACTTCCTGCAGGCTCTTTCTATTATTATTATTATTATTATTATTATTATTATTATTATTATTATTTCCATCATCAACATATTATGATTTAATACTGGCAGTTATAAAAGACTTTATAATGCAGTCTTATGTGTGCTGCTTTGCCCTCACAATTGTGTGTGCTTGTGTACACAGCCTGCTTCAGTAACACAGGCAGCCCACCAACACACACACACACACACTCACACACACAACAACAACAACAACAACAGGAACAAACTAAGTAATATAATCTAAAGAGAAGAAGAAAAGAAATGAGAGAGAGAGAGAGAGAGAGAGAGAGAGAGAATGAATGAATGAATGAGAAAGATCTCTCCTGATCTCTCCCTCCTTAAGCCCTCCCCCACCATTGCAATTGGTGGCTACTGGAAACTTGAGCAGGATTGGGGGGATACAGTGGTGGTGTGATCACTGATCAGCACGATTGGGAGATGAAGCTGTCGATCACACATCGCAAACTCCATCTTCCCCTCACTTTTTAAAGGTTTTTTTAAAAAAATTAATTACAAAAAACTGCTGAATATATATGTCTGAAAATTTATACACATGACATACACAACTCAATCTCTAAGTTCCCCAAGTTTCATGTTTTTATCTTTAAAAATAAGAAAGTTATATGCGTTTATAAATCACAATGAAACCTTATGGGGGGGGGAACGCGATTTGACCTAAAATGGTGTCCAAATCTCCAAATCAGTCTGAATCAATTCGGAAAGGTCTGATCCACTCTGGACCAATTCAGACACCTCCCGAACTGCCCCAAATCTGTGATTCAGGGATCCAAATCACCCCAATTCGCTTCAGATTGCACAACCCTAATTATTAGAAGCCAACATGGATTTGTCAAGAACAATTTCTGCCAGACCAATCAGATCTCATTTTTATATCAGGTAACTTCCCTTGTGGACTGTGGGAATGCTGTGGACATAATATATTTTGACTTCAGCAAAGCTTTGGACAAAGTACCCCATGACATTCTGATTAGTGAACTAGCTAAAAGTGGGCTAGATTGAACAATTATTAGGTGGATCCACAATTGGCTACAGAATCCGACTCAAAGGGTGCTTATCAATAGTACCTTCTCAAACTGTGGGGAGGTAACGAGTGGGGTACTCCTGGGCCCAGTGCTCTTCAACATTTTTATTAATGACTTGGATGAGGAGGTGCAGGGAATGCTTATCAAATTTGCAGATGACACAAAATTGGGTCCTAGCTAATACCCCGGAAGACAGAAGCAAACTTCAAAGTGATCTTGATAGGCTGGAACACTGGGCTGAAAACACTGGGCTGAAATTTAATAGGAATAAATGCCAAGTTCTACACTTAGGAAAAAACAACAACCAAATGCACAGTTACAAGATGGGGATATTTGGCTCAGCAATACTACAAGTGAGAAGGATCTTGGAATTGTTGTATATCACAAGCTGACTATGGCCATAGCTAGACCTAAGGTTTATCCCTGGATCATCCAGGGGTCAAACCTGTTCACCTAGGTGACACACAGGGGATCCAGTGCTCAGGCAGGGGCGAACCCTGGATGATCCCAGGATAAACCTTAGCTGTGACTCATAGGCTTAGCTGTGGCCTATGAGTCAACAGTGTGATGTGGCTGCAAAAAAAAGCAAATGCTATTTTGGGATGCGTTAATAGAAGTATAGCTTCCAAATCATGAGAGGTAACGGTTCCCTTCTATTTGGCACTGGTTAGGCCTCATCTTGAGTACTGCATCCAGTTCTGGACACCACACTTCATGAAAGATGCATACAAGCTGGAGCATGTTCAGAGGAGAGCAATGAGGATGATCAGGGGTCTAGAAACAAAGCCCTTTGAGGAGAGACTGAAAGAAGTGGGCATGTTTAGCCTGGAGAAGAGACGATTGATGAGAGACATGAGTACTTGAAAGGTTGTCACACAGAGGAGGGCCAAGATCTCTTTTTGATCATCCCAGAGTGCAGTACATGGAATAATGGGCTCAAGTTATAGGAAGCCAGATTCTGGTTGAACATAATGAAAAGAAGGAAGAATGGAGGGAAAGCAGTAAAAGTTGATATAATGTTAGAATAGAGCTGGAAAGGGGTTTGGGATGTGCAATCACTGAGCTTTAAACTGTAGACAGATAGTTAGAGAAAACAAATTAAAAGAGCAAGATGGAGTGGGACTGAAAAGATGGGCTTCCCTGGAGCTTTAGAGTGTCTGCCCACATAATAGGTATCATTTGCCTAATGGCTGATCTTGAAATTCATGGTTCTGTTTCAAGCACTACAGTTTTAATCAGTCCTTAGTGAAATTTCACAAGTCTTATGTGATTCACAATGTGGTGGCTGATGCTTGATTTTTCACTATACAAAATTGCCATTGTATGCTAAATCCCAGTTGCTTTAAAGACACTGCAGTCCATTTGAAGCAGTGGAGTGCTTAAAAAGAAGGAGAGGCAGAAGAATCTAATAATGAGATAAGGAGAGAAAGTCTTGAACGGCCTGGGATCGGGTTATCTGGCAGATCACCTTTCCCAACACAGACCTTTTTGAGCATGAAATCATC
Organism: Elgaria multicarinata webbii; assembly: GCF_023053635.1. Classification (NCBI taxonomy): domain Eukaryota; kingdom Metazoa; phylum Chordata; class Lepidosauria; order Squamata; family Anguidae; genus Elgaria; species Elgaria multicarinata. Next base: position 81,838,081 of record NC_086177.1, on the reverse strand, counting down.
GAAGGGGTTCTTACTGGTTGTACCATGACCTTCAGAATGTCATCTTGCAGTAACCCCAAAGCAGGACTCTTCCAGGGTGGCACCAATTTATGTAATGATCTCCCCACTGGTATTCAGGAGGCGACCCTTGTATAATGCTTTAGGCGCCAATTTCTTTAACCATGCCTTCCCTGAGTGAATGTGCTACCCAGTCTGTTTGTTTGTAATTACAGTGTTGCTTTAATTGTTTTAATTGATTAATGTTTTATTAATGTTTTATATTAATTGCATGTATTTTAATGTACATTGCAATGTTTCTTGTGAACCACCTAGAGATATTCTGAAAAATGTTCAGCAGTATATAACTCTATTAAATGAATAAATAATGTCATGTATGTCATGGTAAGGAACTGATCTGATGCCAAAGAGGCAAAGGATAGCAGAGAAGGTGGAAGATAATAGCAGGGTCTGCAAGACTGGTGATGGCTGGCAGGACCAGATGGGAAACCTGAATTACCACTGAGGAGTCCAGAATGACAGCCAAGTACATGGAGGATAGAGAGGCCCCAAAGACAGGCAGGCATGGGCTTGTCAGGAGGTCTGATGTTAATTGCTGGAGGAAGGAGTGAGTCAGTAGTAGAGCATCTGACCTCCCAGTTCTAAGGCTCCAAGTATCTCTCCAACAGGTGCCATTTTTATAGGCATGGCCCATCCTGTTCCGAACAGGTGGTCACTTACACATCACCCATAAGAGGACACCGATTTGTATCAAGTTTGCATGTGCTAATTTATATGTATAAATGCAAATTTAGAAATAATCACTATAATTTAAGCAGAAATACAATACATCTCAATGTAGTGGTAAAGACTGTAACCAGGCAACCTGGGTGCCTGCTCAATCTGCTGTCCAGTCCATGTCTGCTTTAAAGAAGATGTGGACTGGACAGCCCTTCAGATAGAGAATGCCTACAAATGCCTGTTTTTATCTGGTTGAGCTTTTATATTGTATTTTATATTATGGGTTTATACTGTTGTTTTATACTTTGAAGGTTTTTAATTTTTGTGAACCACCCAGAGAGCTCCAGCTGTTGGGCAGTATAGAAATGTAATAAATAAATAAATAAATAAATAAATAGTGGACTGTAAAGTAGGATCTGTCGCCATCCTACCTCTGAAGTTCACATTGGAAGAGAGCATTACAGATCCAACATTGATAATTTCTAAAATGATTTCAATGCAATTTAGATTGCATCCTTATCTCTCATAGTTCACTGTGTAATTATGTTATGATGATAATGCATTCAGAAATCTTATAGTGGTGGGAAACTGAAGGATGGGCATTCATCACGGTAGATCATCCAGACGTCCATTTTGAAACAAAAGGTGTGTGGGGAGTTTACTGCCCCCTCCCCTGCATATATGCAGACTCTGTATTCACAAAGTTTGACAGCAGAGGTGTCAAACCTCAGCCCAAAGGCAAAATCTGGGCCACCCAGGGGACCGAATCCTGTCTCCAGGTAGCCATGGCCCTTCTCCTTATCACCAGGTCATTCTCACTTTTGCCCCAACTGCCTGTTGTTCTGGGGTTTCTCCACACCATGCATAATTTTGTACACCTCCCCTTAGCCTCCATTTTTCCAAGCTAAACAATCCTAGCTGTTGCAACCTTCCCTCATAGGAGAGATGCTCTAGACCCTTAATCATTTTAGTTGCCCTTTTCTGCACTTTTTCCAGCTCTACAATATCTTTTCTGTTCTATTCTATGCTGATGAACCTTGGGCAAAGCTTCCAGGTTTACCTTTAAATATACCAAGATCATGAGAAATGAAGTCACCTCAGCTGCTGCTTCCCATTCTGTGCTTTTGTCTTACTGTAGTTGGTGGCAGACAAAAAGACCAAGTGAGGAACCGACAGGAAGAGCCATGGTAGCCTTGTCTTCTGTTTTCTGTAGGATGCACTAGGAAAACATGAGGCAAGAAAACTCCACAAAGTAGAGATACTTTGCATTATGTGAATACATTATTCAAACCTTTACTGCCATGACATAACACATGGGCTATTACGAGACTATGCAAGGATGGCAAGACAACATCTGGGAAGATCAAGTAGAATTTAAACCTCACAAGATTTGCTCAAGGTGCTACTAAGAAATATGAGATGAAGTCCAATTAAATTCTGTTTGATCCTCCCAGACATTCTTATGCCATATCCACATTTGAAGATAAAATTTTAGCTTGGAACCGAAACAGAAAACTCCATTATTTTATTACTATTTAATTAGGTAATAAGCTCTATTCCTAATGCATCCCATTCTAGATGCTGAGATGTAGAGGAGAGAAGCTCACCTGTTACTTACCTTATGGTATGTTTAGCACCGGGTGAAGACCTTTTTATTTTCCTAGGGCATTCAGCCCTTCTCTTTTGTTTTTAAATGTGTCATTGTGCTTTTAGTTTTTTGTACTGCTGAGGGGCCTTTACTCTGATTTTTACTTGGGTTTTATCCTGTTTTAAAGGTTTTATATTATGTTCTGTCATTTTGCAGTTTATGGTCTTAATTGTTGGTAAACACCCAGAAAGCTTTGGCTATTGGGCACTTTTGAAAGTTTATAACATTATTATTATTATTGTTATTATTATTATTCTTCATTGTTTCACATGTCTTTTCTCATTTATTCTCCCAATAATAATAATAATAATAATAATAATAATAATAATAATAATATATTTATTTATTTACCTGCCCCTCTCCCTCTGGATCGAGGCGGGGTACAACACAAATGCAAACACCATAAAATACATATAACTAATTAAAACATCTTAAAATTCAACTGGGTAGGCCTGCCAGAACAGATCAGTCTTTATGGCTTTCTTAAATTCCAGAAGACTGTGAGGTGAAGCTGAGATACACCATGCACACACACGCACACTCACTCCTCTCCAAAGTTGAGAAGAGATTAATGGCATCTTTAAATGAGCATTTTATATATGTTACTGACCACTCATGGATGTTCACAGGTCATTCTGACGATGTCATTAGACTCCTATGCATCTCCCACTTCATTTTCTGGCTTTAGTACTAAAAATAAAGCCAAAGAAAATCCGTCTCTTTGGTGATTTATCAATATTTGTTGGGTTTTCCTGCCATGTGCAGGCAAAGTTGCACTATAAAATGCCCACTAGAGGGCACTGTCTGTACCCTGTACATTGGGGCTGTACAAGCCATATGGTTGCTGCTCTCTCCCTTGTGTAATTACAGCTCATTGCAAAAGCGGAAGAGAGGCAGGAAGCAGAGCCACGTCTGAAGGAGCTGTTGATCAGGGTCCTCCATAGGCCAGAAAACAAAACAATAATAACAACAACACCCCTATCTGCCCACAGCTTACCAGGATTCTGCTTCTCAAACATACAGGCTTGCAATGAAGTTGCTGTTCCCCAAAGTACTAGATCGACAGGCCTGGAAATGAGTTTACTTTTTTGTGCTCTAGCAATTCCAAAGCAATCTTTCTTATCCTTTGGTCCTTTGTCTCTCTCTCCCTCTGCCCTCCCTCCCTCCACCCACTCCTCCACCTTGAAGTGGAAGCTCTTTTAATCAAGAACTTTCTGATCTTTCCTCAGCTTGAAAATTCGGAGCGTCGCTCAGTGAAAAATAACAGCTCCTCTCAAAACACATACCTCATTCCTTTCCTTGGTCTTGGTCTTAAGGGGCGGTGAGTTCCTAAACCTCAATAATATCCTGGTATCAAGTGCAGTTGACAGGTAATGGAGAACTTGAAAGTGCTGACGATATTATACACTGCAGCTCTGTTATTTACTAAGGCATAGTTATCAGGCTGACAAGGAATGGAGTGGAAAGAAGGAATAGCCTGGTCTCAGCCCTTCAAGGAATTTTATAACTATTTGCCAGACCCTTGGGTTTCGAGAACAGGAGATAAGAGAGTGTAGCAGAGATTGGCCCTATATAACATATGTTTTAATTGGCCATCAGGAAGATTGAAAAGTAGGGGGAGAGAGAAAGAAAAAGCCAAATGAACGAGACCCCAAAGACTATTTCTGTGTTTTACCTGTGCTGGACTTTTTTAAAAAAGGCTTGAAAATTTCCCAGTGTGTTTCATCTAATATCTAGTTAAAACATCTCCCTCATCTGGAACTTCACAGTCTGAAATATTTACTATTATATTTTCTTTAAAACACACACACTGGCATAGGAGAATTCAGTTAAGGAAAGTGCTGTGTGTGGTGTTTCAGGTCAAGCTATGCTTCCTTTTCTGTCACATAAGAAGGGAGAAATGACTGCCCATGCATAGCAAGAGTGAAATGCAGAAAGCTGCATGATAGTTGGTCAGACCATATCGTAGGGATGGGTGAACTAACCCTGCATCTTGTTCATGCTCTGCTTTCTGGACTCTTGCTGGTTGCCTGACCATGGAATACATGTGGGGTAAGCTGCCAGATGGTACAGGGGTGCCCAGAGAGAGTTCACATTCTTTTTGTTTTCCATGAGCTGCGATTTGCGCAAATTCGTGGCCAGGACTATTCACAGAAATCAGAATTTGTGCAAAATCACAGCCATAAATAACACAATTTGCATAAAAATGCAGGCATAAAGGAGCATTTCTGCCTACAATTTTGTGCAAATAGTGTGGTTTATGGCCACGATTTGGTGCAAATTGGGATTTGCACAATTATTATTTTTTAAAAAAGGGAAACCATGAGCTTGCCCATTTGTTGTGTGCTGAGTCAAGTCAGTTCATACATCTGTGAGCTGGCATCTGGGGGGCAGAGCTGGCAAAAAACCTGCCAAGCTCCACCCAAAAAACAAATTCCTCTGATATTCCTAACCATGTGTCCATTTAGCATCGTATTGTCTGCTGTGACTGGCAGAAGCTCTCCAGGGTGTCAGGCGGAGGAGTTTTTCATTGCTACCTGCTCCTTTTAAACTGGAGGTGCCTGCCGGTAGGGAGGGCTGATAATTTTGTTTCAGTTTGGTTTTGATAATAACTTTCTAAAGTTCTCCATATGCGAGAAAGAAAGAACTTGAGATGTTAAAAATTTGGATGGAGGAAAATGGACAAGATTCACCTAGGCAGGAGAACGGACAACATTCACCCCTAACCTCCCTACCAGTGATTGAACCTGGGGCCTTCCACATGCAAAGGTATTTCTTTTGTGAATAAAAGCAGCCTTCCAAATGTGTCACCAATGCAGATGTGTTTCTACCTGTATTACAGAGCTCATTCAAGGTCAACGGACAGGATGCATCTTGTGAGGCACTTGTTGATGTGTTTCTGCATCTTGGGCTATGAATTGTTACACACGATTAGTTGTCCATGACTAGAGCAAGGTCAGAGCTAAAGCCTATTATCTGCAAAATGATGGACGCTGTGACCCAGTGACAAGAATCTATCATTTTAAAAGTGACATCTTTGATAGCCTGAAGACTATTATAAGCAGGAAACTGGTCATGCAAGGTGTTTCTTTGAAAGTAACTTTTAATACTCACCAGGCCACCTCGAGCTATTCCTCCCATAATTTGTGTTTGTGTAGGAATAATTGGAAGTCCTGGCTGCTGAGCCATAACAGCTATGGAATGGAGCAGTCTACATGATCATATTTAAAGAAGCCACCATAGGATCTGTCCAATGCAGTGGTTGGATGGGACTTGAAAAGTCTGGATTCTAGTCACCGCTTGGCCATGATGTTCAGTAGGTGTTGATGCACAATATGCTATGAACTCCCTAGTTTAGCGATGTGCGAATCAGCAAAACCCAAGTTGGAACAAGCTTTGAAATTCCATTTCATAGCTTGTTTCAACTTGAGTCCATATCAGATTGTAAGCTCTCTCTTCTTCTTTTTTGCATGGAAATCTATGCATATGTTTGTGTGTATTTTCCCAAATGTATACATCATTTGTGCACTGCTCTGAAATGTACATATTCTCCCATTGACTAAAATGTATTTGTGTACATTTTTAAATGTATGCATGCATGCTGTCAGCCTTTTTTTTTTTTTTTTGCAAGGATCTCATTGCAAGCTTGGAAATGTACCAACTTCAACTGGAGATTGTGTCCAAGTCTGTGTTCAATCCGAAAGGTGCAAACTGGGTACCCTGATCAAAAATGATCTGAAACCATTTCTCATACAACCCTACTCGAGTCCCACCCACCCAGCAAAAGATAAGGGAACTGGATGGGCTCAGAGGCTAATAATGCTAAAACACAAAATAGAGAGGATCAAAAACAGTTGTCGAAAAAATAGCCCAAACCAAAAAAAGACAGCTGCACTGGTGAATTGGTTCCAACATGTTTTTTGAAGTTATATGCTCTAAATAAACACACACACACACACACAACAACAACAATAATAATAATAATAATAATAATAATAATAATTGGTATCACACAAATTCTACAATATTCATAATATATGCAATGCATGAAGCATAAATATATTATATTTAAACCATAATACCCATTAAATTAAACTGCATACAAATATATGCTTCATTACAACAATAGTAGGGGTGTGCACGGACCCCCCGCTCCGCTTCTCTTCCAGATCTGCGATTTGCGGATCGGGCCACTTCGGGCCGCTTCGATCTGCCCCCGCTCCGCCCATGCCCGCTCCGCTCCGCTGCGGAGCTCCGGATCCGGATCAGAGCTCCGTTTCCCCCCCCATAGGCTTGCATTAAGCTAAAAAAGTATACAACTTTTTTTCTGTGAAAGTTAGAAACCTCACATTTGGCACCATGACACCTCATGGAGGTATACACACACATGCCAAGACTCAAGGCAATCCCATCATCCCCTGAATTTTAGGGAATTTATGAAAATCCAACACCCCATTCACACCCCTTTCGATAGCTCCGTCAATTTGCACGTGAAAAATCTCAAACTCACCACTATGATAGCTTGTCCAGGGATACAGACGCATGCCAAGACTCAAGGCAGTCCCATCATCCCCTGATTTTTGGGGAATTTATGAAAATCGGGCACCCCATTCACACCCCTTTCAATAGCTCTGTCAATTTGCATGTGAAAAATCTCAAACTTGCCACCATGATAGCTTATCCAGGGATGCACATGCATGCCAAGACTCAAGGCAGTCCCATCATCCCGTTATTTTTGGGGAATTTATGAAAATCCAACACCCCATTCACACCCCTTTTGATAGCTCCGTCAATTTGCATGTGAAAAATCTCAAACTTGCCACTATGATAGCTTATCCAGGGATACACATGCACGCCAAGGCTCAAGGCAGTCCCATCATCCCCTGATTTTTGGGGAATTTATGAAAATCCAACACCCCATTCACACCCCTTTCGATAGCTCCGTCAATTTGCACGTGAAAAATCTCAAACTTGCCACCATGATAGCTTATCCAGGGATGCACACGCATGCCAAGACTCAAGGCAGTCCCATCATCCCCTGATTTTGGGGGAATTTATGAAAATCCAACACCCCATTCACACCCCTTTTGATAGCTCCGTCAATTTGCACGTGAAAAATCTCAAACTCGCCACCATGATAGCTTATCCAGGGATGCACACGCACGCCAAGACTCAAGGCAGTCCCATCATCCCCTGATTTTGGGGGAATTTATGAAAATCCAACACCCCATTCACACCCCTTTCGATAGCTCCGTCAATTTGCACGTGAAAAATCTCAAACTCACCACCATGATAGCTTATCCAGGGATACACACGCACGCCCAGACTCAAGGCAGTCCCATCATCCCCTGTTTTTTGGCGGGGCTTAAACCTGCAGACATCTCAATGGGGCCATTTCAAAGGAAATCCCAACATGCCATGAATTGGGGAGTAGAGATCAACCTAAATGAATCTTCTTCCACACTTGAAAAATGGATTTGGAACTTCCAAAACTCTCAGTGAGCGCAGGAAGGACTTCTCCCCTGAGTCAAAGCCAGACACACACAACATCCCTGCGAGGCGGGCAGGGGAGGAGGGAGGGCAGGCAGGCAGGCAGGCAACAGACATTTCTGGGGGCATAAGGAAGTGAGCCAAGGATAAGCCAGTAATACATATAAAATGGAATAAATAAATAAATAAACAAAGGAGGGGTGGAATTAAAAGCAGCAGTGTTGCTGAATAAACAACAAGAAGAACTTTTTTAAAAAGGCTGTATCTGTCTTTTACCAGCAATAGGGGGATGTGCCCAGGGGAGGGGGAAGCAGTTGCCAGTTTGACTGGTCCTAGTGACCAGTCTTTTAAGAAGCAACGCTGTCACTTCAACTCATGATAGGCATTGCTCCACCGGGTTACTCTCTTTGGAGGGCTCTGATGGCCCTCCAAGTACAGGAGAGAGTGAGGGCACGTCCACATGGGATGCCCTAGGGGAGCTCATCCCCTTGCACCACATCTTTTCAGTTGTTCCCCAAAGTTAGGGTGGGTAGCACTGCTGTGTGTTTCCTATCTGTTAGTATGATTTCAGGTTGTGTTAGTGCATTTGGTGGAGCTACTGTTTTAAAAAAAACACTGGGAAAACTCCGTTCAGAGTAGAAAGAGAAGTTTCCCAGAATCCCAAGTTACCCATTTTGCCTATCCCCTCCTCCAACTTTGGGATCATGTGATCATGACCGGGAGTTGACTCTGCCCCTCAGCCCTTCGGAAAAGGTATTTTTCCCACCGGTTTTTTAAAAAATTCTAGCACACGAACTGCAGCATGCAGAGAGTTGAGAGTAGGCTCAAAATGACCCCCACCCACGACTCTCCAAGCACAAGAATTTTCAGAAAGATAGCTTTAAAAACAACACAGTTATCCCCCTTTCTTTTCTGCAATGCAATCCTATGGGCGAAATGTTTCAAGATGGCGATCGGATCGGACCGCGGAAACCGGAGCGCTCCGAAAATGGGCGCGTCTCTTCACCTCCGCCTCTGGGCAAGGCGAAGCAGGCCAATTCGCTCCTGCTTCTACGCTTCTAATCGGAGCGGAGCACATGCCTAAACAATAGGCATACAATATGACTATTGTGTCAACGTTATAACTTTAAATGGCTTAGTGCCCCTTTTATATAAGGCAATTCAAAACTTCGACTTTTCAATGAATGTCAAACATGTAGCTTTTTTCTTTTTACAATTAATTGTTTTGTATTGGGAGGTTGTTTTGTTTTTACAGATTTTCTTTGAAAAAAAGTTTTTCTCAAAATGCTTTGGGAATTGATTCACTTGTGCAGATATATATATAGAATCTGCCCTATCTTCATAGAATCATAGAATAGCAGAGTTGGAAGGGGCCTACAAGGCCATTGAGTCCAACCCCCTGCTCTATGCAGGAATCCACCCTAAAGCATCCCCGACAGATGCTTGTCCAGCTGCCTCTTGAAGACCTCTAGTGTGGGACAGCCCACAACCTCCCTAGGTAACTGATTCCATTGTCGCACTGCTCTAACAGTCAGGAAGTTTTTCCTGATGTCCAGCTGGAATCTGGTTTCTTTTAACTTGAGTCCATTATTCAAGTTAAAGGAAGCCAGATTCCAGCTGGACATCAGGAAAAACTTCCTGACTGTTAGAGGAGTGCTCTTGTAAGGATTACTATGATAATATATGAAGACCTACATATTGCTAAGCATGTTTGCTTTTCTTTTGCATGTTGGATATGATTTGCTTGTCTCAAATTTGTTATGAAAGAATATAATATTTTGTGCCAACTAGCCCCATAATGAATTAATTAACTTTACTACTTGCTGCTGGTGTCTACAATAGGGCCTGTCTGCAAAAGTCTCAAGGCCATAAGTCCCTGGCAACTTAGCATCAGTACTAACATCTTGGAATAAAATGCTATTGCGTGGCAAAATAACAATTGCCAAACAATATCTAGGTTGGGACAAATATTATGACAGAATGTAAATTTGCTAGTATTGTAATTTGGATGATAAAATTTTAGGGAACATTTGACATTTAACTCTGTATAATGTATGGTGCAATCCAGAACCGTTCAGCTGTGTTGGGGAGACAGGGAGTTGACAACGACATCTACAGGAAGTGGACTTCACAGTAATTCTGTAAATTGAGAACTTATTCACACAATCCGCTGCTCCTTCATTCAGCCAGACAGCCCAGATTGACATGGTGGACAATTGCTAGAGCTTTGCTTTGAATTTGAGTCAATACTGAACCAATTCTGATTGATATAGAAAGATTCGGGAGATGTCCACATTGAAGTGTGGCTCCTCCAAAGTGGACCAAATCTGAATCTGAACCCAGAGTTGTGTTGGTGATATGGAGAGACTCAGAGTCCCAGAAACTGTAGTAATATATTGCAGGGTAATTCCAGTGCTCATTGCTAGTTCTCTCTCCCAGGAGCAGGAATGCTAAAGGTGTTTTTGTGGAGTCTATGAAACCTGTGAGAGTGTAGCATTGGGTGATCGCTTTAAAAATGTTCAGTTTGTGGTTTTCTGTCTCTCTACCAGTGTATGGTTCCCCATCCATCAACCACTCCTGTCTTATTGAAACAAAAGGCCTTAAGCCGTAGTTTATTCACAAAAAGGACTTAAATTCTTTTTCATTTATCACAATTCTCTAGCCCTTGCACCTATCCTTCTGAAATTTTGCAGGTTTCTTGCCTAGGGACACCTCTTTGATCTGTGGCATTTTCATACAAATCACAAAGAAAAACCACCCAGGGAGGTGGAAACAAATCACTTCATCCTTCAAAATGTGAAGACTCCCCTTTCACAAAGCCCCCTGAACCTATTCATATAGCACTTGGTGGGCTTAATCCCCTAGAAAGAGACAACCATGCCTGCTATTTTCATCCATTTCTGCCAAGACACACACACACACACATCTTAGTTCATTCATTTAAATCAAAAATTTAAGCCATCTAGCACAAAACTCCCTTCACTTATATTTTTGAAAATTGGCAAAATCTATCCCCTCACAAGGAGCTACTGTGAATTTCATCCCATTCTGTCAAACAGCAAAAAAGCTATTGTCATTTGTTGATTTCCAATTATGGTCCATCGGAGGCACAAAGCTTCAGATTTCTGAATCCAGTTTCTGATTCACCTCCGAGTTGAACCAGGCAGCTTCTGAATAGTTCACAAACCACACATTGTGGCCTATCAGGTGCAGGCCAAACACTGTTTTTTGTATTCCCAGGCAGGTGTTAAAAACAGGGCCTTTATCTAGCCTTGAAAAGCTGCCAATCATGGATGATGATGAGCAACGGTGAACTTGACAGGGCCACATGATGCACAGGTATGGGGCAAAGTAATCAGCTAGTATGTTTTTCCAGGGGTCTGGCTGCAGAGAACCATTTTGATTATGAGAGCGAGGGTAGCACATTCCACATTCCTCAGGCAGAAAGCTTGGCAGTTTTGTGACAGTCCTCCATTTAGTTAGTTTCAGCTGGGATTCCAATTCTAACCTAAACTATGTTTTGTTATTGGTGAGCTAACATGCAGTGACAGTTCTATAACAGTTACAGATCTAATCCTCAAAGAGTAAAAGTAGCAAAAGAAGATAAAGTGCCTGCATCTCCTGGCAAACTGCCTCAGTGCATTGGAAAAAGAATTACCTCTCTCTCTTTTTTTTCCTTTTTTTTCCCTAGAAGGCTGTCAGTGATATACATTGATCTTTGTAGATGGATGTTAGGTCACTAACAACAGTTTCTTGCTTTCTGCCCACAGTGACATTATTAACCATGTGTGGAATGGCTTGGACAGAAGGGTCTGCAAAACAAAAGAATATGGGAACATTGCAAAGAGTGAAACGAAGTCATTCAGGTGCTTCTCAGTGTTGCTGCTCCAGTCAGAGAAGGTAGTGCCCAAACAGAAGCAACAGGAAGCATCTCATAAAGAGGTACTTCCTGTTATGGTTTAAAGCTGCCATCGCTGTTTTGGTGCCCCATGACTATCCTAGTAGGATAGACATGGGGACTACTAGTCCATCTGGGGATTGCTTCCCTGACAGGTGGAGTGGTTGTGAGTGAATCAGAGTATAGATTGGATCCACCAGGGACACCCCTACCTTTAGGCAGAGTGAGGCAAATTCGTCAGATGCTGGGAGGCATCAGGGAGGCATCAGGAGAGCTTTGTACCACTCAGCCTGCCCCACATTCTCTAAGCTTGTCAGCTGTCTTCAGGTACAGTAGAAGATGCTGTCTAATTGCCGGTATTGAAGGAAGTTTCAAATTCCATTCCAGTCTGGTTTTGTACATGAAATGGGAGGGCTGCCATCATGTCTTTTACCCTTAGCTGGCCCAACCAACCATCAGCTGGCCCCCAACCTCTATTGGGCTCTTCATACTCCCTCTCCACATTTTGATTCTAAATAGATTTTGAAAATCAGAAAATGGCTGATGAAATTTATCAGCAGGAGTTTTCTGCCCACTTCCCCCATACAGCATAAACAGCCATAATTGGGATTTTTTTAAAACTTATTTTTTATTATAAGATTTCAACAAAAGAAAGAAAGAAAAAGGAAGGAAGGAAGGAAAGAAAGAAAGAAAGAAAGAGAGAAAGAGAAAATGTGGCTACACAGATATGAATATATTTATTTCAACGAATAAAATGTATATGTGTATGGAAATATAGGTTTCCATACAAAAACAACCACAATTGTGTTAGCTGAGTACTACAGAGCTAAGAAAGTCAGTCATCCTCACACAGCAGAAGTGAATTTTGTTAAATGATTTAGTGCAACAAAATTATTTATTTATTTATTTATTTATTACATTTCTATACCGCCCAATAGCTGGAGCTCTCTGGGCAGTTCACAAAAATTAAAAACATTCAAAGTATAAAACCATACTATAAAAAAGTTCAACCAGATAAAAACAGCAGCAATGCAAAATTACAAATTTAAAACATCAAGTTAAAAATTATTTATAGACTGTTAAAATGCTGGGAGAATAAAAAGGTCTTCACCTGGCGTCTAAAAGCATATAATGTAGGTGCCAAGCGAACCTCCTTAGGGAGCTCATTCCACAGCTGGGATGCCACAGCAGAGAAGGCCCTCCTCCTGGTAGCCACCTGCCTCACTTCCTTTGGCAGGGGCTCACGTAGAAGGACCCCTGAGGATGACCTTAGGGTCCGGGCAGGTATATATGGGAGGAGGCATTCCTTCAGATAACCTAGCCCCAAGCCGTTTAGGGCTTTAAATGTTAATACCAGCACTTTGAATCGGCCCGGACCTGGACTGGCAGCCAATGAAGCTGGAAAAGGACTGGCATAATGTGGTCTCGTCGGCCGGTCCCTGTTAGTAAACGTCCTGCCCTGTTTTGTACCAGTTGAAGTTTCCAGACCATTTTCAAAGGCAGCCCCACGTATGACGCAATGCGTATAACGCATTGCAGTAAAATTAGGGGTGTGCTCTGCGCCGTTTCAGATCCCCGAATCTGAAGCGGAGTGGGCCGATCTGCACCTCCGACGCCCAGTTCCGGAGCATATCGGGGGAGGTGCGGATCGGTTCAGAGTGGTTCGGAATGGTCCAAAGCAATTCGGACCATTCCGAAGCTCCGGACTCAGGTAAGTGGGGGAGGGGGGCTTACCTGGCTCCATCGTTGTCTGGGTGGCGGCTTCAACTGAGGCCCAGGCCTCAAGCCTCAGTTGAGTCCTCTGCCCAGACTGCGATGGAGCCAGGTAAGTGAGGGGGAGGGGGCTTACCTGCATCCATCGCAGTCTGGGTGGCGGGTTCAACAGAGGCCTGGGCCGCAGTTGAAGCTGCCGCCCAGACCGCGATGGACACAGGTAAGTGGGGGGAGGAGGGCTTACCTGGCTCTGCCACCCACCGCCGCTGCAGTCCATGTGACGGCGGACGGTGAAGCCAGGTAAGGGCGAAGGGGACCTATTTGGCCGCTGCGGATGCAAGTAAGTGGGGAAGGGGGCAAAATATGGTCCAAATCTTGATCCAACCCTCCAGATCTCGTTCCAGATCCGGTTCTGGAGTGGATCAGGGGAGGGTCGGAACAACCTGAACTGCTTCGGGGTGGTGGTGCACAGCCCTAAACAAAATGCCTGTGAACAACGTTACATGGCTTAACTTCAGCAGGAAAAAAAAACAGGAACAGGAAGCTAGAGAGGATGTTTCGTGGAGGAAAACAAGAAAAACAAGCTCCAACCAAATAACAATATCGATTACAGCGCCACCTACCATTGAAGCAGACCAATTACACCCTTACTGTAGATCTAGGTCTATTCTCACATGTTGCTACTTCTCTAACCAAGTTTGTGCATGTGTGTGTGTGTTTAAAGGATATTCTTATAGAAATGCTGTAGTGGATATTTGGTTAGCTCCAGACTTTGGAAGCTGGTTTCTCATAAACCTTTCTTCTGATCTGAGGGAAAACAGCTTCTCTAGAAATGTCAAATTCTCTCTTTTTCGTCTTCTACATAAGCCAACAGGTACAATACTTCTGTAACAATCAATAGTTTCAAATCCTTCTGTGTAGGAAAGTATAAAGGATTTATTCTGACTATTGTATGAGACAGTTGCCTCAAACTAATTTGTATAGACACTGGATTGTCTCACAGGAGCTATGCACAGACAATCAATAATTAACTCTGTCAGACGGCTGGAGGCCAGAACCAATTATACTGCAATGCAGACATCTCCAGCTTCTTATAAATAAAAAGGAAACCTGGAAAAAATAAATAAAAGCATTCTTTAGCAACATGATAAATAACCTATCTTCATTCAGCAAGCTTTCACCTACACTGGATTGTCTTGCTGATTGCAAATAATCAATAAAATAAAAGAAGATAAACAAGACAAGATGGCATAAGCTATATCTCATCTACCTTTATGGAACACTGATTTTGTCATTAAATAGTTCTCCTCCTCAGACCTTTTTAAAGTTAAAACTTGTCATACCACCCATTTAACAGTATGTAATGAAAAATAAAAATGCTATACAGCTGTTGGGTATCTGCTGCAGTCCCAAACCTGACACATATCCATTTGTCATGAACTACCTAGAAACTCAAAGTCAACATAACAGAGTCCTCTTTGCATTCCCTTTCAAATTAAAGGGCTTCATGAGAGGACCTCGCATGAAAGCCCTCCTAAATCTGGAAACCAGGACTCCCAGATGCCTATAAATGAGCAGACCTCAACATGAAGAAACAAACAGTGATGGCAAAGCTCCCCTGGACTTGATTCCAAGTTGGGTTCAGCTAAACAAACTATTTTCCTTAAAAGTCAGAAAATATTGGGTAGGATCCTACATTTGCCTTCCATGACAGGAATTGACCTGCACCCTTTCCTGGAGTTGGAAGACCTAAAGATGGTAGTGCATGTGCTGGTAACTTTGAAGCTTGACTTCTGCATTGCTCTCTATATAGGACTACATTTGTACCTACTTCAGAAACTTTAGCTAGTTCAAAATATGACAGCCAGGTTGGCCACCAGCACATCTAGGGGTGACCATATTACACCAACATTAAAATCACTCCATTGACTGCCAATTAGTTTCTGGGCAAAGTACAAAGTGTTGGTCATTACCTTTAAAGCCCTACATGGTTTGGCTCTGGGTTACCTGCAGAATCGCCTTCCCCCATATAATCCACCCCGCACACTCAGGTCTTCTGGAAAGAATTTACTCCAGCCAGCCAAAGCTAGGCTGACAACTGTTATCCAGAGGACCTTTTCTTCTGCCACCCCCAGACTGTGGAATGGCCTGCCAGAAGAGATTCGTCAACTTAATACTCTCTCGAGTTTAAGACAGCCATAAAGACTAATCTGTTACAGCAGGTCTACCCAGATGAATTTTAAATCTAAGAATTTTATTGATTGGTTGGTTGGTTGCAGTTTTATACCACCCAATAGCCGAAGCTCTCTGGGCGGTTCACACAAATTAAAACCATTCAACGTATAAAACAAACAGTAAGCATGATATAAAATACAATATAAAATTTTAAGATGTTGTGATTGTTATTTTAATATTGTATCAGTTTTATATGCTCTCTTAATCAGTTTTATGTATTCGATATATATATATATATATATATATATATATATATATATATAGTTGTATTTAATGTTGTTCCTCAGTTCGATCCAGAGGGAGATGCAGGTAAGAAATAAATAGATGATGATGATGATGATGATGATGATAGGAAGAGCTCTGCTCATAGAAAGACCTTCTACCCAATTTTTGAGGGCACTCCCCCATAACACAGTTCATTCCAGTCAGCAAGATCTCTTGACTCTCTTCTGTGGTATTTTCAGAGGCTGATGTAGGAAGGAAGGGTAGGGTAGTCCATTTTGGCAAGCATAGTTGATCCAGCATAAATCTGTATCTGAACCATTGTATGCAATTTCTGAGCATAACTTTGATGTCATCAAGTGCTTATCCAAGTCCAAATCCCTTCCCTAATCCCTGTCCCATACACCACCCCATTATCAAGCACCCTGGGGAAAAATAGATTTCTCAAACCCACTGGCAAATTTTCATTTCCCGGAGTATCTGAGAAGTGATACACTCCCCAGGAAGGACATATGGACTTGCTGCCACCACAGTCATATAAATGAAGGAAGGCCAATGGGTGGTGAGTATGGAGGTGGAAGAAATTTATTTCAGCTTGGTTGTGGGTTCCCCCCCCCAAAAAAAAATTTACCAGATGTGGACTTCAATATAATTTGCAGTCAGAAGTCCATACATTTTTGAACTTGCACTGCAATTTGGGCAACAACAAAAATGTGTTTGAAAAATGTGTACATTTGGGACGTGTGCATAATAAACGCATACATTTTTAACAAACATCCTTTATTCAATGGGGGCAAAATTTGCACAATTGGCAAACATGCATTAAAATATGTACAAATGACCTGGAGGTGGGTGGTGGCGGTGCAGAGTTCAAAACTAGATGCAGACCTGGGTTTGAACAGGTCTGCATCTAGTTATGGGCAAATTGCAATTTCTGTAAATATTTAGAACTGTGATTTTGTGTAAATTTTAATTGCCACCTCCCAAAATACCCAGGTTCTGGCCTGACTCATGTGAAAAGTCAGGCCAGCTCATGGATGAGCAACATGGAGTCCAGGGTGGCTTTGCTGGTGAAAACTAGCTGAGTTCTATCCCCCAAATGGATTCCTCCAACATACCTAGACAGAGCTGACTGCAGAAGCAGATTGGGATGTCCACAGCCAAAACGAGACTTCAGGAAAAGTCCCGCTGAGCTTCAAAGAACCAGCTCTGTCTAGCAGTATTTCTCAAAAGCCTTCCAAACCACTACTCCAGCTTCAGTGTGTATAAATAAATGCATGTGGCAACAGTCTGTAAAGTTCACTGGTTTGGAATAAAAGGACTGTGTACAACTCCAAGGACGGGATTGACAATACTCTGTTTTCTTAGCCACAACAAACAAACAGTAGTATACTCACAATGCATGACAATAGCTTTAACTGTGTGTTTCCCCCTCACTACATGTTCACCGCAGACATACTAAATATATGTTCAGAGCAGCCCCACCTCGTAATCTCACAAACATACTTATTATGCCTTGGAGTTATGGCTTTAATTTATCTGCGTCACCAGCAGAGCCAGTTCACATTTTAGGAAGGCCCAAGCAGAATAGAGAGGAATAGAAAAAGTGGCTCCTCAGTTTCACCCACCCACACTTGTATCTGCTCTGATTACTGAGTGTTATTCAGACGCTCATGAATGATTGGATTTGAACTTCAAAGTTTTGCTGTACAGAGGAATATTCTGCCATTATCAGCTCCACTGTCTGCAGTGTCAGACCACGTTCAAGTGATGGCAAGATCCAACATTCCATGGCTTATAAGGCAGGAAATTCAGGAAGCAGTCTTGAAGTAAAGAGGGGAAATCTAGTGTCCTCCATCACTGATGAGTTGCCCTGATCAGGGATATCAGAGAAACCTGTCTGGGAGATGGAGCTCTCTGAACTTTAATCAGCTTGGCCCCCTGGACTTTGGTTCATTTCCTTGTGAGCTGGCCTGACTCAATCTGCATTGAGTTGAGCCAGTTTGTGAATTTTCTGGGGGTTTATGTAAACAGATAATTTGCACAATTTGCTCAAATTACATCTATAATTTGTGTAATTTTCACAAATTGCAGCCGCAGTTTGCACAAATGTTGGCTGGAATTCGTGCAAATTGCATAGGTTGCAACCATAAATTGTGCATTTTTCTATTTATGCATTTTTTAAAAAATGAAAAAAGGTTCCTGGATTTCAGGAAAAGCCTGTGGTTTGGCTCGCAAAAGCAAGCAAAGTTGGGGGCATTGTGGAAAACTGACATGCCCCCAAATGGTTGAATATCCCAGTGACAGATGGGGATAGATAGATAGGCTCACCCATGTCCAGCTCCATTAGATGTTCTCCAAGGCAGTGGTGCTGCCTGCCCTGCTCCATTCATGTCTTTATTCTTGCTTCAACTAGGCTTTTATGGCCACCATTCATGCAAGGTAGGTGATAGGCAATTTCCAGAGCCTCCACGGAGCACAACAATTCTATTCTGCTGTATAGGTGGAGGAATTATCTGACATACCTGTGAATAAATCCCATTGCGATCTCCATGGGGTACTTTTTAGTAGACATGCATGAGATTGCACTGCAAGTAAACTAAAATTTATGTAATTAATCAATTAATCGTGCTAGCCTATGGTTGTGTATTCAGAAGTAAGCACCATTGAGTTCAATGGGACTTACCCCAGGAAGGTGTTATAGGATTGGGCAATCCATGCATGTTACAGCTAAGCACTCTTAAATTCTGTTGATTCCACTGGGAAAGTTAAGCACAGGCTTAAATCTCTCTAATTGATATCAAACCCAGCCTCAGCATGTAAGCATCACTCACCTCATTTGACTGACACAGCCTTGGTAATAGGAAGTTATTTTGGTTTCCATCCATGAGTGATAGGCTTACTTTAAAAATAAGGTCTATTTTTGGTTATGGTTTTCGCTCAATTCTCTACAAACTGAAGGTTCCAGACCATGCGTTGTTCCGTGGAGAAGTAAAAACATCATCATTCTACTCTGCTTGATAAATCGAACACACAGGTATTTGGAGCTTAGAGAATTCATCCCACACATAAGTAGAAAAAGAAGAAAGATTCACAGTGTACCCAGAAACACACCTGTATTTCTTCCATCCACTCAGGCATAGCCCTCTATTTGTTTTAGGTGATGCTTTTTTGGGGTTGTTGTGTTTTTTTGTTCATTCCCATGTCTACCAGCAGCAGCTGCTAAAAATGCTACTCCCTGCAGTCCTCAGATGGGTTTCCCACCAAATGATTTTCTTATTTCTTATTATCTCTGCAGAAAATTAGTCAGCAAATGGGCAAAAATGTTCCCCAGAATACAGAGCATCATTTATATTTTTACATTGATATCCTGCCTTTTCCCATCTCTTGCAAGGACCCCAGGGCAGCTTACATTTTGCATCCTCTCTGTTTTATCCTAACAATAACCCTGTGCGTTAGGTTAGGTTGAGAGTGAGTGACTGACCCAAAGTCACCCAGTGAGCTTCATGGCCAAGTGGGGACTAGAACCCAGATCTCCTGAATTCCATTCCAACATTCTATCTGCTACACAACAATGGCTCTCATGAAGGATATTATCCAAAGTGCTGGTTTGTTTAGTTTCTATCCCCTTAATCCTGAACTGCAATATGTAACAATTAGGGCTGTGCACCGCTTCATATCCGAATCCTGAATCCGAAGCTTATCGGGGTGATTCAGATCTCTCTAAAACAGATCCAAAGCAAATTGGGGGGTCCGTGCACAGCCCTAGTAATGATACTCTGCTGTTGTGGGTTCTCAAAACAGCCTCCATGTTTTGAAATGTGATGTATTTTAAATGAGGCTACAGAACAGAGAGAGCATGGATGGCTTACTCCTGACTTAGTGACACTGTCTGCAGTGATGTGGACCACAGATGGGCAGGGGTGCTTTTCTAATGCAGAAATGTCTCTAATGTCTTGTATATTTCCAGTTTCACTTAGGCCCTTTCTACACCGTTGTTTTTCCCCAGGGTCACCCCATCCAAATGATGCATAGGGGATCCCGGGGTCAACCAGGGATGGCCCTGGGAAAACCCTGGGAAAAGGGAAAACAGGGATTTGCCAGTTTTTCTGCAATCCCAGTACCGCGGGAGATGTGTGATCACCTGCTTCATCCCACCTCCTCATGTGTAAACATGAGGAGGCAGGAAATGGGCATGGGGCACGGAGCTGTTTGGGAGCTCTGTGCTCATCGGGGGAGTGGGGTGTTGTTGTTGTTGTTGTTTAAAAAAGCTTACATTTTTGTTTGGAGCACAATTGTGCTCATCTCCCCTATTTTTACTTTTTTAAATGGTGGGCATGACATCCTGCCTTCCTCCCTGGACGGCACATGTGCGTATTGACCCAGGGGGGAAATCTCGCAAGCAGAATATCGCCAGAACCTCCCCCTCCCTCCTGGAAGGGCCTTAGTATCATCACTTCTCTGTGCAGTTGTTTTAAGTGACAACAGGCTCAACCCCATCTCACAAAGAATGCCTATGCCACTGCCAGCTACTGCATATTCAGTAGGGGCATGAACACTCTCTGTACAAGGGGTGAGCTCTAGATGTTGTGGCCATTGCATTGTTGTGACTTATTTCTAGAGCATCCACAGTCACAAGGTGTTGTACATAAAAGATGCTGTGCTTTGCAGTCTAAAAGGCTTTAGATGAAGAACTGAAAGGTACAAAAGATGAGGCCCTGTTAGATCAGACCAAATGCCTATCTAGTCCATAACCACCTTCTCACAATGGCCAACCAGATGCCTCTTGGGAAGCCCATAAGCAGCACATGAGTGCAATAGCCTTCTTCCACTGTCTTTCCCTGGCAAATAGTATTCTGAGGGATTTGTATATAGCCATCATGACTAGTAGCCACAGTGGTGCAACTAGAGCTGAATTCTGAGGCCAAAGTTCAGGGGCTTACAGCCCAGGGCCTCGAAATGTAGGGTGACCATACAGAAAGGAGGACAGGGCTCTTGTAACTTTTAACAGCTGCATAGAAAAGGGAATTTCAGCAGGTGTCATTTGTATGCATGCAGCACCTGATGAAATTCCCTCTTAATCACAACAGTTAAAGCTGTAGGAGCTATTCTAGCATGACTAGATACAAAAGAAGGGCAAGGGTTGTGATGAAGAGGGAACTTCACTAGGTGCTGCATGCATACAAATGACACCTGCTGAGATTCCCTTTTCCATGAGACTGTTAATGATACCGGAGCCCTATCCTCCATTTCATATGGTCACCCTACCCAAATGACCACATATAGAGTGGAGAGGGGGGTGATTGGGGCAGGCTCAGCGTCAGCACCTGGGCTGGCATGGGCACATTTTGAAATCAAGGAGTGGCTGGCTGGGCGTTTATATGATTGCAGATGCTCATTCTATTGTCCTTACTTTAATATATATATATATATATATATATATATATATATATATATATATATATATATATTTCTTTTCTGCAAAATGTGTTTTGCAGCAGAAACAAACTCCATTTCATTCCAGTAGTTATGATGGTGTGTTAATATAAGGTGCGTCTAAAATACAAAACTGCCCATGTTCAGAGTAGTTCTTTTTTATCAGGGTTAGCAAAAAGGTATGTATGTATGTGTCACTCTAACATATTAGGAATATTGAAACAATTGTAAAGCATGGAATGGTGGTGGCTTGTATGTGGACAAGATAAAAACACGGACCTATTTGGACATTGTGGTCAACATCTGAGGCCTTCTTCTGAGTGCCTCTTCTAAGGGAGGCTTGGAAGGTGCCAACAAGGGAGAGGGCTTTCAGTAGGGGTTCCGCAAGGCTCGGTCCTTGGCCCGTTGTTGTTTTCCTTATACATGTTGCCCTTGGGCAAGCTTATTCATTCTCATGGCCTCCAATATCATCTGTATGCCGATGATACGCAACTATATCTGTCATCTCCGGAACTTTCTCCTGATGTTCACGATCGTATCTCGGCATGTCTTTCAGATATCTCAGCTTGGCTGCTTCATCGTCGTTTGAAACTCAATATGGCAAAGACTGAATTGCTCGTTTTTCCTCCTAAACCTTCTCCTCATCTCTCATTCTCTCTTACTGTCAATGATGTTATGCTTACTCCGGTCAAGGAAGCTCGTAGCCTTGGCTTTATATTTGACTCCTCGCTCTCCTTTATTCCTCATATCAAGGCAGTAGCTAAATCTTGTCGATTTTTCCTGTATAATATTGCCAGGATTCGATCATTTTTGTCTGTCTCTTCCGCCAAGACGCTTGTTCATGCACTGGTTATTTCACGGTTGGACTACTGCAACCTTCTTCTCTCTGGCCTTCCTTCTTCTCACATCAGTCCGTTGGTTTCTGTTCACCACTCTGCCGCAAAGATCATCTTCTTGGCTCGCCGCTCTGACCATGTTACTCCGCTTCTGAAATCTCTTCATTGGCTTCCAATTCACTTCAGAATCCAATATAAACTTCTCCTGTTAACCTTCAAAGCTTTTCACGGTCTAGCTCCTTCCTATCTCTCCTCTCTCATCTCACACTATTGCCCCGCTCGTGCTCTTCGCTCCTCTGATGCCATGTTTCTCGCCTGCCCAAGGTCCTCTACTTCCCTTGCTCGGCTCCGTCCATTTTCTTCTGCTGCCCCTTACACCTGGAATGCTCTTCCAGAACATTTGAGAACTACAAGTTCAATCGCAGCTTTTAAAGCTCAACTAAAAACTTTTCTTTTTCCTAAAGCTTTTAAAACTTGATGTTGTGCAGACTTTATACTGTTAGTTTTACCCTACCCTGTGCCTGCTTACCCTACCCTGTGCCTGTTTGCATTCTCTTCCCCTCCTTATTGTTTTACTAGGATTTTATTAGATTGTAAGCCTATGCGGCAGAGTCTTGCTATTTACTGTTTTACTCTGTACAGCACCATGTACATTGATGGTGCTATATAAATAAATAAATAAATAAATAAATAAATAAATAATAATAATAATAATAATAAAGGGCTTTCTCAGTGGTGCCCCCCTGACTGTGGAATGAGCTCCCCACTGAGGCTCACCTGGCTCTAACACTTGTCATCTTTCTGGTTCTAGATTAAGACTGCTCTCTACTCCCAGGCATGTTGTTTGAATTGTTTTGAATTGTGTATGTTATTGGTTTCATATTATATTTTTATTACCTTATATTTCAAGTTTGTAATTTTTCTGAACCACCCAGAAAGCTTCAGCTATTGGGCGGTATAAAAAATGAAATTGTTATTGTTAATAATAAGTCGAGTGCTTCACAGCTAGAAAATGTCATCATGAAGAGATCTGTTTTTAAAAGCCATTTAAACACACTGATGGAAAGACCCAAACAGGTGTCAAGTCAAGAAGTAAAAACATCAACCTAATGTGTGCAGCAGCTGTGAAAAAGGTGAATTCAATGCTAAGTATAATTAGGAAAGGGATTGAAAATAAAACCATCAGAATGCCTTTCTCCAAGCCATGGTTTGGCCATAGATTTGGAAATACTGTGTGTGGTTTTAATTGCCACATCTCAAAAAGGATATTGTAGAGCTAGAAAAGTTGCAGAAAAGGGTTACCAAAATGATGAGAGAGTTGCCCACCTGTGACCTATTGTCCTGGCAAAGGAAAGCACCATGAGAAAAAGCACTACTACGACCAGTAAGCACATTTACCTGCATTAGTATCTGTTAAGGTGAGGTATTTTTTACTCAAGGATAAGCATGAAAAACTCTGCACTTTTGCTCAAAGCTTAGGCCCAACTCACATCTCTGTCCTCCCCCCATTTCATCCTGGGAGGGCGGAACTTCCTTAAATAAAGTTTTTAAAGGGGGAATTCTTTCCAGAAAGAAAGAGTTTCTTCTTTATTTCCCCCTTCAAGAGAACACATGTTCCCCCATCTAGTGAGTTCTCCCTTTCCTTCCAAAACTTCGTACATCCTCCTCTCCCCATCTCCATTTTTATTTTTATATTTTGTACTTGGAAAGTTAAGGCTCAAGGGGACCTTTCAATGCCTCTCTATATCTTCAACAAAGCTTACTTTGATGGCTAGGATACTGAGCAATCAATAATTCTTAAGGAGCTAAACACTCACCTTCAGTGCTCCAGTCCACCAGACAAACTCCTGGATCACAGTAGACCTGTGATGGAGAGCACCTCCACCCACTTCACTCTTAGAATAGTAATATCTGCATTCCGCCCTATCCCTCTTTGAACTCTTGCTCCCTCCTTCCCTGCATTGACCTTCAGTGATTTCTCCATATACACATGGGCGACATTAGCTGCTTTCAGATCCCTATAGCCAAACCAACTACGTCTCCCTCCCTCCCATCTAACATGCTTGCAGATCACTCTATTTCAGATCTTTTCCTTGATCTTTATCTATGTTGACACCCCCCCCCCCCACACACACACTTCTATATGAGGTTCATCATTGTCAGTCATACTCAAATGCTGCTCAAGTACATGTTGTTCCTATAGTTTGGCCGGTCCTATTCAAATGCTACTCAAGATTAGGGTTGTATGAGAAATTTGTTTCAGTGCATAAATCCTGGATAAATCAGGATTTATCCAGTTTGCACCTTCTGGCCCAAACATGGACTCAGATGCAATCTGCAGTCAAAGTTCATCCATTTCCTAGCCTGCAATGTGGCTTGCCCCCCTCTCCATATGTTCGACAGCATGTGTACAATTGTAACATGTGCATGAAAAAAATGCATACTTTTTTAAAAAATGTGCATAAATATGCTCTAAGCAATGGAAGAAGAATGTGTACACTTCAAAGGTGTGCACAACTGATGCGTACGTTTGTGAGAATATGCATGGAAATATGCATGGATTTTCATATAAAAAGGGGGAACAATGCTTGCAATCTGATACAGACTTGTGTTGGGACTTCAAGATGGAATATGGAGGATTTCGACAAGCTTGGGTTTTGCCAATTCGCACAGTCCTACAAGTCATGAACACATTCTTTCTACTGTTGAAATAAATTGCTTATTCTAACATTTTGCTTGTGTTCTTGCTTGACCCCACTTGGACACTCCGATTATCATGACTCTGAAGACCCTTGACAGTGCATTATTAGACATATGTACACAAGGTCAGATTGTAATAGTTCAAGTATGGAATTTGCTGCCACAAAATGTGGTACCAGCCACTAGCTTAGATGGCTTTAAAGGGGGATTAGAAATAGTCAGGGAAGCTGTAATTCTGGAGTGTTTGGAAGAACAGCCCCCACCTAGAAACTGGCTCGGTGATGTCTGTAATGTGTAAACCATCCTTTAGCCTAATGTTAGCACAGCCCTTCCTCTGGCTCTTCAATTCTTGCTTTATGAGCAGCCGTCTCTTTCTCTTCCTGTATCCTTCCCAGTGGGTGGATGTGGAACTGCTGTGCCAAACAGAACCAACCCCTCCAGCTGCACACTTTCCAAACAATGTATAAACAGGTTTGCTGGATCTCAGCCAATCTATTTTCAACTAGTTTGTCTCATTGAATGGTTTTCAGTTACGAACTATTGTGGCTTGTTATCAGCAACCCGAGAGAGGTGTTGATGCTTAAATCCATGGTTGTTCATTCATTTCTCAATTGGGTGAAATGATACCTTTTGTGGGTGTTTTTTTTTTTTTTTTTTTGCCATTTTGCCATTGAGTATTTTATTGCTTACTCTTTCACATGTTATCTTTTCATTTCTTCCTAGTCTTTTAAAATCTCACAATTCTCAGATACCAAATCCGATATTTTGCAAAACTGACAAGGAGATGAAGTGTTGGATCTTCACAAAAGTGCTGAAAGCACAGATGGAGAAATCTAGTTTCTTCTTACAGCATGCGAGGGATTCTTCAAGAAGGTTAAACCTTCAAATGACAAATGACGAAGTCAGGCCTGGTGGACCATGACAAGAGGAGGGAAGAGAGAAAGAAAAAGGTTACATATTAAATTGAAAACTTCCTAACATTTAAGTCAGTAATGTTACATCTACATTTCAGGGTAACACTGTCATAGCTTTTCACTTGACATTTGTTAGGGGCTTATATAAATTTGTAGGTGAATATGTGGTGTTATGCTGGGTGTTTTTGCTGAGCAACTAATATGATTGAATGGGTATAATGATTGTGTTGTATAATGATATGTTGAACATTGGTTTATGTATTAATAAAAGCCAATGAAAATAATTTAAAAATTAATTAATTAATTTGTAGGTGAAAAATAATAATCCAAAAAGCCAAGTTGACATGACATGGTTTTAAAAATATGGTGTTGTGGCCCAAGAAATTCCTTGACTGGTTGTTCTCTTTCAATGGGGTGGTGGAGATAGGGCTAACAGGATCGGAGCACTAGTACTTTTTTATTATGATTATTAGCAAGGATGCTGATGTCATCTCTCCCCCCCCCCCAGACTTCCCTGTTCCCTCTGAGTTTAGCTGCAGTGCTTCCAGTAGCTGGGGGAGGGGGAATGAATGTTCACCACAACATTATATAGTCCCCTGTTGCAATACAAAGTATTTTGGGGTGGCTTAGGCTTGAATAGATAATTCAGGCCCTTTAGCTTTACAAAAGACCTGGTAATAACAAAGATGAAAATTGCTACAACTCTTTAATTGATATGAACCAACAACACTGCCTAAATCTTTGGATTCTTCTTGTAGGTGTGGCTATAACAACTCCCATGACGACCTCCTGCATGTCAAAATTAACCAATACACCATTGTACTTTATACACTATTGGGCACAATCCACTGGGGAAATCTCCTGTTGAAGTCCTATTGAAATGAATGGGAGATGCACATGAGAGCAGTGTTCTTGCAGAACCATATTCCTTTCAAGGTTCTTGTATGGTAAAATATCTAGGTGGCCATAAAAGTGAATTGTGCCCAGCATGCGTAATTAATTGTGCAATTTTGTTTTTAAATGTTGGTTGCATTATGTTCTCTGGCTGAGGGCTGTAGTTCAGTGGTAGTGAACCATTATTCCATGTAGATGGTCCCAAATTCACTCCCCAGCATTTCCAGTTAGGGCTGATCTAGGGCTCATCTACACCAAGCAGTATATTCCACTATGAAAGTGGTATGAAATCGGTATATAAAAGGCAGGAGCCACACTATTGCTTTATAGCAGTATTGAAGTGCACTGACAAGTGTTGGGGCCCATTAACACATACCATATACCACTTTCATACCGCTTTCTTAGTGCTATATCCTACCTGTTATATGTATCATGGTCCCCAACAGTTGTCAGTGTACTTCAGTACCACTATAAAGCAGTAGTGGAGATCTTGTAGTGCACTTCAGTACCACTATAAAGCAGTAGTGTGGCTCCTGCCTTTTAGATACCACTTCCATACTGCTTTCATAGTGGAATATCCTGCTTGGTGTAGATGACCGCCTAGACTCCTGTCTGAAATCCTGGAGAGCCACTGCCAGTCAGCTCAGACAACATGAGCTAGGTGAGCCCATGGCCTCTGATTCAGTATCAGGCAGCTTCCTATGTCAGGGATCCCCAATGCAGCACCCACAGCAATGAATACATATGAAATGCATTCAACCTAATAACAATCATACATAGGCTTCAACAAAAATGGACCAAATATCCAAATAAATTCCCATTTGAAGGCAGCATCTATGTGCCACCCTTTGAAATATTGAAAGTGTTGTAAGGTCCTCAATCCATTGCATTATAAAAGATGAGTGTTTATCTTTCCACTGTTGTTATATCAGTCTATGAGTTATGGAGAATCCATTTACGCTGAACATTTGTTAATTTCCACGAAGCAGCTAAATAATTTAAAAGAGTGTGTACATCAGTGAATGTAAAAGACTGTTCCAGTACATTTTTTTTCTGTGCAGTAACTTCCTCCCAAAAAGAAGCAACTACTGCACATTGCTAAAACAGATGTTTAAAAGAAGCATTAGCTGTATTGCATCACCAGCAATTAGCCAAATTAGACAATCTGTAAGAATCCTGGGAGCTGTCTAAATGTTCAGAAAGCCCTGGGGTGGGGGCACAGTGGCATGACATCACTTATACAATGCTGCTTCAATTGTGCACCCACCCCGGGGCTTCCCCCCAAAGCTACAAGGAAAAAAAGTCAGGGACTTATCCTGACTTTTTTCTCTGGAGCAAAACAGCCCCTTGCCTCACTCCGTAGTCACAGCAGAGACATGACCAAGCAATGCCTGGTGGAAGGTGATCTGTGATGGGTCGCCTTCCACCAGGAAGAGGGCAGGGAAAACTCCTGTCCCCAGATGGCCACCCAGAACCCCCATGCTCCCGTCTCAGCATCAGGATTATCTGACACCACCCTGGGGGAGGGAAAATGCGGAGCTTGAGAGGGAGGCGGAACCAACCCAACGCCATGAAGGACATCCCCCCAGCTGTGTTACCCAATAGATACAAAACAAACATCTTGCTGAATAAGATGCAACTAAGTTCCATAGATATAACAGGCAGATGCCAAAGCAGTGATCCATTGATTAGGCATTTCGTGGAGATGTCCACAGTAGTTTCTCAAATCCCCAAATGTGCCCATAGGTCCAACAAGGTTGGAGACTCCTGTCCTATGTTGTAATTTCACCAATCTATAGCCCCAGTCTGTAGCTATAGTTTGCAGCACATCAAGATCTTCTGTGTAAATAGGCATTTTTTAAATTTGTTTTGAAGGGGTGGGGTGTACTTCAGTTCCTCTGTTTCATTCTCACTCTAGCACTACAAGATATTTATCCTCACCACAAGGAAGGGCATCAGTCAACTGGTATTTATTAAATTGAGAGAGGCAGAAAGAGAATGAACAGAGAAAATAAAATGCTAGCATCCACTTCTACTGATCAAAGCTGCTACAGTATATTTCTAATTTGTAGCTATGTAAGTCATCAGAAAATTAGATTTCTTATTTCTAGCTAAGCTTAGACACATAATGTGCTCTAGTTATAAGCAGCTTTGGTTCCAGTCCATCAATTCTTCCTATCTGATTAATGTTTAAATCCAGTAATGATTGTAATACTTTTGATTTATTAACTTAACCTATTTTGTTTATTTATTTAAAATTATTTTTAGGCTGTCTTTAAGGAGAACATAAGTGCCATGCTGAATCAGACCGAGGGTCCATGTAGTCCAGCACTCTGGTCACAAATGCACTCAAGGCGGAATACAGGATATTTCACATTGATTCAACAGTACAAAAGTGAATAACATTTCTCTCCACTCCCCCCCACCCCCCATAGCTGAATTCCAACCTAGGCTTTGAAGTCAATCTGGTTTTTTTGACTGGGTATGGTATTTGGATCAGGCCCACTTTAAGCTCCTATGAAACACTCCAGCTTCTCTTTCCAAACTGGATCATTCTGAACAAAATTAAACATTCTGCCCATTACGCATAGTGTAGTTATGTGTGACAGTTTTCTTTACTGTTGTGTAAGAGCATGAAGCACCAATTCAGATTTTGATTACTGCACTCTTGAAAGGAAAGTTAAACTTTTCCCCACCCATTTTTTTAAAATGAAATTCCTCCCCCAATGGTATTTTTTAAATTCCTTACAAGAGTAAAGAAAACCACCTACTTTATGTGTGATTAACAAAACATTGTTGGTTATGTTTCTCTTAGCTGCTTCATGGAGCCTAGGACCCAAAAAGAAGACATCAATATGTCTCAACAAAAAAGTGGGACCCACAAGAATGTTGCAGTGTGAAGTACTCATGTTAAGGTTGCCGAACCCTCTTGCAAGATACTCCATTACACTCTTCCTTCTCTTGCCTTCCCCCAGTTTTTTATTCCTGCTCCTGCCAAGGTTCAATCACCATTCTCTAGCCACTAAGCAAGCTCAGCCACTAAGCAAGAGTATCGTGGTGGTTCCTAAATAATAATAAAAAGAACAGAAGGACATAAGAAGAGCCATGCTGGATCAGACTAGGGGTCCATCCAGTCCAGCATTCCATTCACAGAGTGGCCAACCAGCTGTCAACCAGGAACCCACAAGCAGGACATGGATGCAACAGCACTCTACCATCCATGTTCCCTAGCAACTGGTATATATAGGCTTACTGCTTCTGATACTGGATGGTGAACTGCCCAGGGAGCTTCAGCTATTGTGTGGTATAAAAATGCAATAAATAAATAAATAAATAATAAGGTGGGATATAGGAAACTGCCTTCTACTGAGTCATAGTATTGGTCCATCTAGCCCAGTATTGTCAACACTGACTGGCAGCGGCTCCCCAGTGTTTCAGGCAGGAGTTTTTTCTGCCCTATCTGGAGATGTCAGGATCAAACCTGGGACCTTCTGCATGCAAGGCAGATGCTCTACCGCTGAGCCATGGCCCCTCAAAGCTTGGAGTTCCTCAAGTCTGCTTATACTTCTCGTTTATGTGTGGGTAGAGCTGTTGGGTCTACATAGAGATCCACACTTTGAGAATGAGTTCAGTATTCATATATAGGACAGATAAAGGAAATAAGGAGAAGGGACCTTACCCTCCCACTGGGGGAATGCACGGCCTTATACAGAGCTTTCTATGCACTCCTTCACCCATCATTCATACGCAGCACTAGTAAAAGCTGTTCCACAGATCTTTGTGGCTTGGGGTGATGGTACCTTTCATCCATAATAGAAAGCAGGAGCACTGTAGAACCTGTCAAGGAACCTTACTCCATAACCCCATCATTTCAATTGGATTTCCAATTGAACAGCACTCTGCAAGCTGAACTTGAGTCAAAAAGACAAGGAGGCCCTACAGAATTGAAAAGCAATGCAAATGTCATAGGGGTTCTTCTTATAGATTATGCAACTAAAGTTTTGAAAGACCCTTTAAAAAGAAGTTCAAGTTATTAAACTGGTCTCCCAGCAATAGTTTTTGGTGTTTATTTTTTTTACTTTTTAACTGGATTTTCTGCCAGTTTTCCTGTGACTGGCAAGTGCCACTCTCAACCTATGGGAAGACTGTCACCGCTTTCTGCAAAATTAAGAAAGGCTGTGCTGTTTATTCAAACTGCTGCGAGCCCTTCCGTGAAACTGTGTGGAATTAGTTTTGCCTTGCCATGGTTTCAAAGGATATTCAGGAATGGAAAATCGCTTGGTAGCTTTGAGCTACAAGTTATGATTCATATATTTAATTTCCAATCCGAAAGACTGGGAAAATATATAACAAATTGGTTGTGTTGGTGAATGGATCTGGTTCCACAAACAGTTGGCCGGGACTAAATAGCTATAGATCGACAATGATTAGCATTTATTGTTCATACTATTTACATCTTAAGTGTACGCTAGGTATTCATTTCTTCCTTTAGTTTAGGTCTACTGATAAAATGATGGAATAGAGGATTGTACAACTCAAGTGGAGACCACCTAAATTTCAAACGAGTAAGTGTGCCTCCCCCTTTCCTCCCCAAAATGGAGAGCCACCTGCAACGTATCAGACCCTTACACTAGGCCTGTCGCATAAACCCTTCTCAGGCCAATCATGACCACTTGAAAACCTGAGGGAGGCTTAATTAAAACCTTTCCCCTAGCTATGAGGGAAACAGGTTAAATTCAGGATCTGCTCTAAATATACTGTGGGTATAATCTGATGTGGGTGTTTAATAACTGTAAAGCAGGTAAATAATGTCTAGCTGACACATGGTGTTTGGTAGCTAACAAAATAATAATAAGTTTATTGTTATTTAAAATAATTAAATAAAAATATAATACTTTCAACCCTGCCTGATCTAAACTCTCCACACACCAACCACTTCACTCTCTTTAATTCAAACTCTTCTTACTCTACAAATAAACAACTCTCCCACTCATACTATTTCACAAACGCCCAAGACTCTCCTTATATACTCCTTTCCCCACCACAATATGATTATTTTTACATCATAAACCACACCAAATCAGTTCTAACATTCCATACTTACCAGACATACTAAGGCAGACATATACAATATAATCAATTGTGGGGTAACGGCACACCACCCAGAAAGCAAAATTTCAGGTAAAGCGATTAGATGTGGCCCAGACATCTCTGCACACAATGCACTTGCAAAGATGTAGTAGTGTTAGACCCAAACTACACTTTACACATAATAGAAAGCTTGTAGCTACAACTCAATTGTTTACTTTAATAACAGCTGTAAGGTAATCCTTACCAGGAATGCAGCATAGAGAGAGGGGAGGCATTCCTTCCGACCCTAGCACAATCAGAAATAAAACTGCCATGTATGGGAACTCTTTTTCTAATGTGGGAGGGTGATCACTCCCCCCCCTACACATGTAATTAATAAAAGCAAAAACAAGGTACAATATCAAATATCAAATGTATTCTTGGTTTGGCCCTAAGGCTGCAATCCTATGCATGTTTAGACAGAAAATGTCCCATAATTTCCAGCATGCCCCAGGCAGCATGGCTGCCTGGAGGGATATTGGGAATTGGAGGTTTTTCTTCTGTCTTAACATACATAGGATTGCACTCTAAGGCCTTAGCTAGACCTAAGGTTTATCCCGGGATCGTCCCGGGGTCATCCCTGTTCATGTAAATGACACTCAGGATATCCCAGGAGCAGGCAGGGACGACCCCGGGACGATCCCGGGATAAACCTTAGGTCTAGCTAAGGCCTACGTCTGTTGCAGCACACAACAAGCAGGGTGATGGTCTTGTGTCCTGTTTATGAAACTAAGTATGTCTGCAACTGTCATCTGCCTATATGGGAGACTTCCTGGGAACCACTGGGACTCTGGAAGAAAAGCAGGGCAATAGTGCAATTAATAATAATCATCTCCACAGGAAATTTGTATCTGATGCTGATTTCATCTGTATCGGGGGGGGGGGGAAGGGAAGCCTTCTAAAGGTGTTGAATCTTCATATGTTATATCATGGCCATAGAGAATGTTTATAGTTCCATAGCTGAACCTAAGGAAGCTAGTCTGGACCTAGCAAATACTTCTATACTTACTTTATAGTCTTCCTTTCTACCTATAGAGGCTCTAAAGCAGTTTATAAATGAACATAATCAAAAAGTATAAAGCAACAATCTAAAACAACCTTTAAAAAGCATGAAACAAAACAACACATTCACAAAGCAGTAGTAGCAATCAATACGAGAAAACATGCTGTTATTAACCAAAGATGCAGGGACCTGAATGATAAAAGCAGGAGCTATGCACACATCACTGGGGAAGGATTTTCATACTTGAGGTGTTGCAACCAAAAAGGCAGGAGCAGTGATATATTATCAATTTTTCTCTGAACATGTGTCTCTAAGGACATGTCTGAACTTTAAGGGGGGAGGATTGAAGACTTACCTGCTTTTGCGATCCTCCCCCAGCATCTTGGCAGCCATGCAATGTCCCAGAAGAGGGATGTCGTGGCCGCCATTCTTTTTTGCAGCAAGAGAAGGAGCTCAATTGCACTCCTCTGCAAAAGGAAGGTAAAAAAACAAATACCAAGCATGCTCCCCATCCCCAATGGGCACGGATTGCCCCCGTGCAGCTCTGTGTCATTTATAAGAGCCCCGCTACTTGCAGGGAGGAAGGGGTGACCTGAGAACAGCGGCCACATGGTCCATGCTCCTCAGGATGGTCCCGGGGCCACAGAAAACATGAATTTTCCATGGTCCCAGATATCCTGGAGAAAGTCCCTGGTCATCCTGGGTTGCCGCTGGGATCCCCTGTGTGTCATTTGGATGCACAGGGATGATCCAGGGACTACCCTGGGATATAGGCATGGTGTAGACCTGTCCTAAGACATATTTGAACCTATGTTCGGGAGTAAGCTCCCCAAGAACAGCAAAAGAGTTGGAGGATTTGTTGGTGCTCAACCACCTGCTCATTTTTACCAGGGTACAGAGACTACTTTCCATCCAGCAGAGTTAGCTCAGAAAACTAGCACCTTAGCCAAACTAATGAGCAAGAGAGTGCATAAAGTAGAACCCAAGGTCTAGAGAGTGGAATGTCAATGTAAACCGAACTGGTCCTTCAGGACTCTTAGCCAGAAAAGGGAGCTATATTAGAAAAAGATGAAGTAGCATCAATTTATGAACTTCTGTTAGGAGTTGGAAGTCTATTCAAAAAAGAGAGGGGGATAGATTGGGGCAAGGGGTGAACAGAGGCTTTCCCATGTTGCAGAACAGTAGGGTGATGGACACCTTGCTAGGAGTTGCAAGAGCCCATCAGACATGCTGTATGCCAGCAGAACTGCTCTCAAAAGCACAGAGGTCTGAAGAGAATAATACTTTTTTTCCAGACGATCAAACAGGTGGACATGCCAATTTTGGTTTGGCTGTGAATCCATTCTAGGTTTCAGGTTTCAGTCAGAACCAGCCAGAACTCTAATGGAGCTATCCAAGGTACTGAACCTTATCCCCCAAATAGGTTCAGAAGTTGGGATAGCTCATTTAGGCTTCGGTCAGGTTCAGTCAGAAACAAGAATGAATTCACAGTCGCACCAAAATCATAGCCACCACCAGAGCTACTTTCTAAAGAAAAAGAAGAAGGGCGGGTAGGTACTTGGTGGTTGAACAGGTACAAGGCAGTAAGGTCACAACAGTGCTTATGGCTGTTGGTATTGCCAATTAACAAGTGGCAAGATTTTGCTCTGACTACCCTGAATGTGGAAGACATTGCCTTCGCCTGTCCGAGAGTTCCAAAGCCAGGGGTATCAAAGTGCCAGGTCACCCTTCTCTCCATTTCAGTGGGGGCTGGTCCTGACAGTCAACCCTCTGGCCCTTAGCCATTCCCAGCATGAAAGCTACAAACAGGCCAAATGGAGAGAAAGGGACAAAATGGAAGCAGTCTGGCAACAAAGAACAGGGCCTCCGAGGATTATCTTAATAAATGGATAGTTTCCAATGGGATGTGGCATTATAAAACCTCAGCTCATTGAAGGAAGTGCATAAATGGAACAAATTAAATGTAACACATGTATTGTGAACTACATGGGACTAAAACATCTAACTTCATAGAGATATAAAACAGTGTCTACTCTGCAACTCCATTTTCTAGCTTCCTCTGAAATGTGCAGAATTTTTTTTTTTTATGCTTTTCCGATGACTGGCTCTCTCTTGAGGAGAAAAAAAAACTAGGTTTTGTGTAGCTGCAACCTCTCCCTCATGAGATCAGGCAGAAGAATTTTTTTTTAAAAAAAAAGGATTTATTTTTCAGTTTTTATAGGTTTTAGTGCTCCACTAAGGGATATTCCAACCTCCTCCACTTATTACACTGAAAGCTCTCTAAATATCAGCATTTCCATGGGGAAGCACAAACTTAATGCTCATCACTTCTTCAGTTCAGGAAAATGGTGGGCTATTTTTCATCATCTGTTTCTCCCTACAATGTCCTCTTAAAACACACACACACACCAAACACTAGTGAAAGAAAAAAGATGCAACCTTTCTTATGTAAAGCAAAAATTCATCCATTATTACTTTCCTACTAAAGAAATGTAAATGAACATGCAACAGGATAATAGAATCGTAGTATAGTAGAGTTGGAAGAGGCCTACAAAGGCCATCAAGTCCAACCCCCTGCTCAATGCTGGAATTCACCTTAAAGCATCCCTGACAGATGGCAATTGAATTCCTCTAGTTTGGGACGGCCCACTACCTCCCCCAATAGAGTCCCAGAGATACAAACTAAGTGAGCAGCCCAAATGATTTTATGTTGTTTTTTATATCCACATCCTTGGGAAGGGACTGCAGCTCCCAGAACAATGTGGCCTTCTCAGTTTGTAAAAACATAAATTTGTAGCTATGGTCCCCTCAAGATTTCTCCACCTGTCCCTGCCACACTGCTAGGATAGTTAGTTGAAAAATAAACAGAAAAACCCTACTCCATTGGTTCCAATGGGAATGCTTTTGTTAACATCCCAAAACGTGGGAGGGGCAATCTTCAGACAGGGGGGTGGCTAGTGAGGGAAAGGATAAATCACCCTCCCTGAATGCTATGACCCTCCTCACACAAAAGACTGTCCCCATAGCTGTAACTACTTAAAGAAAATCACACACCAAAGCTCCACAGAACACATTAAATGTTACATGTAGCTAGACCCTAAGACTTGCACCTTAGTTTCAGGAACTCATGGTCTTTAACCTGCAGGCTGTAGCTTGCCTGGTGTAAGAGAGGTGGGTGGAAGACACAGATTTGTCACCATCTTCTATTTCTCCCCTATTTATTATATTTCTCCCCTATCTCTTCAAATACTTGAAAGGTTGTCACACGGAGGAGGAAGAGGATCTCTTCTCGATCATCTCAGAGTGCAGGACACAGAATAATGGGCCCAAGTTACAGGAAGCCTGATTCCAGCTGGACATCAGGGGAAACTTCCTGACTGTTAAAGCAGTATGACAACGGAACCAATTAGCTAGGGAGGTGGTGGGCTCTACCACACTAGAGGCATTCAAGATGCAGCTGGACAGCTACCTGTCAGGCATGCTTTAATGTGGATTCCTGCACTGAACAGGGGGTTGGACTCGATGGTTGCATAGGCCCCTTCCAACTCAACTATTCTATGATAAAGTTGACAGAGTCACCAAATTTCAGATAAGTGATGTTTACATTTATATGAAAGACAATATGTTGGAGTTTAATAAACTTACAAACATCTGTTAAGGCTTCTTAATATATGAGGAATTTGAGGTGTGTGTGTGTGTGTGTGTGTGTGTGTGTGTGTGTGTGTGAGAGAGAGAGAGAGAGAGAGAGAGAGAGAGAGAGAGAGAGAGAGAGAATTTTAAGTCTTCAATGTTGTCCACTTAACAGAAAACAGGTCTTATAAAATTAGATGTATTGGGATATAAAGAAAAAGAGTAGTGCAGAAGACCTGGTGGTTTGCAACAATATCTTGCTATTCCTTTGGCTGATGGATGACTTATGTATGTGATTATAGGAAGGAACTATTGAATTGGGCATGCACTGTATTTGCCTTTATCAGGAGAACCACATCTGTATGTTTTGGCAATCAGGAAGCAATGAGAATTAGGTTGTTGAAATGAGGGGTATTTGTGAAGGAAACTAGGAGTAGATTTCTGTAGAGGGGAAAGAATGTACATTGTAGTGGAGCAATTAAGCCTGGCATTTTGACCAAATCATGCACTTTGAGTGAAAAGCATCAAACGTGTCATGAACAAGCAATGGTAATGCCTAAACATTTCCTGGTATGAAGCCCTTCTCGCATCTTGACAGTGGCCTGTGCCCAAACCAAGTGTTGATACACACACAGTGGTATGTCATGCACATTTTGAATGTATGGTTTGGGGTGGACCAAAGCTTATTGTGGGGCACATACCTTCACTTCCATTTTCATTTCTACATTTGGTGTTATTTGCATGGGGTGTCATATGACACACTGGGTGGGATGCAATTCTGTGGCATCACGTAGAGGTCACTCTCCCTGAGGTTTGGTTACATTATTTGGGATGCCTCAGTGCTTACATTGGGATATGCACACCCTTACGTTGGGTGTTATTGGCATAGAAGCACCATTCTTAAAAGTATCCTGCATCAAAATGCAAGTCTAGATGCAACGTTATGGTGTCTTATAAAGGCCATCTTCTGAAAGTTTGGGTGTACGGTTTAGGTTGGCCAAAGGTTTATTGTGGAATGCATAGCCTCAGTTCCTTATTCATTTTTAGATAATACGGTATTACTGGCCTGGCATGGGGGTGAATTTGCAGGATAATTTCAGAAGCACCCCTAAGGAGTTAAGCCTGTTCCAAAACTTGATATCATAAGATCTCAATACTGTTTACATGATATGAGGCAATATGAGGGATTGCACATTCTTTTATTCCTATGTTGCTAATGCTCAGAGATTTAAAAAAAAAAAAAAAACCTGAACTTGAGCAATTTAAAATTGACTCCTGGTTGAATTTATGTACTTGTTTCTGACCAACTATGATATTCTGAGAAGCAGAACCCTGAGTACGATCATGTCAAAGAACTTTCCGAAAAGAGAAGTAAATGACCTACACGCTGAAGCATACCGAAACCCATTTTGTGCACTCTGAATGAAAAATAAGAGTAATCAAGGATTGTTTTTTTTTTCCTACTTGGGGAAAAAACAACAGGAGCAGAAGCCCATTGAAACAATTGATTATTCAGTAGCTCGAGTTAAAGCACATGGGGTTTATCTGCAAAGCCATCAAAAAGAATTTTTTATTGAGACACTAAGTAGACTAGGGCATTATTTAATGTCTGAAAATACAGCGAGTGATTTTTCTTTTTTAGTATGTAACTAAACAAACAAAGGCACTTGTAACTTGTAGCAGGGAGCAACCCTGATTTTTACTGCAGACAGAAACATCAAAAGAAGCTGCTATGTAATAAATCTAAGAGGGGTTACATTTCAAAACTAGGTACCTCATGTTAGGCTGTAAAAACTATAACAATGATTCCGTTTTTAACCCACAAATCCTATTGACTTTAGCAAAATACATTAGTGCGTTGTATCTTTGAACATCAGACTGTTTATACTCAAGCGTTCATTCTAAGAACTTGATTTTTTTTAAAAAAAAAACCTTTAATTTGCATTTTGAAAGTCAATTGTCAATACTCATTACAATATTGTATGGCAGCGAATTCCAAAAGTGAATTATGGGATGTTTAATATTAATTTAAAATATGTTCGCTCATTTTTGAGCATTTTCGAGCCAGGAAGTTGGAAGGTAAGGCTGATGCACATCAGTAAAGCTTGTGTAATGATGTTGTGCCATGTCAGAAATTGTGCTTGCTTACAATTTACCCTCCATTCATCCACACTTTTCCGTGATCTTTGCCTGGTGCCAGCAAACATAACCCACATTGTCCTGGCCCTGCATTGCCTTACGAAGCACCTCAACCACGCTGTTTTTCGAGAGGAATCCTCCTGTGAGTTGACCCATGCCAGTTTGTTGCCTATAAGTTGAAAGAAAAAGGCAGGGTTCTGGCCATTATGACATAAGAAGGCAGTAGATGAATCCTCTCCCATTGCTTTCTCCCCTAGTTGCATATTTGAACATTCCAAACTCATAATAGCTACCTGGGCCATGCTGCAGAATTAATGTATCATTTGGTGGGCATTTCACTCAAGTTTCCAGTGCACTCCTGATCCACTAACCCAGGCCACAGCTAGACCTAAGGTTTATCCTGGGATCATCCAGGGTTCGCCCCTGCCTGAGCACTGGATCCCCTGTGTGTCACCTAGATGAACAGGTTTGACCCCTGGATGATCCAGGGATAAACTTTAGGTCTAGCGATGGCCCCAGTCTCTCCTTTTTGCTTCCCAACTAGTATAAACACAGCAAGTCCATTAATATTGGAAAAAAACAACAACACTGTGCTGTCATGCCATGTATATCGACAGATGGCTGTGCTAGAGAAAGGCTTCATTAGCAGACCTTTCCCATTCAAAAAGCCCATATGGTGCCTTATACTCACAGGAGTATAAAACTTGTTCGCTTTTCATTTTTAAACAGCTTTTCGTGATCTTTTCCCATGAAGAAATGATACATAAATGCTACAATAACGTTGATAGTTTGGTTAAATGCCCCCATAAAAATAGATTTTATTTATTTAATCCATTTCTTAGATGCCTTTCAAGATCATTAAGTTATAGACATACTTATAGATATAATAGATCTGTATCAGTGTCTTCTACTTTTTCATCTCATGACAAACTATTTCACCGGCAGCAAAAATTGAGTTATCAATTAAATTGTTTAATACTAAAAAGTACAAATATTAAATTCCATGTAACAGTGACATGTGTGTTGAAGTGTACAATTAAAACCCAAATATATAAAACCTAAATGCTAAAATGTTGTAACTGTAAAAAAGACATATATGACAATATATAAAAATTAAAAACATGCATAGTTTTTAAATCTTTAAAAACTATGCATGGGCCAAACATGGATCAAAATTTGTCTTCATCAGTGGCCTACAAGAAATACTTTGGCATAAACTTTAACCTAAAAAAAATCATTGGCAGATTAAATGAATCCATCCATATATCTTAAACAAATGTTAATTCAAGGTAAACAGTTGCCTTGATATTATGATCCATAGAATGCAGAGATGCAGTTGTACAGGGAAAAGGATGTGGTTCACCCCAACACTGCCCCCCAAACAGATTATCATTTCTGTCAGGTATTGGGGAATGGGAAGGGAGGCACAAGGATTCAGGCTCACTTCCCAACATTAGACAGTTATTTGTCTATAATGTATGATCATACATGTAAACTTTCATACTACTAACCAGAAGGGAAATACTTCAGTGGGCGCTCATGTGAAGTAATTTTGGAATGGAACTGCAGGCTGTATTTTTGAGTTTCTAATCATGAAGGACTGTAGAATGTGGGCTGTAGTCTAATTGGTCCTTCTCTGCTTAAATTGAAAACATGTACTTATGATATCGTCTCTGTGAAGCCCCCGCTGCATAATTCAGAACGCTTATAATTGAAAGCATTTCTCTTAGATCAAGTGAAGGTTTCCCTTAAAGTTTTAAATAAAATCTGAATTTAAAAATCTAACATTAAGCATGAGATCACTACATTGGGGTATATTTTGGACCACATTTAGATTTTTTTCCCCCAGGTCAACATTTCACATTGTTTTGAATATTGACAACATTGAAAAGAATTACCAATCCAATTACGAAACGCTTGCCTGGATCCATTTCTCTATATGTGGTTTGGAGTGAGAGCTGGTCTGTTCTCCTATGTGCCAGTCCTATCTTGAACATCCGCATTTGAATGTAATGTTCAATGTGTAAATCCAATGCATATATAGACCCAGATAAAATCTGAAAACCAGTGGCATAGATTGGGTTTATACTAGGGCTGTGCACTGCCTCTGGCCAACCCCCGCCCCCAAACCAAGACAAAGGTGGGCTGATTTAGCCTGCCTCGTCCCGGATCCAAGTCAGCACCAGGTTGGCCTGAGGCACCCCTAAGCTGAAGCAGATTGGTACCGAAGCCTTGGGGAGCCTCAGGCCAGTTTGGAGTGGCACTGAGCTCTACCTTCCGCTCGCCTGCCCAGGAAAGCCATCTCATGGCCTGCCATAAGTCCATTGGACTTATTTCCCTCTTCCTCCCCGGTCACTTCCCACTGCTGCTTCCACTGCTGCCTGCCACTGAGACTTACATGTAAATTGAGTCCTCCTTCCAGTGAGCCGATTTATATTTAAGAGCCCTTTACAGCCACCGTAGTTTGAGACCATAGATACATTAAAAACAAAGAGCTGCCATGATCTTAACTATAAAACGCAGCTCCATAGTTAAGTTCTACTTCCAGGACCCAGGAAGCAAGATGGCACAGTTAATTGCCAGGTCCTGAAAAGCACGTGAAGTGGATCTTCACAGAAGAGAATGGTGAGGAGTCAGGTGTGACCTTTTCACAGTGCCATATACTGTTTAGCAGTACATGCACTCTTATTTAATAGAGACATTGGCAACTATTATGAAGTGAGAGTTGGTTCACACAGATGTAGTGAAGAGTAGTGCTTTTTGTTGCTAACACCAAGCCGTTAGCCATTCGGGACACTTCATACTTTCTGAAGATAAGATTGGTTTTCCCTCCTGTGAAAACCTTCTTTCCTGCCAAGAAGTTACCACCCCCTTAGTTATTTATTTTTCTTAATGAAGAGAGGGACGTCTGCTGACAGTTTCTGGAACTTAGCAGTGACACCTATGAAATCTGAACACACTGGCTTGCTCTTGGTTCTTGACTGAGAGGGAGAAGGTGCACTATCTGCTAAGACAAGCAGCCCCGGGGGCAACACCTGCTGCTTCAAGAGAACCAGGGCAGCTTCATCTTCAAGTTGACAGTCAAGTGTAAGCTTTTCTTTGTTTATTATCTGCATCTGTTTTCCAGTGATAAGCTGTAGCATTCTTCCACACAAATGGACTTGAGTCATATTGGTACCTTCACATCTGTTTAGTGTGGGTCCCGAATGGATCAGGCCCCAGGTTTAAGACAATGGGTTGCAGCCCTTCCTTTCCTTTCTCAAGTAGCCTTGAGTACAACATCAGTCTTTTTTGCTGGATCATTGAGGAGGGGTCAGCAACCATAATTAATTGTAGGGAGATTCCAGCCTCCTCTGCCCCACTCTTCCAGGGGCCCTGGATATAAGAAATGAACCACTTAAAACTCAATCTGTCAGTAAATAAGAATTTAGTAGCAAAAGCTTCACTGAAGCTTGGAAGCACATAAAAACACCAAACAACTTCTTGATGTCCAACTGGACCTTCCAGGCCTTTCATCCTAGGCCGGATCTACACTACTGCTTTAAAGCGCTTTATAACAGTTTTATAGCACTTTAAAGCAGTTAAAGCGCAGTTATAAAGCGCTTTAAAGCAGTAGAGTAGATCCAGCCCTAGAAAGGGCATTTCAAAGTCATGAATTTACTTGTACTGTGTGAGCCAAGACGTTTAATTCAAAGGAAATGAAGAGCTTGCTGTCAAAAGTTTTACTGTGTGATTGTGTCTCAGTAAATAATGCACTCGCAGTTCTTAAATGGAAAACAAAAATGGATCCTGAAGTCTGCCAAATATAGCTAATTCATTAAGTCCATTCATAGTGAGACATGTCACTTGCAGAGACACATAGCTAGAATGAGTAGCTCTCAGTCAGATGCAAAATGCACTATTTATTTATTTATTTTTAAAAATCAGATGATTAATTTCGAAAACAAGGACTTAGTCAAATGTCAGTCTGATACTTCACATAAAGCTCTTTGCAGGGAGAAGACAAAAACAGAGAGAAAGAGAAAAATAAAAATAATGAGCAAGGAAGAGACAGCAAAGAAAGAAAGAAAGAAAGAAAGAAAGAAAGAAAGAAAGAAAGGGAAGGGTATGGTGTTACCAAAAAAAAAAAAGTTCTTTTTTACCCTTTTAATCATGGAAAATATTAGCTGCTGGCCATGCTGCTGAAGTAAGTGATGCTGAAGATGGATGGCTGCTGTAGCTGGGTCTTCAATGAGCACAAGCTGCAGTGAAGCAGAGTTCATTAGGAGCTCTGCCAACCTTACTTCATTTGATCTAAATAGGGATTTATAGTATCAGGGAAATGTGGATGAATTGCCCTAAGTGCTTTTCTAGCTCTTCTGTGAATTTGTTTCGTAGCAAACTGCCTCTTCTGGAACCTCCCCGGGGGTGGGGGAGTGGGGAATGCATGTAGAAGAATGAGAAAATAATAACCAGGAGAGTCAAATTTGTGAAGCTTGTCGGGCAGAAAGTATTGAAAATGAGGAGGGAAGAAAAATGTGTTTTCAGGGGTGAGGGAAATATTTCCACTGAATGTGCAGTAATAGCAACCTGCTTCCTTCAGTGCCTCTTGGGATTCCTAAACACTTTGGGACTGGGGCAGGAGATGTTAATATGCCAATGAAAAGAATTTTTTTATCTAGCTATTTTTCATCTATTGTAATCCAAACGGGGTGTAACTAAGGCCACGGTGACACATTCCTTAGGTACATCCCATTTGGATTACTGTAACATGCTCTACGTGGGGCTACCTTTGAAGACTGTTCAGAAACTTCAGCTGGTTCAAAGAGCTGCAGCCAGATTGTTGACTGGGGCTGGTTACAGGGAACATACAATTCCCCTGTTAAAACAGCTTCACTGGTGTCTGGTCTGTTTCCAGGCACAATTCAAAGTGCTTGTTATCACCTGTAAAGCCCTCTACATCTTGGGTCCAGGTTATCTGAAAGACCATATTCTCCCATATGAGCCTGCCTGTGCTCTGAGATCTTCTGGGGAGGCCTTTCTCTCAGTCCCACCAACACAGAATCATAGGCCTTAGCTAGACCTAAG
The DNA here is from genome assembly GCF_023053635.1 of Elgaria multicarinata webbii. Taxonomy (NCBI): domain Eukaryota; kingdom Metazoa; phylum Chordata; class Lepidosauria; order Squamata; family Anguidae; genus Elgaria; species Elgaria multicarinata. The sequence goes on along the minus strand of NC_086177.1, from coordinate 81,794,409 downwards.
GATTATCCAAGGCAAATGGAGGGGTCGTCCCTGCCTGCTCCTGGGATCCCCTGTGTGGCATTTGGATGCACAGGGATGATCCCGGGACAATCCCAGGATATAGGCCTGGTCTAGCCATGGCCGTAGAATCATAGAATAGTAGAGTTGGAAGGGGCCTATAATGCCATCGAGTCCAACCCCCCACTCGGTGCAGGAATCCACCCTAAAGCATACCTGACAGATGGTTGTCCAGGCATGCCTGATGGGTGCATGGGAAAGGGCCTTCTCGGTGGCTGCTCCACAGCTCTTGAGCTCCCTTCCCAGGGAGCCTAGGCTGGCTCCCTCTCTCTGTGCTACAGTTTCGGAGGCAAGATTTTGTTTGTTTGTTTCAGCAGACTTTTGGAACTACTCTGGACCTGTGTTAATACATTGGATTCCTTCCCCCGCCACCTTTTAATCTGTTAGAGTTTTTTTTAAAGAAAAAAATATTAACATGTTTTTAATTTTACCATAGGTTTAATTCTATTTTAACTTTTGTAATTTATATTTATATGTTTTAATTGCACATGTTTTAATCTTCAAAACCACCTTGAGTCCCAGTACAGGAAAAAGGTGGGATATTATTATTATTATTATTATTATTATTATTATTATTATTAATAATAATAATAATAATAATAATAATATCTAAAGTGGGTTCCCCAATTATTTTCCTAATGCATATCACAGGTTCAATCATTCCTGTACCAAATACAATAAAAAGAATATTCAGAGTACATCTTGGCTAGATCTAAATTACTGCTTTAAAGCGGTCTTGAAGTACAGTGAAAACTGTTGGGGTACATTATAAATTCCATATACCACTTTCAACGTATTACTTCCTGCACTTTATTCCACATTATCCAAAACACCGCAACAAATGTCATTGTGTGTCCTGCAAGGTATAAATGCACAAGAGGGATATAGTGTTGCCATGATGGGATTGTAATGATTTGAAACAAGGTGTAGATCTGGCCCTTACCTTAATTAAAGAAATACCATGGGTAAAGCACAAACATGTGCATGTCATCTCAGAAGCAAGCCTTGTTGAGTCCAATGACACTTACAAGAGGGAAGTGTTTATATGGCTGTGGTTATAGTCTTTTAGCCTCTTTGAAATAGGGATAGATGAATCTGTCAGTTTCAGTTTCTCCTGCATTCCTATTTTTTCCCCAGTCTTAACTTCTTTCCATCCTAAAACTGAAGAAATTTGTGAATTTTGTTATACCCATATAAAAAATGAACTGAAACGAGATTCTCACCCATCTGCACTGCCCAAATTCAACAGGTGCTGTTCCCAGCATGGAGAGGACCATGTTGTTGTTATTAAATTATTATTATTATTATTATTATTATTATTATTGTTGTTGTTGTTGTTGTTGTTGTTGTTGTTGTTGTTGTTGTACCTGCCTACCCTACAGCTGTTCAAGATGAGCAGCCTGTAAAAAAGAAGAGGTGGCAACTCTAATCCAATACTTAGTTGAATTCACAAGGATTAAGACCAAGCTTTTAAGAGCTATCCATTTCGATTTCTTTAAACCTCAAGATTTTTTAATCTCAAATACAGAAAAATTTGCAGATTTTGATAAATTCTCATATAAAAGGAACTGAAACAGAATTTTCATCCATTCCTAATTTAAACTGTCAAGGATCAGGGCTGGCTGATTTCTTCTCCTTCTTGCTCTCCTTCTTCATGGCCCATGAATGTGTTGTTCAAAATTGCCGAAGCAGATGTGTATGCTCTGGCTCTCTTAACAGCTTAGGCAAAATTAAGCTGTGTTAACTGCTTTGAGTATGTAGCCTTGTTGGGGCAGGGTTGCCTGCTGAGTGAAATGTTTGCCTTAACACTGGTGCCAATCTCCATCAAGCAGGATATTGCACTATGAAAGTGGTATATAAAAGGCAGGAGCCACACTACTGCTTTATAGTGGGACTTAAGTGCACTGACGACTGTTGGGGCCCTTTGACACACACCATACACCGCTTTCATAGAGCTATATCCTGCTTGATTTTGGCTCCTGCTTTTATATACCACTTTCATACCGCTTTCATAGTGCAGTATCCTGCTTTGTGTAGATTAGGCCTATGTTTCTCTACACCCAAGAGAAACATTGCATGTGGGCTACATGCTCACAAAAGGGACTTGCTTGTCCTCTTCAACCCCAATTGTATTTTTGCAAGCCCCTCAGTTCTGCTTTGTAGGCCTCCTCCAACACACCCAGAGCAGATTTGGGAAGAATGCAGGGGGGGGGGGAGAATTGCACTTGCAGGCACTGACCATTCTATCAGTGGACAGGCACAGTTAGATTTCACCCTGAGACTAGCGCCAGGCTGCAAAGACTGCCTTGAACCTTGTATCATCAAACAGAGACCGTAGGTTGCCATCACACTAACCTGCAATTTACTTAGGTTTTGGACTCTTAGACAAGGGAAGCAGAATCAAGATCCTCAATGGCTAGAGGCTGGGACTTCCTAGCTGATATTTCTCTAGCCCTCCTTGTTATCAATTTAGTCAGTGTTACTATCTTGAGAGGAAGGAAAGAACAGGTAGAACCATTTGACCAACTTGTCAGGATCTTTAAATGAAAAGCCAACAAAATTAGGTTTCCATTTTATATAAGTAATATTATTTTTAAAGTACTTTGATCTGTGACTTATAATTTATTGGCTCCTTAATGAAATCATAGAGAAAGGCCCATTGCAGTTTAATTTCATTTTTAGGGTGTTCCTAGATAAATTATTATTGGAAAGATCTTTCTATACAGAAAATTATGCATGTGGAGAAAGCGCTTGCAGAAGGGCACCACTGGATCCAACCCTGCAAAACTGGGTTCGTCCTGCCAACCAGCAGTTAGAGACATGATTTTTAAAATGGGACAATCAAAATAATCTCTTCCACGTAAGGTATTTTTAAAGTGGTGTTCATTGCATGCATAACTGCAACTGAAGAAAGCAACAGTAGTGCTTGAAGTTCTTTGTTGTCTTCAAGGTGTGTGACACTTTACTGAGTTTTCTAAGCAAATTACGCAAAGACGGCTCCACAAGACAGTCCGACATGGACGTTCACAATCTAAAATCAATGGTAGGGAAGAATACAGAGGGAGGAAAAGGAGACATAAGGGCATCAAGTGATGAATGTGAGCAAATATGGTTATTTGTAGGGATGTGCTCCGCTCCGATTAGGAGCGTAGAAGCAGTAGCGGATTGGCCTGCTCCGTCTTACCCAGAGGCGGAGTAGGAGCGGACCGCGGACCCCCTAGAAGCAAGGCGAAGAGAAGCGACCATTTTTCGGAGCTCCGAGTTCAGGCGGAGCGCTCCGGTCGCCATCTTGAAAACATTTCGCCATAGGATTGCATTGCGGCAAATAATCGCGCATAACTACGTTGTTTTTGAAGCTATCGTTCTGGAAATTCTTGTGCACAGAGAGTCGTGGATGGGGGTCATTTTGAGACCACTCTCAACTTTCTGCATCGTACGGGTCGCGGGCTATATTTTTGTGAAAATCGGGTCAACCGCGCGGCTCAAACTGCGTTTTCGGCTTTTCGCCCATAGGATTGCATTGAGGGAAAGAATCGGGGATAACTGGGGGGGGGTTTAAGCTATCGTTCTGAAAATTCTTGTGCACAGAGAGTCGTGGATGGGGGTCATTTTGAGACCACTCTCAACTTTCTGCATCGTACGGGTCGCGGGCTAGACGTTTTTAAAAAATCGGCGGGAAAAATACCTTTTTCAAAGGGCTGAGGGGCAGAGTCAGCTCCCGGTCATGATGATCCCAAAGTTGGAGGAGGGCATAGGCAAAACAGGTAACTTGGGATTCTGGGAAACTTCTCTTTCTTCATCTGAACGGGCTTTTCCCCGTGTTTTTTAACACAGTAGCCCCACCAAATGCACAAACACAACCTGAAATCATATACTAAGCCAAGAATAAGAGATAGAAAAACACAGCACTGCTCCCCACCCTAACCTTGGGGAACAACTGAATCGATGTGGTGCAAGGGGATGAGCTCCCCTAGGGCATCTCATCATGGACGTGCCCCCACTCTCTCCTGCACTGGAAGGCCATTAGAGCCTTCCAAAGAGAGTAAAACGGTGGAGCAAATGCCTATCATGAGTTGAAGTGAATGGTCACTTTTCAGTGGTGGAGCAATGCCTGTTCTGAGTCGAAGTGAGCGTTTTACTTCTTCTCAGAGCTGTGGCTGTCAGTGTCTTGAACTGGCAGCTACTTCCCCCTCCCCCGGGCACGTCCCCCTATTGCTGGTAAAAGACAGATATAGCCTTTTAAAAAAAGTTCTTCTTGTTGTTTATTGAGCAACACTGCTGCTTTTAATTCCACCCCTCCTTTGTTTATTGATTGATTTATTCCATTTTATATGCATTACTGGCTTATCCTTGGCTCACTTCCTTATGCCCCCAGAAATGCCAGCTGCATGCCTGCCTGCCTTCCCTCCCTCCTCCCCTGCCCACCTCGCAGGGATGTTGTGTGTGGGGTGCCCGATTTTCAAAAATTCGCCAAAAATCAGGGGATGATGGGATTGCTTTGAAACTTGGCATGCGTGTGTATATCCCCATGAGGTGTCATGGTGCCAAACATGAGGTTTCTAACTTGAACAGAAAAAAAGTTGTATAATTTTTTAGCTTTCAATGCAAGCCTATGGGGGGGGGAAACGGAGCTCCGGATCCGGATCCGGAGCTCCGGGCGGAGCGGAGCGGAAGTGGGCGGAGCGGGGGCGGGGCGGAGCGGCCCGATCCGGAAAATGGCGGATCTGCAAGTGAAGCGGAGCGGGGGGTCTGTGCACACCCCTAGTTATTTGTTATTTTTAAAAGTACTTTTAAAACATGGCTTGTATGTTCAAACATCACACTCCCATAGTATGTCAAGAATTATATAACACCATAGATATATGAAGTTCCATAAGCCAATGGTTCCTTTTTCACATTGCTGTTTTATGGATATTTTAAAACCATCCTTGTAAATGATGGTGAATTAAAAAAGAAAGAAAGGAACCTATAAGCATTGGTGCAGCCAGACTTTCCAGCTAGTTAAATTACAAAATAAACAACACTTTGATATGACAGTTTTGAAAATCAGCATTCAGATTCTTTTGCAAACAAAAAGTACCTCTGTTGCTTCAGACTTTTCAGCTGATAGAAGTTCAGGTAGAGTGTTGAGTATTTTACACAGCATGCTTTAAAGAACACAAGCTTGCATTTATTCAAGATGTGAATCACAATAGAGGCGTCAGTCTTCAGAAGTCTGTTGAAGTAAGCACATTAAGGAAAATTGCTCATTGTGGCTACAAATTTTACTTCCAGTATAATACGAACATTTTAAAATCCAAATAGACTCTTACCATGCCATTACGCTGCTTTTTTCTTGTCAAATTGCTAAGGCAGAAAGCAAATGCTAAAAGTAACATTTGGGAAAAGGTAATAAAAATCAAGGGATATATTTCCTTACGAGGGGAGCTTTATCCAACAGTTAGGCCTTTTTCATGGCTGCCCAGCATGTGAACCCAACCATTTGAAATGCCTAGGCAAGGATTTTCAGATATGTCAAAAGGAATGGAGAAGCTAAGAATGGGTGGGGTGGGATGGTTTGCAATTGACATGGCAGCTAAACCAAACCATTTAGGTTATGATCAATCTCTGTGCTAGCATACATCCAGCTTAGAAAATATACAGTGAGATTGTGCTGTAGACAAGTGCAAGGTAAGACCAAAGGCTTATCTACCCCAGCATCCAGTTTCCCGCAGTGGCTCACTAAACGCCTATGAGAAGCTCAAAGTAGGACAATAGTCTTCTCATGTTGTTGTTTTCCAGTATTCAGAGGCATGCTGCTCCTGAATCTGGAAGAAGCATCAACCTATCATCATGACCAGTAGCCATTAATAGCCATCATGACTAGGCCTGTTGCCCTTAGGCTGGGGGAAGGAGTTTCAGGCGATCAATCAGAATCAGATTCTGAAGCAGAAGAGATGGTGCCAGAAACATACCAGCCTACATGGGGAGTGGAGGAGGTGACTCTCATGGGCTCTTCACCAGCTGGGAATGAATCTTCGCCAGACCTTATCTCTGAAAATGGTGGCAACACAGAGACTGTGGGAAATCAGTATTGTTCCAAGGGGGAGGGTACTTCAAGGCTAGGTGATGCTAGAGTATGCTGCAGACTAAAATGGGTGGAGCTAAAGGAAGGTGAGAGAAGGTCGGCCCAGCTAGCCTCTCGCCAATGGCTTCTTCAGAACCAATCTCCCTGAAATTAAAGTGTTCTGGGGAAAGGGCTTTCCGTTCTTCTTGAAAGGACAATTCTCTCGCTTAGTTTGCATAGTTTTGCCTAGAGGAAAGTTCCTAGAGGTTAGACTCTCTTCAGGTGGGAAGAGATGTTTATTGCCTGAATAAAGCTTTGTGGGTTATGTGGCAGACCTCTTTATTGTCTCCCAATAAGGCAGGAGGTTTTGGGAAAACCAGACAATAGCAATATCCTCCATGAATTTTTCTAACCCCCCTTTTAAAATATCCAGCTAGTGGCACTGGCAGGTTTGACGTAGGCCTTGCACTGCACACCACATTTTCTCCCCTGCCATACCTACCCTTACCAAGTATCAGCAAAGGAATGGGCAGGTTCCATTTTTAAAAAAAATCCAAAATGTTTTACAGAGCTTGTTACCTTTGCTGCCCAGAACTCCTAGCAACCAATTCTTTTAAAAGTTTTGAAAAGGTGCTTCTAGTGACCAGGTGTCAAGTACTGTTTGAGGAAGGGAGCAAACAAGTCCCCTTTTCTTTCTTAGACTAAAATGTTGCACAGAGGCAGTTGCAAAGCTTCAGTCACTGTGGGTGGCCAGCATACCAGGGGGACTCTCTTAAAAAGAAATAAAAGGGGACCTGTTTGTCTCCTTCCTGATGCCTGCTCAGTCTCCCTCTTTCCCTTAGCACAAGGGGCCTAAAGGCATGCTGGAAGTGGAGGCCGGTGGCTCCAATTTAAGTGGGGCCAAGAATCCATTCTGGGTTTCAGTCAGAACCAGTCAGAACTCTAAAGGGGCTATCCAAGGTGCTGAACTCTATCACCAACATGGGTTCAGTGCCTTGGACATCTCCTTTAGAGTTCTGGCTGGTTCAGATTGAAACCCAGAATGGATTCACAGCCCCACCAAATTCAGAGCCACCAGCCTCCACAGCACGCTGGGGCAGGATCTACACTACTGCTTTAAAGTGCTTTAAAGCGCTTTATAACAGTTTTGACAACTGTTGAGGCCCAGGACACACTGCATATACAGTTTTCTGCATATACAGTTTTTAAAAGCAGTAGTGTAGATCCCCTCTGGGAAAAGGTGATGGAGGGCATGGCTATCTTAACCTTCACTCAGCAACACAGTGTGGCTGAAATTTGCTTAAATGATGCAAATCATGCCCTGTAGTTTGTGCACATTTTTACTTACATACATGTTAAAGAACTGGAAAAATCTGTGAGCTGTCCAGATTCAGAGCCAGTCGAGTTGGGCCAGCTCACAGGGAAGCAAGCCAAAGTCCAGGGGACCAAGCTAATCAAAGCATGGAGAGCTCCTCCCCACCAAGATGGGTTCCCCCAACCTCACTAGTAGAGGTAACCAGGCTAAAGGCCAGGCTAATAGGCTGACACCCTATCTAAGTGTCAGCCTGCCTCTGAACGTCTTTGGTACAACATATAGACAGCCCTGTCTGGCTTCCAGCCCCAGTACCACTTGAAGCTCTCTATGATACAGATTGCTTTCTGACTTACTTCCTGGGAAACCTGACCTCTGCTCAAGATCGTACCCATAGCAGAACCCTGCAACCCAACAAAGCACCATCAGAACCCCCGACCTGAAACAGTGCACAGTGGGGCTGTCTACATGCGGGGAAAGCCCTGCAATGGCTGCGGATCTGTGCTGCATCGGTTAGGCAAGGTATGAGCAGCTTCACAGTACCGCGGGGCTTTCCCGCAAAGCTGCGGTTTGAAAAAGTCAGGACTTTGCCCTGATTTATTTTTATTTTTTTGAATGGAGCAATGTCAATACTGTGCTTCTGCCATCTGACTTCGCTCTGGGGCCAATCCGGGGGCGGTGCCTGATGGAAGGCAACCGGTGATTGGTCGCCTTCCACCAGGAAGAGGGCGGGGGTGGCTCCGGTATCCTCATGGCTGCCCAGAAACACCACGTTCCGTCCTCAGCATCGGGATTACCCGATGCCACCCCAGGAGAAGGAAAGTGTGGGGTTTCAGAGGGAGGCAGTGCCAATCCAGTGCCATGAAGACAGCCCCTGAGTTTTCCCAAGCAACTCAAGTAATGCAAGAAGCCCTGAGCCATGTAGGAGAAGCTCATGCTGCAGTCTTTCCCAATGCCAGAACATCTCTATTAGACATTGGAGCAATGCTGACCCTATGGCTTCTGGAAGGACAAACCGTAATATGTATAAACATGTGGTTGAGTTTCCATATCTCTATTCAAAAAAAGGGGGAAAGTGGTTTGAGACCACAGCATGGGGAAGAGGTTAACCTTTTCCTCGATACTCTCTTTGTGAAGAAAGGTCATCCCTCCCAAGCTTCTATTTAACCTGAAGGGAAGCTAGTATGGAGGCAAACAGCCCCCCTTCCAGGAAAGTAGCAGCTTTTGGGGAGATGATTTTCATTTGAAAAATGGCATGGGAGGGTAAGGTTTAAATAAGTGTCTTCTCCCCCATGCCAAGGTCCCAATCTGAGCCCTTTAAAAAAACACAGAAATCCCATCACGCATTTAGCTTTTTGTCTAGTTTAACCCTGACACTATTTTAATAGCGTGGGAAAGAGTTTGTTTCTAGTTTGACAGTGGATGGGTCTGGTGCCATGATAACATGTAATGTAACATGAGAAAGGGGCTCCTGTAATTGTTGTTGAAAAAAAGAAAACAAGGCAATGTTGAGTAATTAGTTTCTTTGAGTCCACCCTTCTTGGAATAAAATAATTTGTATTCAACCGGTCATCATATTATAATTCCACACACACACAGATTCTGCAGCCAGCTGTATTTGAGCAAATTTACATCCAACTAACCAAACTTTTTGTTTCAAAAAGCCTACACATATGGTGTTTATAAGATAGGTCTGTTTGACTTCATATGATTTCACTTTATTCTGGACTTCCTGTAGGGCATGTATTCTTTCTTTTCAATTTCTGAAGATAATTTAATAATGTTGCCTTCTCAAACAATGAACAATTTACTCCTTAAATGTCAAAGAATTGTCAGGCTGATTGAAAGGAGGGCGTGAAGCTTAGCTTGGAAGATAGTTTTGAAATGTTTTTCTTCAGGAGTGTAGACAATGCTTTGAAAAATAAACATGGCACCAGTGTGGTCTACATGAATTAATCAAAAGACGTATAGTTCTGTAGTTAATGGGATTCATTGCATTTTTCCATGAACTGAAAAATGTATAAATATCTTTTTATATTTTTATATTATGTTTTATTGAAAGTGATGGGCAATATAAAGCACACACACATAGTAAATCCAAATTAAAAGCAGATAAAATCTCAAAATGTTGGCCTAAAATGTAAAGCAATTACAAGCAGTTATAAAGGCAACAAGAACAATAGCAAAACCCTGGTCTTTGAAATAAAAATGGCAGCTGAAGGAGCAAAGAGAGACAGCTAGGGGCATCCCCCTCCTTTGGGAGCAAGGGTCAACTTAAAAAAGGCCACACTTTTCTACTGCTCCAACAACATCAATATAGAAAGGCCATGCTCCAGCTGATTTAACTTTCTTAAATAGTAGGGTATGAGAAACAAAGTTGTATCCCCTGATCTTAAAAAAGGTGGGAAAGGTATTAGGTGTTAAGGCATACAGGGCCTAGATACTATCTATATAATAAATATTCAAGTTTTGAACAAAGTACAAAGAGAACATAAGATGAGCTATGCTGGATCAGACCAAGGGTCTATCTAGTCCAGGATTCTGTTCATATAGTGATCAACCAGCTGTCCATGGGAAATCCAAAAGCTGGACATGAGTGCAACAGCATCCTCCCATTCATGTTCCCCAGTGATGGATGTACATTGACAAACTGCATCTGCTACTGGAGGTAGCAGAGGGCCATCAGGACTATTATCCATTGATAGCCTTGTCCTCCATGAATTTGTCCAATCTCCTTTTAAAGTCATCCAAAGTGTTGACCATCACTACTTCTTGTGAAAGTGAATTCCATAGTTTAACTATGCACTCTATGAAGCAGTACTTCTTTTTATCTGTCCTGAATCTCCCACCAATCAGCTTCATGGGATGACCCCAGGTTAGGGAGAAAGTTAGACACACTTACATCCCTCTAAAAGCAATATGAAGCTCCTACATAGAAGCCAATGAAGGGATTTAAGGAGTGAAGTTGACATGATCAGAATGATGAGCAAAAGGAAAATTTTTGAGGGCTTGATGGGTGTGAGTGATCACCAGAAGATCAGGGAGAAGGTGATTACAATAGTCAACAGTGTAAAACAGCCTTCCCCAACCTGGGGCCCTTCAGATGTTTTGGACTCAATTCCCATCAGTCCAGACAATATACCCAATGGTCAGAGATACTGGGAGTTGAAGTGCAAAACATCTGGAAGCAACCAGATTGGGGAAGGCAGATATGAAATAACTACTTTATTTAAATTGATAAGTAGGGATGCATAGATTGTGCAAAATCCCTTCCATTTGTATTTTCCAGGTGGTCAGGCACCATTCATTCTGATATCTGTCCAATGACAGAATCTAATTTTTTTCCAGTTTCCAATTTTGCTCAAATTTGCACGTGTACAAATGTGCAAATTACCCCAAAGCACATAGATTCCCCCAAAATTGGCATTTTCATACTTTAACCAATTGGGAGAATGAGCATTTTTGGCTGCTCCCTCCCCCCCACACACACATTTTTCTATGATGAAATTTGCACAAAATTCCCAACGGTTGGGGAAACAGTCTGCAGGTCCACAGACTCTACCTGCCAGGGGGAAACCCGATCCTCTGCAGAATCTATAAAAATCCGAACTCACTTGGTTCTGTTCCGGATTCCACCAACGTGTCTTCTCATTCAAATTGTGTCTGGATAGGAATGGAACTATTCAGAACAAATTTCTAAATTATCAATGTTAAACTTCTGAAAGGACTTGAGCCCTTCATCTGATGTAGGCCATAGTTAGACGGGGCTTTATCCTGGGGCGATCCCGGGATCAGGGAGGGATGATCTCTCCCTTGCCCTGAAATCTCGTCCTACCCTTTAGGCCCGTTTTTTTCCACGGTCTCGGGCTGAGCCTGTGTGGCCAGGTGCCGTGGTTACTCATGAGGAGCCGGGATCCATGCACAGGGCACAGAGCTCCTCATGAGCACTGTGCCCATGGGGGATGGGGTGGGGGGAGCGGGGAGCGGGGAAAATACATATTTTTAAAAAAACATTTACCTTTTGCACACGAGCGCTCGTGCGCTCCTCTCCTTTAACAAAACAAAAACAAAAGCAATTGGCGGGGGCAACGTCCTCTCCCTCTGATGTTGTTGCACGTTGCGTGTAAACAGAGGGGGGATCTCATGATAAAACCATTGCAAGACCTTCACCCCTCCGTCACGGACTAACAGGTAGGTCTAGCTAAGGCCTCAAGCTCATATGGAATGACCTGTGATTTTGGCATGCTCATCCCTAGCCGGCTGTTCTTAAGAATATGGGGCTTTTATTAAAGTCATAGTTCTATTCCTAACCAACTATCAATAAAGGTAGTTTTACGCCTAAGTTCTGGGATTTTCTACCTTAGTGGAACAGAGCATAATGTGGAGAGAATGAAAATTGCCTTAAAATTGCACAGCGCAAAACTGTCCTAAAAATCACAGCATTAACCAAAAAAAAAAAGCTGTCAGAAATCTGCACCTCTCTGCTGACATTGCTAAATTCCATTAAAAAAAGAAATAAAGTAAGAATAATTTGAAGGGACAGATGGTGTGGATGTGATTATTTTTTTTAGGCAACTCATAGAAATATGGCATTTTATAAGGGGGGAAACATCAGCAATGAGCATTAAATGTAAGGATGGGCTGTAGGAATCTGGGCAGATCTGCAGCAAGATGTGTCCTTCAGATAAGAAAAAGTCAGCAGGGAGTGCAACACATTTATTTATTTATTTGCAGAGATAGGAGAAGCAAGTCATATATATGCAGTCATCGAATTGTGAACTGATGATGAAAGCACAGTGGTAGATGTCTCATTTATTGGAACAATACTATCAATAATAGCAGGGATGCCAATGCAACTCAGCTGTGAAACTCGGCTGAAAACGCATAATGATTCAGTCTGAAAATGCACCCAAAGTAATGTAGCATCACGGACAGTCTATGTTTAAAATACAAAATTTCACCTAACTAAAAAGCACAAGGCTTCCTAGGATGGTAATAAAGTAACAATTTGTTGGAAGAGGCAATGAAGGTGCTGCCAAATTCTGAAAAGAAAATGGAAATCAGAAGCTTCTTTTTTGGGAGGTATTGGGCCCAACAAAGCCAAACCTGCTATGGAATTTGGGGTAGACTAGACTTACTAAATTTCTGGTCTACTGTATTGGGGCCGTTGTATGGTTTACTATTCTTAGATATATGGGGATGCATCCACTGTTAGCCCTATTTAGGCAGCTAGACACAATGAAATGAAATAGGCCTAATCTACACAAAACAGGATATTTCACTATGAAAGCGGTATATAAAAGGCAGGAGCCACACCAAGCGATATGAAAGCGGTATATGGTATGTGTCAATGAGCACATACCATAGCTGAGCAGAAGCAGGGAAGAGCAGCTGGCCCAGCTGAAGTAGAAGCTAGAAAAGTAAGCCAGTTCCCAGAGAGAGAGTGAACAGGAAGAGCAAACAGGAGTTTGACAGGGGGAGTTTGGCAGGGGAGGTCAAGGGGGAGGCCTCTAAGAAAAAAAAGAGGGGGGGAAAACAAAGAAAAACATAAAGAGAACCCCCCCAAAACACACACACTCACACACACACACACACAAACCCAACCAAAAAATCTTATTTTCTCTTAAGACATACTCATATAGTTGTGTACCTTTAGAGAGGACAGGACAAAGCAAAGGCAATTCCACTATAATCAGAAAGGAAAAAACAAAGCAGAAATAGACAATATGTTTGGACTCGATGGCCTTGTAGGCCCCTTCCAACTCTGCTATTCTATGATTCTATGATTCTATACATTAATCATATGAAACAATAAGCATTACTGACTCAGGGCTTTGCTAGACCTGCCAGGTTATCCCGGCAGGGAGGCGGGGCCGAGGCGCGCTAACGTTAGCTCGCCTCGCCCAGGGTTCCAGACGTCGGACGCGCAGGGACATCGGATCCTTGCGGCGTCCGCCATTTTTTTTTTTTTTAAAGGGGCTGGGTGCGGCCCGAAGACGGCGGACTGGTAAGTCCTTTTTTTTGTGTGTTTTTTACCGGGGGGGGGAAGGATGGCAGGGTGGGTGGCAAGGGGGGGCAGGTGAGATCGCGCCGCGCGCCGCCGCCGCCCGAGCAAACATGCGAGCGGCGCTTGCCCAGGCAATGCCGCCCCATGCCAGGCATTGAGTAGCCGCAAAAAGCCTCGGAAGTCACAACACTTCCCCCAGCTCCGGCTTCAGGACGGAGCTGGGGAAAAGGTGCGCCATAAGCGAATTCGCTTATGGCGCGTTAGACCAGGCCTCAGCGTGGCCTGCTGCCGGATTCCCCTGTGCGTCATGTGGACGCACAGGAGGGAAACCGGGTCTGAAGGCGCGCTAAGGCCTCGTCTAGGAAGGCCCTCAAAGAAACTCAAAAGAAAAAAAATCTTGTCCAATGGTATAAAAAACATAGCCTTTAGCTCATCCCATTTAGTTGCCACTGTATAGACACAAGACCATTTGTTGTAATTAATGTCTGTAGACATTGTTACAAGTGAGTATCTAATATTTTAACTTTTTTGTATTAAATATATGCACAAGCCTTACTTGCAATGTGCCCTATGGGCTTTTTAGATGTCATCCATGTGTGTGTCTGTGTGTGTTTGTGCACGCACACACACACAAGCTGTGCTTGCAATGTGCTTTTTCAGTCATAATAATTTTAGTTCTGTGTTTTCTCATTCATTTGTTCACATATGTATTGTTACAGCATCCTGAAGGCGGCCTAACAGAAAGCAAGAGGCCAAAACACATCAGGCTTTTTTTAAATAACAAATTTGTCCACACCATCCTGAGACTCTTCTCCGTGTTTTGTGTTTATGTTCAAGTAGCCATAGGGTTTACCATCTGATGAAAAATATCAGCCCAGGTATATGCTAGCATGAAGCCTGTTGTGTCTTGTCATTGAGTGCATAGACATGGCCAGTTTACCAATTGGTAAATGTGAGGAACTTAAATGTCTACTAAAGTACAGATGACCATGGCCAACTTCGTAGTATTCTGTAGTTGCTGCTGCTGCTCCCACCTCCACCCCACCCCACCCCCAGTTTCTGACTTCTGTTGCCATGATGTAAAAACCCATCCATCCAGGCATTGGTGTAGTGTTTTGCTACTCCTCCTTGATTCTTTGATTACTGGAGGTGCTGTTTTTGCAGGCTTGCCTACAAATCCTACCCAGGCCCCTCATCACTCACAGAATTATGAACTTCATAACATCCTGTTTGTTTGTTTGTTTTTTTAAAAAGAAAAGAATGTCAAATGCACTAGCCATTATGGAGTTAAATTTGGAACCTCACTATTATGGGGTGGAGCAAAACTCCACCCTTCCACTTGTATTTCCTGCCCTTTTCAGTTGCTACCCAGTGTATTCCAGAATTAAACAGTCAGTGTGCAATAAGGGGTGTAGGAGTTTTATCTAGGGTGACCAACTGTCAGGATTTCCCCGGATTTGTCCTGGTTTTTGTTCTTTCCATGGTGTCAGGGGGGATTTTCTATAATTTTCAATAATGTCCTGGAATGACACACCTTCCCCTTTAAGGCTGCCATTAGCATGGCAGGAGGGAATGACATGCTTTCTTGAGGCACATCATTCCCCCACCCTGAGCTCCAATTGAGGTCTTAAAGGGGAAAGTGGGTCATTTGTGGACATTATAGAAAAGGCCCCAATTGGAGTGGATTGTGGTGGTGCAGAATGAAATCCTTTCCCCTCCTCCACTCCAATCGGGTTCTTTAAGGTGGCGGGGGAATAACATACTTTCTGTAGGACTCAGAAAGCTGCTTCTCCACACACACACTATGTGTCCTCTTTTTTGGTTTCCCAAATATGGTCACCCTAGTTTTATCTATACTTTAAAAGATGTTCCTACAGAAAACGCATCCAAACTTCAGTGAATAGTAAAGATGCCTCACAAAACCTGCAAATATTTATTTTTTTCAAAATATACAAATAACAGAATAGAATAAAAACCTAAAATCTGAAATGTTAAGCCTGAAAACCATGTAGAAAAAGCAAGAGAGACCAACATTCCCTTAAAAGGCAACTCAGGCCATGGGATTCCATAGCTTGGAGAACTACCTTCCCCTTCAAGGTCATTCACCACGGATTACTAATGCAGATGGCCAATTCTGCACATGGTAAATGTAAGCAAACGTTACCACTTGATAATGTCCCAATTTTTACCACACATTAAGAGTGCTTGCCAGCAAAAAAAAATAAGAACATAACTTAATTAGCAAATGCATGGTGGAAAGTGTTATCACTTGGTAAGTTGGATGACTGGTTGGGTCCAAAGTTGTTTGTTGTTGTTGTTATTGTAAAGGAAGCACGCCCCAGCAAAAGCTGGCCTCTTGACTGGATTTAGCACGGATCCCCAGGACAGACACTCACGGCTCACAAGTTGAGGTTTAACACCTTTAATTTCAGGAAACGGGTATGATACATGGGATTAGCAGACTAAAACTATAAAAACATGCATATATATGTAAGAACCCAGAAGGAGCAAGCAAGAAAACTTAAACTACAAATCATACGTCACCCAACCTTGGTGTCCAGCCGATCGCAATTGTTCCCCCCACCAAGTAGACTTTATACTGTTTTTTCATGCTCCTTCCCCCCTCCCTTCAGCTCTGATGCGAAGATCCATTCACACCTCTGCCTTGAGATGTTAATTCTCCCAAGGCCCAGCGGACATGCCACAATCGGTCCTTGGCTCCAGCCGACTCCCACATGCAGCTGGGCCGCTTATCTCCCCTCCTATGGACCTTATTATTATTATTATTATTATTATTATTATTATTATTATTATGCATTTGTATACCACTCCATAGCTGAAGCTCTCTGGGTGGTTCACATAAGATAAAAACACTTAAAAGTCATTTTTAAAAGTCAAGGCTTATTGAAAGAATAACATTGGGAGGCTTGACCCTTGTCGCGATCCCATAAAGTTCACAATGAAGTTCACAATGACTTCATATCTTGCACTGTTTGTGAATAATATCAACTTTAGAAAGAAAGAACAAAAATCCAGCCACAAGACGGTCGACTTGGTGAAGGGAAAGGAGCAACAAAAGGCTTTGCCTAATGGTTTCAAAACTTTGAAATAGTTCCAGAGCAGTGTAAAAAAAGAAGTAGTCTCAAAATCTTAGTTCTAAGCCAATACAGGGTGTGTGTGTGTATGTGTGTTTTTCCAAATGGTTCACACATCTGCAGATCCAATTACGGGCATATTGTTCTCTGTAGGATGCAATTTTGTTTTATTGCCAACAAAAACTGAAAAGCTATTTCAGCTTGGTCTGTGTCAAGAAAATATGGTATCTGAACTCTATTGGCCTACAGAATGGAGGTGTTTATTCCAAGCTATCCTGAGAAAGAATAGCTTAAACGTGAAAACTATATTGAATTCTAATGGATACCTTTCTTTCTTTTTTCTCCCCCACCTTTTGTTATTTCCTGCTGCTACTGTTTGGTTTATTTCTTTTGGGGTGGGGAGAAACATTAATTATTTGTGGCCTCTAATGTTCAGTCATTTTACAGACACAGCATGCACTTTGAATCATCGTGCATAGTGATCCCTTGGGTACTTAATCTGTAAAAATTGAAACAATGAAGGAAATGGAGAAACTGATGGGGAGGCGAGTTTCCAAAGGAATAGGAAAAGTCTGGGAAGTCAAAGTAGTCAAAGACATAGGAAATGAGATAATGGAAGAATTGGTTCATATAGAGATAGAGATAGAGATATAACCTGCTGGTTGAAGACTTAAGATGATCAAGCTTTACACCAGGAAATTGGAAGCTCATTCTGATGCCTTAGCAAACATGCCCTGTGATCAGCAATGGTAATATAAGCAATCAACAGGCATGGTTCAACTCATATGAAGGTACTCTAGTAACACATTGACCCTGTTCAGGTGACACACTAAGCCATGGGCGGTTTAAGCATTTTGAGTCAAATATTAAGTCTTACTGTGTTGTGTGAACCATGATTTAGCATGTTATGTGAACTATTTTTAAACCATGGTGGCTACATAACCACAGTTTAAACATGCTCACTAACCATTTGCTGCAAAAGGGTTAGAGGCCTAACCATGGCTTAGCGTGTTGTATGGACAGGCCCACTAAGGGCCTTGCTAGACCCAGCCGGATAAGCCGGCAGGGAGGCGGAGCGACGGCACGCTAACTTTAGCGTGCGCCGCCCTGCCTCCTAGACGCACGACGCGCAGGGACTGCGGAAGCCCTGTAGCGTCGGCCATTTTTGTTGTTGTTGTTGTTAAAGGGGCCACATGCACCCCGAAGACTCTGGAGAAGGTAGGTGGTTTTTTTTTTAATTAAGCCCCCCACCCTTTTTTAAATTAAGCCCCCTGCCCACTCTTTCCCCGCCCTCCTTCCCCGTCCCCGTCCCGTGTCGCCCTCCGCCATCCCTCCCCGTCTCCTGTGTCGCCCTCCGCCATCCCTCCCCGTCTCCTCTGTCGCCCTCCGCCATCCCTCCCTGTTCCGTGTCGCCCTCCGCCATCCTTCCCCGTCCCGTGTCGCCCTCCGCCATCCCTCCCCGTCCTGTGTTGCCCTCCGCCATCCCTCCCCGTCCCGTGTCGCCCTCCGCCATCCCCCTCTCCTGCCGGTACAGCCTTCCCCCCCTATCTCCCCCCCCGGGATCCCCCCGGCCCAATGGGCACAGCGCTCGTATGAGCACTGTGCCCAGTCCGTGGCTTTTCCCAGCTACTCGCGAGTAAGCGAGTAGCTGCAAAAAGCCACAGAACTTGCTAGACGTTCCACAGCCCCGGCCTCAGGCCGGGGCTGCGGAAAAGGCACGCCATAAGCGACTTCGCTTATGGCGCGTTAGGGGAGGGTTCAGCGCGGCCTGACCCTGGATTCCCCTGTGCGTCATCTGGACGCACAGCTGGGAAACCGGGCCTCACAGCGCGCTAAGGCCTCGTCTAGCAAGGCCCTTAGGCTCAGTTCTTATCTTATATGTGTAATTCAATGTCGGGAGTGCATTGGTCACCACTTTTTTCTCATCACACTTCATTGGAAAGCTCTTGACACATAGATTCCATAGATCACAACTGTTTTCACTATAATTCAACTTCAGCAGCAAGCAACTAAAAATGCAGAGGATCAAATACTTAACTGTAGGAAGAGGATGAATGGAAGATGAAGAGGGTTGAAAGAAAAGAAATGGTATGGATGAAGTGAAAAGATATTGCAAAGGCAGGCAAGGAGGCTGGCCTTCCAGGCTGCCTCTCCGGACAGGAGCAGAGAACCAAGCCAGAGGGAAGCTGGCTTACACTGAGGAAGAAGTGGGACAAACAGGATTAGCAGTTCTTCCATGATTGCAAATAGTAGAGACTGATCCATTGCTGACAGATGTATACAGGGAGCAGATCTAAATACAAAGACTTGTATTTAGAGGATGCCTTTGGGCGCAATAGGGCATGTCCCACTGGGGCAAAGAGCCAGCAGCATATTTGGGAGAAAAGAAAAGCTTAACAGGTTTCTTCTTTTGAAATGCTGCTTCCCATACCTCTTTCTTAATAAGATTTATTCTTTGAAGCCACCTCAAAAATAGAGGTGCTGTACAAAAATCTAGATACTCTACAAGTTTTTGTAGAGTCTTATTATGACCAAAAATTAAGAACCCTTTCATTCTAATTACACTAGACCTCCCTCAAATATTTCAGTATGTGTGTGTGTGTGTTGCAGAATTATGGCTGTGTTTTGCAAAGAAAGACTATATTTTGTTTAATCAAACTGACAGGAATCTAGCTATATGTGGATTGCTACTAATAGTGCAAGTGCCTCAGTAAACTATAAAAAGAAAGTACACCATTTGAAATAAGCTTCTCCAACACGTCCCAAAGGCTTGCTAAGTAAGGTAAAGTTTGCATAAAGCTCAGCTATTTCAAAAATATTAAATGAATGCTAATCTCTCTTGCTATATAAAGCAATAAATGAGAGTGGATGAGGAGGGGGAGGGGTGTTCCCAGAGACTTATGTAACTAGAGAGTCCATCATTGATCATAATGATGTGACAAACATTGCTGTAAGGTTAGTTCAGATTTTTGTAAATTGCTCCATGTCGAGTGACCTGGATGAGTGACCCCTCAGGGCCAAAGACATAGAGGGGAAATGAAGTCTGACTTAATCCTTCCACACATACATACACCGCCAGAATGTTCTGCATAAGCTTTTATATCGTATTTTACAATATAAAATATTGTAAATATATTTATATTGTGTATAAGCTTTTATATTGTATTTTATATTACGATTTTATACTGCTGTTTTATATGTTGAATGTTTTTAATTTTTGTGAACCGCCCAGAGAGCTCCGGCTATTGGGCGGTATAGAAATGTAATAAATAAATAAATAAATAAATAAGCGCATTTGGGTTCATAAACATACTGCTGTAAATATGTGAAATTGCACCAGGAAACAAATGTTCTTTTCCAATATGGTAGTTTCTCATGTATTATCAAAAAAAGAGGAAATACATCACCCAAAAAGAGGACATGGATTTGTATGTTATTTGTGTGTGTTGAATTGCATGTATAGATGCAAACTTCATCTGCTGTCTAGGTGCTACGTGCTGATGAGCAACTTCAGGGCTCCTAGGCCACAGCTAGACCTAAGGTTTATTCTGGGATCATCCAGAGTTCGCCCCTGCCTGAGCACTGGATCCCCTGTGTGTCACCTAGGTGAACAGGTTTGACCCCTGGCCAATCCAGGGATAAACCTTAGGTCTAGCTATGGCCCTAGTCATTCCCCTTATGGTGCTTTGACTTTAAACCAGACTTGGTCCAAACAGAACTTCAAATTGAGGACTGCCCTCTATAAAGGAAGCCACATGGCCATCCTGCTTTCCAGTGATTCTTTATTTCTTCCATGTGCTTATGTCCTTGGGGTGATTATGTGTGGAATAGTTTGGAAATGGATGAATCCAAAGCCCTGTTCAGGCATTTTTCAAAACAAATGTAGGCTTTAAAGTGTGTACTGGGAGGGAGTTGTGCAGATCAGTCCTGCCCCTAAAGCTTTTGGGTGTACCCTCCTCTGCTCAGATCTTGCTGTGCTGAACTGGGGAGCCTGAAGGACATCTGCTTGCAGTTGCTTGAATGTGGGTACAACTTCAGTGCAACCATGGAGCCTGCTTCATCTGGGTTCCTGACCTCACAAAGAGGTCTAAGTTCAAGCGAATGTGAGTAGAACTCCCTTTCAGATCTTGTCAGTTCAGCCCAGTAAGGTATGAATGGAGGGGGCAGGGTCAACATGCCTGGAGACATAGGGGTTGGGGATAATGTGCAGAGCCCTAGAGATGTTGCAGGTGCCAACTGGGTCTTGGAGTCCAGTGGAGTCCCCCTCCCAGATCCTACTTTCTGGGCTGCAGGGCATTTGCAGGCTCATCTGGGCTGCAGGGCATTTGGAGGCTTGGAGTGCCCTGTAGCTCAGCAACTGCCTGGCATGCCTTTAATTTTGCATAAATGGGATCCTTACAGCTGCCATTTATGCAATGTGGGAAATACGCACGGTCCAGAGCCTGCACTGTTGTGTACAATGGAGGCTCCCAATGAGGGCAGGTGGCCTTGCAGCTTCGTCTGGCACTTGCAGGCCCACAAAGAAGCTAGCACGGCACCACAAGCAGTGGAAGCAGTGGCTTGGCGGGCATCTGATGGAGCCAGATCTGGGTGAATATGTCCATCCCTACACAGGCCTCTCCTAGTACATGCTTGAAGCCCTCAGGCATTCAGATGAATGCCTGAACATGACTCAAGTGTCAGGGAACAGGTAGTCAGCTTAGCTTTTCTGCAGTTTATTACAAAACATAACAAGAACTCAGAGTATGGTGGTGGCTCCAATGTCAGTGGGGCTGTGATTACATTCTGGGTTTTAGTCTGAACCAGCCAAAACTCTAAAGGAGATATCCAAAGTGTTTAATCCTGTCCCTCAAATAGGTTCAGCACCCTGGATAGCTCCTTTAGAGTTCTGGCTGGTTCTGACTGAAACCAGAGCAGATGCACAGCCCCACTGACATCGGACCCACCAGCCACCACTGCAAGAACTGGACAGTGGGATCTCCTCAAGTCAATGAGATACGTTTAGAAATACTTATTATAATTTAACTTGAAATACAGTTTTTGTGGTTTTACATTGTATGTTTTTGTGATTTTAAATTTTTGTATATCGTTTTTAAGTGGTTTTATCTGATGTAAACCATCCAGACAGCCTCTGCTATGGGGCGGTATACAAATGTAAATAATAATAATAATAATAATAATAATAACAACAACAACAACAACAACAACAACAACAACAGTACATCTCACTATAATGTCTGTGCCTGCAAAATCTACTGCCCAGGTTCTTTTGATGGGCAACTTCAGCGCTTCCTTCTGATGGCCTTGTGCTTTATTCACTGTGGTTAAAGCAGTGGTTTAAGGTGTCTTCTGAACAGGGTCAATGAACCCTAAGCCTACCATGACATGGTTGCTCATATTTAAAACTTTTGTGGGAATTAGGTGCCCTATACAGACCTCTTTGCTTTTCAAAGTGGTTTGTTTCTGCATTAGAGGAACCTTTTCAGATTCTTTGCTTTGGCTAATTCATGTGGCCATTCGATGCAGCATTTGCACCTATTTGACTGGCAGTGCGCCTAATTAACCAGGGCTGCACAGTAATGGCTTACAATATTGTTTGATACAGTACATTGGTTGGTGCTTTAGGGGACTATGATGTGATGACTGCTGTGCTTGAAATAACTAGAGCAGAAATTTACTAAGTTCAATACCGAGCAGAGCAATTTAAACCCACCCTGCATAGCAAGCTAAAAGTGTGTGAGCTTTCTTTGTCTGCAGCTCAGGCCTCTTGCTTTGAAGTAAAATCCCATTGAGGAAAGCCCTTGAGGCCTTGTCAACAGAAGAGATCAATTGTAGACTGGTAGATCAGTTAAAGGTAATTTTGTCGGAAGGAATTTTTAAGAGGAGTCATGGTATCTTTTCTTTCACTGGAGCTGCCAAATGTTTCGAGACCAAATCCTTTAAAACAATCTAACTGCTTGGTCGTGCTTTAGTCTGCTTTTAGTAAACCCTTCAGTGGAATGACTGTGCTGCATAAACTCTAAATTTTAGAGTACATACAGTATCTTGCAGTTAGCATTGTACTGAATGTCCAACTGGGTCAAAAAGGGTCCACCCTGACCCACGCCCTTTGCCCTCACTGCATTAATGGCAGCCCTGGGGAAATTGCGAGTTTCTCCCAACCATCAGCAGCCGCCATCACTGGGGTGGGGGGCAGGGGGGAGAAACACATGATTTCCCCAAGGCTGAGGAAATTCCTTATTTCCCCCCTCCACTGTGATGGTGGCTGGGGAAATCGCGTGTTTCTCCCTCTGCGCTCCCAGCGCCAACCGGGTCCTTAAAGACCTGCTTATGAAGGGTAGCCGTGCATAAGAGATTGGTGTGGGGGGAGATGGCAAAGCCCACTTCCTGGGGCCTTTGGAAAGAGCACAATTCCTAGAGGTCTTGGAAAGTGCATTTTGCAGAAGGCTCAGAAGGCTTGTGGAGCCTCCCTAGTGCTTGGCAAAGGCTCACACGACCCACCTCCTTGAAGTGGAGCCCCGAGAGCAGAGCTTGGTGAGCTCACAGGGCAGCCCCCCCCCCCCCGCAAGTTGACAAAGCCTACTTGCAGTGCTGGGATGTAGAACATGCACAACACTTTTTTTCCCCTCCAAGGACAGTAACACAAACAAAACCTAGCTAACAAGCTTTCGGCCACCAATTTTGGATGGCTTTAAAAAGGAGTTAGATGAATTCCTGGAGCAGAAGGGTATCAAAGGCAACTAGTCCTAATGCCTATGTGCTACCTCCAGTATGAGATGCAGTAAGCCTATGTTCACCAGTTGCTGGTGAACATAGGCAGGAGGATGCTGTTGCACTTGTACCCTGCTTGTAAGTTCCTAGTCAACAGCTGGTTGACCACTGTGTGAACAGAATGCTGGACAAGATGGATGCTTTGTCTGATGCAGCATGGCTCTTATATTCCTGTCTGTTGCAGCATGGCTCTTATATTCCTATGTACTTAAACTGTTCATCAAGATTTCACCTCATTGCCTCATAATGTAGTGAACCCACCACTCAGTCTGCTTTTGTCAGATGCAGCACTAGCATCCATTGGGCATCTGCCACACTCCTGCAGGGAGCCCACTACTGAGCCTCTAGCCATGCTCTTCCTCCTGCTTGCTGTTGTTACCCTTTCTGAGCATACAAGCAGTGACTAGGGTGGCCACTTATTAACCATGGGAAAAGAGGAAATGCATCACTCACAAAAAGGACAAAGGAGAACGCTGGTCTGCATAGAATTTGCATGTGCTGATTTATATGTGTAGATGCAAGTTTAGAAATAATGATTATAATTTAACTTGAAATACAGTACATCTCACCATAGCATGTATGCCTGCAAAATGGGCAACTTCAACTCTTCCTTCTGATGATTCTTTATTTTTAAGCTAGACTAGGAGTAGGCAGCGCTTCAAATAGAGGATGCTTTCCAGATCGAGGACAGTCCTCGAGGATTGAGTGGCCCTTCAAAGAGAAGATTGTCCTCTATAAGAAAAGAAAAGAAAAAGGATGGTGGATGGAGCTGAATCCCCTATTTGCCTGGCACTCTCCCTTTGGTGGGCTGTACAGACTAGGCCCAGAGAAAGAGAGGTAGGAAATGGGCATTTGAGGCAGAGGGGAGGTGAGTCCATTCAGATAGGGCCCCCACTGAGGGCCACTTATCCAAAGGCCCCTCATCCACCTGATGCATTTTATACACATTTCCCCCTAATACGCACATATATATTTTTGCAGTTTCCTTGTATACAATGTTTTTGTGTATTTTTTCACCAATATATACAGCTGCGTGCATATTTTCCCTGAATATACACATTTCTCTGTGCATTTTTTTGTTCAGAAAACCGGGTCGCAAAATTCAGAAAAGTGCAAATACTGACGGATAACTGCATTCCAGTTCACGTAATGGTTCAGCAAGTGTAAATTACATCAGTTCTTATCAAAATGTGAAATGAATGAAATATGCTCCCAGTTCCAAGTGTTGCACGCCTTCCCAATGTCAGTCCCAGAACATTTGAACTATAATAACTGAAGCATGCTTGAGCGTATTTGGAACATCACTCGCCTGTGATTAAACAAGCACAAAGAACCATCACACACCTAGTACTGGAGAAAAGAATATTTAAGTCTAAGAACATGGCTTCTTGCGACTCATCATAAAAATTGAGACTACAATCCTATGCGTGTTTACTAAGAAGTAAATCTCTGCATTTTCAATAGGTATTTTTTTCCTTAGGTAAGTGTGTACAGGACTGCAGCTTAAAGCACTAGCATTGTTATTCTATCTTATGGCAGAAGCAAAGAGGGCACGACACTTTTCCTCCTAGGGTTGGATTCAACTGTTGTGCATAGAGACGTCTGCTTGTGCAGCAGGACTTCCACAATCTCTCCTCCCCACTGCAGTCTACTGCATGCACCACAAATCTGGTTTGAGGGTCCCTCAAAACTAGGGTGGCCATATGAAAAGGAGGACAAGGCTCCTGTATCTTTAACAGTTGCATAGAAAAGGGAATTTCAGCAGGTGTCATTTGTATGCAGGCAGCATCTGGTGAAATTCCCTCTTCATCACAACAGTTAAAGCTGCAAGAGCTATACTAGAGTGACCAGATACAAAAGAAAGCAGAGCCCCATCCTCCTTTCCATATAGTCACCCTACTTAAAACTCTGTAGGAGATTTGGGTGGGTGGGGGCTTGCATGAGGGGAGGGGGAAATCCATTATACCAGAGGTACCTTCCTACTGGCAGAAAAGCACAGTAGGATATAATCTCTAGCCTTTTTATACAAGTGATTTGTCCCACTGAGAAATAAAAAAAAATGAATGGAAGATTACAGCATTGAAGAAACAGCATTGTGGAAAACTCCAAGTGTTTAAGCTACCCTGTATTTCTCTGCAAAGCACTATTCAGACAAAGGAGACTGATTAGGCCAAAGAATGCTACTCAAAACCTTCTCATTGCAGGTACTCCTTCAACAAACTCAAAAATGCCTTTAGATGGAGCATTATTACAGATGTATAACATCACATTTTCAAATGTGTTAATTGCTATCTTTTAAGTGTGTTTAGAAAATCTGTAATACAAAAAAGATGTATCTCCCTTATTCAGAACCCAGAATATTTCAAATACAGTATATCGTATTTTAATTAAATCTTCAATGTGAGATTTTTGAACCATACTCCTAGTTTGTCTTGCAAACATTTACGGACATTTCTATTCTGGGGCTTTTATAATGCCAAAGCAAAAAAAAAAACCCTGAATGACTTTAGAGGCCGATAATTTTATGAAAATTGGTCTGATTGCAAAAATATTGTTTAAAAAAATTGTTTTAAACTGTGTTGATTGCTGGAGTAATTTCTTCAATCCATTTGGGGACAAATTCCTTCTCATTTTATACAAAGTAATTGTTTTTAACATGTTTCTCTGAACTGAAATACTTAATCAAAATGACTTCATGTGAAAAGGAAAGGAAAAGGATTTGGGATAGAGTTGTGTGATATTTAACAAAATGTATAGGGATTTATGAACAGATTTTACATGTTTCCCTCAAAAACGCAAACATGTGTTGAGGTAGAGTATAGCACTCCTTATAGTTTGTATGTGGTTTTAGTGAGAATATTATTTTGAAATTGGTCCAATCTAAATTTTATTAAAGAGTCAAAACAGGAAGGAACCAGGGTGGGAGTAATTTTAATAGAGGCACTGAAAAATGTATAAAATTAATTACTATAGGACAGCAAATAAAATATGCTCAATGAATTATGGCATCCCTTCCTTTATCAGTACCTTCCTTCCTTTATCAGTACCACTGACACCAGCACCATTGCTATGAAACCATTCTGGCTAGTTGTGCAATATTCTTTCCAAGATTCATAGAGCTCTTTTCAACAGTATAGAATTGGCTTTGCCCTAGAAATCTTTCAAATGAATATAATAAAATGTTACAGTAGAAGTTTTCTTATCCAAGCTTAGTGTATGCACAATATATAGGAATATTAT
The DNA here is from genome assembly GCF_023053635.1 of Elgaria multicarinata webbii. Taxonomy (NCBI): domain Eukaryota; kingdom Metazoa; phylum Chordata; class Lepidosauria; order Squamata; family Anguidae; genus Elgaria; species Elgaria multicarinata. Next base: position 81,767,881 of record NC_086177.1, on the reverse strand, counting down.
AACTCCAAAGCTGGGTACTCTATTTCAGAACAGAAATGAAAATGCATACTGTTAGGGCCTATTACTATAATAAAACTGATTCCCCCCCCCCCTTTTGTTGGTTGCATAAATACTCATTTCACTATTTTCCATTTCCACTAGTACTGATAATGAATTACTTTTATAGAGTTGTGGAGTTGTGGAGAATAACACCACTGCTAATCATTCTTACTGTACTCTTGTTAGTCTTGGTATCTGGCCACTGCTGGTCACAGAAACACTCTGCCATGCATTCACTGCCACTGCTACATTTGCTAGTGCTAATTTGCATAGTACATTTGCATTTGCTAAGAGAAGGTATTTACTGAAGAAGACAGTAGCTTTCATTGGATGGTGGTGGTGTTCTAAGTCCCATTTACTTTGTTTAACGTTTCCAGAGTAAATCCAAGAGGTTGTCCATTTGGTATCCCTTTATGGCTTGAGAATTGATTTATGAATTATATAGTCAGAGAATGCATTTTCAGAATCATGAGGATGATAGGTACTACCCCAAATTAAATGGAAACTACATTCCTGAAGGATGTATGACAGAGGAAAACTAGTTTTGGCCTACCAACAGTTATGACAATCCAGATGTCAGGGCAGGTTGTAGGCTGCAGTTTGGTGTGAATCAACAGCTAGGAACTAGGAGCCAAAGAGCAATCTGGATGAAAGGACAAACCAGAAGGTAGGTTTAAAGGACAAGATCAGAGACATTAAGATTCACCAGCTCACCAGCTTGGGGTTACTCTAAGTGCCACTGTGACAGGAAGCCCTCTTATCCTCCTTCCTACCCAGGAGGACCAATGGCAAGCTTAGGTAGGTGGATTCCATCTAGGTCTGCAAGGTTCTTCACTGGAAGGCCCTTTCTACACCTGCCGTTTCCCCCAGGATCATCCCTGGATTGTCCCTGTGCATCCAAATGATGCACACAGAATTCCAGGAGGAGGCAGGGATGACCCCTCCATTACCCTGGAATAACCTAGACCTCAGTTATCCCAACTTTTACCCGCGGTCCCAGGACAACTCCAAGGACTGCAGGCAGTGTGGGTGCACATCACGGCTTCTTCCCTCCTCCCCGCAAGCAGAAGGGGTCAGCAGAGGGAAGGAGCTGAGCCAGGGGGAGTCCAGGGGGGTGATGGGGGAGCAGGGTCGGGGCTTTTTAAATTACTTTTTGCTGGAGTGCAAATGAGCTCCAGCTCCTGGTTTGTTTGATTTTTTAAAAAAAGGCAGGCGTGACAGGCACAACATCCCTCTTCCCTTCCAGGACATTGCACTTCCGTTTAGATGCCCAGGGATGATCCCAGAAGCAGCTAAGTCCAAGATTGTTCCCCCTCCCTGAAGGACCTTAGGTGTAGAAAGGGCCAAAGGCTGCAGTTGTAAGCTTAGCTGTATGGGGAAATGGTCAGCTGAAGGGGTGTGCACTCCACCTCGGAATTATCTGGTAACCACAAATATCCACAAAGCATTCAATCTTCCAGAGCAGAGATTGGAATATCGCCATATTTAGAAGATGCTGAGTGGGGTGAGATAAAACTTGGCATAGTGATAGCTCTAAAGGAGGGCTTTAGTCATGCCAATTTTGAATCAGATCCATTCAAGTCTTGATTTCTTAGGGTTTTTTTTAAAAAAAAAATCCCCACTCCAGCCTTCTCCACCCTGGTGCCCTACAGATCTATTGAAAAGAGTGCCTCCCCTTCCCTGCACTGGAAGCCCAGACACTGAAATAAAGAGCTTGCCTGTGCCTGACTCAGATGTAGAAGCTTTCTCACTCACGATGCCAGCCAGCCCAGCAGCACTTTAACACAGTGGAAATGTGGATGATTGACTTCTATGAGTCCAAGCAGAAACACGCTCCCTCTCTCCCTCCCTACCCAATGGCCAGAATCAGCAGCCAGGGAGCATTTCCCACTCCCCTGAACACTGTGATTGGAGGGGAACATGATCACAGACACTACCACTTTAGCACTGCATTCTAAACCAACAGAAGTGTCCCATTCTTAATGAGTATCCTGCACCCAAGCATTACATTACAGATTTTTACAAAAGAAAGAGTGTGAGTGGAAGCTTTATTTTGATGGGATGGAAATGATGCAGAGGATAGATTAGCTTTCCCTTTGCATTCAGCACTGGCAGGGGGGATCTTACTTAACTACAACCAACCCCAGGAAGTAAAAAAAACCAAGTGGCTACCTCCTATATCTTGTCAAAACTACATGTCCTAGCCATGGCAAAATAGAAGAGCACTGTTTGGGGCTCAAGTGCTTTCCCAACTTTTAAAGTTTTTTTTTAATTAGTAATGCTTTTCATTCATGATAAGACTCTGAGGAGGATTCCTCTAGCAAGGCTTTTTCTTGGTTCCAGGACCATCCCATGGAGTGCAGCTGTGTGGCTGCTGCTCTCGGGTTGTCCTGTCCTCCCCATGAGTTGCGGGGACTGTAAAATGAGCACAAAGCTGCATGGCAGCAGTCCGTGCCCATCGGGTGTGAGGGTCGTTTTTTCTTTCCTTACCTTTGGTGCTGGAGCTCGAGTGCGCTCCTCTCATTGTTGTTTTTTAAAATGGCAGCCACAACATCCTTCCTGGATATCGTGCAGCCATCTAGACACCCAGGGAGGATCGTGGGAGCCAGTAAGTCTGTGATCCTCCCCCTACACCCTTGTGGTGTAGACATGCTCTAGGTCTGCATATTTGCTAAGTTACCCTCAACTTGGATTAAATCCAGGCAAACCATGCATTCTTCTCCTAAGGATTGAGCTAAATGAATATATTTATTTATTTTATTTATTTATTTAATTACATTTATATACCGCCCCACAGCCGAAGCTCTCTGGGCGGTTTACAACATTTTAAAATAGTAAACATTAAAAGTATACAATTTAAAAACACACACACACACACACACATAAAAACAGTATAAAAACAACAGTATCCATTTAAAAACAACAATTGTGGGGTCCATTAAAAACAAACTTAACGTTGTTAAATGCTGTTAAAAAGCTGTTAAAAAGCTGTTAAAAATAAGCAAAAGACTTATATAAGCAAAAGACTTATGCCTGCCTCTCTCTTTTTGTTCAAAATCCCAAAAGGTTTCAAGATTGTCAAGTTGTCAAGCTGGACTTATAGAAAACCATTCCTGGAAGCATACATGCTAATAGGAAGTTCCCATTTCTTCCACTCATGAAAGTTGAGGCGGGTAACTAGTTTCTGCTCCTAACAAAAGTTTTAGCACTTAAATGAAGAAAATATGAGTGGAGGCAAGCAAGGAATATGCAAACTTCCTGGAAAGACCTGGACAAAGAAAAAGACATGGCAGGCCCTTCTCTGCATGTGATAAACAGAATATCCATAAAACAAGCCAGCATTTCTGATTGCCCACTCCACAACAGATTTTAGGGATTTTTAAAAATGAAGCCAGAATGTCAAGCTGTTGAAACCATAGCCATTATGGCTAATCAGAGTCTGGTGCATCGCATTAACAATCCTTCCCTTTTTATCTGATTGCTTTTAGAACTGGAGTTTTATTTTTGGCAACTAGCCATTTATTGAATGTTTTTCAAGCAGTCACAGTACTTCTTCACGTATTTTATGTCACTAATCCTTACAACAGTTCTGTCAGTTTGGTCTGATTGTGGGTTGAGGCTGAGGCCTTAGCTAGACCTAAGGTTTATCCTGGGATCGTCCCGGGGTCGTCCCTGCCTGCTCCCGGGATCCCCTGTGTGTCACTTAGATGAACAGGGATGACCCCAGAACAATCCAGGGATAAACCTTAGGTCTAGCTAAGGCCTAAGTCTGCAATCCTATACCCACTTACCTGGGAGTAAGCTCCATTTAACTCAATGAGACTTATGATTGCACTGTTGAGTTGTGGCCAGAATGAACTGAACACTTCATGGCTCATACTACATACTCTTAGCCATAACTCCGCCTCTTAACCAATACGTATTGGAAAATTGCAAGGCCATAAGACACAACATCAATGAATGTTGTCCCAACTTAATAGGTTCCTGCATCTAGGCATCTATCAAACATACACACACACACACACACACACACACAGAGCATTGATGTGAAGGTGATCCATTGACCCTGTAACAATGCTTCATTTCAGTGACTGGTTTTGCTTGTTCCAAATGACTGACATCGTTTTAATTATTTCATCTGATGGATGGTGGTACAAGGGAATGAAAGTATTTCACTGTAGTGTTATTGACTTGCTTTACTCTGATTGGCTTAGAGAGCAGATAAATTAGATGCTTCAGGCAATTAAAAGGCAGTTTTTCATTATAGTTACTTGGGAAGACAAACAGCTAATTATTAATACAATGGGATACTAATAAGATTGTTACTTGCGATGGATTAATGTGACACTTGAAAGACTGAAGTTCGAAAACATCATTTTTCACAAGGCTTAGAGAGCTATACAGAAAGACATAAGTAAAGCAACAATTTCCTACTTTTTAATATTGACTACCAATTAAACTATGCCCTTGACCTTTAAGATCTATAAACTACAGCAGCTAATCAAATGATATATAAAGGCTGCAATCCAAAGAAACCAATTCCCTTCCCCCCTGAATAATTTATAAATAGATTTTTACATAAATATCCAACAATAGTTTGTCACCAACAATACTAGACACAAAGTGCAGCATCCAAAAGAGCTGCTGTGCTCCCACTGATTCACCACACCTAAAATAAAATTGTAGAGCTGGAGAAAGTACAGAAAAGGGCAACTAAAATGATCAAGGGACTGGAGCATCTCCCCTAAGAGGGAAAGTTACAACAGCTGGGATTGATTAGCTTGGAAAAAAGAAGGCTAAAGGGAGACCTGATAGAGGTGTGCAAAATTATGCACAGTGTGGAGAGAGTGGAAAGGGAGACATTTTTCTCCCTCTCCCATAATGCTAGAGCCCAGGGTCATCCCATGAAGCGGATTGGTGGGAGATCCAGGACAAATAAAAGGAAGTACTTCTTCAAAGAAAGCATAATTTAACTATGGAATTCACTTCCCCCAAGATGTAGTGAATTTGGATGGCTTTAAAAGGAGGTTGAATAGATTCCTGGAGGAGAAGGCTGTCAATGGCTACTAGTCCTGATGGCTGTGCTACCTCCAGTATCCGAGGCAGTAAGCCTCTATGCACCAATTGCTGGGGAACATGGGTGGGAGGGTGCTGTTGCATCATGCCCTGCTTGTGTTTTCTTGACCGACAGCTGGTTGGCCACTATGTGAACGGAGTGCTGGACTAGATAGACCCTTGGTCTGATCCAGCATGGCTCTTCCTATGTTCTTATGATTGTGTTGTGCCAGAAGGAGTGACCGCTCACACATTGGGGATTTAGCGCTTCTTAAAACAAGTCCTGAAACAAGTTGAAACGCTAATTTCTGGATTGGTATAGGTCAGCAGAGCTCTCTTTGGTGAGCCCTGTTGACCTGCCCTATTCCAGAAATTATCATTTTGGCTCATTTTGGCTTGCTTTGTGAATCACTAAATCCACATTTTGCTAGTGGTTGCTCATGCTGGTGCTGTCCAAACATGACTTAATTTACCATAAAAAATCTGTCTATGAAAGAAAATAAAAAGTATAGCCTCGATCAGTTGGATTCAGATTGGCCAGTCCATGAATAGAAGGGGTCCTTTATTCATGGGGGCATCATGATCCAGCAGAAGCTCCCTGTTGGGGGAAGGGATAAAGGTGCCCTCCACCTGCTCCCCCTTACCCCTTACTTGCCTCACCTATCATGCTGCTTTGGAAGGTCCACCCACCCCTCCTGAACAATTTTCAGGAGGCACAGGGGGTTGCAAGGGGAAGGAAGAACTGCAAAGATCGCCACCTTCAGCACAAGTGGAACTCCACTCAGCACTCCTCTGGATCCATCCATTTGTTAAAACAAAAAATGGTCATCTAACATTGTAGAGAATCCTACTAGTTGGAGAGATTTCCAATGTCGCACAGAAAGACATTCTATGACAGCTGCCCAATTATTTCAAAAGAACTCCTTCCCATCATTGCCAAAGCATTCCATCCTGGTTTCTTTGTTGGAAAAACAAGAACCCTGAGGACAAGTCAGTACTTAACAAAGAGCAAGTCTCTGTCACAATGCTCATTTTCTTGATCCCATGAACGGACCATTTTCACAATTGGTACTTCCATGGAAAAGGAGTTATGCTCCAGGACTCCTGGACAGTGCTGTTGGACTCATGTTCTGCTTGTGTCAACAGCTGGTTCGCCACTGTGTGAACAGAATGCTGGGCTAGATGGACCCTTGTCCTGATCCAGCATGACTCCTCTTAAGTTCTTAACATTAAAGACCAGATGAAGATTATGAGCCAAGGTGTTAGTGTACAGACAAAATAGTGGAAAGCTGGTCCTCTATGGTAACACAGTTCATGCACACCTATGTTGGGTTTTCATTATGGCCTTCCTCATATCCTAGCAAGATTTGCCACTATGGTGGTCTTAGCTTTCCTGCTCATATAGGACTCATCTCTCTCTCTCTTTCCTTCCCTCTTCTGATTCCTAGTACAAGTTCTACTTCACAGTCCCTTTCCACACATGTGAGGGAAAGAAGTCTTTCACAGAAAACCATCAAAAGAATGGCAAGGGCTTGGTTTGCCTTGTGGGATGAATAGGATTAACAAGAATGTGCTGTTTGTCTCTACAAATTGAGCTGAGAAGGGCTGACAAATCAAGCCATCCTAAAATAGAGATATGAAAAGAAGCTCTTCTCCTTCACCTCACTTGCCCACTTTTAATAATATGTTTTAACAGTTTTTTGAAGACATGATAAGAGTGCAGATTCCTCATAATATTTCATTCTTTGTCCTTACTTTTGGCATAAGCCTCAACCATGTCAGGCTTGAAAATTACAATACTGTCACCACTTGTTACAGAAGCTGCGGTATTTTCCTCTGTGATTGCTCATCCTCCTCTTCTAAAAAAATGTTAGCAACATTAGTCTTTAAGGCTTCCCATATGTGCTGCACAGATATTTCTGTGCAGCTATGTCTTTGCTGAGCTCTACAGCACAAACTGAGCTTTGCTAAAAACGAAAACAAAAAAATATGGCAAATATCAAGGTGGAAAGATCAAAGTATTTTTGAAGTCACAATATTCCTTTCTAGAAGCATTTCACAGAAGTGTTGCATGACCCCTTTCCCCAGCAAAGACTAGGTTGAAAGCCCCTTCTTCACTCAGCCTGGGCTTACTTCCAACTAACTTCCTGAGAGCTGAAGCTTGTATGAAACTGTGAGCAGGAGGCAACCCATGAGTGATCCTGTAGTGCCAGTTTCTTTCAAGCATGGGGAGGCAGATTCTCAGGGTGCTTCCAGATGGATGTCTCCTGGTTCTACCAGTCAAAAGAAATTGTGCAGCCAGGCTTTGCTTCACTAACAGATTTGTGTGTGTGTGTGTGTGTGGTTTGTTGTTGAAAGAAAATAAATCAGAAGTAGTAGTGGAAAAACACAGGAGGGTTACAAGGACAAGATGTCATCATCTGGACGGTGTGTAAAATTCTGTGAATGACTCTGGGCAATTGCTTTACTTATTTATTCATTTATTTATTTATTAAAACATTTGTATTCTGCCCTATATCATTGGGATCTCAGGGCAGCATACAGATAAAACCAAACAGTATAGAACAATAAATAACTGTATTAAACCATTAAGAAACTAAATCCAGAAGAAAATTTAAAAGCCATTAGCTTGTCTGGGGAATTGCGCACTTTGTGGAGGCCCCAAAAATTGTGCTTTGCCTCCCCCCTTCCCCTCCCCCAAATGGGGCCTTAAAGGCACTTTTTGAGGCAATAATTGGCAAGGGGGGTAGGGAGGCAAGTCACGCTTCCTGGGGCCTCTGGAAAGTGTGCAATTACCCTGGATACACTAATGCTGTGCCACGGGAATTGCACACTGTCCAAAGGCCCTGGAATGTACGCATTTCCGAGCGCTCAGTCAGGCCAGCTGAGAACAGGACTAGCCAAGCAGTGCTCAGCAAACTTGTGGGACAGGCTCCCTGTGAGTTCTCCATCCCTTACCATTGATGCATAATAGGATGACCATCCTGATCCTGTGGCTACGTGTTATATTCAACACACATGAAGAATATACGAAGCACATGAATATAGCCAAGCACTTTTCGAATGATGATCATTAAAGTCTCTGCATCCCAAGTGAAATATAATAAATTGAAGACTAGACTGTGACCACTCTTGTATGCTGAAGTGTAATAAGGGACATAAGGCATCTCTTATTCCAGCTACAAACACTTTTTTATTATTATATCCATAGCAGTCAAGAATGTGGGAACTGTTTTACAGTAATTATCTCCTGTAACCTGCTCCTGTATGTGAGTGGTTCCAGTGCTACTTTATGGAGTGTGAGATCTGGGTTCCCTGCTGCCTATTAGTAGGATTCCCCCCCTTTACTCTTTTCATTCAAAACCAATAAATGACAATAAAGAGACGGGTGGAAGGCATAGCTTGGGTTTAGCATGGATAAGGTCTCAGGTTCAATCCCTGGCTACTCCACTTAAGGGGTCACTAACAGAAGTGGGGATGACCTTTTTCCATGATTCTGAAAAGCTCCTGCCAGTTTGAGTCAATGATAATGGGCCAGAAGATGCTCAGATGGTGTAAAGCAGCCCTTCAAGCACTTACCTCTTTTGGGAGACAGACCATATATGTTCCTATTTAAAAGATGGAGATCTATGATTCAGGGATGGTGACTTATCCAAGATTAGCTAAGGTTAGGGTGGGTGGGTGACAATTCCCCCCCCCCCAATTTTTTGATACAATCTTACCAAAATTTCTTCATAAATGGGATGGGAATAATTTGAGAATGTGTTTGTTTGTGGGGGGGGGGTTTGTGTATGTTTTTTTTAACTTATATGTGAGAGAAAGTAAAAATGCCAGATTCATCCATCCAGGCAGATGGCTTGAAGTGCTTAGTTCTTAAAAGTCAGAGTTTGAATCCCTGAGTCTGAATCCATGATCATGGAGCTGTATTAGGGTTGCCAACTCTTCTTCAGATTGGCTTCTCATTTTCACAGCTCCTTAGGAGGCAAGGTGTAACATGGTCTTCTCTATGCTGGAAATGGCTATACCTATTGGAAAGATGAGAATTTCATTCTATTCATTTTTGCTAAGAATTTACCAAACATTTAGATCTACACTACTGCTTTATAGCAGTATTGAAGTGCACTGTTAACTGTTGGGGCACAATCCACATTCCATATACCGCATTCATCATCTTATAACCTGGGCAGGATCTACACTACTGCTTTATAACAGTTCATAACGGTCTTGAAAGCCGTTGGGCCCCAGGAAACACTCCATATACCGCTTTCGAAGTGTTATATCCTGCTTGGTGTAGATCTGGCCCTGCTTTTTATTCCACATTTGGAATGATTTGACACAAGTTGTATATCTGGATTCATAAACCTAACAGAGAAAAATTGAGATCTGAACAATTTGAATGTGGGAGAAAGCGAAACTATCCCAGCCCAAGGAAGTATTACCCACTACAGGAAGTGTCAAGAAGCAGATGCATGAGCAATTTGGGGCTTCCTTTCTATTAAATCCCAACTTGTGCATCTCTTGCATGATTAGATGCTCAAGTTCCAGATGAGGGGATCTGTTTATGCATCTCATTCTAGGGAAGTGCACTGTGTCCTCCTTTGCAAAATGTGTAAGCCTGAAAAGCACACCTGGACATTTCTTGTAATGTGCAAATCCACTTTGAAGCTACTCAGAGTTGAACCCCCACAGTGACCACATGCTGAGCCCACCCACTTAATATGGTAGCATATTAAGTAATATCCACTGGTTGCTTTAAAAACTTTCAAACACAGACCATTTAGAACAGGTGCGAGGATCCTGTCGCCTTCCAGATATTATTGGATTCCAACTTCTGTCAGCCCTATCTAGGAATGATGGGAGTTGCAGTCCAGGAATGTCTCAAGGGCCACAGGTTCCCCATCCCTGATTTAGAAGATGCATTGATACAGACAAATATTTTCGACAAGGTTTCTCTGGCCCAAAACACAAGTTACAGGGAACTCTAGAGTGGTGTAGTGGCTAAAGTGTTGGACTGTGAGCTGGAAGATCCAGGTTCTAGTCCCCACTCCAGCCGTGGAAACCCACTGGGTGACTTTGGGCCAGTCACAGACTCTCAGCCCAACCCACCTCACACCTCACAGGGTGGTTGTTGTGAGGATAAAATGGAGAGGAGGATTATTTATGCTGCCTTAGTTTCCTTGGAGGAAAAATTGCAGGATATAAATGCAATAATAATTTTAAAAACTCAATATGTTTCTTTCCTGTATAGTTTTCCTCCAGGCAAAATCAGTCCGGTCAGGCTGTGAGTTGGTGAGGAGAAAGGGTAGATGGAGTAATTTTGGTTATACATAACCCCTTTCCCTAAGAGTATTTTCCAGCTCTAAACCATCCTTCCCCTGTAGGAGAAAACATATAGAGTCCCTTTATACTTCCTATGTCATTCTCTCCAAGTTTCTTTTTTTTAATATTCTGTGGAGAGGGTACTTTTGAGCTGAAAAATGGCAGGAGAAGAAAGGATTAATCTCTGTGTTCATGTGTGTGTATGCACGTCCTCGCTCTCCATTTTGACTCTCAGCCTGCCTGGGCTGATTTTGGTTTTCAAATAAACCTTCAAAGGAAAACAACAGCACAGATCACCCCTTAACATGCTATTTGAGAATATCTCCTGTTGCTGTGTCGGTAGTGATGAAGGTGTGGAGGGGAAGGTGGTGCTTCAGAGGACATGTACAAGCCACAGGAGAAAAGAAACCAGGAGCATTGACTTTTTCTTCAGGTTTCTCAGCTTGTTCAAAACTAGGGAAGTCACAAACAACCACACTTTGTATTGATACAGCAGTGTTTTTTGGCAATGGCGAAAACACAAACCCACATAAACACCCACTATTCTATCAAGCTTTAGGACTTAAAATGGTGCAGGGGGCAGAGGGAAGAGAAGGAAAGGATACATTGAGTCAAATGATCCAATCTGTTTGGCATTTTTCTTAGAGTGCCTTTATTTCTACAATAAGAGGGCCTTTAAGGCCCCAATTAGCACGCTTAAGGAAACACAATTTCCCCAAACTTGGGGAAATTGCATTTCTCTCCCCCTTCCCTTGCTGGGCACCTTAATAGGGTGTTTAAGGCCCCCGTCAGCACAGGAGGGTGAAGGAGAGAAATATAAAGGACAAAGGGGGCACAGTCGGGGTGGAACTGTGCCCAACTGCTCTCAAAAGCTCGAAAGCAGTCAGGTGCGGGGGTGTCCTGGTGCTGGGCACATTCACCTGGGCTCATGAGGGCTGGACACAGTGGCATCCACTGCCCTTGCTTGCCCAGGTGGCCTTTTGCCCCAATGCTACCCCCCAACCCCCAATCTTCTCCCCCACAATAGTAATTGTATGGACTTTGAGTTGTGCTGTTTTAATCTGTATTGACTTAGACATTTTGTAGAAGTCCCCAATCAGTCCCTTTTGGCTGCAACACAGGGCCAGCCAGAGATATTTTGCTGCCTCAGTGAAGGCCCAGTGACATCCTTCCCCTCAACACATTTCCACATAGAACAGTCAACCAGATTGAAGGTTGAATCTTACTTCAACACTGGCCATGGGACAGCGTCCTTCACCTAACCTGGAGGCATGAGGCTATCTTACTGTAGGTGGCACAATGTATAGGCCATGTGGCAAACACAGCTCTGCCCACGGACACCCCATCACAACTGCCTCATTCTGCCTAATGATGGTAGGGCCAGCCCTGAACACAGAGTTAAGGCCAACATGCTGGCCTCTGAAAGCGTGGATTGCTTCATTTTACATTTCCTTGCTATGGGTGTTTAAATTGTCCTAACCTTATTTCTCAACTCTGCACTTAACACAGCTTTTAGCTGCTGAATTTCTCTGAGCCTTTTTCAATTGTCAGATAGTAATGGCACTTTCACACTATAATCAAGTATTTCCAGGTGATGGCATACAGCTAAATTGGAGATACTATCTTGCCCTGAATAAAATAAAAAAGGCTGTCAGCTGAGGTATTGTTTTCCTTTCACTCTCTCCCCAACATATCACAAAGCTTTTCCCCCTCCCTGCCTTCGACTGGAAATTCTCTTTATATTTGTTATTCTTGTAAAAGGATACTTCCCTCACCCCACCCCTCACTGACTGTGCTCACCATCCTTCCCCTATCTGAAAAGAACAATGTATTCCATGTTGTGTTTGCAACACCTCCCTTCTAAAACCAGCTTTGATGTGTGTTATTTTTTAAAAAAAATGCACTTCAGATGTAGAGTTCAGTGAAAAGTAGACATATAAATGCATTCTGCTCCAGATTCCTGCCAGGTGTTTAGCCACAAGGGGAATTTGTGGCTTGGAAAACAGTGGCTCATGCAGGCATATGCTAAGTATTAAGGAACAGGGTGCCTCTGAGCACTTGTGAATCTCCAACAGAGAGGACGAAAGAGGACACTGATTTGCATAGAATTTGCCTATAGGGAAATAAGTATTATAATTTATTTATTTATTTATTTATTACATTTATATACCACCCCAAAGCCGACACTCTCTGGGCGGTTTACAAAAGTTAAAAACAGTGAACATTAAAAAGTATACAAAATTTAAAACCATCAAAAACATAAAAACAACAGTATCCATTTAAAAACAACAGTTCTGGGGACCATTAAAAAACAAACAAACTTAGTGTTGTTAAATGCCTGGGAGAAAAGAAAAGTCTTGACCTGGCACCGAAAAGATTTGTCTGTCTCTTCTGCCAAGACTCTTGTTCATGCATTGGTTATTTCTCGGTTGGACTACTGCAACCTTCTTCTCTCTGGCCTTCCTTCTTCTCACATCAGTCCGTTGGTTTCTGTTCACCACTCTGCCGCGAAGATCATCTTCTTGGCTCACCGCTCTGACCATGTTACTCCACTTCTGAAATCTCTTCATTGGCTTCCAATTCACTTCAGAATCCAATATAAACTTCTCCTGTTGACCTTCAAAGCTTTTCACGGTCTAGCTCCTTCCTATCTCTCCTCTCTCATCTCACACTATTACCCCGCTTGTGCTCTTCGCTCCTCTAATGCCATGTTTCTCGCCTGCCCAAGGGTCTCTACTTCCCTTGCTCGGCTTCGTCCATTTTCTTCTGCTGCCCCTTACGCCTGGAACGCTCTTCCAGAACATTTGAGAACTACAAGTTCAATCGCAGCTTTTAAAGCTCAGCTAAAAACTTTTCTTTTTTCTAAAGCTTTTAAAACTTGATTTTGTTCTGACTTTTATATTGTTAGTTTTACTCTACCCTGTGCCTGTTTGGTGCATTCTCTTCCCCTTCTTATTGTTTTATTATGATTTTATTAGAATGTAAGCCTATGCAGCAGGGTTTTGCTATTTTATTGTTTTACTCTGTACAGCACCATGTACATTGATGGTGCTATATAAATAAATAAATAAATAAATAAATAAATAAATAAATAAATAATAACGTTGGCGCCATGCGAGCCTCATCGGGAAGATCATTCCATAATTGGGGAGCCACCACTGAAAAGGCCCTCTCCCTTTTTGCCATCCTCCGAGCTTCCCTCGGAGTAGGCACTTGGAAGAGGACCTTAGATGTTGAGCACAGTGTATGGATAGGTTCATGTCAGGAGAAGCGTCCCATCAGGTATTGTGGTCCCAAGCCATGTAAGGCTTTATAGGTTAAAACCAGCACCTTGAATTGGGCTCGGAAGCATATAGGCAGCCAATGGAAGCAGGCCAGAATTGGTGTTATATGTTCAAACCTCCTATATACATAGAAATCCAGTATATCCAGGTGACCTGTGTGATTTGTTCAGTCTGTTATCCAGGTGCTCTTGAGGGACAACTTCAAGGTCCAGCACTTTCTTCTGATGGTTCTCTATCTTTAAACTGGCAGCCTTTCAAATAGAGGGCTGTCCTCTTTAAAACAGGACACCTGGCCTCCCTAGCAGGAATTTGTGATCTATGCCAGAAACATGGTCAGAAGTCCTTTCACTCAAAAATTCACTCCTGCTACCCCCCCCCCCAAACTTTCTTTTTCAGCAGCCTAATTTAGAACAGGGTAAAACTTTTTTTGCTTGTTAATGATTGTTAGACATTTGTGAGTCAGAAACCTTTAGCAATCTACTGCTAAACACCCAGAGATCTACCAACAGAACCTTCTGCCCACCCTTGTAGGATTGTACATGGGCAGAGCAATCTTGTGGTGGTGTGTGAGGGGGAATCCATGGCGGGGGGTGGGAATAGCATTTCCTAAGTCCTGCTGGGCTCATGCCAGCCAGGGCAGAAAGGTGCAAAGCGGCTTTCCTGTTTTTTCTCTTTTCTACCATTGGAACTGTTTCCCCCCTTTCGGCTTGGTTTCAATGGGAGGCAAAATATGGTGTAGTTCCCCACCTATCAACAATCAAGTTGGGAAGTGCAATATCAATCATTTTTAAAAACAACAACAGATTTCCCTGTTTTCAAATTCCTGGAACAACTTTTATAGCTACAAAAACGGAAAATAAATACCTTGAAGCATCTCTAGGGTAAATAAATATTAATACCCTCATATATAATAGATACCAAGTGGATCAGAACCAAGAATTGTATGCAGAAGGGGAGGTCCACAGTTTCCTAGGATGTCCTTCATGGAACCATAGGTCTGTACCCTTAGTTTAGCTGAATTTGTGTTCTTTTTTATTGTCTTCATTTGGGCAAGATCACTATTTTTAAAGAAAGTCTTGTATCCTTTCTTTAATAACCCCTTTGTCCTTTATGACAGACTTATTAAACCTGGGATTGTTTTGGACTTGTTTGCTCATTTTTTAGAACTCTTTCATATAACTCTCAAGTTTCTAGGAAAAATCTGAACAACCTAATTGTATCTAAACCTAAAGCTGCAATCCTTCCTATGCACGCTTTAGCAATTTTAAACCAATTTTGACGTAGTGGGATTTACTTCTGAATAAACATGCATAGAATTGGTCTGTAATTGTCTCATTTCTAGATACTTTCATTTATGAAATTAAATATTACTGTGTTAGATTTTTAAAAAACATTTTTCAGTCCCATATATATATATTGAATTTGATTGTATTGTCACAGTTAAGTGTCTCAAAACAGTTGTGTCTTTTATTTATACAATCCTGGGCACTGTTTAATATTAAAAACAAGGCCTCTCTCACACTTGGTTTTTGATAATTCACTAAAGGAGACTTCTTGGAATTATTTTTTCTTACATATAGATCCCCCCCCTTTCTCATGCCCCCTGGTTACTCTGACCCAGGGAAAGGTTATATGTGAATTAGGCCTATTTCTTTAAGCTTTTGATGGGAAAAGAAAATTAATATGGGCTGATGGACAAAATTCCACTTTCAAAATTTTGGAGTCAAGTTTCTCTACAGACATAATTTAGATCAATATTTCAACCATATGTATATTGTGAGGTTCTTTACCAAGATCTGCTACTGCCTTGGCAGATTATGAAGTGAACTAGTAGTGAGACAGTCAGCTACTTTTGTCCATTCACTTGAGCAATTATTAAATGACTCTGCTAAATCAATTCTCTCTGAATGCTAATCTTCCTAATGCTTCACTTGCATTTTGCAAGGCAGCACATTCATAGATCAGCTGGACCTAGGTGCCAGCTCCCTAAGAAAATACCTATAAATTTGAAGCTGGCCTTTAATTTAACCATGTGAGTATAACTGATTTTAAAACTTAGGGTATTTTCATATGGTACTTTCAGATTGTGAAGTAAGTGATGACTAAACTTTTACTTTGGTTGAGTCATTCCAAGTATAACTATGGAGATTGTGCTTGCAGACCAACTTAGGCCTTAGCTAGACCTAACTTTTGTTCCGGGGCAGAGGAGGGGAGATCTCAGATTGGGATTAGTGCGAGATCTCTGCCCCGTTTACATGTAAGGCATGACGACCTCAGGGAGAGAGGCATCACGCCCGCCATTTAAAATATTTTTTTAAGAGGACATAGTGCACGAATGCTCGTGTGCTAAAGGTAAGTCTTTTTAAAAAATTAATTTGGTTTCCCCACTCCCCCCACCCGAACCTCGATGGGCGCAGCTCCTGGCTCCACACGAGTAATCACGCGGAGCAGGGTCAAGCCATAGAAACGGACCAGACATTCCGTGGTCTCAGGCTCAGCCCGAGACCATGGAAAAAGCAGGCCCAAAGGGGAGAGCTATATCCCAGGGCAAGGGAGGGATGATCCCTCCCTGATCCCGGGATCCCCTGTGCATCATCTGGACGCACTGGGATGATCCCAGGGTTTGCCCCAGGATATAGCCTGGTCTAGCTAAGGCCTTAGTCAGGATAGGGAGAAAAGAACACACAGGACCCTAGACTTGGGTATATAAAGGTCACAATTTTATTATTAGACACAGCTGCACAGAGGCAAGATATAGCATTCAGGCAAGGGTCCAGTTTCTGGCAGCTATGTGTTATTAGAAATGCTTGGCCCATCCTGCTGGCTTGGTTGCTTCCAGGTGAGGCTGTAATTGTGCAGTCACCCAGCCTCATTCACAGAATGTTACAGGAAGTCCAGATAATGACATCTTGCATTTGTGTTTTCCCAACTGGTTCTTCCATCTTTTTTCTTATCACAGAAAATCTATGCAGGATGGAAAGACGGAATAGTTCCATAATGGCTTCTGGTTGGTATGGCTAAGAGCCCTCTATCTGGAAGCACCCAAAGTCATACTGAGAAACATAGGATGCTACATTATACTGAGTGTAATCACCTGTCCATCTAGCTCAGTATTGACTATACTGACTGACAGCCACTCTCCCAACTTTTCAGATAGGGCTTTTTCTAGTCCTATCTCAAGATGCCAAGAACTGAATCTGGAACCTTCTTCCACTGAGCTACAGCCCTTCCCCTAAAACACAGGATGTGTTCAGGCAACACACAAAACCATGGTTAGGCTGCTAACCCTTTTGCAGCAAATGGTTAGTGAATGGGTTTAAACTGGGGTTATGCAGCCATCATGATTAGGAATGGTTCACACAACATGCTAAGTCATGGTTCACGCATCACGCTAAGCCATGTTTACCTCAAAATGTTAAACCACTGTGGCTTAGCATGTTGTCTGAACAGTCATAAAGTTTTATATGGTCATTCCATGCAAATTTGTACTGTGTTATAAATTATCACAGATGCTCACTTCATAAGAATCACACACACAAACACACACACACACACACACACACACACACACCTGGGGAAATACCATCAGAATCCCCAAAAGCAATCTTTGAAATTTTAGGAAAATAGGAAGCTGCCTTATACCATCAGCCTAACTTAGGCCCTTTCTAAACCTCCCAGAGTTCCGGGAGGAAGGGGGGAGAATCTCGTGAGATTCTGATCGCAAGATCCTTTGTCCACATGTGAGTTCAACATCCCGGGAGATAGGAAGGATGTCATGCCCACCATTTTCTTTTCCTTTTTTTACAGAAGATGAGCACATGTGCACTCCAACGAAAAAGTAAGTTCAAAAATACACACAACTGATCCCGCTCCCCTGCCAGCCCTGATGGGCATGGAGCTCTTCAGGAGTTCTGTGTGGTGACCAGAATTGTACACAGTATTCTAAGTGTGGTCGCACCATTGATTTCTATAAAGGCAGTATGATAGTGGCAATTGTATTCTCAATTGCTTTTCTTATAATGCCTAACATTGAGTTTGCCTTCTTTATAGGTGCCACACGCTGGGTTGACATTTTCATTGAGCTGTCCACCACAACCCAAGATCTCTTTCTTGTTTGGTCACTGCCAGCTCAGATCCCATTAGGTTATACGTGAAGTTGGGTGGGGTTTTTTTTTGCCCCAACTTGCATCACCTTACACTTGCTTACATTAAACTGCATCTGCCATTTGGATGCCCACTCTCCCAGTTTGGAGAGATCCCTTTGGAGCTCTTCACAATCCCTTTGTGTTTTAACAACCTTATATAATTTGGTGTCATCAGCAAACTTGGCCACTTCACTGCTCACTCCTAATTCCAGATTGTTTATGAACAAGTTGAAAAGAATTGGTCCCAATACCGATGCCTGTGGGACCCCACTATTTATTCCCTCTATTGGGAGAATTTACCATTTATTCCTACTGTCTGCTTTCTGTTCTTTAACCAGATAGTGATCCATAAGAGGACCTCTCCTCTTATTCCATGACTGCTAAATTTGTTCAGGAGTCTTTGATGAGGGAATTTATCAAAAGCCTTTTAGAAGTCCAAGTAAACAATGTCTACCAGATCTCCCCTGTCTACATGTTTGTTGATACACTCAAAGAATTCTAGTAGATTATTTTTATTTATTTATTTATTTTATTACATTTATATGCCACCTCATAGCTGAAGCTCTCTGGGCAGTTTACAAAAGTTAAAGACAGTGAATGTTTAAAACAGTGAACATTAGTGAGACAGGACTTGCCTTTGCAGAAGCCATATTGATTCTTCTTCAGCAGGACATGCCCTTCCATATGCTTACTAATTTTGCCTTTAATAATGCTTTCAACCATGTTATAATAACCTTGTAACTAGATTACTGCAATACACTAGATGTGGGGTTACCCTTGTAGATGGTCCGGAAACTGCAGCTAATGCAGGATGAAACTGATAGATTGTTAAGTGGGGTAGCTAAGTGACACCGATCTTCAAAACATGGCACAGGCTGCCTATGAGCTACTGAACCAAATTCAAGGTGTTAGTCCTTGAATACAAAGCCGTAAATCACTTAGAACTCAAGTACTTACAATAGTGCCTTTACAGGGATATGGAACTGCCTCCTCTATTGAAATAAAAGGCACCTTTGTGAGTATGGTAGCATTATGTGGACCCCAGCATTTCTACTCCTTTAAAAGGTTGCAGGATCAATGTATCTGAGTACAATGCTTGTCCATCCAAATCAATCAAAATGTAGCCATTTTCTTCATGGTGACCTAGGTTGCTTTCAATATCCTTGTCTAAACCCAGAGCAGATTGCTTAAGCATATCCACTTATGAACCAGTGTGCAAGAATTAGACAAATGAGCCCACAACAAAGTGAACACACCCTCAGTGGGACCGAGCGTGTCAAATTTACAGCAGCTTCTTGGAAAATACCTGATTAAAAAAAGAAAAAGATTAAATAGAGGGAACAAAACAAGAAATGTTATTGTAAACTACTTTGGTTTTTAACAACTAAGATTAAATATTTAAGCTGTATCAATTTCAGCCTTTGTCTTCTCCAAAACCAGCCATATCGTTTGGCATAATGAAGCCTATTTGGCAGGTACGACTCAGACAAATAGCCAGAAATTAAATAGCAGGGAGTCTTTCGGACTGAGCCTTGGGTTTCTCTGGCTAACAAGGAAATTCCTGCAGAGATAACACAAGATGTGTGGATTAAAGCTAGGGTTGTTTACTGCTGTTCATGAGTACCTGTTTTCCTCTGACGAGCAGAGGTGCTAATGCCAAATAAAACCATTGTGTCATAATGTCAAGTGTCATTCGCTTCTCTTTTTGAGCACAAAGGATATGGAGTCATCGTGCACCGCATTTCCCAGGCCCTGTCTCAGGTTGATTTGAGATAGAGGACAACAGTATGAGCTGTTAGGAAAAGGTGGTTTTGTTTGCACATCTATGCCATCTATAAAAGAATAATCAGAGGAAATTGCACAGGTAGAATTTGTGTTCAAGCCATTGTGTTTCCCGAACATAAACAAATGTGTAATCACTAACCATTTACTTGTTGCTGTGGCAACCATGTCCAGAGCTTCTGAAGATACAGATGGTAAATTCTGCTAGACAATTTAAGAGTAACTGCTAAGAAGGAAACCTGCCATTCAACACTGGATCTAACACTCCTGTATAAGACCCTATGGATAATAGGTTTCCATGGCCAAAGAAAGTGCCCATTGTGTGGTTCTTACAACCAGAAAGTCTGTAGCAATGTCTTTTTAGCAATATTGAGCAATGAAAATACACCCATAAATACTTCAGTTTCATTGAGAAGGCAGGCTAAAACCCAGACCCTATAACAGTACCAGCTTCAGATTTGGGTCTCTTGAGCAAGATACAGGGGAGGCGGTACTACTGAGTGCTCCCATCCTTCTCCTGCTCACTATTGGCCCTGTTGCTAGTTTTCTTGCCCTCTCTCTGGGTCTAAACATTGATTCTTCTTGAACTGATCTCTTCTGCTGCTGATGCCTGGATTCCGAATAAGATCCTGTTGTTTTATTGGGCGTGCACTGGATGATTTGTCTGTGCTTCTGATCTCTGCAAATCTTTTGACCTTTGAGATGGATTTGTGCCATAGACTGCCTCAGGGCTGATCCTGAACCAACCATAGCAGGACACAGTGGGAGGGAGCCACTGGTGGAATGGATTTCTCCTCCATCTTGCAAACCACTGTGCATACCTTGTAACTGTTCAGGAGGATCCCCCTACCCTTGAGCAGATATGGGGTGTGCAGGAGGGAAAGAGAAAACAGGGAAGTTCCAACATGCAAGTGTAATTCCTGTTGTGCTAGTGGATTTCCACTTGCATGAGGGATGGATAAAACCTTCGCAATGGGAGACAGTCTTGCCTTCTACCCTGCCTGTGGACTTCCTGGAGGGATCCTTATGCCTGAGATGTGAAAGAGAATGCTAGGATGGGTGGACCTTTGGTAGAGTGACCATATTTTGGAAACCAAAAAGGAGGACAACATGGTTGGCCCCCAAGGGGGCGTGTCCAGCACCAAGGGGGCGTGCCCACCCAAACATAGCCTTGGTCACATGTCTGATTTTACAGCACACATTTAAGACAAATGTGTTCTACATAACATCTTAATGTTAAAATCACTGAAATAAAGAACAAGTAAGATTCAATGTATCTGAAATTAACTTCACTCACTCCTACTTTCGTAGGTTTTGCTGTACTTTGAAGCTTTTGCTGTACTCTGTGTGTTACATTCTCCTCTTCCCTCAAATATCTTTTCTGACTGTATCTTCACTCATCACAAGCTGCTGTTGTTGTTAACAGGGTTTGCTACTGGCCGGCCAGATGGCTGGCTTTTTTAAATTTCAATTTTTTAAAAAAGCTTGTGTATAATTGTCACAAGTTTCTCTACTCTAACATTAGGGTGGGTGTTGTTGCAGTTTACCTAAAGACTTGAGATCCCCTTAATCCCAAGGGCTGAAACTGCTCAATATGCAACACCCCAAAGAGGAGGTTTGACAACCTGAGTTTGAAGGATACAGCTCCAGCAGTTTTAAAACACAATAATTTTAAAACTTTGAACTTTTAAAAAAATCCTAAAAAAGCAATGGATGAACAGATCTGATTCTAACTTGGCAGGGCTAAATCTCTCCTTAAGAGCTATCGTGGTGCCAACTTTCAGCCATTTATCTTTTAAAAATGTCATTTAAAAATAATAATTTTAAAACCTCAAACTTTAAAAAAAATCCTAAAACTCAATGGATGGACAGATCTGTTTCAAACTTGGCATAGCTAAAGTCCTTGATAAGAGCAATCATGGTGCCAAGTTTCATCTCTTTATCTTTAAAAATAACATATTTTTTTAAAAAATTAAATCCTCAAAATTTAAAAAATTCCTAAAAATCAATTGATCAACAGATCTGTTTCAAATTTGGTATGGCTAAAGTTCTAACTAAAAGCTATCATGGTGCCAACTTTCAGCTCTTTATCTTTAAAAATGATGATTTAAAAATAATAATTTAAAAACCTCAATTTTAAAAAAATTCCTAAAAAATCAATGGATGAACGGATCTGTTTCAAATTTGGTGTGGCTAAAGCTCTACCTAAATCCTATCATGGTGCGAAGTTTCATTTCTTTATCTTTAAAAATGACAATTTTAAAAATAATAATTTTAAAACCTCAATTTTTAAAAAAATCCTTAAAAAATCAGTGGATGAACAGATCTGTTTCAAATTTGGTATGACTAAAGCCCTTCCTAAGAGCTACCACCATGCCAAGCTTCTTGTCTTTATCTTAAAAAATGATGGAGTTATAAGCATTTTTGTTAATTCCCATTAGAGCTGCTCTTTGGAAAAATCTGGATTTCCCCTCCCTCACCCGAATTTGTCAACAAAAAACCCAGACAAATCCAGGCAAATCCAGCCATATGATCACCCTACCTTTAGCCTGATCCCTCAGATTTCGGCCATAGCTAGACCTAAGGCTTATCCCAGGATCATCCCGGGTTCGTCCCTGCCTGAGCTCTGGATGCCCTTAGATGAACAGGTTTGACCCAGGACAATCCTGGGATAAACCTTAGGTCTAGCTACAGCCTTCTTCTTCCATCCTTAACCTTAGGTGCAGCCTTAGGCCTAATCTACACCAAGCAGGATATTGCACTATGAAAGTGGTATGAAAGCGGTATATAAAAGGCAGGAGCCACACTACTGCTTTATAGCAGTATTGAAGTGTACTGGCAACTGTTGGGGCCAATTGACACATATCATATACTTTTTTCATAACGCTATACCCTGCTCAGTACCCTGCTCCTGTCTCTTATATACTGTTTTCATAGTGTGATATTCCACTTGGTGTAGATTAAGCATTAGACTCACTTACTATGGAGTATACCCCAGTGAGCACCGTAGACTTACCTCTGAGTAAAATTGCCCCTTTGTGATATATTTAAGTCTTCTAAATATAAGACGAAATCATGGTTGTTTGTAAACTACATATCAGTTGAGGAGATCTTAATACAATGGGCATGTCTGTTTTAGATATATGAATTAAATGCAAAACAGATGGGGAAATCTTGTACATGGAAAGAAGAAGGGGAGAAAGTGTTATATCTTAGTCAAAGGTTACCAAACACTGAATATGCAAATATTTTCCCAGAATGGTTTTAGTTTATCTAATCCAGATGTCTGGTATTCTAAGAAGTTCACAGGATAGATCAAACAGAGAAAAAATAATTTTGAGAAATGGAAGCAGCTTTTTTAGTGGGAAAATGGGTATAATGATGAGACACAAAATGAAGTATGACATGTTTTTTTAAATGCATAAATAAACAGACAAGGCCTAAGGAATCACAGCAACTTCATTCTGGTGGTGTAAACCCTCACACTTTCTTTCTCTCTGTTTCCACAGAAATGAACCGCCCAGAGAGCTTCGGCATTATAGAAATGCAATAAATAAAATAAAATAAAATAAATGATCACTTATGGAATAATACAGACCTGGCAAATGTTCAGTTTAGGGTAGTCACGTATGAATCATGCAAAAATGACAAGATGCATCACCAAAAAGAGAGGACAAAAGAGAATGCAGATTTGCATAAAATTTGATATAGATGCGAATTTTGAAACAACAACTATAATTTAAATGGCAATACAGCATATTCCCACTGTGTTGAAAACTGACTGTGTGACCTGTGTGACTACCTGTTCAGTCCACTTGTCAAGTGTTATGTGGATAGAAAAGGGCATGGATTAGGAGAAAAGGGCCCAAAAATGCATATGAATTTTCATGGTAATGTTTAAAGCAAAATTCTCAAAGTTCAGGATGAACAGATCAAAAGACTGGAGAAACTGGCAAAGTTCAAGTTGAACCAAATGATGATAGACCAAACATAAGATTGGGAAAGTGAGAAATGGGGAGAAACCAAAATT
This sequence comes from Elgaria multicarinata webbii, assembly GCF_023053635.1. Classification (NCBI taxonomy): domain Eukaryota; kingdom Metazoa; phylum Chordata; class Lepidosauria; order Squamata; family Anguidae; genus Elgaria; species Elgaria multicarinata. Next base: position 81,744,227 of record NC_086177.1, on the reverse strand, counting down.
GACGGATTTGTCCATCATAATCACACACTGGTCTGCTGGAAGAGATTTGTCAACTTAAGAGCCTTTTAGCATTTAAGAAAGCTCTAAAGACTGATCTCTTCCAGCAGGCTTATCCATTGGAATTTTAGGATGCTTTTAGGATGTGTTTTTTAAAGGGTTTTACAATATACTATGTTTTTAATCAGTATTTTATGTATTTTGTACTTGCTGTTGTTCCCCACCTCAATCGGGATGGAGAGGCGGGTAAGAAAATTATTATTATTATTATTATTATTATTGTTGTTGTTGTTGTTGTTGTTGTTGCCTAGTTGGACAATAGGTTTCACTATCTCACGGTGTAGTGATCAACATCAGTTTTGACATCTTTAAAGGGAGGTTAGACAAATTTATGGAGGAGAAGGCTATCAATGGCTACCAGTCATATTGGCTATATGTTACCTCCAGTAACAGAAGTGGTATCTTTCAGTTGCTGGAGAACACAAGCAGGACAATGGTATTGCACTTATGCCCTGTTTGTGGCTTTCCATAGATATCTGGTAGGTGACTGTGGCAAGACTATATAGTATAGGATTATATTAGTTATTACTGGTTGATAACACAGCCAGCCTCTTGTTTGGTTGTTCTGGCAAAATGAGCTGAGCATGTAACTACAGCTCCTGTAATCGCAGGGGAAAAGGAGATGCATAACACACAGCACAGAACATATCTGGGGACCACAGAACCTGGTATAGTTAGATTCGATCACATGGAGGAACATTTTAAAGAAGCAATCTTGCAGGGGTTGATAGTGTATGGGTGCATAGTGGGTATTGACAGAACGGAAGTCCGTGTGTTCTTTTATCACATCACAGTCTCTAAGCTTAACAAGAAGGAAATTCACTTGGTTCTGCACTCTGTATACTGGATCAGAGGCAAAGGAATGCAAAAAAAAAAAAAAAAAAAAGGTGTTCTTTAATAACTGCCCCACAGGTTTTGTATTTCCATTGCCTGGACACTTGCCAAAGTCTAAAATCTTTTGGAAGCACTGTGCAGTCTTTTGATTTCTAGGTCTTTTCATGGTTGGAACTAAGCCAATTTCAGTACATGTGTGCATCAAGCTCCTGATCTATTCCTGCTGCATTGGGCCCTTGAGTTAATTAGACATTGAGCCAGTTTGTACCACGCTAGGGATGTCTGCCTCAGCCCTCTTGAGCTCCATCAGATTTCCCCCTAAACCCTGGCTCAGCTTGCTGTAGTGAACTGAGCATGGGCTCCTTGTGAGCAAGACTTTACTTCTCAGAACTTAGAGCAGTGCTCCCCTCTCCTCCTCCCACCCCTGAGACCCCGGTGGGGGCAGGAGGAGCAGAGGGGATTCCTGCCTCTCATCCTCCATTTTGCTCACAGTGGGGCCACTATGCACGAATGTCTTCTTCTTCCTCCTGGGTCCCTTCTCATCTTCTTGCCCCTGCTACCATGGTGGCTGTGGGGGTAGGAGGATGAAAGGCGAGTGCCACTGTGCTCCCCTTTCATCCACACACACCTGCTGCCATGCCGCTGGGAATTCCCCCAGCTGGCCCTAGTCAGTGTGGATGTCAGCCAGCGGATGTCGAACTGGAGTCCAGGGGGGGTCAAGCTAGCAAGCTCCAACCCCAACCAGGTTCCCCTGATATCCCTACATGACATGAGGGTGCTTAATAAGCCATGGTGGCTTGTTAACCACCCTGCAAATGTTGGTTGCATACCAGCTCAATTTACATAAATTTATTTATTTATTTATTTATTTATTTATTTATTTATTTGTTTATTACATTTCTATACCACCCAATAGCCGGAGCTCTTACTGACCCTTACTGGGCATAGTGTCTCGTGTTGTCTGAAACCAGCAAGGGGGGCTTGTTGGGCTGGTTAACAAACTACCCAAAACCAATGGGCCATTGTGGGGTTGAATCAGCAACTTAAACTGTGGTGATTGTGTGAACCAGGCCAATGTTGCAGCCTTCTTGCCTGGGTCAGCCTACCTGCAGTCATACTTAAAGAAGTAGTAGGACGGTGCTGAGAGATTGATCAACAATTGAGTTGTTTCAGCATTGTGCTCTTGCCTGTTTCTCACTCTGTTTACCTTGAATCACAGAGTTGATGATGGATATGGATAATTGTTTTCTTCTAACTGGTTTGTGAGGTTATCCCGCAAGAAAACACCTGTCTGGATTTGACATTTCACAGAATATAGTGAAGATATTTAACTACTCATTGTGAACCACCAAGAGAGCTTTAGCTATTGGACAGCATAGAAATGTAATGTAATAAATAAATAAATAGTCTGAGCTTTCCAGTCTGGAATGGAACAACCCAGAAATAAATGGTCCTTTACGCCTGCAATTTTACACATATTGTACTATTTATGACCGTGGATTTGTGCAAATCATGATTTCTGTAAATATTCCCAGCCTTGAATTTTCACAAATCAGCCCATGGACCTTCTGGTAGCTCACCCCGCACGCCCATGGGGGTGGGCAACCAGAGACAGCATATGGGACACAGGTGAATTCGCCCATTCCTGCATCATACACTTAGCCAGGGAGGGGGAAACCGTGGCCCACCAGATGTTGTTACTCTCGTGCCCACCAACCCCAGTCAGCATGGCCAATGCTCAGGGATCATGGGGATTGTAATCCAGCAACATTTGGAGGGGCGCAGGTTCTCCCATCTCTGCCTCTGTTTATAATTCTATGTAATACATCTTTGGGAATCCGCAGGGGCTTACTTCCAAGTAGTATGAGCCTAGGATTGGGCTGCTAGCATCTTATTTTTGTAAGAATAATGCTGTATGTTTTTAAGGCTAGTGGAAGAATATAGGCAGAGTCCCGAAAACAAGCAGTGGTGATGAAGCTTCTAAGGCCAGAAGTAGCCCCCAGGGGAGAGGGAGCGAGTGGGGATGACTCAGGTGCATAACATGAATCACAATTCCTCCCTCACCCTCCTCATAGATCCAGCAGCAATTTACAGCACACCCACACTGGCCAAAATGCATTTCATCAGCCATGGTTCTAAAATGGAAAGAGTGTGTGGAGGTGGGGGTTGCATGTGGAAATTTGTCACTGTGGCCAAAGATCAGTGAAGTGTGATGGAGACAGCACAAGTGGACACGCAGAACTGTCTGTTCCTGCTTCCTGATGTTCTGTTGTGATACGCTCATCCAGTCTAAAAAGCTGTTTGAGAAAATCACAGTTGTCCACATGTGCTGTATGCATAACTTAGTGTTCCTAATTCTAAATCTGTCCATTGTACAACTGCGTAATCCAGCGTTCCTAACACAAACACTTTCTGTGCATAACCACCTCACACTGACCACTGAAGTGCTTCGTAATACTGTATGTATCTCATATTCAGTTCTGGTCACCACACCTAAAAAAGGATAAAGGGAAGGTTGCATCAATTGGGATTGTTTAGCTTGGAAAAAAGGAGGCTAAGACATGATAGAGGTGTACAAAATGATGCATGGTATGGAGAATGTGGATAGGGAGACATTTTTCTCCCTCTCTCAAAATACTAGAACCTGGGGACATCCCATGAAGCTGATTGGTGGGAGACCCAGGACAGATAAAAGGAAGTACTTCTTCACACAGTGCATAGTTAAGTTATGGAACCCACTACCACAAGATGTAGTGATGGCCACCAATTTGGATGGCTTTAAAATGGGGTTGAATAAATTCCTGGAGGCGAAGGCCATCGATGGCTACTAGCCCTGATGGTTGTGTGCTATCTCCAGTATTCGAAGCAGTAAGCCTGTGAGCACCAGTTGCTGGGGAACATGGGTGGGAGAGTGCTGTTGCACCATGTCCTGCTTGTTCATCCCTGGCTGATGGCTGGTTGGCCACTGTGTGAACAGAGTGCTGGACTAGATGGACCCTTGGTCTGATCCAGCATGACACTTCTTTTGTTCTTATATGCATCAGCACAAAGCATGTTTGGGCATATGCTGGGGTCCATGACAGCAGATGTCAACATACTTTTAAAAATTATTTTTAGGGCCAGGTAATGGGAAAACAAACACTGGGTAAGGCAGCTGCAGCTGTCACTGCTACCGGATACTATGTCAGGTAGGATGACCATATGGAAAGGAGGACAGGGCTTTTGTATCTTTAACAGTTGTGTAGAAAGGGGAATTTCACTGGTGAAATTCCTTCATCATCACAACAGTTAAAGCTGCAGGAGCCCTGCTTTTCACATGTCTTCTGTCCCATTCACACAGCTTTGTCTCTCCCCCCCCCCCATTCTCTTCTGCTGAAATAATGGCCTGGCCCACACAATCAAAGAGATGGTGGGAATAATAAGCCATGATTATTTATTTCACCCCCCTTCCACATCTGCATACATGCTGGTTGTGTGCCAAGGGAGTTGAATAATTCCCCCTGGCAGCACAGCTTGTCATGTCATACAAACCTGGCCAGGGTGGGTTGTTGCTATGGGTAACCAGCCACACAGAACCCTAAAACAGCCCATGGATTCTGGGTGGCTTGTTACCTATGGCAACAAGCCACCCTGCTGAGAGTAATTATGCAAATCCCCCCAGCACACAACTGGCATGTGGGGGGTGGAAATATGACCCTATGGCTTATTTCCACCTCCATGATTATGCCACCCTGGTCAATGGCATCCGTCATCTCATCTCTCACTGTGTATTCCCCATTCTTGATCATTATATTGGCAGCCGAGCTGACAAAACCATAAGATCTTGCCAACTGCACTGTTTGGGAGTGTTGTCTTATAGACTCGCACTAGTCACAGTGCTGTTCTTAATGTAGCATCCCACTAGATGCAAACCGTTAAAGCTGAGGATTCAGTTCTTTGGCCTCCTGCCTCCCTAAGAAATTTCCCAGTGAGCCACCCTTGGATGAAATAAATAAAACATGATGCTTCTCCAGAAAAGAAGCATTAGACCCAGTGGAACTTTGATTAGGCACATTTCTGCATAACATGCTTTCAATAATGAGAAGTAAACAAGTCCTCTTTGCAGGAGGGTGATTTGAAGGCAATCAGAAAGGTTAATGAAGATGCTCTGGTGTCAGCACTCTCTCTTCTTGAGTCTGTGGCAAGTTGCCACCTTGTGCATTTAATCAAAATGCAGGGTCCTATATTAAGGCCAAGTCAGGGAAATACATCTGTTCTCCCTAATACATCACATGCACACACACCCAAATCCCTTCCCAAAATGCACTAGCAGACATTCACAGAAACTTCAAGGCACCAGTTCATTCCCTTCCTTCTCTCACACTCCCATGAACTTTAAAGCTGTTCAAGTAAGTTGCAGGATGTTATCTACAGCATGCAGAGAGACCCTTTCAGGGCCAGCATGACCTTGGGAAGGGTATTTTTTGTGTAAAGCCAAGGAGGCATGCATCGCGCTCTTCACAGGGCTTGGCGGTGCTTCGTTTTAATAATTCATGAGATGTACTTAACTTGCAAGATTTTAATTATACCTTTATCAGTTCCCCATTTAAAATTCCAATACAGCAGAACGGGGAGAGAGTAAACTCTATATTTTAAGCTTCAGTGTACCAGGGATAAACTCTTTGAAAATGGATTTCATGTCTTGGGTGCTTAAATGACTCTGAGATTTTAGACACGCATGCGCGCGCACACACACACACACACACAGGCATGTATACATCAGTCCTTTACACCACAAAAATTATATGATCACATTACTACTCCTTCCTGTTGACACATCAAAGGAAATGCAATGACCTTCCAGGTTCACTATGGTTGAACCACAAGCACATCTGATTCCCACTTCATGGTTCTTGCTGATTATTCCTGAAATAAGCATCCTAGTATGTTTCAAGAACTATGGGGTGGATTCAGGAACTGACTTCCATGGACAGAAGATCTTTGCTTACAAAAGATGCCTCTGCTTGATTTTCAGGGACAGTCCCTCCCACATATCAAAGTTTACCAAATTCAGCAGGGTCCTCTGCTGAATGTGTAGCATTTTCAAGGGTCTCATTGGACTGATGTGAGGATAATGAGACAAAGAAGTCTGTTTTTTGCCAGCCTAGTTGCACACTGCTAAATCTGGATCCAACTCAAAGAGTCTTTGGAACTATACAGCCTAACACATTTATGATGAGGTAGGCTTTTGTGGATTAGAGTTCATTAAGATGCATGAAATGCTATCTTCACTTGGCAAGTATACACATGGGTGTGTATAGTACACATGGTATACACATGGATAGAGGGAAAGAAAAATGCTACCAGTGAGATCAGAGGGAAATGAAATGCAACAAATAATAGATGGTGATACTAAGTGGTCCATCTAGCTTAGTATTGTCAATTGTCAGTCTTCAGTTTGTTTCAAACATTGCACATTTCTCCATTTTTAATTTTGGTTTGGCCCACACTATGAGAATTCTTTTAAAAAACTTTGCAGGAAAATCCATTACATTTTTGTGCACATTTCCCCTAACATATGCATTTTTGTATGACCTTTGCCCAAATATACATATTTTTGTATGCCTCCCCCCTCCCAATTGGAGAAGTCTATTGCAAAGTTGGGGAAATGGTGAATTTTGAAAGACAACTCAGTTTCAGTTCGCATAGTGTTTCGAAAGGGCAAAATTAGGTAAAATGCAAACTGGACGACTTTCTGCCCCATTCCAAGTCTTGTGAACAGAAAGAAAGAGAAAAAGGCAAGAGAAACCTGTAAACTGGCTCAAAGCGCAGCAGCCTTTCACTTGTCAAATTCAACCACAATTTATCTCTAGAAAAATTCCTTTATCTACTCTTGGGTTGTCTCACCCTCAATCTTAGCTTATTGAGGGTAGCCAGATGTTGGCCACACCACACTGGGGACTATCCAGAGAGCACCCTCTTCACTCCCACCTCTTCCTTGAAATGACAGATTAAATGAAGAACTAAAGGCAACTGGGCTTGAATATTTTCCCTCTCCCCCCTCTTTCCCCCCCTGCTAGACTAGGCTTTCCTGTGAGGTTTCCATCAGCTTGCGGTTTGGGTCTGGACCAGAAATACAGTGAGAACTGCCTCTCTCATGATTCCTTAGCCAATGCAGAAAAGTGCATGAAACAAACAGAACAAAAGAGAAACAAAAACAAAAGAAGAAAAATATTATCCAGACGTGGTGAGGGCTTAACTTAATGATTTAATTCAAAAGATGGCCAAAGGTTTACACTTAACTTGCATTCTGTCGGAATCTGTGAGGTATCAAGTTGTAGTTATTTAACCAGTGGAGGCCAAATTTCAGAATGGGAAATTATGAAGGGGAAATAGGCCCTAGTTCATAAGTGAATAGAAGTAAGATGATACACTCCACTTTACTGTACACATTTACAACAAAAAGCGGCTTATGCTGGGCAAGGAGCCTATTCGTACAAACATTTTAAAACTTGGTTCATGAGAAGAGTGAATTACAAGTTCACATGGTCCTCAACTGAACCTTCTTCTCTTCTCCCTGGTCTACTTTCACCAGGTTCATATGAGACTAAGGTTCTGCCAGAACCTGTTGTCCATACTCAAATTCAAAGCAGCAGAGGGATATAAGGGTTTAGGGACATCCCGAGCATAGTCAGTATAACACCAGATCATTCCAATGTATGTAATGTTTGTTCTCCCCCCCCATTTATTTTTCTGTTCTGTTTTGTTAAATTCACAATAAAAGAGGGGGGGGGACACCAGATCATGGGATACCTTCTGCCCTGAGAGAGCAAAATGGGAGGAGAGGAATGAGGTTGTGTGTAACCCCAAAGTTGCTCCACTCTCATACTAGATTTTTTTTTGGTATGAACAAGGCCAAAGACATGTAACTTTTATCCTGGAAAACACTTGCTTGTACTGGCAATCTCTTCTTACCTGAGAAGATCACTGCATTAAAATGGTCAGAGCATGGAGAAGCTATATCAATGAACGGTTCAACAGATGCCTCAGTTAAATCAAAGAGTGTGGATTTAAGATTACTTGGGGGTCTTTGCACTACAGTTGGCCAGTTCAGATGACCCATCCAATCCACTGAGCACAGCATGATTTTTGGCACTTAGTGGCAAGAACTACTTGCCTTAAAATTACATCTTTTGTTCTCCAGCAATCAAGAAACCATTAAAGATGAAGTTGGTAAGAAGTATGTGTGTATTTATAATGAATTACACTTGCCACTGTTTATATTGTATAAGCTAGAAGCTTTTGACAGAGCTTATTAAACCTGTTTGAAGTAATGGAGCCATTTCATTATTATTATTATTATTATTATTATTATTATTATTATTATTTATATAGCACCATAAGCCTATGCGGCAGGATCTTGCTACTTACTGTGTTATCTGTACAGCACCATGTACATTGATGGTGCTATATAAATAAATGATAATAATAATAATAATGGTGCTGTACAGAGTAAAACAGTAAATAGCAAGACTCTGCCGCATAGGCTTACAATCTAATAAAATCCTAGTAAAACAATAAGGAGGGGAAGAGAATGCAAACAGGCACAGGGTAGGGTAAGCAGGCACAGGGTAGGGTAAAACTAACAGTATAAAGTCTGCACAACATCAAGTTTTAAAAGCTTTAGGAAAAAGAAAAGTTTTTAGTTGAGCTTTAAAAGCTGCGATTGAACTTGTAGTTCTCAAATGTTCTGGAAGAGCGTTCCAGGCGTAAGGGGCAGCAGAAGAAAATGGACGGAGCCGAGCAAGGGAAGTAGAGGCCCTTGGGCAGGCGAGAAACATGGCATCAGAGGAGCGAAGAGCACGAGCGGGGCAATAGTGTGAGATGAGAGAGGAGAGATAGGAAGGAGCTAGACCGTGAAAAGCTTTGAAGGTTAACAGGAGAAGCACATAACATTTGGTTCACCATTTGTATATTATTTAAAAGTCACAGATTTAATAAAGCAAATTAATGTTCTGAATTATTATATAGTCCAACAGTATATAGCCCAACAGTATATCAAATGAAATGCGTGCCCCGGTAAGCCAATGAGTCACTCAACTCTTAAACTGCACAAACCTCTTATAAGAAGGGTTAGCTGTGAGAATAAGCCATCTTGGAATTAGTTTGAATGTTGGTCATGGCCTTTTACCTTAACCAGACATTGTTGTCATTTATTGTTCTTTATACATTACATTTTGCTTACACCGAATGCTTTTCAGCTATTGGGGACCAATGTGGACCATGCCCAGTCATTCAACATTTGCAGTATGTGGAGCTGAGGGATATATATGCATGTATGTGCATGCAACATCTTTTGTCAATGAGAGGGGGAAATTACTAATTAACCAAACCTCCACCAATAGTACTGAAAGCATAGCTTTCTGTTTGAAGCTAAGATTCTCTAGAGGTTAGAAAGCACATCTGACTTGCTTTCTAATTTTGAGTCTGTCTATACGTATTTGCTGCTTCATCTAATTGATTAAAATGGATAGTGGGTAAATGGAAAAAAAAGAAAGAAACAAAGGAACAAAAGAAGAAGAAAGAGAATAGCCTTTAAAAAAACAATCCTAACTACAATGGACAAGGAGCACTTTGGAAGCCCCATCAGTTTGGAGTTGGAGAAACAAGCAATCTTAAGCTTCCTCTGGCAGAAAAGATGGCCCTGATGACTCATTAGATTGCTTTTGTCACAAACTCCATCAGTTCTTCTTTTGAATAAACAATTTTGAAGTGTTTTGGTTTGGTTCAAGAGAACCAAGAAGGACATGATCCCTTGTGTCATGAGAAAGCAGTTGCAGTGCCCGTGATGAATCCATTCCCTGACCCTTGGCAGTGAATGTGTGCGTGCAACTGGTGAGAAGGTGTGATCACAAAGCAGAAGCTAAAATATTGGGCTCTTAGAAGAATGAGAACAATGCACATAGAAAAACTATGCTTTAATGTGAGCATTTTTATTGGGGACATCTAGGCAGACACCAAACCCTTAAAAGTCTAGAACTTTCATTGCAAGACCTTTCTACTGAAATTGTACACTGAAAAACAAACAAACCTAGAGCTGGTAGGAAGGTGAAACCAGTACAGAACTATTGACCCCACTATTCGAGTTTGAGAATACTTGGTGGATGAAGCAGCTGAAGCTTGCACACACAAAAAATTATTACTTTTACACCTTTTTGGAATCTGAAGAAAGGGTAATTGTTGTCAACTGATAGACATATGTGACTCTTTCCTTGCCAGACATGAAATAGAAATTGCATTTGTGTTTCAGCGGATGTACCAAACCCTTTTGTCTTCTGCTCATGCTTACTACACAAAGTCTCCTATAGAACCATTGTAAATCAAATCAACATTTCCAGAGTTAATATGCAAAAAAGAGGAGGGAAATCAAAATGTCGCACTATATATTTGAAATTTCTGCAGACCAAATTGCGACAAGTCATGTTATAAATGTGGAACAAATGAGTATCTTGGCCAGATGTCCTACTGAATTCCACAGTTGTTTGCCACCATCCATCAGGTTTATTGCTGCAACCTTTGTTCGAAGCAACTTGTCAACATGCAGGGTACTCTTCCAGGATTGCCAGGCAGTTTTCTCCTAATGGTGAAAGTACCAGAGATAGGCAAGTTGTTTGACTTAATGCTAAGGGATATATAAATCTAACAGTGAATATTCATCTAGCTAATTATACGACACATCCAAAGAGCTTGTGATAGGGGAAGCCATACCCATAAAACGAATTGAGTGTTGTCGTACGACCAGATATGCACATAAGAGTTTATCAGCCCAAATGCTCAGATTGGCTACATATCAGATGCCACATCTATGCAATTAGAGTCCTATTCTGTCCATCATATGCTGGAGCCCTGTGGCTATCTGTAGTGTAATGAACAATTTACATGGCAATCATGTTTTCTAACAAGCACACCAGTGTCATATGGGCATTTCCTGCAGGGCTGGTTCCAAGACTAGAGGTCCCTGGGCAACATGTCTTCTGATGGGTGCCTCCTCCATCAGTGGGCTGTGTTGAACCTACCTGGTATTAGTGGGAAGCACAGCAGTGCACCAAACAGAGTGTAGCTGGAAGTAGCTGTCATTTAAATTTCTCACAGTGCTCCTAATGTAGTGGTGCTTGAGAGCATTGGGGGAAATAAAAATGGCAGCCAACTCCAGAAGCCCAGACCAGCAGTGGAGGGAAATAAAGGGTGGCCCAAAGAAGACAACAACAGTGTCCCCAGCCATGGCACTGCTGACATAGAAGCTGTCCAAGCATGTCAGACGCTGGCACTGAACTTGATTTCCTACACCAAACATGTAATGTGTGAGCAGCAGATGTATATCCTTAAGCTCCCTAACTCAAACATTACGCAGTAATGATCCAATCAGAACTTACAGGTGGATGTGCATGCACCTCTTTTCACACTTTACATATTTGCAGTGGGAAATTGTTACTAAATGAAGTGTGTGGTATGCTGTAACATTTCAGGCTGTGAGTTCCATTGATGCTCTTCACTGTAACTTGGGTTGCAGGTTTCTGTTATAGCTCAGATCTCTAGCAGGGGTCAGTTTAGGTCAGGTTTCTCAGGAAAGTAATATGGGAAGGGATCAGCACCATGGAAAACTCTGAGTGGAGCTGGAGGCCAGATAGGGTTGTAAGTTGCCAGTGTCTGTAGATGACCAGGCAACTTCCTCTGAATACAGGGGAGCTCCCCCATGGGATCTTTCTGAGGAACTGAGGAGTGGGAAGGCAGAAGCCTTGTGATGCCTTTCCGTGACCAAACCCTCTCCCTGAATTGTAGATTCTAGAGCCTATACTTCAGAAGATGATGGATTGGGATCTTCTGAGGATGAGAGTTCAGGGTCCATGAAAGATGGGTCCGATCTACACCAAACAGGATATAACACTTTTAAAACGGTATGAAAACAGTATATGTAATGTGTCCTGGGCCTGAACAGTTGTCATAACCCTTATAAACCGTTATAAGCAGTAGTGTAGATCCTGCCATGGGCTTAATCAAGGGAGTGACTGTAGTGTCTCCACTTCCACAGGAAATATACCAACAAAATATTTTTGTACTCCTAAGACCCCTGTTTATCCAGATGTGAATGTATATTGCTTTGTTCTGCTGTTTGATTCTATGTGATCCTAGCCAATATAGCCAATGTAGAAATTTTAAAAGCATGTGAAAAGTAAAAGATTAGAGAGCCCCAAATACACCATAATAGTACTCACTTTGTTCCTGGGGCTCAGGAAAGCTTGATTGCTAGATCCTGTCTTCATTACAAAAATAATGCAAAATAGAAATGTTGTGGGAGTTCTTTAAGCACGAGGGAGTGAATTGGAGAGTATCTCTGCTAACAGCTGAACTTACATACCTGGAGTTAAGAGAAACAGACCTAGGAAGAGAGCAGAAAAATGGGAAGAAGTGGTAACAGGATGAGAAAGAAGAAAGAGGTTAGGAAAAAGCAGAAGAGGAAGGTGATGAAGTGATTGTGTTTTTGTTATATGGAAAATGAAGAAGAGGTTAAAGAGACAAACAAGCTGTTTATGATTTATTTGAAATAATGGACTAGATCTTTGCCTGAAAGTGCTTAAAGGGCTCCATCACACGTATCTCCCCCCCTCCGCTTTGTCTCTGTGTTTTTTTGCCTCCAATGTTCTTCTGCTTGTTTGCTCTTCCACTCCACCCCGCCGTTTCTCTTTCTCCCTCCAGTTCATTGGTTGCTCACCTACCCCCTTTAACAAGACAGGTCCTGTCAGATGAGTACTTCAACCAGATCTCCTTTCTGACCAGAAAAAATGTAAAGACCCTTTAGTCTGGCTCTTTGGGGGCATCGAGGGAGTACAATCCCATCTCTGCAGAGATTTGTACATCGTATGATTTTAAAAAACAAAACACTTTCAAGCCTGGGATGCATGGTTTGGGTTTTATATTGAGGCTTGGAGCTGGCTGCTGGGAGAGAATGCTTTTCCCTGCCAGGACCTGATGCAATCCATTCAAGCCAACAGCAAGGCTCCCATCACAGTACATGCCCCTAACAAAGGAAAAAACGCTTACGGAAAATAATCCAGACTTTAGGCACTCAAGTAAAAGACAGAAAAGGCTGGGGAAGAGGTGAGGTATCGGCAGCACTACACACACCAGGCATGGCAAGAGTGCACTAAATCACTGGTATGATGGAGCTCAAAGACTGGCCATTGGTTGGGTCACAAGAATTTCTTACTATGGACCTCTCCCTTTTTAAATCCCTTGCAACAGGACACCATCTAAGCAGGTATTTTGCTTGTTTTTTAAATCCTAGTACTATGCAATACTATAATGGAGAAGCTCCACCTAAGGACCCCATTGATCTTCCAGGAGTCCTTGCTCTTGTTCCCTTGGTAAGTGAATAAGAAGGTGGTACCCAGATGGTACCAGTTGGTCTTATAGAGCGCTAATGCAGTCTGCGGCATGGCACCTCTCATCTCTTTCCATTCTGTCCAGCACAAGCGTCAGCAGTCACCGTTGGACCTTTGGGGGCAGCCAGAAGTCGGTGCTCCACCTCATTTTTTTGTGAACAATAAAAAGAACTCTTTCCTTGAGCAGTTCATCCAGGTTGGAAAAAAGAGCCTATGAGGATGGCCTTGGCATGAAGCCTTGACAGAGATGGATTGTGACTCCTCCAGGCTGCTGTGGGTCTATTAATTAAATGGTAAAAGATTTTCCCATGAAAGCTAGTAAAAACACTGCAGCCACTTCCAAAGCAACAGAGAAATAAACACCATGGACAGTGAAATGTTTTTTAGCTAGCACATGTGAAAGTACTTATCAAAAGGAAATGAAAATGTATCATTTGATACCATTCTCTATGCCTCATCTACGGCTTTGCTGGCAATTTGATGTCAGAAAACACACAATCACAAAAAGGTTGTGATAATGGCAAAGTCGCATGGACCTGACACAAGCCAGAACATCTGTGCTGCATGTGTTGAAGCCGCATTGTTGGTGGGAAACTAGAAAGCCAAAAATGTTTGCGTCATAGACCTTGGTGAGAAAATCTCCGTCCTGCTGCTTACAATACCATGTTTGCTTGATTGTACAGAAAGAATAGGGATAGCTCTGGGAACAATTTGCTCGACTAATCATTACCTGTGTGTTTCTAGGACACTGAATATTTTGAACTGTTATTGTTGCTTAATGCAGGGGTGGGTAACATATGGCCCATGTACCAGATGCAGCCCCCCTGGCCCACAAGTGTGTCCCCTGCCATACCAACCCCAAATTTGCTGCAGCATTGACAAAACAATGGGCAGTTCGCTTATGAATTTTGGTGGCAGACCACCATGGTGACTTAACAGCCAACATTAGCTTTAAAACAAGGCACACAGTCTGTCTTAAAGTGAAATTTGGCCTTTTTAGGTCACTGTCATGACAGCCTGTCCATTGCTTTTCTGCTCCCACCGCCAAAATTCAGCAGTGCGTGGCAGTTTCTTGGGGTTGGAATTGGCTCCCAGAATCTGTGAAGTTGCCCACTGCTGGCTCAATGCATCCCCTATAATGTTTTAAAGTTTTTTATATTATATTTTGTTATGTTATTATATTCCATGGTTTTAAGTTTTGCTTTGGGAACCGCCCAGAGAGCTTTGGCTATTGGGCAGTAGAGAAATGTAATAAAAAATAAAATAAAAAATTAACTAGCTATTTGTTGCACTTATCTGTTGTTTTAGACTTCACTCATATATTACTGGCATACTATGACTGTGGTTTTCCTGTAACTGGATCCCACACTACTTTAGGATTGCATGAGTGATCAATAAGGTAACATGGAGTCTTTAGGATCACATGGAGACTCCCCATGCAAGCATCAGTGGCCTAGATTTGGTAAGAGAACACTAAGGTCAAATTCCTGCATGACCATGGACACATCAGCATTGGACTGGGAGTCGGGAGATCCGGGTTCTAGTCCCCACTCGGCCATGGAAACCCACTGGGTGACTTTGGGCCCAGCCCAGCTTACCTTACAGGGTTGTTGTTGTGATGATAAAATGGAGAGGATGAGGAGGATTATGTATGCCGCCTGGGGTTCCTTGGAGGAAAAAAGCGGGATATAAATGTAATATATACATTCTCCTGTTGAAACCCTGGTTGACCTGTGGAATGTAGAAATGACCCGGGCGGTTGACATGATTGCTCCCGAGCACCCTCTCCTGAGTAGAGCTCGTACGGCTCCGTGGTATACCCCAGCGCTGAGAGTGATGAAACAAAATAGGAGACGGCTTGAGGACAGATGGAGGCAAGCTCCGAATGGATGTAATCAACTCCTGGGAAGTGCATACAATACAGCATATTCAAAGGCAGCAAGGGCAGCAAAAAAACAATATCTTGCGGCCACTATTACATCATCAATCTGCCGCCCAGCAGAACTTTTCAGAGTTGTTCGGGGGGCTATTAGATGCTGGCCCCAAGGACATTGTACAACTCTCTCAGGACCGCTGTAATGAATTTGCCAGGCACTTCCAGGACAAAGTCTTTGACATCTGTCAGGACTTAGACTCCAGTGTTATAGCAGTTGAATCTAGTGAGGTGTCCAGAGCACAGGCTTGTCCTGTAATCTTGGATGAGTTTCAGTTGGTACAGCTCAAGGATGTGGACAAGGTGCTTGGACAGGTCCGTGCAACCACCTCTGTACTAGATCCTTGCCCCTCTTGGCTAATAAAAGCTAGCAGGGATGGAACAGCCAGCTGGGCCAAGGAAGTGATTAATGCCTCTCTGCAAGAGGGAGTGGTCCCAGACCATCTGAAAGAGGCGGTAGTGAGACCACTCCTGAAGAAAACTTCCTTGGACCCGGAAAATCTTAGTAACTACAGGCCGGTAGCAAATGTTCCATTCCTGGGCAAGGTGGTTGCGGGCCAGCTCCAGACACTCTTGGATGAGACTGATTATCTGGATCCATTTCAGTCGGGCTTCAGGCCTGGTTTTGGCACGGAAACAGCCTTGGTCACCCTGTATGATGACCTATGTTGGGAGAAAGACAGGAGAGGGAGTGTGACTCTGTTGATTCTCCTCGACCTCTCAGCGGCTTTCGATACCATTGACCATGGTATCCTTCTGGGACGACTTGCTGAGCTGGGAGTGGGAGGTACTGCTCTGCAGTGGTTCCGTTCCTATTTGGCGGGTTGGATACAGAAGATGGTGCTTGGGGAACATTACTCGGCCCCGTGGACTCTCAAATATGGGTCCCGCAGGGGTCAGTTTTGTCCCCCATGTTGTTTAACATTTACATGAAGCCGCTGGGTGCAGTCATCCGGAGCTTTGGAGTGTGCTGTCATCAGTATGCTGATGACACGCAGCTCTATTTCTCCTTTTCATCTTCAGCAGGAGAGGCTGTTAATGTGTTGAACCGGTGCCTGGCTGCGACAATGGACTGGATGAGGGCTAATAAACTGAAACTCAATCCAGACAAGACTGAGATGCTGTTAGTAGGTGATTCTGCTGACAGGATGGGGGGGGGCGGTGTTCTGGATGGGATTGCACTCACCCTGAAGGAGCAGGTTCGTAGCTTGGGGGTTCTTTTAGATCCATCATTGTCACTTGAGGCTCAGGTGAACTCAGTGGCACGGAGTGCCTTCTACAAACTCTGGTTGGTGGCCCAGCTACACCCCTATCTAGACAGGGATAACCTGGCTTCAGTTGTCCATGCTCTGGTAACCTTCAAGTTAGATTACTGCAATGCACTCTACGTAGGGCTGCCTTTGAAGACGGTTTGGAAGCTGCAGCTCCCAAGCAGAATCTGCAGCGGCCAGATTGATTTCGGGAACCAAAAGGTTCGACTGTATAACACCTGCTCTGGTCCACTTGTACTGGCTGCCTGTGTGTTTCCGAGCCCAATTCAAGGTGCTGGTTTTGACCTATAAAGCCTTACACGGCTTGGGCCCAATACCCGATGGAACGCCTCTTCTGACGTGAATATACCAAGTCACTACGTTCAACATCTAAGGTCCTCCTCCGGGTGCCTACTCCGAGAGAGGCTCGGCGTGTGGCAATGAGGGACAGGGCCTTTTCGGTGGTGGCCCCCAGACTATGGAACGATCACCCTGATGAGGCTCGCCTGGCGCCAATGCTGCTATCTTTCCAGCGCCAGATTAAGACTTTCCTCTTTGCCCAGGCATATGGTGGCACATCTTAATCACCCATATGTTTAGTTTTTTAATGATTTTTAATGCTTTATGTGTGTATGTTCTGTGTTTTAGAATTTAAAGTTTTGTATACTTGTTTTAATCTTAATTTTAGAATTTCTGTAAACTGCCCAGAGAGCCCTGGCTATGGGAGCGGTATATAAGTGCAATAAATAAATAAATAAATAAATAAATAAATAAATAAATAAATAAATAATATTATCCAGGTATCCTTGAATCCAAAAGGGATCTAGTGAGATAGAAGTGGCTCTCATCCTTGTAATGTGCTGGACAAACCCACTCAGTTATGAAGATTGTGTGGATCTGATTGTGTGGGTCTGGAACTGGTTCACTAGTTATGGAGAGGTTGGGGTCAGCTCCATTTTGAAGGAAATGGAGTTGACCTACAAGCAGGACATGAGTGCTACAGAAAACTCCTGCCCATGTTCCCAAGCAGTTGGTGTACATCAGCAAACTGCCTCTGATACTGAAGGTAGTACATAGCCATCAGGACTAACAGTGTTTCTTTATACTAAGATAGCACCACCAATCCAAATGCCCACCAGCCATTTATTGTGGCCTGCCAAATACTTGACCACCTACCATCTTCTTGCAATCCATGACCAGCAGCAAAACCAGGAATCTTATTGAACCCCTTGTGGACCACCACACTTGGTTGGTGGACTGTTTTTGGCTTGGTGGGCCAAACATTATGTAGACATTGTGCAAAAAATCCTGCTTTATACAGAGGCCACCAAATATAGGTTCAGCCTTGCTTCCCAGGAAAGTCCAGTGATCTCCCTTGGTAATAGATTAGACAACCACACTTTTGTGCTGGGCTGTGTAGCTCTGGTGGGTCCAAAATAAACCTATACTCATGCCATGCAAGTAGACAGGAGGGGATTTGACCCTGCCCCCCTGCATGCCCGACATAGCACTGCTGTGGTTGTTGTGTATCACAAATGTGATCATGGGGGACAACTCATGTTTTCCCATTGTGCTAGTCCTTCTGGCACAACTTACAAAATGGTACATCAATGGCAATCAGACCAAACAAAAGAAAATTTCAGCAAGCATCAAGGGAGGAAAAAATCTCTTAAGAGAAATCTAAATAACTGGAGGGGTGTGTGATATCCATATTGAGTTCTGAAAGGTAAGCCAGTAACTGGTCATTAACAGCTAAATTGTTTGAGAAACAATGTACATCTTTTGAAACTAATGTGAAGAGGCCACAACCTAGGAAAAAGCTATGAGCCTTTAAGGCCCACTGATTTTCATTGCTCCTAAGGGTGCATAATCGTGCATGGGATTGTGGCCAGAGGTAATAATAGAAGTAGCCAATTTCAGAAGCTGAAGATATCATAAAGTTGCTGCAAGGGAACGTTTGCCAATTTGTCCACAACCCAAAAAGAACAAACAGAGAGGGCCAGAGGTGGAATACTTTTCAGAGTTCACACACAACTTCAAATAATTTCCTTACAGGACTACCACCACATCTTCTACCACCACAAAGTCAGCATTGTGCCAAAAGATTATTTGCCTGGTTAACACCGATGTGCACATCATGGTGATGAATTTTAAAATCTTGGTATGTCCTCATAGTCCAGCTTCCACAAGCTGCCTGATTCACTGCGCCTTTTCTTTTTATGAGTCCCAAACTCATTGTAAAAGTCATTAGACCAGTGTAACCTTTCCCCCCTTGCAATGATTTTCATTAAAATTGCCCTTTCAAAAGTATCTCTACCTGTTCCATTGCTACACAAAAAACAACTACATATACCAGTTGCTGGAGAACATGGGTGGGAGGTTGTTGTTGCACTGTGTCCTGCTTGTAGGTCTCTGGTCAATAGCGGATTGACCACTATGTGAACAGAGTGCTGGACTAGATGTACCCATGGATCTTCTTATGTTCTTAACTTGAGGTGTATGATTTTTAATGAAAATAAATTAATTCCATAATTGATGGAAACAAGGCAGGATTAAGAATCACAGAATAGTAGAGTTGGAAGGGGCCTATAAGGCCATCAGGAACAACCCCCTGCTGAATGCAGGAATCCACCTAAAAGCATACCTGAAAGATGGCTGTCCAGCTGCACCTTGAAGACCTCTAGTGTGGGAGAGCCCACCACCTCCCTAGGTAATTGGTTCCATTGTCATACTGCTCTAATAGTCTCAAAGTTTGTCGTGATGTCAAGCCAGAATCTGGCTTCCTGTAATTTGAGCCCTTTATTCCATGTCCTGCATTCTGGGATGATCGAGAACAGATCCTGGCCTTCCTCTGTGTGACAACTAGGGCTGTACATGGTCCCCCTGATTTGCTTTGGAAGCCGCTTCGGAGCCCCCCAAATGGCTCCAATTTGCCTCAGGGTGGTTCAGGGGTTGGCTGCCTCACTGCTGAAGCTGAGGCAAGATTCGGGCCACCTGAGGCGACTCGGCCTTGTGGGTCCCTGGGTGCACACTTTTGATCCATAGGCAATAAGATGTGTAACACCTGTCCCTCTAAAAGCAACAAACCTTGGCAAAAACTCCATTGACTCCAACCGGCTCCGTGGATCTTAGATTCCTACCAAGCTGCTGCTTTTCACTGATCCTCTGAAATCAGCTGAAGATGATGTCAGTTTTAGGTCACGTCAGCCACAGGCTAGTTCTTACTGTAATATCTAAAATGAGCGGTAGGAATTAAATGCCGATCCAAAAATGACAATCTTTCTCTCTGTCACAGTGAGGCATAAATATCCACTTAGGAACCTTTTACGTGAAAACTTCTTCTTTTTTTAATGATTGAGAACATTCAACGAAGTCTCAAATGGTACGATCTGTTCTCCTCTCCATTTCCTTCTCATTCATGTCATGGTATTTGCATTTAATTAAAAGTGCTTATTCATTAGCTCAGTTTCCTCCTCATTTCCTGAATCATCCCATATCTTTGCATCCCATGTGCGTCATTGCTCCTTATCACTAAACAGAAAAAGCAGGGGGAGTAAAAGCAGTTTGGGGAGGATGATTTTGAACTGAAAAACAACCGGAAGGTGGGGAGGGTTAAGTAACCTTTTTCTACCTGTCCTTCTTCACACCTGACTTAAACCCTGTTCAAGCTGATTTTGGCTTACATACACACACAGGAAACACCCACAGAGCTCCCTGAAATGTGTAGTTAGAGCCTTATTTGATCCACTGGCAAGACTGACTGCCTGTCCATTATTTTTTTCTGTTGTAACTTTGGGTACAATCTGAGCTTTGCAGAGCTTAATGGCAATTTGCACAATAACTGCATCTCTAGCTATCTTCAGGGCCTGAATTTGAAATGCTTGGAGAAGGCTATCAAAGGCTGCTAGTTCTGCTGTACCAGGCAGTAAGCCTGTATAAAGTAGTTGTTTGGGAACATGGGTGGGAGGGGGCTGTTGCACCATGTCCTGCTTGTGGGTCCCTGGTTGACACCTAGTTGGCCACTGTGTGAACAGAGTGCTGGACTAGATGGACCCTTGGTCTGATTCAACCTCAGGGCTCTCCTTATATTCCTATGAACGGGGATGGCTTCCAAGTGGCTCAGCATGGACGAAACCAAGTGTTCCGTTCAGCAGAGCAACATGGGAACAGGAACCTCGATTGCTTTGAGGGCTCACCTCAAGAAAAGCTCACCAGCTTCAAAGCCCAGCAGAAGAGGCTCTTAGAAATCTGTGGTATTGCACAGCCAAAGTTAAGGACAATGTTTTGATATACTTTCTGGGTTCGGAAGACCCCGGGGTGGGGTGGGGGGAGAAGCCATTGTGGCTCCTCCCCCCACTCCTGGTGTGCCCCCACGCACTGGGTATTTACATAATTACTCCTACTGCAGCATGGATTGGCATGTCATGAGAACCTGGCATGTGGGAGGCAGCGGGGCTGGCTTTGTACCCACCGTCCAACCCACAGCATGCCATCGGGATTGCAGGTTTGATATGAAGACATCCCCAAACTTGTTCTGCTGCAGTGTGGGTAATGATGTAAACATGGGCACACGTGCTGGTTTCAGGGTCAGGGGGAGAAGCCACAATGGTTTCTTTCTCTCCCTGTGATCGTCCAGACACCACCACAGCCTTTTGAAGCTTCAGACTTCACTCTCCACTTAGCACATCTCATCCGAGATGGGCAGCTACCACCAACCCCCTTGACTCAGACTGAATGACTGATTTAATTTTGTTTTATTTATTTTACAATATTTATGTACAACTTCCCATTTTTCAAAAGAAGTCCCAAAGCTGTTTACAACAAACTATAAAACAACGCATCCTTCATTATAAAAGCGGAACAGTTAGACAAGCTAATGTTTGGGAAATGTCAGGGAAAACAAGTAAGAGTGCAATCCTATGCATGTCTAAACAGATAAAAGTCCAACAGCTCCCAGCATCCCTCCAGCCAGCCTTGCTGGCTGGGGCATGCTGGGAATTGTAGGACTTTTTCTAGGTATGCATAGGATTGTACCCTAAATCATTATTAATAATAATTGAAAGCACATGATCATTGGGGTCTGATTAGGAAGTGATCCATTCTTTCAACAACAAAAATCAGAAAGAATTTAGATCATTTTCTGAGTGAATCTAGAGCCTGGGAAATCACCGCCTGTCTCTGGCCATCCCTGTCCCCAAATGCCACCCAGGTCCCCTTTCCTTTTATTTACCTGGCACTTTAGCCTTAAAGAAGACTAAAAAAAACCTCCCAAGAGCTGCCTCACCTTTCCTCCTGAGCTGCTGCTATACAGCATTCCATGACAATGTAAAGGGAAGGGGAAACCTCTCTTTTGCTCATTCCCCCACCCCGCTTCTGCTGAGCACCAGCAAGTTAAGAAGCGTCATGCTGGATCAGATCAGATCTAGTCCAGCACTCTGTTCACATCCAGCTGTCGACCAGGGACCAATGAAGCAGGACATGGTGCAACTGCACTCTCCCACCCGTGTTCCACAGCAACTGGTGCACACAGGCTTATTGCCTCGGATATTGGAGGTAGCACACAACCATCAGGGCTAGTAGCCATTGATAGCCTTCATGATAGTTCATGAATGAGGCAAGATTTCTAGTAGGGCCTTTCTAATTTGCAACTCACTCCCTTGGCTACTATGCTCTACTGGATGTGAAGCATGGGAATTTGTTCTTATAATGCCCATTGAGGTTAAAAATGTTGGTCTGCTTCCAAAGGCTAGTATTTTTATTCAGAAAAGAGATACGCAATGGACGCAAAAGAGAAAATCTGAGAAAGCACCATACCACTGGGTCCAAATGACAGGCAATAGTATTGTTTTTACATGAGCTAACACTTAACTAAAAGCAGGCTAAAGAAGCGGTAAGCTTGAGTTAACCAGACACAGTGTGGGATCAAGATTTGACCCAATCTAAAATTTGAACACCAGTATTTTAGGAAGACAAAAATTAAGCAAAAACTAAGGGGTTCAAAACAAAGACATTTGCAATACAATCACAATTAAAATGAGTTGGATCCAAGATCTGTCTTCCATGGATAGGAGAACTCCACTCATGGAAGGAGATTCCACTGCTTTTTGTAGATTCTCTCTTCTCTCCTGATGGGAACTATTTAGTAATGATGCCACCTGTTAGAAAGACAATTAGCAGAGAAAAACAAAAAGACAAAACACAATGATCATTTACCAGTCCCAGATGCATACAGGCTATCTTAGCACAATAAAAGAGACCACACACTTCTTCAGTGAAGGAAAATAAACAGTTTTATTTACAAGTATTCTTGTATATACAATGCAGGTACAGGGTAGTGTTTCAAAAGGAGTTTGCTCAGTCCACTTTGTATTCCATTACACAGGCAGGAGCAAGACAGCAAATATGTGCTCCTAACAATGGAAGAAGTCAGAGAGAGAGGCGGGTGGAGGGAAAGAAGGGGAAGAGCCAAAGGGAGAAAATCACAGTAAACCATACTGTAGGCTATAGAAATCCTAACGATAGCTAGGCCCAAAATTCCCATGAATTAACTGACTGCAACACTGCCCCTTCCTTTAACTTGGAAACAAGGTTGCAATATTCCCAGTACCTCTCTCTCTCTCTCTCTCTCTCTCACACACACACACACACACCCCACAGCACATCCCATACAAAAATTTCACCCCAACCTCAGCGTAGCGTTTTCAGGGGGCTGGAGGGTTGCCATGGAGAGGAGGGGAAGGGAAGGTCCGCTTTCACTGGTCCAGTTGCATGCACCTATATCTATATCCAATGCTATATATTTAGAAATCTTCCATGTTCCAAATCGCTGGTGAATGTTGCAGCAGTCAGCCATTCAAGAAAGGCAAGGCTGGTAAACAAGGTTTTTGAATGAGTCTAAAGCAGAGCATTAGATTTCTGAACAGGGACTTGTGACCTGGCAACAGAAAACTATTTTCCCTTCAAAGAGGCTGTCTGAATTGTATGCCAATCCATGCCATTTAGGTTGCTTAAAAAGGGAAATTGAAAGGGACCAATTCAATTCTAGGGAGGGAGGGAGGAATCCTTAAGGTAAATGCATTGCTTTTTTCTTTTCTTTTTTGCTAAAAAAATAAAATAAAATAAATAAGCTTGTTAGGTTGATGCATGACCAGCAAAGATTCCAAAGCACAAACTTGATCAGATTGTGCTTTAGCATTTGAGGGTGGAGTTTTCTCTCAATCTCTGGGATTTATCTTCATGATGTTTTTAGTGAACACCAAAACAGCAGAACCAAAGTGATTCCACTATGCTGTGTTTGCATTGCTATCGTAGGATTTTGGACCATGCCAAGAACCTTATTCTGTCAGATAGTTTCACATGTAATTAATTTGATATATTATTCAATGCTGCCATTTACTTTAATAGGATGTGGGTAGACTGCTTATATTTGTTGGCATTTGTGCAATGGAATATTATCAAAACATGTACATATCTGTACAAACAACGTATTGGCAAGCATTGAGGTGGTGACTGGGGAGAAAAGAAATGTGCCTAGGGCATGGTACCACTGGCCTCTGTGGACTGTAAATCAAAATGCTCCTCTCTCAGCCACATGCTCCCTGAGTTGTGGTCATTTAATATTTGTGCTGCATATATTCACAAGTGTCCAGGTTTGGAGGTTGGGGTTTAATATCTATAAGCAATTATTGTAATTAGTGCCACAAGTTCTATGCAATTTTATTGATAGATCAATCAACTAATGTTTTAGTTGATTAATCAGTAAAGTTCAATTCTAATCAGTGAAGTTGAGAGTAAAGTGCACCCTGTTTTATATTTATTTTTGATTACCTTGGCTCTGGCATATGTGTTCCTGTAAAAATGAATGAAACAGGAAATATCAAATATAGCCTTTTCCTTGAATGAGTGACATTCTTACAATCATAGAACATTAGAGTTGGAAGGGGCCATTCAGCCCATTGACTTGTTGATTCAAGTGTAAATGATCACATACTGCCTTCAATATTCTCAATACTGGCATCTAAAATGAAGTCTTGGTAATATTCAAATTTAGTTAAGTTTCATCGATTAATTAATATGCAGATGAATTATCAACATTTTTTAAAAACAATACTTAGCAGTTGTAGTTATGAGGCATTCATATAAATTTTTGCAAGGCATATTCTCTGCGGTTACTCTACTTCCCAGCTCTTTATCTTTATAAGCTCTTCACGCAGTACTGCTGCCCTCTATTCCTGGCACAGTGTGGTATGGATTATTTAAGTTGATCTTTAGAGAGTCAGTGAAGTGGATATTGTAGCTTTTGTGGAGATGCCTGGATGAGATTTCCATTTGGTCCTTTCCTGTTATAGTGTCCTCTGCAAAGGACACTATAATGACATTTGCCCCACACAATGGGGAATCGTAATAAGCCAAAGTTTCCAGTTGTGTGGAACAGTGCACCTACATTGTTACTACAGATCTTCCCTGTCAACATGGGGAGGTCTGAGTGGAAGGGAGCAGGGCAGAGTGTGACTCCCTCCACACTTTCAGATAAACCCTCTTTAGCAAACACCAGAAAAGAGCTCAGGTTTATTTTATTTATTGCATTTATATCCTGCCTTTTTTCCTCCAAGGAACCCAAGGTGGCATACATAATTCTCCTCTCCACATTATCTCCACAACAACAACCCTGTGACGTAGGTTGGGCTGAGAGTCTGTGACTGGCCCAAAGTCACCCAGTGGGTTTCCATGGCTGAGTGGGGACTAGAATCCAGATCTCCCGACTCCCAGACCAACACCTTAGCCACTACACCACACTGGCATATTGTTAGCTTTCAATATGCAGGAAGGTTCTTATCTGGGGGAAACACCCAGTCTTGAGATCACTCACCAGCATTTTTAACTGTTACTCAGGAGGCCTCTACCACAAAATTCTCCCTACTGTGTTCTTCCTAAGTGTCAACTAAGATTGGGCAAATCTGTTTATTTCTTCTCTATGTCACTTTTGTATGATGTTACATAAATGGATTCCTGCATTAAGCTGCCATTCAAAAAGGTTTCCCTCAAAATATGTAAGGGAGCAACCCTATGTCCCCTGGACAGTGACTGGGGGAACATAGGATTGTTTGGTTTCCTGGCTCTGAGCTTGTGGACAGGACTCTGAGTAGGGAGCCAGGAAACCACGCTCCACTCCACTCCCCTTCCCCTTCCTCCTTGTAGCTGGCATGGAGAGAACCACACCAGCTACCTCTCCACCCTCACGAAACAGAGTGCAGATATGGCAAAAAGGATGGGAAGGGGAGGAGACTGGGGACATGGGGACATGAGGTATCTTCATCATTCTCAGCCTCCTTCCCAAAGGCTCCACTAGACAGGTGAAATCTAGCTAAAATGCAAAGCAGGAGGCATGAGGTGCTTCTGGCTCAACATGGGATACATGTAAGCCTCTGGGTCTACATCCTATATGACACATGTCATAGGCGCATCCCATAGGATTGCACCCTAAATTATGCTTTCTCTCAAAATACCATTTAAATGTGGCTTTTTCTCAAAATATGTATTTAAATAATTTAAATACCTCATGAAATATATCAGTATATGTGACTTTTCAGAATTTGTTTTGTGGTGGTCACCCTCAGAATGCTATGGAATGACTTGGGCCTGGGATATTGCAAACTAATGGGCAGGCTGCCAACACAATTACTAATGGTGTCAATTGCAGTGGCAGCAGAACGGGGAAAAAGAACACCTTAGGAAAAAAGGAATTGATTGTGCTATTGCCACTGCTAATGGTGAACTCCACCCCTCAAGAAACTGTTGGATAATTTCTCATCCCCATGAAAAGAAATGGGTGAAATGTTCTCCCCCTACCCCATTTCTCTGTCCACAAATACCGTATTTCTTTGATTCTAAGACGCCATCAATTCTAAGACGCAACCCATTTTTAGAGATGTTTATTTGGGAAAAAAGGGCATCTTAGAATCGAAGAAATACTTCCCTCACCGCCCAGCCAACCTCCCCCCCCCCCCACGCTTTCTTCTAATGGTTGTGTCATTTTCTTTTTTCCCTCTGTGAGAGAAGAAACCGCCGTTTGCACGGGAAGAAGGGGGGGCGTTGAAACAAAGAGTAAACAATATTTTCGGGCGGGGAGAGAAAGGAGAAGACGCAATTAAGGAGCTAAAACGCTTAACTCTCCAGTCCCGCTCTTTACTTGTCTGTGCACCAGGGGACGACGACACGCGAGTAAGTCCCATGGAAATCGATGGGACTTACGAATAAATTTAACTTACAAAAAACCAGGCGCTTACCCTCCCAGCTCCTCCTCGCTCGCATGGCTCGAGGCTGCTGCAGGAGCTTCCTCTTTTCCTCTTACCATATTGCTTCGATTCTAAGACGCCATCGATTCTAAGATGCGCTCCATTTTTAGAGCTGTTTATTTAGGGGGGAATGTGTGTCTTAGCATCGTGTAAAATTTCAAGAGGTCATTTGCACTTATCTTTAACCCTAGTTCTTAATCCGGTGGGGATAAAAGGTACACCAAATGCATTTTACATTGCAGAATTTACACAGAAGTAGACCTAAAACATAGTCCTCCCACAATATTATTTTCCACTGTCATCTGCATAACATCTCCAAATTTCAACTTCTTACTTTAAAAAACCCACATTTGACTGTTAGAGCAGTACAACAATGGAACCAGTTACCTAAGGAGGTTGTGGGCTCTCCCACACTAGAGGCATTCAAGAGGCAGCTGGACAACCATCTGTCAGGGATGCTTTAGGGTGGATTCCTGCATTGAGCAGGGGGTTGGACTCGATGGCCTTATAGGCCCCTTCCAACTCTACTATTCTATGATTCTATGATACTAATTCCCATTTCTTTACAGGGGGGAATATCATACTTGGGGCAAAAGGTATCATCAGAATCTATTGATTTTGCCACAAAGCAATGTTTTGGGCGGTATAAAATCCCTCAGGGTTTTTTCCCCAAAGAAAACTGATCTAGGGAAGCAGGCTTAAGTACTCTGCATGTGAGTAGACAACCCAAAGAATTTCATTCGGGAAAACTTACCTCACCAGAGACAAATTGGTTATGGGGCTAGAAAAATACTCCACAAGACAAAACATGTTAGTTCTGAATAGTTATAACGTTTTACCTAAAGTTTTTCTTTGACAGTTTATATTTTTAAATAATATTTTGAGTTTAAAACATACTTCTTCTGACACCACAGACCCCATAGCTTGGGGTAGTAAAATGCCCTCACAAACATTTTAAAATAAATAAATTACAAGTTCTGCATGAAGGGTAAACTGCCAAATACTGAATTACAGCTTTAGGAGAAGAGGAAGTTTCGATCCATACATTTGCCTGAAAGGTGTGGATCAGGTAATTTCATAGGAATTCACAGAGATCCATTTCCTCCTGCATTGCTAGTCACTACACCATGTGTGTTGTTTCTTCTCTGCCATAAATGCCAAGGGTGCGAATACAGTTATTTTAAAAAATGAGAAATGAAACAGTTTGGGGTACATGGGAGGTGAAATATGATTATAACTCCTGAACTTTAAGGGTAATGAACTCTAGTAGTGCCTTTTTATCCCTACCAGTTTCATCATAAAACTTTTTCCTTCACACTCAGCCATTTGTTGAAATTAACTTCTGAACCTTTCGATATTCCATTACAGCCCACGCAGACATTTGTTGGCAGCTGAAAGATCTCAGACATATGAAAGGACTAAACCCCACAGGAGATTTTACACCTTGGTTGGAGCTGTCCCTGTTTGCCAAGCAACACATCAATTTCCTCTTCTGTGACAATATGTTTAACCTGCGTTTTTTCACAGTAGGCTTTAAAATAAGCAATTAGAAGACACAGTGTTTTCTTCAGGTTGATGTATTATGTACTAAGACACAATTGACCTTCAAGGCATGAGGAGAATCAGGGAAAACAGCAACTTTTCTTAAGCCCCTCAAGCAGTGGCAGATAAAGTAAAAGCACCAAATACTTTTAAAGTATAACTTTACTATTATGAATATGCTTGTTTGAAACAGAATGCCTCAAAGCAGGCAGTTTATGATCTATCCATACCGAATCTGAAAAATTACAATCCTTTTATGATAAGGCTTGAACATACTGATTTATGTCCAGGACTTTTCAGGCCTGCATAGTCTATGCAATTTGTATGAGTTTGAAACAATGTTTTTTTTTCCTTTGCGCTTCTCCCTGGAGCTCATTTTTATTGACATCTGGGCAACTTGTGGAAATTCACAGATAGTAATGTGAGCTTTAAAAAAATATGCCAAATTTCTTAGTAGGCAGCTTTCCAAGGAACTTCATGCCTACCTGAATGCCAAATCGTCATTCAAGCTTATTGGGAGAAGCACCTATTTCTTTGGGGAAACAGAATGTCAAATCTTCATATTTTAGCACTACAGTAAACACACTTAAGTTGGTAGAGATGGCCAGAATCCATTTACATAACCTCACAGACACTGGCTGTTTTCTCCCTGCTCTTGTTAGGGCATTAATGCAGTGTTTCTCACAGCTATAAAGAGGGCTATGGGAAGGGAATATACAGTAGCTCAAGAAGATGCTTTGCATGATGTACGGCATCCCAGTTTCAATAGCTGATCTATCCAGGTAGTAGGTGATGGAAAATATCTCTTTCTGTCTGAGATCCTGGAAAGCTTCTGGTCAAATTTGATACTACTGGGCTAAATGATCAAATTGTCTGACCTGGCATAGGGCAGCTTCCTATGTTCCTTTTCATGTTCTTGTCAATTTATTAATTATTTTTTATTTATTATTGCATTTATATCCCGCCTTTTTTTCCTCCAAGGAACCCAAGGCGGCATTCATACCGTATTTCTTCGATTCTAAGACACACTTTTTTCCCATATAAACATCTCTAAAAATGGGGTGTGTCTTAGAATCGCGGGTGCATTTATTATTTTTTAGAATAAAAGCTTTTTTAATGTTGGTGGTACTGCAATTAGTCTGCGTCTTACAATTGATGGTGTTTTAGAATTGAAGAAATACAGTAATCCTCCTCTCCATTTTATCCTCACAACAACAACCCCATGAGGTAGGTTGGGCTGAGAGTCTGTGACTGGCCCAAAGTCATCTGGTGGGTTTCCATGGCGAAGTGGGGATTAGAAACCTTTTCTCCTGACTCCCAGTCCAACAATTTAGCCACTACACCACACAATAGTGGACAGTAAGGCATATATGAGAGATAGGGAGGAAATGAAACAGAATCTCTGCTTCTCTATGATGTAGCATCCCTTCTCCAAAAACAGCTCCTTATGCCTGAGAGATATGTCGCAAACAGAAAAAAGACATTGCAGCTAGGACGAAGGTGCTCTTGTGAAAATACATCAGTGTGACAAGGCTGCAAAGTAGCATGTTGTGAAAGTCAGGACAAAAGGATCTTTGGAAACTAGTTTCTGAATATTGCTGAGATCATTTCATCAGGGAGGGGGGGCAAGGGGATAAAGAGGGGAACGATCACCACAAAATGGGATATGTGAACTGGTCCTCAGCCTTTTAAAATTAGCTTATCACGTTGAGCTGAAATGAGAGGCAGGTATGCATTTTGCAAGCCGTTACTCACCCCAAATGCTACAACTGCCTTATCTGCAATTGTGCCTGTATGGTGGTGGGGAGTCATGCATCTGTATCCTCTAAAACACATTCAATGCTCTTTTCCCCAGCGTTTCTCTCCTTGGTGCTTTACTTGGGGATTACAGCTGAGCCTCTCTCCAGCTCAAATTGGCGGCTGCTTCAGCACTTTCTTGTTGTTGTTTCAAATTTGCCTTCATCCTAGCAACAAGGGCTGTGTATCGCCTCAGATCTGAATCTTGAATCTGAGGCAAATCAGGGTGACTCGGAGGGCCTCAAAACAGATCTGAAGCGAATCAAATTCAGTCCGAATCAATCCGAAGTGCATGGGCATGGTCCAAATTGATTTAGATTGATTTCCATCAATTTGGATCTTTTTTCAAGTGCAGACAGCTTGTCCGTGCTTGAAACTTCTTCTTTTGTTGTTGTTGGAGTAGGGAGGGGGGAGGAATTTGGAGTAGGAAATTGGCTGCTAAGTGACAGCTTCATGCCCCAATCTTCCTGAAATCTCCCAATTTTCTACAGCAGCCTCCAATCATAATAGTGGACGAGGGCTTAAGAAAAATCAGATCTAAAATACATTCCAGAGCAGTGCACATAGGAATAAAACAGTAAAAAAGAAAAATTAAAAACAGCAAATTAAATTTTTCAAATTAAAACAAAGGACCAATAAAAACAGTGGCTGGTCAGTTGAGGAATGCTTCCTGGAAAAGAATTGTTTTCAGGAGGGTCTGGAAACAACATAGTATTAGTCCTTGACTAATTTCCAGGGGTAGGGAGTTCCAAAAAGAAGGGGCTACCACACTAAAGGCTCTTCTCCTGGTGGACTCCAAGCAGGCCAAAGGTCCATGTGGAACCACCAGGAGCATGCCTTCCAATGACCTCAATGACTGGGCAAGTTGGTAATGGAGATGGCACTTTCTCAGGTATCCTGGTCCCAAGTTGTTTTCGGGCTTTGTACACTAGTACCAAAACCTTAAATTTGGCCCAGTAGCCAATAGGCAGCCAGCTCAATTCCCTCAGCAAAGGAGTTACATGCTGAAAAGAGGCAGCTCCTGACAACAGCCAAGCTGCTGCATTCTGTATGAGCACCAGCTTCTGGAGCAGCCTTAAGGGCATCCCCAAATACAGCACATTTCAGCAACCCAGTCTTGAGATTACTAATGTCCGTACCACTGTGGCCAAGCTATCTCTGTCCAGAAGAGGCCTAAGCTGGTAAAAGACACTCTGAGCTACTGCGGCCACTTGGGCCTCCAGCGACAATGATGGATCTAGGAGCACCCCCGAACTGTGAACCTGATCTTTCAGAGGCAGTGCAACTCCATCAGGAACAAGGAATGAGCCTATTTCCCAGGTTCGGGAACTGCTCACCCACAGGGCTTCTGTCTTGTCAGGATTCAGCTTCAGTTTATTGGCCCTCATCCAACCTATTACTGAGTTTAGGGACTGATTTAGGACTTGCACAGCCTCTCCCGATTCAGATGTCACAGGGAGATAGAGCTGTGTGTCATCAGCATACTGACGGTATTTTGCTCCAAATCCCCTAATGACCATTCCCAGTCATTTCATATAGATGTTAAACAACATTGGGGACAAGATGGTGCCCTGCGGTACCGCATAGCTTAATTGTCTTTGGGACTTAATTGCCAAGGGACTGAGGAATGATCAACCAATGTTACTCTCTGGAATCCACTCTGCCGGTAGGACTGGAAGCACTGTAATGCTCATCCAACGTAGTCGATCAAGGAGGATACCATGGTCGATGATATCAAAAGCCAATGAGAGATCGATCAGAATTAATAGGGTTGCACTCCCTCTGTCCCTCTCTTGAAAAAGGTAATCCTTTATGGTGACCAAGGCAGATTCAGTCCCGCAGCCAGTTAGAAACCCAGATTGAAATGGGTCTAGATAATCAGTGTCTGCATTTGTTTCACCATAACCCTCTCCAATACCTTCCCTAAGAAAGGAGTATATGCAACTGGACAATAGTCTAATGCCACTGGGTCCAGAGTGAGCTTCTTTGTATTATTAAGTATTTTGTCAAGTCTTTCAGATGTGTTTCTTCTTTGCTTGGTTCCCAGATAAACATTCATGTCATTAACTGAGCACCTTTGGGAGACCTTGCATTTGCACAAACCAAAGAATAATATTACTTGGACTCCTCTGTTATTTAACAGTCTGCAATTGGCTGGTATTTATAGAAATCTGTAATAAATCTTCTCTTGGGACAAAAGTCTTTGTTGAAATTGGGCAGCAGGACTAGTTATTGACATACCTATTACAGAATGGAACTCCTGCTGTGTCTCATTACCTCTGATGTTACACTGTGCTTATCTAAGGGGAATGCAATATAATCTGTTTCACAGGATGGATTTCACATCATATCAGTTGTTTATAATGAAGCTCAGACCAGATGCATTGTGCTGGCGTCATGGTGACTACGAAGGATTTGGGTTATCTGATGGAGCATAATCCAGACATATACACTTTTTTGATCTGACGTTTTCAGCTATACTGTATTTTACACTTCTCAGACTTGCATTCAGCCAAATTCCTAAGGAAGCAATTGCTTTGCTTTCTTGGAGATATGCATAATCTTTGTTCAGGTCTGTTTTATGCATTCCCTATATGTGTAAAATGAGGAACAGAGAAATCTGCAATCAGCAGCCAACGAAATAAACCTGTTCCCGGTGTCTTTACAATCAGAAACACAGTCAGTTTCTGAGCAAGTTGATATAATCATACCATTCACTATCTACTAGAGTGGCTTCCTAGTGGTGCTCTCCATGCAGCAAGAGAAAACTTCAAGGGAGAAGTCAGAAATGCAGAAGGATTCTTGGTGTCTGATATCCAGCTTTGGAACTCCCTTCCTCCAAAGACTGAGAAAATCAAGGCTTGTCCTGAGAATGTTCCAGAAGTGCTGCAAGGCATTACTCTCTGGAAGGCATTTTGAGAAAGAGGGTTTTTCCTTTTCTTTTCTTAGTAGTACTTGTTAAGAGAGTTGGGTTAACCTTGGCCTCCACCTTGATTCAGAATGAGCTCAGTCTTTATCTTGGAAAGAAACCTGGCACATCCCAAATGCTTCGGTGCTATCCCCAGTCTTTCAGCAGATGGTTTCCCTCCCTCTCCATTTCCCAAAGTTAATTTGTTAGCGGTAAGGAGAGAAACCACCTCACTTTTGAGTGACACCCCCCCTTGCATACACACATATACATACTTCAGATTTTCCCTGACTTAGCCTGGAAGCTTTATTTATGATCTGATCTGAAATTCAAAGCAGATTTCATTAGAAGGCTCATTATTTCTGAAAAGGAGTGGGGAAGGAAGATAATTTCTGACCATTCTATTCCAAAAGGTTATCTTAATACCTAACAGCCCAATTCAATCCTCTAGGCAGATCCCATTTGAGTAGGATAGGATCAGATGAAAGCACACATGTCCTGCTTGTGGGTTCCTGGCCAACAGCTGGCTGGCCACCATGTAAACACAGTGCTGGACTAGATGGTCTGATCCAGCATGGCTCTTATGGCTTTAAGCATACTTATTCCAGCTAAGACATAGGACTTCTATATGTTCTACACACTGAAGAGCAAGGAGCCTCTGCAGTGTCAGCCCTATGCAACAGCTTACACAGCATACAAATGAGCAGAGAAGGGGTGTAGCTGAAGAAGGATGACGGAGTGGCAACAGTAGTTGGTATCCCATTGACTATGCCAGGATTAGGGCCACCTCTTTGCAATGCTTTACACAGAAAGCAAGAGGCTTGGCCTGATAAGACAAAGTGTACATATATCCCCAATGAGCTGTGGAGGGTATCACAGACTGGTACTCCTATTATATTCTTAAAAGTTGTTCCCAGTGCAGTAGGTTGCAGCACAAAGCAACTTTCTGCCAAAGCACAAACCTTCTCAGACAATAAAAATGACATATGTTAAATGAAAGAACAAGAAGTAGAGTGATGTATGTAGACTATTATATGAATAGGCAGATCCTAGTTCCCTCATCTGATCCTGAATGCATAGCAGCACCCAGAGGTGTCAGACTCAATGGAAAGTGCACCATACCTTTCTTGGGTCCCTGAATTCTGCCAGAAGAATCTGTCTTAGCGTACAGGCCCTGAGGTCCTATTGAGGCAGTCCCCAAGAAATCCCTCTTGACCCCCATCTAGGGAATTTTGTGGGAGAGGAGCACTGTCAATGATGCTTGGAAACTACTCTGGCCCTGAAGTACATCAATTTCAGATTGGGTCCAAGTTCTGGAACGGACAGGATGGAAGAGTGGACTCCAAAAATCCAGTTTTCACTCCACCACCATACCTAGGCCAGAATATTGCTCTTACATTAGCTGTATTCTAGTCTGTCTCAAAAGGTTATATCAGCAAGAAAATGCTTAATTGGGATTTCTAACCGTCAGAAAAAGTCCAGTTTATTAGATCCGCATTTGCTGTTTTCAAAGATAAAAATACACTTTGATTGTAAGGCAACTGTTTTATTGAGCATAATACAGCTGTATGGAGAAAGTCCTACAGACAAGCAACTTCTCAACTGGCAGTGTGAAAAGTGGGTATATTTATACATAGTAGCATCTTAACCAATTAGCAGTTAGCAAAGTTCTAAAACAAAACAAAGTCAGATCAAAGAAAACTTATTCATTATACCTCATCAACAGATGGCCCATAACTCTTCTGGCAATATCAGATTGACCTAGATGGTCAGTCCTTCTTATCAAGCTAGCTTATTTGTCTTCTCCTATATCAAGAGGTCTTGACAGTTAGAAATTCCAATTAAGCATTTCCTTGCTGATATAACAGTTTTAGCATTACAACACATTCAGGCACATACATTATTCCAATCCCATCATGCAGCTCTTGCAAGAACCAAACTACATACAGAGGCCTACATTCAGACCAGGTATATCAAGGCTTTTTAAGATGCTTTTTTTTAATGGTGTGCTGCTTTTAGTGATGCACTGGTTTAAAACGTTTGAATTAGTTGTATGTATTTTACGTTGTTTTTATTTGTGTTGTACCCCACCTCAATCCAGAGGGAAAGTCGGGTAACAAACAAACAAACAAGTAAATAAATAAATAAATAAATTTTATTATTGTTGTTGTTGTTGTTTTATCACTGTTTATTAAAATTTACTGCATCACAACTGATTTTCAAGTTGGTATAACCCATATATCTTTATTCAAAACCTGATTATATGGATAGAAGCCATATGCCCATCCAATCTGATGGCGGAGGGAGCAAACATCAAGCAGCTCAAGGGTGGACATTTCATGGGTGGATACCCCCCTCTTCTTTAAAAAATGGTGGTGACTAAATCTGACTACTGCTCAAAGTGACTCCAAAGTTGGTGAAGTAAACAGCTTTTGCCAGTGGTTTGATAGGTATAGATATAGATTTAGATATAGATATATCAATGTGATCCACTGATCCTTGCTTGGGGCTCGGTTTTCCTCCCAGGTCTTAATCTGCAGACTCCTTACCTTAATCTCTCATGGGTTCTATTTCTTGGTCACAATGGCATGTGATAAATAGAGAGAACTTAGAAACAGGATAGATAGATAGATAGATAGATAGATAGATAGATAGATAGATAGATAGATGATTTTGGTTGTCTTCATGTTATTGTCACATTTGAGGATGTTCTATACTCTAAGACATAATCAGTCATGTAACTAAGCAATACTCCATTGTCTCAACTTTTTATGCTGATGGAATTAATGGGATTTGATGTCTGATAATTTAACTGGAATACATGGCTTTGCTGCTAGGCATTTTATTTACATCCTTATTATAGTCTCTTCTGCATTAACATGACTCACATCTATGTCATTCCTTCACACCATTGTCTAGCAGCAAAAATTAATTTATGATACCCTGTTCCATTCTGCAACCAAGAAATGATTCCAACATGTTTTATATAAGAATATGCATGAAATACATTTTTGGCTTTGCAGATGAAATAAAGATATGCATAATATGGTCTTAAATCAGTGATCAACTGCAAGGAATGTATGGCTTCCAGCAGCCCCTAGGCTGCAAAGATTATGAGATGTTGCAAAAGAAAAGAAAATCATCTGTTGTATAATAGCTTATGAAAGTGGATGTCAGTTTAACAATTTCCAGAGGGGTTGCCAGGTTAATCTGTTGCAACAAAAGCAACAGAGGCTTCTGGCACCTTCAAGACTAAGAAAGTTATGATGGCATAAGCTTTCCTGGATTAGATCCCACTTTGTCGCATGAATTCAAAGACATTAAATCTCATTACTTCCATCAGATACATCTGGCAAAGTGGACTGTAGTCCAGGAAAACATGTGCCATAACATATTTCTTAGTCTTCAAGGTGCCCCAAGATTCTTTGTTCCATTTTGATGTTATTTCGCTGGTTTAAGGGTCCAAAAAGAATCTTACTAGAAAAAAAGCTTCTTCTTCAGAATAATTCAGAACCACTGTTGATGTTTTTAGGAATTATATGTTAAACACTTTCTGCATTAAAATAATGGCACTTCTCAGTACTCTAATTAGAAGAAGAAGAAGAAGAAGAAGAAGAAGAAGAAGAAGAAGAAGAAGAAGAAGAAGAAGAAGAATTTCTTAGATCAAATAGATCACACATGTCAATTATATAAATATATGTGGTGGACTACAACTCCTAGAACTCCCTAGCCAGTTATGATGGATTATGGCTAATGTACAGAGTCAGTCCTAGTATTAGGCAGAGTGACATTGGTGACAACTGCGGATCCAGATTTCGGAGCGGAGCGGGGGACGGGCGGATTGGCCCGAAAAGGATTGGGCCAGATCCGGATTTTCCAGATCGGGCCACGAAACAGATCGGGGGGTCCGTGCACAGCCCTATTGAAAATGACGGCACCCAGGCATGGAAAGGATTGAGCTGAGCGAAGCTAGATGTTTGGTTGTACCGGAGGCCCAAGGGTTGACTCCAAGACTGGGAAAGCACATGGTCATTGCATGTTCCCAAACCATATCTTGTAATCCTATCCTTAAAAGTGTCTGCTGTATGCAGTTCCCCAATAAAGTAATATTTATCTGACAAACTCACAATTAATACATGGGCCTAAAAACAACTGGTTCGGGAATCTTTCAGAGCAGATTTGAGGCCTGCATGTGGGGAGGAGAGGACATGGAAGTCCCATTGCATGAGTGAAATTCCCATCCTGTTGCACAAGTGGACTTCTGCTCATGGGAGGGTTGGATATAAACCAAATACATAATAAAGTGGTACCAGATTCTATTTGCCATAAGCAGGCAACAGGATGGCCAAATAGTGGCCATGGTTACACCTCTTTATTGGCAGTATAGCTGTGCTCACTATCACTTGGATAGCCAAGTACACAATACACATTTCTCTCATCATGTGTGAAGGATGCACTTGTGTATAATTCAGAATAAGCAACCAGAGGATCTCTGCCTTCTGACTATTTTAATGTGACCACCTATGAATGTACTGAATCGTGAGATATAGGCCGTTGCTAGATGAGGACTTAGCTCAGTGTGAGGACCGGGCTCCCTGCTGTGCATCCAGATGACGCACAGGGGATTCCGGGGTCAGGCCGGGCTAAGTCCTCCCTTGACCCGGGATAACCGGATCCGCTTATGGCCCAGCTTTTCCGCAGCCCCGGGCTGAGGCTGGGGCTGCGGAAGGTCTAGCGACTTCTGTGGCTTTTCCCGGCTGCTCGCTTACTCGCGAGTAGCCGAGAGAAGCTGCGCACTGGGCACAGCATTCCATAGGAGTGCTGTGCCCATCGGGCCCAAGGGGGGATCACGGGGGGGGTAGATGGGGGCCAGGGGAAAGAACGGACCCGGCAGGAGAGATGGGGGGGAAGAGTGGAGCCAGGGTGAGGAGATCATGGAACGGGAGTCACGGAGGGGGCATCGGACATGGCAGGCAGGTGATCAGGTGGGCATGTCGAGTGGGCTGGTGAGCAGGCGGGGGGGCAACAGACATGGCGGACGGGGGGGAGAAGAACGGGGCCAGGGCATGGCGAGCGGGGGCAGGCATGGCGAGCGGGGGCGGGCATGGCGAGCAGGGACGGGGATGGTGGACAGGGGAAAGAAGAACGGGGACAGGCTTGGCGAGCGGGGGCGGGCATGGTGAGCGGGGACAGGCTTGGCGAGTGGGGACAGGCATGGTGGACGGGGAAGAAGAACGGGGACAGGCATGGCAAGCGGGGGGAGGACGGGCGAGCGGGGACACGCATGGTGAGTGGGGGGAAGAGGAACAGGGATGGGCATGGCGAGCAGGAGGAGGACGGGTGAGCGAGTGGGCAGGGGGGATCAGACATTGTGGGGGGGAAATCAGGGGCAGGGGGAGCAGGGAACCCTTTATTTTTTTTAAAAAACTACTTACTTTTCCATTGGTGCGCTCCTGCGCACATGGCCCTTTAAGATAAAAAAACCTGGAGGACGCAACGGGGCTTTCCCTTACCCCGTCGCATGTTACGTCTAGCTAGGGGCGACGGCGCGCGCTAGCTGCAGGGCGGCCTTGCCCCGACTCCCCACCGGATTATCAGGTAGGTCTAGCAAGGCCCATAGATGCCTTTTTGGCATTCGTCCTCTCTCCCCACCCACCACCCCGCTGCCCCCTTGTTACTTAAATTTGATATAAGTGATGTGGCAGTGGTTTGGAAAGGAGGCCCTTTTTCTCTACCCAGATTAGGAAATTGACATCTGGCTAGTTTTTCTATGTGCTGATGACATCTTGCTATTATTCCAACTGAGACAGGTCTGGAAAAAGTGATTGCAATTCAGTGGTTCCTGTTGCAACAAGCTTTTGACAAGCAATTACAGGAAAATAAGATATTTAGATTTTGGCCCCTACACTTTAAAAACATCTGGAGATTGGAGAGTCACAAAATAGAGCAAGTCAGTTGCCTTTTCCCTTGGATAGACTATTTTCTTAGTCTCATGCCTCAGCTCATCACACTGTTATTAGCAGACTGTTATTAGCAGAACATAGGAAGAGCCAGGCTGGATCAGGGAGATGTTAAAGAAATTTAGGCAGAATTGCCAGCAGTTCTTTTGGGAACTTCAGCTGCACTAGAAAAGCAAGATCAGTTGGTCAGATTATGTCACTGGAGATGTGGCATCACTACAATTGATTTACGCTCAAAATTATGCATGGAAAAAGAATATAGTAATCCTCAAGCCTTTCTGTGGCTAAAGTAAAGCATAATGAGATCTTACAATTGGGTTAAAAGAGGAAGAGCTCTAGTCCACATAGTGAAGAATTCATCAATTAAGAAACTATGAGCATTGCAATACAGAATGTGCTTGCATCCATTACAGCCTCTGGAATTTCACCCCCTTTGTATTTATTCAATGGGGTCTTTTGTATTGAGCACTAACCCTTCTTCAAAGTTAAGAGTTGCCTTCATTAGTCTCAAAATGAAGGCACAATATGCTAATTACTGTCTGAGCTGGTTTGATGGGATCATCAGAACTAAATAGCTTTATTCATCTCAAAAGCAGGTTGACAATCCAGTTCATTATACATTCTACCCTTCTTTTTAAAGGATCATTCTTCCTTTCAGGGACAGTTCATTTACCTATTTGCCATATAGTGAGAAATTGATTTTTCTATTAGGTAATAGATGTACAATGATTCTCCACTCCATTGCTACTTTTGC
This sequence comes from Elgaria multicarinata webbii, assembly GCF_023053635.1. NCBI lineage: Eukaryota > Metazoa > Chordata > Lepidosauria > Squamata > Anguidae > Elgaria > Elgaria multicarinata. Next base: position 81,704,478 of record NC_086177.1, on the reverse strand, counting down.
TTACCTCGCTAATTCCACTTGTTCCTTATGGAAGAAATATTGGGTCCAGTTTAGGGCCAGTAGTTTCCCCTTTTTTTTAGTAATGTTAGCAGTTTTATCTATGCTTGCTGTATTGATTTTATGTTAAAGTTAATAGGGAAAGCGGAATAAACAACGACTGACTTATTGAGCAAAAAGAATACACACTGGATTTTGCAAGCATGTGCCCTTCAGACTTGAGGAGAAGCAGATTTATTTTGTACTTGAGTATCCATACTCAATTACAAATTGCAGTGCGAAAAACATTTCTTAGAATCATACCACTGGAAGAGATGAAATTTAATCTAGCTTCCTGGCATAAAGTTGGACTTTCCAATTCTAAATACTTCCCATAGAGTGACCATATCACCACACTGCAGTGGAGAGATGAAGCAACCAAATATGCACTATGATGGTAGCACTGTCAAGGCAAGGAAAATGAACCAATCCAGATGGCCCAAGGAAGTTGGTTGTGCCATACACTATAAGAGGAAAAACAGAGTAGCCCATTGAAGGTCATGCAAGTTCCCTTCTGTTCTCAGCAGTGGAAAATTTCTATGCCTAGAAGATTTCTAAGACATGGAGTGGAAGCTGCTGGGGAGTATTTCAGTCCTGCTTAAGAACATAAGTGTGCGGCCGTTGTAAAGAAGGCAAATTCCATGTTAGGCATTATAAGAAAAGGAATTGAGAATAAAACGGCCAGTATCATAGTGCCCTTATACAAATTTATGGTGCAACCACACTTAGAATACTATGTACAGTTCTAGTCACCACACCTAAAAAAGGATATTATAGAGCTGGAAAAAGTGCAGAAAAGCACAACTAAAACGATTAAGGGGCTGGAGCATCTCCCCTATGAGGGAAGGTTACATCAGCTGGGATTATTTAGCTTGGAGAAGAGGAGGCTGAGGGGAGACATGGTAGAGGTGTACAGAATTATGCATGGTATGGAGAATATGGTTAGGGAGACATTTTCTCCTTCTCAAAATACTAGAACCTGGGGTCACCCTAAGAAGGTGATTGGTGGGAGATTCAGGACAAATAAAAGGAAGTACTTCTTCACACAGTGCATAGTTAAATTATGGAACTCACTACCACAAAATATAGTGATTGCCACCAAATTGGATGGCTTTAAAAGGGGGTCGGATAAATTCCTGGAGGCAAAGGCTATCAATGGCTACTAGCCCTGATGGTTGTGTGCCATCTCCAGTATTCAAGGCAGGAAGCCTGTGTGCACCAGTTGCTGGGGAACATGGGCGGGATGGTGCTGTTGCACCATGTCCTGCTTGTTCATCCCTGGCCGATGGCTGGTTGGCCACTGTGTGATCAGAGTGCTGGACTAGGTGGACCCTTGGACCCTTGGTCTGATCCAGCATCAGTGCACTTCTTATGTTCTTATGAGCCCTGCTGGATCAGACCAGAATCCATCTAGTCCAGCACTCTGTTCACACAGTGGCCAGCCTGCTGTCGACCAGGAACCCAAGACACAAGTGCAACAGCAGCCTCCCACCCATTTTCTCCAGCAACTGCCTCTGATACTGCTTACTTTTGAATGTTGCCCTGCTTCCTTCTGAGTAGACATTCTGAGGCTTGGTATTTTGAATACTATTTGAAAGTGCTGCTGAGTGGCTCAGTGTATATTGCCCCCTCTCTGCCACCAGGAGCCAGTTATATGAAATAAAATACCTTCCTTTGATCACCTCACTGATTACCTGACTTATGAGAAGATGTTTTGATGTTTTTGTGTTTTTACCTATATTGCTTTTTAATTAAAGAGACCCTTCCCAAGGTGTACCAACATGCTTCTATATTTAAGGGCTTAGCTCCATTCCCCCCCACCCCCGTTTTTACTATTCTCTTTAAAAGAAAAAAACCCTGCTTAATGCTATATACTTTTAGCCCCTCAAGTTTCCCATAACTTCTTAAAAACAAAAACAAATCAGTGTATTATTCTAAATGTATTGTGTTAAGGGTTCCTATTATTTTTGTTAAGCTGTAATAAAAACATTTAGTAGTGTACAATTCAGAAACCAAGAGCAGTTGCACAAAAGACAAGACAAAGATAACAACAAGAAATGAATAACAGTAGCATACTGGGCTATTGAAAACAGCGAATAGGTGAAGGAAGTAATTTGAAAACATTTCAGGGACAACAGAAGAGGAAAAATAAAGAAGGGACACACTGTTGTTTTTCAATGAATCTCCATGTTGTTTCACACTGGTTTTCTATACGTCGCAACACATGAATGTTCTTGATGCTTTCTCTCAACCTTATTGAAATTAATCTGTTCGTGGACCCATTTTCCAACACCGGAGCTAATTCCATTGTAGAACAATACATCGTTCAGTATCGTGTCCTGATAATAGGGAGAGGAGTATTAAATATTAAAATCTAGCTATAGCGCTCTTTCCCCCCCAAAAAAAAAATCTTGTAAAAATTCAGAATGCAGACCATTCGGATTTAGATCCCAGAGGTTCTATTCACTTGCGTATGCAAGAAACTAGAAGCTCACTTTCTATGTTTATTGATTTTAGCTGCAATCCTATGCATGTTTAGACAGGGAGGGGGAAAGCCCTATGATTCCCAGCTCAGTCTGCTTCATGTCAGGGCCGGCCCTGATCTGCTCTTTCCCCCATGCATGTTAACATCTACTCAAAATGCTGGGGAGTGGGGAGAGGCGGATCACCTGGAGACATGGACTACGGTGTCACTCAGTATGCTGATGGCACACAACTATATTTATATCTTTTCTTTTTCACAAGTCTCAGTGAGGCAGTGAAATCTCCTGAATCACTGTCTGGAATCAGTAATGGGATGGATGAGAGCAAATAAACTGAAGCTCAATCCATATAAGACAGAGGTCAGGGCTGTAGGTGGCATCTCAAATTGAGGGCCATGGAAATAGCCTACTATAGATGGGGTTGTACTCCCCATTGGAAAGGGATATTAATAGACTGGAGTTTGCTATAGGAGTGTTAAGTGGCAGATGTGGCTGCTTAGTGCATTCAGTGTTCCCTCTCCTCAATGATCAGGACATATAATACTGGTCTTCAATCCCGGCACCAGTACATAGCATAATCGGAAAGATGTTGGGGCTCTGGTGGGGCCCACCATTGCTGACACCAGGCCAGATCAAACCCTCCCCCTTTTGATTTGCCAGACATTTTTCATTTGCCTGGCCTATATGTATGGCATGGCATTCTGGGGCAATTTAAAATGGTGGTAGGCAGATCCAGCTTCACAGGCCTTCTGGTTCTGTCTGTGCCATTTGTTGGGCCACTTACCCAACCACTGAACTTGCCATTACCATTTGGATTTGCTCAGAATGCAATTCATTCTGAGGTGGGGGAGATGTTATCTAGTTGTTATTTTAGGGAGTTATTTGTGTTAGGGTAACAGAAAACAATGGAGATATTTAGAAAATTTCATTTCACTAGTGTACTCCCATCTCTAATAGGGGTAAATGTGTCTAGAATACTTTGCTGGGTTTTTTTAAAATGCTTAATTTTATAATAACATCTGAATATATGCATGTTTCTGACTTGGTAAGGTCCTGAGTTATTGGCCCACTCATTGTTCTAGTCAACGTTTGGAATGCCAATTTAAGCTGGATCAACTGCGCTAGCAGGAGTAGATTTTTCCACTCCCTCTTTTGCATGCCAATCCCTCCAGCCCCCTAAACATATTATTCTGAGAGCCACGTGAATGGGATGAGGTGGCCACGCCTACCCCACCCTCCAGGAGACTCACGGCAGGCTGCAGCCCAACTGAGCAGCCCCTCCTGCAAGGCAGTTTACACCTCAGGGCAGGAGGAGAACGAGGGAAGCAGTTGGAGGTGACTGCGCCCACTGCGCCCTCCAGGAGACTCAAGGCAGGCTGCAGCCCAACCGAGCAGCCACCCCCTGCAAGGCAGTTTATACCATGGGGCAGGAGGAGAGCTAGGGAAGCAGCTCGATGCACCACATCTCTGAGAACCTCAAGGCGGCCTGCAGCCCAGCTGGGATAATGTGTCAGGGAGCAGCAATATGTGATGTGCAGAGCAGAGAGAGATATGGTAACAGGGCGACGTGCCATTATAGGGGAAGGAGAGATAGATATTTAACACCCATCTTTCCTTCCAGTCACCACAGAACCTCTCCTTGCTCTTATGCAATGCCAGGTCAGTTAAAAATAAACCAAATATCATCTATGATCTCCTTTTAGATGAGGAGGCTGACCTGGCATGCTTCACAGAGACCTGGCTGGGAGATGACAGTGGCCCAGGCCCTCCCAGCTGGGTACTGTGTTAGTGAGCAGGTGAGGGAAAGTGGGCGGAGGGGGGGTGGAGTAGCTGTGGTCTACAGGGATAATCTTAACCTGACCAGACTTCCAGTCCAGGAACAGAATCACATCGAGTGTGTGTACCTGAGTCTAAAGAACAGGGATAGACTAGGGATTCTGTTAGTGTACCGGCCATCTCGCTGCCTAACAGACTCCCTGGCCGAGCTCACGGAACTGGTCTCGGAGCTGGTGTTGGAGTCGCCCAGGCTTTTGGTATTGGGCAACTTCAACACACCATTTAAGACCAGTTTGTCAGGTGCAGCTTGGGAGTTCATGGCATCCATGACAAACATGGGCCTATCCCAATTGGTCTCTGGACCCACACATTCAGCAGGTCACACCCTCGATGCTGTTTTCAGTTCCGAACAGACAGATCTCTGGGCAGAGGTGATAAATACCTCTGCATTGTCATGGACAGATCATTTTCTGGTCAGGGTTAGTATCGTGGCTACTATCCACCCCTGCAAGGGTGGCGGACCTATTAGGATGGTCCGCCCTTGAAGGTTGATGGATCCTCTTGGATTCCAGAAAGCCTTAGAGGGTTCTATGGCTGGTATCATCAACAATCCTGTTGAAGCCCTGGTTAACAGATGGAATCAAGACCTAACTAGGGCTATTGACACAATCGCCCCCAAACATCCTCTCCGGCCTGTTTCTAACCAGACACCCTGGTATACAAAAGAACTCAGGGAGCTGAAGTGGGAAAGACGACGACTAGAGCGCCAATGGCGGAAAACTTGACTTATATCCGACAAGACACGACATAGAGAACATCTTCGTTCCTATGGGGTGGCAATACGTGCAGCAAAGAAAGCTTTCTTCTCTGCCTGCACTGAGTCTGTGAATTCGTGTCCAGCTAAATTGTTCAGGGTGGTGAGGGGTCTAACGCAGACACCTTCCCCCCTGAACCCAACTTTAGAGCCTTCGGTAGTTTGCTGTGATGCCTTTAATGATCATTTCACAGATAAAATCTCTCGGATAAGAGCCGACTTAGATGCACTCATTATAGCAGAAGCTGACAATGGAGTGTCCAGCAACTCCACAAGTAGGATTACACTGGATCAGTTTCAGTTGGTGAGTACTGAGGATGTGGACAAGCTGCTTGGAAGAGTGAGGAAGATGACTTGCCCTCTTGATCCCTGTCCTTCTTGGTTGGTTGCCCAGGGAGGAGATGCAGTTAAATCACAACTACAATGTATTATTAATGTATCTCTCAGGGAGGGGAGTTTTCCATCATGTTTAAAAGAAGCGGTGGTACGGCCACTTCTAAAAAAGCCCTCCCTGGACCCTCTGGATCTTTACAACTATCGACCAGTATCAAATCTTCCATTTCTGGGCAAGGTGATCGAGAGGGCGGTTGCTCACCAACTCCAAGCAGTTATGGATGACACAGATTTTCTAGACCCATTTCAAACCGGCTTTAGAGCAGGATATGGAGTTGAGACCGCTATAGTCGCTTTAGCGGATGATCTACGCCTGAGTATTGACAGGGGGAGTGCGTCCCTGGTGGTACTCTTATTCTTCTCAGCGGCTTTCAATACCATTGACCATGGTATCCTTCTGGATTGCCTGAAGGGATTGGGAATCGGGGGCACTGTCCTTTGGTGGTTCCGGTCCTACCTCTCGGACAGGTTCCAGATGGTGATGCTTGGGGATAGCTGCTCCTCAAAAAAGGAGCTGCTGTGTGGTGTATCGCAAGGTGCCATCCTTTCCCCAATGCTATTTAATATTTACATGAAACTGCTGGGAGAGATCATCCGGAGACATGGGGCGGGGTGCTATCAGTATACTGATGACACCCAAATATGTTTCTCTATGCCTTCGACAACAATGTCAGCTAAGGATAGTGTGTCTCCTCTGAATGAATGCTTGGAGGTGGTAATGGGCTGGATGAGGAAAAACAAATTGAGGCTGAATCCAGACAAGACGGGGGTGCTCGCTGTCAAACGCTGCAACCTGGGTTTGGAGGTGTGTCAACCGGTTCTGGATGGAGTTACACTCCCCCTGAAAGACTGTGTTTGCAGCTTGGGGGTGCTTCTGGATCAGTTGCTCCAAATGACAGCCCAGATAGATGCAACTGATACACCAGCTGCGCCCCTTCCTAGAGTTGGAAGACCTAAAGACGGTAGTGCACGCACTGGTAACTTCGAGGCTTGACTTCTGCAATGTGCTCTACATGGGGCTACCTCTGTGCCTAGTCTGGAAACTTCAATTAGTCCAAAATATGGCAGCCAGGCTGGTCACTGGTACACCTAGGGGTGACCACATTACACCAGTTTTAAAATCTCTTCACTGGGCAAAGTACAAAGTGTTGGTTATTACCTTTAAAGCCCTACATGGTTTGGGTCCAGGCTACCTGTGGGATCGCTGTCTCTCGTACAATCCGCCCCACACACTCAGGTCCTCTGGGAAGAATCCACTTCAGCTAACAAAAACTAGATTAACAACTGTTACCCAGAGGACCTTTTCTTCCGCTGCTCCTAGACTGTGGAACGGCCTGCCGGAGGAGATTTGTCAACTTGACAGTCTTTTAGAATTTAAAAAAGCAATAAAGACTGATCTATTCTGGCAGGCCTATCCCGTGAAATTTTAAAATGTTTTCAGGATGTTTGAAAGATGTTTTAATCATGTATGGTACGTTTTAATCAGTTTTAATGTGTATTTTATATCATGTTTTTATACTGTTTGTTTTATACTTTGAATTGTTTTAGTTTTTGTGAACTGCCCAGGGAGCTTCGGCTATTGGGCGGTATAAAAATGCAATTAATACTACTACTAATAATAATAATGAACTGTAATGAAGGGGTGAAAGGGATTCCCAAATCTCAGGCAGGGGGACCTTCAGTGACCAGAGTCCTTCCTCTTACAGAAGGTTCTTTCCTCTTGCAGAAGGTTTCTTCTTTTTGCAGAAGGTCCCTTCCTGTTGAGGAAGGCAGATCCTGGATCCAGCCCCTTGTTTTGTGCTTATAGCACATTGTATCAGTCTGGAATATAGTAGACTGTTAGTAATGGCCTCAATCTATGCAACAAGAAGGTAGGCCATTGGTGGAAACCTACCTTCGTCATGTATTATAACTCCCCCCCTGAATTCCACACGTACATCCACCACCTCTGGACACTCACCCCCGCTCTTGCCTGCCACAGTGCCCCCACAGTCCTGCTGGGTGGGCGGGGGGGGCACTGAAGGCAGGCCATTGAGTAGAAGGACTCCAAAGAAGCTAGTGGTTCCTAAAACAACTGACAATGAGCCAAAATGCCTGTTTCCAGAAAAGGGCAAATCAGTGGAACTCACAGAAGATCCATTACAGAAATGAGCATTTAGAGGATGTTTTAGGAAGTGCAACTTTTCTGTTACCCTGGTGGTTGGTCCCACAGGCACAACAGAATGCGTAGAGGCACGTTGGCAGTACTTGAGTCTTAATCCCAGTGTGCTTTTTAAAATGATGTGTTTATTCTAAAAAAAAAGTCTGTCGGGTACTACAAATAAAAATATTTTCATATGTTCTGAATAGCATTAAAGATAATTTGATTTTGCCAGCTTAAAAACAAAAAAAAAACAAAAAAAAACAAAGGTTCTATAATACAAATGGAATGGATAAATAGATTCTCTGGTAATGTGCTACATCATTTGAGACTTATGGAAATTAGCAATCATCTTGCAACTTGCATTTCCAAGTTTTCTTATATTTTTAAATACTATTATTATTATTTATTATTATTATTATTATTATTATTGTTGTTGTTATTATTATTAATTGTACAAAGATAACTCAATTTTAGGAGAAATCTGTTTCATATTGTTGAACTTCCATGAGCTTATGAATGTACCACCTTCCCTTGTTGTATAAGGGGTCAGAAAATGACCCATGAATTCAAGATCTCTCCTACAGCCAACTAGCAGAAATATAGCCACGTAAGAATTACAGGGATCTCTAGGAAAGCCTGTAGTTTCCACATGGGGTTCTCTAGAGCTGGAAAAACTAAACAAACCTAAAGTAGAATTCATTGGATCTGGAAACAGTGCAGAAAGGGCCACCAAACTGCTCAAGGAGTTGTAATAATGCCCCTATGAAGAAAGGTTACAACATTTGGAACTTTTTAGCTTTAAAAATGGTCAGTAAATAGGGATAGCATAGAGGTATATAACATGATGCATGTTGTGGAAAGAGTGGATTGGGAGAAAAACATGTGAAGAAAGGTGAAACACAAATGTTTCAAATAAATAAATCTTCTCCCCGTGCAGGCCATGGACATTTATCCCACTTTTCCATGACACCTTTCAGCAATCAAAGAAAATAAGGTGTTAATGTGACATTTGTGGATTATATTCATCTTTTATGGGGAGTTTCAAAGACAAATGCCACATGCAAGAAGTGGTTGCTGTAAACTAAACAAAATATATTTGCATTTGATGAATAAATTAAAGACAGATCTGGAATTATTTTAGACTTTGAAACACACACACACACACATACATACATACATATATTCTTATCATTTACTGAAAGCTTAATGAAAGCTTCCCCTACTTAATTGGCTATTTGCACATTTGGCTGCCTCTCACACACCCAACAGTATTACTCTGAATATTCTCCTACCCAAGGCCTTTCACAATGGGTTCTTCCAGTTAAGGGTTTTATTGTGACATCACCCTGCCCTCATTCATGGAATTTCACAGGGGATCCAGATGATGACTTCAGCCATTCTTAACCCTCCCATGTTTCCCCACCATTTCTTCCATCTGCTTTCTCACCATGGAAAGAAAAGCAGAGGAGCTCACAATACCTTCTGCTTTTTAGCACTAGCTGCCGCCCCCGCTCCATTCCGGAAGCACACAGTGGTCCCCATTATCTTATTACCTTCTTGCGTTTCCATTCTTTTTTAATTTCCTTTTTTATATATTCAAGCTTGAGCTCATCCTACAAAGGAAGAGAACAATGGCAAATAGTTAAATCCAATGTTTTTTCAATTATTTAGCCTTTGGTGGCCTAACTTCAAGAACTACCTAATTTTATAATCCCTCCAAGACTTCATGATTTAATTTATATGCTTTTACATAAAATACCTCATTTCAAAACAACATGTCATGGAACATTATCACTGCAGGACATATTAGAGTTGAATAACTGTTCTCTAATAAGAAGAATAATGTTCCCCTCATAAGAAGGTTACTATCAAAACACAGACATATGTTTTACTCAGAACCACCCAGCTTTTTTGAACAACTGTCTCTTTCACATTTGTAGAAGGCAAAGACTGTACTGAGGTATACGAATGTATACTGTGTGTAGTGAATGAGTATATTAATTATGGACCAAAATTAAACATTTTTTCTTACTAACCCTCTTCAACATCTAAAGACCAGACTGTGTTTTAAGAAGAACTTCTAAAACAAATAAAACACTCTGAATTTTGACTACCATGAATAGACAAAAGGGCAGCTTGTTGTAACTGATCTGATTATAGGTGAAGCAAGCAAAGTATATATCATTGTTATAAGAAAACACCTGGGGCCAATTCTTGAGCTAATATATAGCACAAAGTAATAGACCTATTTAAGTGACTGGACTGTTGATATTTACAGAAACCAAAAGGGATATAATTTTATTCTACAAAAACCTTTTTGAAAAGAAGCCTATGTAAAGTCTAACTAGTACACCCTGCTGTTCAGCCCCTGGATACGTGCCGTGTCCCTGGCTGTGAAAAAGAGGATACATGCAACTTGCAGACTGCCATACAATGTTAGGGGAGATCATTGTTGCTAGGGAACTAGCAGTGCCTGGGAGTCAGAAAGTAACAAGTGAGAAAAGATGGAAGCAGGGGAAAGCGGAGCCTTGCAGGGTCAGTCATTTTAGAAACAATGGTTCAAAAACCCAGAATTCCAGAGTGAACAAAGCCAAGACCTCTGAGGTTACTCTGATCAGAATTATGCAATTAAGAAAACTCGTGCAAAGCATTCAAATATTTTTCATCCATGCAAACATAGTTGCCAAGCTGTAGTCATAGCATTTTTTAAAAACAAACAAACCTAGAAATAAGTGTTGAACCCAGTTAAGTGAAACATGGGGCTCATCTACACCAAGCAGGATATTCCACTATGAAAGTGGTATAGAAAAGGCAGGAGCCACACTGCTGCTTTAAAGTGATATTGAAGTGCACTGCAGGATCTACACTACTGCTGTGTAGTGGTACTGAAGTGCACTGACAACTGTTGGAGCCCATGACACAACTACACCAAGCAGGATATAACACTATGAAAGCGGTATATGGTATGTGTCAATGGGCCCCAACAGTTGTCAGTACACTTCAATACCGCTATAAAGCAGTAGTGTGGCTCCTGCCTTTTATATACCTCTTTCATACCGTTTTCATAGTGGACTATCTGCTTGGTGTAGATGAGCACTTACACTAAATAATCTAATAAATATTTATTAACTACATTTATATCACGTCTTATTTGCTAAAAGGCCATGCTCAAAAATTAAAAATTAAATAAAAACTTAACACGACAACAAAATCAAAACATTAAAAACAGTAGAACATTAAAAACAACTACGTAATTTGGGGGTCAATCCTATGGGTTGTGCTCTGGTTACTCGGAAGCCCCCAAACTCAGAGAGTTGTGAGTATCTAATGCAGAAGCGGATCCCCTCCTCCATGCTTTTGTCTGCTCTGCTTTTTCAGCTAGATGGCCAGTTTTGACGGTCTAGCTGGGGCCTTCGGAGGGGGAGGGGGGAAGTTGTGTGGTGCTTAAGAAGCTGTTTAAAACCATTTGTATATATTATATTTTTGGGGTGTGATGGGCTCTGTGATGACTGGAGTCCATCTCCAGATCAACAGCTTAGGACATCTTTGCAGAGTTCTGTTCAGGTCGTGACTCTGCTGACACAACTTCTTAGTGGTTGTGGCTATTGCCAATAGCCACATGTCAGCCAACATTGATACTCTTGCATGGGTTTGCTCATGATGCTAGAAGAATTCCAGATCATGTCGTTGGCCTATTCTGTGTGCATTTCTCTTAATACATATATTTTTGAACACAATATTACCGAATGTACAGTTTTGTAAGTAATATTCCTAATAAAATGCATTAACATTATTTTCAGTAGTACATGCATTTATTTTTGCACGCTGATTTCCCTCTACACACAGTTTTGTATCCATTTTTTAATTAGAAAACTCTCTTGCAAAATTTGGAGGAGTGCAAATGTTAAAGATAAACCGATATGTAGGCAGTGTGATATGCATGACATACCACTCCAAAACAAACTTGTACATCCAGTTTAAAAATGCATTTAAAAAAAAGAGAGATATATGAACAAAACCTGGCATTTTATGCTAAAACATTTCACATTTTAAAATATAATAATAATAATAATAATAATAATAATAATAATAATATAAACTGGATGCACTATTGTTGATCATTTGTTTTACTTTGAAAGATAACGGAATTTGTTGCATATTGGTTCAAAACATTAAATGTGAAATAAATGAAATTCTTCCCATCCCTAAACCTAAATCAGATAATTATGTCAATACAACAATTTGTAGGATTGAGGAATCCACATATTGAAATAACAGCATTTAACCTTAGATCAATCATCCTACCCCAGGTCTCTTCCATATTTTGCTTTTTGCCAAGCTGTATCATGCATAGTACATTGTGTATTTGCTTAATTAAATGAGGATAATATGGCTTCATTTAAGAAATAGCAAGGAAACTCTGCTCTAATTTCTAGAAGGTTTTGATTATTTCATTAGTTAGGTAAAGACATTGCCAATTCCATGCACTTAAGCTTCCTTATGTAACCTAATTTTGTTACAGAGTTTTGTGAATTAGGCAGGAGTGGTTTTGTTTTAATAAGAAGGGGAAAGTGAAAAAAGAAATTAAAAGAGGCAAATCTAAGCTTCAAGATAGGGCACGTGGGACTGTTGGAGATGCAAACCTCCCCCTCCACAGGTGGAGAGGGTTGTCTTCTCCCAGAAGTCTCCTCATGGCATCAATGGACAGCTGCAGCTGTCACTGTTCTGCCCATGGTGCTCTGGTGGTGGCCCTGAAAACAGGGCATGTTGGGGTCACATCAGAGGATGTCATTCATTTACAGGATCCTAAGCCCATTTATTCCCGAGACAGGGGCCATGATTAGACCTACCGGGTCTAGCATGATGGAGGGGGGAGGATCTCGTGATATGGTTATAGCGAGATCTCCCCCTCTGTCTACACGCAGCACGTGACGTCCCAGGAGGAAGAGGACGTCGCACCTGCCATTTTGTTTTGTTTTTAAAGGAGAAGGAGCGCACGAGCACTCCTGCGGAAAAAGTAGGTCTTTTTTTTTAAAAAAAAAAATCCCCGCTCCCACCACCACCACCCCGATGGGCACAGAGCTAATGAGAAGCTCTGTGACCAGGTCCCAGGTCCTTTCGGTTACTTGTGAGGAGACGGGACAACCCGCGACGCCCGGCCACACGTTCCACGATCCTGGGATCATTCCGAGACTGAGGAAAAAGCAGGCTAAAAGGGTAGGGCAATATCCTGGGCCAAGGAAGGGATCATCCCTCCCTTCTCCCAGGATCCCCTGTGTGTCATGTGAACGCACAGGTGTGATCCCTGGGATATCGCCCCGTCTAGCCATGCCCATGGTCTCCTAAAGGCCCTAAACTACGCCAGGCCTGGAACTGGCATTATTAATTCTTTCTCATTGTTTGCAATGAGAGGGAAAGAATATGACGACAAAAAAGGGGATAGGAAGGTAAGGAAATACCACTCCCCCCACCAGGGCTGATATCAAGGGGCGGTGTGGTCAGGCAGCTGCCGCGGGCCACACCCCAGCAATGGCTCACTGACAAGAGAGCCTGGAGTTGCTCTTCCTCTTCACCATTGCGACCTGCTTGTTCACCTGTCTCTAGCTCTGGCCCAAACAACGACGGCAGTGAGAAGGAGGCACAGCAGATGCCAGGGCCTCCTTGCTCACTAGTTCTCTGCCTATAAAGGAAGCATGTGGTAGTTGTTAGAAATATTGATAGCCGAAGCTCTCTGGGCGGTTCACAAATGGCCTTGAGAAGGTAGACTCACTGAGGGGAGGTCCCACTGAGGGTACCTTGCCCCAGGGCTCTCGAAAACCTGGAGCCAGTATTGCCCCCCACATTCTGACCTGGCTGCAGCAAGTCAGCAGGGTGGAAAATAGAGCATAGAATTCCACGCACTCCTCCCCACACTAGTATTGGATTGTAAATGGCTCCAGATCTATTATCTTTGCCATAAATTAAACCAGAAGCCTATAATGTATAGGAAGCAATATACAGTTTTCCATAACAGTTTCAGTAAAGTGTCGTAATCTCTCATTTCCTAATCTTTCACAGTCCAAATAAATCTAACCCAACCCAGCTCTCAATTATGACATCAATTTATTGGGAATATTGCGGATAATCTACTTCTTCCCTGCTCATTTCAAAACATTGCACAATTCCCTCGCTTTGCAGGTCCCAGGAAGAAGACCTGACTTGTAATGCATACATACTAGGCTGCATCCAAGTTCACCTAAGCAAGGTCACAGGAAAAGAATGCTGTGCCTTTTTCCAGATCTGACCACTCCTTTGCTTGTCGGAAACATTGGCATTGATGACCAGGAATACTTTTATTAAATCAGAAAACTCTGCTTTTTCTGGGATGGTTTGCCAAAGATTGAAATGTATGTTATGAGATCACTGGGGGCTTATTATTCTCTTCAAAAATAATGCCCTGAACATAGTGTTAACTTGAGGGCATGTTAGTCCAGCAGACGTTAACAGGTAGAATGCTAGTTTTCCACATGTAATTATTAGGGTGACCAATATGACCAGCCTTAACCCTAAGGCAGCAGGGTTAAGGATGGAAGAAGAAGGCTGTAGCTAGACCTAAGGTTATCCCAGGATTGTCCTGGGACAAACCTGTTCATCTAAGTGCCACACAGGGCATCCAGAGCCCAGGCAGGGACGAACCCGAGATGATCTTGGGATAAACCTTAGGTCTAGCTACGGCCGAAATCTGAGGGATCAGGCTAAAGGTAGGGTGATCATATGACTGGATTTGCCTGGATTTGTCTGGGTTTTTTTGTTGACAAATCCGGGATAGGGAGGGGAAATCCAGATTTTTCCAAAGAGCAGCTCTAATGGGAATTAACAAAAATGCTTATAACTCTGTCATTTTTTAAGATAAAGACATGAAACTTGGCACAATGGTAGCTCTTAGGAAGGGCTTTAGTCATACCAAATTTGAAACAGATCCGTTCATCCATTGATTTTTTAGGATTTTTTTAAAAATTGAGGTTTTAAAATTATTATTTTTTAAACTGTCATTTTTAAAGATAAAGAGCTGAAATTGGCACCATGATAGCTTTTAGGTAGAGCTTTAGCCATACCAAATTTGAAACAGATCTGTTCATCCATTGATTTTTAGGATTTTTTTAAATTTTGAGGATTTAATTTTTTTTAAAAAATGTTATTTTTAAAGATAAAGAGATGGCTTGTAATGCTCACCTCAAGTATGAGGTGAAAAGATCTCCAAGCATTTATATTTTTAGTTAAAAACAGATGCCCCCCTCTGATTTTGGAAATAGCACAGATCCTGGGGGCTAACCCTTTCCCCATGTCATTTCCCCCAATTTAATTAGCCCCTTGAACTACTATCTATCTATATCTATCACATTTATATTCCATTTTTTGTCCAAAGAACTCAAGATGCTACATGTGCCCCACACCCTGTTTTATGCGCACAACAACCCTGTGAGGTAGATTAGGCTGTGAGCCCAAGGTCACCAAGAGAGCTTCATGATCAAGTGGGTTTTTGAACCCAGGTCCCCTGTCCTAATCCACCACTCTAACTGCGACGCCATTCAGGAAGGCAACAGTATGCAGTGCTCAAATTATAGACAAAAGAGCACTGGGGCATAATAAAATCCAAAACCCCTAACCTGACTCCCTTCAATTTCACCCAAATCATGCCCCTCTCCCAGCCCTCTGAAAGGAACAGCTAACACAGCCATCACAAAAGGTAAAGGAGACAATCACAAAAGAGAAGGATTCATAAGAACATGAGCAGTGCTGCTCCTGTAATTTGAGCACTGCTTGTATATTTTCTTCTGTGGGGCATATAGCAGCTTGTTATATATTACGTTTTACTATGTTATGCAGAGAATACAACTTAGACTTTTAAGAGCCAGTATAAGCATTCAAATTTCTCTGGTTGGATGGATGAATTTGTCACTTTTGTATTCTCACACATCATGCTGTTTAAATCTCAAGGTTGTTTTTCCTGTCTTGCGTTTAAAGAAATTTGAGGAGTTGATTAAGTGCTTATCAAAACAAAATGAACTGAACAAAACTTTCACCCATCCCTACCCGCCACTCCATGGATCATCTAGGAATGGCTGTCATGGAGAAATCCAGCTCTTGAAGGATTTCCCTGGCACCCCCAGATCAACTTGCGAGCCAAGCAAGGGGATCCAGGAAATTTCTCATTTTTTTCTAAAACTGCAAATTAAGCAATTTATGGCTATAATTTGCATAAATGGCGATATTAGAGGGGTGGGGGACCAAAAATCCGATACTGATTGAATTAGGCCAGCTTGCAAGTTAGCAAGCTAGAGTCCAGGGGGGCAAGCTGCTGTAAGCTTGGTGAACTTCACCCTCCAGTCAGATTCCTTCAACATTCATAGTACCATTCTTCCATCACATTGACAGCCAACATAGGGAGAGCATAGTTTACGTGGCATGGGGTACAATCCCTGTGCACCATTGTGCCCATGTAAATCACACTCCACTGGCCCACCAAACAGCAGTGTGTGTTGTGTGAATGTGAGAGGGTCCCATTCACCACTAGCCCACGCCCCACCAACATCAGTTTCTGCTACATCCATTGGCATGTGCCCACCCACCCCAAATGCTCACACAGTGCTGCATGTGGCCCATGGGGGCAGTTTTGTATGGCCAAAAAGGTCGATGTCGTATTCAAAGGGGAAGACCAGTTCTGTAGGGATGTACAGTCATTCAATAGGGACTTTTTGTCTTTCCACTTCATGTTGTAAACAGCAGAAACAGTTAACTGCAGAACCAAAAGGTATGTGATAAAGCTATATTAATTGTAGGATATATGCAGAAGGCTTAAGGAGTGCGTGGACAGCAGTTGCAAAAAACAGACGTTAAGACTTATGGTAAAGGTAAAAAAGAAAACAATAAGCAGTTTATTCTAAGTAAAAGTATACATACATCATCATCTCAGACACTGAATACTGGAGAAGTAAAAAACAAACCTCATTTCAAAGCAAGAAGGTAAGAGATAAGAAATGGAGGAGTGAAGGCTGAGCAGATTAGAAAGGGGGTGGTCAAGATAAGGGAGTGGAAGAAAGGGCAGGACCAATTAAGCCAATAAAGAGAAATTAAAGGAAGGCTGACCAGGTTAACCCTTTCCAGACAAACAACAAGCGTCATCGGCCATTTCCAACAATAACAGCATGTTTTTATTTGCTGTCCCTGCTGTGTTTCATATTGCTGCTGTTAATTTCTCATTGTTATTTTGGATTTGTACTTTAGCTTATCTTTGTTAGTATTATTTTTTGTACATAGTTTTGAATTTGCCAATGGCATAGGAAGACAGGATATCGGAAGCAATATTAATTAATAATATGAAGAGAGTTAGCAGCAGCTGTAGTTGCAACTTCCATGTATAAAAACCATAATAAAGCCTTCTAAAAACTATGCCGTAGGACACCGTTCCCCCATCTTTCTGCATAGTTAGCAGTTGTAAATAGCCTATTGAAATGCACAAAACACAAATACGACAGACTCAGCAAAATGATCAACAGCTAGGCTTACAAGGCCAATGTGTAATAGTATCTAGGTCAGGTTTTCTTAAATCCAGCTGTAGTGGCCACATACAGCCGTTAGAATCTGTTGATGTAGTCACTGTGGCACTGGCTTTACATCATTGACTTACACAGGATATGTATGATTGTGCTGTTGCCACCAGGTAGGGTGGCAACAGCACCATCTTTGTAAACTACCCAGAGAGCTTCAGCTATGGGGTGGTATATAAATGATGATAATAATAATAATAATAATAATAATAATAATAATAATAATAATAATAATAATTGGAGGGAGGGATGAATCTGTCTATTTCTGGGCTGTATGAGTTTCACATGTATTCAAGCAGAAATCCATTCCATCCAATTTTTGCATCAGTCTGCAATATATTTATTTTTAATGCATGAAAATTCACATTTCTTGTCATATGCAATTCCTCCCTAATGTATGTGTTTTGTACTCAATCTTCCCTAATACATGCATTTCTATAGGCAACTTTCCCTAATATATGCATTTTTGCACACAATTCCTAAGCCAAGAACTGCATTAAAATATTTGGAGAAGTGAACGATCCAAAGGTTAACTGTATTTCCACCTGGATATTGTTCCAGGAAATTAGAATTGAGTCAGTTCTTTTAAAAGTGGACCAAGCAAAATTACTCCCCTTTCCTTACCACCAGGTGTATTGTGTAGCTTTTTCACCTGCAGACACAGTTCGACAACTTCCTAACCAGGCCATATTGAACTAAACACATTGTGATACAATGACCAATTGCTGAAAAGGAGCCGAAGTATAACCAGTATCATGATTTACAATGGGCCTGTTCAGACAACACACTAAGCCATGGTTAAGCCTTTTGTAGTAAATGGTTAGTGAGCATAGTTAAACCGTTGTTATGTAGCCACCATGGTTAAGAATGGTTCACATGACACACTAAGCCATAATGTTTAGCTCAAAATGCTTAACCACCATGGCTTAGTGTGTCGTCTGAACAGGGTCTATAAGGTGGTAACAAAACTCTCAAAAGTTACTGTTGTTTGTGACAGATTGGCATAGAAGAAATCAAGCAGAGGTTATTTTTTCCTTTTCTCAAATGGGATTTCCTACTACACACTAGCAGTTTAAATGACAGCACTTCTTTGCAATTTGGCTTGCATTTCAAACTTAAAGTTAAGGGTTGCCTTTCAGCTAGCTGAAGATCTTTTAATATAGCTCAATGTGTTTTACAAGTTGAACCTATACAAACATAAGTCAGTAAACACCACTATGTTCAATGGAGCTTATTCCCAGGTAATTATGCACAGGGCTGCATTATTGTGAGCTTATATTCATGATTTGCTTGTTTATTTTTGGTGTCTTTGTTTTATGATGGGAGTTTTTAACCAGAGTGTTATTTCCTTGGAGAATAAAAAAATTAAAAAGCAGGGTATCTGTGGTGTGACTATCGATTTTTCTTTGGCAGGGGGCTGGCAATGGGGACTGTCAAAATGACCCTACACTTCCAAATTTAGCACTACAGCACAGAATAACATGGTGAGTTGGCATTCTGTTAGCTACAGTCATAGATTAGATCTACATACTGCTTTATAGCAGTATTGAAGTACACTGATAATTATTGGGCCACATTACACATGCTATTTACTGCTATCATAGGCCTTAGCTAGAACATGCTTTCTCACGGGGCGAACCCTGGGATCGTCCCTGTGCGTCCACATGATGCACAGGGGATCCCGGGATCAGGGAGGGATGATCCCTCCCTTGCACCAGGATAGAGCCCTCCTGCTTGGGCCCACTTTTTCCACAGTCCTGGGCTGAGCCTGAGACCGTGGAACGTGTGGCCCATTGCCATGGTTTAACCCAGCTCTGTGTGATTCCTCGTGCGGAGCTGTGCATGGGGCGCAGTGCTCCTCAGGAGTGCTGCGCCCATCAGGGATAGGGTGGGGGGAGTGGAAAAAGTACTTAAAATTTAAAAAAACCCTTACCTTTAGCATACAAGCGTTCATGCGCTCCGTCCTCTTTAAAAATAAAAAATGGCGGGCATGACACCTCTCTTCCTGAGGTCATCGCGTCTCACGTGTAAATGGAGGAGGGATCTCACATTAATCACAACACGAGGTCTTCCCTCCTCCGTCCTGGATTAAAAGGTAGGTCTAGCTAACGCCATAGTGTTATTTCCTGCTTTTTATTCCACATTATCCAAAATACCGCAAGAAATGTCATTGTGTGCCCTACAAGGTATAAATGCACAAGTGGGATATAGCGTCATCATGATGGGAGTGTAATGATGTGACGCAAGGTGTAGATTTGGCCCTGGTCAGCATTATAATGTAGGGGCCCATCTAGATTCAAAAGAGCCATTCAACAGCCACTAGAAAACACTGGATGGTTGCTTAGGGCCACTTAAGTAGCTAATGAATGGCTTCCTAGTGACACTTGTTTACAAGCCTGCAGTCTGATCGCCCTATAGTTATGATAAATAAAATCACAGGGCATAGCTGACACTTTGCCGCCTGAAAGTACCCTCAGCTTCTGAATACAAAATACCTATATTGACAGAAGACCCTAATATTCCCTCTCTTCATAGGATGCAGGAGACTCAGGTAATCTAAATTAGTAGATATAAGTCAATGATTTTGTGCCTGTTCAAACGGAACATGGGTATGTGCAGATCAAGCTTGTCCAGGTTCTCCAATGTCCACCTCAGAGCTCATTCTGACTTGTGACTCTGGGGAAGGGAGAGTTCTCACCAAAAATTGTGCATATTTTTGCACAATTTTTTCCCCAAACATACACATCAATTGTCTGCATTTTTGAAATGTACACATTTTTCTCCCATTGGTGAACGCATTTTTGTGAACATTTTTCAAATGCACAATGTTTTTCGTGTCTATTTTTCTAATGTAAACAGTTTTTGAACATGTTTTGTTTTGTTTGATCTGGGAATCGAGCTACAAGCGCAAAAGTGTATTGACTTCAGTCCACACATTGCTTTCAGGTCTGCTTTCAATTCTGGGAAGTGAAAATTGAGTACATCCTGATCAAAAATAAAGTGCTGTGAATTTCTCACCTATTCCTAATGTTTGGGATAAAATTAAATAATATAACCAATTTATACTAATTACAGAAAACAATCCTTATTTAGGCTATAGTAAAATTAGAGCTGAGGAGACCAAAAGTGATTTTAGTTTAACTTGAACTTTTGTCATTGTTGAAAACTGCTTTCAACTGTCCCTTAGAAGCATCATTCATTCTTTTTCATACAGGTCAAGTAGAAGGAAGTGTTTTTAAGACTATGGAAAACTGTGCAGTCATTGAACTTGCCCACCAGACAAAATTAAGTGATGTTTCTGAGCTTTGGAAGCAAAGGAGGTATGCAGTTGTCTGACCAAGTTAATTAAGCATTATAACAAAGAACTCATTGAAAAAGTTTCTGTGATGAGACGTTTTTTACCCGTGTGGGGAGAGTCATAGCAGACAACAACAACAGGTTGCAGGCGAAAAGAGGGGGGGTAACAAGATGAGATGAGTATGGATGGTATCAAATTTGGGCCATATTTATTGTAAATCTACAAAGGGAAACTGGGTGGGTGTGCTGATTTATACCAGCATCTAGCTAAGCACAATATTGGGCAAAACATTCTAGGCCTGCTAGATGGTTTCTGCAAGATCACCACTCCCAGGACTACCCCTTTGGGGAGGGGCGACCTTCCTGTATTCCCCCCCCCAGGCTGCAAAACCCTCTGGGTGAGTTGAGTTGAGTTGGCCTTACAGGTAACCTTTATCCCCCCAATGGGACCACAAAACCTTCAGCGGGAGGCCTCAGGCATCACCTGTCACCAAAACAGTGCCAGAGAATGATCACCATCCCTGTGTCATCTAACCGTGCCTGCCCCTACCAGCCTGAGCCAAATGTGACCAAATTAGCCTGGACAAAATGTAATACATTCCTAAGACACTCTGTCCCCACTTACAGTGTAAAGTAGACAAAAAGACACATTGCCCCGGGCAATCAGGCTATGAGCCAAAAGTTCCAAATCGTCCCCCAATAGGGCAACTAGATGAAGCCACACTGCACCCAGGAAGGGAGGGAGTTGCGAAGGAAAAAGAGGCCAGGGTCTGGACACAGCCAGCTAATAGCGCCACCCCACCCACAGCCAGTGGAGCGATGCAATCCCCACCAATAATACTTCCTGCTAGGTGTAGATTTGGCCTAGGAGGGACCAGGAGCCATGTGAAGCCAGGCAGTCTGCTGTCACTGGGAGGAGCAACTGCTCCTTCCAGTGCAGGCCAAGTCACTTTCTCTATGCTGGGAGGAAACCCAGAACTATGTGCCTCCCTCCATTACAGAAAGAAAAATGGGTAGATAGTGTTGGGGCATGGGGGGCACATCCCCTGACATGAAATTAGGGGGGTAGGGAAACACAGACACCCCTGATGTCATCCATCTCACAGTGGGCCTTGTGGGAGGGGGGCTGCCTGCCCCCACCACACAACAGTTCTGCACTTCTTTTCTAACATAGCATACATTCAGACATGTTCTGGAAATTTTGGTTAAGAAAGTGGTCTCTAAAAATACTGCATTATTTGTTATGCTTTCTCAGGAGGGGCAGGTCAGATCACAGAGCTGACAGCTCACTTGTACTTCAAGTTGAGATTATAGTGATAAGAAAAGCTTTTGACAGAATGAAGCAGCAGGTCACAAGTAGCCATCAATTTGAAGCATTTTCCCACAAGCTGTATAAGGTCTAGAGCAGGGATGGGTAACTTTTTAGAAGCTGAGAGTTGCATTCACTTGGGGGGAAGCAGTCAGGACCCACATACCATTGGTGGTCTGAGCTAGAACCAGTTGTGGGCAGGGCCAAAGCCAATGATGGATGAGAAAACCACTTCTCTTCTCCCCCCCACATCTCTCTTTTTGACATCTCTTTCTCTCATTTTCTGTGCCACCTCTCCCCTCTCCTGTTATCTTTTCCCCTCCTCCTCCCTCTCCTCATCCATTTATTCCCTCTTCCTCTTACACACCATCCATTCCCATAAGCCCACAGCCCATTCATTTTCTCACACAACCAGCCACACACACAGCAGAAAGTGGAAGTTGTCATGTATGTCTACTTCAAAGCCAAGAGTGAACTCCTACTGGTATCACAGACTGGCACAAAAAGGTAAATGCTTGTGAAATGCACACCATTTCCATAATCCCTCCCCTGCCTCCACCCCAGTATTGAAAGCTCACCCACACTGTGCTGTCTCTAGCCCTATTCAGGTGTTCAGTAACTCTAAGCATGGGGTGGGGGTGCAGAATGGGGCAGGGTTCCTCATCGCATGGAGTTCTCTAACTAAACACTGTTACATTTTCTCTTCAGGCACATTCCCAATAAACACAGGAAGGTGGAGGGGGCACACATCCTTATTCCGATCTACTCTTACAATTACTGAATGCCTGAATAGGGCTTCTATCTGCTCTGTTTGCAGTGGGGCTGGGATCCCAAACTGTAGAGCATACCAGACCAGTTCTACACATTGTGTCAAATCATGACAAATGTGGGATAAAAAAGCTGGATGTAACACTATGAAAGCAGTATATGGAACGAGGATGGTGCTCCAACAGTTGTGCACTTCAATACCGCTATAAGGCAGTAGTGTAGATCTAGCTGAAGTAGACTCTCTACCTGGAGCACTCTGTGGCTGCCAGAGTGTATGCTAGAAGATGCTTTGATTTCCATGTCAGAGGGCTGACCAAAGATCACGCCAGGTATATCATCACATTTATGCCCCAGGGATATCACACCAGCTTTACATCACATTCACAGACAAAGGCACTGCTAGTAGTGCAGCACTAATTTTAGTGGCTAGGGAATCCAATATAAACTTCTCCTGTTAACCTTCAAAGCTTTTCATGGTCTAGCTCCTTCCTATCTCTCCTCTCTCATCTCACACTATTGCCCCGCTCGTGCTCTTCGCTCCTCTGATGCCATGTTTCTCGCCTGCCCAAGGGCCTCTACTTCCCTTGCTCGGCTTCGTCCATTCTCTTCTGCTGCCCCTTACGCCTGGAACGCTCTTCCAGAACATTTGAGAACTACAAGTTCAACCGCAGCTTTTAAAGCTCAACTAAAAACTTTTCTTTTTCCTAAAGCTTTTAAAACTTGATGTTGTGCAGACTTCTACTGTTACTTTCTACTGTTAGTTTTACCCTACCCTGTGCCTGCTTACCCTACCCTGTACCTGTTTGCATTCTCTTCCCCTCCTTATTGTTTTACTATGATTTTATTAGATTGTAAGCCTATGCGGCAGGGTCTTGCTATTTACTGTTTTACTCTGTACAGCACCATGTACACTGATGGTGCTATATAAATAAATAATAATAATAATAATACATTACCCAAGTTGCCATTTTTATTTGTTATAATTTAATGTGAGAAACAATGGCTTTTGAACTATTGTTTCAAATTTTAATCAAGGCAATCAGGTGGCTAAAATCTTCACTGTAATTTAGGGCAGAAACAGATTGCTCATGTTACAACACTTTCATACTATTTGATTTGTATTTCTTTTTTAAAAAAAAAAACTTTCTGTAGAAAAAAATATATTACAGATTTCAATTGGGTGAAAATGTCTGTGAGTTAGTGTTTCCCAGATCATCTAAATGCACTTTCCATCTTGATTATAGGAAGGGAACCAGACAGCGTCATTTTATCCCACAGCTCAAGCACTCTAAGACTGGACTATTAACTTGCTTTCCCGTCTCCATGGCAACATACTTTGCAAGAGTGTTGGACCAGACGAAGCGAGAGTGCTTCACTTTAGTCTTTTCTCTCTAAACCCTGTTGCTTTTTTCTCACAGTTTCTAGCCAAATAACCTAATCTTTGCAAGCTTTCGGTTTGTCCAGCTGTAGGAATCTGCCTCTCGAGCTTGGATGCTGAATACGTATTTGGACGTGTGTACCATTGAAACAATGATCACAATCCAACCCATTATTGGGCAGACAAGACCATCCGTGTCAAAACCCAGAGTGCATCCAACTCTGTGCCAGATTGTCAGATATTGTGGCCAATTTGCTTGATTAGGATTGGATTGGGCTGTCAATCAAATTACGTCCATGACTATACCAGTACAGAGAGGGACACCATTTTCTGTAGAGATTAAGCTAGTATTGGGGGTCATTTTAATTTCGACTAAGGTTACACTGTTATCAGAACCCTCCCCCCATGCCCTATTTATTTCGGGAATTGTAAGTAATGCACTTCACCTCAATAAAAGGAACATCGTCTTCACTGTTTTGGAACAAGTTTTTGAGATGTCTCCATGCCTTATAGGAAAGCTGTACAGTACAAATCCAATTTGTAAAAAGCTACTGGTGCCAGATAATATATTCCACTTGCAAGGGAGGATTTCCGAAAACCAAAATGACTATAACTAAGCTTTATCTAGCTTCAGAAAGTATTACCATTATCATGCAAAAGCAATTAATAATACTAATTACTAGAACTGGATTATTGTTTTTTACAATTAACTGAGAAATCCTATACATATTTACTCAGAAGCAAGTCCTATAGAGTTCAACACAGCTTATGCCCAAATAAGTGGGTATAGGATTGCAGTCTTAAGTCAAGAAATGTATGATTTATATAAAATTGTATTGAACAATGTGATGGAACACTTGGAAGAATGCTTATTATAAAGAGGATTTACAGAAATTTGCAAATATATCTAAATACTAATTAAAAACAGTTACGATGAGAAACAGTGGGTTTCCACTTTGAACAATACCCTGTGAAAGTTTTCATTGTAGTGGAAAATAGGTTCCAGCCCAACAGTTTGATATTGCTCTCTGTTGTGGAACATTTTATAAAATTCATATTCACTCTAGCTATCCTTGGATACTTGCTTCAGTTTGCATTCAGCCTCTGTTTGACCTTCTTTCATACTGAGCTTTTAGAATTGTGTATTCTGTCCCATAACCCTTAACCTTTCCTGTAATCTGCCCTTTAAACATTTAATACTAAAAGAATAATATTTCCATAGCTACTAGACTGAGGAAAATACATGGATTAAGGGCAAGAACATTATCTGGCATCGGTAACATAACAGATGCAACATTACCAAGTATGATACAGTCATGTTTCCAGGGTAAGATGCAATATTATATCCCCATGGCGAATTTACATCATATACTATCAGGAAACATAAGGAAAAATATAAGTCAAACATTGGATTTCTAGCCAAGGTTCAGAGAGAAAGCCTGATACGTCTCGCTTGGAACTCTAGTATCTACAGAAATGTCGGCAGATGGAATAAAATAATATAGGTGAGAACCGTGCATTGTGATACCTCCCTTTGGCCGGAAAGTCTTGATATAACTCAATTGAGCTGTCAACAGGAATGGGCAAATTGATCTATTTCCACTCCTTTCCACTTTCATATGTGTTCATCCATATGTTCATCCCATTTCTGCATCAATCTTTGATTTCTTTTTTAATCCACTCCCTCCCAAAATCATATCTAAATACATATTAAATTGCATATTTTAAACATAGTTTCTCTTAAAATATGCACATGGATTTCTTCTCAAAATACACACGTCTAAATACATTTTGATAACTTTTTATACGGAGAACTGTGACGCAAAATTTCCAGAAGTGTGAAACGTGATTGATAGTTATGTTACGATTTGCATGTTAGCCTGAGAGGTGCAGATCGGGACATTTTGGGTCAGAATTCACCAGGGTCATATTCCTGAGCCATCACTAGCTGGCAAACTCATTTCAAAGCTCAAACTGAAAAGGGAAATTCTGGCAGGAGTGACTCATAAGTCCACCACCTCAAAATGTCACTCAATTTAAACCCATATGTTCCCTCTAGAGACAATGAGATCAGTTACTGCAGATTTTCTTATCTCTATGTCCAGAACATAATGCAGAAGTTCCCAGCGTCAAGTAAGAACATATGAGAATTTTATTTCAGTTTTGTTAAGCATCAGGCATTTGCCCCATTTGCACTCACAAATGCAAATGGAAGAGTACTTGGGGGGCAAAGCCCACATATTCCTGAGCTTGTGATCACATTTGGAAAATGCATTTGTCAGGGAAATGTGCACTTTTTAAAATGTGTATTTTGGGGGGAAATAATGCATTTTCACACTTCAGTCATTGGAGGTGGGAGAAGGATGCATATCAGGAGGCCCTGTAAAAAATTATGCACCCAAATGTGCATTTTCCCAATTCAAACGACAACAAAAACCTTGGATCAAGCTTCAAAAACCTTAATGAGCTTGAGTCTTGCTGATTCTCCCATCCCTAATTTCAATCCCGGGCATCTCTAGATAAACTGCCCAGAGAGCTTTGGCTATGGGGAGGTATATAAATGATGATGATGATGATGATAAGAAGAAGAAGAAGAAGAAGAAGAAGAAGAAGAAGAAGAAGAAGAAGAAGAAGAAGAAGAAGAAGAAGAAGTAGGGCTGCAAAACTGACAACACTGGGGACCTTGCTAGACCCGGCCGGATAAGCCTGCAGGGAGGCGGGGCGACGGCGCGCTAACTTTAGCGTGCGCCGCCCAGCCTCCTAGACGGCCGACGCGCAGGGACTACGGAAGCCCTGCAGCGTCGACCTTTTTTTTTTTAAAAAAAAAAAAGGGGCCACGTGTGGCCCGAAGACTCCGGACAAGGTAAGGTTTTTTTTAAAAAAAATTAGCCACCCACCCTTTTTTAAAGTAAGCCCCCTGCCCCCTCTTTCCCCGCCCTCCCTCCCCGTCCCGTCCCCTGTGTCGCCCTCCGCCATCCCTCCCCGTCCCGTCTCGCCCTCCCTCGTCGTCCCGTGCCGCCCTTCACCCTCCCTTGTCGTCCCGTGCCACCCTTTGCCCTCCCTCATCATCCCGTGCCACCCTTCGCCACACCTCATCGTCCCGTGCCACCCTGCGCCCTCCCTCGTCGTACCGTGTTGCCCTCCATACTCGTCCTGTGTCGCCCTTCGCCCTCCCCCTCTCCTGCCGGTCCGGCCTTCCCCCCCATCTCCTCCCCGGGATCCCCCCGGCCCGATGGGCACAGCGCTGAGCACTGTGCCCAGTCCATGGCTTTTCCCAGCTACTCGCGAGTAAGTGAGTAGCCGCAAAAAGCCATGGACCCTGCTAGACGTTCCGCAGCCCTGGCCTCAGGCCGGGGCTGTGGAAAAGGCACGCCATAAGCGAATTCGCTTATGGCGCGTTAAGGCAGGCTTCAGTGCAGCCTGGGCCCAGATTCCCCTGTGCGTCATCTGGACGCACAGCAGGGAAACCGGGTCTCAAAGCGCACTAAGGCCTCGTCTAGCAAGGCCCTAAGTTAAATGGACCAATGGTCTGATTCAGTATAAGGCAGATTTCTATGCTCCCAACACTCACAGGTCCTGAAAGCTCACTGGCCATTGTTTGTGAGGGGGGAGAGCTGAAATGTCACCTTTTATTTATTTAAAAGCTTATATACTTCTGCATCTCTAGGGACTCCTCCAAGTATTTAGAAACTGCTATCATTTAGTTATTGGTGTCCTCATTTTGCTTTTTCCAAACTGAGAGCCATAAGACCAACTGAGTTCACTATTAAAGGGAATGGTGATGTTTATTTGGCTAGATAATTTTAAATGTGTACATCATTTTAAGAGTGTATCGCCCTGACATTCTGGGATATGACACAATTCACATAAAGCCAAATAAAATATCCTCCACCCTGCTTCATGGTTTGACAAGACCCCAAACACATCCTACACATAGCAGCTGAATGCACTGAGTTCATTACAGTTATTCAGTATGCTGAAAAATGAGTTCACAGGCATCAGAATATTCTTGACAGATTCATTTAGGCAATCAAAACACAAGAATGCAGAACATGAAACACAGACTAGAACCATAAGGTTGTTCTGCATGATCAAGATGAGGTTGAACAGTGTGTATTACAGAAAAATGAATATTGGTTGCTTAATTAATAAAGTATTAAATTTTAACCATATTGAATTATTTAATATTTAAGTGGAATATGAATATTTGATGGTATGGAAGTTTGGGGAACTTCATAAAAATGGGAGTTTAAACATTGCAGTCTCTGTGGCAAAATTATGTTGACTTTGTTTTTGATCAGTTTTAATTTTTCAGATGAAAAGTGGCTTACTTAAGAACAAAAGAAGAACCCTGCTAGATCAGACTAAAGGTTTTACTAATCCAGCATCCTGGTTCCCAGAGTGGCTCATCAGATGTCTATGGGAACATCTTTAGACCCTATGTCATTCTCCAAGTAGAGTGTAGAGGGAATGTAGGCTGTCGCGGAAATTAAACTGGTTCTTTTACCTAATGCCCACAGATATAAGAAAACTAGCTTTATAACACATACATCATAAAGTTTATATCTTCTTGCTTAATTAAAACCTATTTTTCTTTTAATGTTACACTTGCTGTACTAGCTGATGTTGAAATAACATGTCACAAGATAGTTAAACCGTTGTAGTACATTTTGTAAGGCAAGCTAACCACAACTAGGAAACAGATGGAGAAGTAGTTCCTGTAGCTATTGAGATGCCAATTATGGTGTTTTAGTCAGAACAGAAACTGAACTCTGTATATGCCTAGGTGCTTTGCTATTTCATTGGTTGTTGTGTAGCTAAGCTGTATTCTATATGATGATTTGGTGTATCATGATTGGTAAGAAGGTTTTGCCATTGTATCAACATTTCCTGAAATTGCTGGGCAGTTCCTCAAACTGCCACCCTGCAGCGCTGCTTGTAATAAACCTTCTAAAGAGAGAGAAATTGTGTCTTGAGAGTCTGTGACCACCACTCAGCAAACCCAGGGACCCGTGGTTTCGGGTCCCTCGACAAGGCCCATGGCTCCTTGTGACTATCTGGGATCCCATTGAGGTTGGTTGTATAAAAACAATGCCTTCATGTTGGAGTTGGAACCATGACTTCTACAAATTGCATCACAGATATTTAAGAAAGCACAGCCATCACCATATTGGCGTCCAAACCCACCTCCTCAAATACTCTCTCTCTCTCTCTCTCTCTCTCACACACACACACACACACACACACACACATATATACACACACACGAGGTGCCAGTTCATGCAATCATCATCTCTCCACACACTTCCAACTGTGTCACAAGCCTGCTCCCATGTCCTTAAAGGTTCTACATAGGGTAGAGAGAATACATGGTCTTGTGGTTTGCTCCCACAATGTACTGCATTGATCATTACTGAGGGAGCAAAATAGGAAGAAGGGAAACACCATTATTTAAAATCTAGACCAAAAACATTAAGCCTTGAAATGTTTAAGAATTTACAGAAGCATTCCACATTCTCGCCTAGAGTAAAAACATAAGAGCCATGCCGGATCAGACCATGGGTCCATCTAGTCCATCATTCTGTTCACTCAGTGGACACACAGCTGCCTGTGTGAAACCCACTAGAAAAATCATAACCACAATTGCATCCTCTCACTTGTGTACCCTAGCAACTGGTATTGCTAGGGTACACAAGTGCAAAGAGCTTCGGCTATTGGGCGGTATAAAAATGTAATAAATAAAATAAAATAAATAAATAAATAAATAAATACATAGGCGTACTGCCTCTGATACTGGAACTAGCAGCCATTGATAGCCTTATCCTCATGAAACCATCTAATCCCCTTTTAAACCCATCCAAATTGATGCCCATCACTACATCTTGTAGTATTTCAAGTACTCTTCATTAGAAGCAGGAGTCACTTCTCTCTTGAATAAGGAATTCCTGTATCTTTGAGGAAAGATCAATTGGATGAGGGCAAAACAGCATCTGAACTGGGCCTTAGTCAAATTCTGGAATACTGAAGCCTTAGCTAGACCTAAGGTTTATCCGGGGGTCATCCCGGGGTCATCCCTGTTCATGTAAATGACACACAGGGGATCCTGGGAGCAGGCAGGGACGACCCCGGGACGATCTCGGGATAAACCTTAGGTCTAGCTAAGGCCTGAGGCTCTAATCCTCTATAATCTAGAACAGTTGCTACGCCATGAAGTTTGTCCAAAGTATAATGTTTCCACACTGTGGCAAATGTTCCTTCCTTCCTTTATGAATTTCAAAAACATCTGTCTTACTTACAGGTGTGATATTTTCAAATGATGGTGTTACTGATTGTAGAAGGAGCATCTGAGTCACCGGATCTAAATCTTCACCATAAAGAAGGGGAAGGAAATATCCAGTTATGTTTCATAATAAAGCTGAGGGAAGGAGCAGAATTGTGTGTTATTCAAATACTGGAACTGTGGTAATAAACAGATTCTAACCAGGGCATTATTCTCTCTGGTTATTCTCTCTTTACATGGGATGGGGTTACCCTCGATTTTGTTGGCAGACATGGGCAGGATCTACACTACTGCTTTTAAAACGGTTTATAACAGTAGTGACAACTGTTGAGGCCCAGGACACACTCCATAGACAGTCTTCAAAAAGTTTTCAAAGCGTTATATCCTGCTTAGTGTAGATCTGTTCATGTTTAGGCAGGATACCTCCTTATTTCTTTACGAACAAATGCATTTTACTATTTACTCACTGTTATTTTAGACTCACTGTTGAAAAGAATGATTAAATGAACAAATAAGTT
Organism: Elgaria multicarinata webbii; assembly: GCF_023053635.1. Taxonomy (NCBI): domain Eukaryota; kingdom Metazoa; phylum Chordata; class Lepidosauria; order Squamata; family Anguidae; genus Elgaria; species Elgaria multicarinata. The sequence continues at coordinate 81,673,696 of NC_086177.1, read as the reverse complement.
GATCTGCCTATGTAATCAGGGAAGTAATTATCTCCTATAAAACTTCCATAGTCACAGAAAATAGGTCCATTTTTTTCCAGTCACTTCTACAGGCCAAATTAGTAATAACTATGCAAAAAAAGAAAGAAAGAATGAAGACTTAACACTAACATTAATTAGATAGATAGCCTTAAGCAAACCAGTATCTGTCACTTTCCCTCCCCACAAACACACACATTGACTTGCAATATAGGGTTAATGATACTGGTCTACCTTGCTGGGTTGTTGTTCAGATTGCTGAGAAAAAAATTAAAAAAACCAAAAAAAACCCCAAAATACCCACATCATTCTTATTTATATAAAAATATTAATCATCACAATTGTTGATAACCTTCAATGTCTTAACAGAAAAAGAGGCTGCATCTATACCATCAGAAACATATCAATTATTCCATGTCAGTCAGTTTTTCTTTTCAGATGAGAAAAGTTATATGATGAAACACTTTGAACAGTATATAAATGTCAAGTATTATTATCACCTCTTCCTATAAAACCAGCTCCCTGAATTCTGTCTCTGTCATGCTCTAGCCAATAAACTGAACCTCAGGTAGTGTGACGTGGTTCTACATAGAGATGTGAGCTCAGATCTCAACTGCAGTCATACAGTCTTATAGGAAAAGGTAAATAGTCTGTAATCAGAAGCAAGCTAGCCACTTACACCTCATGGGGGTGGGTGTAGAATAAAAGAGGACACAGAATCGCATATGCTAATTTATAGATAGATGCAAATTTAGAAATATCTACCATAATTTAAATAGAAATACAATACATCTCACTATAGAGAAGAAGATTTTGGGCTATTCTCATTAGACCACTCATGGATGTCTGATCATTATTTTAAACCTACTGATTAGCATTTTTACAGATTTTGTATCCCTTCTTCTTTACCATTATGTATTTTTATTACATCTGTGTACTTATATGTTGTAATGGTGGTCTGTTGACTGTACATAAAGATTGATTGCTGACTAGGTGCCCGGTGTGCCTGCTTAGTCTGCTATGCAGGTGTGTAGATGGGCAACTTTAAGGGCCCTGCTGCCCTCCCTTCTTGGGGTTCTTTCTCTGTGAACTAGGCTTGGACTGGGCAGCCCTTCAAAGAGAGGATGCCTTCAAACAGAGGACTACGTACTAATAACCATCCAAATGGATAGCTGTCCTCTAAAGTTGGGCTCATGGTCATCCAGATCAAAAAGCTTTTGAGGGAGGACAAATCTGCTCCCAAGAAGCAGCATAGAGCAAGTACAATTTTGACTTAGAAAGGAACAACGGAAATCAAGTTAATGTCATTGGTCCATCTAGTACAGAATTGTAAACACTGACCGGGAGTGGCTTTCCAGGGTTTCCAACACGGATCTTCCCTGGCCGTACCTGGAGATGCCAGAGATTGAACCTGAGGCCTTATGCATGCAAAGTACATGCTCTGCCACTAAGCTACACTCCTTCCTGACTTTCTCTCAGATGACGCAACATCTCTCTGGGCTCAGAACACCCTCAACTGCCCTAGGTCGCCTTGCAGCAAATTGTTCTCTGCAATATACAGGCCCTCTCTATCATAATGGTGGGTGTGGGCATTATTTTGTAATCCTTTATTATGAAAAATAATAACTGGTTTGCCAAGACATGCAGATTGAAAAAGACAAAGTAAGGTGTTAGTTGCAAAGATATCAGCACCACCACCACCACCACCATCATCATCGTCACCACCACCATTTCAATCAGAAGTGTGACATGAGGAGTTAGAATGTCAAACTAGGCCTGGGAAGACCTGGATTCAAGGATACATATGGGTGGAGCCATGTTTGTCATCCCGAGCTCACGTGTGTGTATTTTATACTTGTTGTTGTTCCCCGCCTTGATCAGGATGGAGAGGCGGGTTAGATGATGATGATGATGATGATGATGATGATGATGATGATGATGATTTGAAGCAGCCCTCTGTTGGGATCTAAAGCCCTCCAGATATTTTTACCTATAACTGCCATCAGCCCCAACCAGCATAGCCAATGGTAAGGAAGGGGGCATAGCTCGGTGGAAAAATGTATACTTTGCATGAAGATGGTCCCAGGTTTGATCCCTGGCATCTCCAGGTAGGGCTGGGAAAGCCTAAAACCCTGGAGAGCCAATGCGCATCAGCGTTCACAATACTGGAATAGATGGACACATTCACGGTAAGGCAGCTTCCTATGTTCCTGTGGAGGCAGTAAGCCTATATACACCAGTTGTTGGGGAATATGGATAGGAGGGTGCTGTTGCACCTATGTTCAGCTTGTGGGCTCCTGGTCAACAGCTGGTTGACCACTGTGTGAACAGTGCTGGACTAGATGGACCCTTGGTCTGACCCAGCATGGCTGTTCATACGTTCTTATGGTGATGGGAGTTGTATGCCAAAGCATCTGCAGAGCCACAAGTTGCCCACTCCTCCTCTAGAGCACCTTTTAGGCTCCTTTTTAAATCTTTGGTTAGGGGCTTTTTGTCAAAGCAGTCGCAGCAGCAGCAGCTTAAGATGGCTTCCATGATAAAGAAATGCTATGAAATAGACGTTCCATTATTGCTTGCTTCTTAAGCGTACTTACAACTAGAGTTGTATTGCCATGGGCCTTGGTTACTTGCATTCGCCACCCACCCACCAAACTAACACACTTTGGAACAGTCAACACTACACTTCTTTTTAAAAAAATAATAATAATGCTGCTTTTTATTTTTAAATGCTGTCAGACATGCCTTTATACCCCAGACAAGGGAAACAGATAACAATGGCTATTAAGTGTCCAATTTGAAGATAAAGAAAAAAGAAAAAAATTAGCATTTATATAAGCAATGCAAGAGAGAATGAGGGAGAGAGGGAAAAAGCAGTAATTACAGCCAAAGGCCTTGAAGAGTGACACAAAGGCAAAGGACACAGCTGCTGCAGTTTAACAAGTCAGCAAAATAATAATATGTATGGGCTTGGGGTCCAGATTGTTAATTACTTAAGCTCCCATTTATGTAGCATGCTTAGCATTTGACCAAAGATAGTATAAAGGGAGTTATTAGGTACTGAATAGATCTGATAACCTGATGGTTTAGAATATCTGAGGGACAACTGAGCTCTTTGGAAAACCAGGGCCAAGTCTCAGAAATATTTGATTTCGAAAATCTTTGCACTGAATCAGTCCTGAAGCAACATTTTTGCTGAAATTCAGAGGAGAAAAGTCTACCTTCCCCAAATATAAAATTTTGAATTGTTAAAATTGGCAGGGGTAGAACAAGTCATCTGATACTTATTTATCAGATAAGTATCACGAGGTGGTATAAAAACTGATAGCAATGTATGACTTCTAAAGACAAATACTGAAATGACTTCAGTGAAATGAAATGAGTGAAGAGATCATCGCTGACATTTAACTTTGTGGTGCTCTATAATGGTGTCCAGCTCACACAATAACAAGTGCTAAACTCTTTTAGTGCATTTCAGTACATGCTTACTTAAAGATAAGCATCACTGAGTCCAAGGGACCTACTCCTATGTAGGATGGGCAGATAAGTCAGTTTTGCTTTTTCCAGCACTTAAAAGTTCTTTCAAAGTTCTTTCTCTCCCAGATGTAAAGAATAAAGCAAATGTTGGTAAATTCTTCTCAGAAACAAATTCTGCAGCAGCCAAATTCAATCTGTTGTCAACTGCCCAGAGAGCTTTGGCTACTGGGTGGTACAGAAATGGAATAAATAAATAAAAGGTGCCTGAATGCACAAGGATTCAAACCCAGACTTTTAAAAGCAAGGTACTGAAAACCCTGGGCCTGGCTGGATGAATCTGTCAGTTTCGGTTTCTCCCACATTCAATTTTTTAAAATCTCGAATTCATCTTGCTCCAAATATAGAAAATATTGCAAATTCTGTTTTTGTTTCTTTGTTTTGTTTTATTACTATCAAAACCAAACTGAATTGAAAGTCACATCCATCTCTGCCTCCCATGTAATGGCACACAGGGTTGTATTACTATATTATACTACAATAGTATTACTGATTTCCAATGAAGTCCATACTTCCTCTAAGTGCATATGTCTGCCCATTTAACAGTTCTGGAAAGACCATGCTGGGACTTCACATTTCTGATTTCTAAATTGTCTTTTTTTCAATTTTCCAAGCAAACTTTCGTAATGAATAATGGTCATAAAGGGCATAAACTCTTTGCACTTTATGCCCTTTATTTCTTATTATCTTTGTAACTCACTCTCCTCTACTTCATTTATATTTGAATGTCACTCTCCTCTACTTAAAGGAAAGATGCTGGAAGTCAAGCAAAATTATCTCAAGCTATAGCCCAATGTTGCTAAGATGAGAGACTTAGGCCTTAGGCCTTGCCTGCTCCCGGGATCCCCTGTCATTTACATGAACAGGGATGACCCCCGGGATAAAACTTAGGTCTAGCTATGGCCTTATTTGAAAGCATTTTGAAGTAACAGCTACAGATGGCTTTACTTTATGAGCTGATTCCTGCCCCTATTTGAAACAACCCATCTAAAGATGCAATCCTATGCAAGTTTAGACAGAAAAGAATTCCTACATCTCTCAGCATCACCCAGCCAGCAAGGCTCACTGGGGAATGCTGGGAATTGTAGGACATTTTTCTGTCTAAACATGCATAGGATTACACCCTAAATCAGTGTTTTACCAGCCTAAAACATTCAAATTCTGCCTTACTCTGCATCAAAAATCTAACATTTTCTCCTCAGTTCTGCTTCTTTCATCATATATTCTGCCCCTAGTCAAGAACCGGCAGGGTGGTGGCAGCCACAGACTTCAAGTGCCGTTACAAAGGCAGCCACAGTAGTGCCCTAATCAAAATGGGTTTTTAAATGAGCAATTGGGTAATCGCTTACTGCCTTCAGGTTCATCTTCTCACATACATATTTTTTTTAGAACTGCCAGCGTTATTGGACTATAAAAACCAAGTTCGAGAGAGCCATTGTTCTTGAGTTATGTTATTGTGCTGCTGGTTCCAAATTTTATATACTGCTTTGAATTTCACGAGCCTCGTGTGGCGCAGAGCGGTAAAGCAGCAGTTTCTGCAGCTGAAACTCTCCCCAAGGCCTGAGTTCGATCCCAGCGGAAGCTGGTTTCAGGCAGCCAGCTTAGGTCGACTCAGCCTTCCATCCTCCCGAGGTCGGTAAAATGAGTACCCAGTTAGCTGGGGGAAAGGTAATAATGGCCAGGGAAGGCAACGGCAAACCACCCCGCTATAAGGCCTGCCAAGAAAACGTCAGCGAAAGCTGGCATTCCTCCAAGAGTCAGTAATGACTCAGTGCTTGCACGAGAGGTTCCTTTCCTCCCCTTTGAATTTCACAGAAGAGCAGTATATAATGAAATATATCTTTTAGGCTGCAATCCTATACAGACTGCAATCCTGTTCAACATCTTTTACAAAACGAATACTTTCTTTAATGAATAAACAGGCAGGGGACGACAACGACAAAGCTAGAATTTAGAGAAAGAACCCCAAATCATGTAAAGTTACTGTAACACTGTTGATTATGTATAAATATACCACAATTCACAGAGACGTATACTCACAGATGGAGTAACTGGTGAGAAAAATACAAAGGTAAGGAACAGTTTCAAGGCTAAAGTACTAATATGTATTATGTATTTTTATATTATATTTATATGAGAAGAGAGGAACCTTTGGGAGTTGGGGGGCCACACTGACCACCTGAACCCACTGGGGGCTGCATCCCACCTCTGCCACTCCTGCATCGGCTGCTGCCATCAAATTTGCTAGTGAATTTAAGAACATAAAAAGAGCCATGCTAGATCAGACGAAGGGTCCATCTAGTCCTGCACTTTGTTCACCCAGAGGGCAACCAGCTGCTGACCAGGGACCAACAAAGCAGGACATGGTGCAACAGCATGCTCCCCCCATGTTCCCCAGCAAATAGTGTATACAGGATTATCCTGGAGGTAGCATACAGCCATCAGGACTAGTAGCCATTGAAAGCCCTCTCCTCCAGGAATTTCCAACCCCCTTCTAAAGCCATCCAAATTGGTGGCCATCACCACATCTTGTGGTAGTGAATTCCATAGTTGAACTATGCCCTGTGTGAAGAAGTACTTCCTTTTATTTTGCCACCGGCAAAAATCATGACCATTTAGCATGGAAATAAGGGTCACACTTCTGTTTGCTAACAAGGCACACACTTCCCATGCCCCAATAGCACATTCAAAAGCACAGCAAGAGCCACATTGGGGGGGGGCACAAAAACAGACAGGAGGTGCTCTGATGAGTTCCCCAACCTTGTTTTTTGTGGAGGTTGTAGGAAGATGATCTGGTTGCTGGAAATAGGCAGGAAAGATAGCAGACTTGGAAGTAATCTGTTGGGTTTGCTCTGTTTGGGGATAAACCTCATGTGATTGGTAATTTTTTCCATAGTAACATCCCAGATCCTAGAGAATCACTTGCTATTGTTTAAGTCAATCTCACTAGTCTAAGGCAGTGATGCAAAAAGTAACCTCAATAGGGCTATCCCCCTCCTTCCTGCTATCTTTGGACTTAGACAGCGCTAAACAGAACACCAAACAGAGACTACTGGACATAGACCATCAGGACTTCCGGGGAGCGGCTTGGGGACCATGCTCCCCCCAATCATTGGGTCTCCCAGTCCCTTTTTGAAAGGATGGAATGCCATAACTGGGATGGTTAACCATTCCTAAATACAGGAAGGCATTCACCCTAGCAAGATTCAACATCCTCCCCTCTAAGCTGCTGGAGGGCAGATATAAGAAAATTCCATCCAAAAATAGATGCTGCCCTTGTAACAACATCGAGGTGGAGTCCATTCTACATGTTCTCTTCCATTGCAATTTTTACCAACAGGCAAGGAAAGGCCTAATATGCTCTATCATGCAATGTTTCCCGGGACGCTCCATCGAGTCACTTATGATTAGTCTACTCCAGGGCTCCAGCAAATCTATCACCGAGCAGGTGGCCAAATTCCTGAATCAGTCATAGGAACAACAGTAATGTCACCACTTGCACATAGGGCTGCTTTCTGAAGTCCATTTCTCCTGCTTTCCCCCTTCATTCAATTTTATATTCCATAGCAGCAGCAGCAGGAGTTCCACAACCGGTCAATGGCTTGAATTATTGCTTGTGCCAGAACGGGGGTGGGTGGCAGGAGCTGGGAGTTGGGAATCGTCCTGGATCACCATGGAAGCTCTGGCTGCACTTTTCAATACACTAATGCTAGCATTACCAGCTGCATCCTGTCAAGAGTTTCTTTTTTTTTAATCAGCCAAGCAATCTGCCATGCTTTAAAAATACAATGTGTGTGAAATCAAGAAAGAAGAAGGAAAGAAGAAAAATATAATCTCACGATGAGAGCACTTCTTGGAAGAATCTGCCTTGATTTGCTGGTAATCCTCTCCACCCCCTCCATTTGAAACACATGGGAAATGAAGCAAAGCTGTAACTAAAGGGTCCGTGCCAACATGAAGCTGATGTAAACCGGCACCTGCCCCCACCCCACCCCCTGCAACCAAGTACAATAAAGAAGGCTCTTCCATCTAGCTCTTTCCATGTGGAGGGTGGGGTGGAATTTGGGAATGACACATCCCCAAACTACCAGGTGAAGCAGGAGCAGACAACTTGTGGCCTTCCAGATGTTGTTGGACTGCAACTCCCATCAGCCCTAGCCAGCATAGCCAATGGTAAGGGGTGATGGGAGTTGTAGGCCAAAATGTCTGGAGGGCAACAAGTTGCCCATCCCTGAGATAAAAGAAGAAAAAAACTTCTCTGGGAAGTAACAGTGCACTCCTATCTATGCCTGTTGGTAGTAAGTCACATTTAAGAACATGAACACAAAAGAAGCCCCCTGAAAAGGACTACTGACTCCAGCATTCTTTTCCCTCAGTGGCCAACCAGATGCCTATGGGAAGCCCCGTTTATTTCAATGGGGCTTATTCCCAGGTAAGTGGGTATAGGACTGTAGCCTAAAGCTGTTTTCTGGCAGCCAAACCTGATATGCGTTCAATGGATTTTGCCAAGGATGCTTCCACACAAGAGTCCTTTACCACTGAGGAGCCTTTTCTTTTCTGCCATTAGCTATAAGTGGAATTAAAACAAAAGCTCCAACAGTACATAATATAGTGTTCTATTAACTAGCATTGCCCTTCTCTCATGGCTGAGATCTATAACATCTCCAAATTTAGGAAGCTGCCTTATACTGGACCCATTTGCACAGTCAAACGAGTCACCATGGTTTAAATAAGCCATGGTGGCGTGTTTTAATTTGCGGCATGTGCCAGCCACCACTTCCCTAATTACCTACCCGAGTGTGGCTTGTCATGGCATCTGAACCCAGGCAGCATGGCTTGTTTGAGAGGGAAATGTGATATAGCAATCAAATGCTTAGGTTCAGGCCTGAAGCCATCCTCAAACCTCAGCCCTATCACACTATATAGCATAGCTGCAGCAGGCCTCAGGATTGGGGGGTGGGGGAGAGAAAGGTATTATTTTTCCTCTTTTTGTAACCCCCCTCCCCTGAGGCATAAACAGAACTTTAAGGCTCCTGCTTCTAGGCTGGCTGGAGACACAAAAAGGAGAACTATTCTTAATTTTTTAAATATATTGAAAATGTTTATAGGTTGCCTTTAAGGATATGTGCAGCGCATGGATGTTAATAGGGCATGCTCATGGGGTTGGATGCACTCATTGTGATATTTATGAGCCACGCGTGGTCTGTGTTGAAGACATATTGGTCACATGTCCACGGCGCAGCAAAGGTTGATCACTGCAATGCTCCCAGCATGGTCTATACCCCACCCCACCCCAAATGACTACCCAAATAGTGAAAGGTCAAAGACTTGATAATTGGGGGGAAATTATACGAACATCAAATCCCTACTCAGCCATAACAGGAAGCTCACTTGGTGACCCTTGTGCCAGTCACTAATTTTCAGTGCAACCTCTCTTACAGGTTAATCCCAATGGATGAAGATTGGGATTCAAATGTGAAGGAAGAGGAGGAGAAGGAGAACTCTAACAGACTTAAAAGTTGAGGTAACTTCCGTTGGCCAACAATGTTGAGCCATGACTACTCCTCATTGCAACATGGCTAGGGTAAAGGGATGGGTGGATTTCAAAAGCAGGTTCTCAGTTTCTTAACAAATAGCGGGATTCCACCTCTTTCTTTTCTCTTTCTTTTTTAATGGAGAGGGTGAAATATGAACAATGTTAATCTACTGACAAAATGCAAATTTTAGGAAACAAAGCAAATGAAAACCTCAACCCCTCCCCCACCCCAGCTTGGATGTTCTGATGCTTATTGATTTGCATTGAATGAACATTCACACTTGAACTGAGTTCCAAGTAGATACTAAATGCTGCCACCTCAGAAGGGTAATGTTTTACATTCTACATACGTCATGCAAGCTGAAGTCCAATTTTGCATTGGATCTTTAAAAAAAGATCACTCAGCGTTTGAAGCGTAACACAATCATGTTCTATAATCGCTCAAAGATTTGGAGAAATTAAGGGGGTATTAGAGGTTTAGGAAAAGTAGAGTGGCACCAAAATAGGGGGACGGGGCGGGGAACTGCTCTTGTAATCTGCATCCAACACATTTATATCCATTTCTAGTATTGTCTTGTTTTTATTTTAAGTCTAAAAATACAGAGAACACATCTGCCAGTCCTTGAAAAGAAACAGAATTGTGAGCAGTAAATAGAGTGAAGATCCAGGATATAAAAAGAACAAATAATACTAAGCTAAGTGGATTGCAATTCACTAAATTGCAAAGACACCTCCTGAAAAATATATATGCTAATTTTCCATGCAATCTCCCTGCCTCCCTCCAAACATCCATCTTTCTTTGGTCTCTATGTAAAGTCAGGATTTCTTGCCTCAATGCGGATGACTTTACATTTTCTTACATTGAACCACATTTGTCATTTATGTGCCCATATGCCCGATGTGTTTGAGAGATCCTTTTGGAACATTTTGCAGTCTCCATGGATTTTCACTACACTGAATAATTTGATGACATTCACAAACCGGACACCTTATTTCTCACCTCTGACTCCAGATCAGTTGTTGTTGTTGTTGTAGTTGTTGTTATTATTACCGCCCCATAACCTAAGTATCAGTCCCAAAACAGATCCCTTCAGGGGCTTCCCCTCTCTGCAAGAACTGTCTATTTATTCCAACTTTCTTCTTCCTCTTTTTTAACCAGTTACCACCCTGAAGTCGATCCTTGTGGATGGCAGTTCATTAAAATAATAATAATAATAATACATTTTCAGCCCACTAGGCAGGGATATTGAACCCCAGGCCCACAGATGAAATCTGGCCTGCCTTGGGTTCCAGTCCAACACGATAGGCTTCCTCAGATGATCATGCTCCATTAACCCTTTCTCCCTGATTGTTAGTCATATAGCGGTTTCTGAAAGCTTGAAACATTTCTCCAATGTCTTAATTATTGACAATATGGGTGCAATCCTATACATGCTAAGACAAAAAAAATAAAAAAATCCCTACAACTCCCAGCATGCTCCAGCCAACCACACTGGGTGGGGAATGCTGGGGGTTGTCAGACTTTTTTTGAGTTGAAACATGAGTAGGATTGTGCTTAAGAATTTTAACATGGCAAGACTTATCCAGGCCTTGGTGATATCATGTTTAGACTATTGAGATGTGCTCTACGTGGGGCTACCCTTGAAGAGTGTCCAGAAGCTTCAACTGGTGAAATGTTGCAGCTAGTCAGCTAATGGCATCAAGGCCATATTACAGCTGTCTTGAAAGACCCTGCACTGTTTGCCAATTGCTTTTCGGGCCCAATTCAAAGTGATGGTCTTAATTTTTAAAGTCTCACTATGAACCTGCCTGGGGATTCTGATCTGCAGAACAGGCCCTTTTGAGGACACCATTACATGCAGAGGCCTTTTGGAGGACACACATGTGGAAGGGATTTCTCCTGTGCTACTCCCAAACTATGGAATGCACTCCCTCAGGGATTGTGATTGACTCCCACTTTGTTGGCCTTTAGAAAGGGTATGAAGATGCATCTCTTCAATTTGGCCTCTTCAGATGTGTCATTTTTAATGTTCTTGTGTTTATTGTTACAGTGTTTTATTGTTTAAAATGGTTGTACATTGTTGTTTTCAGCATGTAAGGCATTATACATGTGTTAATAATGCATACATTAGAACATAAGTTCTGAAGCAGATTAGAAATGTCCTAAAATAAATAAACAAATAAATAATCAGCTAAAATATGCTGATATTTGGGGTGGTTCAGGCCCTGTCCCTTTTGCCTTTGGCCACACCCCTTTTGCCCTTGGCCATGCCCCTTTCACCCTTGGCCATGCCTACCACAGGAATTTGGCCCCTGAGACTGTCTCTGAAACTGAATTCAGAGATACTGAACTTCCCTGCCATAAGGAGACCCATGATGTCCTGTTATGATTGAGGTGTTGAGGCTGTGTGTGAGTTGCCCAAACAGCTATTTAAGAGAGGAAAGGGGAGGGAAGGGTGGATTAAGCCTCCGCCCATCTTCTCCCTCTTGCCTCCCAAACAGCAGATTCACACCACTGATGATATTCTGAAAGGGTAAGGCACCTGCTGTAGGAATGCACAGTTGCATGAAGATAAGTTTATGATAGCCTATCAAATATCTACAGTATGTGGTAACACAACAATGGGCCCTTCGTAGGCATCCATAAAACAACTACACCACCAATTCAACATTTATTTCGGTGCCGTAAATGTTTTTGAAAAGACCATAGATTTAAAGTACAGGAATATAGATTAATCCTGGCTTTTGTTATCTGTTCTTCTCATAAGGAAAAGGTGAACAATTCATTATATGTAATATATTAAAAGCCCAGAGAGGAAGAAGGTGTTCCATTGCATTTAAATATAAAGCACCGTAATGTTTATCCTGTTCTTTTTATTGCTTTAAATCTAGTATCTTTATCTTGTCCCAAAAGAGCAATACCATGTATGGAAATAAAACTATGAACCCTGGAAGTATCTTTAGTTTGAACATTAGCACGATGTAGGGTTTCTTGTTTATTACTACCCAGGGGCCTTTGTTAAGAATTCAGCAAATCAAATGCGTTTTAAATAACTCATTAATGGCACAACCCTTTGCATGTTTAGACAGAAAAAGTCCTTCCACTCCCAGCATTCCCCAGGCAGCCCTAACAGTGCAACCCTATACAGGTCTACTCAGAATTAATTCCTATTAAATTCAATGGGTCTTACTTTCAGGTAAGTGTGTATAGGATTGAGCCTGAAAAATGTGTGAACAAGCTGGGAAAACCTCAGTTTTAAGAAAGGGCACATTCTTTCCAGCCCAGATTCAGGTGGTATCTTAAAGTAATGAGACATTGGTATAGTTCAATTTGAATCCAAGAAGACAATGGGTTTCTGCTTCTATGTATACAGTTGAACTTCTTTACCAAGGTAAAACATATAAGACATATTGGACATAATCCAGCAAAGTGTACAAGTTCATGGCCAGGGACAAAGTGTACTTGCCCAAAGCAGAAATATCAGTATCAAAATCAAGCTAATACCATGTACCAAAGGTGATAACAAGTAGATGCTTACTGTTAGATATTGCAATTAAGACAGGAGACAAGAATGTTGGCAACAAACTCAGGGTCAATCAGAAGCAAGCTTTGCAGGGCCAGGGACAGCTCTAAGTAGGGATGTTGGAGGAATCCAGTTGGAGGGGAGCTCAATGAGCTTGTGTTGGCTCACCCCACTCTGTCTTCCACCAGCTGACCTGACTTGGTGTGCTAGCAGTATTTCAATAATTTTGTTTTCACATAAAGCTCATTTGCGCAAATTATGACTGCAAATAGTGCAAATTTGCGTAACTTACACACAATTTGTTTGTAAATAGTGCAAATCTGCAAAAATTACAGTCATAATTTGTGCAAATTTGCAAAAATTACAGCTATTTGTGCAAATTATGCAAATTTGCAGTTGCAATTTGTGCAATTTATGTGTGTAATTTGTGCAAGTCTGTTTGTGCAAATTATGGCCAAGCCACCCTCCCCCAATGTGTTTGAAGTTCCCAGAACTCATGGAAATTGTGCAGCTTGGCTCACAAAACCAAGTTGAGTCAAGCGTGCCACAGAAAATTGTGAGCCCAAAAAGGGCTGGATTTCCTGCCAATAGACATCTCTAGCTCTAAGGCAACAGGCAAGTTCTGAAAAGATGCACAGTTGACCCGAGTCCATATGATACCCAGCAGAAAAGCAACTTCTTCCATATTAACCTGCCAACACATAGGGGTTGGTGAGGAAAATATAAGGGAGCACAAGCTGACACAAAGGAGATGCAAACAAACCATAAGAAATGCAAAAAAGCATTTTGAAGAGCACATTGCTAATAATATCAAGTCCAACAATAAAGAATTCTTTAAGTATATCAGAAGCAGGAAACCAGCTAGGGAAGCAGTTGGACCGTTGGATGACAATGGAGTTAAGGGAGCAATTCTTATGCTCTTACATTCTTATTGGACTTGTGTTTCAGTGAGAACTTGCCAAATTCACATTTCCAAAACCAAAACACAAACTGGAATACAGTTTACAATGCGGTTGGCAAAACAACAAGAAAGAAAACAAAACTTAAAAGACCCACAGAAAAGGAGGCAAAACTGTTTCCAGCAAGGCAAAGAATTCTCAGAATTCTCCGAGATTGGAGGCTTCCATCTAGTGGGCAGCAATCCAGTAGAACTGCACCCTAAGACAGCCTTTCTCAACCCAGTACCTTCCAGATGTGTTGAACTATAACTCCCATCTTGCCGGTTTGGGATGATGAGAGTTTGTTTATTGATTTGATTTGCACCCTGTCTTTCTACCAAGAAAAATGGCATACCTGGAGGGCACCAGGTTGGGGAAGATTGCCTCTAAGAAATGGAAGGTCTTAGGCAGTTGCTGTGCTGGCATCATACATGGAGGATTTCAGGCTGCCCACTCAGCCTGAGTCTCATTCAGCTTTGTAGTCTAGGGTACATAGCCACACACAGGTTTATGGGCAGTTCCTAAAATCCATACTAACTTATACTGTAGTATATGGTTTCCCCAACCTCCTCAGAGTCTATGTTTGTATAGGCTTCCAGTAGGGATGTGCTCCGCTTCTCTTCGGTTCAGAGAAGCAGGAGCGAGGCGACCTAATTCGCCTCCAAAAAAGGCGGAGGCGAAGAGAGTCAGGGGGGCCGCGGATCGAGGCGAAGAGGATTGCCTCAATCCGGAGCTTCGCCTGCAGGTAAGTGGGGGGAGGGGGACTAATCTGGTGCTGCCGGCACCGCCATCCATGCGGCAACGGCAGCGGCAGCATCAGGTAAGGGAGCAGGGAGGAGGGACACTTACCTTCCTCCGTCGTGGGCTTCAATTGAGGCCCCGGTTGAAGCCGGAAATGAAGACCGAGGCCCCTTCCGGCTTCAACTGGGGCCTCAATTGAAGCCCGCAATGGAGGAAGGTAAGGGGGCAGGGGCCTGGTCTACCTGGAACCACCGCCACCGCCATCCATGCATCAGCGCCGCCGCTGGTGCCAGGTAAGGGAGCAGGGAGGAGGGACGCTTACCTTCTTCCGTTGCGGGCTTCAATTGAGGCCCTGGTTGAAGCCGGAAGTGAAGGCCGAGGCTTCTTCCAGCTTCAACCAGGGCCTCAATTGAAGCCCGCGATGGAGGAAGGTAAGGGGGCAGAGGCCGAGGCCTCCTCCGGCTTCAACTGGGGCCTCAATTGAAGCCCGTGATGGAAGAAGGTAAGGAGGTGGGGTGGGTGGGTGGCTTATCTTGCGCCGCTGCCGTCCATATAGTGACAGCGGCGAAGTCGGATCTCGCTCCGCAGAGCAGAGCGGGAGACGGGCGGAGCGGCGCGAAGAGGATCGGGCCCGATCCGGATTTTCCGGATCGGGCCACGAAGCGGATTGGGGGGTCCGTGCACACCCCTAGCTTCCAGGTCTTTGTTTAAAGCTAGGGTCATAGTACCTACAGACTCACCAGGGAGCAAGAGAGTTGGAACCTGTTGCTTTAGCAGCTCTGGTGCTCTGGTACTTCTGAGGGAACAATCATTCCTGCCACTGTGCTTCCACTGTCAATTTACCCAGACCCACTACAGCGACCAGGACTCTGATCCTACCTCACAATATGCAGGAGTTAATGTTCCTGGTGAGTGTCTATTCAAGTAGTAGTAGGGCATCAACCCCACCCAGGCTTTCCTACAGTGCATGGGAGAGCCCCTTTGGGATGGTGGCTGGATTGTGCACGTCTTTGAATTTTGTGATGCAGTTCTTGGCTCAAAAAAGACATACAAAAACATATATATTAGGGAAAGTTAAATATAATGGGCACTATCCAATGCTGCTGCTCTGCTCATGCAATCAACATAGCTCTAGGGTAAGTGACCTCTACCACTATGCCAACAGTGTTAACTGGTGCAAAGGGCTTACCCGGAAACCCATCACAATGCCATATTGACATAGTGCTAAAAGTCACATTAATAGTATAAGCAGAACATCAGTGTTGGATACTACCCCTAAAATGTGTACATTATAGAAGGTATGTATGTCACATACAAGTATGTATATTCCATACATAAATAAATGTGAATTTTCATGCATTTTTTTCAATTCAAGACTGATGCAGAGATTGGACAGAATGGATTGAATGCATGTGAAACTAGCATGGACTGGAAATAGACTGATTTGTCCATCTCTAATTACAGCACCACAAGGGTAAGAAAATCTGTTGGAATTCCACACAACTATTAAAACGAACAAGCCATATCCTCTATTACAACCAGTAATGTTCCTTATTTTGCATTTTTTCTCTGGGGGAAAAAAACCCCGTCCCTTCAAAGCCACAAAGTCCTTTTTATGCTTTTGAAATGTGTGGCATTTTTCTGATCCTGCATCACTGAGAAAAAATCTGAACACATTTCATTATTATTATTATTATTATTATTATTCACAAGAACTGATGGCTCATAACCTTTGGTCTCTCTTTACTCTGCCTTTTCTTTTAAGTTATATTAGAGCACATCATGCCATTAGACTTCAGTGGAAAGAAATGAAAAATCAAAAGGGGACACTTGCTTCAGGTAAAGGTAATAGGATACCCAAAGCTTTTCACAAATCTTAAGCAAACTCAATTCAACCTTGACACTGTTTAAATAACAGTCTTTAAAACATCCTTTTTATTTGACATTGGTTCAGTAAATACCGAGAGCTAGGCATCTCTTGGGGGCATTTCTACTTCTGCAAAATACTGATAGTATTTTTATTGTTGTTTAAACTTACAGGGTTTTTAAAGAAAAAACACACACCAAATAACAATGGCTATTTACATTCTAACATGAATTTGCTTCCTTTGATTTGTTTTACTTTGAACAGAGATTTTCACATATTCCTCGGTGGTAACAGAAAGTAGCCTTCAGCTTGCCTCTTGGGAGAAGTCAGGGATTTATCGGCACAACTTTACCTACACAGCAGCCTTGGGACTAGAGCAGTTTACAACAATAGTTTAAGAAAATAACTGAGGGAAACTGCTTCCAATTCAATCTGCAAATGGAATTGGAAGAGGAAGAATGTAATCATCTACGTTGGATTTTAGCCAGGGCACCAAAGGTTAACAACTCAAATGTTATAAAATGTTATTATTCCAAGGCCTAAGGCACATCTGGTTAAGAGCTTTATGAAATAACTACCTGAAGAACATCACCACCAATGCTGCCTCTCCTAATACCATTTTGGTCCTAACTTAGTTGCATTTTCCGACACAGAAAATGTGTCACCAGTTATATTTTCTAATCATGATGCAATGGGTGTAGATTTATAACCTGTGCGCAGCATGTCAAGTTTTTCTTCTTTTGTCTATGGGTTGAGGAACAAATACAAGTAGAGATTCCCTTTTTACACAACTTAAAAACATAAATTACATTTATGTAATAAATGTAATAAATAAAATAAATAAATAAACATTTATTCCACCACAGCTCAGTGGAAGAACACATGTTTTGCAGGACGGTATTCTCAGGTTCAAATCCCAACATCTATATTGAAAATAGAGCTGTGCGCAGGTGGCCCCTCAAATTCTCTACTCAATTTGTGGGCAGAGAAACTGAGGGGAAAATTTCACCAGATTTCTCCAGATGAAGGAGAAATTCTCCAACAATTTCTCACAGGTCATTACTGGCGGGCCGAATATTGGCCAGGGCTTGCTTGGGCAGCGGACATCCCTGTGTCCAGCCCTTCGGGACCCCGACAGATGTGTTGGGTGGATTTTTGGCCCATCAGACACAGGGCAAAGGGGGCGCAGGTGTGGGTGGAACTCACTTCAGCTCTGACCTGCACATGGCCTTTGTCCCCCCCCCCCCCGGTAGTGGTAATAGCAGCCACCATTACTGCAGTTGGGGAAAATACACTGTTTCCCCAAAGTTGGGGAAATTGCACATTTTCTCTCTATACTCTAGTGGAAGGAGAAAATACACAATTTCACCAGCCTTGGGGAAACTGTGTTTCTCTCCCCCACCACAGATTGGGGCCTTAAGGGCCCTATTAACAGGGCCTTTATGGCCCCCATCAGTGGGAGGGGAAACAAGATTTCCCCAAGCCTGGGGTAATCACGTATTTTTTCCCCACTCTAATGGCGGCGGTCTTTAAGAGGGGCTATAAGGCCATGATTGGGGGGCGGGGAAGCACACTTTCCGGAGCCTCCGGAAAGTGCACAATTCCCTCGGCATGCCATTAGAACAGCACTAATTGATAAGGCTTTCAAGTAGCAAATCTGGGAGAGACCTGTGTCTGGGTCCTCAGAGAACCACTGCCAGAATAGAGAGTAGAATGCTACCTTATATCAAATCAGACCGTTGGTCCATCAAGGTCTCTAGTGGCAGCAGCTTTTCAGAGTTTCAGATAAAAGATTTTGCAGTCCTACTTGTAGATGCTGGGGATTGAACCTGTGACCTTCTGCATGCAAAGCAGGTGCTCTGCTACCGAGCTACAGGTCTTCTCCAGTACTAAGCTAGATTGGTCGGTGCTCTGAATCAGTATAGAATGTTGCTCTTTTTCTTCTTTTTTGGACACAGGGATTAAACTAGTTGAAGAAAATATAAGACAATACTTTATAACATGCTGTGTTTGAAACGAACAAAACTTTACATGTTGCGACTGCACTAATATATGCTTTAGTCTCAGGTGAGCTTTTATTTTAAAATATTTATGTGCACATAGGGTTAGATCCAGAATCTACATTACACAAGAGGAAGATGCCTTCTGCAAGGGGAGGTTTCAGTTTATATATTTCAGTCACGGACCAATACGGTAGAAAACATCAGTTGTCGTCCTCATCATCCTCCCAATGAAATCCACATGATAAAATCCATACATAAAATCCATAAAATCATTGTATTAAACACAGCAGTCCCAACCGGAATCTAAAATATTGTTGGTCATCAATAACATCCTTCAACATCAATTTCTGTTGGGTTATGGCAGCCGCACAAAAACGGGCCACTTTTAGAGTAACCTGAGGATTCTGATCCGATAAAAGATGTTTTTAGTAGCAAGGGGAAGAACTGTGCTCACAGAAGTTCCCTTTCCCTAATTTTTTGGGATCCCCTCCACTCCCTACACACATTACAGCTCACCCCATTCATTAGGGTCTTCTGACATTCTATTTGACATGACAGCCCACCATGGGTTATTTAACCTTCGGTGAGGCAGCAGCATGTGCAGGGCACATGCGTCTACCATTTTGAATAAGCAACCCATACTTGGGTGTAGCTGTGTCATATGAACCTGGCAAGCAAGGGTTATACGAGGTTAAACTACACTCGCATAACCCTAAAACAGATCACTAACCCACAATGAGCTGTGGTGTGTCATCTGAACCCAGTCTCTATGTAGCATTTTCAGGGGGATGGAGGCAGAGCTGTGAGAAGGAGGGGGCAGGAAAGTCCACTTCTGCCAGCACTATTAATCCAGTGTAAATCTGGATCCAACCTATATATCACTGTTACATAAGGCTCTGCATTGTCTCCTATCCATATAGTATTTTGGGCGCACATTCAATTTCAACAAATGTTGCAGCATCAGGTACTCCCAGATGGCTAAATGGGATCAGTTTCAAGTGACCTTCCTTCTTACCCCTCCCATAGGGATCCCTTCCCTGAGGCTATTGGTACGTTTGTGGTGTATAAGAGAGGGTTTATCTTCTCACTTCAAACCTTGCTCCTTATATACTTTCAAGCCCAGATCAAGGAAATACTGCTTTTCCTATCAGACTTTGACCACTCTCACTCCTGCTGCCACCATATATTCCCAATAATATACCTATTGCCTCACATTGACTATCTTGAATGATAGATGCCACGCTGAATGTTGATGAACAGAATAATTCATTATTTATTAATAACACTTTTAAATAGATAAGATGTATTTGTGTATGTAAGCACTGAAGTTTTTCTTTCTTTTTTAATTATACCTATCCTATTCTCAGCTCCTCCCTCAACTTCTAACCCCCAAATAACAAACAACTCGTCCCTGCACACTCTGACACTAAGGCCTCATCTACACCAAGCTGGATATTGCACTACGAAAGCGGTATATAAAAGGCAGGAGCCACACTACTGCTTTATAGTGGTATTGAAGTGCACGGACAAGTGTTGGGGCCCATTGACACATACCATATACTGCTTTCATACCACTATATCCTGCTTGGTGTGGCTCCTAACTTTTATATACTGCTTTCATATTGCTTTCACCAATCAGTTACCAGCACACCAACATTCCATTCACTTACTCCCCCCTCTCCCCTTAACTCGCTTACCGTATTTATTCTATATAATTGACATTGACAACATTACCATGTATTTACACCAACCTGTAAAATACATTACATCACATGACCAGGCATCACACTATCTATCTATCTATCTATCTATCTATCTATCTATCTATGTAAAATACATAATATCACATAATCAGGCACATATACATCAGTAATATAGAGCAGAAGAAGTATGCAGATTAATTGAAAGCTGTTTATGGAATTGATTTTTGAATTTCTTTTTTAAAAATTTTTTAGAGTAGATGTAAGGCACAGTTAATCAGAGAAACAATAACAAAACTGGAACATGGAAACCCTTCTCATTGCTAGCTAGATCAAATCTAAGGAACAAAGCGTCCTGTAGGAAAGAAGGATATTGGTGTTAATTGTTTAGAGCAGCCTTGCCCAACCAGATGTTTTGGACTGTAAGTCCCAGTTGGGTGAGAGATGCTGGGACATGCAATTCAACACACTCGGAGGGCACCGGGCTGGGGAAGGCTGGTTTAGAGAAAGAGTAGGCAACAACCTGAAATAAATTGGTTTTAAATTTTTCTGCGTTTTCCTTACCTATGTTTGAATATCTATTCAAAAAAGAACAACATTAAAAGAAGAGTAAAACAATGCTGTAGCATTTACCAAGTATGTGTGTAGCATCAATAATTCCCAGTTCAACAGGGGTTGCTGCTTTCAGCGTATATGCTGAAGGGATTTGAAGAAGAACGCTCACTTCCCCAAAGGACTCTCTTGGATGAAGTTCACCAATGAGGACTTGTCTCATTTGTTTAATCTGTTTAGAAACATGAATACAAATGGTTCCTTCTTGCTTCCATATATATAACTAGGACTAGAAGATGCACAGTGTACAATGTGTAAGATAATTCACAGAAAATGTATGCCATGTGCAGACACAGCCCAGCCATAATTAAGCACTTTTGAGTGCCATGGATTTCAATGGGAGAATTATTCACTTAAATCAGTGAGATTTGACTGGGGTGGTATGTCGGATGTCATTCCACTATACTATAGTAGAATTCAGATTTTAGCTTAAATCTGAATTGCTATAGTGAATGCAGCTTTTGGGAAAGATTAACTTTAAGAAATTGCCTCTGAATCTTTATGGGCTTGATTACATCCCCCTCCCCCCTCCATGCAAACCTGACATGCTCTCAAAATCAACACACACTCAGACGTGTGTACACTAATTCATACAATTACACTTTTAATTTAGACCCAAACATAACAAATCTTGTTCAAAGTGTGGCCAGGATCAAGGGGTAATCAAAATGAGAATCCTGGACTTTTGCCTGGTTCTGTTCACATACTCACCAAATCCTTCCCAGCTAGAGTGAAGTTTCCATACATAGAAGAATCCTGACAGCACATAAAAGAGCCCTGTTTCCCACTCAAACTCCTTCTACTGCACCATGCCACTGTAGAATATTGGGGGAATGCGTGTGCAAAAAGGGCCCACCCACCCCATCTCTATCCAGGACTTCCTCCTTTGCTTGGTTAAGAAACACAAGCTCCAGAGTGCAGGGGAGTGGGTTAGATGGACACCCGGGAGACACAGGCCTATCATTTCTGATAATGGTCTGCCTGATCACATTATGCCCATACAAGGAAAGGTCAGACCACATACACAGTGGTGAGAAAAAGTTAGTGAACCCTAATGATAATTATGGAAGTTCCATAGTTTTACGATGATAGACGTTGTGAATCGAAACCAGTCATTTTCTAAATATCCAATAGGATTTATATTAACCAATTCTGTGTCTTGTGAAATAAAATGATGTATAAATTAGGCAAAGAATGAGAACTTAAGAATCAGGATATATGCAAAATTAAGTAAATCCCTGGTTGCATCAGCTCAATTAAAAGGAATAATTTTGTGAACCGCCCTGAGAGCTTCAGCTATTGGGTGGTATAAAAACATAATAAATAAATAAATAAATAAATAAATAAATAAATAAATAAATAAAATCAGGTGTTTAAGTAATTAGGTAGACCTTCAGGGGTGAGTTTTTGAGGCCCTATAAAAGCATCAAAAACTTTGTAGGTTTGGTCTTGTGAGGACACACATTGTGCCATGATCAAAAGACACCTCTGAGGACCTCAGAAAAGCAACTATTGCTGCTCATCAGTCTGGAAAAGGTTACAAAAACATTTCTAAGGATTTGGGGCTCCGCCAATCCACTGTCAGACAGATAATCTATAGAAAGTCAAGACCACAATCACTCTACCCAGGCGTGGTTGTCCTGCCCAAAACCTTTCTAAGGACAAACTGGCACATCAACCAGGAAGTCAAAAAGAACCCCAGAATAACATCCAAGGCTGTGCTGGGCACTCATGCCTTGCTAATGTGAGTGATCATGATGCAACAATCAGAAAAACACTGAACACGAATCGTGTTCATGGGTGGATAGCCGGAAAGAAACTACTGCTCTGCTCTCTAAAAAGGACATTGCTGCCTGTCTGAAGTTCATTAAAGATCACATAGATGATCCCCAAGATTTCTGTAACAATGTTTTCTGCCTCCCAGAGCTATTTGCCTAATAACCCACCTATGTGTGGCTTGTCGTGTCAGCCAAATCCTGAGCCTCATGCCTTCTTGAAAGGGGAAACTATCCTCAAATAACCCAACAACAACCCAGTGGTTATTTGCAGGTTGTTTTCTCCTCCAACAAGCCATGCTGCCTCAGTTCAGATAATACGACAAGTCGTGCCCAGCTGGCTAATTAGGCAAATGGTGCCCAGCATGTGCCAGCATGCACCACAGCTTAAACAACCCACTATGGCTTGTTTAAGTTGCAGTAAACATGTAAATCAGGCCAGAGAGAAAGGAGGTATGCATAACTCAGAGCCACAACGTAATATTTTACTGCAAATAACAATTTTAGCAATATTTTATTTATTTTTCTTTAAGTTTGGAAAGCTTAAAGTAAAGTAGTCCCATTGACTAAGTAAGTGAAATATGAGAGGGAAATATAATTTCTCACCATTTTCCCCAAAGGTCGCTTCACAAGGGCCGGAAGTATTCGGTAAACGTTGCAACATCCAGACTTAATGAATCCTATATATTTGCTTATTTCTCCCCCTTTGATAAACACTGCAACAAAAAAGAACAATGGCAAACAATGGAGAAGACTTTTCTCTCCCAATTTTTGCTAAATGATATTTTAGATTATGCCAAATTAGGTAGTTTTCCAAGCAATCCTTAAAACTATGGTTTGCCCAAAACAAGTGAATGGAGCATTATACCATGTGTGCGAGCCCATTGTAACACTTTATTACCAAATATGAGATATCTAAATATGCAGTGATGTGACTATGCAGTGATTCAAGATTACTTAACACTTTAATACATTTTAAGTACCTTTTTGCATACACAAAACAAAAGCTTTTCTAAATTCTCCACATTCATACTTATTTTTCAAAACTGTGTTAGAGAATACAATAAAAGTGGTGGGAGCAATAATAGTTTAACAGTGCAATCCTGTGCAAGTTTATTTGGATGTAAGTCTTCTTCTGTGGACATATTCCCAATGTGTATAATTGTTCTGCATGTCCTATCCAACAGCACACGTATGTGCATGCATAGTACTACACTTTGGAAATGGCTAGACAAGGTAGGTTGAGGGCGACAATCTCACGATTTTATGATCACGAGATTGTCGCCCTCGTCTACATGCAGTGCGCGATGCCAAGGAAGGCAAAGGATGTCGTGCCCGCCATTTTGTTTTTGTTTTTTAATGAAAAAAGAACACAAGATTTTTTATTTTTTTAAAAAAAACTGTTCCCGCTCACCCCACCCCACCCCCAATGGGCACAGAGCTCTGTGTACCATGCCCGGCTTCCAGCTCTTTGTGGTTACTCGCGAGGAGCCAGGACAAACCATGATGCCCGGCTACTCGGGATCAGCCCGAGACCATGGAAAAAGTGGGCTAGAAGGGTAGGGCGAGATCCCGGGGAAAGGGAGGGATGATCCCTCCCTGCTCCCGGGATCCCCTGTGTGTCATGTGAATGCACAGGGACGATCCCGGGGCGATCCCCAGGCTATCGTCCCATCTCGCTGTGGCCTATGTATAAAATGGCATTCTAGATGCCAATTGAGTTATTCAGGGTTCTAACAGTTACTGGTCATTCCCACTCTACTGTAATATATATGACATTTCATTCTTGTTGTTTTCTCACTTCATCTACCTTGATTAGCAAAGAAGAAGAGGAGGAGGAGGAGGAGAGAAGGATAAAATAAAATTTTTAAAAGCCAAGATTTTGCAATAAGAAATAGAGTGTATTTGGCCTTCAGGCATAAAATAAGTTAAATAAATTGGCTAATGTAAGAAGACTGACATTTTGCTACCGAGAAAACAGTGTCACTAGTACCACACTATTCATTAGGACAATGCAAATGGAAACCAAAGGGGAAGAAGCCACATAAGGTAAGCTAACTGAACAGCTGGGGGGAAAGGCAGACTCCATGGAATTGGAGTCGCACAAAGTCACTGCAGACTTTTATTTGATGTGGGCATACAAGAGCAAAACTCTATTGAAGTCAACGAAGCTATGAATCTGCCTGTTCTACACCAGCTGGATTGCTCAGCTTGAGTTGGCACCTAACATTTTTCCATGGTTGGAAAAAATAGCAATAATAAACGCAGATGCTTTCAAAGTGTAATGCTGCCATTATGTGCTCCTTTGTGACAGCTCATTGATGCAAAATGGCTGTGAACTGAGCACTACTCATCACTTAACCCAGATTTATGGACAACTTACAACAAAATACTGGCTCTACCATAAAGGCCAAGGTGACTCTAAGACTCAAATAGACATTTAAATAGAAAGTATGCCATTATTATTTTTTTAAAAAGTAATAACTTTTTTTATATATAATACCCCTCAACTGAACTTGAGATTCTATGCATAAAATAACACCATAAATATAATACAATAATATAACATGCCAAGAAGTAGATGTTAATATTTGGTATAAATGTTTTGAGGAACACATCCTGCCTGGCTGATGATAACAATATTCCATGAAGAACGGGATGTTTGATGTGTGTTTTTGAGTGTTTTGTAAAGCTATTTCATGCACTGTTCCAGGCTCCAGGAGTATTAGAGTGGAGGGGTAAGTGCTGAGAAGACGGGCACAAATAAAACCCTCTTGAACTAAGCTTCATTTAGTTTTAACAGATCTTATGAAACCAATATGTTCAAGAGATACCCATGCCAGGCGCACAAGCTTGCCTATGGAGAAGATGTGTGACTCCCTCTTTCCACACATACACAACAAGTGTGGAAGGAGAATACATGAGTCACTCACACATTCTTCACCTTTGCTTCAGGATGATATGCAAAGTGGCTCTTATATTCCCATGTCCTTCATGATCTGAAACAAAATTTCTGTTCCTTCAATTGTGTCATAAATAATGTTTAAAATATCCAGCCATAGGACAGATTTGGAAGAACACTTATGCCAGTCTTCAATCAATGTGTTCTTGGAAGTTTGGCATACTAAAGGAGACACTTCTAAACAGAAGGAGATGTTACACTAAGAAGAATATTGTCGTGTTTCTCAGGAACTCCTGCTTTCAACAGGAGACAAATGATGAGGCCTGCTAAGTAATCCACAAAGCTTTTATTAAGCAATAAACATCTCTTCCCACCTGAAGAGAGTCTAACCTCTTGGAAACTTCCCCCTAGGCAAAACTATACAAACTGTGAGACAATTGTCCTATCAAGGAGAACAGAAAGCCTTTTCCCAAAGCCCGTTACTTCAGAGTGGCAGGCTCGGAGGCTGGTTCTGGTGCAATCTTAGTCGGACCGACTTTCTCACACCTTCCTTTTGCTCCATGTGTTTGAGCTTCTGGCAAACCCTAGCATCAGCCAGCATGTCAGGCGCTCTCCTCCGCTTCCCACTGAGTATGTAGGATTTGTCCTTGAGGAGATAAGCTCTGGAGAGTGTTCACTCCCAGCTGGAGAAGAAAGCGCGACAGCTTTCTCCCCCACTGGTACAGGCTGGCCTGTGTAAGTTGCCAACTCCTCTACTTCAGAGTCTGATTCTGATTGATCACCTGAAACACCTTCTCCCAAAACAGGGGGAGCAGGGCTAGACATGACAAATATATTGGTCCGATATATAACGTGTATTTGTTTCCATTGTTTTTATACAGAGAGAGAGACTGAAAAATTAAATATTTTAAAAAAATATTACTATTGTTATTACTATTGTATGTATTGTCACCAGTGTACCCAACCCAGTTGTTCTGCTTTATTGTTATATTTCGAAGGGGTTGGGAGAAATATCCTGTTCTGTTTCAGCTTGTTTGTGGATTTTTTAAATCCCATTTGAGGGTCATAATGGCCAACTATTTTGATACATTCAGCAATTCAGATGAACAAATAGCATAGTTGCTATTTACTTTTTTTGATACTACTAGTACTACACATTGTGATGCAGCCCTTTGGGATAGATACCAATGTATGAAAAAGATGAAATTGGAAGCCCATGCTGGGGCACTCAGGGACTACTGCAGAAACAACTGTATCCCAAGAAGGCTTAGAATCCTCAAGGAGTGAGGAATGTTTCCATCCAATGAAGAATTTATAAACAAATGGATGGCCATTCTTAATAAATGCTCCATGGACCTGATAGTCCTATTAATTGAAACCTCTAAAAATGAAACTGAACAGTTTCTAAAAACTGAACAGTTTCTAAAAATTCAGAGGACCAAAGAAATTGTAACAGCGGGTCAAGATGCTCAAGGCTTCATAGACAGACTAGCTGAGTTCAACAAACAGATGCATAAAGAGTTTTCTTTATTAAAAGATATAAAATATTAAAAAATTCCAAAGGGACTATGAACAAGGGAATGTTTACAATTAGAAAAGCAATGCACCAAGAACCCATAAAACAGTGTCCTTTAGTAATAGGTTGGAAACAACCAATGAAACAGCCAGTTCCAGCAGCTTACTTTCAGGAGGAGCTTACTTTCAAGGAGGGGAGTGGTCTCCCCATGATTCATCCCCTACTAGAGAGGAACAATTGGTTTCAGAAACCATTCAGGGGACGGGTCGTGGTAAGAGGTACAGGACACCAGAGAGGGCTTTTCATGATTCATCTCATACCAGACAGGAACAATCTTTTTTAACAACTACCCAACGGAGGAATTATTGGAAGAGATATAGGCAGCTAGAACAGAGACCCCCAGACAACCACTATATGCTGAGGAAAAGGATATTAAAAACCAATTGGTACTTAACTTGTCTAGTAGAAGATTTAATCCATGTGAAATGAGGGCTCTACAGAAAGGTTTGACATTTGTACACACTCCAAAACATAACTCTTTCAGCAGTATGGTTGAAATATAATCCATGTTCAGGAAAATACACATCTCTCTCTTTTTTTTTTAAAGGTAGTAACATACCCCTTCAGACAGATCAGTCATGTTTAAACTTAGGTCCACTTTCAACCCCCATTCTAATAATCCCAGTATCCTTACACTTGAAGAACTGGTAACTAGGGAGGCGAAGGATTTAGAAAAAATAGAGAAATGTACCAGGTACAACCTCACCAGGGAAGAATGCCAGCAGATAAAGGAGGAGCAATAGTGGTCATGAATGAAGATGATCACCTTCAGGAAGCCTATTGTCAGCTTCATAGTGCTAACCACTATATGAAATCCCAGCACAACCCAACCACACAAGTACAAAAAGAAATAAATATGTTATTTCTCATCAACTCGTCAATTTAACAGTCTACTAGCATTCAAGAATGCAATAAAGATTGATCTCTTCCAGCAGGCCTATCCAGGGGAATTAAGATGTTTTTAGAATGTTTTAGGATGTTTTTAACAATGTATATTATGTTTTAATTCAGTTTTATGTATTTTATTGCTTATTGTTGCTCCCTGCCTCAATCAAAAGGGAGAGGCGGGTAAGAAATAATTATTATTATTATTATTATTATTATTATTATTATTATTATTATTATTAGCGGATGAAGCACTCCTTATGGGCTATACAGACAAACATAAACACGATTATGTGCTGGAAAGTGGGGGGCGGGACACTAGGTTTTATCTTCTTCCATAGATCCATAAAAATGGATCTCCTATACCAGGAAGACCCATTATATCTGGACGTGGATCTATACTAGAACCTCTGTCTACTTATATAGATTTTTTTCTTAAACCCTTTGTGTAACAAATAGATTTATATATAAAAGAAACTGCCCATTTTCTAAACCTTCTCGACACTATTCATGAAGACTTTCAGGATACCTGGCTGGTATCTATGGATGTGGTCTCACTATATACTAATACTAGCTGATATGCCCGGCGTTGCTAATTGAATCCACCTTAAATTGAAGAGAAGATGTTTCAGCTCCTCCCACAGCTTTTTTTATGCTCACTAGCAGAATTGGTCCTTAAGAAAAACTTTTTCCAATTTCAAGATAAATTCTACTGGCAGATTTCGGGCACTGCCATGGGCTGCAGATTTGCTCTGGAACTGCTAACATTTACATGGATCAGTTTGAGCAGACTCGTATTCTGCAGGAAGGGAATAGTTATAAATAATACATTCTCTTCTACAAGAGGTTTCTTGACAATATTTTTTATGTTATGGAAAGGGACTGAGGAGACTCTTCATAAGTTTCTCCAATATATAAACACTAAACATGAAACTATCAAATTTGAAATGAACTATAACACTGAGGCTTAATTTTCTGGATGATGTTATTATTTTCCAGAATGGGTCACTTACCACTGACCGTATCACAAAAATACAGATGCAAATTCCTTTTTGAAATATGACAGTTACCATCCTAGCCATATGAAATGTAATCTGCCTTATTCTCAAATGCTGAGGCTGCGAAGGAATTGCAGTAGCATACAGTATTTCTACAAGCAGGCAAACATACTCATTATTCAGTTAAGCAGGAGAGGGGAATCCAATGAAATAATTGAAGGGGGCTATGTATAGAGTCCTGAATAGAAATAGAAAGGAACTTTTATAATCTAGGAACCAGCAAACAACAGAAAGAATGGTTGTTCCTTTATGTTATGATGGATACACTAGCAAGATCCAAGATATCATAAGTAGATACTGGTACCTCCTGGATGATTTACCTGCCTGTCAAGAAGGCCCGACCTTTGCATATAAATGAAAACAGAACCTCAGGGATATTTTGGTACAAAGTGCCTGCAAGCTTTAACCCAAATTGAGAGATATAACACTTTTAGGGACAGAAGTAAAAAGGCACTTTCCCTGTGGCTATTGCAATATATGTATAATTGGCATAGAGGCAAAAGCTTTATTAACCCTATAGACAATACACAGGCCCTTTCTACACCTAAGGATTATCCCAGGCAAATGGAGGGATCGCCCCTGCCTGCTCCGAGGATCTCCTGTGTGTCATTTGGATGCACAGGAATGATCCTGGGACGATCCTGGGATATAGGCCTGGTGTAGACATGCCCACAGTCTCCATACTGAGGTTTCCTTAATTGAAATATCAAAGGTATCATATATGCTATTCTATGCTCCTGTAAA
Organism: Elgaria multicarinata webbii; assembly: GCF_023053635.1. Classification (NCBI taxonomy): domain Eukaryota; kingdom Metazoa; phylum Chordata; class Lepidosauria; order Squamata; family Anguidae; genus Elgaria; species Elgaria multicarinata. The sequence goes on along the minus strand of NC_086177.1, from coordinate 81,644,286 downwards.
AAAAAAATCTATGTGGAAATGACTGAGAGAGCTATTAAGTCCAGGATCAGTGAACATAAAAGCTGTATAAGAAACCAGAGGATACAATACTTCTTGGAATGTAAATATAACCTTGATGACTTGTACCCAACCTGATTACTCTGCTTTATTGTTGCGTTAAAAAGAATACCTAATACTCTTAAATGTTGTGATACTTAAACAAAGGAAAAGGAGGAACAAAATGTGGGGCTATGCAAGCCATTGGGGTTTCCACTAGAACATAAGAAGAGACATGCCAGTTCAGACCAAAGGCCTATCTAATCCAATGTTCTGTTCCCACAGTGGTTAACCAGATGCTCCAATCAAAGCCCACTAACAGGACATGAGTGTAAGAGCATTCCCCAACAACTAGCATTCAGCAGCATACCGTTACCAATACTGGGGACAATATATATACAGCCATCTTGACTAGTAGCCATTGATAGCCTTATCATCCATGAATTTTTGAATCCCCTTTTAAAGCCATCCAAATTGGTGGCCAGCCACTACATCTTTTTTTAAAAAAACTTTTTTTTATTCTGAATATCAACAAACAGAACAGAAAATACATTGTGAAAACGGGGGACGGGACCATACATTGTGTATATAGAATTATCATCATTTCCATCGTATGTACCGTTCCCCCCCCCCCAAAATAATAATAGGGGGAGAGTTATACAAAAGGTTCAAGAAAAGCAGACCAGATATCCATCTATTTATCCACTTGCAAATTGTGTCTATAAAGCACTCGTTCAAAAGTTGATGTCATTAGGTCCTCAGCCCATTGCATTATGGGAGGTGTGAATTTGTCTTTCCAATGTGATAATATAAGTCTTTTGACTGTCATAAGGGCTCTGAAGATCCATCTGCACTGACTTGTGTTAACTTCCAAGAAGCTGGTAGGTAATTTAGGAGAAGATGCACATTATTCCATATTATGGACCGTTTCAGTACAAAGTTCATCCTTATTATAACCTCCTCCCGAAAGGGAGCAACTATTGGGCATTGCCAAAACATAGGAGTTAAAGAAGCATTAGATGCATTACATCTCCAACAGTTATGCAACAGCCCCTGCATCTTGTGGAAGCATATTCCGCAGTTTATCTTTGTGTTGTGTGAAGAAGTACGTCCTTCTATCTGTCCTGAATCTTCTACCATTCAGTTTCATTAGATGACCCAAGGTTCTGGAATTAGGAAAGTACATCCTTTCTTCACACCATGCACTAGAAGAATTAATGAGCTTCACGACTGCTGCTGGTGAAATGAATTTCAACAGACAGGGCTCCATGGTTATCTGCAGGTTTAAATAAGACTGTCATAAAATCTATTTCTTTCCCCCATAGACTCAATAGCTTTTTTGTTACACACTTCTGAAATGTCATGTAGCCTGGTAGGAAATCCTAGCTGTGAACAGCTAAGTACATGGAACATTTTCATTAATAACAACAACCCCTTTCACAGCTGCAGTGCATAATTAACACAATCAGCAAGGGAATGGGAGGGAAAGGGCAAGAAAGTTAATTCCTGGGAGCCTTATTTTAGCCTGTGTCTGTAGTAGTGATGAAGAACTTTGCTGAAACACTTAGTTCTATTTCACATGCAGCCCTTGCATTTCATTCTCTGTTGGCTCTTTCCAGCATGACTTCCTTTGCCGTATGTATCTCATTTTTGAAAGTCCTGACTTAGAAGCTAAACCCTTTCAATCACAGGGCACAAAGAGCAGGACCATTCCTAAAATAAACCATGCCCAAGCTGGCTGGTTGGATATTATCTACTGTACCCACCGCATCACCTTTTCCAGGCTAAAACTAGAATTCTGGTTCACCATCAAGGATATCAGATTTTCCCTCACTGGGAAATGCTCCAAGAAAAGTTTGAAATCCTAAATAGACTGAAAGCAATGTCAGCCTCATGTAGAAAATGCACACGCACGTTTTTGGGTTTTTTTTTAGAGATCCGGGGTTAAATTTACTGGGGAATTATCCTGCAAAAGTTGTGCCAAAGGTAATGGGAGCAGTGCAACATCACAGTAATGCTAGTGGCTAAAGTGTCAGACTGGGAGTCTGGAGATCCGGGTTCTAGTCTCCACTTGGCCATGGAAACCCACTGGGTGACTTTGGGCCAGTCACAGACTCTCAGTCCAACCTAACTCACAGGGTTGTTGTTGTGAGGATAAAATGAAGAGGAGGAGGATTATGTATGCCGCCTTCGGTTCCTTGGAGGAAAAAAAGGTGGAATATAAATGCAATAATAAAATAAATAAATAAATAATGCCCTCCCCTACACCAGGGAGCTTTTTGCAGAACTGCCCAGAATAGTGCTTAGCCGAACTCCATTCCAACTGGAGGAACGGGCAGGTAAGCAACCTGTATGATTCCCCACCCCATTCCCTGGTGCCTCTTGAGAAAATGCTCCGGAACGCTGCAAGGGAGATGGTGAATCACCAAACATTGTGTTCTTGCCCATTTTCCAGTAGAGCGTCTTCTCTAGATCCCAGCACCAGTGATAAAAGCTAGGTAATTTCAGAGCCTGGACTTATGCCCCCCATGACCATGCACATTACATCAGTTGTGAAGCATGCAAATAACATTTCCTTTCCCATTTCTATTTATTTCTAGGGATGTCCATCGCTAGGAAATCCAGCCCTGGTTTGGTTCACCAAATTTCCACTGGATTGCATATGTGAGCTGAGCCGAGCCATGCAGTTTCTTACTGAAATCCAGAAACTTTTTAAAAAATTGCATAAATAGCTATTTGTGAAAATCCCAGCTGTATTTTGTGTAATTTGAGCAAATTCCAGCTGCAATTTGCACAAATTGCTATTTAAGCAAATAAAAAAACAACACAAAAATCTGCAAACTGGCCCAACTCGATGCAGATTGAGTCAGGCCAGCTCACAGAAAAACAAGCTGAAGAATAGGGGGACCGAGTTGATGAATGCTCAGTAAGCTCCACTCCACAAGACAGATTCCTCCAACATCCCTAATCATTTCCTGTTCTTCAAACTTTTGATCAAATTGCAACTAAGTACAGTTGCCTATTTTTCTTCTGACTAATGCACACTTACACACAAAATAACACACACACACAATCCTTTTTGATGCTCCAGAACCACACTTCAAGAAGGACGCAGACAAGCTGGAGTGTATTCAGAGGAGGGCAACGAGAATGCTCAAGGGTCTGGAAACAAAGCCATATGAGGAGAAACTGAAACAACTGGGCATGTTTAGCCTTGAGAAGAGAAAACTGTGGGGAGACATGATAGCACTCTTCAAATACTTAAAAGGTATTAAGAGATCCTGGCCCACAGAGGAGGGCCAGGATCTCTTCTCGATCTTCCCAGAATGCAGGACACAGAATAATTGGCTCACGTTACAGGAAGCCAGATTCCAGCTGGACATCAGGAAAAACTTCCTGACTGTTAGAGCAGTATGACAATGGAACCAGTTACCAAGGGAGGTTGTGGGCTCTCCCACACTAGAGGCATTCAAGAGGCAGCTGGACAACCATCTGTCGGGTATGCTTTGAGGTGGATTCCTGCACTGAGCAGGAGGTTGGACTTGATGGCCTTATAGGCCCCTTCCAACTCTACTATTCTATGATTCTATGCTGTATAAATCATATATTTACTCTTTCCTTAGGTGTTGAGCTCGTACTAACACCATTTTACTGTTGATGTTCCATAAGCATATCAGTTACAGATGAAGAATTAAAATGAGTACATTCCTATGTTTCTTTAGTGACCTTAATTTGTTATTATGTACGTACGTCCCCCGTTTAACTTTAACTTTATTTCAAAATAAAATAAAATTTCATGGAAAAAGTAAACAGGAATGGCCAATTTGGATCCAACTCATCATGTCCTTTAAATATATCTGGCAATGCTTAAACATTAACAATCATTTTAAAAAGTAAGTCAAATTGTTAGCATCAAATGATAGGGCTTATTTGGTGATTTTTCTATACATCTGCACGTACATAACTAAATTCATTTCTTAAACCCGAACATTTTTGTTCCATTTTTGTTTGAACTCTTTTAAATTCAGTCCCTGCTTTAAAATAAATGAGTATTTTGTAGCTCCTTCAAAAAACAATGTGAGTTATGCCAGACCCACCAAAGCAAGGTGAAGATATAGAGAACCTCCATTTCCTCATAATGAAATTGTTTGGAAAGTTTTCCCTCAGCGTAAGTACTCTTTTACTGTGAACACTTGTTCAAATGCCAGTGACCTGACACATGATCCATGGGGTTGGCTACTAAACCATGAATGCCACTGAGAGCTTTCTAAGGCTTTCAATTCTTGGGGAAACAAGATGAATAGAAATAGTAATGTTCTCTATTGAACAGCAATGGATAGGTGAGGGTAAAGCAGCAAGTTGTAAACAGCCACAATCCAGCACAGAGTTTAGGTGCAGCTAAAGGCCACAATCATAAACACATTTACTAAGGAGCAAGCTCTTATTTGACACGGTGTGATTTACTTTAGAGCAAATATTTCTAAGCTTGTAGTAAATGTCTTTGTGGAGTTGTGGTCATTGTATATCAACTTGTAGTAGTTACGGAGCACTTCCCCTATGTAAAATAAGCCACCACGGCTCAAATTGTTAGTGAACAGATCTTTGCGTCTTTCTTTTTAACCAAAAGCAGTCATGGGATGGGAAGGGGAAGGCAACCTCCAGACTAGATCAGGACCAGCATGGGGAATTTAACCTTCTCACCATTTTCACTGTTTGTCCACTGAAAACTTCCTCCTAGCTGCTCTTTGCCACCATTAGCAATTCTGAAGAGTATATAGCAATGGAAGGGATGATTTTTTTTTTAAGTAGGAAAATTAAATCAACGACACTACATTCCCAATCCAGATAAGAAGAGATGATGATGATGAACTGGGCACCCCCAATAGCAGGATTCATAGATGCATTTAAATGCAATGTGACCCTCACTTTTTATAAATGAACCTCTCTTGTAGTTGAAGCGGACACAAGAGGTCTATGCAGTTGTTTGCCTGCAACCTGGTTACACCCAAACTGGGAATGGGATGACCATGCACGCCATGGAGGTCTCCATAGGAGCTTGTGAGTGCATTTGGTTGAATCATGAATGCGCTTACACAACTCCTATCACTGCAAACCTTGCTTTATCTGGGTTCCTGATCACAGGGGCTATGTAAGTGTGCTTAGTTGAATACATTACAAGCCCCTATGCAGATCATTGTGCTCAATATGGGAAGGTCTCTGAGGTAGCTGGCACGCAGGGATGCTGGGGAGTGGAGCAGGCATGCGCGGACATGTCCCGCCCCCACTTTGGCCCTATGCGTGAAGCAAGTGAACACCTGCATAGGGCTAATAAGGTAGGGTGACCATATGAAAAGGAGGACAGGGCTCCTGTATCTTTAACAGTAATGTAGAAAAGGGAATTGCAGAAGGTGTCAATTGAAGTGGATGAAATTCCCTCTTCATCACAACAGTTAAAGCTACACTAGCTATAGTAGAGTGGCCAGATACAAAAGAGGGCAGGAATTCTGCAGCTTTAACTGTGTTGATGAAGAGAGAATTTCACCCTCTCCAATTGACACCTGCTGAAATTCCCTTTTCTACATTACAGTTAAAGATACAGGAGCCCTGTCCTCCTTTTCATATGGTCACCCTATAATAAGGTTGTTCCTCTTTATCGTCTACAACACTTGTGAAGAGAGCACACAAAACATTGTTCATTTTATATCTAAGATCCCCACCTTGCTACCTACCTAATAAAGCTCTTTGATGAGGTACATATTGTTTTGCACTTTGGTTAAATGGAGATTTGTGTCCTTTCAAATTCCAAAGAAAAGCTTCAGGTGGGGTGGGGGGGTTCAGATTCAATTTGGTCTGCTATGGATGGACCCACTTCAATTGAGAGTGTTTCTAGATCTGCTCAATTTGGTAGCCGAGTTCCCCGCTTCAAGGGGGAGCAGTGAATTGTGAGATGCGCCTGCCAGCAGCAAAGGCAAAAAGGCTGGTGAAGAGCAGCCGCATAGCCACAGTGCAGCAAGCCACAGCAGCAGCAGCTCCTTCCCAGGAGGGGACTGCTGAGCCAACCAGCGTGATGATGGGGTGGGGCCAAGCGATCTCTCCTGTGTTCCACCTCCAGTTCAACCTGAGACCCCCACCACCACCATGCGGCTCCAGGATTGCAGTTGCTGACTTCCCCAAGAGTAAATCCATGGGGGAAAGAGTTCACCGAACTTACAAAAGAGCTCCAGAAGATGGTCTCGACAAGGAGCACACACACACCCATGCCTGCCCACAAAGCAGGAGCAGGCAAAGACCTCAAAAGCCAAGCATGGAAAAGCAGCACTGCTTCCACTGCCATCGAGCCTTCTGGGAGGAAGAGCAGTGGAAGAGGAGCCACCGTGCCTGTTTGCTGGAAGGTTTGGAGGTCGAGGAGCAGGGGAGGGAGGTGGCCCTGGGGGAAAAGGGAAACCAGAGTGGGGGGAAGAAAGGCAGCTGGAGGGGAGGAGGCTGCAAAAGTGCCACTAGGGCAGCAAAAGACATTGACTTTCTGGCCCCTCCTGCTCAGGAAGCCACAAGCTTCTTCAGATGAACCCACTTCAACGGACAATATTTCCAAATCTGCTCAATTTGGTACTGGATTTGGGAGCCGGCAGAATCAAATACACCCCTCTAATTTATTCACAATGTATAGATTTAGCTGGCATTAATGGGGGTGCAGTAACAAACCTGCAGCCATTATTTACGCTGACAGCAGTTTAGTCTCGCACAACCTGAATCCGTTCTTATCTAGCCATGTGAAAATCTCCCTAAAACCTTATCTCTTCCTTCGACCTTCCTAGCGTTGTCCTTCCCAGGCAAATCTGGTTCAGTCCATATGCTGGCAGATGGGTGTAACTCAAGATATACTCCAGATATTTGGAACAAAGTGTTCCTTCCTGCAGCCAATTCTCAATTCTTGTCCCCTCTTAGCATTTGGAACAAAAAGCTGCACACTGAGCAAGCTGAAGAATTCTCCTGATTTCTTTCCTTTCGCTGGAATGTCCAGCATCTTGGAGAATGAAATGTAATCTCAATGTCTACAAAAAGTGCTCTAAGCAAGGGCATGGGTGCATATTCCTAAGCAAACTAATAATGTGTGAAAGAAGTGTTGCAAGCCACTAGCACACAAGCAGATTTAGACCCTGCCAATGTTCCACTAAGTCTATCAGGGTTACGGCGTCTCAGTATCTGTGCAATGAAGTGACAGTGAGGGAAGGTGCCACATCATCTACACGCCCACGCAAGTAGGGCACGGATTGCAATGTTCCTACAGCTTTTTATCTGGCCTGTTATCTGCTCTCAATTACAATGGCAGCACAACCATAATTTCATCTGTTATTTTTTTTCAAATGCACTGACATTGGCTAAACACACAGCCTCAGAGCTTTCTCAAGGGAACGATTCTTCCAAGCTTACTCAAACTTCTCAAACCTAGGAATGATTTAGTACTTGCTGTTGCTGGCATCATGAACTTTGTCAGGCTTGTGGAGATGGATCTCTAAAGCCAGAATTGCGATCAGGGATGGGGATTCAGGATATCAAGCTCATTATATATGGGTATTAGATATCTGTCATTTAAAAAGCCAACATATTCTGAATTGGCAGCTAGTGAGACAGTTTGCCACTGCTGCAGAGGTAGGGTGACCATGGGGCCGATCTACACCAAGAAGGATATAACACTTTTAAAACGGTATGAAAACCGTATATGTAATGTGTCCTGCGCCTGAACAGTTGTCATAACCATTGTAAACCATTATAAGCAGTAGTGTAGATCCTGATTAAAAGGAGGACAGGGCTCCTGTATCTTTAACAGTTGTATTGAAAAGGACATTTCAGCAGGTGTCATTTGTATATATGGGGGACCTGGTGAAATTTCCTCTTCATCACAACAGTTAAAGCTGCAGGTGCCCTGCCCTCTTTTAAATCTGGTCACTCTAGTATAGCTCCTGCAGCTTTAACTGTTGTGATGAAGAGGGAATTTCACCAGGTTCTCCATATATACAAATAACACCTGCTGAAATTCTCTTTTCTATGCAACTATTAAAGATACAGGAGCCCTGTCCTCCTTTTCATATGGTCATCCTAGCAGAGGGGAGGGAATTACCACCAGAAGACAATTCCTTACAAAAGTAAATTGCCTCCTCTTGTGTAACTTGACTTTTTTTCCTAGGTGTGGCTTATTTCTAACCCGCCTCCCCAACATGAATTAAATGCCTTTGGATTAGCTTTCTATTTCTACCTACTACAAAACTACAATTCATGCTATGGATTTCAGCTGTCCAGAAAGCTGAATCCTCCATCTGGCAGTAGCTAAACATGATAACTTGGCTATGGCCAGAAAGGTGACACCAGCAACAGTCTCAAGGTAACACTACAAACCCAAATGCCAACATGAGCCTTCAGGGCTGGGCCTTATGTACATGTTCAGGGATGTGTTTGGATTCTTTAACTTTTAGGTCAGGGGTGCAGAACCTCGGCCCCAGGAGCCCGATCTGGCCCACCTGGGATTAGGGAAATGCGAATCAGCAAAACCTGAGTTTGCTGAAGTTCTCCGAATTCCATCTCGAAGCTCGTTCCAACTCTCATCCAGATCAGATTGTGAGCTTTATTTTCTCTTCTCATATGAAAATCTATGAGTATTTCCATATGTGTTTTTCTAACTATGTGCATCAATTGTGCACATTTTTAAATGTACACATTGTTCTCCCATTGACTAAAGCATATTTGTGCACATTTTTCAAATGTACACATTTTTCATGCACAGTTTTATAATGTATACATGTTGTCAAACACATTTTTTGGGGAGTACAAATCACATTGCAAGCTTAGAAATGTACAGACGTCAGCCACAAATTGAATCTGAGTCTGTGTTCGGTCTAGAAGGTCTGAACTGGGTAAATCCTGATTTTAAAAATGAACTGAAACAAGTGTCCCATCCGTCTCTACCTGGAATAGGAATGGGCGAAATCACCAGGTGTGCTCTGTAGGTGCTCATCCCACTGCTTGCTGCTGTTGCTGCCCGCCCCCACAAGCTGGGCCCTGAGTGCTTGTGAGACCTTGGCAAGCGTTCGGCAGCTGCCTCTCTCATTTCCTCCTTCCATGATAATGGTGGCTGCCATTGATGTGGAAGGGGCAAATGTACAATGTCCAGAGCCATGGGAAGTTGCATGTTTCCAGCCCCCATTGGCACAAGTGTAAACCTTTACCCTTGTGTTAATAGGGCCTTTAAGGGGGGGGGGTGGAATTTCCCAAGACTCCAGAAACTGCATTTCCCTCTTCCATGCTAATGGAAGCCACCATTAACATGGAGGGCAAGTGTGCAATTTCGGCAGTGGCTGCAGGTAGCTGCTGAATGCTTGCCAATGCCTCCTGAGCGCTCGGTTCCTTGAGGGCCGGACATGTGGGGAGTGGAGTTCACTGCCCTCATGGACCCAATCGGATGCTTGCGACAACCCTAACCTGGAATCCCAGTCTAATCTTCCAAGGTTCCCAGATGGCCATGCTCCATCCCTATGGCACCACCCCCTATCCCTTGACCACCATCAATTGGGGATTTCCTGGCTTAGGGGCATTTTTATTGCCATTCTAAAGTGTTGGAATGTCTCTCCTAAGGTTTAACTAGTGACAGTAAAAACTTTAAGCTAAAATGTGCCAGTTTATTTGTGACTTTTAGTGCTGCTCCTTCTACTTTCAGCCCCACCCATCACTGGAACGCAGCCTCTGACAGCATCTCCAAAATGGAATTCAACCCTAGGACCAAAAGAAGTTCAACAGTGTGGTGTAATGGTTAGAGCGCCAGAATGGGACTTGGGTGATCCAGATTCTTATCCCCATTGGGGTGATTTTGGACCAGACACTGACTTTCAGTTTAACCAACCACACAGGGTTGTTGTTATGAGGATAACATGGAGAACAGGAGAACCATGTAAGCTGTGCTGGATTTCTTATGATGGGGGTGGAAGTGGGATGTTAAAACACACACACACACACACACACAACAACAACAACAACAACAACCCTGTTTTAGAGACACCCAAGAATGGGTAAAGTTCCAAATATGACATTGCCTCCAATTGCATTTAGAAAAATTGCTTTCTTAAAATGTGTGCCTTTGACGGCACTGGTCCAGGACAAGGCATATTATGAATCACTTAATCTTACTTCAAATATTTTAAGTGATGAGTGAGCGTTCAGCTGGCCCTCTGCACAAGAGTGAATTTCACTATCTTCAAACCCACCGGTTCATACATATATATGAGAAGCATCAAAGAAGTCCATGGGTAGATGAATGCCCTTTCTGAATATTAAAGGGGCCGAGGCGGCACTGCCATTTCATAGAATTAAGAATTCCAGCTGCTTCAAAGCAGAGAATTCATGCTTATTAAAAGGAATCATTATGGCTTATCATGTAAATAAGAGGCCGGATTAAAAGTTGTTTAAATGCCTTTTTACATGTTAAACTAGTAGGGGGAGCAAATATGAGTCTGTAGCATTTAAATATCATCGGGAAGGATATTTAATCAGAATATGAGCCTAACATATCAAGGCTGAAGTCCTTGCCACAAAGTTTCATTTTCTGTTCTTTTTATTATGTCACTATAAAGGGGATTTAGTTGGATCACAAAAAAGGAGAGCAGTTTTACTGATACCACTGCATTTAAATTTAATATCTCACCTTCAAAGTATGTACTCTGAAAACTACGTGTCTTAAAGTTGTCTTGATGAATACACAGCAGGGTTTGTACTGCTCAGGCTGAGGGCTAGGGAGCTTTCACGGCTGTATCCAAACCAGATTGCAAGAGGTCACAACTTCTATGGGAGTGCCAATCGCGCTCAGCAAATCCCAACGTGTTATATCCATTTGCTTGAATGTGCTCCAGCTAACTCAAGTTATTCCATGGCTGGTTTTCCTTTCTCCCTCATTCGAATTTTTTAAATCTCTTTTCTCACACAATATGAAGAACTTTGGAAATTTTGCAAAATGTATATTAAAAAATGATCTGAAACAAATTTCTCACCCATCAACACTGGACAAATTCAATTGATTCAGCTATTCCCAGCATGGAGAGTATTAGGATGTACCTGCCTGCAATATTGCTCTTAAAAATGAGGAGCCTGCCCCAGGGGAGCGGGGAGCGTCAGCAATCCTAACAAATATATGATTGAATCACACGAATTGTTTAATCTCAATATGGGGGAAATGTCTAAATGGTGAATAATTCTTATCAAAACTGAACTGAAACCAAACTGTTACCCATCCTTAGCCATTGAAAATATTATTGTGGCACATTATTACTATAGTAAAATATGTTACTATGCATAGTGGACTGAATTCTACACCACTACCACCTAGTTAGCAAAAACAGAAAGCACACTACTCTGAACCTTTTAAGATATGTGTAATAAAGAAAAAAAATTATGGAACAGGACTAGGAACTAAAATTAAAATCACAAAATAAAAATGAAACTCACAAAGATGGGTATGGTTGGGTTTGATTGTTGTTATTGTTGTTCTAAAAAAACACTCTATCGAATATTTAATGAATGTTAAAATTAGAGCTCTGATATTTAAACTAAAGAAATAAATACCAGAACTATCCGCCCCCCCCCCCCCACCTTAGGAGAGGGGAAATGTTGGCACATTTACTTCTTTATGCCTCTCCACCATCACACTTCGGGCCAATAGCCTATATTTGTTTCACTTAGTTGAAGTTACTTTTTGGAAGCTATCATTAATCTGATTTATAAGGCCTTTGAGAAAAGCAGCAACCCACTACATCATTTTTGACAGAAGATTTTAAAATCCTATAACAATGAGATGGCAAAACTGTAAGACAGGACAATTTCCCTCCCCTCCCCCACCCACCCCACCACTGTCCCTCATTTTGTGACAACCAGCTTGTGATGTCTTTATGCTTTATCTGCCCTCAGTCAGAGAAGACCAATATTGCTTTTAAAGTAGTTTATGAATTCTATGAATTGTATTCTCTACCTTGTGACCCCAACATTGAACTTCTGTTCCAAAACAATGTAAATGTATAATTCCCCAAACCTCTGTAGTAAATGCAACCTTTTTACCAAACAGGTGATGACAGAACCAGCTGTATTAGGTAGAAGCATAAACCAGATTAACTCAGGCTAGAAATGAAGTATGTTTTTGGAGCACAAATAACTGGATTTCTACACATAGAGGTGGTTGGCTTACTCTGGATTGTAATCAGTAAATAATGTGTGTGTGTGCGCGCGCATCTGTGTGAGTATATGGGGGCAGACACTATTTTATCCTGAAGCTTAACCTCACATTATTGGTTTCCTACACAAATGTGAGGTCAGTATTTGACTGACAATATTTTTGTCCCAGATAATACATTTGCTGTGCTTTTGAGCTGATTTTACAGTTGTAAATATTTATGACATATAAAGCAAAGACCATCTAATCTAACTGTCCTTCATTAGTAACTCTATAGTATATAGATAGAATCAAGTATCGTATATTTGTTGCTCGACCTATTAGTAACACTGATAAAAGTCCATGGTGTCCGGGGCAGGATCTACACTATTGCTTTAAAGCACTTTAAAGCGCTTTATAACAGTTTTGACAACTGTTGGGCCCCAGGACACACTCCATATACAGTTGTCAAAACTGTTATAAAGTGCTTTAAAGTGTTTTAAAGCAGTAGTGTAGATCGAACCCAGGGCCAGGTCTACACCAAGCAGGATATGACGTTTTGAAAACGATTTGAAAACTGTATATGCAGTGTGTCCTGGGCTTCAACAGTTGTCACTACTGCTATAAACTGTTTTAAAGATGTAGTGTAGATCCCGCTCTGGCAAAGATGAATTAGTTAAACAACTCAAAGAGCTCAGAAAACTGAAGGTCTCCCTAGTCTACCCTAAGCACTCAGCTGCCTGGCCCCATGTTGCTGTGCTCCTCCTCTGAGACCAGACCAACTAAGCTAATGGCAGCTAGCGGGGGGGGGGGATGTTCAGTGTGCAGTTGGACACAAAATGTGCAGTTGGAAATCTGATAATGTGCAGTTGAAAAAAGTAGTGAAAAAAATAAGACCCGTGTTATGTGTTATTAAGAACTTAACAATAGACAGTCAGGGATGGCATGTAGCACAAATTATGTAAGTATGCAGGTGAAAGAGCCCTTGATGGTGTGACTGATGTTGTTGGATTGATGTGACAGTGTTGCCTGATTAGATGTGGAGGCAAAGTTGGCACTTGGGTCTATTGCATGGTCTGGTCCCTCTATCTGTGTCTCTGTCCTGTGTACTATTGCTGGTTAGCATCTGCTTCAGGTTGGGACGTTGTCCATAGGCCAGGACTGGTCTGCCTTCCAATGCTTGTGTGAGAGAAGTGTCTGTGCTGATGATGGGTTGGAGTTCACTGATGATCTGTTGCAGTGGTTTCAGTTGGTACTGTAGGTGACAACCAGTAGTGTACTTCTCTTGGTCTGTCGTCCTTCCTGGGTATCTGTATGGCCCTGTCAATCTGTCTTTACGTTTAAGGTGCTACTAGTGTTGGTGATAATCTGTCCAGCCGTGAAAGAGAAATAATGTGTTTGGCTTGGGCAGGGGCAGCGGTGTGTGTGTGTGTGTGTGTGTGTGTGTGTGTGTGTGTGTGTGACGAGGCATTTGTACAGTTGGAAAATTTACTTTAAAAAAAACCCTGGCAGCTAGAGACGTCTTTACATTCTACTTCTAAAGACAGACTATTACAGCAGTTCTATTACTACCATCCAGAGAGATGTGCCAGGACTAAAGGGTCAGAGACTAAAGGGGAAACAAATTCATTGTAACAAAAAAGGAGGTTGTTTCTGATCATGTAAGAAGACACAGCCAAAAGGTTTGGAAGGAACTGCATTTCCAACAGAACATATATCTCGGAGTAGTCACCATGTCTCTTCACCCTATCCTATGGCAGGGGTGGGCAAGGGTCACCCTCTAGATGTTTTGGCCAACAGCTTCCATGAGTGCTCCTCATTGGCTAGGCATGCCCTACAGATAGGATACAGTAGCCAGTCGCATACCTGAATTATAGCTTGCCTTCCTACCAATCTTACCCTTTAGTGTAGCTAATGGTGAGAAGGGTGTCCTCTATTGGAAGGCATCCTCTCTTTGAAGGGCTGTCTGGTACAAATCAAGTTTAAAGACGAAGAACCATAAAAAGGAAGAGCAGGGGCCTTGAAGTTGCCTATCAACAGTTAACATCTGGACAGCAGGCTGAGCTGGCGCACAGGTTGCCTGGTTATAGCCTTCCCACTATGATGAGATGTATTTTATTTCTATTTAAATTAAAGTAATTATTTCTAAATTTGCATATATAAATGAACAGTTGCAAATTTTGTGCAAACTTGTATCCTCTTTTTCAGCAGTTCCTAAGCGACTGCCCTACATGTGAGGTGAGGTATGATTTCAGATGCATTTGTTGTTCATGATGGGCAACCAGGAGGCCCCTACAGCTTGGCTAGTGCTGGGCATGTACTGAGAATATGTACTTGAAATGCATCCGAAAATCCTCAGAAAAATGCAAGGGCTCCTTGGGAGATAATCCGAAAGTGATTCCACAAAAACAGAAAGACTGAAAACCTATTACAAATAAAGGGAGGAAAGTTGGATATGGTATTTGGTCATGTACTATATTGAGTACAAACATGTACATACGTTGCGTGCGTGCATGCACGCACACACACTCACACACAACATACCTTTACTGGAATTTACTTAAAATTCCCATAATCATGTAAACATTAAAAACTAGACTTCTGTGGTTCAAACTTGATCAGTCTCCTTTTTCAGAAAGAATTTGTTCAAAAGACTATTAGGTTCTATTAGAAAAACTTTGTTATTTGAGCTTTCTCCATTGACAGTTTGAAATAAAAATAATATTTAAAATGAGAAGTTTGCCTGAATTCATGAGGATTTATATTCAGTTCCTCTTATACGGCACCTTATTGTATATTGTGTGTCTTGAAAGGCAAGGCAGTTAACAGTCAAGTAATATAAAACAAGTAAAAATCACTGAGCCTTATCTTAATGAAAACATTATATTTTGAGGAGAGTTACACGACAAAAAGTTTCCAAGGAAAATTATTCAGTTTTTTATGAGACATATAGAAGATATTGTTTCTGTGTCATATACTATATTTTCTAGTGATTTTCTTTTAAATGTGCATGGGGAATTATGTATTGCAGTCATTTATGGGACACAATGGCCTGCTCGAATATCAAAGAAAGGCAGACTATAAAAAGAAAAGAAGACCCATAAAAAAGAGAAAGGTGATAAGAATTTGTAATTGTTAAAATATTCTTTAACATTAAAGAAAAGTCATTGCACTACATCCCAAGATATTCATAATTTATTAAAATGAAATGCAAAAAAGGGACAACACCGCCCACCCACTATTAAGTCCCACTGGAACAAGACTTTATGTTGTTTGAGCTTTTTTCATTGATGATATAAAAATGATATTTAAAATGAGAAGTTGGCTTGAATTCATGAGGATTTACATTTAGTTCTCCCTATAGAGTGCATTATTGTATATTGTACTTCTTGAAAGGCAAAGCAGTAATGAACATTCTTAAACTAGCATTATGTAGACAGGATCAAAAGAATTCATTGCACAAATAGATAGAGATGGGTAAAGTCCATTTATCTCAGTTTGGAACAAGTTGGGTTTTTACAAGCCTTTTGAGAGAATAAAACAACAACAACACCCTAAACTTTGCCTGAGAATTGCCACCCAGGAAGGTGGTCACCAGCAGCCCTCTTGTTCATTTGTTTCCCCCTCCTCATCCCAACTTCAGGCACGCTGGTGCTGGGGAAATCCATTCCACCCTCTGCCATCTGTGGGGAGGACTGCAGCTAACCTCAAAGAGAACATGGAAACCTGAACGGGGTGGCAGATGATGACACTGTCCCTGCTAATCAAAACGTCTCAGTGCTTTGATCCTGTGAGCCATACATCCACTACACCACTGGTTGAGAGCTGTTTCCAAGTTGTTCTTCTGTCTCTGCAATGCTCAGAGCATGCATTGCTGATTAGAGTTCTGGGAACTGTAGGAGTTATTCCCTCTGGTCTATGCCAGGAGCTCATATGAAATAGTGGGGAATAAGAATTAAACTCATTCATCTGATTTGTCTCTCGCAGCTGGGTAGACACACTAAATGAGAGAGGGACAATTCTCCCAGGGAGCTTTGGCTACTGGGCGATATAAAAATGCAATAAATAATAGTAATAATAATGATGATGATGATGATGATGGTCAGTGAGTGCTTCTACCAAGCCGTGCAGAATATGGAGGGTTGACTTCCTCTGTGGCATGTTGGTAAGGGAGAAGGTGCCCAGTGACTTGAATTTGATACATCTATTTCTCTTTGCTTGTGATTTAGCACAGTGTGGCCTGCATCAGAGGATCTCTAAATTAGTGGGTGGATGACTTTGCCTTTAGGACAGAGAGGACAGGGATATCTAGTCTTTGGAATTTTCCAGCTCTGTGGTTGCATGAGCAGTCAGCTAATCCCAACATAAGTCCTGTACAGACAACATGCTAAGTCATGATGGTTAAGCATTTTGAGCTAACCATGATGGCTTAGCATGTCATGTGAACTGTGTTTCCCCTAACCATGGTGGCTACATAACCACAGTTTACATAACCATGCTCACTAACCACTTGCTGCAAAATAGTTAGCAGCCTTTAACATGGCTTAGTGTGTTGTCTGAACAGGCCCACAGTCTCTACGTTTCTTTTCCAGAATGCAATGGTTATTGCCAATGCTGCCGCCTCCTCTCTTGATTTCTCTCTCCTCAGCCAGGCCAGACACAGGGCATTCCAGCAAAGGAACAGGCTGCTGCTTCAGTATATATTCTTTCATTCAGTTTTCATAGTTTCTGTCCCCAAAGACCATTTCTTAGAAGTCCACCTTGCTCAGCACCATTTAACTACTGGGTGTGTGCTAAATCAATCTGTATTAGTCACAGTTTATGCTAACGTGGGCCCCTTAAGAATCAGCCATAAACAGTTAGCTATGCTTAGGCTTCCTGGGAGATTTACAATAAAGCAGCTGTCCCAATTAAGCAGAGTGGGGTATAGCAATATTTTACAGTTATGCAGCACCTTTCATCCCAAAGCAATTTTACCAATTAAAGGTACATAATGCTCTATAATAGATGACCCCATGGAAGGATTCTCACACAGGGATGGGAGAAAGGGGGGGAATGGAAAATGTGACAATGTGGCAAACACCTGTTCTTAAATATCACAAGACAGGTGTGTAAATTTGGAAGAGGGGCAATGAAATCCTGTCCTCAATGAACTCAATGGAACAAATGGTTAAGAAGCTGTCTGAATGATCTAGGTAGCAAATCAGAGTGTGTGGAAAAGAGAGATGGAACCAAAAACAATTTGGTAGAACAATATTTGTCTTTATTATTTTGCACCTTTGAAACTCTCCATCTCTCTGGCATTGGAGACTTCTGCCCTTTCAGCATTTTTCTGTGGGGAGGGGGGCAGGGGAGGGCAAGTTGGTATACTGCGATTCAGGTTCATGTACAAAAAAACACATCTGCACAAGGGTATAATTTGGGTCTGCTTTCCAATGCAAGTCTTAGGTTAAGAGGAGCAAATTATGGCTCTTCGGTAACTTCACATTGTTTTCATTTGACTCTCCTCGTTCAAAAATGTAATATGAGAATCAGCCCAGTGGCTCCCACCTACACTGTATAAATAACAGAATGTCATCATAAACCATTATGAAATTCTGCAGGGTCAAGAGACATCAATTTATAGTACCTGTCTGAACTAGAATTTGCTTATTCTTACAAATCGGTGTTCCAGCGCTTAATGGAAGCAGTTGAAAAACATGATCTCAACAGGATCAGCCAAAAGAGTAATTATATAAATCATGTGAACCAAAAACAAAACAAAAAAAGGGAAAAAGGGGATTTCTAATGAGATTATATAGCAGATAATATATGGAATTCAGCTAGCTTCTTCTTTTTTAAAATTGCTTTTATCAGCTAATGCTTAGTATCGAGACACATGTGGGGGCACCATCAGATAATCAAACTGTTCACCACTCATGGCAAACAAAGGGATAAAAAGCATTTTTAAACAACTAATTAGTCAAAAGAGTTTGATAAAGTCATTGCTTTTCTTTCTCAATGCAGATTACCCATCTAATTCATTCTAGTACCAACCAGTTAATTAAAAATGGTATTATAAGGTTTTTATAAGAACTAAACATATAATGGATAGAACATAGACAGGAATATTCAGTGGAATCTTTGCTTCATTATATGAAAATGCTGCATTCTGTTTGTGTATACTCTCAGTATTTTAAACAGTTTATAAATTTAATTTTAACTTTGCTGTTTTAAATTTGTATTGCTGCTGATTTTATCCTGGTTGTGTTTTTATATCATGTTTTTATACTGTTATAAAAAACATGATGTAAAAACATTTTACATCATGTTTTTATACTGTTTGTTTTATATTTTGAATGGTTTTAATTTGTGTGAATCACCCAGAGAGTTTCAGCTATTGGGCGTTAAAAATATGAAATAAATAAATGAATACACACACAAAAAAAATGGCAACCCTCTCATGCAATTCCTCTCATGCAATAACATGTCAGCACATTGCATGTTTTCCTTTCCCAAGTTCTCATCGCTGATGGAAAATGCATTACACAATAGCTCTATGTAGATATGAGGAGCAAGTGAAAGCAGGGCAAGGATCAAGGTTGAGCACGTGTCAAGGGCCTACAATACAGAAGAGACCCTCCGACTGATAAGAGTCCCCTGAAGTTGTTCCTCCTCTTCACTAATGCAATCTGCTTATTCACCTGTAGATAGTGGTGGTACTGAGGAAGAGGAGATGACCCTGTGGGAATCTACACTGATGTTACTCTAACGTTTTGAATGGGTTACTGTGACGCACTGCGTCACGTGACCCTGGGTCTCTAACGTCGTAAATGAGTTGTACTTACTGGTTCTATTTCGATGTCCCCTTTCACTGTTGCTTAGTTGCAGCGCGGCTACTGATCCATGCGCCTCCTTCTACCGGTAATTTTCCTCTTCCTCTTCTCTGAGAGTAGCAGAGCTGCTGGGTTTGCTCCGCCCACTTCCTGTTCTCCTTCCTTCGCCCCGTTTGCTATCTTATCTGCTACAGCAGATAAATCACACCAGCATTATACTGTGCAATCACTGACAATTGCATGCAAAGGACTCAGAAGTTTTCCACCTTAGAATCTGCTTTTATTGTGAAGTACTCCCATACATCCTGCCTTAATTGTGCTCCTTTTGCAAAAGATTCGCCCTAATTCCGAGCCACTGCTGTGGGTGCAGGAGCAGGATTTTAAACAAATGCTTACATCTGTGTAAGCTTTAAAGATAAAGACACCAAAATTGGCACAGTAATAGATATTAGGGAGAGCTTTAAGCATACCAAATTTGAATCGAATTGAGTAATCCATTGATTTTTTAATGATTTTTTTAACATTTCCCCCCTCTTTGCAAAGGAGCTGAGGAGCGCTCAAATCACTTCCTGGTAAGCAAAGGATCACTGTAGCTCCGTGCAGGAAAATTAACAAGAGTCCAAAACTCTAACCAGCGGGGCTTAAATGGTGTGTTTGAAATAATCTTAACAGCTGGGGCTGCCAAAAACAGGCCTTCCCTTCTGCGCTGCTAAAACTTTTCAATTTGGTCACCCATCCAAACCCTGACCAGACCCAGACCATCTTAGCTTCAGCAAAATGGCTGGCTCCTATGCATGCAGGCTATTCCTTAGGACTTGTATTAAGATGTTTTGGGTGTGTGCTGGCTAGGAGCGAGGCAGGAAGTGGGTGGAGCAAACCAAGCAGCTCTGCTTACTCTCAGAGAAGAGGAAGAACGGAAAGGATTGAACAATGTGCCCTGAAGTACCGTTGCAGCTAAACGTAAGTAACACTAGTGTGCCCCGTGATACAGAGAACCGAAACAGAGAACCACATTAGAAAGGGACACTAGCAACGTTATAAGACTAGTGTAGATCCGGCCCCTGTCTACTTGCTCCCAGGCTCTCTGCCTGTCCAGCAAGCAAGTGGTAACAATGATGAGGAAGAGGTGGAAGAGCGGTAGCAGCTGGTGACAATGACAGTGAGAAGGTAGACTCACCTTGGAAGGGAGCCCATTGAGGGTGTCTTCCCAAAAGGCCTTCAGAAACTGGGAGCCAGGACTGTGTCTAAGGTCTACATGCAAGGAACGGAGACTCTGGAAAATCAAGTTCCTAAATTGCTTGAAGACTCTCCACAGACACAGGAGGCTCTCTAGTACAGGCAATTGCTCTCTACACATGGAGGGCACTGAAAATGGTGCAAAGGCAAAGGTAGTGTGCTCGTGCCCACTCCCCTTCCTCAAGTATAGACCTTACTTGCTTTCCAAATGCCTGCAAAGGGCTAATGATACCATGTCACATATCTGAGAACAGAAATATTCAGGACAGAAATATATTTCAGGACAGAAACTCAGGCCTTAGCTAGACCTACCTTTTGTTCTGGGACAGAGGAGGGGAGATCTCACGCTGGGGTTAACACGAGATCTCTCCCCAGTTTACACGTAAGGCGCGAAGACCTCAGGAAGAGAGGCGTCGTGCCCGCCGTTTTAAAATTTTTCTTAAAGTGACGACAGAGCACAGATGGTTGTGCGCAAAGGTGTTTTTTTAAATTAAAATTAATTTCTCCGCTCCCCCCACCCTACCCCCGATGGGCACAGTGCTTCTGAGGAGTGCTGTGCCCCGTACGCGGCTCCTGGCTCCACACGAGTAATCGCACGGAGCAGGGTCAAGCCACGGAAATGGGCCACACGTTCTGTGGTCTCGGGCTCAGCCCGGGACTGTGGAAAAAGCTGGCCCAAAGGATAGGGAGGGATGATCCCTCCCTGATTCCAGGATCCCCTGTGCGTCATGTGGACGCACAGGGACAATCCCGGGGTTTGCCCCAGGATATAGCCTGGTCTAGCTAAGGCCTCAGAGAGAGATGAGTGCCACCAATAAATAAGTATTATAGGGACAAGAAGGGGAACAGGTAGTGCTTCCAGGCAGAGGCCTCCCAGCACTACAAATCAAAAGGTATTGTGCAGCTACTCTTTCTTTTTCCTCCTTAATGAATTTTCTCATTAAAAAAAAGATGGAAGAAGTGATGGGAAAACACAGGAGGCTTACAAATTGAGGATATTCAGACTCACTGTATAATTCCATGAATTAGGCAAGGCAATTGCAAAATGAAGCATAATCTAGAAGCATCTTGGCTCCAGACACATTTGGTGAAAAGCCCACATATATTTTCATGTTGAGTTACACTAGACATTCTCAAATGCTCTAGACCTGAGCTGGGGCAGGCCAAGTTTGTCCAGTTCTCCACACATGAAAACCTAGAACAAAGCTGATATCAGTGACACTCACCATGGTCTATTGGAAACTTCCTCCATTTTAACTGAGCAGTCAGCTGAAATATAAATACCGTAGGCCAGTTTTGATAAAATGGAGAACCACGGATTAATTCTTCTTTGGCAAACTGTTCACGCTTCGCTATTTCCTGAAAGACAGTTTCATGCGCAAGAGTAGCAGGCTCGAGCATAGCAATAAATAAAAGGTATATTTATAAAAGAAAGGAAAAGGAAAGAAATATAATGAGGAGAAAGGCATGTTCATGACATGTTGGCTAACTGTAGGCTTGTCACTCCAGCCATCCAGTAGCCTGACTAGTTGGATAACTCACAGTCAACACTGAGTGTATGAGGAGACACATTTGGTGTAAAGCTGAGTATATGAGGAGATTGTTTGATTAATGAGTTCTCATCTCATAGATGCATATCTGGGCTTCTAGTATATTGATAAATTCAGAAATATAATTAATTCCTTGTTTTCTTATTGCCATTTGTTACAAGGAAAATGATCACACTTTTAAAATGAGAGCATTCAAGTGTTTTTAATACACTGACTTTGCAGCATAAATTAAACTCGAAGTCAATCCTGTCAGCCTCAACAAAGAGGTCACTGATCTTTTGAAGTATAAACTGTCACTTAGCAAATCAAAAGCATCTGAGTTGTGAAGTAACAAAAAGAAGCCTTAAAGGAGATGTGGTTCCAATCTGAGATTAACAAGATTTGATTCCCACTCACAATGCACACATCATGTACTCTTGGAGCATTTAGCTTCCAGGCTTTATAGAAACTTAACACCTCAATCTTGTAAACTAAAGAAATGCCCTGTAGTGTATAGAGCTACACAAAGATCTAATAAAGCATATTATCTGACAAAGAGCTAAAACATCCAAATAACAGAGAGGAAACTGCTATCCCTCAGAAAATGTAGGTACCAATTTACAGCACAATCCTATGCTCAGAAATATGCCCCATTGAGTTCTCAGATATACCCAGGTAAGTGTGGATAGGATTGTACCTTTAGGGCATAATCCTATGCATGTTTAGACGGGGGGCGGGGAGTCCTACAATTACCAGCATGTCATGTTGGGAGTTGTAGGACTTGTTTCTTTCTAAATGTGCATAGGATTGTGCCTTTAATGTCCTAAATTAATGGGAATGAGTTCCTCTGAACACAATGGGACTTACTTCTAAGTAAACATACATAGGACTGTGCTGCAAGTCCATTTAATCATTTGCAATGTTATTTAATTTTGTATGTTCACATTTTGGCTAAAAGGACCATATTTTAAAACAGAAAAAGAAATAATTTCTTAAGTGAAAATGGTCAACAACTTAATTACACTCTTGATGTTACAAATACATATTATTTAGGTTCTTTAGCTTAGATTGGCTCAATGGCAAAACTTGACCACATTTTGGATTTATATAATTATACATGGGATAACCCCCCATTTGGGAAGTAATAGATGTAAGTGATTTTGTTTCATTTTTTCTGGATAGGACACCCATGTCTGTTCACATCCAAAATGTGGTTATGCAATGTTTATCAACAGCCAATTGCTGTTTCACACTGCAAATCATCACCAAGAGAACTATGTTATAGGGTGATTAAGAAATAGTATGAATAAATAAAAAATATCAGAACAGAATGTTTCAGCCTATTACTTAATTAAATAATCATGTTTGATATAACAACAGAGAGTCTTGGTCTTGCTGAGACAGTCCGTTTTTTGAGGTTTCGTCATTCTGTCCCATTTATGTGGGAAATTTGCACACATTCTTTGTAATGTTCGCATTGATATACACTTTTTGTGTGTGCATCTTTGCAAGCATGCATCCATCGGCTAAAGTGTGTTTGTATGCATTTTGGAAACGTATGTATTTTCTTTGCACATCTGTGAAATGTGTGTGGGTTGTTAAATGCATTTGTTTTGTTGTATGGAACCCATCACAAGCTCAGAAATGTACACATGAGATGAAAAGGGATGACAATTTTTGGTTCTTGCCAGATGCACCTTATTACTTAAAAAAAACTTACCTCTTTTACTCTTAAGTAATCCATAGATGAGATTTTGAGAAATTCGCAGTTATCATCTGTAACAACTGTTAACATGTCATGTTGCATCCTTGCAGGGAGTGGTTCCAAAGTCCCAAAGCAAGATCCTATATGAAACTTCCAAAACAAAGAAATAGAAATTGAGCATTTCTAACATTTCTTCCTCTTTCTTTTGCTAGGTAATTAGGAAAATGACACAACATAAAAATTATCAGTACATTTTCTTCATTTTACTCTATATTCCAAGCAAAACAAATTATATGCACCCTGAAGATTCAACCTAATAATCACTACGGCTGGTTGATATATTTTACACAAAACATAAAACTATTATTATTAGGCATGGGGATTTGAAGACAATAAACCAGAAGTTTTTATATATGATTTCTTCTGTCATACCTTCCATGGGAGTGTTGTTTAGGGTGGCCATATGAAAAGGAGGACAGGGCTCCTGTATCTTTAACAGTTGCATAGAAAAGGGAATTTCAGCAGGTGTCATTTGTATATATGGAGAACCTGGTGAAATTCCCCCTTTATCACAACAGTTAAAGGTGCAGGAGCTATACTAGAGTGACCAGATTTAAAAGAGGGCAGGGCACCTGCAGCTTTAAGTGTTGTGATGGAGAGGAAATTTCACCAGGTTCTCTAGGGTGACCACATGACTGGATTTGCCCAGATTTTTCTGGGTTTTTAGTGAAAAATCCGGAAGGGGGAGGGGAAATCCGGTTTCCCCCCAGAGAGCAGCTCTAATGGGAATTAACAAAAATGCTTATAACTCCGTCATTTTTTAAGATAAAGACATGAAATTTGGCACAATGGTAGCTCTTCATACCAAATTTGAAACAGTTCAGGTCATCCATTGATTTTTTAGGAATTTTTTAAAAATTGAGGTTTTAAAATTATTATTTTTAAAATCACCATTTTTAAAGATAAAGAGATGAAACTTCACCCCATGATAGGATTTAGGTAGCGCTTTAGCCACACCAAATTTGAAACAGATCTGTTCATCCATTGATTTTTTAGGATTTTTTTTAAAATTGAGGTTTTAAAATTATCATTTTTAACCTATAATTTTTAAAGATAAAGAGATGAAAGTTGGCACCATGATAGCTTTTAGGTAGAGCTTTAGCCATACCAAATTTGAAACAGATATGTTCATCCATTGATTTTTAGGATTTTTTTTAAATTTGAGGATTAAATTTTTTTAAAATATATATATATATATATATATATATATATATGTTATTTTTAAAGATAAAGAGATGAAACTTGGCACCATGATTGCTCTTAACAAGGACTTTAACTATGCCAAGTTTGAAACAGATCTGTCCACTCATTGAGTTTTAGAATTTTTTAAAAAGTTTGAGGTTTTAACATTATTTTTTTTAAATGACATTTTTTAAGATAAAGGGCTGAAAGTTGGCACCATGATAGCTCTTAAGGAGTGATTTATCCATGCCAAGTTTGAATCAGATCTGTTCATCCATTTTTTTTTTAGGATTTTTTTAAAAGTTCAAAGTTTTAAAATTATTGTGTTTTAAAACTACTAGAGCCATATCCTTCAAACTCAGGTTTTCAAACCTCCTCTTTTGGTGGAGACAGAGGCAGCTGGCAGTGGAGTTTTTTTAAAAAAACAAGGGACACCAGATGCAACCAAGTCATAAGCTGTTGTTAGATCAATGTCCTACCCCTAGCTACAGGGTACAAGTACACAGCCTGGCTGGACTGTTGTGAGACTTTGGCAGAGAGAGAGAGGGGTGGGGGATTATTTGAGGCTGGAAATGTTGGCAGGCTGGCATAAGGCAGAGAGAGGCTGAAGGCAACCCAGATGCATCTGTAGCTTGGCCCTGAGGCTGGCTTGCCACACAGAGTGTTTTAAGAGTGCATCAAAGTTGTGTAGGAGGAGAGGAGGTGGAGGTGGCTGGTGGTAGAGGTTTTTAAAGTATTGGGCAATAGGTGGGAAATAATAATAATAATAATAATAATAATAATAATAATAATAATAATGTAAGAGTCACCAGACATGACCAAGCAATAACCTGCAATAAGCAATATCCCAAGCCACAAGTGTGCAGCCTCGCTGGACCATAGGGAGACTTTGGGGGGTGGGGAGAGAGAGAGATTGTTTTAGGCTGGAGGCTTTGGTTTGTCTACAATGTCTTAGGCCATAGCTAGACCTAAGGTTTATCCCTGGATCATCCAGGGGTCAAACCTGTTCATCTAGGTGACACACAGGGGATCCAGTGCTCAGGCAGGGTCGAACCCTGGATGATCCCAGGATAAACCTTAGGTCTAGCTGTGGCCTTGGAGTGAGAGACAACAGAGGCTGCACAGACAACCCAGAGACATCTATCGTAACTTAGCCCCATGGTGCTGGCATGAAACGCAGGGCATTAGGAAGAGGGTCTCAGAGTCACATGTTTGTGCAGGAAGTAGACAGGAGTTCAAAGTGTGGATGTGCCAAGTGATGCCAACACACAAGCCTTGAGAAGCTAATGTATATAAGTGAGAAGTGTGAATGGGCAAAGTAGTGTTCACTGCCACAACACCCACCCTAATGTTAGAGTAGAGAAACTTGTGACAATTATACACAAGCTTTGTTAAAAAATTGAAATTAAAAATAAAAAACAGCCATCCGGCCGGCCAGTAGCAAACCCTGTTAACAACAATAGCAGCTTGCAATGAGTGAAGATACAGTCAGAAAAGATATTTGAGGGAAGGGGAGAATGTAACACACAGAGTAGAACAAAAGCTTCCAAGTACAGCAAAACCTACAAAAGTAGGAGTGAGTGAAGTTAATTTCAGATACACTGAATCTCTCACTTGTTCTTTATTTCAGTGATTTTAACATTAAGATGTTACGTAGAACAGATTTGTCTTAAATGTGTGCTGTAAAATCAGACATGTGACCAAGGCTATGTTCGGGTGGGCACACCCCCTTGGTATGGAAACGCCCCCTTGGGGGGCGACCATGTTGTCCTCCTTTTTGGTTTCCAAAATATGGTCACCCTACCATATATACAAATGACACCTGCTGAAATTCCTTTTTCAATACAACTGGTAAAGATACAGGAGCCCTGTCCCCCTTTTCATATGGTCACCCTAGTGTTGTTACAATATTTGTTTTATCGTTTTGTGTGTGAATCACCCTGAGAATATTCATATTGAAGTCCAGTGTGGCAAAGAAATGAAATCCATCATCTAAAAGCAAGACTTGCAACATTAAGGGTGCAATCCCATGCATATTTAGACAGAAATAAGTCCTACAACTCCCAGCATCCCCCAGGCAATATGACTTGCTGGGGAATGCTGGGAACTGCAGAACTTTTTTCTGTCTAAACATGCATGGGATTGCATCCTAATTGCATTAAATGTGTGGTTTAACGTGTGTTTAAAATCTAAATAGCTGTGGAGGGGATTTGCAGGATCAGGATCATTTGGCAGGGAGGGTTTTTTAACCCTTTCCCTTCTACTACAGTCTTAACAAAAATGCTTCCCTTACCCTGCTATTTGTGTCAAGAGGGAAATTCCTATTAGCACCAATGGGAACATTCCTCTAGAGATTAATAGCAGCTTCAGGGACTACATTTGAAAGGAACATGGCAGGGAAAATGGGTTAACCACCTCCTTTCCTTAGAACTCAAGGGTCCCACAATGGCTATTTACATTTCTTGGAAAAGTTTACTTTAAATGCTTGTGTGCAATTATAAGTACTGTAAGTGACTCCAACTTGAGGAGTACAAAATGCTGAGAGTACAGTTTGCAAAACGTAAATGCAAAATGATCCATCGAAAATGTAAATTCGCACCTGGAAACTGAGCATGTATGGCACTGTAAATGGTAAATACCAAAACTGCATTTATTGTTTGAGAATAATGGTATACAAAAAAATAATGATGTTGTATGTTATGATAATATTGTTCTTCATCCATTTCTGCCTGAATGACATTTGTCTAATGCAGAGGCCAATTCCCACTCCCCAGGACTCCCCAGATGTTTACACCTTTCCCCAATCAGCGATGGGTTGAAGGTTTCCTGGCTTTTGTATAGTCTCCCCCCATTCTAAATGATTGAAATGCTTTGCCTAAGCCTAAGGCCTAATCTACACCAAGTAGGATATTGCACTATGAAAGTGGTATGACAGTGGTATATAAAAGGCAGGAGTCAGACTTCTACTTTATAGCTGTATTGAAGTGCACTGACAAGTGTTGGGGCCCATTGACACATACCACTATATCCTACTTGGTGTGGCTCCTGCCTTTTATATACTGCTTTCATAATGCTATATTCTGCTTGGTGTAGATGAGGCTTAGTTACTGGCAGTTAAAGGTTTAAGCAAACATAGGCTGGTATTTTTGGTATTTTGACTATGTCCTTTTTGCCTTCAGCTCCACCAACCACTACTGGAATTCAGACCTTGGGCTGACTGAGATTCAACATTTGGCTACTGAATCACATTAATTTTAAAAAGAGAAATATATGATTTTAACCTGAATCAACATATTTGGCACCCAGCATATATGAGGATTCTTAGGCCTTAGCTAGACCTAAGGTTTATCCCGGGATCGTCCCGGGGTCATCCCTGTTCATGTAAATGACACACAGGGGATCCTGGGAGCAGGCAGGGATAACCCCGGGATGATCATGGGATAAACCTTAGGTCTAGTTAAGGCCTTTGTCATTTGTTAGAAGAGCTACCTGATACCAGTGGAAAGGGAAATCACAGGAAGTTATTCCTGCCATTAAGGCCTCTACTATGAGTTCAATCCACTCCCACATCCCATAGACCAGTGGTCTTCAGCTGGTCCAAACCTGAGACCCTTCTTTTGGGTTGAAGACCACTGAAGACCAGTTGAAGACCACTGCAATAACCCAAGCAGCAACATGGGTCTAACGAGAAAAAGGATGAACCACAGCCACTGTGCCATTCACAGTGGCATAAATGCTCATTTTCCAGGTGCAACCCCAGGATCTCCCATGGGACATGTTCTGTCAGCAGTTACACCAGAAACCACTATGTCCTCCTGCCTGCCCACTCCCTGGGGCCAGTTCCTATATAGATGTACCTGGAGAGGCAATTTAGAGGGGAAAGTATTGAATGGGAGGGCAAATGGAGGCCAGGAGAATTCCTTTCTTTACCCGACCCATCCCCAGACTGCATCCCAGATCCTCACATGAAGAAACATGCTAAAAAAAGATTACCATCCAGGCTCCCAGCAAAAGCTTCCCTAGAGAATAATGTAGAGCTGGCCTCTATAAGCATTTCTACACAGTCACATTTATAAGCATTGAAAACTTTTACAATATGGAGAATAATACACATTTTGTTGTTGTTTGAAATATCAGGTTCATTGAAAGGCTGAATTATTTACATATTTAATGTACTCCCTTCAGATAATGGATTTATTTTCATGGTTTATTGTTAGTCTTTCTGTGCCTCAATGATATACAATATTTGCTGCTCTCCCCCTCTCCCTAATTTGGCTTTATTATCTTATAAGATGCACATTGAGGCACCATATAGCTGCTGTGTTATCCCTGGCATTTAATTAATGTACATCATAGATTTTAAAAATGCCACAAATAGGTGGGGGGAAGGACTTTAGTGCATGCCACCTTCGCATATATTGTGCCTGACACCTCAATCCTAAATCTACTAGCTCACATATGACCCATTAATTTCAACAGAACTTCTATTAAAGTAAGTATAAAGTCCCTGCACAGGAACCTAGGTTGTTCACTGTGTCATGAAGAGGAATGGAATTTGATCAAAAAACATTCGCAACTGGAAATAAGTCGCTAGTATGTATGTGAACCAGTATCTATTTCAGTCAAGCAATCTGAGCCTGTTGCTAATAGAGAAGAAAGACCAATGAACCAGGACATCCACTTTGAAGCTTGCTTGGTCAGGATTGTAAAGGTACATTTACACAGCTGCAGGAGAGCAAGAAAGATCCACTGGAAGAGCTCATCACTGTCAGTATAGCATACACACACCCTACTTAACTACAAGGACAAGGCCCCTTTGATGAAAACCTATCATTTATGCATTTTAATTATTTAAAATTATTTTTAGGCCGCCTTTAAGGATGGAACAACAAGAACAACAACACACCAGGCTCCCACAACAACACACTACACTACTGCCTTCTTTGGGTCATGCAATCAGCCAGTTCTAAGTTGTCTCTGTAATACAGGCATCTAAGGATGTACCCATCCTCTAATTAAAATAGAAAATGGGGTTCTATGTAGACAAGAGTAAAGTGATGAACGTTGGGACAAATATAACAAGATCCAAACTTGACTTTGCATATGGCTAATGGATGTGATCTGGCAGTGACTGACCAGGAAAAGGATCTTGGAGTAGTGGTGGATAGCTCAATAAAAAAAACAAGCCAGTGTGCACTTGTTGTGAAAAACGCAAATTCCATGTTGGGGAGCATTAGGGAAGGAATAGTCTATATTACAGAAACTGTAATAATAACATCAATAATAATAATAATAATAATAATAATAATAATAATGGATGTGTGTCTGCCAGCATTATACTTCTAAACATAGATACCTGACACTTGGCATGCATATACTAAGAGCATGATACTATGCATGGCTGGATGGAGAATGCTGGAAGTCGTAGGACCCTTTTCTGTCGAAACATGCACCTTAATAGGATCCTAGGAGTATGCATCTTAGGGTTATCTGGTTCTTAAAATGTGTTTATTTTAAATGTGTCCCTGTGTTTCAAGCCAGCAGTACCTTCTTCAATCACGTGTGTGTGTGTGTGTGTGTGTGTGTGTGTGTGTATAATCATTGGCCTACAGGTTAAAAATGCCCCTTTGATGAGATCCTATCATTTATGATTTTTTTAATTTAAAATTATTTTTAGGCAGCCTTTGAAGTTGAAACCCTCTCAAGGCGGGTTCTACTGTGAAGCAATGTTGCTCGTACTTGAAAATCCTATGTGACACAGAATTGTCATTCCACAGCAGGACTAGGAAGACAACGGAGAGAGAATGCACTTCAGAATACTTTGAGCTGTCTTCCCCAACCTGATTACTTCCAGATGTTTGGGCTGCTGCTCCCAGCATCACTAGCCATTG
This sequence comes from Elgaria multicarinata webbii, assembly GCF_023053635.1. NCBI lineage: Eukaryota > Metazoa > Chordata > Lepidosauria > Squamata > Anguidae > Elgaria > Elgaria multicarinata. The sequence continues at coordinate 81,613,648 of NC_086177.1, read as the reverse complement.
ACTATGATAGCTGGGACTGATGAGAATTGAAGTCCAAAACATCTGGAGGTTACCAGGTTGGGGTACAGTCTGACCTACATTAAAAGGTATGTAAAATGAAAATGGCAAGGTAAGGAAATTGTTTGTTATATAAAGGGCCTCTATCAAATATGTTTCCATACTAAACAGGATCTTCACTGCCCATGGTTTAAGTAGCTTTCATTATTTCCATTATAGATGTCTACATTCCAGAGGCCATAAGTTTCTTGAGAGCCTGCTATAGGCCATTACACAGTATACAGGTAATCCTGGCATTTATTTGTTTTACTTTTTTTTTTTTTGGAACAAACAAAAATGTCTTTTTTTCTTATGCAGTAGAATCATAGAATAGTAGAGTTGGAAGGGGCCTACAAGGCTATCGAGTCCAACCCCCTGCTCAATGCAGGAATGCACCTTAAAGCATCCCTGACAGATGGTTATCCAGCTGCCCACAACCTTCTAGGTAACTGGTTCCATTGTCGTACTGCTCTAACAGTCAGGAAGTTTTTCCTGATGTCCAGCCAGAATCCGCCTTCCTTTAACTTTAGCCCATTAGTCCATGTCCTGCACTCTGGGATGATCGAGAAGAGATCCTAGCCCTCCCCTGTGTGTCAACCTTTCAAGTATTTGTGGAGTGCTATCATGTCTCCCCTCAGGCTTCTCTTCTCAAGGCTAAACATGCCCAGTTCTTTCAGTCTCTCCTCACAGGGCTTTGTTTCCAGACCCCTGATAATCCTCGTTGCCCTCCTCTGAACTCCCTCCAGTTTGTCTGCATCCTTCTTGAAGTGTGGAGTAATGAACACAGTGAAGCATCAGAATGCATAAGTATGCATTTTGGCCCGTCTTTTTTTTTTACTTGCGCAAGTGGAAATTACGGAAACAATGCTAGTTAGGAAAGATCTGCTACTGTTCAAAACAGCAAATCCAAGCCAAGCGCCAGAAAACTTTGTGTGTGTATGTGTGTATGTATGTTATTCCTTCCACTTAGCAACTATCAAAGATAATTTCCTCTCAACAGGTCCTGTCAATTCTGAGTGTGGCTGCATAAAATATTGCCCGGGAACAGTATCTGTTCTCATTTCAACAATTAAATGCAGTATACCGTGGCTGGATTGGATAACTAATGTTATACTTTGCCTACAGTGACAAAAACTTCAGCTAAAGCTGTCACCAAAGAACACATTCAAAATTGGCTTTTCTTTCTCTTCTTAGAAAACAGCTCTGGCACACCTCTGGCAATCTGTAAGAAAGATCCAATTTAGAGAGAAAGAATAAAGGAGAATTAATCTTTTCTCGCTGTCATTCTCGCCCAAGGTTGGCTATTTTATTCCGTCAGGCTAGCACAAGGAATTCTGAAAGACAGGGTCTTTGTGAGCCATTTGCTCCTGCATCCCAGAGGCATTCAGAATCCATTCATTGTTTTGTTTGGATGAGACCCTGCGTGAGACACAATCCTTTTAAATGCTTGAAAGGTAAGCCTAGTGGCATCAATTCCAGAGGGTTGATGTAAGCTTATTGTCAGTGATTGTAAGTGACAATGCCAGCCACACAAAAATCAAACAACATCCTCCAACCTCTTCATGCCAATCAGAACAATTCAACTCACAAGAAGAGGCAGGAAAGCAACCCCAGTTTCTACATTACACTAGACTCAAAAGTCTTGCGCAGAAAGCTCATTTTCCTGCAGAACTTCCACCAGGCTCTGATAACTTATCAAGTATCAAACAAGTCCTCAAAGCTTAATTCCCTTGATTCATGGAATGGCCAACACTCTTTTTATTTCTAATGAAGCAAATGGCCTACTCATCCATATAGGCTTTCAGAATCGGGGGCTTCCTATCTGGCTATGCCAGGGGTGGGGAACCTCAGGACCAGGGGCCAAATCCAGACCTACTAGGATTCAAGTGTGGCCTCATTCTCTTCAGGGCCAGTGCCAGACTATTCAGCGCCCTAGGCTGTGAGTGGCTTTCAGCTGGGCGTGCCTTTCCGAAGCTGCCGCCCCGCCTCCCAACCCCAGCGTCCTGGCTTTGCTGGCTTCGAAGCCAGGACGCTGAGGTTGGGGAGGGGGGCAGAGCGGTGGCTTCGGAATGGCTTCAGAACAGCCATTCGGTGCTCTCCTTTGGTTGGCGCTCTAGGCCGCCGACTTAGCTGCCTCTATGGCAGCGCCGGCCCTGATCCTCTTTCCCCCCACTCATTGGGTGGTTTCCTGGCTTTTGCACAGCTTTCCCCCCCATTCTAAAAGGTTGAAATGACTCTCCTAAGGATTAGTTTCTGGCAGTTAGTGCTTTAAGTTATATTATTATTATTATCCCATCCCTTTTGCCTTTGGCTGTGTCCACCAATGAAGTGCAGCCCACCCCTGGCCTATGCCACATAAATTCTTCATTCAAAAGCACATAGTGCTTTAAAACAACTTAAGCTAAAATCAGTGTTGTTGTTTTAAAAACTATATTATTATATTTAAAGGGAAAGCAAAGCAAACAAAGAACCCTAAGGCATATCATGCCAGCAATAGCAGAGGAATGCCAGGGTATGATGGACATTAAGCTGAGCATAGAGATTTTTTTCCACACGATTGTAAACTCAGAGGAGCTACTATTTGGGGATGATTTGGGATGGGGTTGCAAATTAATTAATTAATTTGAGGCGATTTGAATGAGCAGTTAATTGGCTGCCTGAAATAAATTGGCTGGCTCTGCTGTCTGTGAAATTTAAATAAATCCTAGTAATTATTTCTAAATGAGCTTATATAGATATAAATTAGCGTATGCACAGTTGTTGCAGTTTTGTGTCCTGTGGACCTGGCTCAACCCCTGTCTTCCACGTATAACAGATATAAGCCCATCAAAATAAGGGCCAGTCAAACTTCTCTAGGTAGAATTCCATGACCAGGGTGCTACTACTGAGAAGGCTCTACTCTTGCCAAAAAGACAAGAAAGTTCTTGTGTCCATATATTCAGTTTTAATGAAACCTGTGATATTAAATGTATGGACATTCACAAAAGTGACCACAATAGGTGTAACCTTTCCCTCCCATAACATCTAATAGTACTTATCATGGCACTCCACATTTCCCTGCAAGCAGCACTGAAGGAAGGGAAACAATGTGATTTCACAACAAAGGTAAGTGCTACTAGATGACATGGAAGGGCAGCTGTTGAGTCTGGCAACAGCATGCGTATCAACCTTCACATCTAGTTGGGCTTAAGCTGAGGCTCCAGGTTAAAATAATCACATAAGGACTAATACGTTTGTGGATTTTGCTTTGGCCAGCCATCCCCCTGTCTCTTGCTTCTTTTAATTCTCACACTTTGTGGGGAAGCATCAACTGAACTGGCAGGGCGGGGTGGGGTGAAATCAGTTACAGATCATTTGGAATATACCCTGAGTTATTACAAAGTGGCCCACTGTTTAGTTAAATTATACTTTTTTCTTGGAGGAAAATTCCGAGAGTGCCTTGGACTGCAAGAAGATCAAACCAGTCCATACTCCAGGAAATAAAGCCAGACTGCTCACTTGAGGGAATGGTATTAAAGGCAAAACTGAAGTACTTTGGCCACATAATGAGAAGACAGGATACCCTGGAGAAGAGGCTGATGCTAGGGAAAGTGGAAGGCAAAAGGAAGAGGGGCCGACCAAGGGCAAGATGGATGGATGATATTCTGGAGGTGACAGACTTGACCTTGGGGAAGCTGGGGGTGGCGACAGCCGACAGAAAGCTCTGGCGTGGGCTGGTCCATGAAGTCACGAAGAGTCGGAAGCGACTGAACGAATAAACAACAACAACAATGGCTTTTGTACTTGGGGTCAAGCTAAATTCAAGGAAAGGCTCAATTCCTTATTGCTTTCTCCCTTTTCTTCCTTTCTCAGCCAAATACAGGCCTTCAGTCACACAAGAAGAGCCAACATATGCACGAATTGTATCTTCATAGGCTCTGGGCACACGGGAATGGTCAATGCACAGAGTTTGGGGTGGAGGCAGGACAGTGGGCACGGTCCTACTTCCCTTCCAAACAATGAGTCTACATGGGGTCTAATAGGGCTACACTCTTTTTGCCTGCCTCTCAAGAGATGGAGAAAGCAAAGGTTTTTTGTTACATTTACAAAAACCCTTCCTCCCTGATTAATGAACTGCTTATTTTGAACTGATTTCTATTTTTCCCTGAGAGACTCCATCCCAGTTAGGGTTCAAGGCAGCTAATAAATTTATGTTCAAGATCTGTTCTGGATCTCTGGAGTGTTTGTTTGTTTTTAAAAGCCATACCCTTCCTGAACCATATTTTAAGATTGGATTTCAATTTACTTTTACTTTCTAGGTGACTGGTTTCTATGCGATGGTGTAAGACTGCAACCACTGGGTTATATCCAGTGCTCTGTGAGCAGAAATTACCCACCTTGACTGTGTAAGTTAGCCTATTGCAGTCAACAGAATCTGAGCAAGTCAACTTTGTGAATGATTGCAGCTCTCATATTTTACCCGAGTAACACATGAAGGCAACACCTGCTAAGAGGTAAATTTTAAAAATCCATCAGTAAGGCACAAAGGCATTTTAGACTTTTTAAAACATTTTCATGTCTCTTCTCTGTTTTTCCTTCCTCTCTTGATGGATGACAAAGGAAAGATAGAAGTGTCTACTTGGCCTTCTCAGTTACTATTCATATTACTTGCTTAATAGTGGTGCCTCTGTTATAACTTACCCCTATGTGGCATAATGATGACCGAGACAGTCTGGATGTACTGCTGGTAGAAGTCCGACTGGGTGCTAAAATAAAGTTTCCTCCAATTATTTTTTTGTAAAACTTTGACTGTGGTCTAACAGAGCCTTTGAGAACTGTATAGAACGCTTGGCTTCCATCCACTGGAATTAAAATTGTAATATATTAGCCTATGACAGAAAATAAAATTGACATGTCTGCAGCATGAAGCCGACATAACAAATCACAATAAATCTATATGAGTAACTATGAAACATATTTTAATATACTTTTTCTTGTAATTGTCTATCTTCCTGCTCTTGTTTCCAGACATAAGAGCTTATATATGCTTGACTTGGTAACATCGAAATCAGGGGTAAGCAACTTCAGAGGGTCCGGAGACCAATTTGCCACCCCTGGAACCCACCAGGAGAAGCACATACCTTGTCAAATCGTTACGAATGTGGAATAAAAAGTAGGATATAACACAATGAAAGAGGTATATGGAATGTGGATTGTGGCCCAACAGTTATCAGTGCACTTCCATACAGCTATAAAACAGTAGGTCTAGCCTTTGTCCCTTTAAAGGAGACTATTTTTCTTGCTGCTGCAACTTTAAAGTTACCTAGAATCATAGAATAGTAGAGTTGGAAGGGGCCTATAAGGCCATCGAGTCCAATCCCCAGCTCAACGCAGGAATCCACCTCAAAGCATACCTGGCAGATGGTTGTCCAGCTGCCTCTTGAATGACTCTAGTGTGGGAAAGCCCACAACCTCCCTAGGTAACTGGCTCCATTGTTGTACCGCTCTAACAATGAGGAAGTTTTTCCTGATGTCCAGCCGGAATCTGGCTTCTTGTAGCTTGAGCCCATTATTCCATGTGACCAATGAGCCCCTGGGCAGCAGAATGAGCAGGCACACAGGTCACTTGGGCCAGATCTACACCTTGTGTCAAATTACTATGAATGTGGAATAAAAAGCAGGAACTAACACTATGAATGGTATATGGGATGTGGATGGTGCCCCAACAGTGATCGGTGCACTTTAATACCACTATAAAGCAGGAGTGTAGATCTAGCCTTGGTCACTGTCTTCACTGCTATGGTGATATGTATTTTATTCCTCTTTAAATTATAGTAGTCATTCTAATTTTGCATCTGTAGATTTTGCATCCATAGATATAAATTAACATGTGCAGATTTTATGCAGATCTATGTCCTCTTTCGGTCCCTTTTGGGGGGATGCATTCCCTCTTCTCTGGCAATGCACAAGTGGCCACCCTACACACACATGGACATTACCGTGCCAAATAGCTTGCCATTTCACATGCTTGTGAAGTCCTTTTTGAATGGCTGTGGACAGATTCTACAAGAATTATTGGGGCGGGAGACGGGCTCTGTTCTACTATATCTTTAATCTAAAGAACAAACCTCCTCCCAGTTTTTAAATCAACAAAGAACTGAAAATGAAATGAATACACTCAGATCCTGTGGAGTAACTTGTAATGGCAGAAGGTAGGTTGTAGGGCAGAAAGACTACAAAGGTGTTAAAGCACTTCCTGATTCCATCAGAGAAATGCTGAAGGTTTGATTTAGGCCCAGCCCTAAATTCCCTACTGGTACCTCCCAGAAGTTTCAGACTACAACTCAAAGCATTCTTAACCATTGGGCATGAATGGTTGGGGCTGATGGGAGTTGAAGTCCAAAACATCTGGAGGGCACCAGATTGGGGAAATCTTTGTTTTAATGTAAGAACTTCTTTATGATTTGCAAAGAAAATCATAAAAGTATTGCTGTTACCATTTCAAAATGGTATCTGAGAAAGGAATTAGGATGAAAACCCTTATGACACAACAACATAGCTCAATTTTTTTTTCATGCATTTGCTTTCTTGAAGCTCTGTCTGTAAAATGATCTTGGGAGATTAAAGACTCGTCAGGCATGTATTATTTTTATCAAGTCAGTTTTACTTAGCAAAAAATCAATTTTGCGTTTATTTTTAGCTTGCCAAATCAGATGAGATTGAAAATATTGCTTAACCAGGTTCAAAGAACTGGAAAAGATTGCACATTGATGCAAAGCAGCTTTTTTTTTCCCCTTTAAAGGCGTGATGTGACAGTCTGAGTCATTAAGATTAGCTTTTATCTCATGCACACATTGGCGCTCAGCAATTTTAGACCACTTTCTATGCTACTATATTGCAGTTTTAACTGAATGTATATTAAATCAACAGAGCACCTAATTCAACATAACTGGACTGTTCCAGTGACTAAGATACAGAAGATTTGGACAGAGTCATTTTGTTTCCCCAGATTTACACCCATCCAAGCAAGATGCCAGTTTTCATCACTATCGTAAGTCATAAGCTTTGACCTTAAAATTGTCCTTTTTATTATCTCAACATAATTTATGCTAATATAGTTTCTGCCTGCTTAGATTACAATTCTGTCTATTAATAACATGTCCTTCATTCACTATATTCACTTCAGGTGACTTGTTTCTCTAATGTAAAGGATCACCAGCACAATATTAACTGTTCAAAATCGACACTTTTGCAGGATTAAAATGATGTTACAGTTGGCAGAAATGTTGCTGTGTAATCCTTGCTTAACTGATAGAAGTCTGGACTTGGCAAGGATTACATACAAACCTCAGGTGACACTATAGACTCCATAGTTAAGGATTGTGAATGACCTTGATAGACTGGTGAGCATGGAAATTAATTGTAAACCGCCTAGAGAGCTTTGGCTATGGGCGGTATATAAATGTAATAAATCAAATCAAATCAAATAATGAAGAGAGGTAAAGAAAAGTTGAATGCAGAAATATAAAAGGTGAAATAACAGGCTAAATTCACTTACACTGGCACTCCATGTATACCATGTTGGATCCACGTTTTGAGAGGTCCTTGGACAAGAAATTTTCAATGGGCCTTCTTCGTTGAATGGGCCTACCTCCTCCTCACCACTGCTACCACTGTCCATTCATGGGCTTCTCCCTCTGGGCCCAATCAACACTATTTATTTATTTATTTGAGTTATATGTCACCTTTCTACCAAGAAACAGTCACTCGAGCGTCATCAAGTGGGGGGAATCACATTTCCTTACCGTCACTTCCCCCCCGCCTCTTCTGTCCCACGATACTCCCTCTTTCTTCACACAGGGGAAGAATGAGGAAGTAAACAATGACCATGTGGCCCATTCAGTGGCTGTTTTTATTGTGCTACTTTTCCAGCACAGCCTATGGTGGGAGTTGTAGTCCATCACACATCTGGAGGGCACCAGATTGGGGAAGGCCCATTTAAAGGCACAAGCGGTTTGCACAGCAGACTGTTAAAAATAAATAAATCACAACAACTGACTTGTTCATCCTACCTGTACTTCCTTTCACCCAGTATTCTCGTATGACAGTTGTACGGAGTTGCCTCATCTCTGCATCTGAAAGCTGCTCACTGATATCAGGAATGGCTTTCATTGTCTCATACACCCACTCATGTTCCTCATCAGTTCTTAGAATGGGGCTGCAGAAAGAGAGTTTGCACGGAAGGGAGAAGAACACCAGTTGCTAGTGAAGAGTTGTGCAGAAGGAAGACGATCGCCAGTTTCCTCCTAACAGATGCATGGAAGGAAAAGGCTCACTGGGTACAGAGACCTGAATTTCAATGGACAGCGAAGAGCCCGAGAGAGGGCTGATCATGGATGGTGGGAAGTGGGGGACGGCTTCAGAAATTGGCTTGAATTCACTACTCAAATATGCCATGAAGGGCGTCAAGGCAAATCTTAGGTTGGGACATTCTAGATCCAAGAGATTGAAGGGGTGGGGTGAGGTTAGCAATGGGACCTGGTTTCACTTCACCTACTTCCCTCTGCAATGGCTCCTGAAAGCACAACCAAGGAGAGGTGCATCCTATGCTTGTTCTTATCTCTTCCCTCCCCCCTCACCTAATACATTCACAGCTGCTAACAACAACAACAACAACAACAACAACAACAACAACAACAACAACAACAATAAATCATCCATTAAGCTGTTTCTCCCTAACTAATTTCAGTTGTAATAATATACAGTGATACTGGCTGAAGGCCTAAGAACACAGTTCAAGCCCGGAACATGTTTTTTTTAATGTGGTTTCAGGAATGGGCAATTTAAAGCATAGACGCAGTGCCAGTGGGTAAAGGGTTCCTTCAAAGTTTGGTTATTGAAAAGCAGGACAGAAATGCGACAGATAGATATGCCTTTTTGGGTCAGCAATTTAATTAGGACAAAACACCCCCAGGCTGCTTCCCTCTGTGATAGGACCAGCTCCAGGTTCTATGGGGCTGCTGGGAGAGAGAGACCCCAATGGGCTTTCCTCTCTAAGGGCCCCCTCTCCTCTTTGCAACTGTCACCACTCCACCTTCACTTGCCTTTCCCAGTGTGCCCAGTTTGCCTACAGGAGAGTGTGAGGTAAGTACTCCTTACTGCTGAACAGCAGTGAAAGCAAGGAGAATCAGCAGCAAAATCAGGAGGCATTAGAGGATCACAATGGATCCCCTGAGTTGGTGAAGGCCTTGGCCTTTGCCCAATAATGCTGAACCCTGATGCCATTCATGCCCTATGAGGTTCCAGATATGATGTTTTTTTTCTTTTGGGATGTACATGCATCTGGAACCCCAGTGGTTGATTTTTCCCTGTCAGCTAGCGTTAAAGCTGCAGGACCCCTGCCCTCTTTTGTATCTAGTCATGCTAGGCAGGGCTCCTGCGGCTTTAACTGTTGTGATGATGAGGGAATTTCACCAGGTGCTGCATGCATACCAATAACACCTGCTGAAATTCCTTTTTCTGTACAACTGTTAAGGATACAGGAGCCCTGTACTTTTCATAGGGTCACCCTAAGTACCACTTCCCACCACCACTTTAAAATGATCCTCTGCTTTAAAATGCCCCTATTAAAGCTGTTTTTCATTTCTTTTTAACCACCCAACCACCCACATACACACACAGTTGTCAGAGCTAGTTTTGCCTGACAAAGCACCTGGCAGGGAAGGAGAAAAGGGATAATGAAATATATAATTTAAGTATGCCTAGTGGAAGCAGCAGGTTGAGGCCACAGACACAGTGGGACGACTTGGAAACACTGTGGCTGCACTGGTTCGAAGGGTTGCCAATGCACGCGGCCCACCAGCTGCCTCACCCTTATCAAGAGTTCCCTGGATATCCTCCTAGCTGAAGAGAGTTTGGGAGGGCAGAGAGCCAGCAGAATTCTGCCAGCTCAGCTAACAGAGGATGTTCGGAGCAGAATAGCTGCAATAATATCAAAATGAGAAAGAGGTAAAATGTAGCAATTTAATGCTTCAAATTATAGTATTTAGGGCTTTAAACTGGACATTTCCCAAGGAATGCGGAGGAACAGCTTGTACATTTCCCAGCTGCCAAGAAGGCAAGTTTTGCCATCCTTAATGATAAGCCCTTGAAATACCACAGTGCTTTTCAATTATAGGATGTGCACCCCAAATGTGCTCTCCTCATCCCCCTGAGTGTCTGGAGGCCATAGGCTAAACTGGTACTCACAGGCCCAAAGACTGGCCGGCTGTGAAATGCTGAGAAATGGAATTGGCAATAGCAGAGCTCAGCTATGTGGCATTTCAAAAATCAGGTAGTAGGCCTTATAGGATCCAGCTTGAAACAAAACACTCCCAGAGAGAAATATGCTGCTCCCAGAATGGAAGGTCTGCAACACAGCATTTCTGGAGGATGAAATACTGAATAAATGCCTGGCGCCCTCTCCACAGTATCAGGGAAATAAACCTCTGATTTCAAGATACTGGTGAGAAATTATAAGGGACAGATGCCTACCACCATCACTACTGTCCTTTTTAATGAATTTAAGAAACGGGTTGCACTGTTTTTAAACTGATGTTTGTAATATGCCTTGGAGGGCTCTTGAGGCTGAAAGATGGGGAAGACATATTTAAATAAGCATTTAAAGAGATGAAAACCTGCATCTGGCTATAACCTGTTGGAGACAGAACACTGGCCTAAATAGTTCTTTGGTCTAATCCTGCAAGGCATTTCTCGTGTACCTATGCCTTCATATTACTTCCCTACAATGTTTCTTTCTGTTTTAGGTTTCAAGCCAACCTAAAACAGCATTTGCATTATGCATCCCATCATAACATTCTTAAATACTTTCAGCTTGCTCTCAAGTCCATTATAAGCTTTCACAGAGGATGAACTGCAAAAGTGGGGGAGGGAGATATTTGCTCCCACTCTACAAATTCCAAGTCTAGATTTGGTTATGTCCATCAGCACTAAATTGGAGGGGGGAGGCAGGTGCTCAAGCAGGACACCTTCAGTGGGGGCCCCTCTGGAGTTTCCCCTTGCTGCCAGGGTCGTCTCCTGCTTGCTACCATTGCTGTGCACCTGAACAGCAGACTGAATAGGCAGGCACACGGGTTACCTGGTTGCAGTCTTCCACACTATGGTGAGATGTACTGTATTCCTATTTAAATTATAATAATTACTCATAAATTTGCATTTATACATATTTTATGCAAATCTCTGTCCTCATTGTTGACAATTCACAAGCAGCCCCTCTAGAACCAAGGGCCTTTAGTCTTTGAGATGGGCCCTCTTGGAGCACTGGCATGGCATCAATCTGTGGATACTAGTTCTTAGCCTGGTCCTCATGGCTGCCTTTCCCTCATTTTAATCCCCTGCATCATATAGTTCTCCCCCTTTTGAGGGACAATCAAAGGGGGGAGAAAAGCAAAAATGGTCCAGACAGAATGGGAATTCAACTAAATCAGCAAAAAAAAATCTGCAGCCTTTTCACACTTAACCCTAAGCTCTGAAGGAAAGCCCAAGCAGGTAGGTCAAACAACCTACCTGTAAATAATGTTCTCATACTTGAAAGTCAGCAATGTGATTTATGATCATGACCTGTCTTTTGACTAGCAGCCACACATTCCCTCAACAAAGGAAGCAAACAGCTCACCAGTCATATATAAAATAAAATCTGAACAGGTGAAGGCACAATAGTTATTATGACAGAGAAAATAACAGGTCTTAGCATAGTTGGACATGGCTGTTGTGACAAAGGTTGTGTATTATATATCAAGTTCTTAAATTTCTCTTGCCTCTGTCCAATATTTTATTTTATTGGAAATGGTTTAGCCAGCATTATTGCTTCCTTTAAGAATTTTGTCAGGGCAAAAGCCCCAAAGGAAGCAATCATGCTGAAACATGAACACAGCATCCTGTAAATAAAAAGCCCTGTACTGTCAGAGGGGAAAGCATCCCTTCAGGCAGAGGAATGGGACAAGGATGCATTTCCCCCTCAGTATTACAGGGACTATGTATTGCTCCATAGACAACATTAGGAATAATACCAGCACAAATTCCAGATCACATGTAAAGTATACAAAACACAAGTGTATTTGGTGATTCACAGAGTAACACAAGCAAAAGAGGCAGGTCCCTCCCTGCAGAGCTTGCAACCTAAATTTCAACAGTGGGGGGAAGAAATGGGCAAATATAATAGGTTGAATACACACAAAGGCCTAATCTACACCAAGCAGGATATTTCACAATGAAAACAGTATGAAAGCAGTATGTAAAAGGCAGGAGCCACACTACTGCTTTATAGCGGTATTGAAGTGCACTGAAAACTGTTGGGGCCCATTGACACATACCATATACCACTTTCATTCCACTACATACTGCTTGGTGTGGCACTTGCCTTTGATATACCGCTTTCGTACTGCTTTCATGGTGCAATATCCTGCTTGGTATAGATTAGGTCATAGTTAGCTACAACTGCTTAAGCCTTGGGGACCTGTGAGGTGGGGACCTGGTTCTCTGAGGGAGGGGAGAGATGTAGTCTGTCACTTTCTGAGAGAGAGGCAGGCAGCTCACATGGAAAACTGTAGGATCCAATGTACAGGTTTCATGCTTCAGGAAAAACTGCACCTGGCCTGGAGAACCTGCTTTGATGCAAAGGGACGGCTTCTGGCTATCGTGGGGGGCCTAATAGCCACCCAGCTATGAAAGCTTGATTAGCTGGAAGGAGGTGTTAACTTCCTTTGCATGTATATATTCTGCATCCATTTTCCATCAATAAACTGTCATCTTTTTGCATAAGTGGCTTGTTTCACCTTGATAACCAAAAGAATCTGACTAATGACTTGGACCTAGCAGAACCAGAACCCAAACTCAACACAGAAGGCTTCAGCCCTGAAAGGTAGCCCATAAATAGCTTATATAAATAAATAAGGTAAGGAGCAAGGGGCCAAATATGTTCTTGGAGAAGGGAGTGTCAGATCCTAAGGCCATAGCTAGATGGGGTGATATCCTGTGGATTGTCCTGGGATCGTCTCTGTGCGTATACATGATGCACAGGGGATCTCGGGAACAGGGAGGGATGATCTCTCCCTTTCCCCTGGGTATCACCCTACCCTTTTTTCTCGGTTTTTCTGCGGTCTCGGGATGGTCCCGAGGCCATGAAAAGTGTGGCCCACCCTCGCTGTTTGTCCCGGATCCTCATGAGTAACCGCGAGGAGCCTGGCACAGGGCCTATCAGGGGTGGAGTGGGGGGAGTGTGGAAAGTAATGTTTTATAAAAAAACCACTAATCTTCTGCGAACAAGCACTCATGTACTCCATCCCCTTTAACAAAAAAAACACGCAGCTGCGAAGTTGCGTGCCACGTGTAAACCAGGGAGATGATCTTGCAATCATAAAATTGTGAGATCATCGCCTTCCACACACCCCTCATCTAGCTGAGGCCTAAGTCTCGTGACTGAAAAGGCCCTGTGATACATACTCACCTTTCCTCAGACAGTGAGGGAACAGAGTGCATCTGAAGGCTGGGGGAAATGGGCAGGTTCTTAAGACAATTTGGTCTCAGACTATTTAACTCTTTAAAGGTCAAAAATAGCACCTTGAATTGGAGCCAGACGCAAAATGGAAGGGACTTAATTGTAATTTTTGGTTTTGTGGTTTTTCTAAGAGCTTGCAAAACATGTTAAACAACAACTGTGGTAAAACAGCTAAAGAGGTAAGACTGGATAAAATACAGACAGACAATCAGCTAAAGAAAAACAGCTAAAATCAGTTAAGTGTTTGAACAAATAAAAAGGTTTTCCCCTAGTACCAAAAACCTACCAGGCTAAGCTCCAGGCCGGCAGCCCTGAGGACAGCATCCCACAACTGGCCCACCACCACACTCTGCTCCTGTGCATTTTGATAAACATGCCGGTTTCTATTATTATTATTATTATTATTATTATTATTATTATTATTAATTTATTTATATAGCACCATCAATGTACATGGTGCTGTACGGAGTAGGCCAGCTCTACTGGACAGCAGCCTTTTCTCTGGCAGAATGGAGCCCAGGCAGCCATGGAGAGAGGTCCCCCCTACTGCTAGCTTCTCCACATTCATTCATGTTCAAGAAGGACTTATTCCCTGAACACAGATAGGTAGATTTTGGATGCTTACAGATATGAGCCCTGAGCAAGTGTGATATCAAATTTGAATGTACCTTCATGATGAAAGATTTATTAGATACAAAAGCACGACATTCTATAAACAACATTGGGCATCTATTTTATAAACGGGGGGGGGGGGGAATTATGCCCCCCCCCCCCGATATTTTGGCCTATAAATCCCATTATCCCTCATCATTGGATATGCTGGCCAGGGCTCATAGAAACTGTAGGCCAAAACATCTGGAAGGCCACTGCTGTTTTATACTAATGCAATGTAAATAGTTTAATATCAATACAGAGGAAAGATTTGGAAGATTTAGGGCACAATCCTAGGGGGAAAAAAGCTTTTTGGGGGTGGGTCTAAACATACATAAGATTGCACCCTTAACAAATTAATTTTTAAAAATGACAAAACGTAATACGTTGCTGTTTTTAATATAATTATATAACCTATGAATTTATAAAATCGGAATAGTTACTAAACTTTATCCTTTTAACAAAGATTAAATAGTGAAATATCCATGAACAAGGTTTACAAATGCCAGCATGCATTAATAATGAAATATTATGTAATAATATTTGACTCAAAGTGATATAACAGATACTGTTAAACTGTCCTAAAAAACAACAACACCTTACTGCCTAATTTTGCCATGATAGAACATGGTGAGCCATAAAACCATGTTAAACATCTGATCTAAATTGTGTTTGACTAGTACACGTTGGAAACTGTCAACCATTATTCACACATTACTGGCAGTTCTAACAGTATTAGGCCTGAAACATAAATATGCAGTAATGACATTTTAGATTTCCTCTGGCTGTGGGAAGAGACTCATGCAGGTCAGTCCTATATGCAGGCACTTCTGACACAGATCTTAGATTCCTGAAGGCCCTAAGCTACTCCAGGCCTTAAAGATTAACATGAACACTTTGAATTGGATGCAACTGATTCAAAAGTTGTGTCACATGTTTAGAATTTCTGGCCCCCATTAGCATCTGGGTGGTCACATTCTGCACCTATTGAAGTTGCTGAACCATCCTTAGAGGTGGCCCCATGCAAAGCACAATGCAGTAGTCCATATAACTAGCTCATGAATAACTGGGGTTCTGTCATTCTAGATTGTGCCACAGCTGTGTACATGCCTAAGCTGATAGGAGGAACTTTTGGCCACTTATGATCCTTGTGCTTTTCCAGACAGGACCACCACCCCCAAGCTTCAAATGCATTCCAGTACTAGGTTAATGCCTCCATCCACATGAGCAGACCACCCAACCCACTTAAGGAAATGCAGCCAATCCTTTGTCTTATGTGAATTAAGTTTCAGCTTCTTCTCCCTTATCTAGCCCCAAACACATCCATATGGAAGAGAGAAGTAGAGCTGTATCATCAGGAAATTCATGGCAACACAACCTCTGAATAATTTCTCCCAGTTGCTTCATATGGGTTTTGAAGAGCATAGTGGGTAAGTTGGAATCCTGAGGCACTCCACAACAAAAGGCCATGGGGTGGAACAGAACTTACTCAGTGCTACCTTCTGGGAATGACCATCAAAAAAGGACCAGAACTGTTCTAGCCTTATGCTTTCTAAGCCCAAATCGGAGAGGTGGCACAGAAGGATACCATAGCTAATGGTATTGAAAGTTGCTGAGAGATCCAGCAGGATCAAGATGGTTACATTCCTACCACCCAGTCCCTGGCATAAGTCACTCACCAGACATCATCAAAAATGTCTCCATCCTGAGAGCAGGCCAGAACCCAGATTGGGTCTAACCAATCAGTTTCCTCCAAAGCCACCTGGAACGAGGGGTTACCACCCTCTCCAACATCTTGCTCAAGATGGGAATATTAGAGAGTGGTAGTTGATCAAGTTCATAGGGTCTAAGCTAGATTTGTTTAGCAAAGGTTGCACTACTATTCTTTTATAGCAGCTGGGACCCGACTCTCCCTCAAGGAGGCATTCACTACTTCTGAAGTCCACATCTTCAGCCACTACCACACAAGAGGCTTTTAATATCCATGATGGGCAAGGATCCAAAGAAGATGTACTGAGACCCAAACTTTCAAGAAGCTTGTCCACATCCTCAGATTGCAAAAGTTGAAATGTATACATTACAACATGACTAGACATCGCTCTGGCAAACCCTGTCATTGACCCTGCATAATTATGACTTCCAATTCAGGGTGAATACTAGCAATTCTTTCCCATCAAAATGCAAAACATATAGGTCACCATGAACTTTCAATGGCTCCACCACCAAATTCCTGTGGAGAGGCAATTCACAACCCCAAAAAAAGAGCTCAGCTGGTTGGCACTGTATAGATGCAATGGTGGTGGAGTAACAATTTTCCATCACCATTACCATCAGAAGATAAGACTAAAGATGGAATCTTAGCTGTGTTTGGCCATGCTCATAGTCTTCTGCCATCTCACTCTAGTCATCTACGCAACCACATCATTGCCCTCAACTTTTCAGAATACCAAGGAGCAGATATGGTTTTATTATTCAGTTGAAGACATGTGGGGGTGACCATATTTGTGGCGTGAGTCATCTGCCTGTTCTAGGCAAAGACCAGGGCCTCAACAGAACAATTGGTTAAATCTAGGGGATAATTCTGCAAGGATTTCAGAAAGGGGTTCATCACTCTCTGGGAGTGGACCATTGCAGTTAATCCTCCACCCCTGTAAGGTTACAAGTCACTGAAGGCCTGTCCATTACCACAGAACTATTGCTGACTCCTGCCCTCAATCACCATCCCCTGAACCAGGTTCCACAGGTGTAGAACATGGTATTATTTGAGTCCTGAAGTCCGAAGCCATGGCAGACAGGCAAGACAGCCTTGGCATGGATGCTGAACTCCTTAGGACCAACAATCTTGCATTATGGAGTTCTCCTTTCAGCATTCCAGGCAACCTTGCATTCCTTCAGGATATTCTGCTTTATCCTCCATCTTCATGGTTTTCATTCCCCCCACCCCTACAGACACTCAACATTCTGTGACTACTTTGCATGCTCATTCCTCATTGGACTGTTACTTTGCTGGGAAGGTTACCTCCTTAGTCCCCCACCTCCCTGCCAAAGATCCTTTCTATGTCTACAAGCCTTCGGTTTTCCCCAGGTGTGTTAATATTTTCCCTCCTTTTTCTTAGTAGCCCCAGTTTAGCTACATAGCACCTGAGTTTGCTATTAGTAATTCACACTTCATGTAAGATTCTTCAAAAGAGTTAAATAGATAGTTATGACTGAGTGAATTAAGTTATTAACTAACTCAAAGGTTGCATGGGTACATGAACAGTGTAGCTAATATTAAGTACAATGCATTTCTCATGATGTTTGTATGAAATTTGTTCAGTTTTCTTTTTAATGCAAAACTGGGGGGGATTGCACTTTAAAATTTTGAAATGGAGTACTCCAAAAAAAATTAAAGAAAATGCATACAAAATATATAGAGAGAAGGGGAAATACTGTTCAGAAACGCATATTAGGAAATGTACTTACCCCCAAAAGTGTGTATAGTGGCAAAAATGCATGTATTAGGAGAAATTAATTTTCTTATGAATTTGCGTGCAAATTTTTAATTTAAAAATTCCCAAAGTTCAGGATGAACCAAGTGTAAAATTGGAAAAACGAGAAAAACCAAAATTGACAGATTCATCCATCGCTAGTTTGAATGCAGCTTGTATACTGATTTCTGATGTATATCAATTATGTTGTATGCCACCTTGTGAGGGCTTCTACCTTGAAAAGTGACCAAGAAATATTTTAAAATAGATAAATAAATAAATAAATAAATAAATATGTACCTTCTGGTAGAGAAACAGTGCACAAATCATTTAAGCAAATCATTTCCTACTATCCTACATTTAAATGTTTAGTATATTTTTTAAGAGAGAAAAAGCAGAATGAGAGAAGTCTAACAAGAGAATTCCAATTAGGGGGAAACTTGCTCTATTAATCCGCAGTTTTATGGTATAAACTATTATTACCACATGCCATTATAATGATTTCGAACTGTCTTCCCTTTACTGTAAAATGCTTAGAAAGTCTTCAAATCAGTGAGATGCTGCAAAGGTACAATTATTTTAAGTGTAAATTGAGGCACTAGGACTAATTTACAAAGGTGGTCTAGTCAAGTTCGTATTATCACCCTGACACATCCGTGACTAGATTTCCATCTGACCTTATGCACAGGAGATTCTAGGTTAACTTTAATGCTTTGGGTATATAAGAAATACTCCTCTTTAAAGTTTTATAATCCTCCAAGCTCAAACCTCTCTTTTCAGATGTTTTTACCATCAGTCTTGTGTATAATTTGGAGAATGGTTTCATAAAACCTGGGAAACCCATCTGGCTGTAAACTTTCCCATGCTGGTTCACCTCTGCTCCATTTGCTAGAAGATTTTGCTGGCGGAATTTAAATGTGAAAAGATAGCTCCAGTTCCAACATACAGTACTTTGCAGAATAATGCCATTTTAAGACGCCTTCTGTCAACTTAGGTTTCCTGTTATTGTCTCCTGCATGACAACCTTTTCATCTGCTGCTTTACAAGACAGTGTTAGATAACTAGCACCCCAAAGGAAAACATCTATGCCTGTGTATCTGTTGTAATACAGGGCATAATGTCTTTGCAATGCGAGTGTAATGTCATGTCTTGCGATGTTGCATTGGAATGGAAATGTACATACCCTAAAGTATCAATTTACTGATATAAATCTTAGAATGTCTTTGAAGAATATCCTTGACGAAAAACAGTTTGCTTCAGATGACAAACGGCAAGCCAAATAAATCCTCACTATTTTGAAGTGAGCAACTCTTAGCAGATCCCAGACAAAAGGAGGTCTTGGGGTGCCAAACCAGAATTATTCTTTCCTGCTCAACTCAATTTCTTGTAGAATGGATTCATCCTTCTGCACAGCACCAATGGATGCACATAGAACAACAGGCACTGGGCAATTATCCTCCAGATAACTTGATATGGGCCAGACACAAAGCTTATTATTTTATTTATATTTATTAGACACCTTGTAACTTAGGCAATGGACAATAATTAAATATGATCAAGAGGCATGCACTAATACAATCAAATGTCACAAAACCAGCACAGAGACTTAAACAAATTGCCGAGAAAGCACAGAGAGAGAAAGAGAGAGGCGGGGTGTGGGGAGAGAAAAACAAATTGCAAACCACAGTCAAATCACCTAATCACACAGAGAGCAGCAGCAGCAGCAGACCGGGGGGGGGGGGGTCATGTTTGCTTTCCCCCCACTTCTGTCCCACAATACTTCCACTTTCTTCACACAAGGAAGAAAGAGGAAGTAAACAATGACCACGTGGCCTATTCAATGGGCATTTTTTATTGCACTGCTTTTCCTGCACACAACAGGATAAAGTGGAACGTTTCACTTCAACCCCAAAGAGTCAGATTTTCCAGGTCTTTTTGTGTCATGGAAAAAAGACCAGAAGGAGCAGGAGACGCATGGGAGGTGGATGGCATCATCAAAAGGATCTGCGAACATCCGTAAGTGGCCAGTAACAAGCATACTATAAAACACTAATCTGATGACATTGAGAGAGGGCTGAAGTCAGCCTCATAAAGGTTAATATCAACCAATCACCATCCAGAGCAGAGACATATTGACATATCAATCTTTCCAAGAGATTAAAATAAATCTTAAGAAAGAAAATTATGTTAAAATTATGTTAAAACACCTAAGAAAGTATAAATTGTGTTTTCCTGGTGCTGAAAACACATTGACATAGGTGCGAGGAGAGTCTCTAGCAAAAGCATTCCACAGCCAGGAGAAAAGGCCCTCTCCTCCATCGCCACCCTCGGTACTGCAGACTGAGAGGGTATACTGAGAAGCATCTCCAATGATGATCTTGGGGACCCAACAGGCAGTATCCAACTATGCACGAGCAAAGAATCCAACTGAAGTTACATTTGTGCAAGCATGGTTATGTTTTGCATAATTTTTTACAACACATTGTGTACGCATTGTGCAATGTATTGTGCATTCCCATTGTGTACCTGGTTATGCAACTGCTCACACAACTCATTGCACAAGTGTAATGGGCAATGCTTGCGCAACCAAAAGATTCCATAGAGCTCTACTAGCTCTATTTCAGTGTGTGGAATGCCACCGTTGGATACTGCCCAATATGTACATATAGGAAGAAGTGTTCCTTTAGGTCGGAGCTGGGCAGCACACATTCCATGAGCTGCATGAGGCCCCTGCTACATCCACCCCAGTGAATTCAGTGGCAAGGGGGATATCAGCCATTTTAGCACTACAGTGAATGAAAGGGTCAAATTCAGCCTGAGGATACCATTTTTTTGGTTGGTTCCTTCCAACCCTATCATTCTTTGTGGATGGTATTGATTGCTACTTGGGTATTTATAATGGGCGTGGTAGCTTCAGTTGCATAAACACCATGTCTCTACTCCAGTGAACAGACAGATGTAGGACTTAGTTTCATCCCTCTGCTACCAATAGCCATCCAGTTCCAAGTTAGTGGTGAAGCTGGAAATAGCCATAGCATAGGATACCATACTATATCATGATTGTGTAAATACTGCAACTGTTAAGGGCATGGCCCTTGAGAGCTGTAAATTCACAACATGTTGGACCTTGAGTAAATATGGAAAGCCCTTAGCAAAATAAGTTAAACCAAAAGGGTTTTGTTTGTTCATTGAATAAATAAATAGATGGACAAAGTGTCTGATTCAGTATAAGGCAGCTTCTTGTACTCCTATGTAGCTTACGTATGACATGTAAGAACAGCACCAGTAAGAACAGCACCAGAGTTAAGTATGTTAGAGCCTTTTGTCAGAGTTGATATGAATATGACATTATAAGTACCATCTTGACAACACATGCTGGTCAGTAAGGAAAAAAGTAAATTATGGCAAACACTGGCCTATGCCACAGCTGTATGTACATGATAGAATTCTGGCTACCAGCACACATGCACACACATACACATATACAAATGATAAAAGTCTCAAGGAAAAGCAGGATGAATCTATTGTCCTTGCTCAGCCTTGAGAGCTGTTCTCTCCAGCATTTCATTCCTGTTGCTTTCGTTTCCCCTTTCCTCCACATTTCCGCTTCATGCCTCTCTCTTGCAACAGCTAAAACTGGGACTGAATATAGCTCCTTCTTCTCCTTCCTGCTTAGGGCTTCTGGGACAGCAGCAAGCCAACCGGGATGAGTACCCCATCACAAATTTAAATGTGAATTGATAGGGAAACTAAGCCAATCTGTCGCCCTCCCCCCAAAAAACCTCAGCAAAGGCCTCACAACAGCTCAAGAATGAAATACTCACTCTGAACTGCAAACTTCAACATACTGATGCCCTGAAGGCATCCTTCATTTCCAAGCCACATTTCCAAAAATACATCTACAAATGAGAGAGGAGAAAGGAAAAAGCGGGTGAGCAGTGGCCTGTAATAACTAGGTTATGGAGAGGGAACAGTGGTAGTACACATATAACTCGGTTATTTGACACCGGGGAAGCGTTTGCTAAATAAATGTCTATATATTCCCAGCACTGTAGCCTCCTTCCAAGAAGCTATTTCATGGGACCATTCCATGCCACTGTTCCTAACTTGAAAGGGACCCTGGGTACTGGCTATTTCTACCAATGCATGCACTGATTGTGAAGGATGCAGACACCACCAAGGTTTCTTTCCTCTCCCCATTGCTTATTCACCATCTTTACTAACCCTTCTTGTTGTTGACTTCTTCATTATGTTTGCTTTCCTGGTTCTTCTTACTCAGTGTGACTTCCTAACCTCCATAACAGGCAGACCCTAAGCTCTAATCTACCTGCTACCATGAATGCCATCGCTAGATGAGATAACTTATAGCAGCATCCGGCTGTTACATTCCTCATTTAATTTGCCCCCTCCTTGCACCTTTTCCATTCTGTAAGTACTGAGGATGTTGCAAGCAGCCAACATGGGGGTGGAGTCTGACCGACTCCCTCCTGTTCAGCACCCCCCCCCCGAATGCTGTTCGCCAAGCCATGGGCCACTTGCTAATGCACTATCTGAGCAGTGCGCAGTCTGCGAGTGATCCGCAGCTGCCCACTCCTCAATGCGAGCTGCCATTTTTACACAAGATGGCAGCTCCATAATTTTGTTGTGCAAAATGGTGGGCATAGAGGGGCATTTCTGCAACATTGGAGGTATAGAGGGGCTCATGCAGCTGGGACAGTGGGGGCAGGCAGCAACAGCAACTCTGCAAGTGCCCGCCTACTGCAGGCACAGGTCAGTCTGTCCATCCCTAATAAGTACCTGCCTCGCAGCCCAGGCTTGAGCAGGACAGTATGGCAACTCATGTCAAATAATGCAGTTTTCAGAAATGAAAAGCAGAATACATTGCGCAGCGATGACATAAAAACACATTACCCCCTAAAATTGATGATTTTATTAAGGTAAACTGTCAGTGCAATATGATGGGATTTTAATTCACCCAGATCCTGGAACATGAGAATGGTATACAGTAATGATTAAAATATGCTTATGTCTGGTTCTAGAAAGAAATTGCATTTTGAGTTATACATGTGTATCATTTAATAGAAGGGGGAGATCATTAATAATAAAGTGGTGCTAAGCTGTAGTATGCCAACTAGACTTCAGAAAGTATATAAAAACTAGAATGACATCACTTGGCTTTCCATAGGAGAGTATAAATGAGCCAAAACAAGAGAATTTAAATTAAGACCATGAATGCCTTGGGAGATACAGCATATGTCCAGAGGAGGAAAAGAGAGAGAGAACTTTTAGGTTCCTCTATGTACTGACAGCCAACTTTTTTTACAATGTGAGGACGCCATATGGTATGCAGTCAATAAAACATAAGCCTCGCTAATTTTTAATTTTTTTTTTACAAACGCACTTCCTGAAATGTTTCAGACTTTCCCAGTCTAAGGCCAAAGAGACTGGCTATGATCATTTCACCTGATTGCCTGCACGGACAAGCCAGGGTATTCCTCACACACGCTCATAAATCCTATGGCTGCTGGATTCTTGGAGCAATGAAAGAGAGTTCATTATTTTTATTCCATTATTGCACTGTACTCCTCTTCACTCCCTCTGTAGCATCTGGCATCAGCTGTTGTTAGGAAAGGGATACCGAGCAAGGTAGACACTTAATCCAGAAAGACTGTTCTTAACTAATAAAGATAGCACATCACAATTTACATTTGGAGTCACACCCTGTCCCAATAAGGGAAGGTGGGTATGTACATCACTAACAAAGTTACACCACAACTGAGGTCAAACTTGGAGAAATTCAATATGCCGCCATTATGCGGATGCCTGGAACACTGCACAATTTACTATGGCAAAATAGCTTTTCCATCTGTAAGCGTATATAAACCTTGAATTTCAGTCATTACTCAATGGCATTCACTTCTTCAGGATTTGAGGGAAATAAAATTCCATCATATTGTACTGAAATTTTCCCATTTTATCTTCCACGTGCATAATGCCAGTATGTGTAAACCAGGTAACTATTAGCTCATATAGATAACAGTGATCAGTTGTATGGTTACCATGAGCTGTACAATCTAGATCAGCCTTCCCTTATCTGCAGCCCTCCAGATATGTTGGACTGCAATTCTCATCATCTCCTAGAAATGATGGGAGGTGTAGTTCAACACATCTAAGGGGCTAGGCTTGGGAGCACTGGTCTAGATCAGTGCTTTTTGATTAGGGCTACCAATACCATTAGATATACTGTAAGGAATACCAATTGAAATTATTATTATTATTATTATTATTATTATTATTATTATTATTATTATTTATATAGCACCATTAATGTACATGGTGCTGTACAGAGTAAAACAATAAATAGCAAGACCCTGCCGCATAGGCTTACATTCTAATAAAATCATAATAAAGCAATAAGGAGGGTAAGAGAATGCACCAAACAGGCAGTATAAATGCCTGATTTCCTTCTGAGGCCAATTGGGGCTGTACTAAAGGAAAGATCACAGCTTTTCCCAATATGTTTTGGCACTCATTACAAGAATAGGGATGGAAAACTCTTTCAAGTTGGATTCTGCTCCATTTCTCATTTTTCCATTCCATTTCCACAAGAGTTTGTCATTCTTAAAAAAAATGCACATGCATTTTTTTGTGCATTTCTCTGAATATATGCATTTTTGCATGCACTTTTCCTAATCTATTCATTTTTTGCATGCACCAAATACACAAGTTTTTTTCCAAACAATTTTCCCTAATATAAAGCAGTTCTGTGCAGACATTTCCCTTATAGAATCATAGAATAGCAGAGTTGGAAGGGCCCTACAAGGCCATCGAGTCCAACCCCCTGCTCAATGCAGGAATCCACCCTAAAGCATCCCTGACAGATGGTTGTCCAGCTGCCTCTTGAAGGCCTCTAGTGTGGGAGAGCCCACAACCTCCCTAGGTAACTGATTCCATTGTCGCACTGCTCTAACAGTCAGGAAGTATATACACACATCTTTGGACATACCCTCCATTATACACATTTTCAGTGTTTGTTTTTAAATGTGAACTGCATTGCAAAATTTGGAATATGTGAATATTGCCACAAAATTTGGATTTTGTAAATATTTGTGAATATTGCATTCTGGTTTGTGTATAGGATCAGGAAGTGCGAGTTTGATAATGTGAACCCAACCAATTTCTCTCCCATCTCTATACAAGAAAAGCTATGGCTGAAAGAACCGCGTCCTTGTTTTTTTCCTTAATAGGAAACGAACAGCAGGCTTTTTTCACCCTACACTGTGCTGAGGAGAAGTCCTGCTATTATGATATTCTACTTCATCAGGATGTGTTGTTGACCTCTTAAAGTGCTGGTACCTAGCGCAGCAGGCAGCTGATTTCCCCTTTGTGCCACTAAGTGGGATGAAATATACTCTTCCAATTGGCAAAACTGGCTTTCTAAACCCTGCAGGTCTGAAAGCTAAGCCCTGGAATCCTGCTTAGGATCCTTACATTTCATTTAATTTCATTTTCCTTCCAGCAGTTAAGGAAATATGGAGCAAAAGTCATTCTAAAAAGGTTTACATATCACAACTGGAATGGCCAAAATTTTGTTTAGTTCACATTTTGATGCAAATTTACCTAATTCACACTCCTTGGATTAACACAGGAACCAGAATGCGGCTGCACTCCAAAATCTGCACATTTTCAAAGATTGCAGTCAACTTTGTCAATGGAAGAATTTACACAATAAATTATTAGGGAAAAGTGTGCACAAAATGCTCTTATTAGGGGAAAGTGCACACAAAATCACTACATACTGGAGGGGGGGATGCATACATTTTAGAAAGTACATACAAAATGTGTCTATTGGGAGAAAGGTGTGCAAAAACCTGCAGGCATTTTTGCATAAACTTTAGAAATTAATTTGCAAATTGACATAAAAATGGGACAGAAACCAATTTAATATGGAAATTGAACACACTGAAAGGAAACAAACTTAACAAATTTGCTGAAGTCAAATTTGCTTTCAGTGTACAGCCACCATGTTAAGGCAGCTTGAAGTTGTCACTACATGTTTGTGCCTCAGCAGCTCACTATTCACTAGGCTCGGCAATAGTACACCACCATGGCAATACTTTCCTTTTGGACGTTTGCAGCTGAATCCACCATATGATAGTGTGATGTTCAGCTACCAGATTCCAGCTGGACATCAGAAAAAACTTAGTGTCTGTTAGAGCAGTACAACAATGGAACCAATTACCTAAGGAGGTTGTGGGCTCTCATACACTAGAGGCCTTCAAGAGACAGCTGGACAGACATCTGTCAGGTATACTTTAAGGTAGATTCCTGCAATGAGCAGGGGGTTGAATTTGATGGCCTTGTAGGCCCCTCCCAACTCTACTATTCTATGATTCTACCTATTATGTGTTAAATGTAAATATATGCAAAGTTAATGGTTTATATTATGCATAAAGTTCCAGGAAGTAAGTAGGCCTCAATGTACTTGCAATTTCTATGCACAGGTTAGGTTCGTAAGGGGGGGGGAGGTTTGCATGCCTGAGTGCTGATTGGATGGTGAGAGTGGGAGGAGCTGGAGAAATGTAGCACTCTATATAGAGAGTCTGAGCTGACAGCAAGCCAGTTAAGTAAGGGGGTATGATAAGAGACAGAAGTGTAGGATTCTGTGGGAGAAGTGTATGAGACAGAGAGTGTGTGGGTTATGATTCTGTGAAGTGAAAGGTAGAAGTGATTGATTATAAGAGAGTTAAAGTGTATGATTCTATGAGAGGCAGATACTGAATAGAAAGGTTTGGTGTGGGTTATTGTGCTTTAGAATAGATGGTGGTATCTATAGTGGAACTTGTAAGAGAACGAACTGACCGAAACCAATATGCTTAGGAACCTTGTAACCATACACATTTGAACTGAGGAAACCAATAAGCTTATGCACACGCATTTTTGTGCACATTTATCCTAATACATGCATTTTTCTATGCATGTCTGCCTAATATACACATGCCTGCAAGCAATTTTCTTAATAGGATGCATTTTTGAACATTCTCTTTTCTAATATATGCATTTTTGTACATATACTTTGATTGGGGAACTCCATTGCCAAATTCAGAGAAGAATTTTGAAGGATAACTAAGTTTTGATTCACCTAGTGATTTGAAAGTGCAAAATTAGGTAGGTTCACATTAAAATGTGAACCGTATGAATTTCTCCCCACCACCACCACCTAAGAGCAACTGGCCAGTTTCAGGGGACATAGTTTTCTGAATCATTCAGTAGAGAACAGCCAGAGGATATCATTGCTGCTCACCCATTATCTACAACCTGAAGCAGTCACCTCACTCTGCGTAATGGTAGAAACAGTGTGGTGCTGAAGTCTATTTACTGTTTTACTCTGTACAGCACCATGTACATTGATGGTGCTATATAAATAAATAAATAATAATAATAATAATAAGTCCTGGATGAGGCCTAGGTTCAACTTCCCATTTGTCCATTTAACTCACTGGATGACCTCAGGCCAGTCACCATCTCTTAACCTAGCCTACTGCAAAGGGCTGTTGTGAGGATAAAATGGAAGTGGCGGGACAACTGTATGCTCCACTGAGTTCCTTAGAGGAAGGAAGGGCTAGATGTAATAGTTGAAACTGCCACATCAAAACCACAGATATTTCCATATGAATCCTAAGGGATCCTGTAGAGGAGGCTGTCTAGAATTCAGAAGTCTACTCGCACCACATTGGAAATATTAGGTGGGTTTGAACCCCTGGACCTTTTTCAATGTATACTAACCAAACACATCCAACTTATCTACAATACAGCTCACAGAAAAGTATGCCAAATTAGGAAGTGTTTTTATATGTCTATTTGCAACCTGGAAATTGTCATTTTATTACAAAACAAACAAAGAAAACAAGAACTCGAATACTTATTTGAAGTAGTATTGACTATGTAGGCAGACATGTAAGGCAAACAAACAAACTAGCAAACACCCACAATAGTCTCTACTATTTGAGCCCAGGATTTTATTATTTTTATTATTATTGCAACACACAATTCCTTTGTTAGCATATTTTTTAATGGTACAAATAATGGGATTTTTAATCCTACTTTATATGGTCAATTAAATCTCTCAAGGATTAAGCTGCTGTTCCTGACTGCTGTAGCATAGCTGTGACCTCTCCACTCTGTAAATCAATCTCACAAATTGCACTGGATAATATCAGACTGTATCTTCCAGAACAGTTTTGGAATTAAGACTGAAAGTTACTGTCAGCAATATTCTGGGTCTTGCTGTGATTCATTCACTTGAAGGCCATCTTTTGACAGTTACAGAGTACAATGGTGAACTTAGGAGGAAAAGAAGCAATGCCATCAGATTTCAAAAGAGAGGAATGATGTGTCCATGTTAAGTGAAACTAACACAGAGCCATCCGTCAAAAAGATTAAAATAAATAAGAGAAAACACGCAAGCATCCAAAAAGGAATAACAAGAAAATTGACTAACACTGCAATATTTGCTCAGAAGTCATTCCTATTGGGCAGTATCCAATGCTACCATTCCGTTTATGCAATTGGTGTAGCATTTAGGGGTGTGCACGGACCCCCCCGCTCCGCTTCTCTTCCAGATCCGCGATTTGCGGATCAGGCCGCTCCGTTCCACCCCCGCTCCGCCTATGTCCGCTCTGCTCCGCTGCAGAGCTCCGGATCCGGATCGGAGCTCCGTTTTCCCCCCCATAGGCTTGCACTGAAAGCTAAAAAAGTATACAACTTTTTTTCTGTTAAAGTTAGAAACCTCAAGTTTGGCACCATGACACCTCATGGAGGTATACACATGCACGCCAAGTTTCAAGCCAATCCCATCATCCCCTGATTTTGGGGGAATTTTTGAAAATCGGGCACCCCATTCACACCCCTTCGATAGCTCCGTCAATTTGCACGTTAGAAATCACAAACTTGGCATGATAGCTTATCTAGGGATACACATGCACGCCAAGACTCAAGGCAATCCCATCATCCCCTGATTTTTGGCGGGGCTCTAACCTCTAACGCACCACCCATAACCCCAATTCACACCCCTTTCGATAGCTCTGTCAATTTGCATGTCAGAAACCTCACCTTCGGTCCCATGACAGCTTACTCATGTGTCCACATGGACGCCAAGTTTCAAGCCAATCCCATCATCCCCGGATTTTTGGGGAATTTATGGAAGTTGGACACCCCAGTATCTACAGACAGCTCAATGGGGCCATTTCAAAGGAAATCCCAAGATGCCATGAATTGGGGAGTAGAGATAAACCTAAATATGAATCTTCTTCCACACTTGAAAAATTGATTTGGAACTTGAGCACAGGAAGGACTTCTCCCCAGAGTCAAAGCAAGACACACAAAAACCATCCCTGCGAGGTGGGCAGGGGAGGAGGGAGGGAAGGCAGGCAGGCAGCAGACATTTCTGGGGGCACAAGGAAGTGAGCCAAGGATAGTTTCAAAGCCAGTAATGCATATAAAATGGAATAAATAAATAAATAAATAAACAAAGGAGGGGTGGAATTAAAAGCAGCAGTGTTGCTGAATAAACAACAAGAAGAATTTTTTTTAAAAAAGGCTATATCTGTCTTTTACCAGTAAGAGGGGAGTCGACATACCCAAGAGGAGGGGGAATCATCTGCCAATTTGACTGGTCCTGTCTAGGTACAAGTCTTTAAGAAGCAAACAATCACTTCAACTCATGATAGGCATTCTCCGATTTACCTTTGGAGGGCTCTGATGGCCCTCCAAGGACAGGAGAGTGCACAGGGCACGTCCATGCCCTAGGGGAGCTCATCCCCTTGCACCACATCTATTCAGTTGTTCCCCAAAGTTAGGGTGGGTAGCAGTGCTGTGCTTTTTCTATCTCTTATTATTGGCTTAGTATATGATTTCAGGTTGTATTTGTGCATTTGGTGGGGCTACTGTTTTAAAAAACACTGGGAAAAGTCCGTTCAGACTAAGAAAGAGAAGTTCCCAGAATCCCAAGTTACCCGTTTTGCCTATCCCCTCCTCCAACTTTGGGACCGGGAGTTGACTCTGCCCCTCAGCCCTTCGAAAAAGGTATTTTCCCGCTGTTTTACCCGATTTTTCCAAAAATTCTAGCAAGCGAACTGCAGCACGCAGAGAGCTGAGAGTAGGCTCAAAATGACCCCCAGCCACAACTCTCTAAGCACAAGAAGTTTCAGAAAGATAGCTTAAAAAACAACACAGTTATCCCCTATTCTTTTCCGCAATGCAATCCTATGGGCGAAATTTTTCAAAATGGCGATCGGATCGGTCCGCGAAAAGAGAAGCGCTCCGCGTATGGGCGCTTCTCTTTGCCATGCTTCTACGGGTCTCCGGTCCACTTCTACTCCGCCTCTGGGCAAGGCGGAGCAGGCCAATTCGCTTCTGATTCTCCGCTTCTAATCGGAGCAGAGCACATCCCTAGTAGCATTAGCATAAGTGACCTCTAGCACAATGCCAATAGTGTATACTGGCATGATGGGTTTTCTGGGGAAGCCCAGCTCACCAGAATACACTATTGGTCATTGGCATAAACAAAGCAGCAGCACTGGATGCTGACCATTAAGTCCAATGGGACTTACACCCAGTGGGTATTGAATTGCAGCCTAAATAATCTGGACAGAGATGCAGAATAAAGCAAGAAGCAAGAAAGCCAAAGCCAAAGAAGAAAAAATAAAAGCAAAGAAACCAAGAGCCAAAGATTTGGCTTTGGGTTGGAAATGGGTATGCCCTATCCACAGATTTTCTGTTTCACAGAATTGCGGAGAGGTAGATTAGATAGGTCTTTGATATTCAGTGTGGGGAACATAAGGGGACATGAAGAGGACATGAAGCAGTAGCAGAAAGGGTAGTGGCATGGTGGGGCTAAGCTGAAGCTGCCTTGGCTTCCAGCAGTGCAGCTAACGTGTCTGACAGTATATGGACAGCTATGGTGAAGATGCAGCTATTGAAAGCAGGAGGACATGAGTGAATCATGGCTGTGTGTGTGTAAGGGATGAAGTCTTAAACTCCTGGTAGGATGAGACAGTTGAAGCTGGCCTGAAACTCTGCAGAGGGCAAAAAAGTAGGGAAAGTCCTGATATGCCCTGTTCAAAACCCTGAACAAATCTACTATACTCACTCTACATAATCCATTTAATAAAAACAGACTAGAAATAAATTAGAGTACTGTCGATAGAAACGAATGAAATGACAGAAGCACCAGTAAAAACCTGAAACATCCGTCCTACACACACTGACTTGGGAAGTAGCCCCACTGAATATAACTGTAGTCACTTTCAGTAAACACACATAAGATTGGGTTGTAAATAAACTGGGATGAGTAAAACATAATCATCTGCTGCATATTCTTGCGAGGACAACAGAAAATGAACACAAACAATGCTTGACCAATCAAACTAAGTACATGGGGGTGGGGAGGGAGATCCTAATAGCATTTTATCAATTGCTCAGCCAGAAAAAACATATGGAAGCAAGGCAGTTGTCTGGGACAATCTAATCTTTGGGGCAAATATGCATTTCTGTGTGTAGTACCATCACACATCAGCACAGTGATGAAACGAATCATGGTTGATTCTACATTTACACTGCTATCCTATGCATATCTACTCAGATATGATTTCCACATGACTTACTTGAAGGTAAATGTGTAGGAACCATCAAACTTACTCCTCTTTCTTCTTGTTTACATGGAACTTTGAAATGATCTGCTAACTATATCATACGATTTGCATTTGTGAATAGTGGAAAAGATAAAAGTGATGATAAAAGTTCAGCAATAATTTTCTTTAGGAAGAAATATCAGACAAAGTTAATTATGTGCAATTACATGAAAACTTTTCCTTTATATTGTCCTTAAGTATATCTCACACACACACACCATGGAGACATAGGCCTTAGCTAGACCTAAGGTTTATCTCAGGGTCGTCCCGGGGTTGTCCCTGCCTGTTCCCGGGATATCCTGTGTGTTTTGTGAACCACCCAGAGAGCTCCGGCTATTGGGCAGTATAGAAATGTAATAAATAAATAAAATAAATAAATAAATTTACATGAACAGGGATGACCCCGGGACGATTTCGGGATAAACCTTAGGTCTAGCTAAGGCCATAGAGCTCCTTCAGACAGGGGAAATCACATTCTGTGCAATGAGCTGCAACTACATGGAGGAAAAGACCTAGAAGTGAAGCAAACACGTGGCCCATTCAGTATAGTAGGACAATGCCCTCTAGTGGGCATTTTATAGGGAAACTTCTACACACAGCAGGAAATAGCGACAGAAGAGACACATTTTTGGAGAATTATTTTTCAATGAAAACAATGGTGGAAAAAGCAGGAGACATGCAGGCGGAACACAGCATCGTCAAAATAACCCACGAAGATCCATGAGTAGCCAGTCACAAGCATGCAATAAAACACTTGTCTGAAGAAGCTCATACTTTTAGCTAAATATTGGCAGATTTTGGCACCGTCCCATGTTTTGGAAAGAAGAATTAGTTGCCAATGCGGCAATAGGTAGGCAAACCCAACCAGGGCTGGCAGCAAACATGACTGAAGCCCTTAAATCCATCATGTCAACTACCTGTATCTCATTTGCATGATTAAGATATAGCTGAAAATTGTGACAGTTCCTCTTGTTAAGAGGCTCGTCAGGTAGATGTCTTGAGCTGAACCGGGAAGAAAATTAATAAATTGGGCTGCTCTGGCCAGATTAATTTTTCATTAGTATAATATCAAATCAAAGGAATCTAGGAAGCCATTTAAATTCTGTTCTTTTTTGCCATCATTGTTCAGGAAGAGCTCAAGAAAAAGAAAATGGATGTAGAAATGTCAAGACACAAGGTTAGGATGCTGAAAGCGGCTGTATGAGAACAGAAAGGGAATGTACAGGGAGATTCCTCACAGCCAAAAATTTAAGGAATGACAAATTTCTGTTGTCAACTGATAGAAGGAAGCCTCTGTGCAAGTTCCCCTTAGGCTTCCAGGCACAATTCAAGATGCTTTAAAACACAAACAAACACCCTACAAACCAAATACACTTAAAAAGAACCCTCAAAGCACTAAATACATGTTTTAGAGCAGGGGTGGGCAAGAGACCTCCAGGTGTTTTGGACTTCCGCTCTCAGAAGCCCATGCCAGCACAGCCATGCTTAGAAATTCTGGCTGTTGAAATCCCAAACATCTGGATATGTACTTTCTGCCCACCCATTTTAGAGTAGCCTTCCCCAACCTCATGCTCTCCAGATGTGACTTCTTCCTTTCATTCTCTCCCACACTAGAGGCATTCAAGAGGCAGCTGGACAAGCATCTGTCGGGGATGCTTTAGGGTGGATTCCTGCATTGAGCAGGGGGTTGGACTCGATGGCCTAGTAGGCCCCTTCCAACTCTGCTATTCTATGATTCTATAGTCTAAGAATGCCATCATTTTTTACTACGTTGTTCCTATGCCTTTCATAGCAGTCTCACTTTCAAAAACACAACACAGGGGTTTGGAACATCAGGGCGAAATCTGGACCTCAAGAATTCCCTGGGTGGCCACACCTCTTCCCCACCCACTTTTTCCCCAACCACCAGTCATTGCCATGCGGTTTCCCCTTTCTAAACAATTCAATACCCCCTTTTGCCTTTGGCAATACCCCATTTCCCCTTCGGTTCCACCCACCACTGGAATATGGTCTCCAAGAGCTTCTCCAGAGTTGAATTTGGCTCAAAGAGGTTCCCCGCACTGGCGTAGCAGGAGAAGTGTTCTTGGCATGGCAACAGCAATGAAGATTTTGCAGTCCCATATATATCAGCTGTGTATCAAGAGTTATAGACCCAAGAGCTGTGTCTTATGCCAACTCATGCAAATGAGCTCTGTTCACCACAATTGTTTAAATGAACTTCTCTTTGAAGTATCTTGATCTTTTGCTTACTGAGCAAGCTTCATGGCATGCAATGCCAAATTGAGGTCCAAACTAAATGTGAGGAAGGCAATCCATCGGTAGGATCTCACAGGTTTCTCCTTTGCTAAGTACCCAGTCTCACAGGACTGCTTTGAAGATCGGGGTTAGGGTGTGCTGGGAGACAGTGTTTGACCATTTTGTACCATGCCTTTTCCCTTCTATTAGCTTTGTGGGGACAGAAAGACAGGACCAGGACTTGCTAGGGATTTGGGAGTGGGGGGGGGGGAGAGAGAATTTGTTCAGTTAACATTTTAATGCTCCCTGAAAAACCACAACATTTGAGTTAGAATAAATACTCAAGAACATGTGGATGAATGTTGCTTTGCATGTCATTTTCAATAGGTTAAAAAAAATGGAATGAATGTTTTTACCCAGCATGAGAACTACTTTGCAGAGAATGAGTAGCGTGGGTTGATCTCTGATAATTATCCCTTTACAGATTTTAATGGGAAACTGTGGAGGCAGTTTTCTATTGTTTGTGTAAAGTTTTATAGGAGCTGTAGTATTTGCTATGTAATTATTGATTTACCCATTAAGGCATAGGGGGCTTGAATTATAAAGAAGAAGAATTCATTCAGATTAGCTAGCGCTATGCCAATCTAGGAACAGGTATTTCCTTTAGAGACCAGAGAAAAGAAAATCAGAAAACACCTTTGCAGATACTAAAGCTAACCAAAATTTTACATTTTGGTAGAAAAAGTCAAGAAACAACAACTAAAGGCACAACTCTATGCATATTGAGACAGGGGGCATGTCTGCACCTCCCAGCATTCCAGAAGGGAGGGGGGATAATCTCGCGATATTCTGCTCACGAGATCCTCCCCTTTGGACAGACACGTGCGTGACATCCCGGGAGGAATGAGGGATGTTGCAATCACCTTTTTTTTTTAACAGATGATGAGTGCACGTGCGCTCCAATGCAAATGTAAGGTATTTTAAAAACAACAACCCGCTCCCCCCACCCCACCTGCAATGGGCACAGAGTGCCTGAAGAACTGCGTGCCCCATGCCTGGTTCCCATCTCCTTGCATTTACTCACAAGGAGCCGGGACAAAACCGGGATGGCCGCCCACAACTCCTGCAGTCTTGGGACGATCCTGAGACTGCAGGAAAATCGGGCTAAAAGCCATCTCAGTTATCCCAGGGAAATGGAGGGATCATCCCTCCCTGCCCCCGGGATCCCCTGTGTGTCACATGGATGCACAAGGATGATCCAGGATGATCCCCGGGATAAGGCATGGTGTAGACATGCCCAAGGGGCAAAAAAGTCCTCCAACTCCCAGCATTACCCATCCAGCATGGTGAATGACTTTTTTTCCCTGTTTAAACATGCACTGGGTTGTACCTTAGGTGTTTTTACTGAGCATTAAGATACACCGTTGGGATCCTTAGCCAGGGAGAAATTAATGAGATTAATAAATCTCATTAATAATAAATTATTATTAATAATAAATTAAATAAGTTAATAAATAAATTAAATAAGTTATTAGAAGCTCCTGTAAGTGCAAAACATCCATCTATTGGGGAAGAGGAAGAACTGTAACCAAGGGGTAGACAACATGCTTTGCATGCAGAAGGTCCCAGCTTCAATTCCTGGCACCTCCAGTCATCTGAAATGGGCCATTTAATATGACCACATCAGCACTCTCTCACCCACCTAAATGGGTCACTTATTATAACCACTGTAGCACTGTCTCACCCACATCCTTATTAGATCCCCAAATACATAATTCAATCAGGAAGAGTGCACCAGTCATGTTCTATTAACTAGAGATCATTTGAAAGCTAAGAGTTTTTATTGTTTTTCATTTGTATTTACTGACGTTTTCATTTTTCTTGCATTTTCTTTCTCTTAATACCAGGCTGTGGTAAATAGCTTGGGAGATACCATTAAGTAAATTATGCTAAGATTAATTATTGCCTGATAATAGTTTTTCTCCATTTCAAACAAAAAATGCAGAAACCTGACAAAAATGCTTCCTAAATAGAGAATACCATATAGAGAGAATGCTTTAGCACTAAGCTTCCAATAGAAAATTTGAAAGAATATGCAGCTTATGAAAAATAATGAAAAAATCCTGCAGGGTACTGCTACCATCACGTGAAGTACAGACAAATATCCAGTGGCTAAGGAATTACTTAGTGGGAGAAAGAGAGAGATGCATATAGATCATTAAACAATGTTCTGTCTCAGGACAAGCAGTTTAATGAAGATGTATGATAGGAAAAAGGGGTGGAATTGTCTCATGTAGCACTTTCAGATCCAGGGAAGTATTACATGGATGTAAAAGGGAAACTGATTGTTATATTATTTAAAAGAAGAACTGATTCCGAAGATTTTTTTAAAAAAATACTGCATCAGGTATATTTTAAATATTAAAAATGCAATACCATATTTCTTCGATTCTAAGACGCCATCGATTCTAAGGCGCACCCCATTTTAGAGATGTTTATATGGGGGGGAAATATTCTGCCATGCATAGGGAGTGGATTGCAGGCAGGTAAGGGAAGAGATGTGGGTGGGGGCCAACCGGGGAGCACATGCAAGGGCCCGGAGGCTTTACCAGCTGCCACCACTTCTTGCAGGGAGCGGGAGGGGGTCGTTCGCGAGGCGCAGCTGCACGTCCCGCCCACACCCCGGTCCAGCAACTCACCTCCCGGGCGTCGCCTCCGTCTTCCCGGCCGGCGCTGCTGCTCCTCCTCTGCTGCACAGAAGCAGCAGCTGCAAGAAGCCGGCGGCGCCCACCCGCCTCGCACAACCCTCCGCGAGCCCTGAAGCGCCCGCCCGTCCGCCCCGGCCCCATGTGCAAGGCGAGGCGCGCGCCAGGCCCGACCTGAACAGAGCCAAATAGCCATGCCCACTAGGCCCAACCGGGCCGGCTGTGCTCGTGGTGCGGTGGGCAGGGCCCGCTTAGGGCTCGGAGCTCCGTTTCCCCCCCCCCATAGGCTTGCATTAAGCTAAAAAAGTATACAACTTTTTTTCTGTTAAAGTTAGAAACCTCGAGTTTGGCACCATGACACCTCATGGATGTATACACAGGCACGCCAAGACTCAAGGCAATCCCATCATCCCCTGATTTTGGGGGAATTTATGAAAATCGGGCACCCCATTCACACCCCTTTCCATAGCTCCGTCAATTTGCACGTTAAAAACCTCAAACTCGCCACCATGATAGCTTATCCAGGGATACACATGCATGCCAAGACTCAAGACAGTCCCATCATCCCCTTATTTTTGGGGAATTTATGAAAATCGGGCACCCCATTTGCAGACGTGGACTGTTCTCTGACATTTGGACAGATAAAAAAAGGGAAGTGGGCACACTCACAGATGCCATCTAGACCCACAATCATGCCAAGGTACAAGGCAATCCCATCATCCCCTGATTTTTGGCGGAGCTTAAACCTGCAGACAGCTCAATGGGGCCATTTCAAAGGAAATCCCAAGATGCCATGAATTGGGGAGTAGAGATCAACCTAAATATTAATCTTTTTCCACACTTGAAAAATGGATTTGGAACTTCCAAAAGTCTAATTGAGCGCAGGAAGGACTTCTCCCCTGAGTCAAAGCCAGACACAAACCATCCCTGCGAAGCCGGCAGGGAAGGAGGGAGGGCAGGCAGGTAGGCAGGCAGCAGACATTTCTGGGGGCATAAGGAAGTGAGCCAAGGATAAGCCAGTAATGCATATAAAATGGAATGAATAAATAAATAAATAAAGAAATAAACAAAGGAGGGGTGGAATTAAAAGCAGCAGTGTTGCTGAATAAACAACAAGAAGAACTTTTTAAAAAAGGCTATATCTATCTGTCTTTTACCAGCAACAGGGGGACGTGCCCGGGGGAGAGGGAAGCAGCTGCCAGTTCAGCTCAAGAAAGCCATTGCTTCACCAACAGCTCTGAGAAGTAAACACTCACTTCAACTCATAACAGGCATCGCTCCACCACTAAGAAGTAAACGCTCACTTCGACTCATGATAGGCATTGCTCCACCATTTTACTCTCTTTGGAAGGCTCTGATGGCCTTCCAGTGCAGGAGAGAGTGGGGGCATGTCCACGATGAGATGCCCTAGGGGAGCTCATCCCCTTGCACCACATCTTTTCAGTTGTTCCCCAAAGTTAGGGTGGGTAGCAGTGCTGTGCTTTTTCTATCTCTTATTCTTGGCTTAGTATATGATTTCAGGTTGTGTTTGTGCATTTGGTGGGGCTACTGTTTTAAAAAACACTGTGAAGGCTATATCTGTCTTTTACCAGTAATGGGGGGGGGGTGGACGTGCCCAAAGGGGGA
Source organism: Elgaria multicarinata webbii (assembly GCF_023053635.1). Lineage (NCBI taxonomy): Eukaryota > Metazoa > Chordata > Lepidosauria > Squamata > Anguidae > Elgaria > Elgaria multicarinata. Next base: position 81,575,700 of record NC_086177.1, on the reverse strand, counting down.
AGCATCAGCCAATTTGACTGGTCCTGTCTAGGTACCAGTCTTTTAAGAAGCAAACACTCACTTCAACTCATGATAGGCATTGCTCCACTGGGTTACTCTTTGGAGGGCTCTGATGGCCCTCCAAGTACAGGAGAGTGAGGGCACGTCCACATGCCCTAGGGGAGCTCATCCCCTTGCACCACATCTATTCAGTTGTTCCCCAAAGTTAGGGTGGGTAGCAGTGCTGTGCTTTTTCTATCTCTTATTATTGGCTTAGTATATGATTTCAGGTTGTGTTTGTGCATTTGGTGGGGCTAATGTTTTAAAAAACACTGTGAAAAGTCCGTTCAGACTAAGAAAGAGAAGTTCCCAGAATCCCAAGTTACCCATTTTGCCTATCCCCTCCTCCAACTTTGGGATCATGTGATCATGACCGGGAGTTGACTCTGCTTCTCAGCAATCGAAAAGGTAATCTTTTTCCCGCCTTTACCCTACTTTTTAAAAAATTCTAGCAAGCGAACTGCAGCACGCAGAGAGCTGAGAGTAGGCTCAAAATGACCCCCAGCCATGACTCTCTAAGCACAAGAAGTTTCAGAAAGATAGCTTAAAAAACAACACAGTTATCCCCTTTTCTTTTCCGCAATGCAATCCTATGGGCGAAATGTTTCAAAATGGCGATCAGATCGGTCCGCGGAAAGAGGATCGCTCCGAAAATGGGCGCTTCTCTTCGCCTTGCTTCTAGGGGTCTGCGGTCCGCTTCTACTCCGCCTCTGGGCAAGGCGGAGCAGGCCAATTCGCTTCTGATTCTCCGGTTCTAATTGGAGCGGAGCACATGCCTAGCGTTTTATATCGCATCTTTTCCTACACACAGCAGGAAATGGTGGCACATTCCATTCTTAAAAAAAGATGGATTAAAAGGGGTCTATTTTGCAACAGAAAAATGAGCAGAAGGAGTGGGAGGCACATGAGAGGTGGATATCGTTGCCTAAAGGATGTGCAAACATCCATAAGTGGGCAGTAGCGAGGGTGCGATAAAACACTCATCTGATGATGCTCCATGTTGCAGGTTGGGAGTCCTAGGACGGTCTGGACCACTTGAAGACTTCTGCCCTACATATACATGACATTATGGCTGTCTTGGGATTCAAAAACATCAGTGGCATTTATTAGGGGAAAGAAGATGCCCCAACAGCTTGAAATCTAAGCCAGACAGATGTTGAGGCCTTAGCTAGACCTACCTGAGTCTGGGGGACTGGAGGGGAGACCTCGCATTGCAATTAACATGAGATCTCGCCCCTGTTTACATGTAAGGTGCGATGACCTCAGGAAGAGTGGCGTTGCGCCCGCCATTTAAAAAAATTTCTTAAGGGGAGAGGAGCACACGAACAGTCATGTGCAAAGGTAAGTGTTTTTTAAAATTTCATTTCATTTCCCAGCTCCCCACCCACCCTAACCCCAATGGGCGCAGCGCTCCTGAGGAGCAATATGCCCCGTACGCGGAGCCAGGTAAACCCACAGAAACGGGCCACACGCTCCACGGTCTCAGGCTCAGCCCGAGACCGCGGAAAAAGCAGGCCCAAAGTGTAGAGCTGTATCCCGGAGCAAGGGAGGGATGATCCCTGCCTGATCTCGGGATCCCCTGTGCATCATGTGGATGCACAGGGACGATCCTGGGGTTCACCCTGGGATATAGCCTGGTCTAGCTAAGGCCTGAGACACTTAACATCACATTTAAAGGCTTCTGAACAAACTATAATAACTGAGAAGACTTTTAACCAATCTACCACTAGCCGGTACCTGTGTGTGAGAGAGGATATATCTAAATAGAAGTTTTTAAAGTTACTGATTTACACTTCATCATCTTAATGTTGTAATTATTAAAGCTTTTATTTTATAAAATCTTACACCTACTGCTTATGCCTACAAAAGGCATAAGAGGGAATAAATAGGTCAAACTAAAGCCATTGACCCTGTTCAGATGACACACTAAGCCACGGTGGTTAAGTATTTTGAGCAAAACATCATGGCTTAGCATGTCATGTGAACCATTCCTAACCATGGTGGCTTCATAACCACAGTTGCAAAAGGGTTAGCGGCTGAAGCATGGCTTAGTGTGTTGTCTGGACAGGCCCAATGTATCCTCACACCTCATGGAGTAAAAGGGACAGGCCCAGTGCGTCCTCACACCTGAGGTAAAGGTCCTGGGGGCAGCATTACTGTGTGTGAGGGAAGGTATTGCCAGCTATGAGAAAGGCCTTATTGAAAAAGAATTCTCACTGACAAATTGGAAGGAATGCCACAGAGGCATTTGGTGCGGTAGCAGCTGGGAAGACTATTCTTGCCTCTCTCTGTATTCGTCAGATGCCTTGGGAATTTATGTGGATGTTAGCCACACTGATTTCGCTAGGATATATTTTGAAGTAACATGTTCTACAGGTGTGTAGGGATCATCCCTCCCTGTACTTTGGATTGCTCTGTTAATGCATTACCTACTATACCTAACTCTGCACTGGATCGTCTTTGAGTAGTGACTTGGCATGACTTAGTGACTTGGCATGTCTACAGAGATTCAAAGAGAAATCCATTTATTTCACAGTTGCTTTCTCCACCCCACCCCCCGCCCTCCATATCCCTGCTTTCTATGCAGATATAATTATGTAATGGAAAAGCCACACAGGCTGCATGACCAGAGATTTTGGATAACGGTCTTAAGTGGTATAAATATTTCAGTTGCAAACCAATATATTTTAATAGTTATAGGAACCAACGAGCGTATACTCTTCATGAGGAAATCCATGAATGATAAAATGAGAAAGTTGATTTAATTCAATTATTTAAATTGGTCTTTCTTCTTGGTGATTAAAATTACACTTTAAATCACACTTTAAATTGGATTGCTTTAAATCAATCTACCATGGAGTCCAGGGCTTACTTGGACTCCATGGTAGATAATCTACAGATAGATGCCAGTGGCCAGAAGCCAAGATCTGGGGATCTTCCCTCTGCATTAAATTTTAGAAGGGTGCATCATTTCTTTCTCATTGCATGTTACTTAGTTTGCAGTGTCCTGTAAATATTCATACAACACTCAAAACCTTTGAATTCCTAATATAAAACCTGTAATAGATTAGAAACATCAGCAACCCTGGATTTGTGTACTATGGGTTGAATCCAGACTTGTACACAGAAGAATTCCACTAGTTTTGAAGGAAAGGTGGGGTGAGAATTTTCTCAGATTCCCCTTTCCCTCTGCAGCTTACAGCACCACCACCTATGCTGTTCTGGAATATTGGAGCACTGTTCGGAGAAAATAGACCCTCTGATCTCTTCCTCTAGGAGGAAGCCACCACTGGATCTTGGTTCTCTCCTCAAACAGAAGCTGCCCTTTTGTTTGTGGAGGGGGGCACATTCAGATCCATCCCAATCTATTTAGAAGCAATTGGTTTAAAATTTTGGTTTTAATGGCTGGAAAGTTTACAGTAGAATGAAGAAACTTTTGGAAACTGAATTAAGAACGTAGACAGTTCATTAAACCAGTACATTTCACTGCAGCTTTTACAGAGACAAATTAAGCAGGCTTCAACTGTGCAGAGAAGTTGTCTGATCAAGTTAGCTATAATGATAAACAGAATTAGATTCCCCTTGTGAAGGGCTTGCACCGAACTGCATCCAACTATAAAAGAGTTATCAAGGAAAGCTTCCCCATTTGTTGTAAATTTAAATTATTTTTAAGAGAAATAGTTTCAACTTGATTGGCATCCTCTCAACAGCTTCACAGGTTAGAGGTGGAAATGTTGCTACCATCAGTCAAAGTGCTCTTCTTATTTTTTTGTAATTTAAATAAACGCCTATCAAATAATCATGCAGGAGGAATGGAGAAATATTCCCTGGAGAGAATGGTGGAACCTGAAGCATATATTGCAGAGATTAATCTAATATGCAAGCTTAGTCTTTCCCAGCATGCAAATATCATATATTACTTCAAAACGTTGCTCCAGGAGATGGGATGTCACAGTTTCAGTTACGTGTTATACCCCTCGTGGTGATTATGCACCTTTGCTAAAATCGATGGTAATCAAGGGGTCTGAAATACAGTTTATCACTGAGCTTTGTAATTCCTTGTCTTAGAACGTGAACCTTGTCAACTCATAAGACACCTTAAAAACAAGGCAAACATTATGAACACCTGAATTCTTCTCCAGCGAGATGGTCAGCACATGTATGGATTAGGCAAAAGGCAAGTTCTCAACAGTCTAGGTCACAAGCAACAAGGTTCCTAGGCAACACAGCAGACAAGGCGAGGCAGAAGGAAGGTCAGTCCAGAAGTACTAGCACCAGAAGCGCCTTTTATATGACTGCAGCACCTGGTGGAATTCCTCTTCATCACAACAGTTAAAGCTGCAGGAGCCCTGCCTTCTGACCAGGTACAAAAGAGGGCAGGGCTGCTGCAGCTGTAACTGTTGTGATGAGGGGGGAATTTCACCAAGTGCTACATGCATACAAATGACACCTGCTGAAATGCCCTTTTCTACACAGCTGTTAAAGATACAGGAGCTCTGTCCTCCTTTTCATAGGGTCACGCTAATAAATCAGGATGCAAAATTTATGGCTTGAACAAAAAACAGTTTCCTGTATTTAGAGGTAACAGGAAAGTCCTGTCCTGTCCCTCCAAATTACAAACAGAAGCTTTACATTTCCAACCCTTGTGCACGATGGAGCCCAAAGCTCTCAGTGGCACATTCTCCTAAGGGGGATCCATTATTTTCTATAAATTGTGCTATAGTGCAACAAAAGGAATAAAGGTCAACATATGCTGTATATAGATATACATTGTATATCATTGTAGGTTTTTTCCTTTATTTTAGAACTGAATTGTAATTCTCAGTGACATGTAGTTAACCCTTGATGAAAGATTATCTTGACAACTAAGAGCTTTTCTAGATGAGGCCTTTTAACCCAGTAATTCTGTTCCAGATTCTTTGCAGATTAAGATAAGATTTCTCTTTACACACAGTTCCCCCCCCTTTCCTGCGTTTTGATATGGTCTACTAGATAACCTCTAGGTGGTGCTGTGATATAACAGAATAATGGAACTATGCTGGTGGAGAGTTGTACTTTGCCTGACAATTCCAAAATAAAGACTACATTTTCCCTGCTCCTCCCAAACCAGGAAAAATTGTTGGAAAGCACAGCAGATTGACTGGATGGTGATGACATTTAAAAGCACCCATGAACTACCATGACTGAGGAATGGCAAGCACACAATAAAAGTCTCATCCAGAAAACCCCTAAGAAAGTCAGGATTTACTCTGCCCATGACTAATACACCAGTGGACATCATTTACATATCAAGTCCTGTAAGCAATGGTTGGCCATTTAAGCCTGTGGACAAGAAGCAACAAGAAACTACTGCTTAAAGCTGCAGGGGATCTATTTAAACCTGTAATTCTATCCATGCTTAACTGTAAATAAGCCCCACTAATGTCTATGATGCTTACTCCTGAGTCAAGTTGCATTTGTAAAGAAAAAGACACATTCTTTAAAATTCATAGTCATCTCAAGAACATGGTAGTGTAAGCAATAAGGAAAACATAATCCAAGTACAACAATTAATATATCTTTGCTGAGGACGAACCAGGATAAACATGACTAATTTTATTTTTTGTTCCTGTACTTAATCTTAATATTGTCCCCAACAAACTTCGACTGTCACAGAAGTTCTATAAATGCCATAAGATGATAAATTAGACAGTAGAAATGAAGGTGGATTCCTACATGGTGTGCAGCTTAGTGCAAATTATTATTAGTCTACTCAGAAAATAATGCACGAAGATGGGGAACATACTTGGTTCTCAAGAAATATAAGAAAATAAGTTTGGGATCCCCTCCTTTATAGTCCTGTCCAAAAAAGAATCGAGCAAATGGAAGTCAGATAGTTATGCCCCATTAATATTCTAGAAACACAGTTAAACTTTACAGCAAGTAAGGAAATTGGTAGAGATGGGAAGGAAGCAAAAAGGAGAGGAAGAGAATATTAATCACACAAAATCAATATGGACATTAATATGAAAAGTTTATGCTACTTCAGAGTTTCCTGCCTTTACAGAACAAATCAATAAGCTGCAGTAGAATATCTTACCATTATCAATAAAAATGCATCTACTACAAGATAGTGGCTTCAAACACCAAATCAGTGGAAATTGGAGTATTTAAAATGTGTCTCAAAATACGACAGCATATAAATTTGTGCAGCTTTGTTGCTAAAAAAATAATTGCCGGGTGGGGGGGAGAGAGACTGGACAATAAATTGAAGATTATGAGTTTCGAAACTCCCCTAAGTCACTTATGTCTCCCATTTTAATCATCAGCATCTAAAGTGTCCATCCCGGATGCATGTGTCATAGAACACAAAAAGGGAAAAGATCAATCAATGTAAACACCAGGTAACCAAAGTTCTTTCCAGCTGAGCTAATCCATAAAAACACAGCAGTGGTATGGCAAATGAGCAGGAAAAAATATACTTGCTAAATGCTCATTAGCAGTATGTTCTTGGAATAAATGACAACATTAAGTCTAATTGAAGATGAGATGTACATTACATGATAAAAAGTAAATTAAAGTAACACTGCATTTAAAAAAAAAATGTCAAATTTTCAAGTATGTTAAATAATTCATAAGTATATATCCTTCATAATAAACAGATATCTTGTGTTTGTTCATCAGATAAAACTTCTACACCAGCTCTTTGTAGGTGTTTGCCTGCTCATCTTTAGGGCAAAATTCTGGAAGGGGCCAAGGGTGTGCCCTGCCCCAAACATCTCCATGCAGCTGACTACCAGATCGACCTTTGCACATTGAGTGAGAAGCTATACTAGAGTGACCAGATTTAAAAGAGGGCAGGGCACCTGCAGCTTTAACTGTTGTGACAAAGTGGAAATTTCACCAGGTTCTCCATATATACAAATGACACCTGCTGAAATTCCCTTTTCTATGCAACTGTTAAAGATATAGGAGCCCTGTTCTCCTTTTCATATGGTCAACCTAGTTATGTAGCTACTATGGTTAAGAATTGCTCACATGACATGCTGAGTCATGGTTCACATGACAAGCTAATCCATAATGTTTAGCTCAAAATGCTTAAGCACCGTGGCTTAAGTGTGTCATCTGAACAGGGTCAGATGACACACTTAAGCCCTGTCCTCCTTTTCATATGGTCACCCTATACATAACCACAGTTTAAACACACTCACTAAACATTTGCTGCAAAAGGGTTAGTGACCTAACAATGGCTTATCATGTTATCTGAACAGGGCCACTGAGACATGTTAATCATGGCTGACTTAACTCCCACTGATATTTGGTTCATGGTTTAATTTGTGTTTAGTTGTGTATATTTATTGTTTTATACTGTATGCTTTTATCTGTATGCCGCCCTGAGATCCTAATGATATAGAGCAGGATACAAATGGTTTAAAAAAAAAAAAATTACTACAATGATAAAGAAAAAACCTACTTAATACAATAATCTAATAATAATAATAACAACAATAGCAATAATAATAATAATAATAATAATAATAATAATAATAATAATAATAACCATAATAAAAATGATAATAATAAAAGGTGCAACCCACCCCCTGGGACCATTATTCTCCACTCCAAAATTGTAACACATCTTGTGACGGTTTACACCCTTTCCCTTTTCCTAATGCAAATTTGACAAATGGTTTCTAAATCTCCTCAAAATCGTTCCACTTTAATATTCCTTTCTTAACTTTCATACACCCCGTTAGCCTATCATTAATAGCAATATCCCAGACTTCTTTATACCATTCTTCTATTTTATATTCTCTTTGTTCTTTCCAATTCCTAGCAATTATCAGTCTAGGTGCTGTTAGTAAATTAGTTATTAATTCTTTACTATTTTGCGTACATTGGACCCCTTCATATATTGATAACAATGCTATCTTTGGGCCTATTTCTACCTTCCATCCCATTATTTCATTTATTTCTTTAAATACCATTTCCCAAAACTTCTGAATATTTTTACAATCCCACCACATATGAAAATACGTACCTATTTCCTGACACCCTCTCCAACAATTTACTGAATATTTCTTATCTATCTGGTGTAATCTTACTGGTGTTAAATACCACCTCCATACTAATTTGTAGTTATTTTCTTTTATTCTTGTCGACATACTCTTTAATATACATTGACTCCATATCTTCCCCCAATCTTGACCACTTAACTGTCCTACCATATCTTGGTCCCATATCATTTTATTATGTTCTTGTTGTTTTTCCATACTCATTAGTATCTTATACACCACACTCATTATACCCCTACCAACTAACTTTCCATTTTTGTTTTCTCTTTGTAAAATCAACCTTTCCATTTCTGTACCCTCTCTACACTCTATATTGTCCTCTTTCCACGTTTTTGTCCATTGTTCTAGTTGTGGTGCCTCCATCCAAGCATTTTGCCTCTCTCTTACTAACTCTTTTATTTTGTCTTTGTCCATTTCCTTCATCCAATCTTTTAATTTATTTATTCCCTTTTCCCTTAAAAAAAGATTTAAGGGATACAAATGTTTTAAATAAATAAAAATAAATTAATTACTATTCTATATATCACCCACCATTTTTCCTCTTGCAAGGAAGTCAAGATAGTTTACATGGTCCTCCTCCTAAGTATGAGTAAGTCTCGACCCAACCCAAAGCTTTTCAATACAGTCAGTTCCCATACAGCTGAAAATCATCAGTGGAGATTAATCAAAGCCCTTTGCAAATTCCAGAAAATTGTAATGGCAGTTGAAAAAAATGGTTGTTTTTAAATGTGCATTTTAAAAAATGCATTTTCTCATTTTAGTCAATGGGAGAAAATACGGACAGAAATGCACATTTTTTCCATTCAAACGAGCCAAACCCAGTTCAAAAACAAAAATAGGAAAAAGTCGAAACAAGTTTTGACGTGATTTTTGGACAATTTAGGTTAACTCAAACATCAGTGGTTCTCCCATCTCTAGAATAAAACAAATCTTCTGCCTGCCACCCACTCCGTTTTTTAATTGAGAAAGAAAAATTGTGTCACATATTATTTTAAGTGCACAATGGAGGGGCAGCTGGTAGCTTCTCCACCAATCAAGCTGGATCACCACCAGGTAAATTTGAGCTGGGGCTATTAAAGTTTTCTGTTTATCCAAACTTCTGATTATATTTGCTGAATTCAATAGGCCATCTGGATATATGAATTTCTCAGCCTATACCTCTTTTCAAAATATTATTTCTTCTCTCTTTTGTCTTAAGCAAATCTAGGGTGGAATCCAAAGTTAGTCCTACTTAGAGTAGACCCACTGAAATGTATGAGACTTGACTAACTTAAGCCCCATTTATGGTTCCACTTTAAACAGGACTAGCATTGGATTCAAGCCAAAGAAGTAATATTTGCAAATGAAATGAACGGGGTGTTTAGAGTCTTGAGAAAACATGTGCAAATGAAGATAATGTAAGACCTATGACTTCCATCAATTAAATGGCCAAGTGGTATCATCCTTCCTCTCCATTTTTGAGAGTGGGGTGCATATTAAAGTGATATACACAACTCACTCTTATACAAATATATATATATATATATATATATATATATATATACCATGAGACTTGATTCCTGAACATGTGTTTGAGATTTAATGGTCAATGCCACAATTATAAGTGGAGGTTAGAGTGTCACTTATCAGGGAAAACAGGCAAATGGAGAAGATGAAGGAAATTAGTTTCAGGGCCATTAAGGGATGTAGACGAGCCAGTTAATTAATTCTACTCAGCATTTCCTCATTTATTTCAATATAAGCCTTCCTTTGGTGCCTTCCTGTTAGAATGCCTTGTATTTCTCATTTCAAGAAAAATGGTAAACATCCAGGAAGATCACCCTTTGCCCTCCTCTTGCCTTTGTAATCCTATTCATTAATCATCTCATAGGTCAGAGGTATATGTTAGAACATGATAATCTTGTGGGAACATGTGCTGGTAGGGGAAGTACTTTCTATAACAGACACTTCCACATCTCCTTTCCAAAAGATGACCTGGACACACACCCTTCAACATTGGCATTCTGGCAGAACTTCAAACGCTAATGTTATCTTCAAGACATAACAGAAACTAGAACCTCACCCTATCCCCTCAAAAAGAAAAAAAGAAAAAAGCCAGAGAGAAAATTCAGCGTTGACTTTTCAATACAATTGTGTCACAAGCCAGACACTTTTTTTTAAAGTCTAGTTCAACAAAACACACACTCCACATTTGGACATTCATATTCTGATCCTTGAAGTGCAACTCATATTTGTTCAGTGGGTGCTGCTGTTACAATTTGATAGCCGTAAGCTTGAAGCTTCAAGAGAATCTCCTCTTAGGACGGAGTTTGTAAGACAGTAGCAGGGAGAGGAACAAGCTCTTGTTGGGTCCAAGCCTCCAAGCTTGCATATTCCCTTCTCTCAATTTCCAGTTCGTGGCAAGGCATCATTTGCTGTACATCCAAACTGGGCAACTACTGGAATTAGGGTACAGGGGAAAGAGGGAGTATGTGAACCTGAAAGCTCCATCAGATGGGGGGTGGAGAATCACACTTCCCTACCGTCGCTTCTCCGCTCTCACTTTTGTTGCACAATAGTTCCTACTTCTCAGAGGAAGTTTCTCACATTGCCCGTTCAGTGGGCTGTTTCTATTGCACCGCTTCTCCTGCACAAAGCAGGAGATGGCAGCAAGTTCTGTCTCTAAAAATAATTCAGACTTACCGGGGTCTTTTATTGTCATGGGAAGAAGGCTAGAACGGATGGCAGACACACGGAAAGCAAACAATGGTGTGAATAGGACCTGCAAAAATCGGTGAGGGCCCAGTAATGAGCGTTCAATAAAACACTAGTCTGATGATTCTCTCAGATCTGATGGCCAAATCATGGTTTGGATATTAAATATGAACCAGATCATGGAGTAAATGGAGGGAAAGTCAACCCTGCAGCTATGAAAATTACTTGAGAAGAAAGCTCGGAAGTATGAAGCGCTGCCCACACCGAACTCCCATGCCTTCCCCTTTCCCCCTCTCTGACACTGGAGTTCCACAGCACTAGGGAGGGGGGAATCTGAAATCGAACCTCACCTCCAAGACCAGAGCCCTGTCTCTGACTTTGGAGGGGGATCTCTGATCGATCTTATGGTGCCTAGATGCCATCCCAAGGGCAAAAGAACTAATTCTATACAGAATTACCTGGGAATAAGACCACTGGGACTTACATCTGAGTAGACACACAGAGGATTGCATCTATAATGTAGTTTATCCTATAGTGTGCATGTTTTGATAGTATAAAAGGAATCTACTCTGCATTTATCTCATTAGTAATTATTAAAGTGATAACACTTATCAGTGTAGTGTAGTGGTTAGAGTGTTGGACTGGGACTCAGGAGATTGTGGTTCTAGTCCCTACTTGGACATGAAGCTCATTGGGTGACTTTGGGCCAGTCACAGACTCTCAGCTTAACCTACCTCACAGGGTTGTTGGGAGGGTAAAATGGAGAGGTGGAGGATCATGTAAGCTGCCTTGGGTTCCTTGCAGGGGGAGAAAAGGTGGTATATAAATGTAATTAAAAAATTAGGCCAGATCTAAACTAGCCTGAGCCTGCAGTCCTAAGTGCAGTTGTATGGCAATACATTTCATTGAAAACAATGCAGACTTGCTCTCAAGTAATGTTTGAGATCATAAGAGTGCAAGTAAGAAATCTAGAGGAAACATTTTTTGTTGCAGACTATGCTGAATATGACAGCCTATTTCTGGAGCATTTCTACTCAGAAATGAGCTCTCCAATCTGAACTGCCACATTAGTCGTGCATCACCTCATGTATATGTGCTCTAGTGACATCTAGTGAAGAAGTGAACAAAAACCTGTGAGTGGGCTACAAGGAACCAAAACTAGCCATCTCTTTTGAAAATATTCTTCAAAATATTTCTTCAAAATAAAGGAACTCTAATCCTCCCCCCCCCCCCGCAAAAAAAAGAAAAAAAAAGAATTGAAGGTCTTCATATTGTCTGAGTCCTGAAGCTATTGCTTTTATTCTTTGTGGGCGAAATTAAAAGAAATAACATTAACTCATTTGGGCTTCATATCCAAATCCTTTTCAGGGCAAGATGGAGGCAGAATCTACTCCACAGTCATTTGCAGAAGTAATGAGGACAAATAATTGGTTCTTATTGTGGTAGAATATGGAATAGTCTAGAAGACATTGGCTGGGGGGAGGTGCTTGGATAAATGATATAAGAATGGTAAGCTGCCAATTTGAGGTGTTATAAAAGAGCAGAAGATGGTTAATTTTTTTATTTATTATTCTCATACTTTTACTCCCAAGAAGTGTTTGTAGGATTTTCTGCCCCAGGTGCCAAAATAACTTGGCCATCCTTGGGTATTAGGGCATCCTGAGTTGGAGACGGGGCCATTTGCTGTTCCACCTCAGGCAGTAGCATGTTTGGGGCTAGACCTGAGGAACATTCTAGAACCAGTAGACCTGAGGAACATTCTAGAACCTGCTGTTGTTACAATTTAGTTATACTTTTTTATTGCCTAAACTTAGTTTTATACTTGAAATATTTTATTTGTGGTTTTGTTTTTGTTTTGTTTTTTTAAAAAAAACCACCTTCAGAGCCATAACACCTGAAAGGTGGTGTATAAAGATATACTAAATAAATAAGAATATCATTAAAATATACAGGACAAGCTCTGCATGAATGTAACATTAGAATACTTTCACCTTTACTCCTGATATTAACCAAGGTTGATGGATGTCTACCTGAAGTACAGGTAGATTGTTGGGAATCCTAAATCACCACATGGTGCAGAAGCAGACACACCTGAAGCTTTATTGCCATCTGTTCCAAATATAAAGGAAGAATTCTGTTTCATCCAGCAGGAGAAAGTAAACCCTCTGGCTATGCGCCACATTGTTTTAGGCAGATATGTCTCATTAAAATAGTTATGGTGTAAAACATTTTTGCAGTGGCCCAAAATTCATCATTGGATTTTCATATCAAAAGTTGTGTTAATGAGAAGAGATATTCTGCTGCCTTGTCTTCCAGTGGTACGGGAGGAAATCAGGTCAAAACCATGCTGTCTGATTCATTTGTGTTTTGTGATCAGGTTGGTTTCTAAAAACAGGAATATCCCTCTAAGTATACAAAAGGGACTGATAAGACAAGTCTTGGACTCTTGAGCTCTCCCTCCCCTCCCCAGGATGGCTGTGAGGATATCAAAAGGTTCTGCTTTCATTTTAGAAAGCAGAATGTACTTATTCTCGGCTTAGTATATTGTCTTAACCTTAAATTGTGGTCAGTCTTACTTATGGTCAGTTGAAACATGCCACCTTCATAAATTATGGTTTAGATTTGTTTCAACTAACTATAGCTAAAATTAACCACAGTGTGTCCAGGTTTGGATGAAAAGTTAAATTGTGGTTAATCTAAAAAAGAACCTAATCCTTCCCAGCTTCTCTTTGTGGCCATGCAGGAGGAGAAGGGGAAAGCACATGAAACCAAAAGTTGTGGTGGTTCATACTTGTAATGATAAAACATCGGTTTATTTCTGCTTCCAAACCAGCCTACCACTGTGTCCAATGGAGCTTATACCATTGGAAGTCTGTGGGGTGGATTGCAACCCAAATTATTTGTTTTAAAAGGATTGATCACTTCTACTATGTATCTCAGGGCCAAAAAGGATTTTGTACTATGCAATATTTCACTCTTTCATACTTAATATTCATTAGAATTATGTAAATATGGAACTGTCTACAATTGCATGTCTTGATGTATAATAATATGCATTACATAGTGTTTGTTATTTCTGAGACACTACGGTGGAAGAGTTTTTTACTTTCATTATTCTTGTTTGTACAAGAACTGAAATTCATAAAAGTCAAGGCACTTCCATCCTTCAAATGAAAAAGCAATGCAGTTACCCTGTAAGTAGCCAGCGGCAGAACTAAGCCTGCTTAATGGAGCAATAAGATTGATCAGCAGATGTTAATGTATGCTTCTCGGAGTCCCACTGCTTTGAGATAACATTATGTATGTTTTATTTTATTGTTTGTGAATTAATAAATAGAAGCCCTGTCTGCAGTATTTTTTCAGCAAATGGGGAAATCGTGACCAAAGTTTAGACTTGGAATCATGAAGCTCTGATGATTCAGGATTTGGACTGCTGAGTTTGTCACAGCCCAGAGAATCTTTTCTCACCAGTGATGACTGCCAAGGACAGCTGGATGCAGTTGTCTTTTAAAATAGCTGCATAATCACCATTCACAACAAACCTGATTAGGATTATTCATTGCAGGAAAGGGGGGTGAAATCTAATTTCATTTTATCTTGTTTCACGAGAAGAGAAGGATTGTGGCTGGACTTTGGGTATGACAGGGACCTTTAGGTCATTCACACGTCTGCAAGGGCTGGGAATGAGTTGGATCTAAGGACCAAGCATATTAAGGTCACTCCCCATGTCAGATGATATACATTTATCTGTAAATAGGCACTAATGGTTCATCTACACCTAGAGCCCTTTCAAGAGGGGGGAGGGATGATCGTGGGGTTTCCTGCTTCCATGATCGTCCCTCATGGGGCACACGTGAGGGAAGTTTCCCTGGAGTAAAGGAGAGCCGTTGTGGGAGGATGTAAGCCCCATGATGGCACTTTCAAAGGCATATCAGGGGAAGTGGGCAGGACTAGACAGATGGGTACAGGTCGCGGATTATTTTTAATATCTCCTCTGAGATGCACACCAGTGCAAATACACAAAAACACAGGGGGGGGGGGGGGTAGGTACTGTGTCGAAGATGTGCTCCTGTGCATCTATATGTTTGTGTTAAAAAATAGTGCCAAAATTGGTGGCCACCCACTCTCACACATGTCTGAAACCACTGGACATTGACAGCGGGTTGGATGTTTGCCAACCCAGGAGCTCGCACTGAACAGCAACAGCTTTGGGAGGGGAGAACACCAGCCACAGACTTCGGGATCAAACCATGGCAAAAGCAGTCTGCGATATTCCTGAATAACTGAGGGGTTGTCCCTAGAACACCATGGGAGTAGGTGAACATCATGTGGCATGATTGGGATGACCTTGCTGATGTAGATTAGGCCTAAGACTTTATACCAGACCTCAGACCCTGTGACGTGAGGACTGTAATGTGGGGACCATTTCTGTGATATGTATTTTTTTACAGATTAAAAATATAAAAAGTTAAAATAAAAACAAAACAAAAAGGTGACTTGCATCAAAAGTTACAAAACAACAAAAACAAGCATGTAAAAAAGCAGGCCAGGAAAATAACTAAGAAGCCAGGCAAAAATAAAAATCAGATCTGGTCTTCAAGATTACAAAATGTTATCATGAAGGGAGCCAGGTAGATCTCCTAGGACAGGGATTTGCAATGCCTAGCCATGGAAGGAGAAAGCCCTTTCATTCATTCCCACCAACCAAACTTTAGATGGTGGAAGGATCCACAAAAGGACCACCCCTGCTGATCCAAGAGGATTAGCAGACTCATGTAGGAAGAGATGGACAATAAATATGGAGGGTATGGGATTTCAGTAAGGCAGCCTTTTCCAACCCACCCTTCAAAAGGGGATGCTAGCATGTATCCATTCATTAGTACAACTGCATATTCTGTCAGCGTGTGCTTTGTGGTCTGTATCAGGACCACATTAAACCTTAATAATCATTCTGTGCCACTATGACTTCTTTCAGCTCTCCATTAAAGTATCGCTGATGAGTCTGGGATGATAAAAATATAAGGTTACTATATCAAGTACTTTCGCTAATCAGAAAGTTCTTGATTTGAGTGTGTGCTTGAATATGGTGTGCGTAGTGGTGGTGGTGGTGGTGGTGGTGAAATCAGGAAGGATGAAAAAAATACAGCATTTACTGTTATGCTGTGCTGTGTAGTCCTTCTATACTAGCCTTCTGCAACATGGTACTGTCCCAATGTGCTGCCCTGCTACACCCATGGGATGGGAGTTGTTTCTTAGATTAAACCACACATCTCAATATTATTATTTTCCTTCACAGTAGCACTCCTGAGGGAGAAGATGGGGGGAGCATATTTTGGAATGCAGAATCTGCACGGCACATGAAAAGAAATCAGTCTGTTTTCAGCCCATGTTAGTTTCACAGGTATTCCACCATAAGTCTGCTCCATCCAATTTCCACATCAGTCTGCTATTTTTTAAAAAATGCAAAAAGTACATTTATTTATGTATGCAATTTCTCATAATATCCACATTATTACATACAAGATTCTCTAATATACACATTTATGTATGAACCTTTTCCTAATAGACACATTAAGTGAATTCTCGAGCCAAGAGGGCTGCATCGCAAACTGAAGAACAATTCCACTCCACATATTATTCTGGTAAGCACGAATTAAATAAATACACTTAAAAATGCAGACCAAATGAAATTCTTCCTCACATCACACACAAGCAATTTTGCTGGGGGTGGGGGTTGGCCTCACTGGAATGGGAACAATTTCCAAGAAAACCATATTGACACTATGGTTTTGTGCAAGTGGTGACTCCAACATGACAATTGACCAAAGCTTTCAGCCAATGGAGAAAAGCAAACAAGAAAAAGGATTGCAATCAAACAGATTTGCTTTGATTTTTCTGATACGCCTAAGACACCAAGCCACATTAACAAAACATGTTCACTAATTAGAACAGTAGTTATGAATTTCAACTTGCTGCATGATTAAAAGTGTTTG
This sequence comes from Elgaria multicarinata webbii, assembly GCF_023053635.1. Lineage (NCBI taxonomy): Eukaryota > Metazoa > Chordata > Lepidosauria > Squamata > Anguidae > Elgaria > Elgaria multicarinata. The sequence goes on along the minus strand of NC_086177.1, from coordinate 81,558,920 downwards.
TTATTCATGAGCGTATGAAAAGATGGTTAAAATGTTAATTTGATTCTAGAACTACAATTTGACTAACAAAATTTATTTTCTTTAGTAGTATATATTTGCATAAGTAAGTAGTTACAAACATTCCTACTGACAGGTAATGCAGAAATGTTGTCGAAGTGCCAAAACTGTACTTTGACAGGTGACAATCAAAATGTTTTTAATAGCCCTCCATCCTAAAATAGATTAAACAAACAGAAAGTTGTCTACATTTATATCTATAAAAATGATCCTTTTGTAAAACCTGGAAATGATTAGAAATTTCTAACAGGGATGAATTAATTACCATATAAAGTAAACTCCAGAACAGGATTTCAGATAACATGGTGATGGTGGTAGTGCTGCTGCTATTTGATCTAGGTTCTGCATTTTGGAGGGTAAGCTTCTTCTGTAGCAGAGAACACATGAGTCTGGGATGGGTGGGATGATCCCTTTCCCCTGATCCATCCCACTGCATAGAGGGAGCACAGACTTGTCCATAATCTGTGGTCAAAGTCCATAAATTTCTGAGTTTGCAGTGTGATTCCCGGATCAAAAAAATAAAATACCAATGCATTCATTTCAAAAATGAGGATATTTCAAAATAATTACATTTCCAAAATGTGCACAAATATGCTTTAATCATGGAAGAAGAATGCATACATTTTTAAAAAATATATGGACAATTGAAGCATACATTTGGAAAAACACGAATGGATTTTCATGCAAAAAGAAAAAACAAAGCTCGCACAATCATGTTTACACCATGCCTTATCCCAGGGATTGTCCCGGGATCATCCCTGTGCATCCACATGACGCACAGGGGATCCCGGGGGCAGGGAGAGATGATCCCTTCATTTCCCTGGAATAACCGGGATGGCTTTTAACCTGATTTTTCCCACGGTTGCGGGATCGTCCCGAGACTGCGGGAGGTGTGGGCAGCCATCTCAGCTTTGTCCCACCTCCTTGTGAGTAAACGTGAGGAGGCAGGAACCCGGCACTCCATGCCCATCGGGGGTGGGGGAAGTGGGATCGGGATGATGATGATGATGATTACATTTTCATTGGAGCACCTGTGCGCTCCTCTCATTTAAAAAAAAAATAGCAGGCGTGATGTCCTTCCAGGACGTCGCACAGCCATCTGGTCACCCAGGGAGGATCACGAAAGCCAGTAAGTCCACGATCCTCTCCCTACACCTTTGTGGTGTAGACATGCCCATGGTCTCAGGTCAGAAAGAGCTCTGAAATGGAATTCGGAGAACTTCATTGAGCTCAGATTTTGTTCACCGCACATCCCAGGCATGCCTGAGATAGTTAGCAAGGAAACCTGGTGCCCTTCAGATATTTTGCACCATAACTCCGATCAGCTCAAGCCAGTATGGCCAATGGCCAGAAATTCTGGAAGGTGTAGTCCTGCTGTGCAAAACTAGGAAAAAATGGGAAAGTTGCATCTTTGCACATATCATTTTAGCACTGTCGTTAGGGGTGTTTTTTTATTCATTTTTTTATTCATTTTTTTTTAAGTGCAGACTTATCAACAGAAGTGTAGGATAAGCTGGTAATATCAACTGAATAATGAGAACTGTCTTCCACAAAGGATATGGAAATGAAGAAGAAAATGGTTTCTTTACACATCATGAAACACCACTGAGTTCAAAAGCAATTTGGAAAAGATAGCACAGATCAATAGGGCTGGGGCCGAATGAAGAGATGTCATCTAAGGATAGAGCAAAGTTCGCACCTCATCTGCAAAGGAACTAGTGAAGTGAAATCAAATGGAATACCAACACCAGTCCCTGCTTCTACCACTGCTGCTACCACTGCTGCCACCACCATTAACCAAATACCAGGCTAAGAAGCACATCCAGTCCACTACCACAACAAAGCATTAAGGTTTAAGAAGTGTTAAAATGCAAGCCACAAAAAAAAAGGTCGTTCAGAAGGTGTCCGTGTAGCACATGCATTTTAAATCAACAGAACATAAACAGTCAAAGGTTTGGGCAGAAGAGGTAACTGATAGCAAGTATGCAGCGAGATACAGTGTTTGTCTATTTAGCAAGAGAGCACTGAATAATTCATAACAGCAAAGGGCACCACCGATCAAGAACCCCTATGAATAGCTGTACTATAAAAAGTTACATTGCAATCTACTGAAATAAAATTAAGCTGAGCTTCACTTTCTGAATACAGAAAAGGCGTAAACCCAGCAATTAACTAATCATTTGATGGAGTTATGGGAAATGTATACAAAGAAAGGTGTGATTGTCCATGCTCAAGATAAGAAACCAAAGAGGTTTCACATTCGTCTGTCTGATCTACACTGGGATCTAGTGTTATTATTATTATTTATTTATTTATTTATTTATTTATTTATTTATTTATTTATATAGCACCATCAATGTACATGGTGCTGTACAGAGTAAAACAGTAAATAGCAAGGCCCTGCCGCATAGGCTTACAATCTAATAAAATCATAGTAAAACAATAAGGAGGGGAAAAGAATGCCAACAGGCACAGGGTAAGGTAAAACTAACAGTATAAAGTCTGTATGTGTGCTTAGAGTTAGTAGATGCCTTTCATATTTTTTTTTAAAAAAATGTAAATTCTTAACTCCAGAGCAGCACATAATGCATATCCCTCAGATCAACCATAACATCTCTCTGAGTGCCTTATATTTACTTAGTATTCCCATACTTTGACCATTAAAATTGTCACTCAGTTAAAGAGATTTTAGTCAATTCATTCTACCTTAGTTAATTAACTGATTAATTAATTGAAACTGCATATATTTGCATATTAGCAATGTCAATTGCAGGTTTTGGAAGGCTCGTGGGCAAGATACCTCCAGAAAGTGCCAACCACCCCCTCATTGTTGGCTTTGCTGCCCATTAACTTGCCCTCTCCCTCTGGGCCCAATCTGTCTTACTGTCCAGAGAGAAATCAGAAGGAAAGTGGAGGAGGATGCTCTATCTGCAATGCCTGAGCAGCTCTAGGAGTGGGCATTGGACTCCTTGCTGGAGTGTGGACCTGAGCAGGCCCAATGATGCCTCCCCCTGACACCGGATCTTCACATGGAAAAACAAGTGCTAAAGGGATAAAAGGATGCGTTCTCCAAATTCAGATGGCAGATATGTTTGTTTAGTGGGCATCATTTTAAAAGAAGTGTTCCCAGTTCTCTTGCACACAGGAGGAAACGCCTCCGTTTAGATGCAGTTTTCCAAACATTAAAAATAATTTCAAACCTTAAAGTCTGCTGACAGCTTTTTAGTCAATCAACAGGTTCTAATTGATTAGTCTAACTGATTTATCAACAAAGCTTCACAAATCTAGTGATAATAAGTTACACACAATTTAAATTGTTCCCATGCAGATATCCTTATCTTAGGTTAAAAGAGTACGCTACAGCACACCGTCACGTGCCATGACTGCTGCCCTAATCCTTCATGACCTGTGGTGTTGTGCTAGTGGCATATTCCAGATATTGGGCTGAATCCCAACTAAATTAGTTGAACTTAAGCCCCATCAATTTCTGGATCCAACCCAATGTACCACTAAGATACATCAATGCTACTATGCTGACAACAGCTGTGTGCAAAAAGTGTTTACATGATGTAGAAAGTGATGGCGAAAGCAAGGGTATTGGTAACGATACGCACCCAAACATTATTTCAAATATCACAGGGCCAACTACTTCACCACAGTAATGATCCTAAGTGCCTGTTATAGTGTAATAAATACACACAAAGAAAATGCAACTGCCCGGGCAGCAAAGGAGAAGAGATGCACTTCACTTGTCTTATACAGGATATGCCCCCATTCAGACAACACATAAATCATAGAATCATAGAATAGCAGAGTTGGAAGGGGCCTACAAGGCCATCGAGTCCAACCATCTGCTCAATGCAAGAATCCACCCTAAAGCATCCCTGACAGATGGTTGTCCAGCTGCCTCTTGAAGGCCTCTAGTGTGGGAGAGCCCACAACCTCACCAGGCAACTGATTCCATTGTTGTATTGCTCTAACAGTCAGGAAATTTTCCTGATGTGCAGCTGGAATCTGGCTTCCTTTAACTTGAGCCCATTATTCCGTGTCCTGCACTCCATGCTGCTTAACCACAAAATGGTTAATGGAATGCACTAACCTTAATGCATTCCATTAACCATTTTGTGGTTAAGCAGCATGGTTTAGCGTGTTGTCTGAACAGGGCCTATCTCTAGAGCTATACTGACCCAAACTATTCCATACAGCTGCATCTGTGCCCAGCAGTGGTCAGCAACTATATTAGACAGCCCAAACCAGGGCTCAAGTGCCTTCTGTCCTAACTAGAAGCGAGGCCCAGGGAAAGCGTACTGCAATAAGGCACTGACCAACTGCTCTGGCTTACATCAGACACTTACGAAGGTCACTGAAAGACCTGCTAGGTGGAGTCCTCTCCCATAAGGAGCTGTTGCTCCACCATAGGACTGCTGCCAACTGAGGCCTTAAGAAGATTGGCAGAGCTTGGTCTTTCAGTGGCTCCACCCCTGCTAGAAGTTAACTGCAGTTCTTAAAGGGCCAGTTTCTGTTTCTGCAGTCTCATGCTCCTAAGTGGCTGAGGGACAGTAAAAGCTGGAGGAAAGTCATCGTCTTAGTCAGAGGTCAATAGGAGAGCCACATCCTTAGGCCGAAAAGGTAGAGGAAGGGGTGTCAAGGGTTTCCCCTGAAGTGAGGTGATCTGTGACTTATCTGAATCTGGGTTCTCCTTTGAGTAATGCAGTGCTCCAGAACCAGGAGGTAAAGCACTGCCCTTCCCTTTACTTACTTGCCTTCCCCAACCTACTTATAGCAGACTGTCTAAAATCCCCAGGTCAGTGCACTTAGGCTTGATCTACACTACTACCTCATAGCAGTACTGAAGTGCACCGATAACTGTTGGGGCACATTACAGATTCCATATACCACTTTCAGAATCTTATTTCCAGCTTTTTATTCCACATTATCCAAAATACCACAACAAATGTCATTGTGTGTCCTACAAGGTATAAATGCCCAAGAGGGATATAGCGTTACCATAATGGGATCGTAACGATTGACACAAAGTATAGCTCTGGCCTCAGTCTCCTGAGAGGCAGTGATAACGCTAGGAAACATAACAGTCTTTTGCTTTGCATCTACCTGTCAAGAATTTGATAGTTTTGATAGATAGATAGATAGATAGATAGATAGATAGATAGATAGATAGATAGATATCCTTCTTTTTAAAAAGATTAACAAGTTTCCAAAGTTCTATACAACAGAAGCCATTAAAACCCAAACAGCATTAAAATACAACAGGATAAAAAATCAAGTAGGTTCCTTTTATTTATCAACTGTATAATAAGAGTGATAACACTCAAACCACAAGGATATCAAAATAGCTTTCATAGATGAATATTTCAGAAATTTTTACAAATGTACAAAATACAGGCACTTCAACAATATTTAACAAAGCCTGCAATATCAACATCCAATATACATAGGTGAACTATTCACATGAAGCGTCTTTTATATAAACAGTAGTCCGGTACTATTTTGCTGTTTCGAGGGTTCTTCTTCAGTATAACGTAAGTTTACAGAAGGAGCCACCGCTACAATAGAAAGAAACCTACCAGGGTTTATCACCATATCATTCTCGTTTCCTCAAGCCGACAGTAACGCTCTCAGTCTGAGAACGTTTTTTAAGCTATCTTTCTGAAACTTCTTGTGCTTAGAGAGTCGTGGCTGGGGGTCATTTTGAGCCTACTCTCAGCTCTCTGCGTGCTGCGGTTTGCTTGCTAGAATTTTTTGGAAAAAATCGGGTAAAAACAGTGGGAAAAGGTACCTTTTCGAAGGGCTGAGGGGCAGAGTCAACTCCCGGCCATGATCACATGATCCCAAAGTTGGAGGAGGGGATAGGCAAAACGGGTAACTTGGGATCCTGGGAAACTTCTCTTTCTTAGTCTGAACGGACTTTTCCCAGTGTTTTTTAAAACAGTAGCCCCACCAAATGCACAAACACAACCTGAAATCATATACTAAGCAAATAAATAACAGATAGGAAATACAGCACTGCTACCCACCCTAACTTTGGGGAACAACTGAATAGATGTGGTGCAAGGGGATGAGGTCCCCTAGGGCATGTGGACGTGCCCTGTGCTGAAGCTAATGCCTGTCATGAGTTGAAGTAACAGGTAGCTTCTTGGCATAGAAGCAGCTGAGCTAATGCCTTTCATGAGTTGAAGTGAAAGGTTGCTTCTTAATCCCCCTCCCCTTGGGCACGTCCACTCCCCTCTTACTGGTAAAAGACAGATATAGCCTTTTTTAAAAAAATTCTTCTTGTTGTTTATTCAGCAACACTGCTGCTTTTAATTCCACCCCTCCTTTGTTTATTTATTTATTTATTTATTCCATTTTATATGCATTACTGGCTTTGAAACTATCCTTGGCTCACTTCCTTATGCCCCCAGAAATGTCTGCTGCCTGCCTGCCTTCCCTCCCTCCTCCCCTGCCCGCCTCGCAGGGATGGTTTGTGTCTGGCTTTGACTCAGGGGAGACTCAATTAGACTTTTGGAAGTTCCAAATCCATTTTTCAAGTGTGGAAGAAGATTCATATTTAGATTGATCTCTACTCCCCAATTCATGGCATCTTGGGATTTCATGCCCATCATCCCCTGATCTTTGGCAGAGCTCTAACCTTTTAACTCACCCCAAATCAAGTCCCATGCTACAACTACATCAATTTGCACATCAGAAACATCACATTCGGTCCCATGACAGCTTATCCATGTGTCCATATGGATGCCAAGTTTCAAGCCAATCCCATCATCCCCTGCCAAAGAAAGTGAGGCAGGTGGCTACCAGGAGGAGGGCCTTCTCTCCTGTGGCACCCTGGCTGTGGAATGACCTCCCTAAGGAGGTTCACTTGTCACCCTACACTTTGAATGGTTTTAATTTTTGTGAACCGCCCAGAGAGCTCCGGCTATTGGGCGGTATAGAAATGTAATAAATAAATAAATAAATAAAATATGGTACACCTTGCCATAGCGCAGAAGACTCTGCCCAGGTGAGCTGTGGGCCTTGCTCAGTCTGCTGTCCAAGTGCTGTTGGTGGGCAACTTCAAGTCCTAACTCTCCCTTTATCTCTAAACCAGACTGGAGAGCCCTTCAAATAGAGGATCTCTTCAAAACAGAAGGCATCCCTTCAAAGAGAGGTGCATCCCCTGTAAAAGAGGACACACACCCACACACAAAATCAACACCACCCCCTCCATCCCCTACACTATGAAGTCTTTGCAGCTGAAAGGATCATCAGGTGAAAGGAGAATGGCCTAAGAGAATGTTCTCCTAACAGTGCACATCCTTCCCTGGGTAATTCTTTCCCATGAGCCCCAGGTTGCACTTAAGTAAAACAAACAAACAAACAAAAAACAGGCCACTTCTTCCTTTCCACCTGACAACCAGCAGCTGTGGGTCAACATTCACGGAAAACATGCAAGCATTATTCCCATGGGGGGGGGGGTCTTTTAAGAATAATAAATGCAATTGCCTTGCAATTCCATTGGTTTACAGGAAAACACACTCCTTTCCTTGCCCAGAACATTTTGCACATGTGAGGGGGGTTCACTTTACAAATAGGGTAAACACTTATCGCAGTTCAGTGCACAACTGTTTGCACTTGTCTTCTTGAAAGCAGGCCCCTGCTTGTAGGCTTCTGGAGGCATCTGGCTGGATGTTCTCTAGGATGCTGGACTAGATGGACCCCTTGTCTGATCCAGCAAGACTCTTAAGTCATAGCCTTAATAGTAACTAGGGGCACATAACTGTGTGTTGGACTGTAGCCAGTCAAATGTTAATAGAAACTCTGTGCGCACACAAACACACACACACACACAGGGTCCACAAAAGTTTGGAAATGTGAGAAAGTGATTACTGTAATGGCACTAATCTTCCTCTCCAGCTGGCTTCAGATGGCTAAATCCAGAGTTACAACTCTCACTTGTCCCACACGATGATGAGAATGATTTTTGCAGCTTAATAACTCGGCCAATTAAATTTAAACAATTCAAACGGGTCTTGTTATCATTACAGAATAATGGACTACAAAATGTTAGTGTTGTGGGGATAAAATATGAAAGACTCTTTCTTACACTCTTCTTAAACCCCTCTCCTTTTGATTACAGAGAAAGTTCTTAGGAATTTAAAAAAAGAAAGAAAAAAGAATGCTTCCCCTAACAAGCATTTAATGGGTGGCATGTCTTTTTTTCATCCTGTAGACTAAAGGCATACCATGCAATAATTATGGGTTCTCTTTGAAGTCAAATCTTTGCATTCTAAGGCTAAACAAAAGTCACTGGAATGTCCTGAAATAAAAAGGATTGTTTGCGTTCTTCACACAAGGACCACAGTCATTCTAATTCATAGCTGCCAATTCTCTCTGAATTACAATGTAAGAAATCCAGCCCTTGATTTTGGTTGAGCAAAGTTATCCTAAATCACAATATCCAGGACAAATGGGAGAACAGCATAGTATCTAGGGCCAGTCCAAGACATTTTGATGCTTGAAGTGGAGAACAAGATGGTGCCCACCAACACACCCATTCCAGGTAGAGAAGTTGACTTGATTGGAAGTTGAATCTTAATTCAACATTGGCAGGGGGGGGGGGCAGCATTCTCCACTACATCTGAAGACAGCAGGCTAACTTACGGTGTGCGGGTAGGCCTCATGGTACACAGCTGTCTTTGTTCCAACACTTCACCACCTCCATCCAGCATTTACTGCTTAAGGCAGGTGCCTCACTCTGCTTGATGGTAGGACAGGCCCTACAACATTATGTTAATAGCCTTCTAAGGAACTGTATACAAATACAGTGAAGGTTACAGAGGGGAGAACATTATATGAAGTACTGAAGTACAGCATCAGAATGTAGTCATTCCTTCCCAGGCCCTTATAAAGCTCAAAGGAAGTTTATGGTATGTGAGAGTATTTGTGAGATGTGCTTTTAGTAATTCATTGATTTTATGTTGATTATTAGTACTGTTAATACCTTTTCAAGCCGCTGAGAAACACACTGGGATAGACCTTAAAATTCCAAAATAAATAAATAAATAAATAAATAAATAATATGACACATTGGCCTATGTCTACCAGGCTCCTCCCTTGCAACTGAAATTCAAACACAACTGGAAATAATGTCAGCAGATGGGGTGGGAGGTTGTTCTTTCGTTGTGCAGCTGCAGTCTTCAAATCATGGCGGCACTTGGACAGTTGTATTCAGAAGTATGGATTATCCAGCAAGAGTTATACTGTTTTCCAGCCTTCCATCATCTAATCAACAGGAATGTCAGAAAGCTGTTTATGTTCCTTACTTCCTCCCTATGATTATTCTGTTTTATTTAAGAAAATGCCTTGTTTTATTTTGTTGTTTAGATGCTATGCACCCCAAAAGCCAGTTGCCTGTTGGAGACATTATTCTTAAGTTACTTTTATTTTAATAAGAATAGAATAATTTGGAAAGGCAACTATAGTAAATAAAAGTCACTATGCATAAAATTACATCAAACCCCCAAGATAACTTTCCTGTCATACGCTAAATAAGGGAGCAGAGAGGTGGATTTTGCCTCAGTATGTTATTTGGTTAGCCTACTGCTTCTTGTGAGTCTTTCCCTAAAACAGTTGTTTGTGCAAATTAACACACACCAAACATCAGAAGTGCCTATGTTTTTCTCCCATCTTCACATTCATTTCAATGACCAAAGCTAATGTAGACCAGCTTGCCAAGAAACCGCAAGTGATTCTCTCCAGACATACTGAGAAATAATGAAATACTATTTATGGTGCTGTACAGTTCCTGTATGGACTGTCTGCAAATTTATTATTCTTAGAACAACACAACTTAATCCCCAAACCCCAACACAAAAAGAGATTCCTCAGCTGAACTCCTTGTTCCTTTAACGCTATAACCCAAGCTAAAAATTTGGGCCCATATTTAAACTACAGCATCGTTAGGAGCTACTCCTTGAACACATTTTAGTGAAAAAGCGTTGCATCTTCACTCCACAGAAGCATAACGATCTTCAGTTCCACCAAATTCTCAGAGGAAAAGCTGTTAATTGGTGGGAGCAGGAAAAAAAATTATGTTCCAGGCATCACTCTCTGAGGGCCTGAAATTCTCTGGCAGATGGATGAGGCAAGGGAATTTGCAGCACATCATGTGCTGAAAGCTTCAGCTGAATTTTTTTCACAGCTAGTTATGAGTTCATCTCTGTACAGAAGGGGGGAGTTTGAAATAGATTTTTTAATTCTTTCAAGCAATTTGCATTAAGCCAAACCTCCATATATAACATTTTAAAAAAAATGAAGAGCCCATTATAGAGCATTTTGTATCTTTTCTGTGCTGTTTGTTTCAAAATTTCCTAACGCACCTTCCATCCTGGCAAGTTCCAGGGACGCATATTATATATATATATATGTGTGTGTGTGTGTGTGTGTGTGTGTGTGTGTGTGCGCGCGTGCATTTGCATACGTGTGTGTGCACACATGTGTACATGTGCAATATAATAAAAACAACACAACACACCAACCTTCATACAATTTTAAGACTAAAAGGAAACAAGACCATAGAGCTACTAAACAGAACAGAAATGATTAAAAACAATTTAAAATGCCAGAGCAAATAAAAATGTCTAGACCTGATGCCAAAAAGACTGATGTATCAGCACCAGTTGAGCTTCCTCAGGGAGGCTGTTCCATGGCGGCAGCTGAAACACTATTGCTGTGAAGTCAATATTCCACACTGTAGTAGCAATGGTCGCCAGAGCCAGGCCCACCTAAGGCCCAATCCCACGCACGTTCAGATGGAAAAACAACCTACTCCCAGCATTCTTCAGCCAGCGCAGCTGGTTGGGGGATGCTGAGAATTCTAGAGCTTTTTTCCTATCTAAACATGGAGAGGATAGTAGCTTTGGTTGCTACTTTCATATGTTACTAAATTAGCATGGAGGCCACAATCCATAAAAGTTTTTTTTTTTTTTTTTTTTTTTGGTAGAGATAAGAACTAGGCCTAAGGGAGTTATCAAAATGAACAAGATTGTGGACTCGTCTTTTAAGAAAAACAACATCCTCCTGTAAACACTTTCCTGGGAGAAAATCCCACTGAAGTCAGGCACGGGCAAGAATTTCAATTCAGTCTAGTTTTGTCCGGGATTTACTGAAAATTCACAAAGTTCTCCATACTTGGTACAGAAAGAACATGATATAAAAATCAAATGTGGGAGAAAGCACACCTGATATATTCGCCCAACCTTCACTGAAGTCAGAGCAGTTTATTTAGATTATGGGATGGTATTAAATCTTGCACTGGTGGTTTTTTGTTTTTGTTTTGTTGTGAACAATAAGAACATTGCTTGAATCAATGATCTATAAGATTTTTTCTGCTTGAGCCCTTCTTTTGAACCCTAGTAATGTTTTTTAAAAAGCCTGCTTACAAAATATGTATATTTGAATATGTTGGAGGGGTTGAGTTGTTGTATTTTTAAGCATATTTCATTCATATTAAAAGTTTCTTCTGTGGAACTCAAGGTACCATACTGTATGTAAGTTTCCCAAGTAGTCTCCCACCCAGACATAGACTGGACCTAGAGCATCATCACACGGGAAAGTCGTGTTTGCTTTCTGTCACTTCTCCCCCCACGCATTTGTCCCACATTATTTCCTCTTTTAAAAGAGGAAGTAAACAACTTGCACGTGGTGTATTCAGTGGGCTGTTTTGATCCCGCTGCTTCTCCTGCACACAGCAGGATAGTGGCAATTTCTGTCTTTAAAAAAAAGTTGGACTCACTGCGGTGTTTTTTGTCATGTGAAGAAGGCTAGAAGAGGTGGGAGGCGCACAGGAGACTGACGACGTCATGGGAGGGACCTGCAAAAGTCCGTGGGTGTCCAGTAACAAGCATGCAATAAAACGCTCATCTGACGGAGTTCCTAGTTAATTTCCGCAAGTGGGCTTCATTCTGTGCCTTAAGACTTTGCCCTCAGACCACCACCATTCACTCTTTTTTTAGACTCTTCTCCAAAAAATATCAAAGAAAAATATTACTACTTCTAGAAGTTCTGCATTATGGCCCCATTAGAACTTTGTTAGTTGACATTCTCCTTGCAATTAAAGTATTTTTAAAAAATGTAAAAGGGAAGATAAGATGACCAAGAAACTATTAATTCTTCCAAAATAGGTGCTGTTGGCAGATTGAGAATTTTAGACCATCAATAAAGATCAGGACATTTTTATTTCCAGCAAATATAGTGGGATAGGTACATTGCCACTAACATTTTTTCCACTTGACTGCGCTGTAGTAATCCCAAATTGGCTTCACTTTGAAAGCTGCAGTACAATCCTGAAATTAAACAGAGTCTGCATACTGGCTCACCTTGTGTCTCTCTCCGCAGCCACCATTCAGCAACTCCCCAAACCTCGATTCAGACTCAGACCTAATCACTGTTAACACCTTATTCTGGCATCTAAAGCTGATTCACAGCATGGAGGCAACATATGTGCCCAAGTGCTGACAGACTGATGCAGCATCCAGCCCAACACCCACCCACCCTGCTTTGCTGGCACCAAGGCAGACAGACAAGCTGGCTGTGACAGTGGTGGAAGCAACAGAAGCTGACATTACTGGAGGGCAGGTTAATTAACATTTGGAAATTAAACAGCACAACATGACTAGCAAGCATGAAAATAGGGATCGCTCTGAAGTCATTTAAAGCAGGAAAACATAGGAGGGGGGAGAGAAAGAGAAAACCGTGCAAGAATTACAGGTATGCTAGATTAAATATGGCACAATGCAGATGTTAGAATGATCACTGCCAAGGGATGAGGGGATCAGAGCAAATGGTAAGAAATGGCACTGTTACGTTTCTATAATCATATCTGCAAAGTTGTTCCTTGATGACCTAGGCCAGATCTACACCTTGTGTTAAATCATTACGATCCCATCATGGTAACACTATATCCCTCTTGCGCATTTATACCTCGGAGGATGCACAATGACATTTGTTGCAGTATTTCTGATAATGTGGAATAAAAAGCAGGAAGTAACATTATGGTCTTAGCTAGACCTACCTTCTATCCCACAATGGAGGAGGGAAGATCTCTTGTTGTGATTAACGCGAGATCCCTCCTCCGTTTACACGTAAGGCGCGACGACCTAAGGAGGAGAGGCACTGCGCCCACCATTTTTTTAAAAAAAAGAAAAGAAAAAGCACACAAACAGTTGTGCGCAAAGGTAAGGGATATTTTAATTTTAACTTAATTTCCCTGCTCCCCCATCCTACCCCCTGAGTAATTGCGCAGAGCTGGGTCAAGCCGCAACAACGGGTCACACGTTCCACAGTCTCGGGCTAAGCCCAGGACCATGAAAAAGTGGGCCCAAAGTGGAGGGTGAGATCCCGGGGCAAGGGAAGGATCTTCCCTCCCTGATCCCAGGATCCCCTGTGCATCATGTGGATGCACAGGGACAATCCTGGGGTTCACCCTGGGATTTCTCCCAGTCTAGGTAAGGCCGAAGTGTAATGTGCCCCAACAGTTATCAGTGCATTTCAATACTGCTGTAAAGCAGTAGTGTAGATTTAGCCCTGATCAGCATGGATGTAAGACCACTTGTAGATCCATGATCACTGTGTATTCACAATCAGATTTATTTACTTAATTCATTACTTCCCCCTGTTTGACCCGAAAATATCCACAAGGTGGCTTACGTAAAATGATACAATACAAGCAACCCACCCAAACCAGTCAACTGAAACATGCAATTAAAACCATGAAAGCTGTTCAATTAAAATATGCAATTAGTGCCACTGCCACCCATTAATTAAAATATGCAATTAATGCCACAAAACCAGAAAACAAGAGCACAGTGATATTTGCTACTGGCAGCAATGCCACCCTATTTGAGAGTCTGCAAATTATAAAGTGTGTCTGTTAGGGCAAAACTCAATGCCGCAGAACAAGGTCTCTGATGAAGTCTGCGGCTCTTCTTTGACATTTTAATAGCCGCTGTGGAGATGGAAAGGGGTCTGATAAGGGCTGTGATGCCGAGGTGGGGGGTGAACGCTTTCCACCATGAAAATTGCCCCTCCAAGCTGCTATTTACCCCATAGCAGTACCTGTTTTTGCCTGCAGGGCAAATAATATTGGAGGGGGCTGGGGTTCTTGGGGAAATGATGCTGGAGAAAAAGATTAATGTTCATTCCCCAGCACTACATTCCCTATCCAGTGGAATTTTAGGATGTTTTTAGGATATTTTTTTAGGAAGTTTTAACAATGTATACTATGTTTTTAATCAGTATTTTATGTATTTTATACTTACTGTTGTTCTCCGCCTCGATCAGGATGGAGAGGCGGATAAGAAATAAATTATTATTATTATTATTATTATTATTATTATTATTATTATTATTGTTGTTGTTGTTGTTGTTGTGCTGAACAGATCCCTCCACCTTCCATGGCTACTGTTTAACCGGATCCAAACTGGACCTCTTGCTGCTCTACCTTGTATCTTCAGCCTCCTTAAAGCCTGCCGGGACGTTCACAAGGGCTAAATTACCGTGATGTTCCTTATGTATCGTATACCCGATCCTCACCATTGTGTTTAACTTAGCGTATGAAGGGGGGGGGGGGGCTGATACAGATTTGGGACCTCTATTGGTGCCAGTGGAAAAACTCCACTGGCACCAATAGAAGTAGATTTCGTTGTTGTTTTCAATTTTAGTCCCTGCAGGGATGGGTGAATTGAGGGGGAGGGGCTGGTTCAAACCTCCTCTACTTGCAAATGGCTCTCTTGGTCCCAATTGGGGGCCTGCACACTTACATGAAGGTAAAAATGTATTTCAGCTTAGTTTTATCAAGGGACAAGAATTAACTACTAATATTTAAGAATTATATTACTATATTCAATTCTAACCCTAAACCTAATCCTGTTCTCATTATTGCAATGACAGTAGATTTATTAGCTCAACATTAACACAACATCCCTTCCCCAAAGTACAACAGAAAGACAAAATATCTAGGAGATGGTATCGGCATCAGTTCAAAAAGCAATGTGACTTGCATGTATCCAGAATAATATAAGTCTACAAATTCTCCTAATGACTTCCCATAATAGCTCATTATGTATTTTGAAAGATACTTGTTCCTGTGTTTGCACTGAACAGGAAAGAAAGGAAGGCTAAGACAAAATTTAATACTTACATCTTCTTGAGTATCTTGATGAGGCCTTGCAACTTCTCTATGAATTCTGGGGAGTCAGAACGCAACTTTTGGGGATTTTTTATCTGATTCAAATAGAAGCTTATGTTGTGAGAATCTTGGCCTGTTAAAATGTCATTGCTGATATCACAGGCATGTACCCTAGGATCCAGAAGACAAACAGAATGCTACTGTTAGAGCAAACTAATCCTACAATTTCTAGATGTGGTATGATTTAACAGGCAATAGTCTCACATGCTTATATCTAACACTTGTGAGGAAGCGACAGTTGCCACAGAAATCACACTTCTAATTCAAGGCAAAATTGGGAGTTCGTCCTCAGGCAAAACATCTGAGGAGTTCTGAGGCATGCCAAAAGACCTTCAGTCGGGAACACAAAACTTCTCAGGGAATTCTGCCCACCCCCAGTTTATCACTAGATTTTCGCCTGAAGTAAAATTTGAAGTAAATGTTGTGTTTCCTCCTCAAGTAAATGAAAATCATCTGAAGAATTCTGAGGGAAGCCAAAAGAATTTTGACACAAGTAGCAAAATGTCTTGGGGGCATGTCACACATTCCATCTTCACCATGCTGGAAGCCCTTGAGAGGAGGAGCCATAACACAACGGTACAGTGCATTCATTGTGCACTTCAGGCAGAGATCATTTTCAGTCCTGCTATCTGAATGTTTAACTTTGGAGATGTCAGGGAATGAACTTTAGGCCAGATCTACACCAAGCAGGATATAACACTATGAAAGCAGTTTGAAAATGTTATATGGAATGTGTCAATGCCCCCCAACAGTTGTCAGAGCACGTCAATACCACTATAAAACAGTAGTGTAGATCCTGCCTTAGATGATGTGCACATTCTTTGTGTGCACACGATCCTAAGTTCATTCCCTGACATCTCCAATTCTAAAAAATATAGGTAACAGGACTGAAAATTATCTCCACCTGAAGCCTTGGACAGCTTCGGCTACTCAGAATAGATACGTGGACAAACGTAGATACTTGGGGTATTTCTATTTGTAGATGGTGATGATGATGATATTTATATACTGCCTGCAAAGGAAGTCAGGGTTCACCTGACAACCCTGCAAGGTAGGCTCCTGGATCAAATGTCCTGAACTCCCATGTAACCCACCTCCCTGTCCTGTCCACAACCGGGATGAGCCAGATGTTCACGGGAATAAACCACAGACACACAGTTAGGGACCAAAGCAACTTTATTGCAATCACTAAAACTAACATGTAAGGCCTTGGTCGTAAAACAGCCCCTTTTAAAATAAGAAGGGGGAGAACAGGGGAAAGGGGAGGAAGAGGGGACAAGGAAAAGTGAGGAAAAGCTCTAGTACTTAGCCATTACCCCAAGAAGCATACATACGACCCCACACCCAGCCGAAATCTGGCTGGCCTTCTCCAGAATACCCACACACGTTAAAACATAAAAAAGCCTTTCTAACTCCGGGCAACCTCTGTGGTTGCCACGGACCTGACTTTCCCACTTGACATACGCATGCACCAGCAAGGAAGATGGAGGAGCTTCATAATAAAGCTTTTTTACCTCTTTTTGGGACCCCCGGTCCCATGACCTGAATAGACCAACCAATGCCCTTCCCAAGCTATACCCCACCCCCCTCCCATAGGGGCCAAGCCACCTCTTTTCCCACAGCTGAATCCCGTTAGTTTGTCCACCGCCCTGATAATCTCCAGGTGCCGGTGGGAGTTGGACTGGCTCGAGACAGAAGTGACCTTGGCTGGCAGCCACCAAAGCCTGGCACAGCCAGTTTGAACAATAGACCATAGATCTTACCTAGGGGCAGATCTTACAACCCCATAGCAACAGCAAGTTAAAGGTACAGATTTGCACCCCTATCCTTCACACTGCCCTATAGCCAAAGCTGTCTGGCCAGTTTACAAAGATTATATCCGCTCCTTCACTTACCAGACTATTACAATCAGAGCCAGGGTCAAGGTCAGGCTTGGTTGGGCAGCTGCCCAGGGCCAACACTCCAGCAGGGGCCCAATGATAACAGACCCCTGGAGTTGCTCTACTTCTTTCCATTGCAACCTGCTTGTTTACTGCCTCTTGCTCTGGCCCAGGCAATGGTGGTGGTGAGAAGGAGGAACAGTAGATTTTATTTATTATTTTATTTAAAATCCTTTTTATAGCACCACCTCACCATTTCTGGCATCGTGGTGCTTTACAATAAAACAAAAAACAATTTCCATTAAAAACCCTCAACTCACATTAAAATTTAACACACACACACACATACACACCCTAAAGAAATCTTGTGAAAGTAAAAATGCCTTACAGAGGCATTTAAAACAACTGACAGTAGAAGCCTGTCTAATCTCTGGTGGCAAATTGTTCCACAACCAGGGACCAACCATTTAAAAAGCCTTGGTTCCTGCACATTCCAAATTGCAGTGGGGGACCATCAAGGCAACCCTGCTCCTGAGAGTGAGTTTGCCAATGGTGGGACACAGGAGTGAGACGAGCACTCAAGTAACCAGGGCCCAGGCAGTGCAGGGCTTTATACGTAGTTAACAAAACCTTATAGCACACCCTAGCAGCCACAGGCAGCCAGTGAAGCTCTTGAAGCGCTGAAGACCACTTCGGAAGCCCCTTGACCAACCTGGCTGCCGCATTTTGAACAGCCTGTAGGTGCTGGATTTGCTTCAAGGGAAGCCCTGTGCAACAAGTTGCAATAGTCAAGCCTGGAGATGACCAGGGCATGAACTGCAGTGGTAAGATCAGCCTCTGACAAAAAAGGGCAAACTTGGCGGAGCAGATGTAATTGGTAAAAGCAGCTCTGGACAACAGCCCCCAGCTGTGATGACATAGTTTGGCATTCATCAAGAATGACACCCAGGTCTCGCCCCTCGGTCACAATCCTCGGTCGGATTCCTGAAAATGAAACATCTGCGAGCTCCTGCATCAAATCTGCTAGTCACTGACCATGACCAACCACCATCAACTCAGTCTTCTCCGGATTAAACTTCAACTTGCTTCTAGACATGGAATTACAGATCTCAGCCAGGCACCGAGACAGAACAGCTGCTGCCGCACTGAGGTCTGAGCCCACCAAGATATAAAGCTGGGTATCATCAGAATCATCTCAAACCACAGGGAGCCTGGGCCCAATCCTGACAGGGACACACACACGCATAGCCCAATCCAGGGCCAGAACTACACTAGACAGGATATGACACTTTGAAAATGGTTTGAAAACTGTATATGGAGTGTGTCCTGGGCCCCAACAGTTCCCACTACAGTTATAAACCATTTTAAAGCAGTAGTGTAGCCCAGAATGCTGCTTTTACCCTTCCCAGCCTCAGCAACCAGATCATTCTTTTATTGTTGCCATTAGTGGCAGTAAAGAGGTGATCTTGGCTGTTCTGATGTCATGGGAGAAAGGGAGAAGGTGAAGCCCCCACCCTGACAGACCACCCCAACACTCGCTGCTTATCTCCAACCTCTGGTGGGAAAGGAAGTCCCTTGTTAATGCTAGAGCTGGGAAGGGAATCCCTTGCTGATCTCTGATGAGAAATTGGAGATACATTAGGAAGCGCCACTGTGGTGCAGAGGCAGGGCTAGAAGAACAATTAGGTCACAGAACAGGGGAGGAAATTCCCCAAGTGTCTCCAGGAGTTAAGGAAGAATCTTCCCAAGGCCTTGACAAACAGTGGGACCAGTTTCAGACAGTGCCTCCCCCTCCTTTGGAAAAAACAAACAAAACCAAGTTCCCCCAGGGAAGGAAGAGGAGGAATTGCTACCCCACCTCCGTATGTGTGTAGGTGTCTCCGCCCCCAGTATGTGTGTGTGTGTGTGCACATGAGAGAGAGGGTTTGTATTCATGCACACACACATGTGCCCCATATGTAAAATTAAAGTCATCAGCACGCATCTGCTCCTCAAAAAAAAAAAAAAATTGGGGAAAAGTACAATTCGAGCGATAAATAAATATCCCCACAACATTACTGCAATGATGAATCAGGAAATAAATTCAATCAAGTATGCATCTGCCTTGTTCTTTACAGCATATTGCTTTACAGTTAATGTGCATAATCTTATTAGCTGATTGCATTGATCCTCAGTTCACTTGTAAGCAAAATTACTCTGAGTGCATAGTGGTACTTAAAAGTAATTCAAAGTATCTATTAAAATGAGGGTTTTGGTGCATCAGCAAGGAAGAAAGCCTAAGCTGCTAAAATATTTCTCCCATTTAAGGATTGGGCAATTTGCTGATCTGTAAAACTTACTTTTCTGCAAAAAAAAGGAGATGGGGGGAGGGGGGATTTGAAGTGCTGCAATTTACTGAATGCCTTCCTGAAAGCAAAGAGATTGACTTTCTGTCTACAAATAACCTAGAAGTCCTGCCTCTGTAAACACTGGACTAGATTAAAGTTTTAATGATAATTCCTAGGAAAGGAAGGTCATATTGTTGTGTAATCATCTTCTTCGACGGCATTCCTGTTTGCCAAATAATATTGACGGCTGTGACTGATGGCAAAAATATAATCCTCCTTGACTTCAACCAAGGACCCAAAAGTATGGAAAAAACAATCTACAATGGAGTTGCCAGATCTATCAAACCTAGAGGCATACCACCACTATTGGACCTGAGCTACAACCGTATCACTGTTGCACCTGACCTGTTTCCAGACAGTGTGCTGTCCTTCTAGTCCATTTCATCTTGTTTATAAGAGTGCTGCTTCCAACACAAATAGCATTTCTATAGGAAATAGCATGAGACTTGTACGTAGAGTCATATATGAGGAATGCACACATAGGTCTTTTGCTACATGTATGCACCGTTTACACATTATTATTATTATTATTATTATTATTATTATTATTATTAATCAAAACCCAGTGCAGCTGGATTCTGAATCTGCAGAGAAGAGAGTGATAACTTCCCGAGATCATCACCCTGGTTTGTGACTGAGCTCTTCTGCCAGATGAGCCAGACAATTGCCAAGTAATCAGGAGAGAAAATGTAGTCAGCAATCCTTGTATTATCAAAGTTCAGTGATTAAATGGAAACTAGCAGTCTGCAGCCAAAGTTAGAGTGCTTGGCCCAAATAAATATGTAAAACACAGTTCCCACATTTTGCTCCCTCTTCCCCTTTGAATCTCTAGTCTACCAGCTTCTCATCCCATTAAGACCACACAGGTCAGGTGTGAATGTCTCCCCAGCCCAATAGACTTTCTTCTACTCTTCCGACTGCCATGGTTTCATGACTGCCCAAACAGTCCTGAAAATTCTGTGACATCAGAGCAGTTCAGCCAATGCAGATGGGAAGCCAGTTTTGAGCCCCAGCTATTAAATGACTTTTACCAGGCTCAGAATTGGTTGCTCATTTGCAAAGTATCCCTAGACAGCACGTCTGTAGGTTTAATTCTGAAATGTGCTATTTTTGATAATGTTGGAATGATGAAGATGTCAACATTCTGTTAAAACTGGGAATGAATATAAACCTTAAAATAAGCTGAACAGGAGAAGGATACCTGAGATAGATTTCATTTAAAAAATAACTATTTAGCGAATTGCTAGCTGGACACTGTGTCGAGGGTGTGAATGGAAAAGGGGGGAAAGGAAGATACATAAACACAAAGAAAGTGGAGCAAAGGAATGTCCCAAACGACAGTATGTTTAGCACAAGATAACAAACTAGTTCTTACTTAGCTCCAGGCACACTGGGAAATACTTAACAATTATATGCATTTATATAATTAATACCTGACACTCTAATATCACAGAGCTATTCAACAGAGTATAATAAGGAAAATCTAAACTCCCCAAAGGAAAGGAAAGCAAAATTTGAGCAATGTGAATTCTCAGTGGTCCACATTTTGTATCCTTCATTTTGAACTGCAGTACCTAGTAGTAAAGGATATGTGGAATCTCAGTGAGAAATTCCAAGTGGTCTTACAGAAAGGCGTCATCTGCACCAAGCAGGATATTGTGCTATGAAAATGGTATGAAAGCAGTATATAAAAGGCAGGAACCACACTACTGCCTTATAGTGGTATTGAAGTGCAATGGCAACTGTTGGGGCTCATGACACATACCATATACCACTTTCATACTCCTATATCCTGCTTGGTGTGGCTCCTGCCTTTAATATATCACCTTCATACCACTTTCATAGTGCAATATCACCTGCTTGGTGTATATGAGGCCAAACTCTTTTGGCGTCTCTTGAAATGGCTCAGATATTTCACTCAAAAAGGATCCTCTAAATGCTCTTCTAATTTTCACTTAAGGTAAAAATCTGGTGACAACCTCCTTAAGTGACAACCTCCTGAATCATTTTTGGTTCTCCTAACATTTCTTTTCTTTTTCCTAAAGCTTTTAAAACTTGATTTTGTTTTGACTTTATACTGTTAGTTTTACCCTACCCAGTGCCTGTTTACCCTACCCTGTGCCTGTTTGCTTTCTCTTCCCCTCCTTATTGTTTTATCATGGTTTTATTAGAATGTAAGCCTATGCGGCAGGGTCTTGCTATTTACTGTTTTACTCTGTACAGCACCATGTACATTGATGGTGCTATATAAATAAATAAATAAATAATAATAATAATAATAATAATAATAATAATAATAATTTCTCAGATGGTTTGTTATTTTGCATGGGATTCCAGGGGCTCTTAAAGAAAGGGAATCAAAAACTGTACAAAGCTGAGAGGACACCTTTTAAAAGCTACCAAACTAATGACAGGCTCCAATGGAAATTAAGCAATGGTTTTATCAGACAAACAAAACAATTATTTTTACTTGATTATTTGAATTTTGAATGTGGGGGACCATTAATGAATATCGCTGGCTATAGAGACATCTGTTTTTCTTCTGTGTTACAGCATAGAGTATCTTCTGTGCTGCTGTTGGGACATGAGTTGTAGCAGGACTTTAATTGATTACCTGAAAATTATGTCATGCAAAAGTTCAGTCTGTGTGCCATAGGGAAGTGAGGGAGGCAAGTGTGCCCTGATGGGTTACTCATTCCAGCCCCCAATTGCTAGACCATTAAGGTTGCTGAAGGAAAATGGTGCTTTTCATCTACTCAGCTTTCTTTTCCTTATGATCATCAACAAAGAACAGTCCTGCATGGGCTCAGTGACACAACTGAGGTGGGGATGAAAACTTTGGTGCTGGAAGATAGTGACCCTACTATTAAGCAGAGTGAGGCAATTGTTGGAATCCTGGTTATGTTTCCATTGATTTGCTAATTACTGAGGAGCTGGAAGGAACAGAAGACTCAGCAGAAAACTTAAAGGTCAACTTTGCACCTGGACATTGATGTCATAATTGAATAATTGGTAAACTGATTGTCTTCAATTAAGGGTTGCAAGAAGTTGCATCATTGTACAAGTAGTCTATAAAAGTAAATGTATTTCCATGTACATGTATCACTCAGAATATATCACTCAGAAAGTATCATGTGAGCTGTATTGACTGACCGTTTGTAAGTATTTGTTATCTGTGATTGCCATAACTAAATTCTATTTTTATATGCCAGTAAAGGTTTGTTTAAACCAATTCAAATCTCAGTCTTAATCTGTGTCTTTGCTGACTTGGCTGGAAACCGCTGTAATACTCTGCTACAAAGTTATTGGCCAGAAGCCTAGTCTGTGCAATAACTAATGAGGTTGGAAAATCTCCCATAAACCTCAATCATAAAACCTCAACAGCAATCACCTCAATTGTCAGATATCAAGGGGGCAGCAGTATCAGTCTCTGGCTGTTCGCCTGCACTTCTCAGTTGTTCCCTTCTGTTGGAAGACAGAGCTGTGTAAGCCACACAACCTTTTCCTCCCCACCCCGTACACTAGCCTGCTGCCTTAGATGTGGCGGTGAACTCCATCCCACCACAAGCACTGAGGTAAGTTTCAACTGCCAGTCCAGCCAGCTTCTGTACATGGGATGAAGAGGGGGCACCATCTTTTCCTTTGCCTCAGGCAGCAAAGGGACCAGCCCTGGTTGTGACAGACTCCCTTCCAAGCCAGTAACATCCATCTCTCCTCGAAAGCTTCCTAGATGCTCCTATTTCCCTTTCAGAAATCACCTCCCCCACCACACACAGACCCCTTTGCATGACATTCTCATGGTCTCTTTCTTCCCCTTCCCCTTGTCAGCATTGAAGCAGAATCTAAAAGCTGGGTATATATTTTATTAGTTGTATTATTACATTTATATTCTGCCTTTTTTTCCTCTTGCAAGGGATCCAAGATGGGTTACATGGTGCTCTTCTTTCCCATTTTAGCCTCACAACAACTCTGTGAGGTAGGTTAACCTGAGAGTCAGTGACTGGCCCAAAGTGAGGTTCATGGCCGAGTGGGGACCAGAACCCAGGTCTCCAGAGTCCCAGCCCAACACATCAACCACTACATTAAACTGATGCTATGTAATTAATTAATTTAGGTAACACACCATGAATAGCTACAGGACATCCAGTATCTATGGGTTCAGTTCTAACCCAGTATTGAGGAAAAAACTTGTCATCTTTAGACTCGCTGCAAAATTGGACTGTCTGAAAAGTAGGACAAATGGATATTGAAGCAAACAAACAGATGTTTCTGCTCAAGCAGAAAATGAATTTACTACTAGCTACTAATCTTTGTATTCCGCAGCTGCTTTGTGGCATGCAGTGGTGATGATGACCAACCTCCTATCATCATCTGCTTGTCTTTCTTTGACTTCTCACAGAAAATACAGAATAAAAATACATATGAATTACCCCTTTGTTCTTTTTTCAGGAATTCCCGGCAACCTGGCCTTTTCTTTGATGAATATGCGGGGATAAATTTGCATAAATGTTTGATGAGCCTTTTCAGAGGTGGACGCATTGTCCCTGAAGAAAAAATATAGAAAAAGGAATAAACTTGTACAATAGTGAAGTTGTTGCTTGTCACAGACTTATACTTCAACTAGAGTAAAATCTTACATGCTCTAACACCTTGCCTACAAACTAAAGCTGGTGTAGAGTTGTACTGGTCACTGGTGGTTCTCAAGGATGCCATGTACATG
This sequence comes from Elgaria multicarinata webbii, assembly GCF_023053635.1. Lineage (NCBI taxonomy): Eukaryota > Metazoa > Chordata > Lepidosauria > Squamata > Anguidae > Elgaria > Elgaria multicarinata. The sequence continues at coordinate 81,534,632 of NC_086177.1, read as the reverse complement.
TTCTTGTGTGGCACTATGCAACATTGGAGTCCTTCCTTATCCAGCAGTGTTGGGTTGTTTTTGAACCATGGGTAGTTGTTGAACCTAGGGGTAGATGAACTCACCAGTGCGTGCCTCAGTGGGTACTCGCCCTATCGCTGTTGTCGTCTGCCTAACCTACCCTCAGCGGTTGAGCATGTGAAAAGCTCCATTTTCCTTCAGTACGGCCTGGCAAGTAGGGGTGGGTTCACAAAACATGCTAACCTACCCCAGCCATTTTCTCTGTTAGGAGCAGCTCCTTTCACCAATTACTGCCTGCCAGCCTTTTTATTTTCCCAGAACTGAGGCTGCCATTTTGTGTTTATGGAGATCACCATTTCCCCTCAGAATAGCCTAGAACAATGCAACAACCAGGCCCTTCTGGGGAAATGAAATGGTGGCACTCAGGAGGCAGCCACCAAAATCACCTTTGTTACTGGCCATCAACACAGGCAGCAAAAGAAGTAACAAAAGATGAAAACAAAAAAGAATATACTGTAAACACAAGAATAATGAAATTAATGTGATTTAAATAAATTAATAATGGAACAAATACCCTTTCCCTGCTCTGTTGACATTTCACTGGGGCAGAATGCCTGGCTGACTGTGCTGAGTCAGAGGCCGTTTTGGGAAGAAAATACTCGTGAATGACCAACTGCTGATTTCAACTGGAAATGATAAAAAGAGCAAGCTGCATTTTGGAATATACCAGGATTTTGGAGTTCATTTACTTCAGAGTCCTGTGTTTGGGCTGCTTCTCCAGGATTCAGGATTCCTGTGGATTTCTTGCTTGCTTGCTATTTTTATACCTCCTTTTCAGCCAAGATTGGATCCCAATTGAATTGTCTGCATATTACTAGGCAATTTCAAAAGCCCTAGAAGAAACCAGTGAATTCAAGCAGCGTGAGCATTATTTGATTGTGTTCATGATTGTATTGATTTTATAATAATTCTAACTAGAACATTTTTACTCTTGAGTTGTACTACTTTCCTCTAAATTATTTCACCCCACCCTCTGAAACAATTAGGTTTAATATTATTCTTTTGCTTTGGTTATATTAATCGTCAGCCTAAAGTTTAGGCCCTGAAGTGAAAATGGGCATGTGAATAACAGATCGGTTTCTTTTAGACAGGAGCAAGGGGGCTTATGTTATTGCAACACTCTCATCCCCCCCCCACACACACCAGTTTGATCACTGTCCATGCTTCTTTACCATCTGCTGGTTTAACCAGTTTCTCATTATTATTATTATTATTATTATTATTATTATTATTATTATTATTTATTTATATAGCACCATCAATGTACATGGTGCTGTACAGAGTAAAACAGTAAATAGCAAGACCCTGCCGCATAGGCTTACATTCTAATAAAACCATAATAAAACAATAAGGAGGGGAAGAGAATGCAAACAGGCACAGGGTAGGGTAAACAGACACTGGGTAGGGTAAAACTAACAGTATAAAGTCAGAACAAAATCAAGTTTTAAAAGCTTTAGAAAAAAGAAAAGTTTTTAGCTGAGCTTTAAAAGCTGTGGTTGAACTTGTAGTTCTCAAATGTTCTGGAAGAGCATTCCAGGCATAAGGGGCAGCAGAAGAAAATGGACGAAGCCGAGCAAGGGAAGTAGAGATCCTTGGGCAGGCGAGAAACATGGCATCAGAGGAGCGAAGAGCACGAGCGGGGCAATAGTGTGAGATGAGAGAGGAGAGATAGGAAGGAGCTAGACAGTGAAAAGCTTTGTAGGTCAACAGGAGAAGTTTATATTGGATTCTGAAGTGAATTGGAAGCCAATGAAGAGATTTCAGAAGTGGAGTTACATGGTCAGAGCGGCGAGCCAAGAAGATGATCTTAGCGGCAGAGTGGTGAACAGAAACCAACGGACTGATGTGAGAAGAAGGAAGGCCAGTGAGAAGAAGGTTGCAGTAGACCAACCGAGAAATAACCAATGCATGAACAAGAGTCTTGGCAGAAGAGACAGACAAAAATGATCAAATCCTGGCAATATTATACAGGAAAAAACGACAGGATTTAGCTACTGCCTCAATATGAGGAATAAAGGAGAGTGAGGAATCAAATATAAAGCCAAGACTACGAGCTTCCTTGACTGGAGTAAGTGTAACATCATTGACAGTAAGAAAGAATGAGAGATGAGGAGAAGGTTTAGGAGGAAAAACAAGCAATTCAGTCTTTGCCATATTAACGACGATGAAGCAACCAAGCTGAGATATCTGAAAGACATGCCGAAATACGATCGTGAACATCAGGAGAAAGATCCGGAGATGAAAGATATAATTGTGTATCATCGGCATACAGATGATATTGGAGGCCATGAGATTGAATAAGATTACCCAAGGGCAACATGTATAAAGAAAACAACAACGGACCAAGCACCGAGCCTTGCGGAACCCCTACTGAAAGGGGAAAAGAAGAAGACGAGCTGCCATTAGCCAACACGCTGAAAGAGTGACCCGCTAGATAGGAGGCAAACCAGTTATAGACAGAGCCACAAAATCCAAGGTCATGAAGGGAATCTAAAAGAAGAACATGATCAACCGTGTCAAAGGCTGCAGTTAGATCAAGGAGAATAAGAACGGAATAATGGCCTTTAGACTTGGCAGTAAGAAGATCATTGGTAATCTTAGTAAGGGCTGTTTCAGTGGAATGCAAAGGACGGAATCCATAATTATAAGCAGAGGAGCTCAAGAAAAGCAAAAACTGTCCTATTTTATCTTTTCAGTGCTTACCTGTGGGAAGAATGTAAATTCTAATCTATGTTAACCATTAAAATTACTTCAGTTTGTGTGAAATACAAATGTATGATCTTGTATATGCATAGTATACTGTAACTCAGGTGAGGCATTTCCAAAGAGAAACATTGATGGAATGAAAGGATACAGAGGAAGGCTGATAAATAGGGAAGGAAATGGATGGAGCGGGGAAAGAAAGCATGGGACAAGAGCAAGACTGATATATCAAGCCCTTGACTTACATGGCTCTGAACATTCGAAACAAAAATGGAACTTACAATATTAAATAATATACTAAATTATAATACAGTTCAGGAATTTAATAGCCAGAAATACAGAGTGAAGTAATGTATTAGAGCATGGGTTTTTGTTCTGTTGTTTTATTTGGTCTGTACAGACTTTGGGTCCATTAGGCGTGACAATATCCTCAATCACAGTTAATATTTTAACTTTTCTTAGGACCTGAAAGAAATGTAAATCTCTATTTTCCACATTAGAAAAGGTAGCAGGTGCAGTTTGATATGCATTTAACTAATTTCACCACCATCTAAATATACCCCAATTGAATTTTCGTCTTTAATTATGCACTATCTTGAAGAAAATTGCCTTTAATTATGCAGAAATGCATTTTTGAAATGTCCTGAATTTAAAGGTTATGCCACCAATAAATTATTCAAACTCACATCCTTCAGCTCACAGTTTTATTCACCCTACTTAACTGAGATTTTAAGAAGTTTTTCATCTCAAAACACCATGGACAAAATTATACTCAACTGGTAATTGCAACAACATAATTCTTTGTAGCTCAGTTGAGACAACGATTAATTAAAGGGTCAATTCAAATCAGAAATCAAGTTGCTTCCTAGAATGATTACAGTGGGGAGAAATTTGTGAAAATGTCTGATCAAAATCAGAGTTCATCTTAAAGTAGGTGAAAACAGTGAGGCCACTGTTTTGGAGGGGGGCCCAAAAAGTTAACTGTGCTGAAAAAGCGAAGGAGCAATTGTTTTTTCTTAACATAAATATTAGCTGTTTTGGTGAAGAACAGCTCCAGAAAATACTGGAACAATCTTAGCTTTGATTTTTTGGGGGTTGGGTGGGTGGGGGAGAGATGAGAGATGAAATGTGAACCAACATAAAACTAATGATTATATTGATGTTGTGGGGAGTTTCAGCTGGGTCCCAGATGTTTACAGCACGGACTATTGCTTTACTAAATGTTCCAGGACATACACTATATTTCTTGCATAAGACATTAAAACATCTACTTATCACAGTAGTTTTATTAGTTTCCTATTTTGGCAAGCTTTAGAATTGGGTTGGTTTCTCATGTGGAGATTTTTTGCACAGTTCAACAAAGGAGACCTGTCCACAGATGCATCAGAGACACATACAAATCTAGACACATATGTGCTTCCACATCACAATGCTCATTGACCTGCCTGGATCCATATTTTGATATGAATGGGACAGAAGGCACTGAGTGTAACTTGAGTTGAAGTGTGTGTGTGTGTGTGTGTGTGTGTGTGTGTGTGTGTGTGTATGGCAGAGTTTCTCTTTTTTAAAAAAAGCATTAATCGATTAACCTCTGTGTGTGTGTGTGTGTGTGTGTGTGTGTGTGTGTATGGCAGAGTTTCTCTTTAAAAAAAAACATTAATTGATTAACCTGTGTGTGTGTGTGTGGAAAAAGAGAAAGGGAGGGAGGGAAAGAGAGAGAGGACGTGGCATATGAGCAAAGCAACAAGGAATCTCTGGATCCACTAATGTGCTGTACTGAAAATTTCTCCCACATATTTTTCAACCATTCTGACTAAATTTGAGAGAGAGAAATTGCTTTTGAAAAGGAATTCAAAGGAGAAGACAATTTTTGGAGGAATTCTCATGGCTTGAGTTCAGGGTTCTTGTGCTTACCTTACTTATGAGGCGGCTGAGGATTGTGTGTGACTGTCCTGTCTGTCATTGTCAGGGCCAGCTCCACCATGAAGTGAAAGGAAGCAGGCCCAGCAGGCAGTGGAGTATGGGAGGAGCGGAGCTCTCTGCCGTGTGCATACCCATTCTCTCTGGCATTCACACATGCTGGCAAACTGACATCAGACACTTACATCAGTGAGACTTCTTTTATTGAGGAAATCCCATGGTAACAATGGTTACACACTCCAAAAACACACTTAAAGCTGATTGATGGTCAGAAAGCTTTAGGCTCCATGCTTCAGGCAATCACAAAGGGAATTCTTGAAAGGTCCTCAAATGTTTCAGAGGGGGGAGTGATTGGCTATACCCCCTTTTCCAGAAAATTGCTATTAAAATGGCACAGCGCACAGTGTTTCAGAAGGGGAGGTGCAGGAACTAGAGAGTTATGATGCTTGAAAACCAATTTAAGGTTCATAGTGTGATGGCTCTCATGGATAGATCCTTGCCCTACGCTGTTGGATTGAGCTGCCTGCCTAACAAACATAACTGGAGGAATTTCAGAAGACAAGCTAATGAATAAATTAATAATATATTATAAATTCTCATTAATAAACCTAGATGCAAATGTATTGAAGGAAACCAGGAACAAAAGGAGAATAGAACCAAAATGGTGGGGGAAACTAACAAAAATCTCCCCCCTCCCCCAAAAAATTCAGTATGGCCAAAAAAGAACTGAAATATGGTGAACAGCCTGACAAGAAGGCAAAGCGAGAGACAGAAAAAAAGGGTGGGGGATAATATCACAGGCACACAAATGAAAAACTGCAGGATAACAGGAACTAAATTCAAATCATTTAATTTCTTTTTCCTAACTAGGGGACGGGGAACGGGGTGGATTCACTACCAAATTCTGCACAAAGCGACACAGAGACAATGACACAAAATAATTGCAAAATCAAAGTTTTTGCAGGAAAAAGTCTAAGAGAAGGATTGTGTTAAAGCAGAAAGAATGAAATCATGAACAACCAAAACTTGAAGTCAAGTTACTCCACCCCACCCCAACACACAAGAACCCATCATTTCACGTCCAACTTCCAAGCTGTTTTATTGTACAGCTGAGAGAAAACAGAAGACAATGAAAAATTTCCTGAAACACTCAACCGAACCCAATGCCTCCCCCAAAAGCCCAATGATTGGAGCCCCTGATAAAATGTTCCTTGGGATTTGAAGGTGGATCTGTCAGTCAACTCAACTACACTCCTTCCCTCCTTCCTTCCCCTTGCTTAGCATTTTAGAGGAACAAAACTAAAAGGCGCCATTTGCAGAAAACATGAAACACGAGTCAGTAATGAAGCCTTGTTCGGCTCTGGTGGTTTCAGAGAGAAGCCCACTTTGCCTTCCGAAACACCACAATGAACCAATTCTGCTGATGCTTTGGGATTCATCTGAATCCAAAGCACATCTCAGTGTGTGTGTGTGTGTGTGTGTGGAAAAGGGGAGAAGGGAAATGAAGCCAAACCATGCAGCTGCCAAGATTTCAACCACACTCACCGGAGTTGGTGGATTAACCACTGTGCTAAAGTTTTTCTATAAATCTGCACAGGTAAGGAACATTCTCAGTAAAATGTGATAATCCATTCAAAAACTAGTCTCATTTTTGCACAGGAGCGTGAACAGGATAGATACTTCCGTTAATCAAAATCCCTTGACATTATTTTTTATTTGCATCTCGCCTGCTGCAGCAGCGCAGGAAGAACAAGTTCCTCTGAGATTTAGAAATTTCAAGCAAACTGTCAAGCTCTGTGCTTGCAGCCTGAGGGGGAACCTGGATCAGAACAAAGCACCAGGCGGTGTCCCTTTTAAAGAGATACATCGCATCAGTCTTGTTCAGGCTGCCTTGATTGACTGACCTGAAAATATTCAGGCTTTCCCATTCCTGGTTGTCTTCTTCAATGATCTATACAGCCTATTCATCACAAAGTGTTTAAAATCGCTCACTTCCATCATATTAGTGGTTGCTTTTAGCAAATGATCTAGCTTACTGAGTTTGCTGCTGCTTCTATGCCATTTCAATTGATGCATGGCACATTTTGACCTTCAATCAGTGGTCCCAAGCACTGTTGCTAGTCTTCCTGTTGACGTTACTGTTCGTGAAACTGATTGTCAGAGGACACCCTGAAATGTGCCTCTTAGGCTTTAGGTTTATCCTAGGATTGTCCCGGGATCATCCCTGTTCATCTAAGTGACACACAGGGGATCCCAGGACAACCCTGGGACAATCCCGGGATAAACCTTAGGTCTAGCTAAGGCCTTAGACTAAGGCTAAATGGGAGGAGCTGTTGGAGATTTTTACATTTTAGCAAATAGCAGCCATGGGAGACTCCATTCTGGATTGGGATCATGGCAATGGTAGTAGGAGGGTTTACATTTTTCCTCCAGCAGCATTTTGTTAATGAACCTTGCTTCTCAAGTTTCTGTCTGTGCTGTTTGTGAAAACATGTGTATGTCCATGCTGTATAGGTCACTTTCCCCTAATGCAACTTGTGGCCCTAATGCAACTTTCGGCCAACATCTCTCATGAGCCCTAGACAGTATTATCAATGGTGAGAGATGACAGGAGTTGTTGGCCAAACAATTTTGAAGGCCACAAATTGCCCTTCCCTGCCCTAATAGGTCAAAAAGCAATTTCAGATGAAATTTTCATGACGATAATGATACTGCAGGAAAGTTTTTTTAAAAAAAATTGCCCAACACCATGAGGCTAATCAAGTTGGGACTCCCTGTGGTTGCCATTCACTGTGATGTAAAGGAATGGGAGTTCCAAGTATGGAGGACCATTGTCTCATCTAGTTAGGCCCTGGGGACATTGCGCAGACAGAGGAAATATTTAATGGAATGAGAATTCTCCATCTCAGACCTGCAAACGGTGATCCACCAGGCCAAATGAAACCCATCAGCAATGCATGGCAGGCCACTGGGCCCAATAGTCCTGGTTTTGTTGGCTGGCAGGGACATCATGCATTGTGTCTGTTGGTGTTGTTCTTTTAATGGAAGGAAAACACTGGCAGAATGGATTTCCCCTTCTCCCTCGCAGCCCTCCGTGTATGCCTCAAAACTTCTCCAGAGGGTTGGCAGACTGCAGAAGGGAAGAGAGGATGGGGAAGTTGCACAAGATTTGATCCAACCCCATAAACGCAGGGGTGGGAATATCTAACACCTGACATAGTTTCTATGCCGCCTTCATTTTTCTGGGTCACACAAATTGTGCAGGATTCCTGTATCCAAATCATTAATTCTTTCCTCTCTATAGGGGGTCAAAAGGAAGTAAGGTTTAATGAATTATTTATATCTGAACACAGTTCTAAAAAACATACTCTTAAAAACAAAACATCTAGAAAATTCTATTTTACACAAGTGTTTTCTATCAATCTATGCATATAAGTCTTCAATTAATGCCCACTTCACAGACTAGTTTAGATAACTCACCTGTTTTGAAGGCCTTTGATGTTCAATAATGCATCCAACTGGTCATAGTTCACCTTACGGAAATCTAGAGAGTCATTGTGAATATTTATTTATTTATTGAAACTTTTTATGTAAGACTTTTCCAAAACAGCTTAGTGTTTTGAAAAAGTCTTACGATAGAAAAAAATACAGTCACAAACAAATGAAACAGCAAAAATAAAAACATAAACATTTAAAACAAACTACAAATTATAGGGAGAGGGGGTGGAGACATAGAAAAACCCAGATCAGTCAAATGCTTGCAGAAAATGCTTTCTGAAAGTTTAATAAGGAGGTAAATCTCCTGACTTCCTTAGGAAGGAGGATCCAGAGTTTATAATAACACATTTACAGATGTACATTATCACTGGAAGGTATCCAGTCCTACTATTGGATGTTCACTTCAGATAAATACATACATACATACACACACACACACACACAGAGAGAGAGAGAGAGAGAGAGAGAGGTACACACTATGTGTTCACAGGGTTTGTAGTAGTAAATTACCAAGATTCACTTTACTCAACATGTGATCCCCATGTAAACATAACCCACCTGATTATGGCTGCAACCAACCATGGTTTACACCTGTTTGTTTCAATCAAGAACTGTTTGTTGCAATCAAGATTGTCCAGAAATATCTCTGTGTCTTGGAAATAGCAAAATGTGTTGGAAGTCACCCAGTGCCATTTAGGAAAATGAAGCCATGCTGTGATTTAATGCTACATGCTATATCTCTGATCCTGTCTGTCTAAACTCAACTTGCCTCAACATGGCTCTCTTGTGGAGCATTCTGGGAACTATCTCTTTTACTGATCAAGTTAAACCAACTTTTTGAAAGAACTGGTTTTATGTGCCACTGAAGTGTGTACAGGTGTGTAGGACTGGAATGTGTTGATAATCACCCCCAGAAGCTGCTACTTGTCCCATTACAGGAAATGTATGTGCTTCAGAATGCACACCGTGTATCTATGCATGAAATTTATACACAAAATAAAAAGCCATACAGCTAATTACAGAGAAGCATAATCAAAACCAGTTCAGCTACATCCAAGGCAGACTCTGCCCATCTTTTTCAAAATGTTCAGTGTGTGAGAGAGAGAGCAAGATGATCTACATTGTCTAAAAAATTAATTCATTATGATTATTTTGAAAATGAACATGAATTCTAGAGCAGAGGAACCCTATCAGAGAGCTCTGCCAACAGCAGTCAGAATTGCAAATTGCTTTCTGCAGACCTGAAACCATAGCATCTCCTGCTAAAATACCCAGCCTTTACTGCTCAGTCAAGCATTTTACAGTAAGTTTTCAGAGATCCGTTATAACCTGGACAAAAGTTATGCTGACCGTAGAGAAAAGGCCACTATTTCATACTTGAGTGCTCCCATTAGCACTGAAGTCAAAATGGCCAGATGAAACAGACTAGTTTGAGTTTTAGGCTCAGACTTTTAATCTGGTACACCACAGAAATGTGCCAAGTTTTACACAAAGGTGATCCGATAAAAGCCATCATGCTGAGCAAAAGACCGCAGAGTCAGCTGTATATGCAAACAAGGTAAAGTCCTTATGTGCAAGCATGCCTAAGCAAGAGTTCAAATTCCACAAAAGGACTACATGATTATGTGGAACAGCAGGAGACCGGTGGCTTTAGAAAGACCAAAAGACAGAGCTAGGGATGGCAGAGAATTTCTCTCGGTTTGAATTTTAATACTAATTTACCAAATCCACAGTTTCCCAAAACAATATGTGAACTAGGAATTAACAAATCTGTCATTTTGGTTTCTTTCACTTTCTCACTTTTCCAAACATAAAATCTCTTTATCTTGAACTTTGAGAATTTATCCAGTCTTTCGTGCATTCTGAGCTTTGAGAATTTGTTTTTAAATGTTTGCATGGAAATTCATAAGCATTTTTGTATGCACTTTTTCCTAATACATGTGTTTTTGTATGCAGGTTTCCATATCCAAATATAATGCATTTTCGAAAACTATTTTGTCTAATATATATGGATTTTTGATTGGAGATCACTATTGCAACTATTGCACATTTGGAAAAATGTGACTTTTGAAGGATACCTGAGTTTCAGTTCACATAGTGTTTCAAAAGTGTGAAATTAGGTAAGTTCACATTAAAATGTGAATTGACTGAATTTTTCCCCTTTTACTATTGGGAACCTGTCAGAAGTGAAACACAGTTATCTTTCTGCATTCACAAGTCTTCAAATTTTGTAAAGTAGTTCTCCAACCAAGGCACCCCAAAATGCATACAAAGATGCAAATATTAGGGAAAAGAGTGCATAAAAATGCTTATATTAGTGTTGGGGGGTGGAACCCACGCAGAACAGGATATTAGGGAAACCTGGTTTCAAATATATATATATATATATATATATATATATATGAGACAAAATTGCTTACCAAATGCATGTATTAGGAGAAATGCACATAAAATGCAAACAAATTTTCATGCATTTTTTTAATTCACAAACTGATGTGGAAGCAGGACAGATTGGAAGAATGAGAAGCAAAGCCAAATTGCAATTGATAGATTTGTCCATCCTTACAAAGATGATGGGGAACAGAGAACTTAGGGAGAAAAAGTGGAGACTGGTGGTGGTGCTGTGATTCCATTCTGGGTTTTAGTCAGAATCAGACAGAACTCTAATGGAGCTATCCAGGATGCTATATCTCCTTTAGAATTTTGACTGGTTCTTACCAAAGCCCAGCCCAACCGAAATCAGAGCCACCCGTTTCCATGGGGGGGAAAGGATAGTACAGCAGGCAGTTTATTTTACACCAGCGATTATTAGAAACCACTGCCATGTGGCCCACCTCAAAAGATTATATTATATGTTTAATAACTAGTCTTTTAACTATGATGTGGGCACACACCAATGGGACTGAGAGAAAATGCCTCACTTCTAACAACACAGAAATGGCAGATTAGAAGAAAACATATTTTTATTTTATTGTTGTCATGATGTTTGTGGCTTGCTTCATGAATTCTTGTGACTGTGTAGGGTGAGACAACTTGGGCACAGGGTGCAGGCAGCAAGGGCATAAAACTGAACCAATGGAAGCAATTATAGTTGGCACTGGTTATTGTTTTATGTGCTAAGCCAGTCCTGTAGAAAGTATGTAAACCAGAGCCTTGAGTTTTACTTCTGAGTATATCTGTGCTGTGCTTTGTATGCCTGAAAGCTGCACTTGGTCTTCCTCCTGTGTGGGCATCCGTAGAATTGAGCTATGCTTGTATGCTTCAAGGGAAATTGTCCAAATTGGTATGGAGTATATCTGGCCCTGCCTACTCTGTCTTTGACCCAGACCCTATCCCCTTAGTCCCCCTCACTGCTGGAATGTGGCCCTAAGACTCTTCCCAAATTTAAATTTAGCCTCTGAGCTGAAAAGGTGACATGACAATTTTATGTGGTGAATAGTTCATTCCAGCTGGTATAGCACAGTGGTTCAGAGTAAAATCCATGGTTTTAATCTTACATCTTCTGCATCCTCCCTAAATGGCCCTAGCAAATCATTCTTTCCGCAACATGAGGAATAACATTACAGACCTAGTTTACTTATTGTAAAGATTGCTAATGTATGTGAAGTGTCTTGAACAGCCTAAAGTGTTATTGAAATACAAGACATTATTATTTGAACCTCTCCTCTTGTGAGAATTCTGGTTTTCAGTAGTTCCCCTTTATGTAGTAAGAATCGCTTCAGCTATTGGGCGGTATAAAAATGCAATAAATAAATAAATTGTTTCTTGCAACATGTGCCTGTATTTATATGAAATATTGGCTACTGAAAATCACAACACTATCTCAGTGATGATACTACTTTTAAAAGTAATGTGTATATTTACTTTTAAATACTTTCCTATGCATACATGCAGTATAAACACATATACTTTTGGAGCTCTGAAATTCTGAGCCATGGATATTTTCACTATTGACAAAATGTGTTGTTGTTGTTTTAAAAAAGAGGCTTTGCACACAGATGAACAACAAAGTATTTCAGAAACAATATAGCCTGTCCTTCAGTGTTCCATTCCATTTGCAAAGATCCGTTTGGAATCCTCAGCACTATAAACAGAACGTTATCCAGTACTATGAGACTTGAGGTCTTGCAACTGAGGGCCTTCCTAGATGGGGCTTTAGCCCGATGTGAGCCCCGGGCTCACCCCTGTGCGTCCAGATGACGCACAGGGTATCCTGGGCTCAGGCAGGGATGAACCTTCCCTGGGCCCGGGGTAAGCGGCACCGCTTCAGGCCCAGTTTTTCCTGTGGTCTCGGGCTGAGCCCAAGACCACAGGCATGTAGCCAGGTCTGCCGCTTTTCCCAGCTACCGGATTTACTCCCGAGTAGCCAGGAAAAGCAGCAGATGGGCTGCAGCGCTCCACAGGAGTGTTGTGGCCATCAGGTGGGGACATGGGGGGGCGGGAAACGGAGGCCAGGGAGATCAGGGGGGAATCACGGCCCAGGGGACATCGGGGGAATTGCAGGCAGGGGACATCGGGCGGGGGATTGGACATCGCGGCGGGGGCGGGCGGGGGAAGGAGAATGGGGCCGGGGGGAGATCTCAGACGGGGAGAAGGAGAATGGGGCCGGGGGGGGGAAGGAGAATTAAAAAAACCAAAGAAAACCTACTTTCCAGGCTCCTGCGCTGCTGCTGCCACTTTAAAAATAAAAAATGGCAGCCACGATGGCTCTCCAAAAGAGCTCGTCACAGCTCGCGTGTGAATAAGGCCAAGATCTCGCGTTATTCATAATGCAAAGTCTCCCCTCCTCTCCCCCGGATTTTCCACCAGGTCTAGCAAGGCCCCAAGTGTTTCTGCAACCAGAATTGAGAGGACAGGGAAATGTAACATGTTCAAAGAAAAGTTTTGGAAAGCATGGAAGAATAAATTGGCACAGATGCATAATTGCCTCAGGTTCTCTGGGCATGCGACATGCATCTAATGAAGCAATGCTGATGTAGCCTTTAGATTCTGGCAACACGTTTGTCTTCCCTAAATCATCATTGAAAGTAAGTGGACCACTATAAATGACACAGAATGATTGCCAGAGATGTGTGTCTTTCAAGGTGCACATGCACAAAAACACAGTAGAGAGAGGAAAGTCTAAATGAGCTAACACCCACCCACCACCCACTTTAAATAACTCTTGTTCCATATCCTCTGTAATTTCAATGTTGCTGCTTTTTCTACTAACACTGGAACTAATATTTCCTGTTCACATTCAGAATTCACTGCCAGGCACGAATTAGATTCATTTTAATTCCGGTAAATTAGTTTTATTTTCTAATCCTTCTTAGCAGTTCCATGTGACAGATGGAAAGTTATCAGCATCTGAGTTTAGAATATTATGTTTTCATAGGGCTTTCTGAACAAGAATGTATTTGATAATTGTTCAGCTTACTCTTGAAAAAAAATGTGGTTCTTTTTCTGAGCCTACTGGGTCTACTTACTGTAAAAGTATAAAGGGACAATTAGTTCTCCTGATGTTTGCCAACAGATACCATTAGGGATAAATCCAAGGAGAGTATAATTAATTCACAACTCCCTTCATTATAATACACACTGTGAGTTCCCCCACACAACTCCAAAATAAAAAATCAGGTGCTCAGCAAATGGATATTTTCCTAAGAAAAGTGATAAACATAAAATAGGATTAAACAGAATAACTTCCAAAGAGTGAATGGGAAATGCAGAAGGTGAGGTCCACCCCTCCTTTGGTCCAGGCTTTCCCCTTTTATCCCTTCATGACTAGGATTATAAATTTAAGGAGTGAGACATCACTGCCAAATCAGCTGTACCTGCTAACTTAGCTAACCTTTTACCCAGCTACAATTAATGCCACGCATGTCAAATTTATCACTATTCCTGTTATTTCTTATTTGGGGAAGTGGGTACTGGCTATTAAATGTTCATGTATGAGGTAGCATAAATGAAGACCAAGCTAGCACATGGATTTAATTCAGAAAGATAAAATAAAGGTTTCTTATTTACAAGATGTTGTTTCAGTGTTATAGACATTATTATTATTATTATTATTATTATTATTATTATTTACATAGATGTTAATTAGTAAGCATAAAATAAGATTAAACAAGAGTTGGGGGACCTTGCTGATGGGGGGCAGTGTTGCGGGGCAAAAGGGGATCTCTAAAAATTGCCCTGCATCACATCCCATTCCATTCAGCAGGGTTCCCCAACTCAAGATCAAGGGTATGTGAAGTGCCTGAAGGTGGATTCCTGCATTGATCAGGGGGTTGGACTTGATGGCCTTATAGGCCCCTTCCAATTCTACTATTCTATGATTCTATGATTCTAAACATTTTCACAATGTAGGGGGAGTAAATAGGGTTGGGGGTAGTCCTTAAAGATACGGACAAGGCAAGTTAACTTCTCTTGTTCTTAAATGATCTCAGGGCCATAGATTCAGCAGTGAGGTTGCCAAGACTGATGATAAGTTGGAAATGATGCTCCTCATGGCGTCAGTATTTTGAACAATAGCTTCACTATTGGGGGTAGTCCTTAAAGATACGGACAAGGCAAGTTAACTTCTCTTGTTCTTAAATGATCTCAGGGCCATAGATTCAGCAGTGAGGTTGCCAAGACTGATGATAAGTTGGAAATGATGCTCCTCATGGCGTCAGTATTTTGAACAATAGCTTCACTATTGGCATGTGTTCAGTTTTGTTATTGCATCCATTATCATCTTTAACCATCAGCCTTGGAGATGTTGTCAGATATTTCCCATTTTATATTTGTGCATTTGATTATCATTACCTAGAAGGGACACCTTGTAGTTGTCCTTGCCAAAGGTTTAAAACAAAAAACAAAAACACATATCCAGGTCTCATGTTTACTAAGATCACTCTGATTTCTCGGCCTCTCCCCTTCCCCTAGGGTGCTTGCAGGCTCTCACAGGTATGTTTCTTAATACCCAAGATGTGGTGTGCACTGTCCTCTCCACCTAAGAGCCAATCCACATGAACAAAATTGCTTCTACCCAAAGGCAGGATCTACACTAGTGCTTTATAATGGTATTGAAGTGCACTGACAATTGTTGGGGCTCATGACACATTCCAAATACCATTTTCAAACTGCTTTCAAAGTACTATGTCCTGGTTGGTGTAGATCTGGGCAAAGTGTTGAAATCACCTCATTGGATGACATACTGCAACTTTGGCCCATTAAATCTGTAAATTCTTCATGAGCAAGGGATCTTTCTATCTTGCCTATATAACTCTGTAAAGCATCCTATATATCATGATAAATAAATAAATAAAATGTACAATAAATGTTATTAAAAATCAATAACAAATAAAATTAATATAACCACAGCAACTTAGTAGCAATTCACATTACGTGAAACTATGAAAAAAATGCTGCTGTAAAATTTAACAATATATCACTGCAGCTGTATCCATCTTCTTCACAAAGCACGTAGTTAAACTATGGATTTCATTTCCACAAGACATAATGATGGCCACCAATTTGGATGTCTTTAAAAGGGGGTTGGACAAATTCCTGGAGGAGAAGTACATGAATGGCTATTAGTCCTGATGGCTATGTGATACCTCCAGTATTAGAGGCAATGTGTCTATGTACACCACTTACTGGAGGAGATGGGTAGGAGGGTGCTATTGCACTCATGTTCTGCTTGTGGGTTTCCCATGGGCAGCTGGTTGGCCACTGGCAGAAGACAATGCTGGACTAGATGGACCCTTGGTCTGATCCAGCATGGCTCTTCTTATGTTCTTACTTTATTTCCAATAATTTCTATTTAAATGGATTGACTCTCCAAAGATTGTGAAAAGTATGAGTAAAAATAAAAATATCTTGGATGTTTGTGCACATCTGGACAAATCTCAATTTTCAGCTTAAAAAGCTGCAAGAAAAGTTATATACTTACCAGTTAGCATTCTTTTTGATTTGCTAGAAATAGAAACCTGCAGCATCATGCTTCCATCTGAAGGAGTCCTAGTAGAATTCTAGCTAAAACTCTAAGAATGTTGAAACATTGTCCAGCGAAGTCACAAAAGAGAAAAGGCCAGCATGGCCACTTGAAGTCTTGAAGACAGTTCCTGGCCCAATCAGTAGTGTACAATATGGCCACAATGGAGAAGGACATTATTCTTACTTCCATCTTCTTAAAAGAATCCCCCAGTCTCACGGCACCATAAAAATGAATACATTTATTATGGCATAGGCTTTTGTAGGCCAGAATCCACTTCATTGGAAATTTTAAGGGTAGGCCCTGAATACAGAGAAAAGAAAGGGGGAAATGTATTTCTACAAAGCAGTGCCAAAAAGGTCAAGCAATCCTAGAGGTATCTTTAGATGTGTCACAGTCCTCTGCAGAGTGCAAATGAACCTAGAATGCAATCAAATGGATCCGATCCAATCAGTGTGGGTGTGATCCACTAGCAGATATCAGCCACTGATGTTTACTAGAGATAGCAAGATCAATGGTGTGAATTAAGAACATAAGAAGAGCCACACTGGATCAGAGCAAGAATCCATCTAGTCCAGCATTCTGCTCTCACAGTGGACAACCAGCTGCCTCACAGGAGACCCACAAACGGGATACGAGTGCAGCAACACCCTCCGACCCATATTACCCAACTGGTGTACATAGGCAGATTGCCTCTGAAACTGGAGAAATTAACACCCCAAGATTTCTGAAGCAAACTAGAAATCTCCATGATTTATGGAGATAAAATTCCACACTTTCAAATTTAGGCTGAATTACAATGCAATGGATTCATGTTGGAATCTCCCTTTGAAACCCTTTTTGCTAGAGTATGGCACACTGACACAGAATGTCTTGGAATACTGAAATATTCCCATTCATACTTTAGATCCTGCACCTACAGTTTGTAGTAGTATTGATGTGTGTAAAAGGGAATTTCATTCTGTGAGATTAGTCTATGCTCCAGGTGAAAGGTTAAGAACTGCCCCCAGCATCCCTTCATGGTGGATTCTAGGTGCATCTTAGACAAAGGAAAAACTTTCAGCCAATCAGTGTCGAATGTAAGCTGTGATGTATGAATTGTATGCACCTTACCTTGTATTGGCAATGTAACCTAGTTTGTTAACAGCACGGACCAGTAAAGTCCATTAAAGATAAGAGCACTGACCAATTATGTTACTAACAAGTGATGTAACCAGAGCCTATATATTCCAGAGGATCCCTTTGTTCGGGGAGCTCTTAATTTGCATTTCCCGCTGGAGCTCCAATGTTGCAACATTTACTAATAAACTTTAACTTGCATTCTCCAACCCGGTGTGTTTATTGGCAAAGTATACACTGAGGGAGCGGCCTGTCCAGCCCTCAGGTTTGAGGGCTAACAAATTGGCGAGCCAGGCAGGAGAAGCTGCTCAGAAGGCCTAACCTTGGTTTTCCTCCCAACGGCTCCTGTTGTCTTGGAGATGAGGAAAAATGACGAGCGCGCACCAGAACACTTTTCTGGGGTCACATTCCTCCTGTCCAGCGTTCTGGGAGCTGGGGGGAGGAGTTCAAAGGTGTATGCTTGGAGAAGCAAGCTAAAATCTGATGGGAGAGAGAGACAGACACAGAGAGAGAGATCTTCTGAAACGGGTAAGTTCCTTTTATTTCTGGATTAAAAAGGGCCCAAGGGAAAAGTGAAGGGGCAGTGGTAAACAGATCTCACTGTAGAACATACGCTTAGGTAGAACGGAAAAGTAGAGGAAAGGCCTCCCTGTTCTCCTTTTGTTGATTAAGGAAGAATCAAAGCATTTAAACAGGAGATAGCGTAGACGCTAAGGTAGAGTACCTGAATTCAGAGAAGGAAATCTGAAAGCTGAGCAACACTGCCCTCCTGTTGGAAAAAATAATAGGAACTGCCCAATCGAAGGTCCCTCTGTCCACTCTGTTAAAATTGTATTTGAAGAAAAATTGGAATGAAATGGTGTATGTAAGTGTTTTCATGTCTTTGTTTCGTGATGGATCAGCTCAAATGCCTTGTGGCTTGTGTGGGGGAGGGAAAGTGATGGTTTTGCATAGCGTGTGTGATGGTATTTTGGTGACAAGGTTTGCCTCAGCTTAGGAGGGGGGAAATGTGGTATTCTAGGTGCCCCCTTTGGCTCCTGTGATGCAGACACACACACACACACACACCCCTCAATGTGCAGCTCAGGTGCTTGATGTGAACCATGCAGCACCACAGAGGCAGGGAGAAGAGGGGGTCAAATCACTTACTGGATTCCTCTTCAGGTGCCTCTAACCAAGAGGATGGGTTAGAAGAGCAATTAGACAATAGGCAAGGAATCACCGAAAGCAGAGGAAAAGTTACACCCTCCCAGCGCCCAGAGTGCGAAGTGAAGACAAAAGGCACGCAAGTGATGAACGTTAGCCAGTCAATTGAAGTTGCATACAAAGTGTTTTCAAATCGTGAGTAAGCAAAAGAGAGAAAAGAAGATAAACGTGTGCAGAGACAGGAGTCATTGCCAGCAGCAGCAATTGTAGAAAGAGAAAGAGGATGTGAGAATGGCAGAACGTGTAGAAGAAAGGAAGGGGGAGAAGACATCCCCCCACCCTGTGAGAAGAGAAGTTAGAGAAAGCCCACCCTGTGGCCAGAGAGAAGAAGAAAAGACAAAGAAAAGGATGCTGTGCTAAGCCCTTGAAGCAAGCCTTAACTATGAGCCCCAGGCCAGATGTTCAAGCCTTGCTGAGCGCTTTGGTAGAAGATGAGAGAGTGAAGAAGTAGCCAAGTAGCAGAAAGAGAGAAGAATGGAGTGAATGTAAGAAAAAAAAAAAAACCCAGAGAGAAAGAAGAGAACGAGAGTGCGCCATCTGCAGGCAGAAAAAGCCATTATGTTGATGCTAAGAAAAAGTTTCAGCAAAAGAAGTTTAGAAAGCCCAGATGCATTTACAGTTAAAGCCAGCAGAAGAGCTGTGCCAAATCACCAGCTTAGAAGAAGCATTTGAAGAGTCCCAGCAGGAACTCAAAGAGAAGCTGCAAGACAGCGAGTGAGAACACAACAAAGCCCCTGGCCCTTCTAAAACCCAACTGGCTGGGACAAAGACCTACATCGAGAGATTGCTGGGCCACCCCAGTCAAAGTAGAACTGAAAGCTATTGTAAAGCAGTTTCTGTTGTATAGACTGCTTCATGAATGCCAATCTCCACTTAACACCCTGAATCCAGCTACTCGTGGAGCAAGAAGAAAGATTGCAACATGATTGCATCCAGATCATTAAAAGTGTTTATGCCAGCAGGCCTGATCTCAAAGATGCCCCGCTGCCCAATGCAGATGTAGAGTTTTATACTGATGGGAGCAGCTTCATGGAAAATGGAATCCAGAAATCGGGATATGCAGTGGTCACTTTGTGGGACACAATAGAAGCAAAATCTCTGCCTCCCAACACCTCTACACATAAAGCAAAACCTATAGCTCTTACCAGAGCTCTTCAATTAGCAGATGCCAGCAAAAGCCCTGTGAAGCATGGGACAGAAATCTTGAACTTGCTTGAAGCTGTCACCAAACCAACTCAAGTAGCAGTGGTGCATTGTAAAGCCCACCAGAAGGATGACAGTGAGGTCACCAAAGGGAACCGGAGAGCTGACGCAGCGGCAAGAAAGCAGCCCAAAGAAGAACCAAAGAAGTCCCAGTGTTGGCCCTTGTGCCCCAAGTGAAGTTACCAGAAGAACCACCAGAGTATACAACCAAAGAAAATCAGCTTGCAGAGAAGCTGAGAGCCGTGGAAAAGAAAGATAGATAGTAGATCTAACCAAGAAGAACATCTGTTGGTGCAAAAGCTAATTCTCAGACCTGTGAATCCAAGAATACCATCAGAGCACCCACCTGAGAGCAGATGCCATGGCCCAAGGTCTCCTGAGAGTCATAGTGAGACCCAAGATGCAGAAGATTGCCGATCAGATAGTACAGAAGATGGCCTGTCTGTTGTACTAACAATCCCAAAGTTTCTCCAAAGCCCCCTCCCAGGGCAGGGAGACCTAGACTCTTAGCTGATGAAATCGTGGCAAGTGGACTTTCTCCGGAGTCCCCAAGAAAAGACACTTGAAATACCTGTTGGTATTTGTAGATACTTTAACCAGATAGACAGAAGCCTTGAAAAGACAGTTAGCAAAAAATCTGTCAAGAGACTTACTTAAAATAGCCAGAAGCTTTACCCCTTGCTTTATTTAGAGTTCACATTGCCCCTAGAGCTAAATTGGGAGTCAGCCCATTTGAATTAAATGTATAGAAAATCCTATCCTCAGAGTCCAGTGGTGGTGCATGGGAGTCAAATGAATGTAAAGAAAGTAGTGTGGGTCAAAAGTTATTTGCACTCTCTCTCGGCTGTGTTGTTTTCTCTCCACAGATATCTCCACAAGTGACTTCCCTTGCTGTTGGACACTCCAGTCCATAAGTTCCAGATTAGAGATGAGGTCCTGATCCAAACATGGAGAGACGAGCATCTACAGCCTAAGTGGAGAGGGCCTTACTTAGTGATCCTCACCACACATGCAGCAAAAAGGTCCAGGGAGTAAAAGCATAGATTTATTATACCAGAATAAAAGCAGTTCCAGACACTCAGCCCAGAGGAAAAGAGGGTAAGAGTGCCACTCCGGAAGCTGGCACAAAAACAGGACAACATTGGACAGTTGAACCAATAGAGGGACTAAAGTTCTTGTTCAAAAGGCAATAATGATGTAGAAAGTAACTGTTCTCCTCTGCCTAATGGGAGCGGGAGAATGGTTGTCAAAGTGGTCTGTAACTGGACAAAGTGGACTGATGAAGAAATTTGAATCACACCAAAATGTGTGGGTACACATTGCTCAGCAGATAGTGAATACATCTCACTTCTGTTTGAAAGGGGGGACCTTGCACAATAGGCAGACTCACTATATGGCTACCAAACAAGCCTCAGCTTTGCCCCCAACCAACCACACCATTCCATCGCCAAAAGCGGGGTGTGGTTTTGGATGAGTCATGTGACAGCAACATAGATTTACTGAGTAAAGCAGAAACAGTATCTCTGGCCGTGTCACTGGTGGGCATCCCAGGCTTGGCTGTAGCCGACAGCATGCAGTTAAACAAAGTAGCCTATGCCCTGGCAAAAAGTCTGAACTACACATCACAAGCCATTGCAGCTCTAAGTGCAGACATACAAAAGATAAGAGCTGCAACCCTGCAAAATCGAGCAGCCATCGATTATTTGTTGCTAAGACACAACCATGGGTGTGAAGAATTCGAAGGGATGTGTTGTTTTAATTTGTCTGACAATTCACAGTTGATAGAGTCAAAGGTGCGGAAATTACACGATATTGTGTCACACATTACACAAGATCAAGGACTTGATTTCTCATGGCTCACCTCTTGGCTTCCTAATTTCTCATGGTTAAAGCAACTTTTTGTCTTCCTTATAGCTTTTATATGTATCTTTCTTATGATCTGTTGTGGAGTACAATGTGTGCCTATCTGTTGTAGTGTCTTTAAAAATATGATGCCAGCCTCATCTAACCGTGTATTGCTTGCAATACCAGCTACCCAGGACCCAATTCAGAAGAACAAAGAAGACGCGAAGAAATTCCTAGAGATGCAAAATATGGTCAAGGGATATAAGTCTGTTTTGTAAAAAAAAACATATATACCTTGAAGGGGGGATTTGATGTGTGTAAAAGGGAATTTCATTCTGTGAGATTAGTCTATGCTCCAGGTGAAAGGTTAAGAACTGCCCCCAGCATCCCTTCATGGTGGATTCTAAGTGCATCTTAGACAAAGGAAAAACTTTCAGCCAATCAGTGTCGAATGTAAGCTGTGATGTATGAATTGTATGCACCTTACCTTGTATTGGCAATGTAACCTAGTTTGTTAACAGCACGGACCAGTAAAGTCCATTAAAGATAAGAGCACTGACCAATTATGTTACTAACAAGTGATGTAACCAGAGCCTATATATTCCAGAGGATCCCTTTGTTCGGGGAGCTCTTAATTTGCATTTCCCGCTGGAGCTCCAATGTTGCAACATTTACTAATAAACTTTAACTTGCATTCTCCAACCCGGTGTGTTTATTGGCAAAGTATACACTGAGGGAGCGGCCTGTCCAGCCCTCAGGTTTGAGGGCTAACAGTATAGTTCAGCAACAGCTATGTCCTGTGGAGTAGCTTGGCTCAGTCACTTATGCATGATGCTTGCCCTTTATTCCTTGTCCCTGCCTCTACTTTAGTCTATCTAGCATGACTTCATGGGTTTGATCCTGTGTCTGCCTACCTGCTCCAAGTTCCTGGTCCTGTCTGCTGGGAAATAGGCAGCCCTGTCATCCCATCTGGAATGTCCAACCAGCAGACTATCTGTGAACTTTGTTCCTTCAATCATGCTTGCAATCCAGGGGCATGTCTACACCATGCCTTATCCCGGGGATCACCCCAGGATCATCCCTGTGCAGCTACATGATGCACAGGGGATCCCAGGGGCAGGGAGGGATTATCCTCCCTTTCCCTGGAATAACCAGTACAGTTTTTACCCTAGTTTTTCCCGTGGTCTCGTGCAAGTAAATGCGAGGAGCCTGGAACAAGGCACATGACACGGAGCTCTTCAAGTGCTCTGTGCCCATCAGGAGTGGGGAGGGGAGCTGGGTTGGGGCTTTTGTTAAAAAAAGCTTACTTTTGCGCTGGAGCGGAGGTGCACTCCAGGTCCTTTTCTTTTTTTAAAAAAATGGTGGGCGCGACATCCTCCTTCCTCCCAGGACGTCACGCGCCACATGTGAACGCAGGGGAAGGATCTCCCAATCAGCATATCGTGAGATCCAACCCCCTCCGCTGGGAGATGTAGACATGCCCAGATTTTGTAAAGATTTGTCCTTGTTAGGGGCTTTTTGCTTGGATTTCTACTTCGTTTGCCCTGGCTTCTTCTCCAAATTCTACCACATGTGTTGCCCTTTTACATACAGCTGCTGCTTTAGAACTTGTAGGGAAATTTTCTTGAGGACACTATTATTATTAATTTTTTGTTAAAATATATCTACAGACAAAATTCCTACACCTTGTTCTTGACTCAGAAGGGACTGTCAGAACATAATTGCTCCTGCAAGATTTATACGGGTGCCCAGGAATGGCAGCTCAAGCTGAAGTGGCTATAAAATCATTTGTCACTTGCCACTTATGTGACAAGACAGATGTGATACATACACCATCATTACAGGCTGTGCATCTTGCGGAATCAGCTTGGGAAAAGACCATGATTGACAATACAGCACTATTTGAAATTGTTCCAGAAGCAGTCAGTAGACTATCACCCAGACAAAGTACTTCAGAAAATGGTCAGAAGTTTTCAAAAAGAAGTCATCGATAGTTATCAAAATGCAGATGGGGATATCACATCAGTCTCATAAAAATGTTCACAATTTCTTGTTTTGTCAGCCTTAACCAATATGGAGCAGGTGTAACCATTCATCTCCCTGCAGACTCAACCAATTTTCCTTTTCATCCAATATACAGGAGCACTAAGAAAGGTTGAGGTTCATTGTTCTGAGAAATTCTGCCCAGGAAAATGATGTAAGGTGGCCTTCCGCCTAACCTGGAACCCCTCCAGGTATGTTGTACCCCAACCTCATCACCCTCAGCTTGCCGGGAGATGATAGGAACTGTAGCCCAGCACACATGGAGAGTGCTAGTTTGGGGAAGGCTGATTTTCCAGTGCTGGCTAAAACCATTTGGGGAGCTAGACATGGGAGACATTTCAAGAGCTAGACAGATCCCCACCCCTGCCTGGGTTTCACATCGTTTTCACAGGAAGAATGTATGTTACCAATCCAATGAACAGAGAGTAGCCTTCCAAAAACCAGGTCCTTGGTTCAACAATATACATTTCTTACACAAACTCCTTGGTATAAGATCCTAGACAGGTCATCAATCATAAAAATGGCAACACTCCATTACTATTGAACCCTTACAGCAGGGATGGACAACTTCTTCTGGGTGGACAAATCTTGATACTGCTTGGCCAGCTGGTGGGGTGGAACCAATCAGAACTCTAAACGAGCTATAAAAGGTGCAAAGATCCTTTAGAGTTTTGACTGACACCTGGAGCAGATTGACATCAGAGCCCCCAGCTTCCACTGTTACTTTGTAGTTTAAATTTAATTTTTACTGTAGTTTTCCTTTCTTTTAGTTTTCATTTTACAGTACAAACCCCCCCTCCTCCTCTTCATCTCGCTTCCAGGAGGTAGATTTATTTTTTCATCATCTTTCAGAATTGTCAATCATTACCAGGAGCAGTCTTCCCCGCTATGATGAGATGTATTTTAGTTTCATTTAAATTATATAGTAATGATTTCTCAGTTTTCTTCCATACATATCAGCACATGCAAATTGAGTGCAAATTTGTGTTCTTTTTTGTCCTCTTTTGGGGTGATGCATTTTCTCTTTTTTGGCAATGCATAAGTGGCCGCCCTATGTGTAAATCCCACTAGGATCCATATGACTTACTTTCATAGATGGATATAGAATTGCAGCCATATAGACATACATAAAAAGAAATAGATATAGATATGGAAATCATGGATCTTAAGATTTCTATATTCATTCCATGGAATCATATATCCAAGCATTTTCCCCCTTAAGTTTAAACTTCTTTTGCTTTAAATCTGCTATATACTACACTACTAACAGAAGATCTCCTGTAATGTTTGGAGCATTTCAAAAAGTTATATTGTTAGCATACACACGTGGAAAAATTATATATCCCCTATTTTGGGGATAGGGTTCAGCATCTTGGATAGCTCCTTTAAAGTTCTGGCTGAAACCCAGATTGGATTCACAGTTCCACCAAAAACAGAGCCACCAGCTTCTATTAAACTGTTTCCTACTTGGATCCTTGAACAAGGACCTAGAATTATGTCAAGGCCTATCTACAGACTCAAGTATCCATGCGAAGGCACTTGCATGATCGCTGTAAGCATGTTAAGTTGTAAGCAGTCTAGCTTATAATGAAAAATATCATGTCATATCCAGGGTAAAGTCAGTACAAATGTCAGCCACTTCTCCCAGTGCTATTGTGAAACTTTGGGGGATTCCACACGTCGTACTGAGAGCGCTTCCATGCGCCCCCAGTGCGCCCCCAAAGCGATCATGTAACTTGCCTGTTTGAAGAGACGAGGAAGAGGCGTCCTTGCCGCTGCCGCCACCCACCTACCTCCTCGCCGGCCGGGTCGGAGAGCTCGGCCGAAGAAGGCTTCCGCCAAGCTCTCTGACCCGGCCGGTGAGGAAGTAGGTGTGTGGCGGCGGCAAGGACGCCTCTTCCTCGTCTCTTCCATGCAAGCTACACGATCGCTTTGGGTGCACACTGGGGTCGCATGGAAGCGCCCTCAGTACGACGTGTGGAATCCCCCACTCATTAACATTAAAAACTGTGGGTACACCTGAAAAGTAGAAAAAATCCTCTAGAGTTGTTTTGTTTGCTTTTGTAAAACTTATGAGCATTACATTCTATTACATTTTCCTTCATCTGAATTAAGGAGCCTTTTCTCTTGTCTTTGTTTCTTTGCTTTTTTTTTTAACAAGAAAGCAGTAGAAATATTCCTGCCAGTACAAAGCAAAATTGCTGCTGTTGAATACAGTACATTTTAATACTACCTTACAAAGTCATGTTCGTCAGATATACGATATTGACCAACTGAATACCTCTGCCACTTGCATATACAGCAGCCATCTTTGGTTTTGTATCTAGTAATTTAGTTACATCCTAGAACAAATATAGATGATTTGTCTTTACTCTCTCAGGTTCCATTATTTCTTCTCCAGGGCACACTGCCCTTTAAATAGTATATCACCACAGCTGATTTCAGTGGGTATCATTTTAAATGAATTCAGGAGGCGGGTCTTTTCAGCACTTTGTCACAGCAGGAGTCTTGAAGTTTTAACGGCCCACCTCTTGTAAAATTACAGGGTGCTAAAACCAATACTCTAAAATGCTTGGCAGTGAAGAGGGAAACCATTTCTTGTCAAGAATTGCTGTTGCCTTTCACACAAAACTAGGGATGGGGGTGAAACGTGTTTGATTTGCATTTTAATTTCATTTCCTTTTAATGCAAGCTTACCTCATTTTGTACTTTTGAACCTCTACGCCAAACAAAACTCAGTTACCCTTTGAAATTCGCACTTCTCTGAATTTTGCAATGGAGTTTTCCAAATTAAAAAGAAATGTGTACAAAAATGTATATGGCAGAGGGGAATAACAGTGAAAAATGTATTCTGTTAGGAAAGCTGCTTGCAATTAAATGTGTATATTGGGCAAAAATGCATAAAATTGCATGTACTAGGAGTACGTGGTCTGCTTTTGTTGAACTCTACATATAATTGCTAGAAGGAACCCAAGGCGGCGTACATAATCCTCCTCCTCCTCTATTTTATCCTCACAACAACAACCCTCTGAGGTAGGTTGGGCTGAGAGTCTGTGACTGGCCCAAAGTCACCCAGTGGGTTTCCATGGCCGAGTGGGGATTAAAACCTGGATCTCCCAACTCCCAGTCCAACACTTTAGCCACTACACCACACTGTGTTCATTGCTAGCGAAATAACAAATTCATATATGTATATTAAAACACACACACACATAGTGAGAAGGGTTTTTTAAAATCCCATTTCCACACCTGATCAGAAATCCACAGAAGAAAAATTGTAAAATTGTCTCACGAGCTGGCCAAGTAGTACAGATAGCTTACAGCAGACCCACCCACCCCCTCTCTCTCTCTCTCTCTCTCTCTCTCTCTCTCACACACACACACACACACACACACAAGTTTCTCTCCAAATCCAGTCCCCTGCTCCAAATATTTTTAGCAGTGAAGGCAACTCCTCCATTGGTGCTGCAAAAAAGATTTCAAAGGGATCCCTGGAGTTTTGGAAACATGGCACCCAATTCCCCTTCCTCATTCCTTCATTTGATGAAGGTGGAAGAGAGGTTGCTGCTCTCCCCATCCTGGGAATTCTCCATAGCTAATTACTTATTGGGACCATAAATATAATCATTCCTCTTGTTCACATACTTTTTCCTCAGAACACTGCCCTCCCCCCCCCACCCGAAAGCTTTTGAGAACGTTTAGAAGTGCGCACTAATGAACATTAAAACCTAACAGTTCTTCTTCTCAAAAATTCCTCCCGGAACACGCTTTCTTGCATAGCACCTAGCATCTGCCACACTTCCTCACATAGAGGGGTTTGAGTTAATTAGTAAAGCCCTGGAAGAAACGAGCAATTCTCTGCCTCAAAGTACACATTCATTTTTCCTTTCAAAATGTATGCTCTCTGGTAATTTGAACTGTACAGTACTCAATGCATATTTGAACCACCTTAGATTTCCATCAGTCCAAGATGTTTATATCCTGCAGGTACCTTTGCCTCATTAAAAAAAAAATCTTCATTAACGATAAGTATAAAACTTAGAGTCTGAGGCATTTGCCTCAGTGCTAAAAGACAAGGCAGAGGAGGAGTACAAATGGATCATTATAAATAGGAAGCCCTGCTTTCACAAAGGCTCAGTTGAGATGTAATGTTTCCAGAGTGGCCATGAGCAGTCCCCCTTCCTTCTCACTCTTATGTTCATAGCTAGAGAAGTATGAAGTTTCTATTATGTTGAGCCATGCTTTCCCCATGATGCTCCAATTGGAGAACCATAGTTCAAATGGTCTCTACAAAACAAGACTGCAGATCTTGGTTGGATCTGATCTTGTGTCAAAGACCAGACAATATATGTTCTGTTCATTAAGGTGAATTCCCAAGAAAGACGGTATGCATCACCAATAAATAGGACAAAAGAGGAAGACAGTGATTTGTATAAAACTTACAAATGCTAATTGATATGTATATATTACAAATTAGAGGACTGTCCAAAGATCTAAGGGTCTATGAGCTTCATCCCACGTACCTGTTTCCCTTGAATTATCCCTACAGTGCTAAGCTGTCGGCGTTGTTGTTGCTACCGGGCAGCAAGATCCTTTGCATACCAGGAAATGTTTTTAAGGGGGGAAATGTAAAAAAAAAAAATCATAAAAAATCAATGGATGAACCAATCCGATTCAAATTTGGTATGCTCAAACCTCTCCTTAATGTCTATTACTGTGCCAGTTTTGATGTCTTTATCTTTAAAGCTTACACAGATGTAAGCATTTGTTTAATTTTTCTTCAAATCCTGCTCCTGTGCCCTAGTGGCCGCGTGGATGATACGCTCGAAAACTAGTATCAAAATATGGCGAGTCTTTTGCTTTTATAGCACAATAAAAGGATGCATGGCAGTACTTCACAATAAAAGCAGATTATAAGTTGGAAAACTTCAGAGTCCTTTGCATGCAATTCTCAGTGATTGCACAGTATAACGCTGGTGTGATAAAGCTCTATATCAGCCCACCTTCCCTTAGCACAGGCCCAGCTGTAGCAATTGCAGCATCAAGGACAGCTGCTTCTGTAGGACCATAGGGAAAAGAATAGGCTCCCCCTGCTGGCAATCAGAATATTCTCAGATCTACTTATTGGAGATGGGTGACTCACACTTCAATTAGGAATGGTCCAAGCATTACTTGGAGAATTCTGGTGGAAAGCTCCGGCTTTTTCCAAGTTCTCTAAAAGCTTGGGGGGAAACAGACCCATGGATACACCCCACCATCCCGTACCAATTCCCAAACTGTCCTACCACTGATTCCTCCCACCAGGTGGGCATCAGGGAAAGCTGGGGACCCAACGAAGACTCCCAAGTGAACTCATAACCTTCCATCATCTCTGGAAATAAACTGAGCTAAGGAACTTTGTTGCTGAATCCTCCCAATTTTCTGATTCTGCATCATCATTACTCTTCTACATAGCATTTCCTGCTCTACAAGAAGAGCTGCAGGAAAATCTAACATGAAGCAGGAAACCACTTGCAGTTTGAGTTTTAGCTCTGTCCATATGCAGATTACCTTGTGAAATAATAATGCCCTAAAGGTCAGTGAGCAAGCATTTCTATGGAATATATATGAATGAGGGATTTTGTACTATAGGCACCCTGGCAATATTTGCAATTACATCAGGTTTGGAATCCATTTCTGGGCTGGAGGCATATTGTGTTTCAGCAACCCCTCCAATTGTTTATGAATTGTAGGAATTCTTACAAGTGTATAGAGCTACTGCTTATCTGTACTCACACCTTGCCACCCAATAGAAATTTTAATATTCCCAAATTATCAGACTTCTGGCACTCTGCTGAAAATGTGTGTTCGATATAACTGTTCAGAATAAATTTATTGTTTTCCTTTCCACTTAGGAATAGTTGCTGCAAGGAAAATGAAAGGAGCAGCCCAAACTATGGGCCCCCTTTTCTGTCTTTTAGAGGTGAGATTCTGCACAAACAGACACTCACATGCATGTACATATAAAGTAGTTAAAAACCGACAAAGAGCCACCACTGTGATTTAGCATATTCTCTAACGCATGCTGCCCAGCAGTCATTTGAAAAAAGCGACCATTTAGTAGTGCTAGACAGGCTTATGGAGATCATAAAGTACTCAGGCAACGCAAAGCATGGATGAATAAGGAAACAGAGGTAGCAGCTGGGCTACTTTTTCCTACCTCTGTGTGTGTGTGTTCGTATGCATTCAGGCTGCAGAAAACTTTGTACTTTTTAAATACTGTCCTATGTTCCCCTTGAGGTGGCTGTTTTTTGTTTGTTTAGCGGGGGTGGGGGGATGGATTTAGATTTCAGTTGTGGCACTGTGGTAGGGATTCTTATAGGGCAGCCATATGGAAAGGAGGATATGGCTCCCGTATATTTAACAGTTGTACAGAAAAGAGAATTTCAGCAGGTGTCATTTGTAAGACTTAACTCTCCCCCACAATGCTGTTTTCACAGTTTACCACCAAGCTGCTATGTGGCCTGCAGAGGAAAGCACACAAATATACTGCTGAGCAATAGCATCTAGGGGTGTGTGTGTGTGATTTAAACTGGGAAAATCATGCAGGGTGAAAATATTGAAGCAAACAAACGAACTGCCACCACCATGGTCCCAATCCAATCTGAGCCACCTCCATCTACCCTTTTTTTTAAAACAACAACAACAACAACCCAACAACACCTGTGATCAAATTTCTCCTGATTTCACTTTTAACTTTGTCCTCACTCTCCCACTCTTATCACTGTTGGCTAACCTAGACATGACGCTTGTTATATGGCTACCGCTGGTGTGCAAGATTTTTTAAAAATGGCCAAGGCAGGTTGGATCAAGACCATGGTATGGGGGCAGGGGTTATTAACCCCTTTGTCATGGTCCTGATTGAAATTCCTCTCTCCCTTTCTTCCACCACAACTTGCACTGCTTTGCTCCCATTGCAAATAGAAGGCGCAGGGCTGGAATGAATCCTACCATGATCATGCTGGAAGCTAAGGCTTAATGCTCCCCTCTCCTATATCATACTCCCTGATCTAGCTTGGCCCCTTCCAGCACTGGCTATTCTTTGCATGCCAAATGACAAGAGTTTATGTCTAGTTTGGTACTGTGTCTTCTGCCAAGTATTTCCTTAAGCCTGGACTACCTTTCTTTCTTAAAGCATCTTCCCACCCACTCATACAAATCCCTCAAATCGTGCTCATTTAACTGAACCACCTGGCTTCAAACTAATGCAGTTCTGAAACTAACATGAAAGCACCACAAGCATGCAAGAGAATCAGGCTGCAACCTAGATTTTAACACTGAAAATAGCAAAAGCACCCAAGTAATGCTTTGCATTCCCTCTTGCTTATGTTGCTGCAAGCTGCATACAAATTATAAGCTGTGAACAGACAATGATATATATATTTTTTCAAGGCTGTCTCATCTCAGTGTTGTATGTAAGCAGCAACCTGCAAACCAAATAAGATTATATTTCTCTTTGATGACCTGGGTATAATGCGTAGATGATAGGATCCTGTAAGAAGACTAAACTTAGAATTCCTTTAATATTACGTCTTCCTCTCATGTATAATGTTAAGGCTGCACACTCCTAGTAGGGAGTGTGCCCAATGAACACAGTGGGGTGAACTTCCAAGTAAACATGCATAGCATTTGGACTGCACAGTTAAAGAATGAAAAGAACAAATATTCCTTTTGCCTGGTTTCATGGGAGCAATCATTTTGTAATTATTCATACACACAGAGCAACTTTGACTGGAATTTGGTCAAAGTCTACTGAAGCCAGGTATACCTGGACAAGATACAGCATATTCCAAATTAATGAAATCTGATCAAAGTCTTGCGTCATGTTAAAGTGCTGCACCTGTCTTCACAGTAAACTTATTTATTTATTTATTTATTTATTTATTATTTTTATTACATTTATATACCGCCCCACAGCCGAAGCTCTCTGGGCAGTTTACAACAATTAAAAATGGTAAACATTAAAAGTATACAAAATTTAAAAACCATCAAAAACATAAAAAACAATATAAAAACAACAATATCCATTTAAAAATGGATTTTTAAAACTTAAAAATGTTTAATCATCCCACCCCTTGGATCTTAAAAAAGGAACACATTTGAAGTTTTACTATTCACACAACTTCTAGAAAATGGTTTTAGGAAATAAAAACATATTACGCATACTCTTTCCATGAATATGGATAAGGGCAAGCTGATAGGGTTTGGGTGACCATGTGGAAAGGAAGACAGGGCTCCTGTGGGCTCCATCACACCTACTTTTTTTTCCTGGTTTGCCTCTGCGATTTCCACCTCCGTTTCATTAGCGCGTCAAGCTAATGGTCTCTTTCACGTGTGTTTGTGACATAGCCACTGTACCAGCTTGTTTGGTCTCCCGCCCCATCCTGCCCCTGCTCCTTCCCTCTCTAGTTCATTGGTTCTTGTCGTTGATGGACATTGTGATGGCCTTCCCCCCTCGCTTTGGCTTTGTTGTCTAGCGTTTTACTGATTTAATGTTTCATCAGCTGGGTGTCGTTTCTGTGGGCAATAAGAGTAGGGTTGGAGCAGCAAAAGTCCAACTGTGTCAGCACAAGCCCGTTCATTCAACATGGCATGCTGGAAGAGGAGAAACACCCCTGCCCTCCTCTTTCTTGAGCAAGACCTCCCTTCAAAGCACATGCCCCCAACAAAGGACATATCACAAGGATGGCAATACACAGGGGCAGAAGGGTGCTTTAATCCTGCATGGAGCAAATAAACTGGACTTCCCCCGCTCTACGAAAACACAGAAAATGGAGGGGAAGAGGCAGGGTGACTGCAGGACAGGCATGACTTCATGTGAGTACCCTGCTGCAAAACGACAAACCAGGCATGACAAGAGTGTGATAAAACACTTGTATAGAAAACAGTTGTAAAGAAAAGGAAATTTCAGCAGTTGTCAGTTGTTACCTCTAAATACAGGAAACTGGGTTTTGTTTGAGCCATAGGTTTTGCATCCTGGTTTATTAGGGTGACCATATGAAAAGGAGGTCAGAGCTCCTGTATCTTTAATAGCTGTGTAGAAAAGGGCATTTCAACAGGTGTCATTTTTATGCATGCAGCACCTGGTGAAATTCCCTCTTCATCACAACAGTTAAATCTGCAGGAGCTCTGTCCTGTTTTGTAGCTGGTCAAGACGGAAGGACTCCTGCAGCTTTGACTGTTGTGACGAAGAGGGAATTTCACCAGGGTGCTGCATATATACAAATGACACCTGCTGAAATTCCCTTTTCTATACAACTGTTAAAGATATTGGAGCCCTGTTCTCCTTTCCATATGGTTACCCTAGATGGGTTGGTTAATTTGGAACACTGTGGAACTGTGTTAAGGAATTGGTTAACTTGAAAGTGAAGTAAGGGAAATTCTGCAACATGTTGCTAGAAAAATAACAACTCTCATGGATATTTTTTTTTCATTAGGAAGCAACTATTTATGTATTTGAGTGAAGGTTTTGGCTGAGAAGCAGTATCATTCCATCCAAAATAAAAGCAAGGCACCTGATCCATGCTAAATGGAGGCAAAGGAGGGGTATATCACAGTGACAGCCATATCCAAGTAAGCCAGTGACCCATGTATTTCAATATCATGCTTCTTCTGACAGATTTCTCAAGGGATGGTATAAATCTGACACACAGATTCCAGTCCAATTTGACTACACAGGGTTTTTTTTTCAAAAGGGAAAAAGTCACCAAGTTGAAGAGAGAAAACTAGGGTTCCCCCGCCCCCTAGTTCTAAGGCAATACAACCTTTTTTAAAAGGGGCACACTTGGTAAAAAAAAAAAAAATCCTTGAAAAAATGACACATGTATATGTAATTCCTATGGATTGGCTTTAGCTTTTTTGGCATAAAGAGTCATCTCCTTATTGAAAGCCAAAGTGCCACCCTTTACATAGCTATGCCCTAGTTAACACAGGCTGGTCCTACCATTGGGCAAAGTGAGGCAGCTGCCATAGGCAGCAGTTGCTAAAGGGGCAACACAGTGAGGTGCTGGAGGACCAAGCTATAAATGCTACATAGCTTGCCCTACATTCCCTAAATTATCTAGGTATCCTGAGATGTGATGGAAGATGTTGGCCTAATCTACAAAGCCGGATATTGCACTATGAAAGTGGTATGAAAGCGGTATATAAAAGGCAGGCTCCACACTACCGCTTTATAGCGGTACTGAAGTGCACTGACAACTGTTGGGGCTCATTGACACATATCCATATACCGCTTTCATACCACTTTCATAGTGCTATATCCTGCTTGGTCTGGCTCCTGCCTTTTATGTACCACTTTCATTGTGAAATATTCTGCTTGGTGTAGATTAGGCCATTGTTTCATAACTAGTGTTGAAGTAAGAGTCAACGACAGGTTGACTTCCATTTGTAGTAAGAAGTATGAAGTTCTTCATTATTTCCATATAATGTAAATTTCACTATGCTTGAGTTCCATATGTAGAATGGAGGGCTGCCATTTTATCCTTCCCCCTCAGGCAGCAAAATGCCTTTGGTTGGCTTTCTTCTGACATATCAGAAACAACTCTCTGCCGCAAATTTTCAAAACTCCTTTTCCCAAGAGGATGGTTTTTAGTGTAATTAATGCCAATTGCCACAGCTGGATCAAGGTTTCCTTAAACTGAAGCAACAGAATCTTGTATAGTATAATATATTTCATAGGTTAATTTTCTTTTAAATCACAGCTCAAATGAGCATACGAACAGTGTTTATTATTCAAGGAAGTTTGTGATTGTGAGTAGCTCATTCCCTCCCAAACCTAAACAACAATATGCAAAATTCTTTCAAGTTCTTGCAGGCTAATCCTACACCTGTTTACTCAGAAGAATGCCTAATTGATTTTGACATGCTTAGGATTGCAGTCTTAATCATTTGCTCAAGCATTTGCTTAAAGCACCCTTTGAGGAGAAAGGCCAAAGAGAAATCCTTTGCAACCACATTGAACTGCAGATGTGTCAGACCCTGCTAGACTCAAACACTGACAGTAATCGCTGGTGCAGAGACAACTATTGTGTGCAAAACCAGCTAAGCTTGACCTATCTATGTCAAACTGACACCTGATAAGGCGATGTGACCTGGGTGCGTTGGCTTTCACACACAATATCACAGTGCAGCTCTAAGCAGGAAAAGGGTCTGTACAGCTCTGTGGGTTCACAGGAATCATGGTGGAAACCAGTACATATAGATGATGTCACATACAGCCAATGACAACTGATGTGGTAGGTAACTTCAGCCAACATCAACAAAGAAAGCAATTCATCGTGCAATGTACCTGCACAAAGCCAACTGCACACCATTATGCATCTACATATAAGAGAGTATTTATTTATAATATTTCTAAGCCGCCCTTCATCCAATGAATTCCGTGGAAATGTACAACATGGTGAGCAAAGGATAAATTGGGATCTATTGATTTCAATGGGTCATTGAAAAGAGATCAGTAGGTGTTTCAGACTAATTGTTTAACAACAGCAATAACAAACAAACAAAAAATTCTCCCACCCTAAATTAGCTTGCTGAAAAATAAATCTTTGTGGGGGAGGGAGGTGAAACGGGACTAAGAGTGGATTTGTGTGTGAAAGGACTAGTGCGATTTCATCACAAATTCCTGTGTTGAGCATGTGCTCAGAGATACCCTAATATAACTTCACTTTTAGTTTATTTCTGGCTCTTTGGCATATATTTTGAAGAAAATTTGCATGAAAAGTGTTTTATTTTTCCTACTGTAGAATTTATTTGTCAATGGCATCAAGATTCACTGCTGCAGATACAATTATGTAGTCAAAAAACAAAACAACAAAACCCGGCAGATAATGACTTCAGGTGAGAAAATATCACACCCAGAATGAGCTTTCTTGTTGCAAAACAAAAGTGTTCTTAAAAAGAAAAGACTTTCCCAGGAGTGTCAGCCTATAATTCACTCCATCATTTTCAACCATATGTTGCCTGCAGAACAGCAGTATTGCTCTATTATGTAAGTAGAAACAGACCTATAAATTATAAAAACAGTTCTTTAACCTGATTGTGATCCTAAAAGGATTCTGAATGGAAATGAAGTACCAGGTAAAGCATTACCGTATTATGTGCCCTATTCCCTCAGCATCTATGTGCATGTGTATGATACACACGCACACACCAAGGTCAGAAACCCCGCTCCCCTGCCACCTCGTGGCCAACACAGTTCTTTTCACACCAGCTTCTTCCCTGCACTTCAGAACAGGGTGCAGAGGGGGTGAAAGGGGGCATGATCTGGAGTGGGGAGGAGACCGCAGAAGCTCCTTTACCCAGCTTCCTAAGTGCTGTGTGGCCTGCACCCCTTCTATTCTGAATCTCCCCAGCTAAATGCCCAAAATCGAGCATCTAGCAAAAACTGCATGGCAGACAGAGCACTCCCAGAACTGGATAGCCAGTTATGGCTATCCTGATAGGATTGCACCCTTAGAGGTAAAAACCAAGTATCCATTCGTCTCACTATTTAAACAGTGGAGAAGTCATGCCAAATTGTTAGAGAGCTTTTCTGCTCAACGCATTTATTGTGTGCTTGTTGTTTCCTACTCATGATTGATTACAGGTTCTTTAGATAACTTTGTTGAGCCTTCAGTTTCACTTCTGTGTCTAACTAGCAGTTTTGACAAGTTTTTTTTTAGAGCAGTGAAAATGCAGCATTTAATTGTGAAAATGAAAGAAAATGAAATTTCCTCTTGTGTATTTGCACTATTCTGCTATACCACAGTGCCACCTAGCGCCTATGTAGCAGGAAAGGAAACACTCCTCCTGCAATTCTGAGATCTCAATTCTGTGATGAAAGTAAAACTAGATACAGCACATTAACAGCCTTTTACAGAAACACTCATAGTTAACTTTTCCTCCCAATCCTAGTGGGGCTATTTCAATGGTTGACATACTTCATGATAGTTCAGGCAAACAGTTCTAAACTCATGTTTAGTTGTATATCAAACAAAAAATCACTGTATTGCATGAATTCTTTCGGTGTTGGTTCTTCTGCTGAGAGACCACACATTGAAATCCACTTTTGCCTGTTTTTGTTTACTTTAGAATGAATCTCTGTAGAAGATAACTCAGGGGAATTTATGTGTTATCAGTTAAACAGAGAGTGAAAAACAAGCCAAAGGCAGGGTGGAACCAAGGATATCTTCTGCAAAATATTATTTGTAAAAAAGTTTAATGAAAGTGCCAAGTGCCTACGCGTTTCGGACGCAATGCATCCTTCCTCAGGGCTTATCTGAAAACAAAGAAATCTTTTGTAACAAAATATTTACAATAGAAAGCATTTTCCAAGTAACTGTGCCTTGAAATACATAATATTTTGATAGAAAACAGTTTAAAACAATACGTATAAAGAGACATACAAATTAAAATACAAATTGTTTTTCACTCCCTCACAGGGTTTTCCTTCTTTTTCCACATCAGTTAAACAGACAGATTATTTTCAAAAAGTAAATTGTTCCCCTGTCCCCCACCACCACTCATATTAAAATTGCTCCATTTTGCTAGCTTTGCTGAGATATCCTGATGGCATCAGCTAAAGATGATTAAAATGTTGCAGGTTTTCAAACACAATCATTTGTTTGTTACATTTCTATACCCCCCCAATAGCCAAAGCTCTCAGGGCAGTTCATTATTATTATTATTATTATTATTATTATTATTATTATCATCATTATCATCATTATCATTATCATTTATATACTGCCCTGTAGCCAAAATTCTTTGGGCGGTTTACAAAGATTAAAAACACTGAACATTTAAAAACCAATATACAAAATTTAAAACCATAAAAAGCATAAAAGAAAATGGTTTATCTGAAGGAGAGTTTTTTCAGGGGGCGGGGGTGTTACAGTCTTGGAATAGCCAGTATGTTGAATGGTATGCATGCACAGCTTTCCTCTTACATAATAAAACATGATTTTTCTCATGAACTACTTACTCAGAAATTTTCTAATGTTTCTGATCAATGAGTTTATGAAGAAGAAAACCCAGGGTTGTTGTTGTTATTATTGTTGTTGTTGTCATCACATGTGGCAAAGGCAATAATGTAGCGCATAGAGCCACAGCCAAGTCTAGCCTGCACCAGAAGGCAAAGGCATGTTTCCAGCTTTTGCAGTGATAGCCAATATAATTTATATAGTAAATAAATATTTTCCTCTACATTGATAGAACTCACTTTGTTTCTGAAACAGCTTGAAATCTGGAGGATCGTTGAAAAAAATGTATTCCGGAAGAAAATCATTTTTATCTATGAGGATGTGACATTATTCAGCTCTTCCATCTCTATACAGATAGGGAAATGTGACATTTCCAATCAATTACTAGATGACAGTCTGTGCTTTGCTATATTACTGTTTTGCAAGTGATCTTTTCCTGAGCTTTGGGATCTTCAGGGTGCCCAACGCAAGATCAGTTTCCTTTGGAAGAGAGAGACAGAAATGGGGAGGCATTGGGGAGAGAGGCTGTACAAATCATTCAGCCTTTGCAATAATTGGTGTATTAGGTCCCCAATCCTGAAGGTCTGCAGCCTTATGCACTGTTAACCTGAGAACCTATCCAGGATGTTCAATTTATGGTCCAACAAGCCAGATTTTAAAAGGAGGACAGGGCTCCTGTATCTTTAACAGTTGTTTAGAAAATGGAATTGCAGCAGGTATCATTTGTATGCATGCAGCACTTGAGTGACCAGATACAAAAGAGGGCAGGGCTCCTGCAGCTTTAACTGTTGGGATGAAGAGGAGATTTCACCTGGTGCTCCATGCATACAAGTGACACCTGCTGAAATTCCCTTTTCTATATAACTATTAAAGATACAGGAGCCCTGGCCTCATTTTCATATGATCACCTAGTTTTGTGGCCTACCCTGTCCTTGACAATTGCCATGCTTTTTCAGCCCCAAGGAAACATCAAAAACTAGGGATGTCCATTCACTTGGAAATCTGACCCTTTGGAAGCTCCCCTTGCCCATCTGACTTGACTCTCATTTGCAAGCTGAGCCATGGGTTTCTCCCAAAGTCTAAACTATGAACTTCTTCCATATTTTGTTCAGTGTCAGAAACAAAAAATGGCTGAAATTTGTGCAAACCTATGTTATTTGCGCAAATAGCAGCTGACATTTGCCCAAATTAAAAAAAACACACACACACCCCAAAAATCTGCTAACTGGCCCAACTCACTACAGACCAAGTTGGGCCAGTTAATGGGAAATGGACCAAAGTCCTAGGGGCCAAGCCAATGAAAGCTTATCATGCTCCACCCCTCCAAATGGATTCTTCTGACATCCTTAATGCAAAACAAAAGGCTGTTGAATATGTAGTGAGCCATAGCTCAGTAACAGAGCAGTTGCTTTGCATATAGAAGGTTCCAGGATCAAGCCATTTAAAAGGGTCTCAGGTATAGAGTTCAAAAGACCCCTACCACAGCCAGAGTATCAAGTGAGATGGACCAATGGTATGACCCCGTTTCTTCAGATAATTTCCTCAGGCTCCAGTGTCTCACCTAAACTTGGCACCCCATTGCAGTGCTTTTGCTTATTCTCACAGAACTCAATGGCTCCCATTCTTCCTCCTCTAATGATGCAATCCTGTGCACTTTTACATATCCGCTTTCCTATGGAACGCATGAGTGCATAATTGTACGCAAGGTTACAGCTTTACAAAAAGCACTGGTTACATTAGCTCCAGGTGTTTTTGAAGCAGTTTGCTGCTGCCCCTAGGAGGGAAATTTCTTTCTCACTAAATGCTGCTACAACATAAATCAGTGCCACCAAAATGTTTCAGCTTAATAGCATGTAAGGGCTGCAGCTGAAATTTAGCCTCTTTACAAATTCCTGCAGAAGCATAGGCTTGTTTTCTAACATCCATCTCTTAAGTGCACAGCATATAGCTAGAGGAAACCACATTTGAGTGATGTAGGAAAACACTGGACAAAGTTCACAGTAAGGTCCCATTTCTAAGTGCTTCATTAAAGGTGAATGAAGGCTGTAATTGTGCTGTAGACATAAGGATTATATGCTATTTAGCATGGTATAGAATGATAATTAATGTCCTTTTTGCTCACTGAACTCTAGGGCCTTAGCTAGACAGGGCGAAATCCAGGGGCGATCTCCGGGATCATCCTTGTGTGTCCACATGATGCACAGGGGATCCTGGGATCAAGGAGGGATGATCCCTCCCTTGCCCCGGGATCTCGCCCTACACTTTAGGCCCGCTTTTTCCACAGTCTCAGGATGATCCATGTGGGCAGGCATCGCAGGTTGTCCTGGTTCTTCGCAGTTCCTCGTAAGGAGCCAGGTCCCATGCACAGGGTGCAGAGCTCCTCAGGGTTAGGGTTAAAAAATGGTGGCTGCAACATCCTTGCCTTCCAATATCATTGCGTGCCACATGTAAACAGAGGGGGAGATCTCGTGATAAAAATATTGTGAGATCTTCACCCCTCTGTCCCGCTACACCGCTAGGTCTAGCTGAGGCCTAGAACAGGGGTCCCCAACATGGTGCTTGCCATGACTCCTGTGGGGCTTTCCAATGGCACCCCTGAAGCTCTCCACTCCCTGCCCCCTTAAAAAATGTTTTTAATTAAACAAATTGAAAACTGTAAGGGCACCATGTTGTCCTTCCTGTTCCTGCTGCTGACCAACTATTCAGTATTTGATATGACAATCGATTCTTTACAGGATCCAATAGTTGACAATCCATGGTACTTTTATTTGACCATATTGATAGTTGGTACAATCAAAGCAGCTGCCACTCTTCCTTCTTTCAGTGACACTTTGTGTTAACATCTGCCACAGAATCCCAGTATGTTGCATTATCATTGGTTAGATAATAACTTAATAAAGCATGGTAGTGTCATTGCACTGCAAGAACAGAAAAGACTACAAACCACAGTCAACTCTAGATATTTTGGACTTTAGTTCTCATCAGCCGCAGCCATTATGGCCAATGGTCAGGAATGGTGGGACTTGGAGTCCCAAACATCTGGATGGCACCAGGTTTGGGAAAGCTCAGCTAAACTATACCAATTCATTTTGTGAGCTCAAAGAAGTTCTCACCTTTCCTGGCAGAAATATGGGGCTAATATTTCCAAGAGACTGTCTCATTCTGTGGAAATATTAAAATCAGTGAAGCTTCAGGACTCACATAGCAATAAAACACTTTTATATTGCGAACGACTGGAGGTGGGAGTCGATCGTGCTTTCTCTATAGGGCTTGTTTTCAAAGTTCTGCAAACTTTTAAAGCAATGAACTCCCTGTAAAGGTCTAGGGGGGTGAAATGGGAGGGAAAGAAGATTTGCCAAAAGTTATGAACTTCACATTCATCAGTCTTTAATATGCAATAGTCAAAGGTTTTGCTAACACAAGCCAGACAAATTTGAAGTCATCTTGAACGATTTGTACCCACGTTATTATTTAGTTAGAGACAGGAGTGCATTGACAGTAATGGATGAGACACTTCTTACTATATCACCTGATGCAGGAGAATTGGAGACATAACGTGGTACAGCCCTTTTGTGTAGACTTCTCTGTTTAGAGATGTTTGGAGCATGAACTTTCTAAGGCAAGTTCATGCCACAGAATTTCTCTGAATGACCATGACACAAGAGAAATTGAACATGTGAGGATTCATTCCCCATATTCTATGAGAGCACTTATAGTGAAAAGATGGGGTAAAATACAGACTATCCAGGACACTCACAGATTTTCATAGGTCCCTCTCATGGCATCATTTGCCTTCAGCGCACCTCCCACCCCTTCTAGCTTTCTCCACACAACAAGAAAACACCCCAGTAAGTCCTATTTATTTTAAAGATGCAAGTGCCACTATCTCCTGCTGTGTGATCAAGAAGCAACGTGATCAAGAAGCAATGTGATCAAAATGGCCCACTGAATGGGCCACATGCAAGTTGTTTACTTCCTCTTTCAAAAGAGGAAGTAATGAGAAACAAACGCGTGGGCGGAGAAGCGATGATAAGCAAATGCGATATTCCCCTGTGTGATGATGCTCAAGGTATAGATCTGGCCTCTGTTGGATGGCCGGGCCAGCCATGTATCTGTGGCAATGGCCTCAGAACTCTTCTCCCCCAATTCTTCACTTTGCCTTTCATCACCAGGGTTGTTGCCATTGTTGTGAATCAGCTTCACCTTCTCTGGAGTGGGTGTGTGGGGTAATGCCAGGAAAAGGAGCAGAAATTCCATCACTCTCCCATTCTGTGCTTGTCAAAGTTGAAGAGCTTTTAGTTAGTAGTAAATATTGGTCAGAGCCAGCCTTGCTAAGAAGCTAATTGGATACAGACTATCCGCCTTGCCTCCTGCAACATTAATCTTCTTACTTAACAGCAGGTCATGATGTTCAATTAACTGAATTGCTTTTAGTGTGTTCACCAGATGAAAAATATAACTAAATAGCTATTGTACATAAAAGACAACCAAATAGTGAGGCATGTTAATCACTTCTACTGATACATCAGCTGGAAAGAATGAAAGAAGAAGTGATGGTACAAGTCTTTCCATTGGTAGAAGTCTATCTGGTTCATCATGACCTGATTACTGTTTATGGAATGGTAACTTACAGGGTTTTTCAAAACATTTATTTCATTAGTCACAGCTTAAACCGATATAACATTCATTAGTCACAGATGTCAGTAGTTATTAACAAGTTCCCAAAGGCATTTCCTTGTTAATATCTGTTACGTTTATTTCTCATGCATTTTAATTATACATTAGAAACAGAACAAAGTATTATACTCGAAGAAAGCTGAAACGTCTATGGCAGAAGGTCTTTTCTTAAGGATTTCATTTGAGCCCATCGGAACTCTGCACAGAGAGGTGCCTCTTTTACACTGCAAAGGTAATATTTCATAAAAATCAAGACAATGTGTTGCAAATAAATTTGCACACACACACACACGTGTGTGTGTGTGTGGTGTATGTCTGTGATTGTTTCCACATTAGAAAGATACTGGAAAGTTTGCCATATAATTATATTCTGTGTATAAGCCATACATAAAAACTCCCTGGCTTGTTTCAGCAGGAGAATAGAATTTCAAACAAAACCCAAGCAGCATATATAATTGTTAGGTGATCCTATGAAATGAGATTTCAGTGGAAGAACATTGTAGTCTGGATTATGTATTTACAGATGAATCCTTTATATGTCTACTCAGAAGTAAGTCACACTGAGGCCAATAGGTTTTTGTAAACCGCCCAGAAAGTTTCTGCTATGGGGCGGTATATAAATGTAGGCTAACCATATGAAAAGGAGGACAGGGCTCCTGTATCTTTAACAATTGTATTGAAAAGGGAATTTCTGCAGGTGTCATTTGTATATATAGAGAACCTGGTGAAATTTCCTCTTCATCACAACATTTAAAGCTGCAGGTGCCCTGTCCTCTTTTAACATGGTCACTCTAGTATAGTTCCTGCAGCTTTAACTGTGATGATGAAGAGGAAATTTCACCAGGTTCTCCATATGTACAAATGACAACTGCAGAAATTCCCTTTACTATGCAACTGTTAAAGATACAGGAGCCCTGTCCTCCTTTTCATATGGTCACCCTAATAAATGTAATAAACAAATAGGTTGGACTCCCAGGGATGTAGGTATAGGATTGCAGCCTTAATCTAATAAAATATGCTGCTAAATACTATGAATTATTCTGAGACTTAGAAATAGCATGCTAATTTATATCTATAGGTGCAAACTTAGAAATTATTATAATTTATTTATTATTACATTTTTATACCACCCAATAGCCAAAGCTCTCTGGGCAGTTCACAAAAATTAAAACCATAATAAAACAACCAACAGTCTAAAAACACAAATACAAAATACAATATAAAAAGCACAAGCAGGATAAAACCATGCAGCAAAATTGAAATAAGATTAAAATACAGAGTTAGAACTGAAAAATTTAAATTTAAGTTAATATTAAGTGTTAAAATACTGAGAAAATAAAAAGGTCTTCAGCTGGTGACGAAAAGAGTACTGTGTAGGCGCCAGGCGGACCTCTCTGGGGAGCTCATTCCACAGCCAGGGTGCCACAGCGGAGAAAGCCCTCCTCCTAGTAGCCACCTGCCTCACTTCCTTTGGCAGGGGCTCACGGAGAAGGGAAATGGAAATACCGTACATCTCACCATAGTGTGGAAGACTGGGACCAGGTGACCTGTGTGTGCCTGCCTATTCAGTCCACTGCCCAGGTACTCTATGTTGATGGGCAACAGTTCTTAAGTTGCTGTTATTTTTTTATTTTAAATCAGAATTGAAAGGACAAAAGTGAATGCCTTCAGATAGAAGACAGTTGTATGGCAAAGTTTCAAATAGAGGACTGCCCTCTATAAAAGAGGACACCTGGCCAACCTATGGTCCATCTAACCCACTACTACCTTCTCTGACCAGGAAAGGAGGGCCGTCTGAGGCCTCATGCAAAATTCCTGCCCAGCCATACAGACTGGATTAAGTTAAGTGTATGGAACTTGGCATTGCTGACTTTTAATACCATGTGCCTTGTCACTAAAACAAGACACTGCCTTCATGACGTCTGGTTGGAGCCACCTCCCTCTCAATCCCTGCGCTTTCCCTCTCCCTCCTCAGCGTCAGGTAATCCCGGCACTGAGGAGGGAGTGTGGTGGTTGTGAGTAGCCTTCCAGGTCCCGGAACTGCCCCCAAACTCTTCCTGGTGAAGGCAACCAATTGCTGGTCACCTTCCACCAGGCACCACCCCCGGACTGCCCCCAGAGTGACGTCAGATGGCGGAAGCACCATATTGATGTCACTCTGATTGAAAAAGTCAGGGTAAATCTCTGACTTTTTAAAACTGCAGCATTGCAGGAGAACCCTGCGGTGGCTGCAAGGCTGCACCTGTGTCATCTAACCGATGAAGCACAGATCCACAGCCACGGCAGGACTTTCCCTGCATATAGACAGCCCCCAGGTCTCATTGCTAGAGGACTGGAAGGGAGGCAATATGGTTGGTTTTTAAAGAGAGATTTGGGGTGGAGAGGAGGCGAGGAACTCAGACCCACTAGCCTAATGTCCATTCCATCAAAACTAGTAGAAAACATTATTAGAATTATTAAACATGTAGAAAAGCAAACCTTTGCTAAGCAAGAATCAGCCTGGCACCTGCAAGAGGAAGTCCTCCCACACCAATCTTAGTGTTTTGGGGAGTGTCAACAAATAAATAGATTACAGACAATGACACTGTATACTTGGACTTCC
Source organism: Elgaria multicarinata webbii (assembly GCF_023053635.1). Taxonomy (NCBI): domain Eukaryota; kingdom Metazoa; phylum Chordata; class Lepidosauria; order Squamata; family Anguidae; genus Elgaria; species Elgaria multicarinata. The sequence goes on along the minus strand of NC_086177.1, from coordinate 81,489,790 downwards.
AAAAATCTTTTGACAACCACCCCCCAAGGAAGGCTCCAGAGTAAATGTACAAATCATGGGAAAAGAGAAAAAGGGAGCCCTTCTTATTTATTTATTTTATTTATTTATTACACTTATATACTGCCCCCATACCCTCTAGGCGGTTTACAGAAATTCTAAAATTAAGATAAAAACAAGTATACAAAATTTAAAATTCTAAAACACAGAACATATACACATAAAGCATTAAAAACTGTTATGGATCAGTAACTGGTTAAAGTACAGGAAGCAAAGGGGGGTAGAGTTCAGTTTACAAAATGAAGTGAAGTAAGGAGTCTCCCAAGAATCTTCTTGACACTGGTGCCAATTATTAAGCATTTAGAAATTAACCAGATTCAGACGTGATCAGTGAAATAGGGGTTTATATGTGGGGAAAGCCCCATGGCAGCTGTGGATCTGCGCCACCTCAGATTTACCCCAACTTTCTCAAGTGGAGCAACGTCAACATGGTGCTTCCACCATGTTATCTGGTTGAGCTTTTATATTGTATTTTTTATTATGGTTTTATACTGTTGTTTTACACTTTGAATGGTTTTAATTTTTGTGAACCGCCCAGAGAGCTCCGGCTATTGGGCGGTATAGAAATGCAATAAAATAAATAAATAAATAAATAAATAAATAAATAAATAAATGACATTGCTCCAGGACCAATCCAGGGTCAACCTGTGGGTGGAGCCTGGTGGAAAATGATAAGCAATTGGTTGCCTTCCACCAGGAAGAGGGGGGGCAGCTCCGGGACCTAGATGGCCACCCAGAAGCCCCTGCTCCTTCCTCAGCATTGGGATTGCCCCGACACTGCCTCTGGAGAGGGGAAACCCAAGGGTGAAGAAGGAGGCGGCACCAACCCAGCACCATGAAGACACCCCCAGTCACGTTTGTTTGTTAGTCATTCATTTATTATTTACTGTACTCTGTAGTTTAGAGAAAAGAAGAACAAGGGAAGATATGATAGAAATTTATAAAATTAGGAGTGATATGTAAGAAGTGGATTTCTCCCTCTTTCAATCACGCTAGTACTTGGCAATGAAACTGATGGGCATTGGTTTCAGGACAGACAAATTAAAGTACTTCTTCACACAACACTTCAGGGAATTCACTGCCATGTGAAATGTAGTCATAGCCATTGGCTTAGATGATTTGAAATGGGGATTAGATGCAGTCTCTATGAATTATCACTAGCTATAATGGAATCTTCATGTTCAGAGGCAGCATATTCATTCATTGAATATATACTTCAATACTTCTTGGTGTGAGGAAAATAACAGAGAAAGCTTATCATCTTCTTGTGGACTCCAATACAATACCTAATTGGACACTGTTGGGACTCCTTCATTGCTGAAACTTCATCTGATCCAGTAACACTCTTCTTGTGACCTTAGTTCTCTGTCTCTGAGCAATGCCATTGTCTAAAATGACTTCACTATATATTTGCAATGTACCATATAACATTGATTGCTCTGATCAGTTTTGTGTGTAGAAAACAGTTTCTGTCTGTCTGTCTGTCTTCCTTACCTTCCTTCCTTTCAAATAATGTTAATATTTCAAAATGTCACCCATTAGAGGAAGTACATAATTAAAGGGGGGGCGTGTTTTCTGCACACAAAACTGGAAAGCAATACACAGCACATTGCAAAAAGAAAAGTAGGAAAGAGCTCCGCTGTAGTGGCCATTAGCGCTATTGGTGACTTAATCCCACTTATTGGAAGGAGATATGTGTGTGGACACGTTTATATACATATATGGATTAGCACCCTCTATTGAAATTAGTAAAGCTCTACACATATGCAAGAGATCTGAAGAACATGTGGATCCTTTGAAAGGTTATCTATATACTGTTCTGTATTTAGAGCTGTCACAGGACATATCTACACTATATATTTATGCCAGTTTTATACCTCCAAAAATCATGGGACTTTTGGTTTAGAAAGGGCACAGGCCTATCAATTGTGTCCTCAGTGATCGGAAGCCCCCAAACTCGAAGGCACTGGATCATCCAATGCAGGGTTCAAGAAGCATCTGAGGAAATCTTCACCTCTCCGTCTTCCCATCTTGCAGATTTCACTAGACAGACATGGGTGCTTTAGAGGGAGAAGGAAGGACGCTAGAATAGGCTCAGGATAACTCAGATCTTGGCCTTTCTGGTCTTCTCCTCTCCCCTTCCACAGGAACGCCCCCGTTCTTCCTCCTCCAAGGTTGCTTTTCTGACCTCAGATGGCAATGGGCTTGGTTCTTTCCACACTTTGAGGGGACAGTAGAGGAGGGTCGGATCACTGACACACACACACCCATCAGAGGTCAAAGCACCTCATAAAAGGGAATCTGGAAAATCCTGTGGTCCCTGAGACACCTGCCCAGGGACCATAGGATTGCTCTCTAGTTCCTTCTTAAAAAACTTCATATCAGAGTTGCTAAAATACCAGCAATTGGTTATTATTGGGCTGATTTGGATGATACCTAAAAAAAAAAAAAAATCAATCTAGCTCAGGTTTTTATGCACATAGACTTTTTGGACAGACTATCTCTGTCCATCTGAGGCAGGAATAGACCAGACCGGTCCTTCAAGATATAATCTAAACACAATTGAGACTGAGCAAAAGAAATCTAGACTCTCAATAGGTTTATCAGTTATAGTCCTTTTGTTCATAGTGAAACATTTTATGGTTCCTCTTTAATCTGAAATATTGACGACTGCAAAGGAATCATTTCCCCTTGTTTTGCAATCAATGTATCAGGATTGCAAGGAGGAATAATTCCTCTTGAAAATTCACATAACCTACTATTGCAGAACCAGATTATTGATCAATTGACCTTTTTCCTTTCCCAGATAGATTCTTAAAGCCTTTCTGGCTACAACTTTGCCTACAAACACAAAATTATAAATTGACATTAAGCAGCAGCAAGTAAACATGCACAATAACTGTGCATTCCATACATTAGTTGATATCTGAACTCTGAACTCTCAATCACACTTTAAACATAAAACTACAAGTAATTTTATATTGCAATCTGTAAAACAAAAGGAACTATGGCAAGGAGAGCTGTCATTGGAACAGCCTACCTTTGTAGGAGGTTACTAAGTACTAAGCAGAACTAAGCCCTGATTTAACATCTAATTGGCTTCAATAGTACTAGCAAAGGAAGCCAAATGCCTTTAGCTTTCAGCTGTAAGACACCCGAGGTTTCAGAAAGACTTTGTGGGCAAAAATGTTTAATACACTGAAAGCAAAATTCAACAAAGTGCTGCCAAGTCTAGCAGAGGAAAAAGTGAGCGATGTTCCATCCCCTGAAAAACCATCACCTCCGCCTCCTCCAGAGCAGGTAGGTCTTCATAATTTATTCTAGCTACAGAGGTTATATTTTTTTCTGAATATGAAAAACATCGATGCTTGCTGCAGACAACAGACTTTTGGAACACGTTGATTATTGTCCTGAAATATAGACATTTTTGTTCAATGCTAACTAACTTTTAGCATGATCTATACTTTATTCTTTCTTTGTATTATGTTACTTCATTTGCAAAGTATCATTTTCTGAGATCTTCCAAATCCACACAAGGTCCCAAAGTGACCTATTCAACTACAAAATATCACACACAGCTCCAGATCAAATGTGTGTTTACTCAGAAGTAAATCTGCAACTTGGCTCGGGCCAAATTCCCATAAAGCTGGGGATGAAGGAAATTTAAAACACAACATGGGTTAGCAGGAGGGGAGAGTGTAAACCTTCCAACAATGTCTAGCTTAGCCCTAAGTCAGAGGTTAATTGAGCAAACTCTTAGAGGAGTTTTAACAAGGTTTAATGAGATCCGTGTAGTCATGGTCCATTTTTTTCTTTTTAATTGACCTCTATCTTTACCAGTTCCAAACTCTGACTTCCATGCCCTTAAGAGGTGCATAAAAGAGAAGATTCAGACTGGTGTGACATCTGTCACAATAGTGCAGCTGTCATTATAATGGCAGCACCTGACAAAACTCTCCCTTCTGTGCAACTGTTAGAAGTGAACTGTAAGAATCTATTAAAATGTTACATAGGGCAGTTGCTGCTGAAAATAGGTTCAACACTGCCAGGTTCTAAATGGCTGAAATACATCTGGACTCAGCTTCTACATGAGTTGGTAGGTAATCAGCATACTTCCTCTGTGGATGTTGTCAGCACCAACAAGCATGGGTATTTACCACACATGACCCACATGGGTTGCTAAATCCAGCTATTATCAAAGCCATGTGCAGATGGAACACATGGAAGCTAATATTTCCAAGGTATTCTTCTCCCTGAGGCAGAGCAGCAAATAATGCCTCTCTTCCCCGCCCACAAGTCAAGGTGCATAGTACCAAAAGCCAGCCAAGTTATTTTGGTACATACAGCAGAAAATCCTATAAGTACCTCTCCCCATCCCAGCAGTAGAAATACAATAATAACAATATTATTGTTAAATAATAAAAAAATAATTTGCTGCCCTTTTACAACACTCACAATCTGCTAATTGAGGTCACTGCTTCACTCTGCCTCATGATAGCGTCGGCTCTGATTATTGCTAGCACCACACCAGTGAGATGTTTGAATTTTGCCCTCAAAGATCTAGAGTCCTGGTATCTGTATTAGATAGGTCCATATTTCCAATATTTCTGTGAAGGCTTTCTTTCTGATTAATATAAATGAATATTAGATTAGTGTAAAGAATTACTCAACTGGGCAATGTGAGTTATACTTCCTGCTTAAGAGAGAAAAGTATGACATTTTGTGTACTTTAAAATATATTCTATAACACTCAAGAATATTTGGTAGGTTTGCTTTAAATGTGCATAAACTTTACAGACCGATAAAATAGCTTGATTAACTGCACCACCAGGATGTGGCTAATTTTTTTAAAGTTAGCCATTCATCTTAATTGCGTTTTTGTAAGCAAAGGAAATTCTGCTTCTATTGGTTACAATGATTTAATTAAGGAAGTGATCCCACACACACTTTATGAGAAGGGCAATTTCCTCTGAAAATAATGGAGCTTACTTCCAAATAAATGTGTTTACAATCAAAATGTAAATGTATGCAAAAGCTCTTGACTTATGAAGGGAACTTGTTTCCTCTCACAGATAAGCCATTCCCAAAGAAGTGAGGAAATGAAATAGATATGTTATAGGAGACCTGTGAGCGTATCTCCTGATAAGTTTCTTTTTCTTACTTTGAAGAACATGTAGAGGGCATCATTTTGATCAGAGCAGTGGCACTGAGTAAGCAGGTTTTAAAACTTCCCCCATGCTTAGGGAGTGACCAGATACAAAATTGGGCAGAGCCCTTGTAGCTTGAACTGTTGTGATGAAGAGGGAATTTCACCAACTGCTGCATGCATAGAAATGACACCTGCTGAAATTCCCTTCTCTATACAACAGTTAAAGATACAGGAGCCCTGTCCTCCATTTCATATGGTCACCCTACCCATGCTGTGGTCATGATCTAACTCACCTTTTCCAAAGAGCTGCTATTAGCCCTGTTCGGGGAGAAAGACAGGAACCTTTATTGTGTCCATCCTTTTTCTGCAGAAGGTCTAATAGCAGCTCCAGTGAGAAGAGATCATTTATATTGGGAAAAGGCCATTGGAGAAAGGTTAAACAACTCCTTCCCCCAGTGCTGCTTCCATGATCTAATTAGCAGCCCATCCACCATCCCTATGACTACGTGACAAAAAGCCTTGTTGGGAGATCCAATCCTAGATGTTGGCCCTCAAACAGAATATTTATATGTACCTCTTAGATATAATATCCCAAGCAATGAAGCAGGGGTCCCCAACCTTTTGGGATCAGTGGGCACGTTTGGAATTTTGCCAAGGTATTGTGGGTACTCTCACAAAATGGCCACCATGCAGGGCTTTCCCATTCATAAAATGGCTGCCATAGTGGGCATGGCTGGTCATAAAACACTAATTTCCCAGAAGGCAAACTGGTAAGAATAAAAGAACCTAAATACAAAGCAAAGGTGAGGGTCCTGAGCTCTGAAACATAAAACCACTCTTTCGAAGCAAAATAAAGAATGTACTGAAGGGCAGCACTTTGCAGCATTTATGGCACCCTCTTAGTTAAACTCTTTTTTAAAAAATGGTAAGAAATAAAATAAAATCCAAATAAAGAATGTACAGGAGGGGCAGGAAACCTGGTGGGCACTAAGAGAGATGTCCATGGGCACACTGGAGCACACAGGTACCACACTGGAAACTGAGATTCGCATTGGTTATGTATTTTAGGAGTAAAGTCTGTAACAAGGTTAACCAGCCTCAATTAAACACTGCAGCTTCAAAATACTGTAAATTGTGTAAGAAGTTAAACAAATGTACCAGAAATGGAGTACGGTGGTCACTTTCCACCACACATTGTAATATAGGCTTCGTTTTGCCATCTAAGGCACAAGAGAGAGAATTTGTTTCAGATTTGAAGGATGCACTGCAGCTGATTAGCTAAACCCTCAGCCCATAGGATTATAAAGTAATAAGCAGCTGTACATCTGTTTTGCACCTGAAAGAGGAGATACTGTATAATCAAGACCTCAGGGTAAGCTAGACCTAGTTTATGTGGGAAGGTTCAGCTAGCTGTTTTAAAAATCATTTTACTCATACGCCTTGGTGTGTCCTAGTTTTAGCTTTCCCTTCATCTTCCTTCCACTGCAAAACATTTCACACTATCCTTGTAGCTGCAGCCTTTTAAATTGCAATAGTCATTTAACTAAACCGAGCAGAATTATTGATATTCAAATGAAATTCAGAGGCTATTTTGTTCCCCCTTACTTTTCTCCATCATCCTTCCTTTGGCATCCAGTGGCTAAAGTCCCCCTTTCTTAGAGCTCCATACTTTTTGGCTGGTGTTGCTCCTGTCTCTTTCATATTAGCCTGACATACATAGTTAGGTGAGACTGTTCCTATAGCTTCATCTATATGGCAAGGAAAACATTACCTGTGTACCAATTTAGTTTCTGTTATTTATTTTCCCTTTCTCTTTGTGGATTGTGTTGGACTCTAACACACAACTGCATGGTGTATCAGCCAGTTAATTTGCATTGTTTTGAAAGGAGTGAACAGGCACGGCTTTGCGCAGGTTGAAAAAGCCCACGGTCTGATACAGCAAAGCCTCCAAGCAAATTTATGCAGCAAACTTAACACACTGTGCCCACCCAATCTGAGTGAGGGCACCCCTAGGCATAACCCCTGCCACAGCACACCCCTAGAGCCCTATGAGGAGGGGTTTGTCCACTCCATATCCCTGAGGGAGAGCTGTTCCATAGCAGTGGACAAAGGCAGCTGTATAACTCTGTCCCTCTGCCTACTAATCTCCCCTTCATTGCTAGGAAATGCAGTTCTTTTTTTTCTTTTCTTTTTTACTCAACAGAATTCCTCACGCTGTGTACCAGTGTGTACTTTGCAAGCCAAGCTGTGGACTGTTTTTCGAACTCTGGGAACTTTTTGGGGGGGAGGAAGGTTCTGCACTCTGTGCAAATTTCTGAGCAATTTGCATAAATTCAGGCCACATTTGTACAAATAATGCAAATCTGGCCATAATTCTGTGATTTGCACAAATTGGGCTGTAATTTGCACAAATTGCTCAGGAATTTGTGCAAATTGTAGAATCTTCCCCCAAAATGCACAGAAGTTCTTTTCTATAAAGTAAAGTCTCCAAATGACAGGAATCTGTGATGTATCTGGTTAATTTAATTTTTTTTTCTTTGCAAATTTGTAAAGCCATTTAACTGGATCACCTTTAATTTACTACTGAACTGAAAAAAGCTGCAACTACCGTCATACATTTTGAGTCTGCGTGCTATTGTAGCTTTGAATAAATAATAGAGAAGTAATTAACAGTTTGAAATTTCTCTGTCTCTCTCTCTGTCTCTGTCTCTGTCTCTCTCTCTGTCTCTCTCTCTGTCTCTCTCTCTCTCTCTCTCTCTCTCTCTCTCTCTCTCTCTCTCTCTCTATATATATATATATATATATATATATATATAATACACACACATATGTACACACACACAGTATTTCCAGAATGGGCTTTTATAGCACCATCACCCTCATCATTCAGGGAATCTTAAAGAGGGTCCAGATGTCATAATCTTCCAATTATATCTCGCTACTTTTTCTGTTTCTTTCTTATAGTGAAAAATCCGTTAAAGCCTTCCAATTGGTAGTGCTAGTAGCCCTTTGTCTGGAAGAACCAATATATAATGAAAGATGAGAAATATGTTACTTATTTATTTATTATTTATTTATTACATATACCGCCCAATAGCCGGAGTTCTCTGGGCGGTTCACATTGATTACATATTTAGTCATAGAAAAACTAATTAACAATGTATTTGAATGGTGCTTTTTTTGTACCCAAAATTCATTATTCGTATTTACACTTTAAATACCTCTGCTGCTCTCTTAAAGGATGAAAAAAAGAAAGAAGAGGAAGAAAGGAAGAATACTAGTGATGCCCCAGAAAAAGAGACAGAAAATACTGCACATCCAGATCCTAAGCAAGGTCAGTAATATATTTTGTTGTTGTTGTTTATTCATTCAGTCGCTTCCGACTCTTCGTGACTTCATGGACCAGCCCACGCCAGAGCTTTCTGTCGGCTGTCGCCACCCCCAGCTTCCCCAAGGTCAAGTCTGTCACCTCCAGAATATCATCCATCCATCTTGCCCTTGGTCGGCCCCTCTTCCTTTTGCCTTCCACTTTCCTTAGCATCAGCCTCTTCTCCAGGGTATCCTGTCTTCTCATTATGTGGCCAAAGTACTTCAGTTTTGCCTTTAATACCATTCCCTCAAGTGAGCAGTCTGGCTTTATTTCCTGGAGTATGGACTGGTTTGATCTTCTTGCAGTCCACGGCACTCTCAGAATTTTCCTCTAACACCACAGTTCAAAAGCATCTATCTTCCTTCGCTCAGATTTCCTTATGGTCCAGCTCTCGCAGCCATAGGTTACTACGGGGAATACCATTGCTTTAACTATGCGGACCTTTGTTGTCAGTGTGGTGTCTCTGCTCTTAACTATTTTATCAAGATTTGTCATTGCTCTCCTCCCAAGAAGTAAACGTCTTCTGATTTCCTGGCTGCAGTCAGCGTCTGCAGTAATCTTTGCACCCAGAAATACAAAGTCTGTCACTGCCTCCATGTTTTCTCCTTCTATTTGCCAGTTATCAATCAAGCTGGTTGCCATAATCTTGGTTTTTTTGAGGTTTAACTGCAACCCAGTTTTTGCACAGTAATATATACATCAAGGCAATCTACATGATGTATTGAGTAATACAAAGGTGTCATTCATAGGCATGCTAGTGGTGGGTTCTGCTGGCACAACAGATCTACCAGAGATGGAACGGCAGTATTGGATACTGCCCAACATATGTGGAATTAGAAACTTTTCCATTGTGTTGCATGCTACTGCTTTGGATAGATTTCCCCATCATACACATTATGACTTGACAATGATCATGATTTGGATTTCCTGTGCTGCTGATCCTTACCCTAAAATAGGGGCCACCAGAAGGCCAGACACCGAAAGAAAGCACAGAATCCAGACTGAAGGCGATGTCAAGAGGTTGCCAACTTGCATTTATTTATTACATTTCTATACTGCCCAATAGCCAAAGTACTCTGGATAGTACACACATAATTAAAACAATAATTGTTAAAACATAACGATAAAACATTATAACCATATAAAACTGAAGTAAAAACCAGCAGCAGTGTAAAGATTTAAAAATGCATTAACAGATTTTAAAACAACAAAAATAAAGAACTAAAACACCCAGGAGAATAAGGTCTTCACACCTGCCACCAAAAAGACCACAATGTACATGCTAGGCAAGCCTCTTTTGGGAGAGCATTCCACATCCAGAGCTCCACAACTGAAAGGCCATCTCCTTAGGCGCCACCCATCTCACCAACTTTCTCTGGGGCACCTGGAGGAAGGCTTTTGAAGACTATCTTAGGCTCTGGGCCGAAATGTATGAGAGGAGATGGTCCTTCAGGTAACAGTAGTTACCACCTTGGGCTTTTAACCATTGTTAACCACCTTGGACTTGATGTCCAGATAAACAGTGGGTGACAACTCCAGGCCATGATGGATAGATTCACCTGTCAGTTCCTCCAAACCAAGATGTTGTTAAGGGTACAGGAACAGAGTAGACTCTTTCCCCACGGATGAGTTGGCAATTAACCCAAAGGAAGGATCAAAGAGCAGCCAATGACTAAGCAAGCCTGTTAACAATTGTTTGAATGACAGCCCAGATTTATAGTTTTCTAAGGCTGAGTCAACTCAGCAGGAGACAGGCTAACATTCAATTAAATCCTGTGACTCTGGAACTGCAAATAGCCTTTGGACAGGTAGTATAGGATCTGCATGGCAGCCCACAAGGAGCATCACATTCTGAAGACTAACATCCTTATTTCAAGTCCCAACATACCTTATACTAGCTTTCCCAACTTGGTGCCTTCCAGATCTGTTGGGCTACTGCCCATGCTGACTGAGGTTAATGGGAATTGTCTTCCAACACATTTGAGGTACCAGGTTGGAAAAGATTGCCTTACAAACATTCAATTCAATTTACTTTTGGTTTTAGCAGTTCTTTAGTGGCTAAAGTTCTATTCCCTCTGGAGTCTTATGAAATCAATAGAGAAACAATTCACTCCAACATAGCCTTAGAAAGCAATCCTGTGGTCCCTGGCAGGGTATCTCAGGGACTATATGATGCCACCCCCCAACCGGCCCAAAGGCCATAGACACATCTACAACTTCAGCAGGAATCCAAGCAGGGATGTTCCCCCTTCCCATCCACCAAGGAATACTCCACAGTCAGGGAGAAAGGAAAGGGAATGGTGGGCAGGTTGGACAGAGACATGAATCCACAAACCTCTCCATCACCTGTCCCTGCCTACAACAAGGTACATCAGCTAGGATTATCTACCTGGAAGTATTTCTAAGGTGGAACAGGAGTCTATTATTATTTCTTACCCACCTCTTCCTCTTGATCGAGGTGGGGAACAACTTAGAATACAAAAATATTATAAAATACATAAAACTGATTAAAGCATAAAAACATTATTAAAATAACAACCAGATATCTTAAAATTCGACTAGGTAGGCCTGCCGGAAGAGATCAGTCTTTAGAGCTTTTTTATATTCAGAGAGACTGTTGAGTTGGCGAAACTCTTCCAGCAGGCCATTCCACAGTCTGGGAGAAGGTCCTCTGGGTAACAGTTGTCAATCTAGCTTTAGCTGGCTGAAGTAAATTCTGTCCAGAGGACCTGAGTGTGCAGGGCGGATTGTACAGGAGAAGGCGATCCCGCAGGTAACCTGGACCCAAACCATGTAGGGCTTTAAAGGTAATAACCAAAACTTTATACTTTGCCCAGAAACTAATTAGCAGCCGGGGAAGTGATTTTAAAATTGGTGTAATATGGTCACCCCTAGGTGTACCAGTGACCAACCTGGCTGCCATATTTTGAACTTGTCTCCGTCGTTCCACCTGGAGGCTTTGAATGGGCAGAGCGCTCCCAGATGGGAGTCCTCAATTTAAAGAGAATCAATCCTTTAGCATTGTGCTTTTAAAAACTTAACAGAAGACCCAAACTTGAATTCCAACAGGTCTGAATATTACAAAATGGAATGTATTTAAATGTTGGGCTGGCCTGATTGCACTAGTAGAGCAGCGGGAAGCAGCAGTGTTCCAAACAAACATTCCATTTCATTATTCGTAGGCCAGCCTCAAAGCGACGATATGATTTATTGTTGCTGTCTGCCTCCCTTCAAAATTGCCCAGCACTGGTATTCCCAGTAGTACCATGACTTAAAAGAAGCTCTGCATAGTTGCATACTGGTTTTGTGACATGTGACACTATAGATAATGTGCTAGCTTCCTCCTTTTTTTCCCCTAACACAAAATATTAATAATGTATTAAAGGGAAATGTTGTAAAACCATTCAAGCCATTCATTCTCTCATACATAAAATGCTTGTATAAATAAGCAATCAATTATGAGACAAAATTTGAAATTAACTAACTGTAGCAACTGGTGATCAATTCTATAATGAATCCTGGCATGTTGTATCCCTTTCCATCAGCATCATGTCACAGAATCTTGCCAATAAAATGATATATGGTCCCCAAAACAGACCTTTTTGCCTTTGAATGCTGATTTAGTTTTCGCAGGTGTTTAATGAAAAATCCTATAATGGGATAGATAGATGTAGGCCTGTCAGACAATGTACTAATCCATGGTTAGGCTGCTAACTGTTTTGCAGCAAATGGTTAGTGAGCATGTTTAAACCATGGTTAAATCAAGGTTATGTAGCCACCATGGTTAGGAATGGTTCACACAACATGCTAAGCCATAAAGTTTAGCTCAAAGTGCTTAATCACCGTGGCTTAATGTGTCGTCTGAACAGGGTCATATTCTGCAATGTATTCTCATACAATTTATATTTTCTCCAGTGGCTATGGAATTTCATCATCAGTGTCTTTCATATGCAAAATAGGAATTTAATCTGGTACTAGAAAGATGCTATTAAAGAATTTCAAACTGCTGCTGAGACATACGTTCACAGAGTACATAATGGAGGGGACAGACATTTAAAGAAATATATTTAAATTATTTGGTATCTTAGGCCTGATTGTCTAGTTTTTTTACCTGAAAGCTAGTATTCACCACTACATAAATATCTGCTGAACATTAAGAGCCTATTTATCCCCACAGTTTGTCTTGGCTTATACCCCAGAACAGCCTTCCCCAATCAGGTGCCCTCCAGATGTTTTGGAGTATATCTCCCAGCCAATATGGCCAACGTCAAGGATGATGGGGGTTCTAGCCCCAAACATCTGGAGGACATCAGGTTGATGGAAACTCCCCAGAACATATTGAAAACAGCTGGTGCAGTCTACGTATCATCCTGGGTGGTGGCCCTAATGAGGACTTTTGATTGTGTACTAGGACATTTAGTCCATCACTGTATGATCCCTCCCATACTGAGAGGGAGAGTCCTGCTTTTTGCACTTTCTAAAATCTGCCATGGCACAGGTCAGAGACATCTCTGAAATGGAGCTCTCTTCCCATGGAGGGAAGCCAAGATCAAGTTCTACAAGTATTGAAAGGAAAGCTTCAAGATCTTCCTTTTTAAAAAGAAGGGGAAAAAACCATTGATGATTTATTGTGATAGCAATATTGCATGTAGTTAATTATAACTAGTTATGGGTGAACTTATTTATTTATTTATTTATTTATTTATTTATTTATTTATTGTATTTCTATTCTGCCCAATAGCAAAAGCTCTCCCCAAATTAATTAGTTATTTTCTTGGAAAGTAATGAATTCATCCATGTAATCTCACATGAGAGTTCTCCTTTAATTGAGATCTCATTCTGTGTATGCAAGTTTTTTTTGCCATGAACAATATAAAATCTCATCTTAGAAGCTGTGGTTTCAAATTGCGTAGCTCATTGTGAAGTCACACGTCAGCAAGTTATGTGACCCTTCCTGATTGGTTGTCTTCACATGGCCTTTCTATGTAATGTTTACTCACCGATTGGTATATGGAAGAGAGAGAGATGGATCATTATATGGAGGTGTATAAAACCTACATGGATGTTTCTTTGAACATGATCACTTTGTGTGAAGAGTTCAAATACCAACCATTCCCTAAAGTGTCAAAGTGGCATTATCACATTTCCTCCTCAAGAAAAGGATGGAAGGAGCAATCCTATGCCCCCTAGACAGTGGCCTTTTCTACTCCTAAGGGTTATCCCAGGAAAATGTAGGGATCATCCCTGCCTGCTCCCATGATCCCCTGTGAGTCATTTGGATGCACAGGAATAGTCCCGGGACGATCCCAAGGAAAAAAGGTAGGTGTAGAAATGGCCAGTGTCTCAGGGGGCCATAGGATATTTCAGATACCCCAATCCTATGCCCCCTAGACAGTGTCTCGGGGGGGGGCATAGGATATTTCAGATTCCCTAATCCAAGATCAGAGACAGTGCTCTGACCTTGGAGGTAGGAATCAGAGCTCTAACTTGTTTCCCCTTCTTCCTCGCAATGTAAATAGAGATAACCATACCGGCTGCTCTCTGAGGTTGGGAACTCAACCTTAGAGAAGGGGGGGTTTCCTTGGGCAGGAAGGGGAGGAGACTGGAGAGGCCAGGATGTGAGCTATCCTGAGGCCTTTCCAGCCTCCTCCCCTCACCCTTCAAAGTGCCACAGCTAGTTAGGCAAAAAAAAAAGCCTGTTTAGTGAAAAATGCAGGGAAAGAGGACCTCCACCACACATCCCACTGTGCACTGGATGCTCCTAAGCCTCCGAGTTTGGGGGCTTGCGGTCACTGAGGGCGCAGCCCATAGGATTGCAGCCGAAACCAATTAATTCAGCACATGAACAGAAATGTCATCATTTAGATACAGAGTGTGCACGCTCTGAGGCTCACAATCGATTCCAAGCAATCAAAGCTCCCTATAAAGATGAGCATTACAAACGAACAAGCTTCAACCAATGAGCCAACAAATGACACAGTCGGCAGCATGAGTAATTATAACTCTGGTTTTATAATAGATTATTTGAAGACATTGGCTTTTGAACACTGTGCATTATTTTCTGGGGAGTGGTGATAAGCAAATGGATAGATAGATAGATAGATAGATAGATAGATAGATAGATAGATTGATTCATTCTTTGGATGGGGCTTCAAATGGTAGGCTGGGATTCCTACTCATGATAAATTTACTCACAAAGTGCTTGAGATGGCAGGCTAGGTGCCTACCTTTGAGTAAATCTACATTTAAGAACATGTGCTGGGGTAAGACAGGACCAGCTGTTGTTGGGAAGAAATGGTTCACGGGGTGTAGCAGCCAAGCAAACATATCCAGGATCACTTCTAGGCAGGGAGCTGGGAGAGATGTAGAAGATTTAATAAGTTTAGAAAAGGGCTGTAATTTTATAAAGTTTGAGTAACTGCAATCAAAGTTTGATGATGTACTGATGCAGTCAGTTGAAAACTCTTGTTGATTCCAGCATGTATTTCAACTCAGGATAGTTGTCAAGAAACATGACAGTTGAGAAATTTTGGGAACAAGCAGTCAAGAGGATAGAAACTTGGCACTTAGCACTTGTCTGTACTGATTATTTAGATGCACTTAGCTTGTGTTTGTATCAATTATGTAATTACTTGTCAGAGAGTTATGAGCCCCATGGCAGGAATTGAGCCTACTCAGCTCAAAAGAAAATAGAAAATTCCGAATTAAGCAGAAAAATCAAGATTTGGGATAAGCAGAATGAGAGGATTTCTGGCAACAGTCCCCATGTGTTAGATTTCTAGTATTTTAAATACACCAGTCAACATGTGCTCTAGAAATGTAGCAGAGATCCATGAGAAACATTTGCTCCTGCCACGCACCACCAGCAGTCCTGTTCTCCCTGGTTTGTGATGCAAAGCAAATTGGACACTGCTCATTTCAACAGATGGGAATCTACAGGCAAAGGCAAATTATTACTTGGTTGCTGACACCTACTTCAGAAACACCTGATTACAATCCTGTGTTGTTGGCCACCATTACACCGAAGATTCCTGTATTTTTTAAAATGTATAACTATTTAAGAGAGTTTTAAACCCACCTTTCAAAATACAAATATTTCCCCCAAATGTTCATATTAAAAATAACTTAAAATTAACATTAAAAACAATTAACAAAAGAACAATAATACACAAAAAGAGCAATAAATATCACATTTCAAATTAGCCATCATAAATTCTAGAGAAGTTCAGGAAGAGGCCTGGATGGCAACAATACAAAATTGGACCATGGCTCAGTGATGCAGCGTGCGCCAAAGGTCCCAGGTTGCATCCCTGGCATCTTTAGGTAGGGATGAGAAAAACTCTTGTCTGAAATCCTGGAGCGACACTGTCAGTCACTGTAAACAATACTGAGCTCAATGGACCAATGGTCTGATTTGGTTTAAGGCAGCTTTATTTATTTATTTATTTTTATTTATTTATTTATTACATTTTTATACCGCCCAATAGCCGAAGCTCTCTGGGCGGTTCACAAAAATTAAAACCACAGTAAAACACCCAACAGGTTAAAACACAATTACGAAATACAGTATAAAAAGCGCAACCAGGATAAAACCACACAGCAAAGTTGATATAAGATTAAAATACAGAGTTAAAACAGTAAAATTTAAATTTAAGTTAAAATTAAGTGTTAAAATACTGAGTGAATAAAAAGGTCTTCAGCTGGCGACGAAAGCAGTACAGTGTAGGCGCCAGGCGGACCTCTCTGGGGAGCTTGTTCCACAACCAGGGTGCCACAGCGGAGAAGGCCCTCCTCCTAGTAGCCACCTGCCTCATTTCCTTTGGCAGGGGCTCACGGAGAAGGGCCCCTGTAGATGATCTTAAGGTCCGGGTAGGTACATATGGGAGGAGGCGTTCCTTCAGATAACCTGGCCCCAAACCGTTTAGGGCTTTAAATGTCAATACCAGCACTTTGAATTGGGCCCGGACCTGGACTGGCATCCAATGAAGTTGTAAAAGGACTGGCGTAATGTGATCTCGCCGGCCAGTCCCTGTTAATAACCTTGCTGCCCTGTTTTGCACCAGTTGAAGTTTCCGGACCGTTTTCAAGGCAGCCCCACGTATAACGCATTGCAGCAATCCAAACGAGAGGTTATCAGAGCATGGATAACTGTAGCTAAGCTATCTCTTAGCCCTGTCCTCCTTTTCATGTGCTCACCCTAACCTGTGTGTAGAGGCCTGCCAACATTTATAGCAGCCTTCCCCAACTCAGCGCCTTCCAGACCATTGGATGTCAACTCCTTTCAGCTCCAACCAACATGGCCACAATGGTCAGCAATGCTGGGAGTTGTAGTCCAAAGCACCTGGAGAGTACCACATTGGAGGAGGCCTACAACAGATTGGCAGTGCTGATTGGCTGCAGATTGGTTTCAGAATTCACACCCATGTTATAGCTACACGGGATCAGACCATGGCAAAGTGGCTTCCATCCTGCCTGCAGTGTGTGTGTGTGTGTGTGTGTGTGTGTGTGTGAGAGAGAGAGAGAGAGAGAGAGAGAGAGAGAGAGAGAGAGAGAGAGAGAGAGAGAGAGAAGTAGACATATAAGTTAAGAAGATGAAATTTCACAGGCTGTGAAAATTGAAGGATTTAAGAGATATGATTGGTATTCTAATGAATGCTCGGTGGACACTGCATTTCCAGGCTACAGCTCAGCAAGCTCTGTCAGTCAATGGAAAAAAAACGTCCTTTGAGTATCAACTTAATTCCTCATCTTCTTGTCCTGGACACTTATCACTGATCCTCTGTTCTTTCAACCAGTCACCATGCAGACTCCCCAGTCTCAGAGAAATGTATGCATTGTCATTAAAGATTAGTCAGAGCTTGACTTTTTGAATAGACCTGCTTCAGCTGTGAAAGGCTAAAATGAAGGAAGCTAATCCTTATTTTTAATTGTTGACAGGAAAATGCTGTTCTATATGTATGCATGATCTCTCTCTCTCTCTCTCTCTCTCTCTCTCTCTCTCTCTGTTCACAAGTCCTTCTTGGCCTCTCTAATCCATCCAAGAGACTAAAGAGTCAAACTAGACATTACACTAAATTCTGTGCTATCTCCATATAATGTCCAGATATTTTTTAACTTTGATATTGATTTCAGTGGGGTGATTTTCTTCAGGACTTCAGTGTACAGGGAGAGGAGGGTTAACCATTCCATCCCCTGTTCTGCAGTTACCTCCCTTTGACCACAATGGGAGCTTTTTTTTTCTTTTCCCTTAAAAAGGCAAATTGCAGTGGAAGGGGAGATTTTTATTGGAATCACAGCAGAGGCAGGAAAGGTTAAATCTTTCCACTGATACACAGTGGTTCCAATGAAAATTGCCTCTCCCCATGCCTATTATTAGATGTTTTAAATGCCCTGATGTGGTTGCTAGCTGCACATTTAGCATGATGTGTAGTCAGGGCCGGAGCTACCATTAGGCCAACTAGGCAGCCACCTAGGGCACAGACCTCAGAGGTGTGCAGTACTGACCTTTAAGGGTCACAGTTTTATACAAAGTAGCAGTTTTAAGAAAAAAAACGTAATAAAATAAATTCTTCTTGAACAGCTGAATAGAAGTTGGCAATTTGGGGGGGGGGTGCAAGTAGCTCGCCTTGCCTAGGGCGCACAATAGTCTGGCACCGGCCCTGTGTGTAGTTTGGTAAACTGTTGGCAGATCAAGGGAGAGGGAGAGGGTTTAGCAGTAGGGCTGTGCACCCCACCCCCCAATCTGCCTCAGAGGCCGGCTCAGAGCCCCTGAAGCAGGCCCGGTTCAGCTCGGGGGTGCTTCAGGGGTTGCCTGACCTGCCTCGGTGCCAAAGCCAAGGCAAGTTTCGGGCCCTCCGAGGTGACTGAGGGCCTTGCTAGACCTACCTTTGAATCCGGTCTTCAGACGCAGCGAGCCCGTGCTACAATTAGCACGGGCCATCGCGCCTATCCAGACGTCAGACGCAATGGGGAAAGGAAAGCCCCGTTGCGTCCTCCATTTTTAAAAAAAAGTTAAAGGGGCCATGTGCGCAGGAGCGCACCAACGAAAAGGTAGGGAAGAAAAGGCTCTTCCCCCCCCCATCTCTCCTGCCGGGTCTGCTCTTTCCCCCCTGGCCCCCATCACTCCTCCCCCCACCACGATTCCCTCACCCCGATGGGCACAGCGGGGCTTCTCCCAGCTACTCGCAAGTAAGCAAGCAGCCGGGAAAAGCTGCGGAACCTGCTAGACTTTCTGCAGCTCCGGGCTCAGCCCGGGGCTGCGGAAAAACCGGGCCACAAGTGGATCCGGTTATCCCGGGTCAAGGGAGGGTTTATCCCGGCCTGACCCTGGGATCCCCTGTGCATCATCTGCACGCACAGCAGGTAGCCCAGGCCTCGCACCAGGCTAAACTCTCATCTAGGAAGGCCCTCAGACTTTTCTGGGTGCCAGCCACAGGTTGGTTGTGGGATATGGCCATCACTAATGGGCCTCCCATAATGAAGCACCCTGTATCCACACTGAGATATTTTGGAAAGCACCTAAACAACAAGGGTAAGGAAACTAGAAGACACAGAGCACTGTTAAATGAATTTCCCTTGAGGTGACTCAAAGCCAAGCTACACAATCAGCAGTGTTGCATGGTGCAGCTCTTCCCGGACTGCACCATTTCAAAGTGTGGGGGAGGTCCTCTCCCATGAAAAAAAGCATGTTTCCTTGTGCCATAAAGACCTGTTAATTAGTAAAATACCTTAAGATGCAATAGACAGCAAAAAGTCCTACAACTCCCAGCATTCCTCAGCCAGCATCTCTGTTAAGGAACGTGTAGCATTCCTTGAGCAGATGAAATTCCACTATTACCAGCTGAAGTTTAGAACCATTGCTATAGCTTAATACTCCAAATAATACATCTCTGCAATTATACTCGTACTTCAAACATGGTGCAACTATGTTGTTTACCAATCGCAATGAAGTTCTGACCAATGACAATTGCATAGGATTAAGGTCATATTCATTTTGATAGTCTTGTTTAATGCCAGTTAAGTTGCAGTCCAATCATCACAGAAAGCAGCCATCCCAATCTAGTGTCCCCCAGATGTTTTTGGATTACAACTCCCATCAGCCTCAGCTAGCATAGCAAATTTTCATGGATAATGGAAGTTGCAGTTTTGGAGAGGTTGGAACAGAGTAGAACTATTAATATTTGTGGCTTAGACACTATGCTTCTGTTAATACAGTCTAAGATTGCATTAGATTTTTTAGC
Source organism: Elgaria multicarinata webbii (assembly GCF_023053635.1). Lineage (NCBI taxonomy): Eukaryota > Metazoa > Chordata > Lepidosauria > Squamata > Anguidae > Elgaria > Elgaria multicarinata. The sequence continues at coordinate 81,469,974 of NC_086177.1, read as the reverse complement.
AGCCACATCACACTGCTAGTTCATGTTCACTGCAGGATCCACTAAGACCCATAGAATATTTCCATGTCAAAAACCAGACGAATATACTTGTGCTCCCAAGCTCTGTTTTTCATAGCTATCATTTTGGATGCAGCCATTAGAAATACGTGCCTGACTAAAACATTCTCCCCGCCCCCTGCCAGATATTTGCATTTTAAGTTAGTATAGTACATAACTTAATATACTAATATTATGTATAGTATACACTTAACTGATTCTCTTCATTGTTTTTATAATGATCAAGAATCTTGCAAAGGCAAATCAGTCTGATTTGATCTCCACATCTTCATTTACAGGGAGGGAAAGAACAAAATAAAATACCCTTAATACATTTTGTCAACATTAATGTCAGCAATTAGCATTAGAACTGATTATTAAAATGTAGAGGTTTGGTAGCTTCAGATTGCTTGAATTTCTAAACTGAAGCATTAAGATGCCCTCGTAAGAGGAAAGATACAGCAAAAGCTTGAAGAAGTGAAATTTATAATGCTCACTTTTTAAAACAAGATTTTTTAAAATATGTGAAAAAATGAGATAAATGAACAAATATTCTGCATTTTGATCTGCATATTTTGTTATTTACAGTTTACATTTACATTCTACTTTTTATCCAAGGAAATGAGAGCAGAACTTTAGCCTCACAACCATCCTGTGAGGTAGGCTAGGCAGCAAAATAGTAGATTACCCAGTAAATTTTGTAACTATACATTTTCCCACATACAAGTCTGGCACTCGGGCACTCTTCTTAATATACAGGAGTACTTGATGGTAGTAGTTACTTTTGTAATAGTAGCCACTAAAATCATTGCATCAGCCAATGCAAGTGACTAGCAAACCATTTTAAAGGAGCAATGATGGTCTAATCCTGTGTCCAATTGAATCTTCAGGAAGCAGAGTCTTGATCGGACATTAACTCCTTAACTTAGGATGCAATCCTATGCAGGTTTAGACAGGAAAAAACAGTCCTACAGCTCCCAACATTCCCCATGCAGCCATGCTGGCTTGGGGACTGCTGGGAGTTCTGGAACATTTTCCTGTCTAAACATGCATAGGATTGCACCCTTAAGCAGTGCTCACCAAGCCTTCACCTTTGGGCAATGGTCAGAACAAGGAAGCTGGGGGAGTCTTTTCCAGCTTGCTCTGCAATCTCCAACTCTGTCGCTGTCTTCAACAAGCAGAAGAGAGAAGAGAGCCAGTGTGGTGTAGTGGTTAGAGACTTGGACTGGGAGTTGGGAGATCCGGGTTCTAGTCCCCACTCAGCCATGGAAACTCACTGGGTGACTTTGGGCCAGTCACAGCCTCTCAATCCAACCTACCTCACAGGGTTGTTATTGTGAGGATAAATGGAGAGGAGGAGGGTTATGTATGCTGACTTGGGTTCCTTGGAGGAAAAAAAAGCAGGATATAAATGCAATAAATAAATAAATACACACACACACACACACACACACACACACACACAGGGACGGGGGATGGAGGTAGAAGAATCCATAACTAACATCGCAGCACAGCTCTGAAGAAAGTGAAACCTGCTCCCCTTTATAAAAACATCTTGTGCTGTCCTAGTAGCAACCCATTTCAAGGGTGTGAGAATGCTATGTTCCTCATGCTTGTCAAATTGGAACTGGCAAGGGGTTCCCCAATGGTAGACATCATAGAGAACCACTCCTTTGAGTGTTTGTCCATTTGAAGTCAAGAGAGTCATCCCACACAGCCTTGGGAAGCAAAGAGATGGTTAAGATTCTAAGAACACCCTTGGGGTGAGTATGCACATTTGGGAAGAAGAGACAGAGCATCATTGGGGACTGAACATGGATTCCAACCTGCTATAGCTCCTGACTGAAGATGGAGCCAGTGCAGATCTTGAATTCCAATATGTCAAGACGAATGAGTTGTCTTCTTGAGATGGTAGTTTTCTATGTTCAGGTGCTAGTAGTTTTCTGTATTCTCAAGCAAGAGCATTCAAAGAGGTGATTCCCCAACCTACAGTCTCAAGTGGTGCCTCCCAGGAACAGTTTAGCACATGATGCTACCGATTCTATAAACTGGCCCATTCATTGTATGGACTCTCAAGAAAGAGAGGGATTTGTCAAGCTGCTTTCGGAACAGGTGGGGATGGAAAGTGAGCACTCGGAAGCCTTTCGATATCAGTCAATCACTGGAATACACTGGTTGTAAACCTGTATTGACTTGTTAGTTTACGGACATGCAGTGTAGCCTCTATTAGTTTATTTTCCAAGTATTGTCAGTTTCAAACAAATATTTTGACTTGGCACCAGGAAAAGCCATAACTCTTTTAGTATGAATAATGTTAATGGTCATAAAATTAATCAAAACCGATTAATCAAAAAGATTTATTTATGACTTGCCAGTTTCTCATACCCCCTGTGAATCTTAAAAACTACAGTGTACAATAAAGATTCCCTTTAAACATTTCAGACTTGCTGCCAAGCTATTTTCCTATCATCATATCCGATTTACTAATGCTGTATTGCATCACCTTTATGCAGAGTATCAAAGTGATGATTGTGTCTATGTTTTTAGGATTAGAGTTAAAATGCCAACAAAGATTAATTAGAAAAATTAATCATCTCAGGATACTTAAATGTCATCTTAAAGGACACAGTCACAATGACTCAGTTACACCCCCCTCCCCCAAATTTACATTTCATACTGACATATAAACATCTGTTTTGTAGCAGTTCTACAAGCTATTTGTTGAAACGCAAATCCAAGAAACCAATGAAATGCAACAGCAATTATTAGTGTGACAATAATGATGCCTTATAAACATCACTGTATCAATCTGGCTAAGCCATAATGTAGTTGTGGGTGAATTTTCAATTTCATCATGTCCCATTTCAAAAGGAGATAAAGAAATTTCTCCAGGCTCTTTAAGCCTATGATTCAGATTATATCTTTTCCATCTTTTAGAGCTTTTCTACATGAGGCATGTATTTTGTGCTTGTCATTCCTTACTCATGGTTGGTTACGGGTTCTTTAGATGATGACATCAGCTTCCAGTTTTGCTTCTGTTTTTTAAGATCTCTTTCCCTCTATTTATTTATTTATTTATTTTCAGTGGGGAAAATGGAGTATTATTTCTGAAAGGGAAAGAATATATATTTTCGTGCTTATGTAATTATGTAATTCTGCTATAGCATTACGCTATATAGAGGTTATGTAGTGGAAAAACAGGAAAAGAAAAGCTCTTTCTGAGAGCTCAAATCTCAATTCTGCAATGAAACTTAAAGTAGATACAGCAGGTTAACAGGCTCATGTAGAAAAGCTCTCTAACTAAAACTATTGAAAAAGCCCAAAGTTCCAGAAAGCAGCTCAGAGAGGGATTTCTTGAACAGGAGCAATTGCTTTAAAATCATCATCATTATCACCACCATCAGAATATCTCTCTTCAGTACTTTGCCCAACCTGGTGCCCTACAAATTTTTGAAGACAACTGCTTTATCTCTCCTACTTCCAGCTCTCACTGACATGAGAGAACTGGAAGAAGTTTCTTATAGTGACTTTGTTTAGATGACATGCTAAGCCATGGTGGTTAAGCATTTTGAGTTAAACATTTTGGCTTAGCGTGTCATGTGAACCATTCCTAACCATGGTGGGTACATAACCATGGATTAAATATGCTCACTAACCATTTGCTGCAAAAGGGTTAGCAGCCTAACCATGCCTTTGTGTGTTGTCTGAACAGGCCCAATAAGTAACTCTACACTTTTAACCCCCCCTCCCTAAATATTTTAAATGTTATTCTAGTCTGTCTATTAATGTCAGGTGCTAGGATCTAAACTCTAAGGTAGAGGCACCATTTCTTTACTCCCGGTGCTCCCATGACAAGGGAACTTCAGGTACTTCATTCCAACCAGGAGCTGCCTAACTGGGAAATAGAGACAGATCTACGGGCCAATGACCCACAGTTTCTGATAGCATGCTACCCTTCCCTCTATGTTCTGGATCACTGCTACTTTCAGGTCTGAGGATCTTACTGCAAGAACCTGACCTGGAACAGTTCTGCTGACCCAGTATCCAAATCCTTCTCTCTAATGTCCCTTCTTGTCCCTTCCTCTGTACCCCAACTATAGTCTTTGCTCTCCTCCCTAGTCTACTATGTTTCGCCACCTGGCATGCTATTGAATTTCCAACCTTGCTTCACACTGTGGATCAGAAAGCTTTGCTGACCTGATAATGAACATGATTGGGGATTATGGACCAAGGCTCTGGGCTTAATCCTGAAAAAGAAACAACCTGCAGTGCCTCGTCCACTCTTGTGGAATTTGTAAAGTGGATCTTAGCTGCACATGATAGGTTAACCCAACCCATTTCAACCTGGTGCTTTCCAGATGTGTTGGCCATGCCTGCTGGGGAAGATGGGAATTGCAGTACAAGAAATCAGTGGGTTTCCAGATTGGGGAAGTCTGGATTAGATCAAAACCAGTCTAATATATAAAGAATTAATGCCTTAAATCTGAGAATTATAATGCTGTACCACTTATTCCTTTGTCTTCTAAATTCTCTCCCCTTCTTCTCTTTGATTTCTTAAGAGTGAATGTTCTGCTGTGCGTAGGCAGCAAATGGTTATCCAATTTACAGTCATTGTTGTGCCCTTTCTGTTGTATCCGTACAAGATCTTATTCTCAATTTAAGAATCAATTTTCTGCAATAAAAATACCCTAAATGCTATTACCAATCATCTGATTCTAGATGCGGCAGGGCCTCCAGAAAAAGGACCTGAGCCCAATCAGGCTGAACCATCCACAGAACCTGCTGAGGCAACACATCAGGAAGAGGTGCAGGCAGTCAAAGAAGAGAAAGGAGAGGCCGCTGAGTGAGTAACATGAAACCCTGGCGGTTCATCATTCATAATAAATCTAGCTGAAAAATGGTGCTGAATAATAATAAATCTAGTGCTGAAAAATGACAAAGATCTGCACTTTCGTGCGACCAGACCAATCAGTTTCACAAATAAGAATTCACTACAACTGAAACAAGTTTTAAAAAGAAAGGAGAGCAGCTATATTTTAACTCTTTTTTATGCCTAAAAAGTCTGACAATTATGAAGTGACACAGGGCCGGCTCTACCATTAGGCAACCCTCTAAGTCAAAGCTGACTTTGGGTATCAGAACATTCTTCAATATTTAACTTATTATTTTATTTTTACTGACAAGGAATGGGGGAAAGGCACTTATGAAATTTTGTGCCTCAGGTGCAAAAATAATTTGGCGACCCTTGATTACTTGGCTGGCTGGGGAATGCTGGGAGTTGCAGGACTTTTTTTTTCTGTCTCAACATACAGAGAATTATGCCCTTAATTTATTTAATTAAAACTTCTTACTGCACAGCTTCTACATCTGAAATGTGGTAAAATAAATTAAATTAAGAGAATTCAAGTTAAGAAAATGTATTTGGAAAAACCCTCCCCCCCTCTTCATATGGGTTTTAGATCTACAGTTACCACATACAGATTCCCAAGCTGCAAAATTCATATTTTGGTGTGTGAAAACTGGATTATATCAATTAAAGATCAAGATTCAGAATACAATACTTGTTATTAATTTTTCTGCAATATGTGAGCTACAGAGGCTTGGTAAGAAGGAAAAACAGCCCCTAATACACTCAGTCACACCCAACAATTAGACTGTATCCTATGGTTTTATCCTGCACTCCTAATTAAAGTGCCAAATGCATGATTGTGTACACATTTGTTCTTGTTTTCAACAAAGACAATAGCCCTATTCAGGCATTCATCTGCTTCCATCTAGGTCAAAAGTTGTGCAGGGAGACCTGGGCATGCATGTAGGTCCCACCTCCAATCTCTTCACACACCCTGCTTCCAGATAGGTCTGTATAGGGCTCTGTAAGCACACTCAGCTGAATGTGTTTACAAAAGCTCTTTAATTGTGAACCATGCCTCATTCAGGGTTTCCGGGTGATTTCTGATGAATCACAGAATCTCTGGGCTCATCTACATCAAGCAGGATATTCCACTATGAAAGTGGTATGAAAGCAGGAGCCACACCACTGCTTTATAGCGGAATTGAAGTGCACTGCAGGATCTACACTGCTCCTTTATAGTGAAACTGAAGTGCACTGACAACTGTTGGGGCCCATGACACATCTACACCAAGCAGAATATAACACTATGAAAGTGGTATGCGGTATGTGTCATGGGCCCCAACAGTTGTCAGTTCACTTCAATACCGCTATAAAGTAGTGGTGTGGCTCCTGCCTTTTATATACTGCTTCCATACCACTTTCATAGTGGAATATCCTGCTTGGTGTAGATCAGCCCTCTGTAAGTGCACTACACTGAATGCACTTACAGAGACCTATTTATATCTTTGCTTTCAATGCACAAAAGGCTAACTGGAAACTGGGCATTTGAAGGCAGGTGTTATTTATTTATTTATTTATTAAATTTACATACCGCCCCATAGCCGAAGCTCTCTGGGCAGTTTACAAAAGTTAAAGCAGTGAACATTAAAAAGTATACAAATTTAAAACCATCAAAAATATAAAAACAACAGTGTAAAACAGTATCCATTTTTTTTTCAACGACAGTTCTGGGGTCCATTAAAAAACAAACAAATTTAGCATATGCCCACATCCCCCTACACACTGTGACTTATACAAGAGCAGGTAAACACCTGAATAGTTTATAACTAACTTCAGCAGTGTGATATTCAGAATCATGGATTCTCTTGACAGCTGTCTATTGCGATGGAGATATGTAAACCAAGAAGAGAACTTCGGCTATGGAGAGGTGTAGAAGTGTAATAAATAATAAAAATAATATTAGGATTTTCTATTTTGGTGAAGTTGCACAGAGCTTATCGAACAAGAAACTCAGGTTCAAAGACCATCTCCCCCCTCCTCCACTTTGAGTACTCAATCTTTGTCGGAGGGGGCGAGAGCATCAGAACTGACAGATCCCAGAGTCTGCTGAGCTGAGAGAAAGTGGGAGGCAGTCAACAAGACTGACTGCATGTTCAAAGTTGGGTCAAGACAGCCCTCCTTGAAGGAAGAGTCCAGCAAAAGCCTATTGGGCATGGTGGGAAACCGTCCAGTTAGGCAGCTGCCTTGCTTCATTTGGCTAATTAGGCTTAGAAGACAGCTCCTAGCCTTCACAGGTGCTACAGGTATGAAAAGGTGTGGTTGGTTGGTTGGTTTTTACTGAATAAAGACTTTGTGAATAGCACAGAGAGTCTCTGTTACCACATATTTCAGCAGGAGGGCTTGGAATCTTGACATCACCACTAGTGCTGTCAGGCTTTTAGTAGCCCACTGGACAGCTAGATGTTGGGAGCCCGATGATGATGATGACGATGATGATTTATTACATTTATATACCATAGCCAAAGCTCTCTGGGCAGTTTACAAAAGTTAACAGTGAACATTAAAAAGAAATATACAAAATTTAAACCCATAAAAAGCATAAAACACAAACAAAAACAGACAATATCCATTTGAAAACAACTGTTCTGGGGCCAGTTAAAAAAAACCCAGCATTTGCTGTTAAATGCTTGGGAGAAGAGAAAAGTCTTGACCTGGCGCCGAAAAGATAACAATGTTGGCACCAGGCGAGCCTCGTCAGGGAGATCATTCCATAATTGAGGTGCCACCACTGAAAAGGCCCTCTCCCTGGTTGCCATTCTCCGAGCTTCACTCGGGGTAGGCACCCGGAGGAGGACCTTAGATGTTTCCCAATGATGCTGGGAAAGAGGGTTAACAAGGAGAGTCATCCCTGCACACTTTATTTCCTAGTGCAACAGGGCTCCCAAGGGCTTGCTAATCAGTTCTGTGTACTCAAGCTTAGTTACAGTAGGGCAGATTCCAGATGTTTTGGACAACAGCTCTCATCAGCCCCTGCCAGCATGGCCAATTGTCAAGGACAATGGGAACTGTAGTCCAAAACATCAAGAGAGCACCAGGTTGGGGAAGGTTGTAGTGACTTATGGAGACTAGATTTCTCCCCGTTTCCTGGCCGTCCCATTTATATCCCCCCTTTCCACCTGACAACAAGCCTCCAATGCGACTGACAATAAGGAAAAATTAATACTTTTTTTTTTTTTTAAGGCAGTAGCGTCTGCCTTAAAAGGGTCTGTGGGTATGAGAACTTGAAAATTCCACTCTCCCGGCCTTAGATGTTGCTGCTGCTGCTTCTATTATGTCCCCACTCCCAATTACTGCTCAAATGCATTTTGATTCTCCACCCTCTGTTCAGGATGCATCCTTTTCTATAAGGTCTATTATGAAGAGAGTTCCTTTGTACGTGGAGGCAGGGGGAGTTGTATCACCTCTGGATGGAGAAACCAATTTGTTATCCTGTCAAATGACTCATTTAGCTTGAGACAGACAGGGTGCTCAACCCCAGAAGATCCGCACAGTCCATTAGCAAGAAAAATTACACACACACCCTTTTTTTTTGCTTTCCACCTCAGCACTTTCTCATTTTTAAATATACAAAAACACATTGTTATGCATATTAGCAAGTAGTAGGCAGGAAAAGATGCAGTTTGCCTGGCCGCATCTAACTGTCATGTCTAAATGCAGTGGGCATCCATGAATGGCTGATGTGTTGAGTGAATAACGAAATGATGCTTGAGCAGCTGAAATTTTTTAATGCCAGTTTCCAAATGATTTGAATCAGGATTCGCTTTGAGTCTCGCTCGCCTTTCAATACGTTGGTCCTTCTACCTGCTCGTTCCCGTAATAACAGTACAATCGCTATTCCCATTAACAGCTTTCAGGGCAGTAATATTTTGTCTTTGGCAGCCTTGTGAGTGATGGATAGAGGGTACTATATATGTGATTCCTTCACAGTAGGAATATGGAGATTAGCATACCATTTCATCAGCATGTAGAAACAAGACAGCGAAGCCTTAATAGGGAATTAAGGCAAGGAAGCCTCTGCTGTATCGGATTTTCAGACTGATCTGAGATTACACTGAGAGGCTTGTACAACAAACTGAAATACAATGCTATGCAGGATATATTCATTGGCAAATGTATAGGCCCTTGGCATAAACATTTCTGTATATGCGCTTAAGCACAGTGTATAATTGTATAATGAAAGAAGCTTGCGGAATAGTTTTTTTTTTATTGGGGGAAGCGAATTTAGCGTTTCACTTATTTTTTTAATTAGGTGGGGGGAAGGATGCACTTATTAATAATTTAATTTGATTAGTCATTCACAAACATTTTTTCCTAGCATTGGAAAAAAATACAATGCAACCAAGCAAATATTGATAAATTGCAATGTTAACCTATACAATTGAGATCTGATTCTGATTTAAGTGGAGTGGTCCAGACATATCATTTACACCCCTCCATGCTACAGATCATCTGCTAATATAACTGTAGCCCTATTCAAGTTAAAAATCGAAACTAGATAAGCCATTGGTCTGATCCAACAAGGCTCTGGTTATATTCTTACATTTTGTTCCACTCTGAACAATATATTTTTATCTTATTATATAGCATTTTATTTATTATTATAGTGAAGCGAGAGGGGTGTGTGCTCTAAATCTGAGTGGTATAGCCAGGAGCAATCAATTAGCAAAATAAGTTGCCACTACCCCTTATGTTCATCTCAGCCTGCTCTATTCCCAAGCCTCAAGCCTGACACAGTGAAATTGTAGGAAGTAACCAAGCAGAAAGCTCTGGAATTAGTACTAAGGTTTGCCTGGAAGAAAGCACACACAGCTCAGAGGGAAAGTTTATTTACATATGGGAAAGGTAAAGGGATAAAAAGATATACAAAAAATCAGAGAAACCTTTAGAACAATGCCCCAGGCCAAAAAAAAAAAACACTAAGTAATTCAGGACAGGGCCCAATCCAGGATTCAAAAGCTCACCAAATTGAAAGCAAGTTAGCACATGAGACCAAGACAAATGGTCCAAGCCTCCCGCTTTTATGCGTAAACCAGTGACAACTCAAAGAAGATTCCAGTAAGCCAATCACAGATTGACTACAGCAGCATTCCCAAATCTTCTAAGGGAGAACAAATGTTTGTATTAATCTGGAGGCCTGAGCTATTCAGGACCCAGTCAAAGTAGATTTTTTGGCTTACCAAGATGAAACCAGACCACTTGTGAAAGGAATAAGAGTTTATCGATAGAAAATGAAAGCAGAATAAAAAAAATACAAAGAAAGCTCACACATCTCTTTAGCTCACAGCTGAATATGTCGGCGGTCCCCAATCAGCAGCATATTACAGATCATTCCCAGGACCAAATGTTCTGCAGGCTGGTTGTGCATATTCCCCCATGGAGTGAGACCAAATTGGTTAAGCTTACCTCAGTCCTTTATACCCTTTTCTGATATTTTAGAATATGCAGAAAGCATCATAGGAATGTAATGAATTACCTTCCCTGTGATTAATAGGTCCCAACATTCCTACACAGGGAGGGGGGAAACCTAGGGTGGCCATATGAAAAGGAGGACAGGGCTCCTGTATCTTTAACAGTTGCATAGAAAAGGGAATTTCAGCAGGTGTTATTTGTATATACAGAGAACCTGGTGAAATTCCCTCTTCATCACAACAGTTAACGTGCAGGAGCTAAACTAGAGTGACCAGATTTAAAAGAGGGCAGGGCATTTGCAGCTTTAACTGTTGTGATGAAGAGGGAATTTCACCAGGTTTTCCATATATACAAATGATAGCTGTTGAAATTCCCTTTTCAATACAACTGTTAAAGATACAGGAGCCCTGTCCTCCTTTTCATATGGTCACCCTAGAAACCCCTCTTCTCAGTGAGAGAATAGTAAAGCAAACAGAGGAAATTGGGTAGCTATGTAATAGTTAACACGTGGATTATACCCTTATCAGCATCAGACAGCTAGCAATTGTTGATACAGGCTGACCCTATGGAAAGGAGGACAGGGCTCCTGTATCTTTAACAGTTGCATAGAAAAGGGAATTTCAGCAGGTGTCATTTGTATATACAGAGAACCTGGTGAAATTCCCTCTTCATCACAACAGTTAAAGCTGCAGGTACCCTGACCTCTTTTAAATCTGGTCACTCTAGTATAGCTCCTGCACCTTTTACTGGTGTGATGAAGAGGGAATTTCACCAGGTTCTCTGTATATACAAATGACACCTGCTGAAATTCCCTTTTCTATGCAACTGTTAAAGATACAGGAGCCCTGTCCTCCTTTTCATATGGTCACCCTAGATATGTGGACTGGTGCCTGACCAATCCCCATGAAGGAAGCCTACAAAGTTGCCCAATATATGTGGAACCTACTCAAAAAAAAAAACAACACCATGCCCTTTTATTCTATTCTAAACATTTATACATTTAATTAACAGCATATATAGGAAATGGTGAACTGATTCCTCATTATTTCTTCCATTGTCAAACTCACTACAAAGTTTTCACAGGAACACAGATATGATCATTCAACCTCAATTAACTGAGCTTTATTCTGGCACTGAAGGCTTAGAGCTATCTCAACATAACAGACACACAATTGGTTACTTCACTATGTGCCACTTTAACTTGGTCAAATGGAGCTGTGACACAGTTAGAGCACAGAGAGGAAATGGAGATGATGATTGATGATGATGAACATCCTGCCCTTCCTCCAAGATGTTCAGTGTGGCATACGTACATGATTCCCAAGCTCACCTTTTTTCTCACAATAACTATGTGAAGTAGGTTAGGCTGAGGGAGAGTGACTGGGCCCAATTCTCCTTTATGACTGAGTGGTAGTCTTCAACAAATCCACCAGCCCACAGGCCAGAATGAAAAAGTCTTTGATCTTGACAAGCCAGAACTCTCAGGAAAAAGGTTGCATTGCCAAAGGCAAATTAAGCTACCAGAAAAACCTGGATAGATTTTTGGGAGAGAATCTTTCTCTTGCCCTGAATGGCATTGCCAAGGATTTCTCCCCTCCCTTCCAGCACTATTTTCAGTGCTTCTCAGTATTGTATTTTCGTTTTTCTCTCCCCCACTGAGTCTCTTTCGCATTTCCCCTCAGCACTATTCTCTTCCTGGAACACAGCAGCAGCTGCTAAAAAAAAAATCTTTGCAAGACCATCCTCCACCACTTATCCGGAGAATATATTCCTCCAAAATACCTCCCAGACAACAGGGTCTTGTCAATTCATTCCGATTGCAGGTAGATGTTGTTCCTTTTTCAAAAGAACAACAGGAAGGTTTGCTTTGTAAATTGACTGCTGGAAATACGTGCTGGAAAAGTACAATACACCCAATAGTGCATGAAGTCATTTGAAACTGTGCTTGTAACTTGCAATGGAAGAGCAATGATTAGTAGCCCTGCGAGGAATACAAAAATAAAACAAGGAAGAAGTGGGGTTGGGGATTCTCAAATAACTGGCTGGCCATTTTGACAGGCCAGAGTAGTTGGCTGGTGGGCTGTCCTTATCTTGGTGGTCTAAATTCTTTAAGGAACAATGTTGCAGGCAAAAACATCCCACGTAAGGAGTGATGGCAGTGTTCTTGAGACTGGAGCCATTAGGTTTGCTGTCCACTATCAAAACATGTTCCAATCAGAGTAGGAGAGGGGAGATCGTCTTTGAATCAGTTTCAAAGTACACAAAGCATAAGAGGGAGAAACCCACCACACCAGTGAAGTAATTTAAAAATCCACCTGTGGGATTAGCTATAATGATGGCATAGCCAGCTATTACCTCAGCAAGGAGGGGGCTGAAAGGCTTACACAGGCTGACCATATGTCCTGACTTATTCAATCACAGAGGAATTATATATCATAAATGGAACAGGCATAAAAACTTTACATGCCTCATTACTTCTCTTTTTCAGCTTTTGACTGTCTCTTATTAACATAAACGTCAGCCCTGGAGCATTCAAATTCCATAATCACTTTACTTTTTTTTTTATTTAATATTCATTTGTTCAAGTTTTTTTAAAAAATGCCTTTAAGGAATTATACCCATCAGTGAGGGAGGGTTTTCAGAATCCAGGCCTCACACAGATTTTCTGTACATTTAAGCCAAAATTAAGACCTATCCAAGCCAAACGAAACTTCAGATTTCCAAGTATAGAGGTGGAGCTCCCCTATATCTAAGAATGGGATTTGGAAAAGGATCTCTCTGGAAAAGCTTTGGGAATATCTGACCCAACTCTGCATAACCTGTTGGAAAAGTTAACCCAAATTCTCTATAATCTGTTAGGTTCCACTAGGTTCATCCCGGATCGGTTGCAAAGCTTAAACCTACTAGGAGTGTATTTCAGAATCAGCAGAATCCCAAATCCCAAACCAAATTGGGCTGATTCAGAGAGATTCAGGATATACCCAAAGTGAAGTGGGTCTCCTTTGAAGTGGACTGAATCTGAACCCTCCCCCAAAGATTCATTAGTGATTAAGATTCACAGGAACACAGATACCCAGGGCCTTGCTAGACCAGGGGTTAGCGCAGAAATCTTGAAAAGCTGAACATTCAGAATTGCAAAGCTTTTAATGTTAGAGGCAGCAGGAGATTTTCGCCCTGAAATTCTCAGCTCATCACATCTTAAAATTTTCTCACGTGCACTATGTCAATTCTCTCCAGCCTAGAATTCTACAATCTGATTTAAGATTTTCTATCTTTATGTTACAACTGTTTAAATTATTAGGACTTTGCACATGTTTGAAGCATTAGGCTGCATTTACTAATTGCTCCTGAAAGGCTCATTAAAGATGTTCGACTGAACAAGGTTAATCACCCATCAATAGGAAAACCATGTGACAGCTTGTCTTGCTTTCTGTGAAAAGTTACAATCCTGATATATGTTGTTTCTCACTTTTTCTGTACATACCTAGTTGGAGAACTTTTTTTTGTAATATACCTAAGCTAATACAATAGAGATCCATCTTTGCATTGCCACTTGCCTTAGCTTGTCCATGTCATAGAACTACTAATTAAAATAAAGTATTATTTAGAGTTCAGTTGGATACCTTAGCTGGAATAATGTACGCATTGCCTAGTGGTGGAGTTGGTTTCCTTAGGAAGTTCTGTAATGAAGATTAAAGGATTCACCACCTGTTGTGACAGCCTGATTGAGACAACTGGGAAGAAAATTTCCATAACAACCCTTTAATCGTAGCATTAGAACTCTCTTGCAAGTCACATATGCTTTCAGTGGAACTTGAACTATGATTAAAAAGCTAACGTAGTTATTTAAACGGAATCTTATGGCACCTTAAAGACTATCAAATTTAACTTAGTGTGGCATACGCTTTCATGGGCCAAAGCCCATTATGTCAGATGCGCAGAGCAAGTGATCATCTAAGTGGGTAAGTATATACTCTATATAGGTAGGAAACAGGCAGACAAACTCCCCCCCCCAAAAAATAAAAGTGAGGCCCAAAAGCCAAATGATACAAGTGACAGCATATGTGTTACATTACCGCACTTATCAGAAATAACGCCAAAGTACAATTAATTGAATAGAATTGGCAAGGATGTGACCTACTCTGGATTAATAGGTGTAGTAAGATAGGTAGTGTAAGCAAACCGAAGTAATCATCGCTTTTTGTAGTGAGCTAGCTATTCCTAGCATCTCTTTTTGGAACAAGTAGCAGCACTGGAAGAGGACCAGTTTTGACCAAGAAAACAATGAAGAAATAACATTTAAATTCCCCACTTCTCCAGCATTCTGTCCATGGAAGATCCAGCAATGGAACTCCAACCATCAAGTCTAGTTTGGCCCACAAAGCCAAATTTGCTATTGAATTCTAACGCACAGTGGAATCTACCTTTGTAACTTGTTTTGTAGAAGTAGGGCAACATTGAGTTCTGCTGATATAGGCTCTGGGAAGCTGAAGTGTTTATCCATTGGCCTCTCTTGCCATCTGTAATATCAGCTATCTGCCTATTTATTTTCTTGCATGGCAAGAGGCTTATTTGGTCTATGTAAATAGCAGAAAAGCATTATCGGCAGATGATGGCATATATTAGAAAATGTGCTGGTGAATGAACCTATCAGTTCAGCTGATGTTTGGTTCCATTATAATGCTGCTTCAGTAGATATAGGACCACATTTAGGGTTCCTGGATGCTTCAGAGTTAGGTGTAGTGCACGTGCACGCACATGTATTCTTTCTTGCTTCTTTGTATGTACTAAACAGCAGGTCCTTTGCAAGGGGAGAGCAGTGCAATTTGATGCTCTTCCCATTCTGTGCCGCCTCCAGTGTCTGCATGAGGCTGCTTCATTGTAGGGCCATCCCTGGTACTAAAGATGCCTGTGATGAAGGGGGCTCTGCTCTACAAAATTAATAATAATAATAATAATAATAATAATAATAATAATAATAATAATAATAATAATATACCACCCCATAGCCGAAGCTCTCTGGGCAGTTTACAAAAGTTAAAAACTTTTAAAAACTTATATCGCAATCAATTTGTTCATTTTTAAAGTATCATCAACGTATGTTCTGATTGCTAAAACTAACTATTACAGCATTCTCTCTTGAATTTATCATTCACTAATTCTTTATTTGGATATCTCCCAGAGGGATATTCATTTTAGTGTGTTTGTTATGGCATAAACTTTTGTGAATAAGCTTTCCATGCATCTGATGAAGTGGACTGCAGTCCATCAAAGCTTATAGCATCATAAATTTATTGTGGGATAAGCAGTTGTGGATAAGCTTTTTGTGTAACTTTTGAACTGGAGTGCTGTCCATGAAACTAAATTTGTTAATCTTTTAATGTGCCACAAGACCCTGTTGTTTTTTATTTGGACAATGGTGTGTATCTTGTCTTTGATTCTGGTTGCAAGGCACCAGGTAGGGCAGCCTACTTTACAGTCCTCTACTGAAGAACTATCAGAGGACTTTCCTCTATCTGAAAGTGTCCTCTATTTGAAGGCTGTCCAGTCCATCTGGTTTAAAGATATGAATCATAAGAAGAGAGAGCAGGGGCCTAGAAGTTGCCCATCAATAGTTATGACTTGGATAGCAGACTGAGCAGTCACATAGCTCACCTATGTAGTCCCAGTCTTCCCCATTATCGTGAGATGTGGTCTATTTTTATTTATAGTTATTATTTCTAAAATTATTCACATAAATTAGCATAAGCATTCCCCCCCCCCAAAAAAATTGGTGTTCTCTTTTTGGTGATGCAATGCCTCTTTTTTGCCAATGTGCAAGTGGCCACTCTAGCACCAGATGGCTCAAACCTGACACTCTAGCCATGGGACCCAGACATCTTACTCTACATCAAGGGTGGGCAGCTTGTGGCCCTACAAATGTTTTGGCCTACAACTCCTGTCAGCCCTCACCATTGACTGTGCTGGCTAGAGCTGATGGGAATTGTATGCCAAAGCATTGCCCAGCCCTGCTTTATGTGCTTATATAGAGCTCTGCTGGAAGAAGGACCATCTGGACTCAACTCTTGCTGTATTACTCCACTATCTCCATAAATGATTGAAGGGTGATATTCTTGCAGCTAGCAACATAACAAGGATTAGCTGACACAAGGGGCGAATAGGTTTCCACCTGATTCTATAAAGGAATGGACTGTGGCCTTGCAACTTAGGGTCTGGCACGGACTGAGTTACTTATGATGAACCCATCCAACTATCAGCCTTGTCACTTAATGGTTTAGTTCAATAAAAGGATGAAAGCAACAACAACGATGATGATGACAATGAAAATGATGATGATTTGCTCTTGGTCCTTTTTCTACTAAAGCAGACCTGATCAACTTGCAGAACGTAGCCCATCTTCTGCTCCAAAAACCTCCTTGGCTGTTGACTGCAAAAACAGAGGGCCTCTCAAGCCCCATGGCCAATGGGGAGGCAGGGTGTTCCCCTTAGTGGGTCGTAACTGCCCAGAGAGCTTCAGCTATTGGGCAGTATAAAAATGTAATAAATAAATAAATAATAAATAAATAATAAAACATCTGCAAGCCTATATTAGAAGATTCCTTTTGATTAGGCAATGGTTGGAAACAAATAATGAAAGACCCTAAAGGGCAATGGATGGCTTAATTTCACCTGCCTGCAATTTACTCTGCTCAAGAATAGCTATGTTGTTTAGGCACATGATCGGGGCTACTAAACCAGCTATTAATCAAGCTATTAATCACTGTACTTACATTAATTATAGCATAGGGGAATCACCTAGCAAAATGAAAGTCACATCCATCTAAATTCAGTCTACCTGATGGAGCATGAAACAAGTTTTAAGATACGACATTAATTCTGTGAGGAATCAAGAGAGAGAGAGAGAGAGAGAAATGAGCATGCTATCACCAGATAGATAGATATTCAAACAAACTGTCTCTCACTACCAGGTAGTTTCCAACTAACCCTATTCCAGGGACATAAAGAAAAATAGTCACAATTGGATTATTTATTATATTACATTTCTGCCATGACGGAACCTCAAGGTGTCATATATTTTATTTATTTAAAATATTTTAAAGCCACCTATATAAAAACCTCTGAAGGCAGCAAAATAAAAAACAGCAAGCAGCTGAATAAAACCCAGTGACAATAAAACAAAACCAACAAAGACTTGAGTTCACACAACATGCTAAGCCACACTCAGTGGTTGAGGTGGGTTGTTGTTGAACTGTGGGTTGTTGTTGAACCATGGTTTATCATGTTGTCTGAATGCAGCATGTTTTCCACAATGTGGCTTATTTAGTGTGACTTATTTTTTCAAACAAGTCACCTGGACAGCTCATGTTTTTTTATTGAGTTGTTCAGGGTGATTAACAAGCAATACTGCATGGTTAACGAGCCACTCTGTGGAAAATGTGCTGCGTTCAAACAACATGATAACTATGGCTGTGCAGGGAGTGCCTGACCTGCTTTGGAGGCCAAATCAGAGCTTCTGAATTGGCCCAATCTGACTCGGACAGCTTCAGGACCATTCAAAGCAGGTCAGATGTTGCAGGTTCCCAGGCATGAGACTGACTGAGTGTCCACCAAATCCCCCCCACACACACACACACCTGCTCACCCCCTTCCCACTCACCCCTGAACCTGGTGAACCATTGCCCCTGCCCATCTGTGAGATGTCTGACATGTCTGGCAGCTGCTCATCCTCAATGAGACCCACCATTTTAAAGGCAGATAGTGGCTCTGTCATTTCTTAGATGTAATGTTCAAACTATGGTGGCCATAAAGGGCCATTTCTGAAACTCAGACAACATAGCTCTTTGGATGGTGCAGACTGTTCTGCCTATTTTCTGATCACCCCCATCTCTAAAGCAGAGACATGGGCAGGGGCTAACAGATGCTGATCACAACCACTATGTGGACTGCAGATATTCTGAAAGAGCATATCAGATCATCAGAAAATGCTGCATAAAGAGATTTCTATATACTGGAAGAGCTATTGGGAAGATGCATTAGGCACCTATCCATTTAGACCCACTTATTATATTAGTTTAGTAGTACATAGGAGACAGAACTGGATCCTATGGATACCTCAAATACAACACTTATGAAAGGAAACAATAACTGCCCAACACCTGTCCTACCCTCCAGAAAACAGTGGAACCCCAAATAAGAGTGGGGTCCAAGAAGGAAAGGCAGTCTAGAATGACAACAATAGCATCAACAGCTGTTCTGAAAGGTTCAGGAGAAACAACAGGTCACACTGCTATTGTGTCTCTTCCTATGTAAGTAATCAGCCAGGTCAGTCAAGGTAGTTGCAGCCCCCAACGATGCCTAAAACCAGACTGAAACTAATTTAGATAATTGGCTTCACCTAAAAACACCTAGGATTGTCCTGCCAAACCCACCTTGTCCAAAAAAGGCCAGACAGAGACTGGCTTATAATTGTCAGGCTCAACAGGTTCTGGAAATGATTATTTAAGGGGAAAGGTGACTGCCTCTTTCAAAGCAGCTGAAAAAAACCAACGCATGAAGAGGCCCTGGGTAGCAGAGAGCCAAACTTTAGGTAGTAGCTTAACAGTGATAAGTTAGAGAACGTCCTTATCAAGATCAAAGACCATTTTCAAACATGAGCTTTAAAACTGCCTTTGAGGTTCCCTCTCACTTGTTTTTATTTCAAAATTCAGTTAAAGTACAGCTCTACGGATAACATGCACTTCATTTTGCTTAACCCCAGAAAATGTTAACATGAGCATTTTGTTTGGAAATGACAAAAGAGGGGCAGAATAGGCCAAAAAAAAAAAAGACACAGAAGAAAGTGAGTGGATGAGCGAGTGGAAGTCAGTAACCCAATAAGCATGAAATGATGTAACTAAACACAGGTACAGAATAACATCATAATTCCCGCCCACCGTAGAAACTATCCAGGCCAAATAGTGACAGGGTTTATATTACGGACTGTACCCTTGATCTAAAACTGCTCGAGCCCAGAAATCTCATGTTTCTGTTGGACAGATTATGCATTAGAGAAATGTATCACACAAATATTTTTATGGGGATACACTCATTCTGATCTATGACTCATTGTTTGAAAAAGGCCCTTTGGCATTCAATATTGGAAAGCCACAATTTATTACAAATGCACAATCACACTATCAAACTGTAAAGTATTAGGTTTGTTTACATTTGAACAACAGCCAGAAAATCCATCATGATATATGGCTTTAACAAGAATACAGTTCCTTTGCATGGAAAATAGGAAAGGGAAAATGCACACACAACTTAAGACTCACCACTCTCGAAATGTGAGGCAGAAGGGGCTGGTCTCACCTATAAGCTAGCCATTCCTCAGCTGTGTTTTAGGGTCTTTGTGATGTAAATTGATGGAACAGCTAGTGCGCCCTGAGAAACGAGTCAATCAAATAAGCCAAGGTTCTTCAAAATATATGAATTCAAAACAAGGATTAAAATAGGTCATTCAGCAAATATTCCCTGTCCCCCAGTGGTCAATTTGTGGGGCTACAATCATAGATGTGGTAATTTGGAAGTAAATCAGGGCTGCCAGCTCTTAAAATCAACAACTGACATGTGGGTGGGGCTTGGGTGTGGGGGCCCAAAGCAGTTCTGGGAGAAGATGCAGCCAAGAGGTAGCAGTTATCTTGCTTTTCCATGCAGCAAAGAAGACAAACACAGCAAAGCCAACCTAAACTAAATCTTGTTGGATGTTAATGGGACTTACTTCCAACTAAATATGGTGACAATCAGACTGCAAAGTTCAGTGCCTTTGGATCAGGATAAGAATGGATACAGAATGTAAATATTTAATATTTATATTTTATTGATAAATTAATTTGTTTTATATAATTCAACCAAATAATAATGGCATTGTTATGGGTGTAAGAACTTAATTCAGAAAAGTAGTGTGACTCAGCCATCAGTATCACTAAGCTAGGACTTTTCATAACATGGTAAACCAGAATTCCAGAGATTCCTGACTGATCACTCACTAGGATTGTGCTGGTGCATGCTTGCCTGAGAACTCCTGCTTGGTTCCTCCCACTAGCAGAAGCAGCTAAGCAAACTCACCAGCAAGAAAAATCTTACCATTACATCCAAATCAAACTCCTGGTTTGTCATGCCCAAACAAGTCAGGAATCATAAATCAAGAACAAGCCCCGGTTTGCGATTTTGGCTTGTTGGGGGAGCAACAAACCTGGAGCCCCAGTTCAGACATAACACTAAGCTTTTCCTTGCTGGTGATTTCCTGGTTTGTTTAGCCACTCCCACAATTGGGAGAAGCCAAGTGGAAGTGATCGGGCTGCATGCACCAGCACGCTGCTCATGAACTACAATTCATGATTCTCCGGAATTCTGGCATGGCTTTCTGTGGAAACGCAGCTGCTGACTCAACTCAAAAGTGATATCTTATCATCAATGCCCTATCAAAGCCACAAAGAGCAGAGAAGTCAATCTGTTGTTATGCTATTTCACTATAAAATAAAGCAAAGGAATGAAAAGAAAACATTAATTAAAACCCTTCCCCAGAAATTGACTGATTAAAGGAAAGTTAAGTGGCAATTCATCACGAATCTCCCAACTATACTGAACGTGAAGCAATAAAAGAGGCAAACATTATAAGGAGGAGACAACGAAGGAACCTTTGCTGAATGTGACTTTTGAGTAAGCATTATGGGAAAAGCAGGGCTATGGGGAAGGACATTGCTAGATAATATCATGTTGTATTAAGTGTTGTTTTAATTGTGCTTCTAGCTGATTTCAGAAAAGCAATGCTTGCTAAAGGGGTCTAGAAATTTAAGATTCCTCCTGGATCTTCTAGAAAAATGAGGAGAGAAGAAAGGTAAATTTATTTGCCCATCATCTCTCCAGGTTTCCTGGTCTTACTAATCCATATTGTGGGAGATCTTCATTCTGTGGGCAGATCTCCCCATGGGGGTTATGGACATCATCCATCTTCAGGCAAGACACATTAGAGTGAGTGGAGAAAGCACAGGTGAACAGTTACCTGAGCAGTCTGTGAGGAGAACAAGCAAGTGGAGCAGACTAAAATTAGTGCTCTTCCATACAAATTTGTGTTCCTGAAGTAATGGAAATGGGACCTTTGTTTCAAGCATTATGATAGGGCAGTCTGATTTATTATTTATTTATTTATTTATTTATTGCATTTTTATACCACCCAATAGCCGAAGCTCTCTGGGCGGTTCACAAAAATTAAAACCATTAAGAACATAATAAAACATCCAACAATCTAAAAACCCACATACAAAATACAATATAAAAAGCACAACCAGGATAAAACCACACAGCAGAAATTGATATAGGATTAAAATTGAAATAGTTTAAAAAAAAAAAAAACACTTGGGGTGGGTGGGTGGAAGCAGAGCACTTTTTTCAGCTGATCACTCAAACTCTTGCCTTTCTCCATTTGTGTTTAGTTTCACAGCCCCTAGAGATGATTTTTTTTATTCTAAATATTTGGTTACTCATCCAAACGAAAGCCAATCTATCATATGTTTGTGATCCACCCATTGTAGTCTTAAGTGTATTCTCTATCTTCCCTTAAAAATACATTAACATGCTTTAAAAATATTTAAATTAAATGCAGGCGCGCTCTCTGCAGCTGCTCTCAGCCCTATTTTGCTTATGCCCCTGTGGATTTCCTTTCACATTATGAGTGAATGAGGGGGTCAGGAGGGCTACAGCTTCAGTGCAGGCTCAGCACAATCGAATGTATTTAGTCAATTGAAGTACATGCTGTAACTCAAAAGTCAGTTTTCACAGAAAAAGGATTCATTTTTTCAGGAGGGCTGTTTTACCTCAGCAGAGACACATTTGCCACAATCATGGCAGTGTCAGAATTGGCTAATCAGACCAGCACCTCAGTGGCTGGAAAGGCCTCAATTCTGTTTATGTGTCAGTGTGTGTGTACATGTGTGTGTGCGTGCGTGCGTGCATGCACAGGTGGACACGCATACGTGCATTTCTCCTCTCTCTCTGCTTGTGAAGCCAGTGGTGGACACAAGGGAAATAATATTGCAGGGACCCCAGAAGGGCCAAAATGAATGGTGGGGGTTAAGGTAGCTTTCCCTATGTTGGATTTCTGAAAAGAAAAAAAGTATATTTCACTTTAATATTCCTATCCTAAACGTTTTGGGGTGAATCCAGGCATTTTTCTCCATTCCCAGCTCCAGTACAGTATCAAAGCCAAGAAAGCATACAAGTGCGTGGCGCAATGGACTGGAGCTTATAAGGCTCTGCATCTTGGATAGCGCCTTTGGAGTACTGACTGGTTCTGAATGAAACCCAGAGCGGATTCATCACCTCACTGAAAATGGTCCCATCAGCCTCCACTGCTTTTTACTCAGTGGTGCCCCTAGGGCTGAGCCTTGGGGGCAAAGTCCAGGGCCTTGCAGCCTGTGGCCCCATGAATGACACCCAGGTGATGGAGACATCAGTACAAAGGCCCAGGAAACACCTGGGTCAGCATGGGCATGCAGGAGTTCACAGGACTGGCAGTGGGCATCGCAGCATTCTTGCCAGTATTATTTAAAGCATTTTACAATCAGGAGGCAGCCTTCTCTCTCCTGACTGTTTTACTATTTTTATTTTTAAAATGTATTGTATTTTTCTACAACAAACTGGTGTTCATTCCCGAGTAAATGTGTTCAGCGACAGCAGAAGCAAACTCCATTGAATCCCTGTAATAATGATGATGCTTTGATTTAAGGGAGTTTAAAATATGAAACACGGTCAGAATATTTTTATTTGAATCAGGGTTGGCAAATGGGATGTGTGTGTTTGTTGGTTGGTCACTCTAACATATCAGAAATATCAAAGCAGTTGTAAAACATGGAGGGGAGAAAGGGAAGAGAAGAAAAAACTTAGTTGCATTAGTCATAGCTGTCTGTAAGGCCATTAATTCCAGGGTCTAAAAATTAACTTTCTGCATCTGCCTACACACACACAGCCGTCTCTTTATATTTGAACAGGGCGAACATGTGAATGCTGCCATCCCTCACATCTAATTTAGTCCTGAGACTGCAGAAACGGGGCTGGCCAAGCACTTGGCAGGTACAAATACATGGCTAGTTGGCTGTTGTGCAGACCTGCTGCTTTTACAAGAAAATGGCTCCGCTACTCAAGAAAGGGGAACATCGGCATTATTACTTGACTTCAAGCTTATTTTAAGAAGCAGTTGTAATAGCCTTCGAAGCTCTTAACTGTTATCCTTCTTCTCCCTCCCTGCAACAGAGAGAATAAGCGACCTGGAACCCCCATAAATGAATATGCTCAAGTCCAACTGCAAGATATCATCAAGAAGATGCGAGAACGGACGGCCACCTATAAAGAAAAGTTGACCGATCCAGTCATCACATCACCTGAACCCAGTCCAACAGCCAGTAAGTTCTTGGAAACTGTACCCCATTCATCTGCATATATCTAAAGAGCTTGAAGGTAACAAAGGGGCATTGTCGGCCAGATCCTCAAATTGGTTTAAAACAATTCGTTTCAGGACCACATTCCACTCATGGGTGGGGCTGGGCCAATGGTAAAGGGGGTGTGACCAAAACTCCAGAAATACCAGAATATCTTAGGTTAAAGCTCTTAGTGACATTAGCTCAGTCTTAGGAGAGGCATTTCAACCTTTTAAATGAGGGGCGGGGGGAATGCCACAAAAGCCAGGAATCCACCATATAATCAGCAGTTGGGAAGAAAGGGGCGATCTGGGGAAGCCAGCTGACCACACTCTTATGGAGTGGTCACCTGAGAACCTAGCCAGGTTTGTACAACTTGGGACCCAACAAGCCAGACTTTAATCCACCAACCTTTGCTTTGTGCGGTGAAGGCTGGTGCCTCTGATGTCAGTTGGGCTGTGAATCTCCAGGTTTCAGTCAGAACTAGTCAGAACCCTCAAGGAGCTCTCCAAGGTGCTGAATCTATTTTCCCACCAGCCTCTACTAATTTTGTGGCCTACCCTGTCCCTGACAATTGCCTTGTTTTTTCAGTCCCAAGGAAGCTCTTGAGTAGCTCATGGGCTGCATTTGGCTTGTTGGGCCACAAGTTGTTCAGCCTTGCATAGTATATAGATCGGGGATCCATGTGGAACTTCAACCTGTACCCACTCCCAAGAACCCCTGCGCCTGGGAGTGGAAAGGTGGGTTCCATATACCTGGGGCCAGAGCCAAGACATGAAGGGCCAGAGCCCACAGAAAAAGCTAAATTAAGATACAAATCATGCACACAGTTGATCCTGCTTGTTTATACCCTTATCCTTTACATGGAGTATTTAGTTTTAAGACTGCTGAGATCAATAATATAATTAATTCCTTGCATGTTTCCCAGCTATTACTATTTGTGTTTTTCAAACTCTGCATTTTTAGAGAACTCTCTATATTGATATGTCTAACACATGCACACACACACTGCATGCATGTTGCAGCAGATTCTGGGGTACAGTGTTGTAGGGTACCCACTTAGCTGATGTTGCCTTCTGGGAATCATGGTTCACCCAGACTTCCTCATAATGCATCCTACAGCACACCCAGGACTCCCTGGTGCCTGTGTATTACAGGGAAAGATGTGCAGCAATTAACAATCTCTTCAGAAAGCTTCTCCACCATTACCAATCTACTCAATGAAAAATCAAAGTTTCTCAAAACACTATTTGGAAAATAATAGAAAATTGTGAATCACTGATTTAAGTGATTGACAGTACAAAACAACTTTAGTCTTAGACCCCCAAGAATTGTGTTGTTGTTTTTTTAAAAAATCTTCATTCATTGGAACCGAGAGATGGGTGAGAATTTCATTAGGTTCATGTTTTAATGTGAACATACCTCATTTGCATTCCCTGAATCAAAATATAAACTGGAATGCAGTTTCACTCTAAAATCCATGCTTTTCTAAACATTGAGCTCAAGTTTGGCAATTTAAAAAGCAAAACAAAAATGCATTTATTAAGATAAAGTGCACACAAAATGTGCATGTCAAGCAGAGAGTCTGCACAAAATCACTTTAACCTATAGGGGTGGGAATGCATACTTCTAAAAAATGCACATTAAAAATGCTTACATTTATAAAATTGCATACAAAAATATGTATATTTGAAGAAATGTACATGAAAACATGGACAAATTTCCATCAGATCTTTTTTTTAAATTGTTCACAAATTGATGTAAAAATGGGACTGAAAACGTGCTTGACAGGTTTGCCCATCTCTATTGAAACCAAAGGTATATTTGGGTAGCCAGAGCCTGTGTGCAAGTCTTAGAGGGGAATCTTTTAAATAAAGTAACATTTAATACCATTTTTGGCCATAAAAGTCATCTTCCAATTTCATTAAACTATCTCACCTAAAATCAATTAATCACCGCATATAACAATTGTCAGAAGAAATCTATATTTCTTACTTTACATGACAGACAATAGGAAGTGTATAGTTGGCATGTTCTACTGTTCCTTGAGAATGCTCTCCATACTTCAGCTGACTTTAATACACTGGACAAATGTAGTAGATGGCTAGGATAGTGGGAACTTGTACATTTCTTACATTTGCTTTTTAAAAAAGTAGAACTTTGACATTTAAAATATAAGCATTTCAGCTGTTTAATCCTGCATCAGTATTCATGCATACTTTTTTCTTCCCTTGATAAAAAAAATGTTGTTCTCCCTGATATTTATCTGCACTTATGCAAAGATTAGGCTCCACATGAGTGAAGGGGGTGCAGGGTCCTATTTGCTGTTTTTGACACACACACACACCATCCCCAATTTTAACATCCCCATGAGCTCCACGCCCTAGACTTCCATGCATTGACAAAGATCTGAAGAGGGAGCCTTCATGCATCCAGATGTACATGTATAGGCTTCTCCACACCTTTGGGATCTCACAGTCACATGGAGGATTCTGTACATGTACAGCTCTCCATGTGGACAGGCTCTCTTTTCAGGCCTTTGCCAAATGCAAAGAGTTTAAGAGGGGGTGGGGATGTTCACATTGGGGGTGGAGTCATAATGCTTGGAGGCTAAGTTCTGAATAGCCCTTTTCTGGGAAAACACACTGAAATCTGTGGCAGTGTAGTGTGTGTCAGAGAGAGAATGAGATTGAGTGGGTGGGTGGGAAGGCAGTGTATGTGTTTGTGTGTGCTTCCATTTGATAATGGTGGGTGTGGGTGCGGGTGGGCGGGTGGGTGAAAGAAAGAAAGAAAGAAAGAAAGAAAGAAAGAAAGAAAGAGGAGGGCCATGTGAGGGAGACACCAGTTCTGTCCCTGGCTACTCCCAGTCCTGTACCCATTCACTGCTGGCTTCAACCATGTCCACCATGACCTATCATTCATCATCATATGTGTCCTTCTTGGGCAAAAAGGTTGTCCATTCCTGGCATAGATATGGTCCGATTGGAGTCCACCACACTTTCAGTGTGGCAACCCTCTTCCTGCCTTTGGAAGTCAGGCAGGTGCCAACATTGTATTCCTTCTGGTGCCTCCTGAAAACGTTGTTCCAGGAAGCTTTCCCTTAATGACCATCCATGGTTTTATTTGCACCTTGTTTCTTTTAAAAATGTGTTTTTACTGTGTTTCATTCTTTTATTCTATTGTTCACCACTCCAATATTCTTGAATAAAAATAAATGAATCAATATCCTACTGGAGCTCTTCTTGCAGAACTGTCATTACCCCTGACCCACAGAATGTATGTGTGTGTGTGTGTGTGTCTTTCCACACTTTGTGGGCAAAGTAGTTTTGTAGATTTCTGTGGCCCTGTTTAGAAGACACCTTAAACCATGGTGGTTAAGGCTTAACCACCATGGTTTAAGATGTCTTCAGATCAAGGCCTGTAGCACATCAGCCGGCACTGATAACTGGGAAAAGGTGGATCTAATCTCCAGTAGCACAGCTGGCACTGATGCAATAAACATGAGTGTACATTTTGGTGTGACTGTTGTAGTCACCTATTGGCTAGTGTCCATGACAAGATACTCCCTCCTCCCCATGATGAGAGCAGTCAGAATGTGTGTGTTTTTGAAAGTATGTGAAAGGAAAAATTTCCGCCCACTTATAGTCCACTCAGCAATGCCCTGCAGTCTTCTCTAGTTTATGAGTGAAATTCACTAAAGTACAAGCAGTTTACCACACCATCTAGTCAGTTTCATCTCTCCATTAACCTGCAAGGGAAAAACACTGCAGTTAGGAATTAGGATAAGAATGTCCCCATCTCCATTATATTTGTACATCAAGTTGCCAATGCTGGACTGCAGCAAATGGCATGGTAACTTTAAAGGGGAAATCTCTCTCATTGCTTTTCAAAAGCATCCTAAAACCTTTGGGCAACTAATTCCAGAAGGGATACCATTTTCCAGCCTCCAACTTTGATTTCTGTGTTCATTATAAATGTGTTCCACACCAGTTTAGAAGGCAAAAGTGTCTTACGTGCAATCCTACACAGATCTACTCAGTAATAATCCCACTAAGTTCTGTGGGACTTACTCCCAGGTAAATCTGTATAGGATTCCAAATGTTGGAACTATACTTTCCTGCCAATGTGTGTATCGTTGACCTGGTCTCTCACCAATTACCCTGGTTTGTTTTTTAAAACTGTATCCAATAAATGTAGTTATAATGGATACTACTCAGAAGAGGGGGATAAATACATTTCATCTTTCACATTTGACCCTAATGATATGATGACATTGGCAAATACATAATAGTGTTATTAGTGTTAACGTCCATCCTTCTTACCACTTCCCTAAAGCAGCATTAATTTTGTGGACAATTGTTACAGACATCACAGAAGAGTGAACTTCCTATGATATAATATGCTCTAACTTCGGAGATGTATTCAGAGATGTATTTGAGAAACATATTCAATGCTCTGTCTTTCTGTCTGTCTGTCTGTCTGTCTGTCTCTCTCTCTCTCTCTCAACTTGTCTAGCACCCAAAAAGAAAGCCCCACCTCCTCCACCAAAAGAAGAAAAAAAGGAAGAGAAAAAGGAAGAGAAAAAGGAGGAAGAAAAGAAGCCAGAAGAAGTTAAACAGGAGGAGCATTACTGTGACATGCTATGCTGTAAATTCAAGAGACCACCCATGAAAGAATACATGAAGAAAATGAAGCTACCAGAAAGTATAGATGCATACACAGGTAAGCGGAATGCTTCTGCACAGAAAGAGATGCTGCAGATAGGATGACATTACTGGGGTTGTAAAGGCTGATCTACACTACTGCTTTATAATGGTGTGTAACAGTATTGACAACAGTTGGTGCCCTTGACGCATTCCATATACCGCTTTTCAATCGCTTTCAAAGTGTTATATCCTGCTTGGTGTAGATTTGGTTCAGGGATCCTTTAGGAGAAGTGCTATTCCTGTACAAATCAGTAGGTTTTGTTAGCACTAGTGATTTATTGCGCAGAGTACGAAAATGAAGACTCTGTGGGTAGTTTCCAATAGGGGCTGGGCACGCAGCCCCTCCTGCACATGGCTGAAATATAGCTCTTCTAGCGGCAAGCCCCCACAAAAGCAAAAATGCTGGTTTCTGGAAGGGGCAGGTCACACCCCTTCCAGAAACCAGCATTTCCCCTCACATGGCCCTAGCCCCCGGAAGCATTATATCACAGCCACCCAGCAGGGTGTACAGCCCCTGTTGAATACTACCCTATAACGCCAACTCAACCATCAAAATTAGTCCAGTAGATTTAAACATTCTCCATCTTTCACTCACCTTTAGCTCCATTCTAAAGACCTTCAGGCCTTGACACACCTCTGCACCCAATTGGTGCCTGTTGACCAGTGCACAGTACTGTGGTCACATCAGCCCAGTACTGAAAGATCTGCACTGGCTGCCCGTTGTTTTCTGGGCTCAATTGAAGGAGTTATTTCAGCCTTTAAAGCTCTAAACAGCTTAAGGCCTGGCTCGTTATGAATCTGCTTGATTATGAACATTAGCTGGAGGGTCCCTTCTGAAGACATCTTCAATTGCAGGCTTAACCCTATGTTGCTCCCAAACTCCAGAACACATTCCCTTTGGAGTTGCAACTTGACCCCACTCTCTCTGCATTCAGGAAGGAGGCCTAGACACCTCTTTTTAATTTCGCTTTGTAGTTTGTTTTTAATGCTTTTATTTTATTGTGGTTTTTATTTTCTGAAATGTTTGTAGACCACTTCAGGATGGCTTCAGAAAGGTGGTATAGAAATACAACAAATAAATCTGAAAAATGGGACCCACTGTCAGGCTAGCCAAAATGTAATGTGAGAGTTAGCTCTCAAGGTACAATTAAACATCTCAATTTATTAAATTTTTCTTGGATGTTTTCTTTATATATGTAGAACAGGGCATTCACAAGTCACAGACAAGAAGAGGAGCTTCAAGAACAATGTACATATTTTATTTTCCAGATCATCGCTATATATGGTGGTTGTTCATGGTTACCGTTGCTTATAACTGGAACTGCTGGTTCATCCCACTACGATTAGTATTCCCATTTCAGACCTCAAGTAATATGATATACTGGATTGTTATAGACATCTTATGCGATATCTGCTACATCTGTGATCTGTTGATCTTTCAGCCCCGAGTGCAATTTGTGAGAGGTGGAGATATAATAGTAAGTAAAGGAAGGTGGGAGGTAAGAGATAAAATGAGAGAGCCCCTGTAGTGTAGTAATCTCATTGCACCAGAGTGCTTCCCAAGATGGTTAATGTTTAATAGTCTTCACTGACCAGGTTCAGATGACACACTACAGCTCATGTGGGTTACTTAATCCATGATGGCCTGTGAGGCCCATGGGCACCAGTTTGTATATGCGATCCCTGCTCAGGGATTGTTGTGTCATGCAAACCTGGTGAGCATGGGTTATGTGTGGACAAAATAGACCATGACCTGGTCCACACGACATGACAATCCACCATGGTGATTTGTTGTAATGTCCAAACCCTGTGCAGTTTGTGTTTGCCTCTCTGACTAGGAGCAAGAACCACTCAAAGATAAAGAGAAAAAAATGTCATGAAGTGAATGTGCAATGCAAACCCTGATCTAGTGATGTGCAAACAAAGGTTGCCTACCCATAAGTGGATTCCTGCTCAATTTCAGAAGAGAGGGCAGGGCAGCTCCAACCATGCATGCAATTATTTTTAAATGAATTAGGAAGCCAGGGTGCTGCCAAATGGTAGAAGTATTAAGAAAAATTTATTTTTAGACTTCAGTTGAACTTCCTTTAGTAAGGGAATAGCATCAGTTCCCATAGAGAGTCATTTAAAAATAATCATGTAATCACTCTTAATGAATGCAATGTTGACAGTTCTAATGCTAATGAGAGCACATCCATCCGGCTTCCAAAGACCTGTTTATCTACATGTGTAGCGTTTCTGCTGTAGAGCCCTTCTCCTCCTCTCTAGACTGAGTGGTCTCTGCGTTACTATACTTAAATAAAAAAATATTACAACAATTCTATAGGAATGGAGATGATGATGATGTTGCATTTTGAATAATATTTATTATTATTATTATTATTTATTTATTTATTTATTTACAATATTTATATACCACTTCATATCTAAAATAGATTCCAGACTAATGAACACAGGAACAAAATAGTAAAAAGATAAAGATTAAGACAGCAAACTAAAATTGTTCAATTTAAAAAAAGTACCAATAAAAATGGTGGCTGGTCAATTAAGGAATGCTTCCTGGGAAAGAGTTGTTTTCAGGAGGCACCAGAAGCAGCACAGTGATGGCACCTCACTGGCACCTCCAGGGGTAGGGAGTTCCAAAGAGAAGGGACTACCACACTAAAGGCTCTTCTCCTGGTGGACTCATTCAGGCCAGAGGTCCATATGGAGCCACCAGGAGCATGCCCCCTAATGACCTGGAAGAGAAGGCTATCAATGGCTACTAGCCCTGATGGTTATGTGCTACCTCCAGTATCTGAGGCAGTAAGCCTGTGTGCACCAGTTGCTGGGGAACATGGATGGGAGGGTGCTGTTGCACCATTTCCTGCTTTGTTGGTCCCTAGTCAACAGCTGGCTGGCCACTGTGTGAACAGAGTGCTGGACTAGATGGACCCTTGGTCTGATCCAACATGGCACTTATGTTCTTATGACCAGTCAGGTTGGTAAGAGAGAAGGTATCCTGGTATCTCAGGTATCCTGGTCCCAAGGGACAATGAAGATTTCCCCATCCACAATCCTGACATTTTAATTTCCCCTAAAATATTCTAAAAAAAATGTCTACCTAGCTACATAGGCGTCTTCTCAGTCTTATTTCCTAATATTTCTTCTTTATTTTGTAGAAAGCCCTTTTCCAACAGTATTTCAGCAGCGTGAGAGCTGCACATCTATTTATTTGTTTACTGCATTTCTATACCACCCAATAGCTGAAACTCTCCGGGCGGTTCACAAAAATTAAAACCATAAGATACAACTTAAGTATAAAATTTAAACCAAAATATAAAACACAATGTAAAAGTACAACTAGAATAAAACCAGGCAGCAATGTAGAGATTTAAAATATAGATTTAAATCAGCAAGTTAAAAGACTAGGTGGGAATCTACACTGATGTTATTCTAACGTTTTGAATGGGTTTCTGTGACGCACAGCGTCACGTGACCCTGGGTCTCCAACATTGTAAATGAGTTGTACTTACTGGTTCTATTTCTTAGTTGCAGTGCAGCTACAGATTCATGTGCCTCCTTATACCGGTAATTTTCCTTTTCCTCTTCCTCTTCTCTGAGAGTAGCAGAGCTGCTGGGTTTGCTCCGCCCACTTCCTGTTCTCCTTTCTTCGCCCCGTTTGCTATCTTATCTGCTACAGCAGATAAATCACACCAGCGTTATACTGTGCAATCACTGACAATTGCATGCAAAGGACTCAGAAGTTTTCCACCTTAGAATCTGCTTTTATTGTGAAGTACTCCCATGCATCCTGCCTTAATTGTGCTCCTTTTGCAAAAGATTCGCCCAAGCCGCTGCTGTGGGCGCAGGAGCAGGATTTTAAACAAATGCTTACATCTGCGTAAGCTTTATAGATAAAGACACCAAAATTGGCACAGTAATTCAAATACCAAATTTTAATCAAATTGGGTCATCAGTCAATTTTTTATGATTTTTTTATAACATTTCCCCCCTCTTTGCAAAGGAGCTGAGGAGCACTCAAAGGAGCGCTGTAGCTCCGTGCAGGAAAATTAACAAGGGTCTCTGCTCCCAGTCCAAAACTCATGACCAGCGGGGCTTAAATGGTGTGTTTGAAATAATCTCAACAGCTGGGGCTGCTGCTAAAACTTTTCAACTTGGTCACCCATCCAAACCAGACCCAGACCATCTTAGCTTCAGCAAAGTGGCTGGCTCCTATGCATTCAGGCTATTCCCAAGGACTTGTATTAAGATGTTTTGGGAGGGAATTTGTGTGTGCTTATGACTATTGCTGGGTAGGAACAAGGCAGGAAGTGGGCAGAGCAAACCAAGCAGCTCTGCTTACTCTCAGAGAAGAGGAAGAACAGAAAGGGTTGAACAATGTGCCTTGAAGTACCGTTGTAGCTAAACGTAAGTAATGCTAGTGTGCCCCGTGATACAGAGAACCGATACAGAGAACCACGTTAGAGAGGGACACTAGCAACGTTATAAGACTAGTGTAGATCCAGCCTAGGATGGTAGATACTAGGAAAATAAAAAGGTCTTCACCTGGCATCAGAAAGAGTATAATGTAGGTCCCAGGTGAACCTCTCTGGGGTTCCTTCCCAGTTCAGTAGCTTATGCACTCCATGTCATATTAATAAGAGCCATAGCTTAGTGGTGGAGTACATACTTTGAATGCAGAAGATCCCAGTTTCATCCCTTAGCATCTCCACGTAGTGCTGGCCCAGCTGGGAAACACCAGTCTGAAGCTTTGGAGAACTGCTGCCAGTCGATATAGACAATTCTGAGACCAATGGGCTGACTTGCTCTAAGTTAGTTTCCTTCCAACGTTCACATAAAAGTCCACAATGTCACTCATTTCTAGGCCAGTGTTGTCTGAACACCAAGGAATAGATGCATCACCAGATGCGTGAGACGTCTAGTGCTTTTGGAACACCATGGGAAGGTGACACTGCAGTGGTTCCCACGCACCTCTGGGATGACATCTGAAGAGCTCCTTAGTAATAGCTAAAGTAACTAAGTGTGAACCAAAATATGTTTGTTTAGATTTCCAGGTACTCTACAATGGAGGTGGGCCAAAAATAGATCTCTAGATGATTTGGACTTCAGCTCCCAGCATTCCTGACCATTGGCCATGCTGGCAGGGACATCTGGGAGGTGAGTTCCAAAACTCTTGTAAATCAACTTTCTGCCCAGCCCTGATCTAAACCATTTGCTCAGTCCCAAATGGATAGAGTTTACGTGCCATGACTATACAGGCCTTAGTCCAAATAATTTCCCACAGTGTGGTCCAAAGGCACATGACGCAGCAATCTTGCTCAAACTAAGCAGTTATAAAACTATTGGAGCTTGGATCAGAGCCTGCATGGGACCCCTATATGCACTCCTTTGTGTTCCATGGTTAAAAGTCAGACTGGACATTAAACACATTTTAAAACTGTAACTAACTGATAGAAAGAGTTTGCTGTGGCTAGCTTAAGTGCATTGCTTTCCATGGGGCTTAGTCACAACTCATGTTAGCTGGATTGAGGCATCGCCTAGGACTTAGTTTTGGCTGTATGTATGAAAAGATGCCCAAAACAAAGTTTTGTACCTGAGCCCTTGATCCAAAATAGATATATAAGCCTCAGACTTCAGCAATTATCTGGATAGGTAGAGATGAGAACTGCTTTGCTTTGGAAGTGCAGAATGCTCTATATGCTATACCAATAATGTTGTGACTTGTGTATTGCTGATAATGTATGTGTACTTTGCTTGTTTTTGTGGTTCTTGATCTTTGTATATATTTTTAAGTATTTTTATCTTATGTGAACCACCCAGAGAGCTTCAGCTGTGGGGCAGTATACAAATGCAATAAATCATCATCATCATCATCATCCTGGGCCAGTTGGGTCTGTAAAAAAAATCATCTCAGTGGCTCCTGGGGGAGGGAGAGGTCAAATAATTACCAATATATTGTTGGGATGAGGTTTTTGCTCAGCTAACAGTTGTTGTTTCTCTGTTTCTAACTTTAGTCAGATAAAGTAGAAATGAAGAAGTTCTACCGGAGTACATTAAAATTTCGGGTAAGTGAAAAAAGTGTTAAGTGAGGTGTGTTTGGTGAGATACAAATCAATTATTCTAACTATCTACTTGGACAGCGCTATCATCTTGCAGTGCTTGTTGCAAGATGATAGTGCCTAGATTTGGGATCATAAACTGGAGGCACCTACCCTCCAAGTACCATCAGCTGGCCTTAGTAAAATGTGAATATGTATCACAGAAATGAGAAAACATGAGAATTCCCATTTCTTCCTACTTTGCTTCTAAGTTGGTCCTAGTCAGTTTCTTTATTTACTGTATTTCCCACAAATACATTGTGCTCAAAGCGGACCACACAAAATGACAACATTCATTGTACACATGCACTTGGCAGTCTGAACTTGAGCTGTTTTTAAGCACATTAATTTTAACGTAACTGGACTATTTTCTTTTACAGCTTGATTTATTATCAGTAATGCCGTTTGACGTCTTGTACGTTGTATTTGGGTTTAACGTAGTATTCAGAGCAAACAAAATGATAAAGGTAAGATGAGATTATTTGCTTTCGTACTCAGTCCTTGGGCATAGGTAATACCAGTGGAGGCTGGTGTCTCCAATGTCAGTGGGGCAGTGAATCCACTCCAACTTTCAGTCAGAACTCTAAAGGAGCTCTCCAAGGTGCTTCATGAAGCAACTTGGAGAGCTCCTTTAGTGTTCTGACTGAAATACAGAATGGAATCAGTGCCCCACTGACATCGGAGACACCAGCCTCCATTGGATCATATACATAAATACTTATTGTGGCTCATTCATACAAGCAGGCAGTAGGGGAAGTTGATATTTATTTATTTATTTTCAATTATTTTTAGCCAGCCTTATAAGGATGTAACCCTTAAAGATTCCACACATTCCAAATATACACAGCACAGGAAACATCTTCCAGCTGCATATAACAAATTTCATACTTTGAAAATGACGTTTTTATTCCCACTCCTGTATGGAATAAGTGGCTTCTGAGGGCTAAACTTCACACTACATTAAATATGTGTCATGCTGCTGGTCCTCACATTTTCTTTTACCTCTGGGTAAGCGTGTAGGCCCCTGATCTTCCTCATGACCACTGTACATTGGATGGGGAGGATTAATCACCCAATGTGGATGATCAGGGGTCTGGAAACAAAGCCCTATGAGGAGAGACTGAAAGAACTGGGCATGTTTAACTTGGGAAAGAGAAGACCGAGGAGAGACATGATAGTACTCTTCAAGTACTTGAAAGGTTGTCACACAAAGGAGGGCCAGGATCTCTTCTCAATCATCCCAGAGTGCAAGACACAGAATAATGGGCTTAAGTTACAGGAAGCCAGATTCCAGCTGGACATCAGAAAAAATATCCAGACAGTTAGAGCAGTACAGCAATGGAACCAATTACCTAGGGAGGTTGTGGGCTCTCCCACACTAGAGGCATTCAAGAGGCAGCTGGACAGCCATCTGTCAGGGATGCTTTAAGGTGGTTTCCTGCATTAAGCAAGGGGTTGGACTCAATGGTTTTATAGGCCCCTTCCAACTCTACTATTCTATGATTCCCCTCCCCTAAATTTACACACTTCCCTATCCAGCAGCTAAAGAAAGATGAGAAAAACACTCCATTGATGACAATGGAGTTTTTTCTTTCCATCTCTTTTTTTTACCTCCCATGCATGGAGGATTTAAGGGGGGGAACAACTGAGTAGGATGGTTTAAACATCCCTTACCCATGTCTAGTGGTCCCAGTACTGATCAGGACTCTGTGTGATTACATTGAGGTTTTAAAAAATTGTAGGTCAGCTACATGCTATATATTAACATCACATGTAACTTGTCCCTGAAAAAACCTCTGGATACTAATGTCAGTCAGGTTCCTAGATGACTTATTTTATGAACTAATGTTGATAATGTAATTGGTATTCCAGAGTTATTTACTAGCAAATGGATAAATAAATGCAATCCCACTGTGTTCATGGGGCTTACTCTCTAGTATCTTTAGGATTTCAGTCTAAAAGCTATATTTATCCTTACCTGTTGAGAAAGACCCATGTATGGAAACATCCACATGTGAGAAAAGACCATGTGTTATGTATTGCTGGATTGGGCCATTAAGTATGGCCCAATCCATCCATACATAGCAAAACTGTATAGTTATATATGTGGCAATAGATCCATCCCCACCCTAGGTTGTTGGTGATAGTGCTAATCAGTTGTGGGAGGAACAAGGTAAATTCCATGTTTGGAATCTTAGAAAAGGAATCAGAAATAAAACTTTCAATATTATAATGCCTTAATTAAAAACTCTATGTTCTGATCACCACACCTGAGAAATGGTGTTGCAGAACTGGAAAAGGTTCAGAAAAGGAAACCTATATGATAAAGTGGCTGGAGCATCTCCCCTATTACAAAAGGTTACAGTGTATGTGGTTTATTCCCTTAGAAGAAAGGGAACATGATAGAGGTGCATAACATTATGCATAGTGTGGAGATAGTGGATCTCATAATACTAGAAGCCAGGGTCATCCCATGAATCTAAGTGATGGGGAATTAAGGACAGTATTTCTTCACGCGGCACGTAGTTAAACTGCGGAAATTGATAGCACAAGATGGCCTTTCACGGCAGGAGTTCTTCCAAGGTGGTGTACAATAATAAAACACATAATAAAAACCAATACAGCACATCATATGTGCTTAATTGAACAAGGGAAACTGAATACACACGTATATATATTCACATGCAGTCACACATAGACTGG
Organism: Elgaria multicarinata webbii; assembly: GCF_023053635.1. Taxonomy (NCBI): domain Eukaryota; kingdom Metazoa; phylum Chordata; class Lepidosauria; order Squamata; family Anguidae; genus Elgaria; species Elgaria multicarinata. The sequence goes on along the minus strand of NC_086177.1, from coordinate 81,432,653 downwards.
GGTCAGATGACACGATAACCAACGGTAGATTAAATAGTCAGTGGTGGGTGAAATAGTCAATGGTTGGTCATTGTGCTGTCTGCCGGGACGTTTTCACACCACAAATGGTTATTCAGCCAAAATAACCAACACAAATAACCAGCGCTGTGCAGAATTGATTATTTGAACAACCGTTGGTTATTGTGTTGTGTGTTGAGCACCGTTGACTGTTTCATCACACACAGTTGATTATTTTAAGTCACAGTTGATTATTTTCAGTCCCCTAGCAAGAGTGACCAAAGCAGTGGCTGCTGCTCTAGTCCGGCCGTCAGAACTCACAATGCCTGATGGGATGCCAGTGGGAGGACTGGAGAGGAGAGAAGGGGGATGTGTCAATCAAACACACCTTTGACTAATAGTCAACTCGACACTGGCCTTAACCATGGTTGATTATAATCATGTTTTTATTGCTGTTTTTAAGACTGTATCCGTTTTTATTATGTTTTATTGTTGTATACTGCCTTGGGAGAACTGCTGCCCTGAAAGTTGGTCAAGAAATATTTTATAAATAAATAAATAAAATCTAGGCTGTGGACTGAACACACATACAAAGGCGTAAGCCTTCTTGAACACAGTGGAACTTATTTCCAAATAAACCAGCATAGAATTACAATGTAAGCTGCAATGTTGTGCATAGTTACTTGGGAGTAAGTCCCATTGAACAGAGTTGGATTCATTTCTGAGTAGACATACATAGAATTGTGCTGCACATCTATAAATTTTGACATGGATAAGTGATTAGCTACGAAATTCTATTTTAAAAAAAACAATAACTTTTGAGCAGGTAGAAAATCATTGATGTAGGACAATTACTTTCCAACATGTACGATTTTTTGAAAAAAACTTATTCTATTTTGGTTTTTGTTTGTTTTTCTGGCTCCTGCATCAGTTTGTCTAAATTAATCTGTAATTAATGGTCTAAACAAGCCCTCTTCATTTGTAAAATTTAGAAAAGTGATTTATCCAAACTGTTGCCTCACTTTAAAAATCAAGTAATTTGGAAGCACAGAAATGAATAAATAACCCAAGCCAAAAAAAGAAAAAAGCATTGACTGTCTATGTGCAAGAAACTTTGGTTGACTGAGTAAAATATCGCTGTCATCATAATTCATCAAGTTCACTGATCTGCTAAATAGAAAAGTATCCTCCATAACTCAGCCCCTAGAAAAAAGTGATATTTGAAATGTCAAGTAGTTGTTGGGGGTGGTTGTTGCAAGTTTAGCAATGTGATTGTTTTTAAATCAAAAATTAAAAGTTTGCTATAATATAGAAACCAGGCAGTTTATGTCAAAAAATGCATGTTAGATTATTATATAATTACTATAAAGATACAGGTGGTTTTCCTCACTATTCATTTATGTTTAGCATCTCACATTCTTTGAATTCAATGACCGGTTAGAGGCAATCATGAATAAAGCATACATCTACAGGTATGTGGTACATGTGCTCTAGTATCATGTAGTCTTGACAGGTATTTCTGCATTTTGGGTATCTCACATTGGATAAAGGATTTTCTGCAACTTCAGTTGCTGTCTCTAAAATGGGAACATTGCAAGACACTGGTCGCATTCAGATGACACTTTAAGCAATGGAGGTGGGAATAGGCAACTCACAGTACGTTATGTTGCCAGACGACATGTTGGCCTGCGGCTGAAACTCCCATTGTGCTTCTGGCTGGCCGTTGCACTGCTTTCCCTCCTCCCAGGGCTATCCCATCAGCCACTGCAAGTTCTGCTATCTGTAGAAGAGTAACCGGGGCACTTTCAGACGTTTCTGCTGGAGGACTCTATGGGCTTCTGAAATAGCACACTCAATATGTGAAGTTAAACAACAGAGCTCACCACATGACACGCTAAGCAACGGGTCTCTGGATAAGCAATGGAGCAGTCTTTTGTTTTTCTCCGTTGCTTAATTCAAGAAAATAGTATACCGTCAGTTGTCTGCTTCCTGCCAGACGACACAATAAACGCAACAGACAATTGCCTAACTAATCAAATGCTGCTTATCGTGTCATCCAAACCCAGCCTCTAACTCACCAGGGTCTTGTGGGGGTGATGGAGACGTGTTGGTAACTGCCCTAAACTTTAAGGAGAGGCTGGATGGAAAAATCGAAATGAACAGTAAATGTTCATGTCCACATTTCTAATTCCTGGCATAATGCAGTGGTACTACTTATTTGTGAACCGCACAGAGAGCTTTGGCTATTGGGCGGTATAAAAATGTAATAAATAAATATTATATGACAATTATTCATTTGGCCATTGGTGAAAGGGAAGACAGATTATGTGATGATTTTCCCACTCTGTCAATACTAGACATAATTTATAAGTCACAGTAGAGCATTAGTATTGCTATTGATCAAAATCAAGGTCTCCTAAGAGAAAGTAAGCACCAAAAAGCATATCCCACAGACATTTTGTAAACCGTTGTTTATTTTGGGTTGTTTGTTTTTTTACAGAGTCATTCGAACCACGGGCTACCTGTTGTACATCTTACACTTGAATGCATGCCTTTATTACTGGGCCTCAACCTACGAAGGACTTGGCAGCACTAAATGGGTTTATGATGGCAAAGGAAACATGCAAGTTCTTTTGTGCGCCCCCCCCCCATGACTTGATTGCAATCTAAACCTTCACAAGTGCTTGCGCTGCGAACTTTTAGCATCATTGCTGCTGATTGGTGGCAATGAACAATGCTAATTATGTAGAAGGCAGGTGTAGTGAGTGATTAGTTTACAACTTTGGCTTTTTATGGGTTTATGAGTCAGCTCTAATCACTAACTTAATTAAACATTTAGAAAGCACAAGGGTCATAAATTAAAGTTACTGATTAGGTATGCACAAAAGAAACACTGCATGCATAAGAAAACAGCCACTTCGAAAGGGTCAGAGGAGTACAATTACAACACACCACCCAACCTTCAGATCGTAACAGACGGTTTCACTCCCTTAAGAGCCTTCACAGGGTCCGCCGCTTCCTTTCATATGGTGAAGGGCATCTATAAACATGTTGTAAAGAAAACAACATCTCCAGTGGGAGCTGGCGCTGCGAGATGCAAATAGTTGTTTGAAGCGGCTGGGGAAGAAATGCCAAGTTAATAGCTATAGATTTGGCAAACAAAAAACGTGTTTGTGTGTGTGGCGGGCAGGTGAGTGGGCAGGGGAAAATATTTTGCAGTATATCACACAGGGAAATCATGTTTGCTTACCGTTGCTTCTCCGCCCATGTGTTTATCCCTCATTATTTCCTTTTTCGATAGAGGAAGTAAACAACGTGCACGTGGCCCATTCAGTGGGCCATTTTGATCCCACTGCTTCTCCTGAACACAGCAGAAGATAGTGGCAACTTCCATCTTTAAAAATAAGTCTGACTTACTGGGATTTGTTGTTGTTGTTGCATGAAGAAGGCTAGAAGGGGCTGGAGGTATGCGGGAGGCAGACAAAGTCATGAGAGGGACCTGCGAAAATCCATGAGTGCCCAGTAACGAGTGTGCAATAAAATGCTCATCTGATGGAGCTCTGTATTTGGATGTACTGATGAAAGTGACCAGGTTTGGGTTTTTTCCATCGAGGGGAAAAAATCCAAGTCATGGGCCAAGATCTCTAAACCAATGAATAGGTAGGCTTGCAAATATTTGCAGCTGATCCCTCTTCCTTTCCCTTCCAAACCAAACAGGAAAACCCTCTCCAGCTGCACCTCATGTCACACATCGTAAACTGCTTTGAAACACAAGGAAACAGGCATAAAGTGGCTTGCTGGATTGCAGCCGCTGAGATCACAGTTTGTCTGCTAATGTTCAGCTTTAGGAAAAGGGTGTTTAAGAGTTTGCAGGTAAATTAATAACAACAACAATACTGTTAATCCAGCTATTACAGCAGATCAATCTTAAACATGTTAGCTCAAAAGTAAGCCCCATTCAATTCAATGGGATTTTCTTCCCGGTGAATATACTTGGGTTTATACTGCAGCCAGGATTGGGGTGATCATATGAAAAGGAGGACAGAGCTCCTGCATCTTTAATAGTTGCATGGAAAAAGGAATTTCAGCAGATGTCATTTGTATGCATGCAGCACCTGGTGAAATTCCGTCACAACAGTTAAAGCTGCAGGAGCCCTGCCCTCTTGACCAGATACATCCTGGCTAGGCTGACCACTTGTGAATTATCAAAAAAGAGGTCACGCATCACCAAAAAAGAGGATACATATTTGCATCTTTTTGCATATGCTAAATATGCAAAAATTATTATTATAATTTTTTATAAATTAGAAATTTATATTTATTATAAATGATTATAAATTAGAAAATAATAATTTATTATAAATGATTTTAAATTAGAAAATAATTATTAGAAAAAATAAATATTAGAAAAAATAATTACTATAATTTAAATAGAAGTACACTACATATGTGGTGTGGAAGATTGTGACCAGGTGACCTGTGTGCCTTTGCTCAGTCTGTTATCCAAGGGCTGTTGATGGATAACTTCAAGGCCCAGCTCTTTCTTCTGGTGGTTCTTTATCTTTAAACCAGACTTAGACTGGTCAGTCCTTGAATATTGAGGACACCTTCAAAAATAAAGGACAGCCTCTGTTAGCCTGTCAAGTAGAAGGGTGTCCTCTGTAAAAGAGGACACATGGCCACCTTACGTCTATAATCCTATGTAAGACCAAACCCTAGTGGTTTTAGTGGAGGACTGGAGCCTATTAGCAACAACATATGTAGCTGGTGGTTTTCATCAGATTTCCACTCCAAAATGTAGGAAAAATTATTTCCAGGTAATAGATACAATCCCAAGGGAAATAGGTGCCTTACTTCACATGTTCCGTGACTATGAACCTACCTCTGCTGCTTCAACTAATATTTATTTATTTATTTATTTATTAAATTTATATACCGCCCCATAGCCGAAGCTCTCTGGGCAGTTTACAAAAGTTAAAAACAGTGAACATTAAAAAGTATACAAAATTTAAAACCATCAAAAATGAGAATCTTCTCTTGACTAGACCCTGCCATAGCCCTGTTCAGTGACTCACTCTAAATAGAATGAAAATCTATGGGCGTGAAGTAGCATTGGGTCTCTGTCTCTCTGCTAGGTGACAGTCCTCTGTTGGAAGGTGTCCTCTGTGCAAAGCATTGATTGTCAGTTGTAAAGAGGAAGTACCAAAGGAAGGGAGAGCAGCAGGGACCTTGGAGATGCCCATCCACTGTTAGCACTCAGGTCTGAGCAGGTCATTGGGTCATATCCTTCCCCGGTCTGGTGAAATGGATTATATTTAAATAATATGAATTACTTGCATATTCATATCTCTACATATACAATAGCATGGATACACTTTATGCAAAAAATGGATACACTTTATCCATGCTGTGTTCTTTTTTGTGGGGAGGTGGGGTGAAGTCCTCCCACTCCTTTGGCTATGTGTACGTGGCCTCCCTGATCTATGTGCATTCTTTACAACACATGTAGGGAGTCCTCATGTGGACACTTGTATGAGCAGGGACTCCCCCTACACATGTTCTAATGAGCTTGTGGAAGCTGGGCCTGCTGTCTCTCCATCCCATGTGCATTCATTCTTTGTGGAATGAACTACTAAGCAAAGTTAATGTCCTCTGTGTCCTCCCACCAGTGCCTATGATGACTGGAATGATGGTTGCTGACTTTGGAGTTGATCCTTTGAGGACTCTTGCCTGCCCCAACAATAGTGACGATTAAGATTGCACTATTGTGCAATGGAAAGATTGCAGCTTTCCATTGATTCTTTTGCTGCAAGCTACTGGGATACAGTTTGGTTGCCACTTCTGTTTCCTGAAAGAGAGACTGCGACTTTAAGACTTCTAGTGCATGCAGAAGTGTAACAAGTGCAGCTTTTCCAGACAGGGTGGCAATGCAGTCATGGAAAAAACTGCATCTACTGAATGTTTGCCTGTTAAGCCATGGGGCCTTTGTGAAGAAAAATTGTGGCGAACCTAGATCACACTGGCATACAACCCCCTGCCCTGTTCAGAATTACTGAGCATAAATATCTAAAACAGAACAGCTTTCTTACCTAGAGCTGTGTTCTACTTTGCATTATAAGTTTAATGCAAAATCATCACCCTCATTAGCATAGGAAAACAACCATGCAGAGGCTGTAGCTACAGATTGGTGGGAAATCGGCATGCCAGCTAACGTTAGTGGTGTTGTCCTAGCTTTGTTTACAATAGCGGTTGCAGCCCACTGGGTGGGAGCTTCGTACATGAGGCTGCAGGTCCTCTTGTTTGCCACCTGATGTAGCAGGTATAATTTTAGGTATGTTGCTCAAGGGCCTTGTATGGCAAGCAGGGGAGAGGTGGGTAAAGGGACCAGGGGGACGGGGATGCACAAGAGACCACAGCTGCTGAATTCCCTATGTTGTGGAATGTTACAGATGTAGTGTCAGTCTTTTGGAAGCAACTTGGCAACCCTTCGAACATGGGTTTATTCTGAGAGGATTGTCTGACCTGAAACAGCCTATTCAGTGGTCTAAATAACAGCTGTGTGAATGTCACCTTAGCTGTAGCCCACTGACACATCTGCCATTACCAGAGACAGGTCACTGAACCACCAGTCTTAACACTTGACATTTCCAGACTTTTAGAATGGGAGCCAATCTGCTGCTGTCTGTAAAATGAACTTTTTAGACAGCTGTGAACAGATGGACCCTTGGTCTGATCCAGCAGGGCTCTTCTTATGTTCTTATATTCTTAAACTATTTCCTTTGGAATTCAGTAGAGTAATCAATAATCCCTTCTGATGTGTTCATAAACCGTTTTATATGTCTGTCATATTTTAAGAGAGGAAATTTGAAGATGCGACCGCTGGAGAGCCAGACATACTTTCCATTGTTACAGAGAACTGGAATTGACAAGTACTGTGTTAGCTTTGTTTGTACAGAAATAAGTTTGGAGCTATCCAGTTTGCTATGTGGCTTACTGCTCCTGATTTCTAGAGACACCTGCCTCTCATTTGGTCCAGACAACAGTGGTGGAGAGAAGCAGCAGCAGTAGATCCCACTACCTATTTGCTCACTGGCTCTCTGCCTGTCAAGCAAGCAAGTGGTAGAAATGATGAGGAAGAGCGACAGAACTGGTGATGAGCAGGTTGACACACTGAGGGGCCTATTAAGGGAGGGCTGCCCAAAGGCCCTCAAAAACCTGGAGCCAGCCCTGGATGGCATCGTAATGATTGTGGGAGACGGGCTATTGCAGCAGAAGGCTCCCTGCACTTCCGACTCAGCGGAATTTATTATCACTCTGGATTCATGCTTATCTTTCGATCTACTAAATCCAAGGATGCATTGCCTTCTTGGCCCTGAGGGCCACATACATTGTCAGGTGGCGTGGTGATGCAGGGACTGCACATGAGCACGCACACATATGCATGCACACACAAAGCAAGCATCCAACTTGCATGCGCACACACATATGCTCACAGAATGGGCAGTTCAGGGATGCCTGGGACAGCCTTTCTCTAACACTGAGCAGGGAAAGGCATCCCTTTCTCCATGCACAAGGAAAGGTGCGGCCTCTTTCCCCTTGCAGAGAGAGGAGTCTGATGACATCAGGGTCCTGTGTTTTGGAAGCGGAGACTCCATCCCCTGGTGTCATCTGGCCTCTGGGGGTTGTCGTAGGAGGCAATCCAGCCCCTGAGGCCAAAACAGTTCCCCGCCCCAGTTCTAGAGAAAGGGCAGAGAACAGAAGCATCTGTGAGAAAATAATGATGTCAATCATTGTTTTATATCTATAGGTATCTAAGGTGTTACTATTGGGCAGTTCGCACTTTAATTACTATTGGTGGAACTCCGGAACCAGTAACCATGTTTGAAATCATCTTTCAGCTTCTGAATTTTTTCTCGGGAGTCTTCGTATTCTCCAGCTTGATTGGTCAGGTAAACAAAGACATTATTTGTTAAGTAGAGCCTTGAGTTTAAGATTGTTTTTTTCTGTAATAAAAACATATTAATAAAATATAGACCTGCCCTCAGCAATATCTTTCTTTAAAAGGTATAGAGCATAAAAACTATCAATGGCAAAATGTGATAGCTGGCTTTGAATGTTCATTTTTAAAATATAATTTTAATGAGATCATTGCACGTTCTTTATTTTATATGTTTGGATTCTCTTTACCTCCACTTTTTCAAGGAGGGGGTACCTCAGCGACCCTTGCATATTTTATATCACTCTCTGCTTTGTAGAGAGTCAGGTCCATGTAGCCCAGCACCATCTACTGGCACTGACAATGCTCTCCAAGGTCTCAGGGGGAAAAACCTTCACAGCTCTGGTACCCAACACCCTTTAAGCAGAGATACCAAATATCTTCTATATGAAAAGCATATTCTTGGCAAATGCACTTTGTCCTTTCCCTAGTAAAGATAATGATACCAGGATGGGAAGGTGTTAACATCATTGGTTTTTCTGTGAGCTTTTCTACACAAGGCTGTTAATCGCTGTACCTACCTTCAGTTTTGCTGCAGAACTGAAATCTAAGCTCCACACAAACAGCTTTTCCTTTCCTGTTTTCCCATGACATAGCCCCTAGGTGGCACTGTGCTATAGTGGAATAGCGCAGATACACACATAGTTCTTTTGCTTTCAGAAATAATAACCCATTTGCCCTGCTCTAAAAAAAAATGCTGGGAAAGTGCTCTTAAAAAACAGAAACAAAACTGGAAGACCGCAACATCTTCTAAAGAACTCATAAACAACTGTGAATAAGGAATCATGAGTACACAATAAATGCCTCATATAGAAAATCTCTGCATGAGCTGATGCTTTTGACATTACTGGAGCAGCATGGGAAGGACACTCACTGTGGAAGCTTCTCTGTTATTAAGGTCACAATCCTTTGGTCTTATAGAGAGCATTCCAGGACCCTAGGCTATTGAGGACCCTATCCAGGGAGGGAAGTCTTGTACTAGAGACCTCCTTGTTATAGTGACAGAGACCTTCCCTGCATTGGTGGTCAGATAGCAGTAAGCATTGAAAAGGGGTGGGTTAGGGACACATGAAGGGAAGCCTTGGATCTCTTCCTCTGATACTCCCCCAACTGGCCAGAAAATGCCTTGGAGCTGGGATAGTTAATTTATCCATCATTGTGGTCAACAAAGCAGTGGTGGGGAAGGGGATTAGGAAATAACTGTTCATGGCGGGTGGGGCGGGAAATGGAACAAGCCGTTCCTGTCCTAGATAAAGTGAGCCAACAGGATTTAGGAACTGGCAGTTCCTCCACCAGGGAATATCCCCACCACCACGACTACCTTGACATAGTTGCTCTATAAGGTGTGCTCAGAAGAAGACATCAGAAAGGTGCATGATTCCAAGTGTTCTCCTTTATAGGTACATTTAATTTTCAAAAAAACACTGAGCCTCTGTAATGTGACAAAAGATGGCAGTCCCTTCTGCAACCATACTTTTTCTCTTTCACAATAGTTTAGATGCTACAGATGTTCTGCAACTATAATGACAGCAGATTCCAACTCCTCATCCCCAGCAGAAATGTGACAACAAGGTTGCTCTGCTCATTTTTAAAATATAATTTTAACGATAAAAGACTTTAGGTCTCCGTGATATGAGAACTAATTAAAATTAAATTGTAATTTATTATCCAATATAATTTTAATGCTACAAATATTCCTCTCTTTTTTCTGCCCTAAGTGGGACCTGAAAATTATCTTTTTAATAAATGAATTTTCAGTATAATTTCTGAAAACATGCATGTTTTAAATTATGCTGTGCTTTAAGACATACAAACAGCAAATTTGGATTCATTTCCTTTGAGGATATAGGCTCAAAGGGCCCATTTTAATTTTTTGATGTTTTACTTGAGTAGCACCCTACATTGTATAAAATAAAAAATAATTAAAAAGGAGTACTTTCATGAAATACAACATTATATAATGTTCAGTTTATCTTTGCCCTTTCAGGTTTTTCTCCTGTTGTATGAGCTTTCAGCAATGTGCAAGAAAAGTATGTTGACAACAGGAAAGTGTAGTGGCAAATCTAGAAAAACCTTAGGAATTGCAAAGAAAGGGAACCATAGTTCTTGGTGGAAAGGGAGAGCTTAGTACATGCCTTTGAAATTGGTGGGACTTCCTTGTAAGTAAACGTGTGTTGCGCATTGAGGTATAATTCTTCATTTTGTTCTCTTTCTTTTTGCCTATCCATTTGTCCATAGCTTCGTGGCAGTGCACATACAATGCGTGCAGAAGGTTGCAAGGTTAAGTCCCTGGCATTTCCCCTTAAGAGGATTGGGTACTAAGTAATAGAGCCAGTGTGGTATAGAGGTTAGAGTGTTGGCCTGGGACACGGGAGACCCAGGTTCTAGTCCCCACTTGGCCATGAAGCTCACTTGGTGACTTTGGGCCAGTCACTGGCTCTCAACCAAACCTACCTAACAGGGTTGTTGTGAGGTTAGAAAAGAGAGGAGAAGGGCCCTGTAAGTTGCTTTGGGTTCCTTACAAAAAGGCGGGGGAAGGTGGGATATAAATAGAATAATATAAATAAATAAATAAATAAATAAATAAATAAATAAGCTCTGCCACTCAGTGTAAACAATCCTGGGCTAGATGGACAAGCCATCTATTAGGCAGCTGTGTCCTATTTATTTTATATCCTGCTTTTCCACCATTGGAACAAAAAGCACCTAACAATATATTCAGAGGTGTAGCAGCATTAAAAAAAAAACCTCAACCAGCCAATACAAACAAATTTCACCACTATCCTCATAATTTAAGAACGAGTATAAACGAGAGCTGCACGGCCTGTATTAGCTTCACGGGTTCCAGCAGCCAGTACATTTAGCATGTTTTTAGGATGTTTTAACAATGTATATTATGTTTTAATTCAGTTTTATGTATTTTATCGTTTACTGTTGTTCCCCACCTCGATCAAAAGGGAGAGGCGGGTGAGAAATAAAATTATTATTATTATTATTATACCACCTAAATGCAGGGGGAAACATTGAAAATTGAGTATTGCGTTTCTGCAGTGTAATGATAACGGCTGATATTTGCAGATGCGGGATGTCATCGGAGCAGCTACAGCAGGGCAGAACTACTACCGTGCCTCTATGGATAACACTGTATCATACATGAACAATAATACCATTCCAAGAATTGTTCAGAATCGTGTTCGGACGTGGTATGAGTATACGTGGGATTCACAAGGAATGCTGGGTAAAATTCAGAATAATGGAAAACAGCGCACCCCACTTTCACTGGGAACATCAAGATAATTTTATTTATTTGAAAATGGACTGGGAATTGGCAGCAGTTATTACTAATTAATTGCATTTAAATAACTCTCTGTTAAAAACAAAAAAAAACCACTCTCCATATGTCAAGTAAACTGAAACTCTTATCATCAAAGTCTAGTAACATTGGGGCATGTCTACACCAGGCCTATATCTCAGGATCATCCCTGTGCATCCAAATGACACACAGGGGATCCCGAGGCAGGCAGGGATGACCCCTCCATTTGCCTGGGAGAATCCTTAGGTGTAGAAAGGGCCTTTGTTATCCCTTTTTCCTTTGTTTACTATCTTGTCTGATGACAAGTTCTGGACCACTCTAGGGTAGGGTGACCATATTTGGGAAACCAAAAAAGAGGACACCTAGTGTGTGTGGGGGGGGAAGCAGCTTTCTGAGTCCTGCAGAAAGTACGTTATTCCCCCACCACCTTAAAGAAACCAATTGGAGTGGAGGAGGGGAAAGGATTTCATTCTGCACCACCACCATCCACTCCAATGGGGGCCTTTTCTATAATGTCCATGAATGACCCACTTTCCCCTTTAAGACCTCAATTGGAGCTCGGGATGGGGGAATGATGTGCCTCAAGAAAGCATGTCATTCCCTCCTGCCATGCTAATGGCAGCCTTAAAGAGGAAGGTGTGTCATTCCAGGACATTATTGAAAATTATAGAAAATCCCCCCTGACACCATGGAAAGAACAAAAACCAGGACAAATCCGGGGAAATCCTGACAGTTGGTCACCCTACTCTAGGGCTTGCACAGTATTTTGTGACTTTTGAATGGGCCAAATGAAGTTTTTATGGCGCTATGAATTTTGGATATTTTATTTTGGAATGTTATTTTTAAATTTGTTACTAGAAGTATTTTTCTAGCATTTTCCTTGTAGTTACTTTTAATTATTTGGTTGGGTGGGGGTAACCATCTTCAGTGTAACACCAGCTTTTTTAAAAGTATGTTGTCCTGTTTTATCATTCCGTCTCGCAGATGAATCCGAGTTGCTGGAGCAGATGCCTGGAAAAATGCAGCTAGCCATTGCAATTGATGTGAACTTTGCCATTGTCAATAAAGTTGACTTGTTCAAAGTAAGTAGATTTTTTTGTAATCTACTCTGCAGCATTGGCAAAGCATCTTCTTCCTGCAATCAAACTATCACAGCAAGCAATGTTGATATATAGTACTATGGATAAAATAAAGTCATGCTGACTAACATTAAAGTTTTAATGTTAGCATGAACTAGCATGATGCTTAGCAGACAGAGAGCTAAGTATGGATGAATGCATAAGCACATGGGAGGGAGGTACATGCAATTATTAGTGGTTCAGAGTCAGCTCCATCCAGCTTCCATCATAACCCTGCTCATAACATAGTGGTGGAAGATGCTTGTCCCTGCAGCAGGCTAAATAGATCAAGGCCCTTTCTGTCTCCAGCCAGACAGCAAGCAGAGTCATTGCTTGCATCCTGGCAGACGCAAACTTTGGTCCCAACTTTGGTTAGCCCTTGTGATAATCAAAAAGCTGTCTCCTTCCAAGCTCCCCATCTGGCTATACAGAATGCTGATTGGCTGAGTCTTGTTACACTCAGGAGGTCAACAAAGAGTGACACAACCAGGATGCCATTGCTACATGGGGATTGGGGTAGAGAAGGAGAAACAGGGAGGTCTATCACATTTGGGGGGGGCAGGTAGATGATGGAGGGAGTGGCTAAAATGAGCCATAGGGTGACCCAAACAATTAGCTTGATACAACAATGCCACCAGTTACTGGCTATGCTGAGCACCGCAGCTCCCCAACATGTAGCTCTAGCATTCACACAGAGCAAGTGAGGCAGTAAATCTGTGTCTCAAAAGTTCCCCTTCGTATTACAGGTGGAGCTGAGCTCAGAAGATAAATGTTCAACGCCCCCTCCCCAAAAAAGATTCCTATACATAAGAAAAGCTAGCATATCAAGAAGAAAGCTTGGTTAGAACCCTTAACATCTATTTTTCTGTGTGTACATATTATTTTGTTCGAAAAAGAATGGTGTTTATTTATTTATTTACAACATTTCTATACCACTCCACATCTAAGACAAATTCCAGACAGGGGAACATAAGGGTAAAACATTAAAAAAGAAGGTAAAAATATTAAAACACCATATTAAAATTGTTCTTTTTAAAGCAGAGTACCAATAAAATACCAATAAAAACTGTGGTTGGTCAATTAAAGCATGTTTCCTGGAATAGGATTGTTTTCAAAAAACATCGGAAGGAACACAGTTTTGGCGCCTGCCTGACCTCCAGGGACAGGGGGTTCTAAAGAAAATGGGCCACCACACTGAAGGCTCTTCTCTGGGCAAACTCCAGTCGGGCCATGGGTCCATGTGGAACCACCAGGAGCACATTGTGTGTATGTCCCTGCTTGCAGTTTCAAGTGGTACAGGGAAGATGCTGGTTTACCAGCTCATGCACTCTTTGCGAAGACTAAGGGCTTCATCCCATGTACCCTTTTCCCTCGATTTATCCCCATAGCGTAAAGCTGTCGTCTTTGTTGTTCTTGGTGTTCTTAGCTAAATCGCACCCTGGGCGGCAGCGCTCCTAAGATCCTTTGCATACCAGGAAAGGGTTTAAGGGGGAGAAATGTAAAAAATCATAAAAAAAATCAACGGATGACCCAATCTGATTCAAATTTGGTATGCTTAAAGCCCTCCTTAATGTCTATTGCTGTGCCAATTTTGATGTCTTTATCTTTAAAACTTACGTAGATGTAAGCATTTGTTTAATTTGTACTTTAAACATATCAAATCCTCCTCCTGCGCCCCCAGTGGCCGCTCGGAGAACAAGAAAAGATTCGCTCCTAAAGAGGTATCAAAATAGGTCGGTTCTTTTATATATGAACCACAATTAAAGCAGGATGCATGAGAGTGCTTCACAATCAAAGCAGATTATAAACTGGAAAACTTTGGAGTCCTTTGCACACAATTTGCAGTGATTGCACAGTTTAACCCTGGTGTGATGAAGCTATAGGCCATAGTTGCCTTTGGAAAACGATGGGCCCCTTTGTGTTTCCCCTTGATCAGTGCTCAGTGACAGGGCCCTGGCAGTCCCTCCTGGGCAGAAGCACAACTCGCATGGGTCCTTCCACTTCCTTTGTGTCTATGGTTCCTATACCCTACACGAGAGGGCAAGATCCTTGCCAAATTGTCTACTCACAGAAAACGATACAAAACAGATAATTTGGTGACACAGACCACCACAATTCTGGTAACAGTATTTGAATTCTGAATTTGTCTTTTATTATATACAATCATGAAAGGTGCACATGTAACTTCTGGGCTACCATCCTCAATCCATTAATTGCACAAAAAGATGCCATTGGGACTAGATTGTTAAAAGGCCGTATCAGTTGGACTTCTACATTCTGTCTACTGCATGCAACTTATACAAGCTACTATGATTCACACAAGATGATTAGACTTAACCATTAAAAAAATTGTCGGTGCTGTGCAGTATTACAAGAAGGCATTTCACCTGCAATATAGTTCTGATTATGATTATTCTTTCTTTCTCCCCCCCACTTTTTTTAAAAAAACAACAACAACAGGGATGTGATACCCAAATGATATGTGACATGCTCCTGAGACTGAAATCCATTGTGTATTTACCTGGCGACTTTGTCTGCAAAAAGGTGATCTTAACTGTTTATCTTACAAATGCAAGAATCATGAGGTATTAGAAGAGTTCAGCTATAGGTCAAGAATAAAAATGGAACAAAATTAATCTTGGGTGAATTACATAGCATAAAAGTAATTACAGTGTAGTGCGCAATCATAATAAAGTGCTCTCAAATTTCAAATTTGGTCCAGACAATATGGATTTTATTACTTATATGATCAACTCTTTAAAAGTGGGGGGTATGAATAACTGTGGCATTTAAATATGACTTCTCTATTGGCACACATCATTGGGGTTCATTATTTAAGTGAAATGTTGTAGGCACAAAAGTTCACATAAGTAAATACACAGAGGGACATAGGAGACTGAACTGTAAAAGTCTGTGATTTAGCATCTGAAAAACCTGAGATATACAAATGAATACTCTGTGCTCTGCCAATAATAATCAGCAGGACTGGACCAAGACATTGTGCTGCCTGAGGCAAAGGACAAAGATGCTGACTGGATTGGCAGCTGAATCTTACTTCAGCATTGGCAATGGGACAGCATCCTTCAACACATCAGAGAGAAGCAGGCTAGTTTACGGGGTGCAGGACTTATGGCACACAAAGGTCTGTCCTCCAAGAGAGGGGAATGGTTGGGAGTTCAGGAGAAACAGCTGCGGGGCTCCCACTGCTGCCTTCCCTCCCTCCAGTAACTGCCGCCTGAAGTGGTTGCCTTGCTGTTTAATGGTAGGGCCGGCCCTGCTGATCAGTCTGAATATTCATGTTTGTTGTAATATTCAGCAGGTAAAGGTCAGCAGTTTTATGTGATGTTAAACACTTGGTTTAATCCTATGTGGTGTAGTGGCTAAGGTGTTGGACTGGGAGTCGGGAGATCCGGGTTCTAGTCCCCACTCGGCCATGGAAATCCACTGGTTGACTTTAGGCCAGTCACAGACCCTCAGCCCAACCTACCTCACATGGTTGTTGTGAGGATAACATGGAGAGGAGGAGGATTATGTATGCCGCCTTGGGTTCCTTGGAGGAAAAAAGGCAGGATATAAATGTAATAAATAAATAAATCTATCATAAATAGAAGCCTGGGGAGCAGTGGGATGCTACTTAAGATCTGGACCCTGGCATACAAGGAGGGGGGATTCATCCTTGCCTCCTGCATCACAGTTCTGATGAACAGTTGCTCTCTGCTGCTATTTGGCATGGAAGAGAAGCTTCTACTGGTTCAGGCAAGATCCTTCCTCCCAGAGTAAAAAGCAGCTTTGGGAGGATAATTTTGATTGGGATTGCACCATCGCGGTAAACTGTTGGGGTACCTGCGTGCCACAGTTCCAATCCTGATTGATGCACATACATGCCACAGCTGCTGTTTAAAGAACATGAATCAGACATGTTCAACACTTTGATGCATTTAGGGCACAATCCTAGGCAAGCTTAGACAGAAAAAGTCCTACAATTCCTTGTATGCTGGGAGTTGTAGGACTTTTTTTTTTTTTTGGTCTAAACTTGCATAGGATTGTATCCTCAATGTTTAGGGATGGGCAGATCTGTCTAACTCAATCTTGTCAAAATCCCCGTTTTCCCACCATGGACCAGATCTTCACCAAGGATATAACACTTTAAAAACAGTTTGAAAACATTATATGGCATGTGTCCTGGGCCCCAACAGTTGTCAATACCATTATAAATTCTTATAAAGCAGTAGTGCAGATCCTGCCCTGGTTACATTTTCTTTTTCCTTCACAGACATTCCTACAAATTTTTGTACACATTTTTCAAAGGGGCATGTTTTTGTATGCATGCACACATTGGCTAAAGGGTGTTTGCACACATTTTAGAAATCTACATAGTTTTCTTGGTACCATTTTCAAATATGTGCACAGTAAGAAACTTTTTTAAAAATAAAATCAAAGGATGCCCCACAAGCTCAGAAATGTACTGACCTCAAATTGCATTTGGGTCTGCAAAATATGGATTGGGGAAATCCATTTAAAAACAACAACAACAAAAACAAAAAACCTTGACTGAGCAAATTTCTCAACCATCCCTAGTCCAATTTAGTTTGGCCCTGAAGTTGAGAAGCAATTTAAATCCTTGCCTATCTATGTCTGGGTTTCTGTGTAAACCCAAATCTATTATGTACAATAAAATGCTGCATCCACTGGACCATACTAGCTATATAAATGATAAATACATCCTGGTTTTATGCTACTTTTTCTTCTATAGCATCCTAGATTACCTTGATTGGGATACATATATCATAAGCGGAGACATTTCAGTCCTATTTGTCCAGGTATAATTGGCTTCATTTGGATGCTAATCAGCTCACAAATGAGCTGGTAAATATGCAAGAAACAGCAGATGCTTTGGTTGGTTGATTATTCTTGATTTTCCCTTTGAAATTATGCAAATGATCATTAGGAAAAATAATTAAAATGCTGATTTACTTCTAAATCTGCAATGTTTCATTTGTTTGGGTTGCTGTTGCTGTGCTTGTCTTGGTGAATGAGAGAGGCAAGGTGAGTTAAAGGGATACTTTTAATGGAGTAACATCTGCTGGGGAAGAGTTTGCCTATGAACTCTCTGAAGGTTAAGAGCTTTCAGCCTCTTCCAAGTAAAACAGAAGCGAAAACCTTTAAAGTTTTTCTGGGCGGGGCTGTTGCTGTGGGCTGGGCTGTGGCTCAGTATGATAGAACACCCGTTTTGCATGCAGGTTCAATCCCCAGAATCTCCAGGTAGGGCAGGAAAAGCTCCTGCCTAAAACCCTGAGGAGCTGCTGCCAGTCAGTGTTGACAATACTAGGCTAGATGGACCAAGGGTCTGACTTAATATAAGGCAACTTCCCATGTTCCATCTGTCTCAAAATTCAGGATCCTTTTGTATATTACACATGTTAGGCCTGAGACAGATTTTAATACCTTGAGGCTGCAGGTAAACATATTTTCCAAGTAAACTGAGCCCAGGAGCAAACAGTTCTTCCTTTTTCAAGAAGCTGGCTTGGCAGTGTGCTAATAGGTTAGCCCTTGTGGTAATCAAAAAGCTGTCTCCTTCCAAGCTCCCCATCTGGCTATACAGAATGCTGATTGGCTGAGTCTTGTTACACTCAGGAGGTCACCAAAGAGATGGGGGGGTTGGGGGGAGGGAAAGCTTGCAAATCAACATGTTTGTGGGTGCCAGTATGGTGTAATGTAGCCTTCCCAAACCCAGTGTTCCCCCAAATGTATTGGACTAGAGAGGCCATCACAATGGTCATTGTAGTGGGGGTGATTGGAATTGTAGTCCAACACATCTGGAATGCACTCAGACAGGGAAGTTTGTTGTAGTGGATGGAGTGTTGAACTTGGACACAGGGATGAAGCTCACTGGGTAACCTTTGGCCAGTATCTATATCCTAGCCTAACGTAGTCTCCCAAGATTATTGTGAGGATAAAACGGAGAAACCCCATGTTGTCAGTTATAAAAAAATAATTATATATCTAAGACTGGTGAATCTTTGAAAGAGGGTCGAGTAAGGTCATGGTAATCTTATCACACAATTCAAAAAGCTGCTTCATCTTGTCAATGTAGTGCAAAGGAAGAATTCAATTTGTAGGGGAGGGGAGGGTCCTCAGATTCTACCGTCATTCCTCTTGACATAGCATCATCAGCCTACAATGAATCACCAATGTTTTCTTGTGTATGTGTGCATTTAGGGAGAAATCGGCAGAGAAATGTATATCATTAAACAAGGCGAGGTTCAAGTTCTTGGAGGTCCTGATGGCACCAAAGTCCTGGTCACCCTAAGAGCAGGCGCTGTCTTTGGAGAGATCAGGTATTTTTCCTTTGTGAAACTGCCATTTCACAGAGCTGACCAAACTTATATCAATTTAATAAATTAATGAAAGATTGTTCTTCCTATAATAATTCCACAGAGTACAATAATTTGCACATGTAAATGATCCGTCACAGATCAGTTGAGGCAAATAAGAGCTTCCCTCTCACCTGATGTCACTAGCAACACTGTTTTTGATGCAGTCAATTCTCTGATTCAGGTCATCATGTTTTGGGTAATTATGGCTGCAATATTAAGCACACTTAGTAGAGGATAAATCCCATTGAACACAGTGGGGCTTAGCTCTGAGTAAACATGTGTAGAATTGTGATGAACACAGTGTGTAGGGGTGAACCATCCCCAAGATAACTGCGGTCTGCTCATGAGAAAGACATGGAGACGCTGCTCCATTTCTAGGTTTCTGGCATATTTTAATGAGTAGACCTTTAAGGCCCTAAGAATTTTATATATAGAACTGACTTACAAGAGCCATTTCTGGGCTCCTGTGCCTTCCCATTAATTGCAGTGGGACTCTTCCAGGAGAATCTTATTGTTAAAGCTACCAATTTGGATGGCTTAAAAAGTGGGTTACATAAATTCCTGGAGGAGGCTATCAATGGCTCCTGGTCCTGATGGCTATGTCCTACCTCCAGTAGCAGAGGCAGCATGGCTATGTACCCCAGGTGCTTGGGAACATCAGTGGGAGGGTGCTGTTGCACTCATTCCTGCTTATGGTTTCCTGGTCAACAGATGGTTGGCCACTGTGTGAACAGAGTGCTGGACTAGAGGGACCTTTGGCCTGATCCAGCTCTTCTTATGTTCTTAATCCCCTGGCAGATCATGCCCTCTGTCTCTGGGAAACATTAGATCAGGTGTTTGTGAACTCTCTATTTGTGGACTGGCATATTTTCACGGCCACAGGGGGAGCTGCCAGCAGAGGATAAATTTAAACCTGGCACGTGGCTGTTCACCTGTTCTCCAAAAGCAGATTAGAGTTGCCAGCAGGAGACTCACAGTAGCAGGATGGCAGCTGCAAAAGAGCTGGGCTCCAGTTTATCACCTGGATCCTGCATGACTTTTTCTCCTGGCAGGCTTCAGCAGAAAAAGCCTGGGCTGTATCCCAGCCCCAATCTTTGCCAAAACGAAACATTTCATAGATTTTTGCCTAGCAGTGCCTAGAAAACACAGGGGACTGTCTCTCATTCAAAGGGGAATCGGGAAGAACATGGATTTCTAAACTTAAATCACTTTTCTAAACAGCTAATATAGAAGTGCTAAATTCAAGTGGAGAACCACATAAATTCACCATGTGCACTGCTCTGTGTGTGGAACACCATCTTTGTATCCATTCCCACTCCTCTCTTACACACTCCACTTACTCATGCTGTTTACATATAGCTCTTATATTTGCACATGGTGTCAACTAGTTGATCAACGCTACTGCAACAGAAAGGACTACTCCCTGCCTTCTATAAATAAATCTATAAATAATCTATAAATAAATTTTAACTTGGTGTTTTAAATTTGTAATTTTGCATTGCTGCTGTTTTTATCTAGTTGAGCTTTTATATTGTATTTTATAGTATGGTTTTATACTGTTGTTTTATACTTTGAATGTTTTTAATTTTTGTGAACCGCCCAGAGAGCTCCGGCTATTGGGCGGTATAGAAATGTAATAAATAAATAAAATAAATAAATAAATTCTCTACTGCACCCTTTGCCGCCAAAAGGCTCACACAACCCTAGCCCTGGTGAGAATTACTCTTCTCCTAAACATTTACTAACAATCCACCAACATTTCAGCAGCTGAGCCAATAGCTTGGAGAAGCTTATTTCCCCCACTTGCATGCCAGTCACGTGCTGTTTTTTTTTTTTTTTCATAATTACCCTTAGCAGCGCAGCTTGTCACGTCATGTGAACCCAGCCCGAGTGGCTTATTGCCACGAATAACAAGCCATCCAGAACCCATAGGCTGCTGTGGTAACAAGCCACCCAGAAACCATGGGTTGTTGTCATATGAACCTGGCCAGGGTTGCTTACTTCCCCTCCATGATCACGCCAACCGGCACAGAGACAAAGACATTGATGTGGTTCAGACAACACAATAATCTACACTCGGGGGTTGTGTGGGTTATGATGATGATGATGATTTATGATTTATGATTATTTATTACATTTGTGTACCGCTGCATAGCCGAGGCTCACCGGGCAGTCTACATAGGATAAACTCTTAAAAACATTATACAAAAAATTAAAATCACAAAAACATACAATTTAAAACCACAAAAACATACAAAAACAAAATCAGGCTAATTACATATTGCTAAAAGCCTGGGAGAATATTATTATTATTATTATTATTTATTTATATAGCATCATCAATGTACATGGTGCTGTACAGAGAAAAAAAGTAAATAGCAAGACCCTGCCGCATAGGCTTACAATCTAATAAAATCATAGTAAAACAATAAGGAGGGGAAGAGAATGCAAACAGGTACAGGGTAGGGTAAGCAGGCACAGGGTAGGGAAAAACTAACAGTAGAAAGTAACAATAGAAAAGTCTTGACCAGGGTTGTTGTAGGTTGTTGTGTTATGTGGCTCCAGCTGTGCTAACAAGCCAGGGCTTGTTAACCACAAACAACCCATGACAAAAACCCATGATTTGTTGTTGTGTTGTAAACTGTATGTTGTTCACCATGGTTTGTTATTGCGGCTTTGGTTCAGGCAACACGATAGCCCACATTCTAACAACAACCCATGTTCAATGACAACCCACACTCAATGGATGACGGGCAAATGGAGTGTGTGTTTGTATGTGTGTGAGTTTATGTGAATGGATGATTAAGGAGAGAGAAGGGGATGGCAGGGGAAGGGGTCGCTGCACACACTTTTACCCAAGAGTATGAGACCGTGGATTAAAAAAAAAAAAAATCCCTACCCTGATTAATGAGTGCTAAGCAATACAACCTGCTACGTAGTGTACTGTGTTCAGTTCTAGGCACCAGAGCACAAGACGACTGATGATAAGTCAAATAGATCATGTGAGGAAAATCAGAGAGAACTGGAACAGACAACAGCCAGATCTAAACTAAGCAGGATACGACACTTTGAAAATGGTTTAAAAACTGTATATAGAGTGAGTCCTGGGCCCCAACATTTGTCACTACTGTTATAAACTGTTTTAAAGCAGTAGTGTAGATCCTGCCAAGAACCCAGGGTGGGGATACAGCCTTTTCAAATGTTTAAAATTAAGTCAGAAAGAGTTTGGTGTTCCATTTCCACACAGGACAGGCTAGGAAGGAATAGATTTAACTTGATAAAATTATACTTAAATTACACATTAGCAACCTATTACAAGAGTAACCAAGCAGTAGCGCAAGGTGCCTATAGTGTTGACAATTAGAAATGGAGACTGATACCCATTTTCTCTGCCATTTTAGCCTATTAGCAGCAAGTGGGGGAAATCGGCGAACTGCGAATGTGGTGGCCCATGGATTTGCTAACCTTTTTATTCTCGACAAGAAGACTCTCAATGAAATCTTGGTGCACTACCCTGAGTCTGACAAGATCTTAAGGAAGAAGGGAAAGTATGTCCTTCCATATAGCTATAGAACAATTGTCTTAGATATAGAACTCATGTGTGTGTGTATACACATGTAGAAAATTATTTTCTTCTCAAACATATGCTTATTACTAGACATGGCCTTAAATTGTCATAGTAATGTTGGATGAGGGATGGCTCAAGGATAATATACCAGGAAATGTGATTCTAAACAAAAGGGATCATATTTATTTCATGCCATTATTACAGTTATCCATTTCTATTATTTATTTAATCTTTATTGATCCATATTAAGCAATGTAACATCATAACACGGATATTAATGTAATAAAAACTCACTTCTGACATATAAAGGAAGACGCTTTCCCACAGTTTTTCAAGAAGAGGAGATCAAACTGTTATTGGTAGATTCTTTAACTCTTAGGAGTTTTACTGGATTATTTAGAATACTTTAAGCATTCATCTTTCAAAAGTTAAAATAACTGGATGGTTTGAAACCTCCAGTGAGAAGTACACATATCTTCTAGAAATTACAAATCAATCCCTTCTAATGCAGCTTTAGTAGAGATCAAGGGCAGTTAGTCAGTGGCTACACTACTGCTTTTAAAGCGCTTTAAAGCACTTTGAAAATGTTTTGAAAACTTTATATGGAGTGTGTCCTGGGCCCCAACAGTTGTCAAAACTGTTATAAAGCACTTTAAAGCAGTAGTGTAGGTCCTGCCCATGACGACTATATGCAACCTTTGTCTTCAAAAGTTGCCTCTGAGTACTAGCTGCTGGGGAGGAACAACAGGAAAGGGCAGTTGCTGTCAGGCTTGCTTGTGGGCTACCCAGAAACATTTGATTGGCCACTGCGGGAAACCACTTTTGGACTAATTGGACCTATGGTCTGTTCTAGCCGGGCGTTTCTTAGTTCTTAATTTCTTACGGCTACTTCTGGCAGCCAAGACAACCACCCTGATCTATTTCTGCATTTGCCCAGGAATCAATTACAAGTCAGGGCCTAATCCACACTCATTTTGGAGTTGGATTTTTGTTATTGTTGTTGTTGTTAGATGTCTTGGGCAGCAGCCAAAAAATCAATTCAATTTTTCTATATTATTTTTGTAGTGAATTCAGTGGACTCTGTCAATCCTTAACGTACATCGAAGTTGGTGCAAGGAATCACTGGGGTTTTGCTGGTCATTGGCTATGCAGGATGACATGGGATGGCTCTTGCTTAGAACTGAAAGCAAAAAGTCCCACTGAGTGCACAGATCTGCATTTTTTTTTTGTGCATTGCAGCTCTTCTGTAAATCAGCAATATAGAAGCAAGCAAGCATTTTGTTCCTAATGGAACTTAAATTAGCACAAGGCTTGAGCATCCGCTAAAACTGGCTAGACAAGCTGCGTATATCTCACTCGTTGGCTGGGAAACTAGGATCAGATAGATTAAAAGAAAAGGGGGAAACTGCTAAGAGGAGGCATGGCTGTTCTGGGAGTTCTTAACAGCCTTTCACATGTTCTTTTTCTTTTCCTACAATCTAGAGTACTCATGAAGAAGGCAGGCAAGCCCGTTGGACCACCACAACCTGCAAAAGGCTTTTCCCTCCTCACACAGAAAATAGAACCACCCATGATGTTCAAAGCATTGCTTGGTGGGAAAGGTGGTGGCATTGCTGCGATTATCAAGCTCAAGAGAGAGAGAGAGGCCCAGGTACTCACACATTCAGGAAATGCAAAGGGGAGTCCAGAATGTGGGGAAGATAATAAGCAGGGAGAAGAACATCTCAGGGAAGGGTCCAATGGAAGAAGCAAACAACCGTAAGGAATCTAGCTTCTGTAAATAAAAATATAAGAAGGGCCGTGCTGGATCAGGCCAAGGGTCCATCTAGTCCAGCATTCTGTTCACACAGTGGCCAACAAGCTGTTGGCCGGGAATCCACAACCAGGGCACAAGTTCAACAGCACCCTCACGTCCATGTTCCCCAGCAACTGGGGAACATATTGCTTCTGCTACTGGAGCTAGCACATAGCTATCAGGACTAGTAGCCATTGATAGCCTTCTCCTCCAGGAATTTATCTAACCCCCTTGTAAAGCCATCCAAATTGGTGGCTACCACTACATCTTATGAGAACATAAGGTGAGCCAATCCCAACAATATATTTGTTACAACACTGAGAGGTGTTTTGTTTTGTTTTTTGCCATATCAAGGGTTTTAAAATATGAGACTCACCAGAGTGACAGTCTTTTGCATGACATGGCTTTCTGATGCCATAGGTTTATACTCTCTTTAAACCATACCCATGCACCCAGGAATATTTGAGCACAGGGACTTCTGCCGGATTTGTAGGCACAGGCAAACGTGCAAATGGATATGCTGATGGCAGTCTTAAAAGGGGAGAGAAATTGAATATCCATTCTAATGAAAAACAACAATGATGATGTGTTTCATTTCAACCCCATGTATTTATTATTTCATTTCTACACCGCGCAACAGCTGAAGCTCTCTGGGTGCTTCGCAACAACTCACAAGATAAAATACAGCAGAAAAAATTAAGTATACAACATTTAAAAACAATTTAAATAGCTAAAAACAGTGTCAATAAAGCACTAGACCTGTTCAGCTGGCATAAATTTTGTTCTGACTTTATACTGTTAGTTTTACCCTACCCAGTGCCTGTTTACCCTACCCTGTGCCTGTTTGCTTTCTCTTCCCCTCCTTATTGTTTTATCATGGTTTTATTAGAATGTAAGCCTATGCGGCAGGGTCTCGCTATTTACTGTTTTACTCTGTACAGCACCATGTACATTGATGGTGCTATATAAATAAATAAATAAATAAATAAATAATGATAATAATAATAATAATAATAATAATAATAATAATAATAATAATAATAAAAAATGCCCCATTATATGCCATGAAATGCCTGGGAACAGAGGACAGTCTTATCCTGGTGCCAAAAAGATGCCAGTGTTGATGCCAGTGTTGGGCCTTAATAACATTATTCTTTCTGGGTTGCAGATAACAAGTGGGGATAGTAGTTGTCATCACTGAAGGAGAGAATCCCTTCCTTTCCACTATACTCTCAGGGATAGGTGTACTTTGTTCTTTAGGGCATGGTTTTCCTTTTTTAAAAAATTCTAGGTTTATAAAATTAGCAACGGCATGCAGAAACTGGATTAGAGACAAGTGTTTCCTGCTCATAATGCTAGAATGTGGGATCACCAAACGAAAATGGTTCAGCAGTAGATTCAGGAGAGAGAAAAGTACTTCTCTATGCAACATTTATGGCACAACCCAATAATGCATGTTTACTCAGAAGTAAGTCTCATTAGCCCAGGTTGGATGATCATTCCAGCTTCACAGATCATGGTTTATGAAGCTGTGAATGAGCATTAGTGCTTGGTCCCTCTACCCACGCTTGCCACTCAATGGCTTTAGTGAAGATCCTGGCTTGTATTAAGCTAGTTGTTTGTTAGGTTCGAATCAGAGTAATCTGTTTTAAGGTCGATTAATAAACTAGGAACATGGGGACCTCTGAATACAAGCCAGCATGTGATGGAAGGAAGAAAGGGAGGGACAAGGAGGAGAATTTGGCTCTGACATTTGTTCCCAGCTGCCTAAACCAATGGGGCTTTCCCTATCATTTATTTTATGTAGTTATTTTTGTCATATATATCCCACCTTTAAAAATAAAAAAATCCGAAAATAAAGTTAAATCTAGAAATTAAAAGGTTTACAAAATAAAAGAACAAAACAATAACAAAATCCACAATATTGTGAATATTAACAAAACAGAACAAAAAATAAATCATGAAAAAGAAAAGAAACATTACATATATAGGAATATCATTGTTTTCCCCATCAAATATACCATTAGTTGAAAGAAGAGAAGAAAAGGGAGAGGGTTATGCATAGGTTTCAAGAAAAGCAGACCAAGTATCCATGTATTTATCCACTTGCAAGTTCCTCCTATGTAACACCCATTCAAATATTGATAGCGTTGTTAAGTCCAAAGTCCATTGCATTATGGGAGGTGAGCATTTATCCTTCCAGCATGAAAGTATTAGTCTTTTAGGGCTCTGAAAATCCATTTGTGCTGACCATGTGTTAACTTCCAAGAAGCCGGTAGGTAATTTAGAGGACATGCACATTGTTCCATATTAAAGTTTGTTTCAGTACAAAGTTTATCCTTATTATAACCTCCTCCCAAAAGGGGGCAACTACTGGGCATTGCCAAAACATATGAGTTAAAGAAGCATCTCCAACAATTATGCAAGTTAGACAAACCCATATTGAATAGGCGTTGTAGAGTCCAATGAACCTGCAACATATATATATATATATATATATATATATATATATATATATTGCTAAATAAGACATAGCCTAAGATCCATAGAAGCTTCAGATACAGATGCTAGGGCAACAATCCATTGGCTAGGCAAAATAGGACACTCCAATTCTCTATTCCAATCCTGTCTTAAACTACGAGTGTCATTTTTATTTACTACTACTAATATATATGTTGTGGATTGACGTGACTGTTCAGCTGCTGTAAGTGTTTCTAACAATACTGGAGGCTCTGAAGCTGTAAAAGCACCATGTACATTGATGGTGCTATATAAATAAATAATAATAAATAATAATAATAATAATAATAATAATAATAATAATAATAATAATAATAATAAAAGCAGCTGGACCAAACCTAGATTCCAGCAGGTGCTGCAACTGCAAATATCGCCATTCAGCCGTAGTAAGTAAATTACATTTAACACACAAATCAGAAAAGGACAAAAACTCGTTGTCTGGGCCTATTAATTGATCCAAAGTAAAAAAAAAAATCATCTTATCCATCCATGTCCTCCAGAAGAACACTTTCTTTCCAATTCTGAATTCTGAATTTCCCCATAAAGTCAATTTTGCATGAGAGAATGGGTCATTTGTAAACCACCCAGAGAGCTTCAGCTATTGGGCAGTATAGAAATGCAATAAATAAATAAATAAATAAATAAATAAAATAAACTGTAATTGATGTGATACTATACCCCACACCTCTCCAGCAGCCAAGATTGTAGGGGGTTACTTATATGTTGAGAACCAAGTGCCATCCATTTGGAAAGAGGTTCTAACCATAATGATTCCAGAACTGACTACAAGCTCAATTAAAACATTAACAATTAAAATACATCAAAATAAAACAAACAAAAAAGGGCAGCATCAAATTACTTACAAAAAGTCATTTGCCGGATGAAAAGGTCTTTAGAGCCCATCGAAGAGGGGACAGGACTTAGTAAAGGTTTAAGATTCAGCCTTAATTTACTTAGGCAATTCCTTGTGGAACTGGATATGGAGATGACCCTTGGCTTAGATGGCTTTAAAATAAAAGGGCAAGTTGCCCTTTGGTGACCTTCCCATTCCAGGATAGGCCTTGTGAGAGCACTACAAATCCAACGATTTTCAAGATGTGATCATGCCTGACCTTGTCACACTGGCACAATTTTTAGGAGAGAACTTAGCTCTGTACAGCACTGAGGTTGTTTATGCAGCATCTCAGGATAACTTGTGGAGGACTCCAAATGCAAGTCACATAGGAATGAATATAAGTTGCTGATTAGCTGTGCTTGGTGAATTGCACTCATCATTCTGTTATGGACAGAGCAAGCTGTGCAGTCTTGATTTTTCACCCAGCATCCATATTGAATCATATTTAATTGTTTTTATTTCAGGAGGAAAAAGAAAAGGAAGAACAAGAAAGGAAAGAAAAGGAAGAACGAGAAAAGGCAGGAAAAGAAAAAAAGAGAAGTTAATATTTAACTGTTTTTGTTTCAGGAGGAAAAAGAAAGAGAAGAGCAAGAAAGGCAAGCCAAGGAAGAACAAGCAAGGAAAGAAAAAGAAGAAAGAGAAAAGGCAGAAAAAGCAAAAAAAGCAAAGGGAAAAGCAAAGGTTGAAATCAAACCTACAGAAAAATGCCCAGCTCAAGCTGCCGAAGCCCAAGCACCACAAGCAGAAGTTGAGCCACTTGCCCCTAAAGAAGAGACAGTTGCCAACAGCCCACCACCACTACCACCATCTCCTCCTCCTCCTGCTAAATCAACTTTACTCAGAGGACTCACTGACCAATCCCTTATCATTACTATGACTCCTTCCGACATACCTGGAGAAGGAGAAATTCTTACTGTTGAAGTCAGAGAGAAGAAACAAACATAACTGGTGGATCCTGTTGCACATTATGTCCAGGACTGGGCAAATCCGGGGCCCAAATCGGCGTTCTAGGAATTGGAGAAGTCTTCTTTAAAAATGTGGCCCTTTTCAGACAACCTTTGCATGCTCAATGGACGCATGCAGAAGGGGCTTGGCATCGCAGCAGTGTTCCACCCAAATCTAAATGCATTCATCATAAGGTCTGAAAGGAGTGTCTTGAGCACAACTGTCCGCAGCGTGCTTCCACGCAGAGGGCTCTCTTCCATTAATTGGTTTACTGTGATAAGGAAAAGGACAGAAGTGGTGGGAAAACAGGAGTGGGCTAGGACTGGAAGGCAATGTTATCTGACCAGGGATGGGCAGAAGGTAGATCTCCAGATGTTCAGCTCCTATTATTCTTGACCATTGGCCATGGTGGCAGGGGCTTCTGGGAGATGAAATCTTAAACATCTGGAGATCTACCTCTGATCACTCCTAATCTAGCTTCCCACCCTAACACCCCAGATAATTCAGTGAATGAGTCAGGGTGAGAGTGCTATAATAGTCTTAACTGGAAGCACTTGGAGTCCATAGAAATAATTCTTTGTGGAGCCAAGATCTTTTGTAGTTGTCCCCAACCAAACTGGTGCTTTCCAGATGTGTTGGATTCTGACTACCAGCATCCCCAGCCAGCAATGCTAGTCAGTTGTAATTATCAGCCATTGTATTAACCTTCTGACACCAGACGGTTAATACAGTCCTTATGACACCACCCATGTCCACACCATCACTCAACGCTAAAAGGAAATGCTGAGAGCCACAGTGGGTTGAGCTGTGCCTGTATGGTTTGCTTCATTTATAATGTTATGCATTTTTGGAACTATTTTTTGCCCTTCTCCGTGAGCTCCTGCCAAAGGAAGTGAAGCAGGTGGCTACTAGGAGGAGGGCTTTCTCCGCTGTGGCACTCTGGCTGTGGAATGAGCTCCCCAGAGACGTTCGCCTGGCGCCTACACTGCACTCCTTTCGTCGCCAGCTGAAGACCTTTTTATTCTCTCAGTATTTTAACACTTCATTTTAAATTAAATTTTAATTTTACTGTTCTAATTCTGTATTTTAATCTTATATCAATTTCTGCTGCGTGGTTTTATCCTGGTTGTGCTTTTTATACTGTATTTTGTATTTGTGTTTTTAGACTGTTGGTTGTTTTATTATGGTTTTAATTTTATGGGGCTGAAGAAACATACATATTTAAATCCACATTTTTAATATTGTTGTATTAATGCTACTAACCAGCTAACAGCCCACTCCTGTGTCAGTTTACTTGGAAGAAAGACCTCCTTTGTTCGGTGGGGCATAAAGTCCCGTATAAGTGTGTGTAAGATTGCAGGCCAGGGGCACAAGCTCCTCCCCAAACAAGGTGTTTGCCACCCCCATTGCTGGATGGCTGTCATTACTTGAAAGGAAGGCATTTTCACAATGGATTGGTATATTATATATCGGCGGTGGCCAGGAGTTCATTTGCACAGTTAAAGCTAGTGCACCAGCTGCGCCCGTTCCTAGAGATGTCGGACCTGGCCACGGTGACACATGCCTTAGTTACATCCCGATTGGATTACTGTAACGCGCTCTACGTGGGGCTGCCATTGAAGAGTGTTCGGAAACTCCAGCTGGTTCAAAGAGCTGCAGCCAGATTGTTGACCGGGGCTGGTTACAGGGAGCAGACAACTCCCCTGTTAAAACAGCTCCACTGGCTTCCAGTCTGTTTCTGGGCACAATTCAAAGTGCTGGTTATGACCTATAAAGCTCTATATGGTTTGGGTCCAGGTTATTTGAAAGAATGTATTCTCCCTTATGAGCCTGTCTGTGCTTTGAGATCTTCTGGAGAAGCCCTTCTTTCAGTCCCACCATCTTCACAGGCACGCTTGGTGGGAACATGGGAGAGGGCCTTCTCGGTGGCTGCTCCGGTGCTCTGGAACTCTCTTCCCGGGGAAGCTAGGCTGGCTCCCTCCTTGATGGGCTTTCGGAAGCAGGCTAAAACTTTTTTGTTCCAGCAGGCCTTTGGAGAATAATCCAGCCCTCCATCTATGTTAATGTCTTATAATTTTGTTGTGTATTTTTTAATTGTTTATGGTTTTGTTTCCCTCCCCCCCCCCCCATGTATATTTTAAACTTTGTAAGGCCGCCTTGAGGCCCAGCATTGGGCAAAAGGCGGGATACAAATAATAATAATAATAATAATAATAATAATAATAATAATAATAATAATAATAATAATTCTCTGTAACTATTCTACAGTTCAGCTGCAGCTCCTGAGACAACAAAGGCTGCACATTTTGCAGCTACTGACATACTCACAGTGGCAAACTTGCAGAGGGGAAAAGGGAACCATCTGACATGCAGGAGAGAGAATTTACTGAATTTATTATTTATATATAGGGTGCCTAATAGTAAAAAAAAAGAAAAGTAATTCTAAAGTGTTGGACTGGGAGTCGGGAGATTCGGATTCTGGGAGTACGCCGCCTTGGGTTCCTTGGAGGAAAAAGGACGGTCTATAAATGCAATATAAAAATAAAAGATAACTGCAAATTAATATTTTTCAAAATTAAA
This sequence comes from Elgaria multicarinata webbii, assembly GCF_023053635.1. Classification (NCBI taxonomy): domain Eukaryota; kingdom Metazoa; phylum Chordata; class Lepidosauria; order Squamata; family Anguidae; genus Elgaria; species Elgaria multicarinata. Next base: position 81,401,549 of record NC_086177.1, on the reverse strand, counting down.
ATTAATTTCCCCTTCTGTGGTATAGTCCAAAAGTAAACCCTTTCCCCATTTATTTCAGAAATAATATGTTGAGGATGGAAGTTCTAATGTGATGGAAGTTCTAATGTGAAATATAGCATTGTTTTTCTTTCAGAGGTCTTAACATATGGGACGCATATGTTTGTTCCGTGCCTGAGGAAAGACACCTTTGATAGTGCAGATGCCAGCTCTCAGTCGGTCCCTTCAAAGCCCTGCTCAGGAGTGAGGCTGCCCTGAAAAGGGGTGCCTTTGTGTGGGGCCAATAGATATTTCCCCTTGTGGGCCAGTGCTCCATGAGAGAGAAAAGGTCCGTCCCTCCTACCCCCTGCAAAGGGCAAAACAGGCTTAAACAGCTTGCATCTGGTCTGTCGTCAACCATCTCCTTTCCTCTGCCCCATGGCCAGTTATTAGATTTGGAAGCACCTTCACAACAAATACTTCTGTGCACTGGATGCTGTTGGCTCCCATGTCAAAGACTCCGCTCCAGTTTTCAGTCAGAACTCTAAAGGACTTCAGTCAGAACCAGTCAGAAATACATCTGTGCAGTGGAGGCTGGTGCTTCACACCTCCTTTAGGGTTCTGTCTGAAACCCGGAGTGGATTCACTGCCCCACTGACATTGCAGCCACCAGCTTCTCCTGCTTCTGTGTAGTATGTTTGGCAGCAGAGAAAAAGGCTCTCTGACCGTTTCACAGCTGTGGAAATCCTCCCCCCATACCAGAAGAAACTCTGCTTTGTGGTGTGCTCGTAGCCCTTGGAGAGCAACAGGACGGGAATGAGAGCTCATAATAGGTTTTTCCCACCAGAGTCCCGTCTTTGCAGCCTTCCATCCTGTTCCACTGTGTCATTTAGAGCAGCAAGCCTCCAGAGTCACAGTCCCATTTCTTCCTCTTCTCGGCTAATAAACCACTGCTGGCAGAAAGGTCACTTCCTACCTAACTGAGCTGTTTTAAACACAATCTGCTGCTTTATGAGCCCCTTTTTTGTTCTAATGTCATCAGATTAGGGAGAGGATCCCGTGAAGAGGACATCAGTTAGTCCTGACACTTCATATTCTTATCAGGAGCACCGGAATATAAAATGTCTGTGGCAGGCCTCAGATTCAGAAAAGGTTGCTATAGGGCTATTAGCATATTAACAAATTCATTTGATTTCTCTCCCATATAATCAGGTTCTTGCAGCTCTGCCCTCTTGACGAGATGCAATCTGTGCCCTGCAGGAGTAATTTCTTGAATTGGGCCAGGAGATACAGAAGACTATTAGTACATTGTCCTTGATGCTACTTGAAACGAAATGTCTGCATTAAAAAGTTTGTTGAGGAGCAGCCATAAACTGGGTCTCCTACTGGAATAGCATGCAGGATCTAGGACAGACGAACAAACCTGGGTAGCTACTCCACAGTTATGATCAGCCCGTCATAAATCAAAGCAGAAGTCTTGTAGCCCAGTATTATCTGCTCTGGCGTAAGAAGAGTCCTGTGGGATCAGACAAAAGGCTTATCTAGTCAAGCATTCTGTTTCCACCACAGCCAACCAAAGGTCCATAGGAAGCCCACAAGCAGCACATGACTACAACAGCACGTTCCCACTCGTGCTCCCAGCACAGGAGGTACTGGCTCTGTACAGACATAATGGCAGCTTTCAGTGGCAATTTGTAGGTTAATTAATCAAGAAATTGTGGGGATGTGAACAAACCATGGGTTAACTTGGGCTTGTTTAACCTACGAACAACCCCAAGTGCCCAGGCTCGGATGTCACGGAAACAACCTATTAATACTGCATTCATAGATTGTTGCTGGAAACGAAGCAGCTCGCATGCAGCACACATCCCCACAATTGCTGCTGAAAACCGCTGTTACGTTCAAACAGGGTCAATATATGGCCACCATGTGTAGTAGCCATTGATTACCTTACCCTCCATTAAACTGACTAATCACCCTTAAAAGCCATCCAAGTTAGTGGCCATCAGTACATCTGGACTGGCATCAATTCTCCATCACCTCACACAAGTCTTTCCCAATGTTGTAACTGGGGATTTCAGAACTAGGACCATATGGATGCAAAACATATGCCAGAGCATATGAGCTATGGACTCAGAAGTAGGTTTTAACCGTATGAAGTAGGCTATGGACCATATCTAATGAGAAGGTGCTAGACTTTTTTTTTAATGCCTCTGTTATTTCGACGTTCTATTGTTCTGCACAGGCTTGTCCTTTATGAATGTTCAGAAGTTGCAGGTCTAGCAGGCCATGCTGCTGCCAACAGAGTGACATATTTGATTTGTATCCTGTCTTTCTACTAAGAAAAATAGTGCCCAATGCACACATCCATACTGAAGGCTCTGCAAACAGGTGGCTTGCTCTGGTGGTCCACAGCGTTCAAGCACAGGCAAACTGAAAGATAAAATAGAGGGTGAGGGAAGCCACAGACATTATGTTCTAAAGTTTTAGGGGCTTTGACATGACCTACAAAATAAAAGGGAATTGTGAAGGCATGCCTGACACTAAAATACTCACCGCATGATGGGTACATCTGACAAATTACAATGCAATGATCAGAAGGGAATGCTCACCTGCTTCTCACTATCGCCTGGCCCAATCAAGGTACACCCAGAGTCTGCAGGTGAACAAGCACTAATATCTTCAAGAGGCAATGCATAGTATTATTTGGACAAGCAGTTAAAGGCCAAAACAAGGACCTTCTTTGCCATTAAACCTGATATTTAAGTGTTTGTATTATTCCCAGATATTACCTACCCTGAAATGTTAGGCAAATGGTAGGTTGAAAGCAATGCTCCACATTTATGAAGAGCTTTTAGAACTCAAACATTGATTAAAGAATCCTTACAACAACCCTGTAATCATTTTTACTCCAATACTGCCAGTACCAAAGAGCTGAGATAATGAGTTGTTCATGGCCAAGTGAATTCACAGCAAAGGCAAGATTCCGAACCAGAGACTTCCTCATTCGTACTCTTAGCCACTGTGCTACATCACCTCTATAAATAAAACTAGAAACTGAGTGGGAAAGTTACTTTTGAGGGAAGGACTTTAGCTCAGTGGTAGAACACCTGCTTTGCACGCAGGTCTCAGGTTCAATCCCTGGCATCTCCAAGGTTGGGAAAGACCCGTGCCTGAAATCCTGGAGCACTGTTACCAATAGACAGTACTGAGCTAAGTAGTTCAATGATCTGACTTGCTATATGGCGGTACTGCCCCGGCTTCCCAGCCCTACTGCACAAGGGTGGACAGGAAACGGTACTTAAATCTTTTGGCACTTTCGACAAAGTCCTGCGTGTATGTCAGCTTGCACAGAACTCAGGAAGTCCCTAGCTCTTCTTGGGTCATAGCCACTACACTGCTCCACCTCTACAAACTAGTAATAATTACAATTTAGCGGTTTTCCTACCACTGTTTGAACCTTCTCAGCAAGCTCTGCAACCCTTTGGAAGTGTGGATTTGGACTTGCTCCCCAAATAATGGATTGTAACACTCCATTGAGGTGTGACATCCTTTTTGGAGGAGGAGGGCGTCGTCACAGTGAAGCGACTCAGCAGCCCTTCAGACAGTATATATCTGTTTTCAACTATACAAGTCATAGCCCACGTTCATAATATCAGTTTAGATGGAAAACAACTTCTCTAATCTTCGGAAGAGGGCAATCATCACATCAGGACAAACATTAAAAGCCAAATTTATATATAATAAAACTTGCTTGTAAGGTAAGTTCAAATTAAACAGACATATAATGTGAAAATACACAAATAGTTAAAAATAAAAGACATCTTAACTAAAATTACATTCAATCAACAATGAGCAAATGGGTTTTAAAGGTCAATTCAACATTTGATGAGTATGATATCCCAAGAGGAAAGCTGGCTCTGGAAGAATACAATGACTCAATTCTTGTGCTTAGCATTTTAACCCAGGGTCGGCCTGACCCTTGTCTTATTCACCCCTTATAGGCAAACACTGTACAAGAAGAGGGATTTGGAGGTCCAAAATGCTTCCTGAAAGCACCTCCCTTCAAAGCTTATGTGTGTGTTCAGTGTTTTCTCCACTGCCATCAGTGGGGGGCACCATTTAAAAACAACAGCATTTTCATAGGCGCAAGCAAGCCGAATGAGAACAAAATATATGTGTCATAGCAACAGATCAGTACTGCCAAGTACTTGTTCTGTTGCTCCATGGCTGCTACCTGAATGCCATGTACTTGTGGAGCGGGAAGAGTCTGAATGAATATGAAGGTGGGAGCATTTGGCTACACACCTGTGCTGTAAATACTTTCTTCACATTGAGCACCAGAAGCTGAAAAAGAAAAGGCTTTTTGCCGTTTGGGAACAAGGCTGTGAAGCGAAGGGCTGTTTTGGCTGAGCCTGAAACCATAGCCATGCATTTTGAAACATACTCAAATTGTTTTGTGATTTAAATGGTTTTAAATTTTGTACATTAAATATTTTTAGACTACGTTTTATTACAATATTGTATTATTTAATATTGCATTATGTTTATAATGTAGTTTGATTCCCCCCCCCATGTATGAATTGTTGTGAACTGGCCAGAAAGCCTCATCTATTGGGCTGTTTAGAGATGAAAGAATAATAATAATCGAGAATATTAATAAGTTATACCTTTGTATCTACACAGAGTCACACAGCTGCCTGGGACCCTCAATTTGCACCTGAAAGGCGAAAAGGGTGATTACCTTAGAACTAGATCAATGCAATCTACATGGAGTTGCCCTTGAAATAGGTTTCAAAACTACAGCTAGTGTAAAATACTTTCAGCTAAGATAACTTAAGTCTTAAAAGTTTATTTTAAGCAAAAGCTGTCCACCTATTCCCGCCACCCCCACCCTCATATATGGCTTCTACTTCAGTCACCATTCTTTCATTCTGTGCAATCTGGGAAGCACTCAATTATCTAACGAGCCCAGAATAGTTTAAAAAAATCTTTGTTGGAGACAAAAGTAGATTACTAAGCTGCCAGTTTACTGCCAGACCACACAGCACCAAGTTTTCATACGAGGGAGATAATTTAGAAGTCTTTAGAACGAGGCAACGTTTGAAAGCTATTGATCTACAGAGTACAAGATGGTCATAGCAAAATGCTGTTGCTAAACGTCAAAGGGCATGGCTACACCTAAGGGTGTAGAGGGGGGGAGGATCGCTGACTTACCTGCTTCTGGGTTCCTCTCCCCACGTCCAAATGGCAGTGCGGCATCCCGGAAGTGAGGGATGTTGTGGCCACCCCTTTTTTCCCGTGGAACTTGCAACTGCTCCCCACCTGATAGGCATGGACTGCCCCCACACAGTTCTGTGCCCATTTCCAGAACCCGGCTACTCATGGGGCAGAAGGGATGACCTGGGAGTGATGGCCACACCGCCCGTGCTCCTCAAGATAGTCCCGAGACCATGGAAATATCAGGAAATACACGGTCCCAGATATCCAGGGGAAAGTCCCTGGTCATCCCCGGGATTCCCTGTGCATCATTTGGATGCACAGGGATGACCTAGGGATGACTCCTGGATATAGGCATGGTGTAGACATGTCCACAGTTAGCTGCTTGACTTCTCATTTCCTTCCTGTTTCCATACCACTACCAATTTTCCCTTTGTTCACCAAAATAATGGCTCTCATATAAAAACTCCATGGCTTTGATCCTGACTTTCTCCTCCATTCACTTGAGTGTGATGCTTGCCAATTCCCCCCCCCCCCCCCCCCGGCACCATATCCCACACCATTTGAAGGATCCTCCTACATTCAGGAGCCGATTTTCAGAAGGGACACAAGGTACTGCAGGGTGAACAGAAGGAGGTTAAGCCCCCACTCGATGAATGTACTTAAAAGCTGTGCTGGATCAGTCAGACCAAAGGCCTATTTAGTCCAGCATTCTGCTCCCACAGTGGCAAATCAGTTGCCCCAATGGGAATCCCACAAGCAGGGCATGAAAGCAACAACATTCCCCACATGAACACTGCTCTATACTTGGAAGAAAAATGAGGGTCCAAGCTAATCTCTCTCTCTCTCTCTCTCTCTCTCTCTCTCTCTCTCTCTCTCTCTCTCTCTCTCTCTCTCTCACACACACACACACACACACACACACACACACACACACACACCCCAAAAGCATTTCTCCTATTTGGCTAGAAAGCCACAACAAATCAGCAAATCTATATTTACTGTTGAAAAAGAGGGCAAAAAACAGAACTGTTGGAACATAAGATGACTTTAATATATTGTGGAATATGGCACCAGGATCATATCACATCTGAAGTCAACATCATCATCAAATACAAGGAACAGTATGATACAAGCAATAGTATAGTGCAGGGGTAGGTGCCCTGGTGCCCTTCAGATATGTTAGACTAGAACCCCCACAACGCTTGAGCGTTGGCTATGCTGGCTGGGGCAGTTGGGAGCTCTAATCAAAAGCATCTGGAGAGCACCAGGCTGCCTACTCTTTGTCACAGAGGAATTTCAGACATGCTTGCTCTCTGACACTTGTACTGTTTGCTACCGATTTAATTGGCATTAACACCTTGGTTGAAGAATTCAATTTTGTTCCAGGACGCAGACTGAAAAACTGCCAAGGAACTGCCACAAAGGTGTAGGAGTAACATAACATAGCTGCTTCCCTCTGATGAAAGAGAGTTGCTCCCTGTAACCATGGAAACATGCAAATCCCTACTGGATTGCCATGCCACCACATGTCTAACTAACCCACAAGGTACCTTGGGATTGGCCAGTCAAAAGCCCAGGCAGGAAAATGGGACAAATCTTGAAGCATTCCCCAACTTGTGGGTCAGTCAACAAGGACAAGCACTACCTCGGCACCCTTAATGACACCTTTTGTTTTGAATATTGCACTACTATGACACCGAACAGCCAGCCAAATGTAAATTGATCTAGAGGCAAAGAACTTCCTTGAACTTTCTATTCATTCTCTGGAACCAAACTATTGTTCCCTTTGTTTTGATCCATCTTGAGTCTTAACTTTTGGGACTTTGCAGGAGTGTTTGAGCTAATTTCACCAAATAACTAGAAGTAGGTATTTGTAAGAGCATAATGTACAAATTCGCTATGTGCACACCATATCTCTGGTTAAGGACCCCCTCCCCCTCAGGCTTGCATTAGTTGCTACACATGCAAGTTACATGTCCATATGAACGAGGTGGTTTAGGAGAAAAGAAAAAGCAAGTGGCAGCTAGAATTACTGACTTCAGAGGAAAGGAAACCCAAAGGTCTGGTGCAGTACACACAAAGACTATAATACAAGACAATTTTCTTTGCTTTGAAAATAGACGTAGATTTTGCTTTGGCTATAGAAATGACAATAATTAAATTCTACCACAAGATGGTGCTAATGTGTTGTCAGGAAATCCATCCTGAAGAAGCATAGGAAGAAGAGACATAAAATAAAACTTTGCCATTAAGTAAATATTCTATTAATATCTCAAGCGTTTTGCTATTGATATATTATTTTACTAAGAGATGTGAAAAGGAGGAACACTGCAGTAGATGTAACAGTCAATTATAAACTCTGCATGATTCAGGGTACACTATAGCTATAGAACAGCCTGTTTTAAGATGAAAAAGGCACAGATTAGACATTTAATGGACAGAAAGGAATGTGGAAGTGGGCACCTGAGTAAGATGCTGTTTTCTTTTTCTTGCTCCAAGTTTGAAAACAAACATATGATGCATTAACAAAATCACAGATGGAGAATTTCAGACTTTACTGCAGGGTTTCGTTGCAATGATGAGGGCATTTGCAGGACTGCTAGATTCACAAAGAAAATGGACCAGATTGCATGATATGACAGCCCATGGGTTAAACAACTCCACTGGCTGTTGGGAATGAACAGAAGAAAGCAGGTGCGCTGCAATTTCTGCTTGTGCTCAGCAACCCAAAATTGGCTTTGTAGGTTGCTGAACATGATGTGTGAACCTGAACTGCTGGGTTGTATCAGGCCTAAACAACCCAGCAGTTAACCCAACAACAAACCATAGGTTAACTATTGGGTTGAACCCCTAAGCAACCCAGTGGTCCAGGTTTGCATAACACGCTCAGCAACCTACAAAGGAGCTGATTGTGAATTGCTGTGTAAAAGCAGAAGAGGAAGGTGGCCTGCTCTCTCTCTCTCACTCATGCAAAACAGCTCATGGGTTGTTTAGCCCATGGGCTGTCATTACATGCAAACCAGGTTGTATTCTAACCCTGATATCCTCAAACTCCAGGCATGGTTAATTTTGAAGCAGGGCAATTATAATCCAGTAAATAATAATATCTGACTGCACAATGTATTTCCACATTTCAGAGACTCTGTTTAGCTTTGCTATCGACTGAGAAACCCTAACCAAAATAAAAACAGTTACCCAAATGTTTGCAAAGTTTACATAACAAAAACTAAAAGTTCTCAATAGGCTTCTACAAGAGACCCATTGAAGATATGCTTCAATGTAGAATATCCTTTATGGGAAAAACATCTTCAGTTAGAGCAACAATAGATATTTCTAAATGAATTACTATTTTGACTTATCCACAAATTAGATATGGCATTTATTGGACACCATTAAAAACATCAACCTAACAGACACCTATTATAAGTTATAGATATGTTGAGTTAACATGATCATGAAGCAAAGCACAAAGATTGAAAGCAGGCGATCTCGGTCTAAGCATGCTAGGTTCTAGGCTCTGCACTGTTAACATTGATTTTGTGTTTTTGCCACACAATTGGCTTACACAATTTATCTTACTATGTATTTCAAAACTATTTTCAGACAGCTCAGCCCAATCAATTTCACTTACAGCATATACAAAACTAACAGAAATATTATGCACAGTTCTGGCTTACTGCAATACTTTTATCAAACTTAACACAAGAAACTGTTTTCAAAAACAGCCTCTTGGGCTACTAATCAATGTGCATTTTGGGATGAGGAAATGTTGAATGCAGGTGAAACTCAAGCACTAATTCCCTAGCAGTCAATAAAGAAATAGCAGTAAAGCACTAAAGAAGAACCACCACCTAAAAATTAGATCTTGTGCAGAAGGAAAAAATATATCTAGCCACTCTGGGCCACCTGCTGTTCAGCAATGGGGAAACTTAATTTTGCACTACTGAACAAAGATGAGAGAGGCATCCTGCAACTAGCTAAACCAAGACAAGATGATGCCTTCTTGAAGTGTAAAAAATATACAGATTCAGTAGCATATAGATTTCCCCCTCTATAAAGCTTAAAACAGATAAAAAGTACAGACTGGGTTTCCTAATTCATAATAGATGCTATCACTTTACAATAATTATATTTCTCAAAAGTCAACTGGGTTTTTAACATTATATATACTGAAAAATCTGGATCTTATTTATATCCTCTATGTGGAGCAGAGAGTAACTAAATTGTTGGCAATGTTACATTAATGTAAGACACTTACCCTGGTTTAAAATAACAACACAATTTGCACCTGAAAGTCTTAATACAGTTCAGTTCCAGAGTCCACATAATACTCAGTTTTCAATTACTTAATGCTTTATAAAGTTACAAATGTTCAGAAATGGCCCAGAAAAACAATATACAAGTCACTGGGGCAAAATGAAGATAGTTGCTTTTAAAACCTTTCCAAACTATCCTGGTCTTGATGTTTCTCTACGAAACACTTGAATATTGTATACTAAGCTTATGCGAGTCTGGAGCAGCCAAGATTTTCTTAAAATAACAAGTCAAGATGGCTGCAGCACAACAGTTTCAAAGACACACCAAAGTTTTGTGCTGTGTTTTCTTAAGCACTACTAGAAAAATTTGCTGTTTGCACATGTTATGGCAAAAAAGGTAACTGTTCTGCCCTTCCTGGGGATGTGTGTAGTTTGTGACTTTTGTATGCCTAAACTGGTGTCCCCCCACCCTCCAATCTCATCTACAACAGATTGTTAAACAAAATGGCTTCTTTGGCAATACAGAACAAAAATGAGCAAGGCTATCTTAATAGTTCATATGTTTTATGCAATGTATTAAAAAGGCCCTCTTGTCCACCACGATCTGTTGGCACTGCAGAGGTCGGTGTACAGGGATTCCCCACCTCGGGCACTGATGGTTGCTTCTGCTGCTCAGCTCTCCTCTTGCTTTGCTGCAGGCTTGCTTGGAGGCTGGAGCTTGAAGGTGCTGAAGTAGTTCACCACTTGCTGCGGCACTTCTGCCAGGACACTTTGAGCAAGAGCTTCTTTGGGAGCCTGATACAAAGAAGAGAGTCAGAAGTCAAACAAAGAAAGCAGATGATCAACTTCCTGCTGTTTCGGGAAGATCATCTTGGATTATCGGTATGAGGTGGCATACTATGAATTGACTGGCTCTTCCTACTCACTTAAAAGCTGGTGGGATCGCTGTGGTAAAGGATAGTTTATCAGGTCTTTGGCAGATCCCTTGGGAGAATAACACCCAGAGAGAATAACCTTTACGTAATGCCCATAAAAATACTCCTATGTAGTGCTGTAACTAGGAATAAAAATTAATTGGTGTGATTTCCTCCAGGGTCTATAGCCTCAACCGTCCCCTGAAGCATCTGATACCTTCTCCTCCAAGGACAGCACTTAGGTATTTCAGGACCCAACTATGTGAGACTATAAGCAGGCTGCATTTTTTCTACTAAGTGAACCAAGTTATGTATAGAGTGATAAGGCAAACTATTAACTAGCAAGTTAAAGTACAACCCACACTGGCATGAAACTAGAATATAAGGGACAAATATTGGTTTTCTTCCTTGCCCTATAGCAGTATGCGTAAGCAAATAATGGAAAGTAAAGAACGCTGATGCCCTAATTTCAGCTTTTCAGAAGGAAGTGGAAATGGAGCATAAAATGTGAAGAAACCCATTACGAGATTCAAAACGCAAACAGGTCTTGAAAAGGACTCTCTAGAAAGCCAAGTAAATTTTACTTTCCACTTCGACAAATAAAATTACTATAAATTCGATGGTATTTACACAACAGACTATGAGATCTAGTAGAAAGAGGAAATGTATTTTCCTTATTTTACTCTGAGAAGTCTGATAAGTTTTACCTTCCATATCATTTGACTGCAATTGGACAAGGTTGTTAGATTTTAAAAAGAACAACACCATTCCAAGACACAATAGTGTTTTCCATCTACAACTTAATCATAGAATCATAAAATAGTAGAGTTGGAAAGGGCCTACAAGGCCATCGAGTCCAACCCCCTGCTCAATGCAGGAATCCACCTTAAAGCATCCCTGACAAATGGTTGTCCAGCTGCCTCTTGAATGCCTTTAATGTAGGAGAGCCCACCACCTCCCTAGGTAACTGGTTCCATTATCGTACTGCTCTAACAGTCAGGAAGTTTTTCCTGATGTCCAGCTGGAATCTGGCTTCCTGTAACTTGAGCCCGTTATTCTGTGTCCTGCACTCTGGGAGGATTGAGAAAAGATCCTGGCCCTCCTCTGTGTGACAACCTTTTAAGTATTTCAAGTGCTATCATGGCTCCCCTCAATCTTCTCTTCTCCAGGCTAAACATGCCCAGTTCTTTCAGTCTCTCCTCATAGGGCTTTGTTTCCACAGAATACACTAGCCAATTCCTAAAAGAGGGCTGATTCTCAACCCTCTTTTATTAGTAGTATCATTTTGCCTAACAGTTCCTTAATGAGACCAAAATCAGTCATTCCCACCCCCATGTCCCACTCTAGTATTTTTTTTAAAAAAAGATTATTACAGTGATAGGAGGAACAATAGGTGCATTTACATAACAACCCATTCCTGATCCCCAACCCATTACCCCATCAGATGTCTACTGCTGTGCTGAACTGTTGATGAACAAGTCAGTCCCTGCAACATTCTGGCTTCCATACAGGCAGCACTGCTCAAGTTTCTCTTGAACATTTGAATCAGATCAGCAGCTTATTACCATAGGGCATCGCATAGGACCCTCCAGGTTCATTTTCCATGTGATCCACCTCCAGTAGAAATGGCCAGTGACAGTTCCTTCACATTGTTCCTCCTGCTGCTCACTCCTCTTCCTTATCTTCTCTCAAATGACTGAGACCAAGATACCCAAGTAGAGCATTCACTGTACTGATTTATAAACAGTATTCATTTTTACCAGAGCTGCCTTTAAAAACACTACTTCCCTGTGCCTCATTATATCCTAGCATATGTGCACAATATTTCATATAAGATGATGCATGTATGTTTTTCTGGAGGATTTCCATAGATCTGCTTGAAGATCAGTATGGCAAAAAGCTGTATGTTTTTGCAGATCAAGCGTGTCAAAGCCCCTGTATCAGAACTGATATTTTAATTAGCCCAAATGGGGGGGAAAGGTGGTGGCTGAATCACTCTACTATACTTTCTGACCAGCATAAAGTGTGTCACTCGAAACAGTACTTACATTTTGGAACTGTCTAAAAGGCACAAACTGGACAATGTCTCTAATAGCAGACTCTCCCGAGAGAGATCGCAGAGCTCCGCTGTCACTGTCAAGGAACTCCATGGCACCGAAATCAGCTCCTCCAACGCCAACAATGATAATGGACATTGGAAGCTTGGATGCATTAACTATGGCAGATCTGGTCTCATCCATGTCTGTTATTACGCCATCAGTGATTATCAGGAGCACAAAGTACTGCTGTTGAACAAATGCACACTTTGTTAAAACAATGAAAAGGAGAAATATATCCCCAAAATAATATGCTAGGAGGTGGCACTAATAGATAGACACAGTAACAAAAAGGGAAAGGGCTAAAATGGTGCAAAGGCAGCTTTATTCAACTTGTTTTGAGTTTCAAGCCTTCACCAGGAAAACAATCCTTAGACAAAGCCAGATCAACTCTCGAGGCCTATAAAACTTCCAGAACAGCATTCTTTGCTCCCCAAAAATGCTTAAAATAGAAACTGTCCTAATAAGACAGCTAAAAAGCATGAAACGTTTCACCAGGTCTTTTCTGTAACGGTCTAAAAATTTTGAATGGCCTTTAAACTCGGGTTTGTACTTAGCACCATCCTGACTTAATAATGTGGGAGTAAGCAGTATCACATTTTAGTAGCTTCCGAGCTCTTTAGCCAAAGCAAAAACAAAACAAAACCCAAGAGTCCGTAATGCACAGCCCTGGGATGGGAGAGAGGACAGGCTCTGGGCTAGGGACAACACTGGCCCTCCCCTCCCCGATCTGAACCGAGGGGGACAGAGGTTTGTTTCTGTCACTCAGCTTCGGATATTGTCAGAGCAGCTCCAAAGCCCAGCACAGCTGAAAGGGTAACCCCCACTGACCTCCTTTTGTGGGCTCTTTGTCTTCCACTTGGGCAAAAACATGTTCACTTGGGATCAATTCATGCAAGTATGCGCACAGGTGTCATTGCACACATGTGTATCCTCCCACATACACACACCCCTAACCCTTCGCAGAAAGTCCTGAAGTCCCAGCATGCTCATTCAAGATTGATATTGTGACTTCATGGACAAGTGCTTATATATTCAAAATGAGGGACACTTTTGAATGAGCTCCTTTAAACAAGGTATCCAAGATCTAAAACATCCTTTTTAACAAGGCCACTTCAGTTTGTGATCTACAAGAAAGAGAGCCTGGTGCACTATGTTCATGAACTGCAAGTGAAAAAAACACTTTTCAAAACCTTACAAGAAATCATCGTTCATATACTTCTGCTCAGCCTGACTAACATTCTTGCAAATAAGTAGTTTGTAGCATTTCTAGAAGGAAGACATGAAATGTGTGGACAGCTGGAATCATACCAATTTCCTGATTGTGACTTGTAAATAGGATAACTTTACTGACCAGCCAAACCAGCACAGACAAATTGCTAGCCGAGACATTTACAGTTGCAAGCACAGCTGTACACAAGTCATGGGGTAGAATCCAATGGGGCACTTCCGCCCCCACTGATTCCAAATAAGATTCTCTCAGTCTCCAGCCGCTAGACCATAGAGGCTCTCAAGCTCTTTAAACTCCTACTAGAAAGATTTGTGGAAATTTCTGTTAAACAGAACTTAACCTAGAAATCCACCCTTCAATCAGTTCAGTGGGACCAAGCACTGTTGATAAACTTGGCAGTTCTGTCCCTTACTCATTCCTTTCCACTTCCCATTTAAAGAAACTAAGACAGCCCATAACCATGTAATAGTAATAAAGTACTTACTGAGGCTGTTCTTTGCTGTGTAGCTGCTGCAGCAAATTTAGCCACATGGTTTATTATTGGAGAAAAGTAGGTGGGCCCATACAATTTTACTTGAGGGAGGCAGACGCGGTATGCATCTACAACACCTTGGATTCCTGGGAGAAATAAATGAACATTCCTCATTTGGCTATACTTTGCAGAACTTTATGAAACTAATCTGAAGTTTCAATAAACATTTATATTTAAACTAAGTTGCACTTATGGAGGAAAATTTGTCAGACCTCCAAGGAGCACACAGCTGCTTACTTCAAGACTATAAGGGTAACAGAACTAGCTAGCCAAAGAGCAGAGAAAACCAACTTCCCAAGAATCTGAAAAGAAAATCTTGTTGGTGATGTGCAATTAAATAATTAAGACTATGGGGTCTTTGAGAATGAACATTCAACTTCCTTAGAAGTGGTTCCTTCCATGTTGGCAATAATGTCTTGAAACACAGCAGAATAGAGAGAATTTTATTAATATATAAAATGCCTGGAGTGGCTAGTAACGTAGATCTCATTTCAATTACCTCTCCCCACTGTGAAATTTCAATGGGACCACAAATGATGACTTCACAGAATAAATTATGTGAAGAAATCATAACTTACCCAACTGCCTTAAAAATGTCTTATTTGTGGTAATTTATTGTATGGCTACATTTGTGAGCCTCTTTGCAAATAATTTTCTTCCCTATCTCCAACTTTTTTGGGTTAATAAGAGCCAGGCAGTTTTGATCAGAAAGATTTCTCTCTCCAGCTGACATCTACTAGCATTTCTTCCAATTACCCAATCTTAATGGCACTGGTTTAAAACCTATCAAATTATTAGGTTTTACTTTGGTAAACCTAGAAATGTCAATGTCACAACTTACCACTGCAAAATGGGTTTGACGGGTTAAAGTTTATTGGGAACTCATGTGACACCTGTGAATACATGGAAGACATTCCGATTTTTTAAACAGGTCCATCTCTAATCAGGCAGCTTTCATTTTCTTTGTTTAAAAGATTTTTGAACTGTCTTTCAGGATAAATTATCTTCTGAAGGAATATACTTTACCTGCCATGAGGGAGGGATCTGAGCTCCAAATCCAAAAGCTGGGAACAACTTATCTCTGTAACAGCAATTTAGAGAGAGCAAAAAGTTCAGTAATAAATAAATTCAGAGCAGGATCTCTTCCACAAACTTCATGCATTGTCAGTTAATTACCCCAGTGCCATATTAATTCTTTATACACCAGAAGTAAATTACTGAGCTGGATTTATTTGCACTTCCTTTTATTAAGAAGTTACATCAATGAGAAATGTTCCATTCTAGCACAGCCACACTACTTAATGACAATTAGACACATTCCAAACTCTAGCTTCCTGGTTTAAATGAAGATGGGAGTGAGGGGAATGAGAGGGAAATTGCAATAAATAAATAACTGTTTTTAAAACTTTCCACAAGTTCTGAGATATCGTCATGCCATAATTATGAATGCCATTTTTCGTAATTTTAAGAAAGTTTTTAATTAGGAACAAAACCAGTACAGAATCTTACGCGTCATAGTCTTGGATGACCATCCCCACAGACCAAATGGCAGTTAGGTACTCATTCACTCCGTTAGGGCTGATGTAATGGAGGGAGTCTGGAGAGCGAGGATCTCCATTAGAGCCAGTGAAGTCAATGCCAACCTGTCAAGAAATACATCACTGGAGTGAAAAGGACGTCGCCTCTCATTAGCAATGTGAGTACAAGTCAGTAGGTAAAACTAAGTGGACTTAAGGCTGGGAGAAGTACGAAGTGTTAGTTTTCCTCTGTGATTAACCTATTTTTAGTACATGCTTTTAAAAACAAAAAACAGCACCTACTGAATATGGCAGATTTCTCAATTTAAAATCAAATGTAAAATAATTCCGTGGGCAAGTCTCTTCTTGGAAGAACCCCCTTAGATGATCTTACAGGGTTATTGTGAAGACAAAACGGGGAAGGAGAAGACCCTTAAAGCTGCCCAGAGCTCCTTGGATGACGGGATACAAACATAAACTGACATCTTACTCCAACTATGGCTTTGATGGGGGCTGCCAGCAACTTTGCTCAGAGCAACGCTTGCCACACAAATCAGGATTAAAAATACAGAGCCTCCTTGACTGCAAAACTCCTATAGGACACAGAGGAGGTGACACACCCCATGCCTGCTCTATACTTTTCTCTACTGCTAGTGCTTAGGTGGCTTCCAGGCCAGCTGTTTGGTTAATGGCTATTGCTGGTGAGGATCTTTACTATTCTGTACCTACTGCCTGGCTCGGTTATGACAGACCCATGCACTGGTTGTTCTCATGTGGATATGACCCTCTTTCTTCAGTTAAAATAGGTGAGCTACAGCTTACTTACAGTAAAATTCAGCTGGCACCCTCCCATGATGTAGTCAAGGAAAGTACATTCAATGATAACCTGCAGAAAAAATATCAAGTGCTCAGTGATGCACTTCAGATGGCAAACGAATTACTAAGCACTTTTCCAGAGCCCAATTCCACCACCACCACCCAGTCATGCTGAGCCCTTTACATTATAAGCAGGCTTTTCAACTTGAATAGACAAATGTATGTGTGCTGGGAGGGATGGGGGGATATTCACAATGGTGCCAGAACTGTAGACTTTGGCTCAGTTCAGACATGTTCCTTAATGGTGGTTTTAGAATTCCACGGTGGAGTTTTTACACCACTATTGAGAAATGTGTTGTCTGGAGGGAAAACTCCACCCCACCATGTTTTTTAGAAAACACTCCATGCTGAATATTCACGCTGTGCAGAGGAGAGCTCCTGCACAACCACTGTGTTGTGTGCAGGGCTCCGTGGAGTTTCCTGTTGCACTGAGTGGACTTTTCCCACCGGCTACAGAGTTCTCTGGCAAGAGTGCTGAAAGGAGGGAGTGCCGCTCTAGCAGAGGCACTGAGATTGGGGTACTTTTGCAGCAATGGCTGATGGGATACCCTCAGGAGGACTGGGGAAGGAGAGAGGGCAGAGGAACTGTCAATCAAACACTGTGTTGCCTTTTACTCAACTCCATGGTAGCCCACAGTCACACAGTGGTGGAGTTAGGATATGTCGTGTGGTGAGTACCACTTAAAAACGTAAGCGTTGCGTGGAGTTTTCCCACTGCATAGAGAAAAGTGTTGTTTGAACTGAGCCTTTAAAAAGAAAAACAAGACAAGACTTTAAAAACAAATAAAAAAACAAATTTGAGTCAAACAATTGAGGCTCAATACTGTCCGGTACAGGTGCAGCAACCATGCATACAGAAACAACACAGGACAGAAGATTCCTGCCCACCTCTCCACACAGTATATCATAGACATAGTACACTTAGAGCTCGCATTCCTTAACTGAACAGAGAAGGGAAGGCTAGACAGGAATATGAAAGATATGGACAGTCCCCCCCCCCCCAATGGTCTGTTGTGGTGTGTTCCAAGAGCAGTGAAGTGGGGCAGAGGGTGAAAAAGAAATCCAGCTTTGTTATGTTCTATGGCAGGAGTGGGCAACCTTTTTGGCCCCAAGAGTTGCCTCCAGTGCTGGGTGGTGGGACAGGACATGTGCATACAGGTGCACACAAATATATTCACGAGCACACACCCACACTCCTCCACCCAACCACATCTCCGCATGCAGCGATGGGGCAGTTTAAACCTTTCCTCCCTCGCTGCTGAGATCAGGGGATAGAATCTCTGGGGCAGAGAAGAGCCATTATTCCGCTAGTGCTAGTGCAACTTCTAGTAGAACACGTAGCACAAGCAACATCTAGCCTCTTGAGTTTTTGGAACAGTTTGTGGAAATGGAATCAAAGTATCATATTTGAAAGTTAGGAAAGGATGAAAACAGGGTTTATGTGCTAGAAGAATGACACCGCTGGATATTTTCCCCAGGACAGCAGCTTGTAACTTCCACACGTTGAATGTTCTTGTCTATTGGGATGATGTAAGTTTACTACTGCTGTAAAATGAATGCCTGAACAAGAATGCAATGTTTGAGGATGCTCACCTCACAGTGCTTAACGCTCACGATGCCGGAGTTTTTGTAGCTTTTCTTCTTTTGCCTCTTCTTTTCATTGATGCATTCGAATTCAACCTACAAAAACACAACAGAGCAGCAGAGCAAACATGGCACACATTTAAGCTGTGATCCTAAGGATGCTTAGTTAGACCTTTGCTGAACTGGAGGAAGCCTGGGGCAATCTCACATGTTACCTTCCGTGACTTCTGTCTTTGGTCTGCTTGGAGCAGGAAACGGAAGTAGTTCAGCAATAGCCACTTCCATGGGCAAGGGGGGGCTCTGATTTGTGTCTCATTGGTCACGGAAGGCACTGCTGCTGTTCGCCACCAGTTTCCAGCTCACAGTAAACTACTTGCATGGGAAGAGTTGGGGGAGAAAAAGAAGTAAATCTGCAGAATGTTTTGTATTCACTGATTGTTATGTCTTTATTTAGAATGACTACTACTAATTGTATTTCCACCCTCCCACAGATGAGAAGGGTTGTGAGACTTGTACTATTATTTGAAAGCAATAGTCCAGAATTGAGTGCCCTAATTGCTACCAACCTTGAGGGAACAAAATACAAGTTAGGTATGATGGCAATTATTTTACTGAGCCTAGTATAAATACTCTGAAGTTACAAAGAATTCATTTCAACCAAACAAGCATTGCACTTGTGAGCTCCCCTCTCCCCCTCAGCATGATCCTGTTTTCAACTGCAGTTTGCTGCTATGTCCAGATACAGACAGACTGTGGTTAGCCTTAACTATGTTTTGGAAACAAGCCGACTTCAAACCATGATTTCTGATCCTCTCTGGTTTCTGTAAACCACATATAAGACTAGCCACAGTTTATCTGGGTTCGTACAAACCGTAGTTAGCTGAAATGAAAGCTTTCTCTTCACACCTATGCCAGTGGAGAACACACTAGACCAAGGTTCACCTCGCACATAATGTGAAGCACTGAACCCAGGGAGGGTGTCTGCAAGAAGAGTTGGCATAGGAAAACTAGTTCATATCTCCTGTATCCTCACTATCAAATTTGGTGGCTCAGCAGCAAAAAGTGAAGAAAGGGCAGCAGGAACAGGGGTGGCCCCTGGTGGGTTCCTGGGGGATTGAACTGTCCCCCAGACACCTGCAAGCTGCCCACCCCTCTTTTAAAGTTAAAGAGCTATGTCTGCAAGCAGCTTGCTCTCCTCCCCTCTGCACACCCCCATCTGCCAGACCAGTTCTCGAGGGTTCCCCAACCCTCGAGAGAAGACCTGGAGGGGGGTGCATAGGAGAGGGAAATGTGTGCTATAACATAAAACAGTGCTCACTAACTTCACTTGCACTTTAGATACTATATTAATCTTAATTGTTTTGTACAGTACATTCCCCAAATGCCCCAAACATTTCATGTTATCTCAGCAACTTCTAAAATAGCCCAGTAAAGGTAGGATCAGGATTCTCCCCGAATTGCAGATGGGAGCGAGGGTTGGAACATAGCAGCTTGCTCAAGGCTACTTGGTAGTCCATGGTTAAGCAGAGGTTTGAACCAACCATGCCTGGCTTTCATCTTGCATGACTGCCCACAAACACTACACCAGTTCCTAGAAGTACAGCCGCTATAAAACCCTGAACAGATGCATCATTTCAATGAACGTGAGGAAAGGTATATAGACTTACTGGCGAGTGCCGAGATGCTTCCTTCAGGTTTGACATTGTGGTTTGAAAGATCCCTATGAGATCATGTGACCCATCACTGTCATAATCGTAGCACTCAACCTAAAAATGAAGTATTTCGTTTTATCCAAGAAGATAAAAGGATAAGAAGTCCAACGTTGCAGGCCTTGGCCACTCCTGAATATCAGCCACAAGATGCTTATTAGGAAGACAAGACTAAAATGAATCAACAGGGTCTACAGAGTCAACACTGTGATTTCAAGTAAGGGTGTCCACTGAAAATACAGAGCATGTGCAATCTTCTTGTTATGGCTCTAACTTCACATGCCACTTAGCATATTCAATGCATTGCCACATTTACTTTAAAAGATCGGTTTTAAAGAAATTCCAGTTGTTTGCGATCAAGCTTAGCTTTGTTACCGTCTGATGCTCCTTGGGTCCATTGCCAACCCTATTCCAGTACATTAACAGTACAATCCTACACATGTCTACTCAGAAGTAAGTCCCATTTATTTTAATGAGGCTTATTCCCAGTTAAGTGGGTCTAGGATTGCATTCTAAGAGTGTTTTCTTAACATAATTCACATGCATGCACATGCACCCTTCACCAATGCAAACATGCAGCCACTACTATAGCCAGAGAGAATTTGTGGAAACAGATTTTCATGTAATGAAAGCACATAGCATTAGAGTGAAGCTGAATTTGGAAGCAGGGAAGGAGGACAAATACTTCAGAACATTTCTAAATTTTGCGTAACAGTTACTTTAATTATCTATCAGCTTATTAAGAAATTAACCAAAGCTCTTTAACCAAAGTAAGAACAGTGATTTGATCTTGTTTTCTCAGACTTCCTCCTATGTTTACGAGATACAGGTTATTCATGTTTCCCACCCACAATAAGTTGAATGCATGCCTGCTTTCAATAGAAGAAGCCTTCAATGACTCACTTCAACACACACACACACACACACTTCAGAAATAATGTAATGAGATATCAAAAAAAAGTTGCTTGTGTATTATGACTGAATACGAAGTCATTTTAACACACGAAAAGGCATTTGAGTCAGGTAGAGATAGAAAATAATTTTACTTACTACAATGAAATAGCCAGCTACATAAGACACCATGTACACAAAGTATTAAAGCATTGTTTTAATAAGTCATAATTACATAATTACACCCCCCTTCATTACAGCAAAATAGTTTTAGTTCAAACTGCTTTCCAGAAAGTAGCAAGGCCCCTTTTCACCTTTTCCATTTTCACAGGAGGATGTAACATGGCTAGATTTTTAGGCAACATGGCTCAGGCCAAGATATTCATGGAGTTTGGTTTTAATCAAACTGAGGCGAGAATTAAGTTAAACAATTTATCAGAAGACAGAATTTTGTCTCATGCAGGGAAATACTTCTTCCCTGAATTCAAGGACATCAAGATGTGAGGGAGCAGGTGGGGTAGCAAATGGCTATGAAAATGCGTTTTCTGGACAGATGGTTTGACGTTTGCAATTTATTGCTGCATTTCCAGGATATTTATTTGTTTATTTATTTATTGAGAGCACAACGCCGCAGTTGGCAGCACTATAGTGTGAGTCAAAGGGGAGAAAAGATTCTGGGGAGCGAATTCAGTTGGTGTTGGTTAAATAAGCCCATAAAAGTTATTAGGCAAAGAAATTGCAGTGGCCTGCCGAGGGCTGGCAGAGCAGGACCAGAGACTTCCATCCTTCCTACTGCATTTCTATATGGGATGCAGAGGAACCCTCCTGCCCCCCTCCACAGCCTGCTCACTTGCCTGCATGCAATTCCTTGTCTCTTATGGCTCCCAGGCATAAATACAAGGTTGGGTTAAAGAAGAAACATGATAGATAGGAATAGGTTCTCACATTAAAGCAAAAAGGACAGGGCAAACTGAAGCTTAAAGCAAAAATGTAGAACCTCCAAACTGCTGGGCTCCCCAATCCAGCCCACTGGAGTCCCTGAGGTTCTCCAGTGGGCAGAGTATGTCCTCCGCCTCACCCTCTAGAGGTATACACCCGGAGGGAACCCATGCTCTCATCTCTGATATTAAATTGGAGGAGGCAGCGTTGATGCAGGTGGTGTGAGTCGCTGCTGGTGCAAAGATCCTGTGTGCCAACAGGGTCCCTTTCTCTGTGCCTCTCTTGGCATGGTGGAAAACTAAAATGGGCATGGCTGGATGACATCAGTGGGCATGGCCACTGCTACTGGTCAGTCAGCCTGCAGAGGGCCTCATGGGGTGGGTGGGGAACATGTCCACCCCAGCAGAAAATGATTCTGCACCCTTGTCTTAAAGGATATTAGGTGACTCAGTTAGAATAGGTGACTGAGTTAGAGGCTAGAACTGATTTAATGGAGCTATGAACGCTGAGAGAGAGAGAAACAGCTTTAAGAATACTTCAACAAAGCCTAGACAGACACAATTGATTTAACAGGCACAAGACCCATCCTGCAGACATCTGCTTCAATAGGATAGTTGTTCCTTATAAAAAGTTGTTTTACGTAAGCTAAGTTACATACATATCATTGAAAAGGAAATAAGACAGTTGACATGGCCAGTCCATATATCAGCTCAAGCACATGCTCGTGATATTAAGGCACAGCACCTAGCACAGCTGCCATATTAACAAATCCCTACATTTTCAGAATAGGATCATATATTTCAAATTCTATTCAAGAGCAAACGGTAGTTTGCAATTTGTATATTTTCAAAATTTAAATATTATCAGTATTAAATAACTCAAAAGGGTGAACCTGAATCCTGGCAACACCCCGTGGGTAGACAGTTCCTAGGTCTGGGCAATGGGCTATTTGCCTGTTCTGGATGGGGTTGCACTCTATCTGATGGCGCACATATATAGTTTGGGGGTGCTCTTGGATACATCTTTGTCATCTGACACTGAATTTATGTTAGTTGTATCCTCTAGAAAACCCTCCCTTGTGCAGGCCAAAAATGTGGTACGTTCCAAACATTTCCTGAAAATGCACATGTTTACCCAGGCTTTCACTGGATTGTAATTAATTGCAATTAATCATATGCTGCTCTATGTTACCGTTATTTGTACTGTTTTGCACTGCTACTGTAGTTGGAATTATTTTTAACAGTGTATTTTAAATTTGATTTTTAATATTTATATGTGAAGCACCTAAAGATTAAGTGGTATATATTACTATTATATTATATATTATATTAAATGGTATATATTACTATTAAACAAATAAGTAATAATCTACTTTCAAGTAGTAAATGGAGATACTACCTCCACATCCTTTATACATTACCTTGATTGTTTTGTCCATATCTCCATAACACAAAGAGTTGAGAGAGATCTTAAATGGTCTCCAGACAGGATTCAAGTTATTTTTAATAACCTAAACAAGGACAAAATATTTTTTAGAAATATCATGAGGATTTGTTTATTTACATTAACCAACTTTGTTAACTTCTGCTGTTCAGTAATTCAGACAAGTCTTACTAATCTTATCCAGAAGCATTACAAATCTATTATTGTGTGCCTTTATTCCAGCAGCTTATAATTTATTTATTTCTGAAAGAGCTATCCTTTTAAATTTGAATGGTATATCTCAACCAGTGCCTGGGCACGGTAATGGACTGGATGAGGGCTAATAAACTGAGACTCAATCCAGACAAGACGGAGGTACTGTTAGCGGGTGGTTCATCTGTCCGGTGAGGTGATGTTTGCCCTGTCCTGGATAGGGTTGCACTCTCCCTAAAGGATTGGGTCAGTAGTTTGGGGGTGCTCTTGGATCCAGAACTGTCACTTGAGGCACAGGTGAACTCAGTGGCAAAGAGCACCTTTTATCAGCTTAGACTGATATACCAACTGTGGCCTTATATGGACAGAGATAGCCTAGCTACAGTTATCCATGCTTTGATAACCTCTCGTTTGGATTACTGCAATGCGTTATACGTGGGGCTGCCTTTGAAAACACAGTCCAGAAACTTCAACTGGTACAAAACTGGGCAGCACAGTTACTAACAGGGACCGGCCGACGAGACCACATCACGCCAGTCCTTTTCCAGTTTCATTGGCTGCCAGTCCAGGTCCGGGCCCGATTCAAAGTGCTGGTATTAACATTTAAAGCCCTAAACGGCTTGGGGCCAGGCTATCTGAAGGAACGCCTCCTCCCGTATGTATCTGCCCGGACCATAAGGTCATCCGCAGGGGTCCTTCTCCGCAAGCCCCTGCCAAAGGAAGTGAGGCAGGTGGCTACCAGGAGGAGGGCCTTCTCTGCTGTGGCACCCCGGCTGTGGAATGAGCTCCCTAAGGAGGTTCGCTTCGCACCTACATTATATGCTTTTAGACGCCAGGTGAAGACCTTTTTATTCTCCCAGCATTTTAACAGTCTATAAATAAATTTTAACTTGGTGTTTTAAATTTGTAATTTTGCATTGCTGCTGTTTTTATCTGGTTGAGCTTTTATATTGTATTTTATATTATGGTTTTATACTGTTGTTTTATACTTTGAATGTTTTAAATTTTTGTGAACTGCCCAGAGAGCTTCGGCTATTAGGTGGTATAGAAATGTAATAAATAAATAAATAAATCTTCTAAGAATCAGAATTAAAGATACTTAAATAGGTTGCAAACCAAATAAGCCCAACCCATAAAAGAGTAAGATCCTCACTTCTGTTCTGTGCACCATCAGCCAGTTTCCTTCAGAGGTCTGCTTGTGAAACTCCAAGTAAGGATCGGATTTCCCAAAAAAATCCTGAAATTAAAAAACAGGCTATTATTTCAGAATTATCTTAAGGGGACAGCTTTCTGTAAGCATTACTTTATAGAACTTCCTCTTCAAAGCAAACACACCCTTTTATCCCAGCTGTAGTCTGCTTGATCCCTGTCCCCCTTTTCTAGCAGCACTGCATATAACTCATGCGGCTCCATTCTGAACAATAACAGTGTATTTTGGAAGAGTTGGGTCTTAAAAAAAACTGGCAAAAGAGAGAGTAGTGGAACCATCAGTTAATACTAGCCAGGAAATATAAGCATGCTAGGGCAGAGAGACGAAGAGACAGACACACACACCATACTGTACTGACCACAGCTTTCATATACCAACCACATTCATGACACAAGTATTAGAACTGTGAATTATTTTCTTGATATGGGAACAATGGAATGCACAGCTTAAATATGCATGGTTTGATTTTGCTTGCTTACTACCAAAAGTCAACAAGTTCAACAGGACTTTAAGCCAGCTTAAATACCAAGATGTTTCTTTAAAGATCAGTGAGACAATGTAAAACAGAAGTGATTCTTCCCCAAAACAACTGAGAGTATTATCTCGGTTTTTATAACTTCACTGAAGTGAAAAACATTAGTCCAAGCCAGAGATATCAACATTAGACCTCCTGCCTCAGTATATAGCATAAATGGAAATTAATAAACTTATTTCATTAAACCAGAATACATCCAACCTTAGGATAGGCAATAAGGCATCAGAGAAAAATAGATATGGACAGATGGATAAGAAATCCATGTGTTTAAACTATGAAGGCGGTTTGGAGAAATGCAGACCTTGGATGGCACCTGGCATATCACCTCGTACAAAAATGGAGTCTCTGTCATGTTTTGGAGAAAAAATAGAGATAATGTTTGCCTGTATTCATTGTTTCCCTGGTCTGATTTTCTGTTATTGAAATATTTGTACATATGATTAAATTCAGATTTTAAAAAATTAACTCATTTCTTTGGGTCAGTTCATATGCATTGGTGAACCATGATTTGGCAATACATGAATGAGTCCAGTGCTTGCATGCTTCCTCATTGTCCTCCTCCCACACATTCTATTTTAATTCTGCTTATACAAAATCAACTTTTTCAGGGTGCAATTCTATGCATATTTAGCATGCTGGTTGGGGAATGCTGGGAGTTGTAGGACTTTTTTCTTGCTAAACATGCACAGGATTGCACCCTAAATGAGTTAAAGTGAATCACTTAGAAGATGGGGGTGGGGGAGCACTGAGCTAATGCTTTCAATATACAAACCAACACTTAACGTCACTCTTATATCACTGCAATAGCACTATGTTCTATACAAAAGATGCACAAAAGACATCTCAGAAATGTCCACGCACTTCTCAAACGCCCAATGTCAAACTTAAAGTTATTCCTTTTAAGTGTTTGGTGGACCTAGTGCTACATCTAATGTCACACAATCAACTGGGTTTCTGCTTGTGCAATGGGACCTCCCATGCACCCCTCCTGTGTGCCCTCCAAATCTGCTCCAAAGGCTCACCCAAGGAGTAGCATGGGAAGGAAAAATCCATTCTGCCAGCAGTTTCTGTTCTGCTGATGGACAGACAGCACTGGATACAAGCCCTATGAGTTAAGTTGACTGATCTTACTATTATTCAATGAAGACACACTTACAGCACAATCCTATGTATATCTACTCAGAAGTCAATCTCATTGATTCAATGGAATTTACTCTTAGATAGGTGTGCATATGCTTCTGGCCTTAAAGTACCTTATTGTCCAGCTTCCTTGCTTCAACTTCAAATATGACCACTCGGTTATCCTTTATTTCTTCAGCAGTAATCTGGTTAAAAATAGACAAATATTCACCATGATAAGATATTGCCTTCCAATGAAATATAACCATGATTTCTTTACTGGATGTAGGATGAAATTATACAGGATTTTGTGGGAAGTAAATTTGTTATTCCAGGATCAATAAGAACATATTCATGATTTTCATATTCATGAAAGACCTTTTTCTTCTGAAGGGCAAACCCATGCTGCCATATCAAAGTGCTTTCAAAAATTCTTCTCGGTTTCCAAACAGTTTGCCACATAGCAGTTGCAGCTGTTGTTTAGACACTTAGGGCTGCCATTTGGAAAACACAAGGATCGAGGCTACAGTTTCACTTCCCCCCCCCCAAAAAAAGGGAACACACAAAAAAGTGAAAAATGTAGGAATGTAAGAGAAAGTTAATCAATAAATGGGCCTTGAATAAATCAAAACACTTTACGAAGCAAATCCTATGCATGCTTACTCAACATTAAGTCACAATGTTGAATGATTTCCTTACAGGAAGGAGTGGATAGAATAGCATCCCCATTTGTTTCCGCAGAATTTCAGCACACTTGATTGTACCCATAATGTCCTCGCTATTACCATATATGAAAAAAATAATCAAGAATCAAAATCTTTGCCTAGAATAACTACTAGGAGGAGGAAACAGAGCTATGCTTTCATACCGTAATTTTTCCTTTTCCTGCAGGTCTGCCATTTTTCAACACTAGCGGCCTGGTAAGTGTCTTGCTAGAAACAATCTGTTAAAATGTAAAAAACAAAACAAAACCCAGAAAAATTATATATGAAGAACTATTGTAATCTACAGTATTTGTAAATGGTCACTTATTCAAAGCTACTGGAGGCTGAATGAAAAAAACTACAGTAACTGAACGTGCCAGTTCAAATGCAATGATCTCAGCAATACACCGTACTTTATTAAGCCAAGAACAATTATTATTATTTTTATTTATTTGTATCCTGCCTTTTGCCCAATGCTGGGCCTCAAGGCGGCCTTACAAAGTTTAAAATATACATGGGGGGGGGGGAGGGAAACAAAACTATAAACAATTAAAAAAATACACAACAAAATTATAAGACATTAACATAGATGGAGGGCTGGATTATTCTCCAAAGGCCTGCTTGAACAAAAAAGTTTTAGCCTGCTTCCGAAAGCCCATCAAGGAGGGAGAACAACTGATAGAACAACTATCAGGCCCATGCGCTCCATCCACACCCTTTCCCTCATGAGCCAGCTTCAGTGCTCCAATCATAGACACATTTCAATTGGGCTTCAGGTCCAGAAACTTCTGCCCAAAATAGGGCAGTGAGATTGTTTGTAGGGACTGGCCAATGTGATCGTATTATGCCAGTTCTTTTCCATCCACACTGGCTGCCATTTCCAGTGATGATATTAACAATCAAAGCCCAAATTGGCTTGGGGCCAAGTTACCTAAAAACCCATCTCCTCCCATATATAATTGCCCAGACCCTACAATCATCTTTGGTGGTCCTTTGCTGGGAGCCCCTGACAAAGGAAGTGAAGCAGATGGCTACTAGGAACAGAGCCTTCTCTGTGGTGGAATGAACTTCCCAGAGAGGTTGACCTGGACCGTATGTTGTGATCTTTTCTATGTTGCACCAGGTAAAGACCTTCTTATTTTCCCAGGCATTTTAGTCTTTCAGATTCTGTTGTTTTAAATCTGTCACTGTATTTTAAATCTTTGCACTGCCGTTAAGTTTTATTTGGTTTTTTATTTTTGCTTTATCTTGTAGTTCTAAACTCTTAGATTGTATTTTTACCATGTTGCATTTTATGGTTTTAATTGTTGTGAACTGCCCAGAGCACTCCAGCTATTGGATGGCATAGAAATATAATACATACAGGAAAAACTTCCTGACTGTTAGAGCAGTGCGACAGTGGAATCCGCTACCTAGGGAGGTTGTGGGCTCTCCCACACTAGAGGCATTCAAGAGGCAGCTGGACAACCATCTGTCAGGGATGCTTTAGGGGGTGGATTCCTGCATTGAACAGGGGTTGTAGGCCCCTTCCAACTCTGCTATTCTACGAGTCTATGAAAACAATTAATCCTATATAATTTCCCTTAATATTTCCACAATCAACTGGATAAATATGTTGAACAGGCTAATAGCAAAGGAGTCTTATTGCCTTTTGCACAGCTATTTGTTTGGGGGTTTCATTTATTTCATTTCACTTCTATAATGTCCAATAAGCAAAGCACCCTGGGTGGTGGTTCACTCTGGGCTTTTAACCTATCCAGCCTTCTGGCTGTCATTTCTCCAGATTTGTTTTGATATTTTAGAAACAGTTTAAAATAAT
The DNA here is from genome assembly GCF_023053635.1 of Elgaria multicarinata webbii. NCBI lineage: Eukaryota > Metazoa > Chordata > Lepidosauria > Squamata > Anguidae > Elgaria > Elgaria multicarinata. Next base: position 81,372,783 of record NC_086177.1, on the reverse strand, counting down.
TTAATGTCATGTTTAAAGACTTATCCACACAAAGGAGACAACAAGTGATTCTAAACTATAGCAAGTAGGTATTCAAACAATAACGCTACCTCAACTGCTAAATAAACTGTTTATAAAGTAGATAGTTAATAATTTGATTCTACTGAAAAGCAGAACTTACAAAATGAGCACTAGATTTCTCCCACTTGAGTGTCTTCCTGCAACCACCACAACTCTCTGAAGTTGACAAAGAACATCCAGGAACTATTTGTACCTACCTGCCCAAGTGTGCATTCAAATTCGCCTAAGAAGTCGTCATCACCCAGATCAACTGTTTTATTGTCAATGTCAAAAATTCCAAATTTGAGCTTCTGAACTAGCTCAAAGTAGTAATCAATTAGAAATCTCTTTGAAAATTTGGGGCTCAAACAGTTTTTTATTCTTTCTGTGCGATCAACCTGCAATAAGGCAAAGAGACTCATTATAGTTCAAAAGAAATAAAGGATATTTCTCACATCCTGTTTTAAAAGGTATTCAAGCCTCTTAAGACACTGCCCCTGCCCTCACAACTCAGAGAAAGGAAAATAGTGCTATGTCATACACATTTATGTAGAAGTAAGCCCCGTTAAATTCAATGGAAGTTATGAGTACACCTGCAAAGGATTAATAAAATATATTGCTAGGCATATTTTAATAAAGTTAATACCCACCAAAATTATGGGATGCTATCGGGGGGGTCTATTTTGCTCCATATGCTAATCAAATAGTGCCTATTGGAAATCCAATGGGATTTAAGTAGAATAAACAATAATTTTAGACTTCAGCAACTGTTGTAAGCCCACCTATAAATTCTATTTATTTCAGTGGAGCTTACTTCCCAGTAAACATGGTTTGGACTGAGATGGTATTTATGTTTATATTGCCGTGCTACTAAAAATAGTTTTCAGGCACATTTAAAATATTTACCACACAAGCTTATACATGTCTACTCATAAGGTTTCACTGACTTCTTTGGGGCTTACTCCCAAGTAAGAGGGTATAAGAATGCAGCCTAAATTTCTTAACTTGAACACAAAATACAATCTAAGGAAAAGCACCTGGAAGGCAAAGCTGAAGGAAGAATCACTTAAGTGGATTGTAAATGAGATTTAAGTTTGACAAAACTAGCTTAAGTTCCACTCATTTCATTGGGTCTACTCTAACTAGCACCAATACTCAATACTACTCGGTGTTTCCTAATAAACAGAATTAAATTTAGGAACATGACTAACCAACAAATAGAATGTATTAAGTATCAGAAGCATCATCATACTGTACCTCATACCACTGCTGTCCACTTGTGTGCTGAAGCAGAACACACAGTGGGTCCGACTTGGATCCAACATCTTTATCCAGGAGATTGCTACAAGAGATGGTCAGCTCTACCTTCGTGACACACTGTGCCGCCATTTACTACACTGGATGAAAAGAAAGCAACCAAGAAAAGTTAATGTTTCGGGGGGGGGGGGGGGAGAACCTAGACTCTAATTGCAACGATGCAAGATCACAATCCAACAGATGTAAGCATGCTTACACCCACTGAAGAAAATATAGAATGTGGCCCAACAGCTCTCTGATTAATCATAAAGGTGGTATAGTATGGATATGGCAATATATGTTTGAAATTCTAAATGCTATCTGGAATCTTTGGGATCTACTGATCTCATTTAATAGTTACTGACATAGTTTTCTCTACTCACTAAAAAGATCTGTCCCTGCACATTTTAATTCTTCTCAAAATAGTGAAATATTCCACAAAGCAGAAAAATGTGCCTTTTTCTCTAACACCTATCAACCACTCGAAAGATACCACATACATAAATTTCTACAGATAACTCCAGAGTGCTGCCACCACTCTAAAGACTTGGACAGTGTGAAAGCAGGCAAGACTTTTCTCCACTGAGAAATTGGGGTCGCCAATATTCTGATTAGAGGAAGCTCCCCACTTCGCTAAGACATACAAAACAGACGGCTCCAGGGGAACTGAAAAGAACTTCACTCAAATTCATAATTTATTTGTTAACTAGAAAGCCTGATGAAATAAAAATTGGCTCTGGACAAGCTGCTATTGCACCAAGCATGATTGTAAAGGTAAGAAGGAAGTGAAAAAATTAAGCCACACAACGTGTGCATGGTGAATTCTAAAACAAAAATTCATAGCAATTTGCAAGGAGAAAATGTAAGGATAAACAGTTAACAGCCTTTTCATTTTTCCTATTGCTACAAGAACTCTGAATTCACTCTATTTAACTGATTATCCTTATCCACTGGCTGAGCTACTTTAGTGTTATGTATCAAGAACAGTTAAGGAGCTGAAATTGCCAGCAAAAGGACTGTATAGATACACACCTGACTGATCGAGCATATGCAAAACTTCTGGGGACGTACATAGGAACTCTTTTTGTAAAAGCTAAAATCCCAATCAGTTTGTTTGGTGAGAAAGCAAAGTAGAAAAAAATGCATCCAGACCTCACTCTCAAACAGCAAAAAGCTGAAATTTGAGCTTTTAAGGAAAAGCTCTCAACACAAAGTCCTGGCTGCTGGATAAGAGCAATCAAACCCATGGCACCTAGTTGCACACACAGCTTCCAATCCAGCTAAGGAAACTCTAGCTGGATTGGGCAACCTATCTTGGATAAGTATATGACAGAAAATGAAATTAGTGAAGAAAATGTAATTAGTTTTCTTACAGGAAGTCAAATATTTACAAAATAAATTTTCAAATATTTACAAAACAAAGTTGCACTGTTAACTTGCTTAACAGGCTGAACTTATCTGCTGTATATACCTGCCAGCTGAAGATAACAATTATGGAAGTTTATGCCACAATAGAGCAATCCTATGCATGTCTACTCAAAAGTATATCCCACTAACTTCAATGGGACTTATTGTATAGATTGCAGCCCAAATCCATTAGTCACATGGGCTACATTTTGAGGGCTAAATAATAATAATAATAATTTATTTCTTACCCACCTCTCCCTTTTTGATCGAGGCGGGGAACAACATTAGTACAGGAATCAACACATCTTAAAAATTCTTGATTTTACATTAATCTGGGTAGGCCTGCCGGAAAAGGCTAGTCTTCAAAGCTGCCTTAAAATTACAGAGAAAGTTAATATTACAAATCTCCTCCGGCAGGCCATTCCATAATCCAGGGGTGACAGAAGAAAAGGTCATCTCTAGTTATGCGACCCCCGAGCACATCTGAGATCCACAAGTTCAATCGCAGCTTTTAAAGCTCAGCTAAAAACTTTTCTTTTTCCTAAAGCTTTTAAAACCTGATGTTGTTTGGACTCTATACTGTTAGTTTTACTCTACCCTGTGCCTGTTTACCCTACCCAGTGCCTGTTTGCATTCTCTTCCCCTCCTTATTGCTTTACTATGATTTTATTAGAATGTAAGCCTATGCGGCAGGGTCTTGCTATTTACTGTTTTACTCTGTACAGCACCATGTACATTGATGGTGCTATATAAATAATAATAATAATAATAATAATAATAATAATAATAATAATAATAATAGTATATGCCCTCCAAATACTAGGCAATGATACCCAATTGGGTTGTATTGACTTTTTACATAGCAAAACACCTAAAAATAATGTCCACCTTTATTAACATTTTAAAAAACTGCTTAGTTTCTCTTTTCTTCTACTTTCTGTCTGCCAAGGAACCTGTGTTCTCATATAAGGACAGAAACATTAATATGTGATTAATATGTGGTTTTTATATTCTGAAAAATAGAAAAATTATTACGTTTCTTTATCCTAGCAGTGTGAGGGGCAGGGCAACTTGAAACCTCCATAGCACTTTGCAAAGCGTAGTCTACTCAAGTCTGATATTCACTCTCATCTTAGGTCTGTGAACAAATGCTGCTGACACCATGGCTTAAACATACAGCCAATTCCCTCTCCCCTGCTTTGTTTAACATGAAGCCTGATGAAGAGTTCTTAAGAACTGGAAAGCTTTCTACCTATTTTGTGACATTTGGGTTGGTTCTAATGAACGTTGCCTGATTGTGGATTTTAGACTTACTTTTCAGATATGTAAAGTTAAATACCTCATTGTTATTTTGATAAATAGCAGTGCTACAGAAAAGCAATGCTATAAACCACACTTCTGAGTGTAGGCCAGAAGGCTCGCTCTGAAGTGAAAACAATAGTGTCTTGTAGCATGTTAAAGTCTAACAAATGTATTACGGCATAAGCAATTGTGGACTATACTCCATTTCCTCAGTGGTATGAAGTGTTATCCTGAGTTCAAAGTGTATATAAACACACACAGGTGGGGGTGAAGGGACTTTAAACAGTCTTGTCTTTTCAGAGATTCTCAGACTTAATAATGAGCCACACTACAGCATGTCTACAACCTCTTTTAGACATGACGAAAGACTGAATTAAAAGTGAGACAAACTTCTATTGACTCCTATGATGAACTAGCTCTAGTCCATGACACAATAACTTCTTTACTCATGAAGGTGCCACAAGATTCTTTGTTGTTCCCCACTCATTAGAAAAATGTCAATATGCCCACTTTGTTACAGCAAGTTTCAAGTTAATCATGGCCTCAAGCAAAGTACAGAAAAAATAGCACCACTTATGCAAAAGCTTGGAAAATATCCAAAATGTTCATTGAAGGCAAACCTGATATGGCTTATTTTCTTTTCACAACAATGTGAAAGAGAAATATCACAGAAAATGACATTTTATATCAAAGATGAACTTTCAATTAGAGTTATCTTTCGTTGAGATTTTTTTCAAGCATTTAAATTAACAGCTTGTTACCTCAGATCCCTTTTCTTATATACTGAAGCTGGAACTTAAATCACTTACACTGCTTCTGCTAATAGCCCTATAATTTTGGTTTTAGGAAACCTGATAATCAAGTTTACAAGACCTATATGCATTTGTATTTTTTGCAGACCCACTCCAGAATTATTCCCAAGTCAAATGGGCCTTGACATCTGAAGCACTACTTGGACACCAGTTAATTGATGGCATCCCAATTTAGGAGTCCTATTGTTCCACTACTATTTCATAATTAGTCAAAACATGAACCTAAGAAATCCCATGCTGAGCCAGATAGAAACTCCTTTGAGTACAGTTAGGTCCCAGAAATGCTCAGTAACAGACCTGATGGAAACAGTCTGTAGGTTTCCCAAAAAACACTTCTACTACAACCTCTATACAAGCCATGCTCCCCTACATCATTTATCATGTTCATGAAGGAAAGGAGATTAGACAGATTCATCACCGCCCAGAGAGCTGTGAACCGCCCAGAGAGCTCCAGCTATTGGGCGGTATAGAAATGTAATAAATATATATATATAAATAAATAAATAAATCACGGAAAATAAGGCTGGAATTAGATATACCATGAAATCATGACTTCTTTTAATATCTAAACCTGAGCCTGTCCATAACCCAAACTTTATTTGGAACCAAACTACCACTATCTGAGACCACAGTTTGAAATCAGTTTGTGTTTATTATGGTGAATTCACAGACAAACCACATTGCTGTGTCAAGAAATAGCTACTATCTGTCAAAAAACCCCAAAGGACCGTGGAGATAGCTTGATATACTGCTAGTGCTGTCCAGAGTTATTATATTAAAAATTATCCTACCTTTCCATATTTAATGCCTAAGGCAGCTAACAATTAATCATAAAGGTTAATTAAGCAAAATACATACCAGCAGCCAGTGAAAACGTAAAACTATAAAATAACAACAATATTGCAAGGCAGAGAAATAATCAATCTAGCAGGCTAAACGCTTACAAGAACAAGGAAGTCCTTGGCCAAAGGCCAATTAGAAAAAAATCTGATAAGCCTCTTGGGGCAGGGAGTTCCAGATCTTGGGCATAGCTGGGAGGTCTGAAAGCTCAAGCAATAATGTGGCTTTTTAACTACGGCTAGTATGGTATTGCATTATGTCTGAACCCAGCCACTATCTATTAGTCATGCTAACTATTTGGAACCTCTGGGTTCAAAGGAAGTATACCTCTGAACAACAGTTGCTGGAGCTCAACAGCAGGAAAAAGCCCTTGCTTGTTGGGTTTCCAACAGCACCTGGCTGTGGGGAAAAGGATGCTTGACTAAATGGATCTTTATGCTGATCTAGCAGGGCACTTATTATTATTAGTTATTTATATAGCACCATAAGTGTACATGGTGCTTCACCTACAAACAGTGCCACATATTATGGTAACATATATACATTTCACTTCAAGCCCATGCTCTGGGAATCAGTGATTGGTTCCCTGGCTTCTGAGGAAGACTGTGACCTTGTTCAGGCAACACGCTAAACCATGCTGCTTAACCACAAAATGGTTAATGGAATGCTTAACCATGGTTTACGGTGTCGTAGCCATCTGCCCCATTAACCACATTGTGGTTAGGCTCACTAAGGAAAACTTAACCACAAAAGGGTTAAGTGTTGTCTGCAAGCATTCCACATGTGGTTAGCGTTAACCACAGCTGAACATGGTTAAGCTAACCACAAAGTTCAGAGTGTCGTCTGAACCAGGCCATATTCACTACATGGACACAATGAAATACATGTTTGTGACAAGTAGACAAAGTAATGACACAGGAGGGGGGAAATTGTTTGCTGCAGCCACACTGGTGCTATACAAGGATTTCCAGGGTAGACATTTAAGTGTGAAAGGCAAACACACATCCCTAAAGATTTAAGAACCACAACTCCTTGGTTCACCACGCTCTGCGTGTTTTAAGACACGTGTCTGTCTTTCACATTTATCATGTTTGCTATGGGGAAAAACTGGTACAAGGCCAGCACAGTCGTTGCAAACATGACTGCTAGGCAAAGTGATTCTGTGTGATGATCTAATGAAGTGCTCTCTGCATAGAAAGCATGTAACAAACACATGGAGCAGATATCACATCCCATAGGCTCCAGTTTCCTCATACTCTCATTAGTGCATAAAAGCCACACCCACTGCAAAGCTAGCTTCCCTCCTCAGCCAAAATTTAGTCTAGGACATACACAATCAGTTCCCACTGAATTTGACAACGTTTGCAAGCTCTTAGCCTGCAACTTTCAAATTTGGGTTTTCCTTCAAGAAATACAGAGCTACAATCTCCAGACACCCCCTACAAACTCGCTCTAACTGATTTATATATATAAAAAAGTAGTCAAGGATACTCCTTGGCGTCATGACAAAACACACACACACCAACACAAAGATGAACATCAACATGTTTAGAGAAGCTGAGATGCCAGCTCATTTTAACTGGGAGAGCACCTTGGATATAAAATCGAATAGATCGTACTTTTCTTTAAAAACAACTGTGTTTTTGTGAAATGATAACTTAAGTTAAATGAGGCCTGAGTGGTTTTACATTTTGGAAACTTTTCAAGATTTAGGATCAGCTGTACTATCCAAGGAAGGAGTTTCTAGTTTTTCAACCTTTCTTTCTAGATTTCTATCCTCACCTTCCCCCCACCCATCCAGCCACATTCCCTATCAGCAACCAAGCACATGTTACCTATATTCCTTCCCCCGCGCTCCTTCCACGTTCATCCACTTCCCCTCCAGCGGCTCAGCCCCCTCCTTGCGTGTGCTGGGCGCTGTACAGACCTCCAGAGAGCACAACCCCTCCCTAAGCAGCGGTCCTTCTTCCAGGCAGGGCCTCACCCAGTTCCCGCTCCACGAAGCGACACCAGTTGATGCTGACGACGACGATGCCAGGCCCCTCAGGTATTTAATCAGGGTGGTGCCTTCGACGTACGTACGTCCTGCCCTCCCCCTCCCTCTGCCACTCAGAAATTGTGTAACCAAAGCAACGGCTCACACATGTGAGGCAAGCTGCTGGCAACGCTATGCGCATGCGCGCTTTTTGTTTGTTGAACTACAACTTTTCTTCTGTCTTTTCTAAAATCGCCACACAAAGCAAAGCCTTATTGGTTCCCTTCGCGCACCGTTAGTGCGCTAAGTGTCACGTGCTGGGGGCTCCTCTACCCCTTGCCCAAGTGAGGGAACGCTAACTCGTGACGTCATCGGGGAAGGTCTCGCGCGCGGGAAATCCAAGAGGGTTGTTAGGGAAATCGCGTTGGTCGGAGCGGGTGCCACGAGGCGGGGAACCAAAATAACGCGGATGGCTGTGACATCGGACAATTCCGTTGTAGGACCATAGAGGTGTGAGAGATTTTGCAGCAGGCCTGAGGAGTGACTACTTCCGGTGAGGGAAGAGGGTCAACTAGAAGCAGTCATGGCGGGGGTCGTAACGGCGGCAGCGCGACGTTTTCACCGGGGCAGCGCTTTGGCGGGAGCAAGACTCTTCTGCGAGGCTCCAGGAGCGAGACTCGGCTGGCGGCGCCAAGCTCTTTCGGGGCGAGGAGGCGGAAGGAGAGAGGTGCGGTTGCTCTCGGACGTGCAACCTTTTTAGCCTTCCCCTTTTTTTTCTTCCAGTGTATCTTGAGTTTATTCCGGGGCGGGGGCGACAGCGCTGGTCCCGCTACCAGGGTGGAAAGCTTAACTAATCAACCGGGGAGTGGGGGGGAAATAATAGGAGCAGAATTGGAAACAACTGTTGATTAGCGTGTCGTCCGAACTCAGCCTCTATGTAGAAGGCTCCTTCTCTATTCTCCGCTCCCAATTTTCTCTCCGCCCTCCCCTTTAGTGCAGTGCAATCCTAGGCGTGCTTATTCTGAAGACAGTCTCAGCTTTGGGATGTCTCAGGCTGCAAGACTATGCACCGTTCCCACTGTGTTCAGTGGTGCATAAGGTAAGCGCCCATAGGTTTGCAGCGTGAGACATTCCACGGCAGAGTTAAAGCTTTAAATACAGTTCTGTTCTAGTGTAATCCTAAATATGTTTGTTTAGACGTAAAATCCACGGTGTTCAGTTCCCTAGTAAAGATGCACAGGATTGCAAACTAAGATTAACAATCCAATCCTTTGTAAATTTACTTAAAATAAGTCCTTTTGAAACGAATGAGGTTTGCACCTATAAGCCCTATATTAAGAAGGCTCTAGGTCTCAATTTTACTGATCTAGTGGGAAAGTGATAAAACTTAACAGTAAACTCTCATCATTTGGATGAGTTTCAGTTGGTATAGCTCAAGGATGTTGACAGTGGTTTTGGACAGGATTATGCAACCACTTCCGTATTAGATCCTTGCTCCCCAGTGGAAGGAAAGGAACAGCTGACTGGGCCAGGGAGTGGTCCCGGGCTGCCTCAAACAGGCGGTGGTGGGATCACTCCTGAAGAAACACTCCCTGGGCCTAGAAAGCCTTAATAATTTTAGGCTAGTGGCAAATGTTCCTTTCGTGGGTAAATTTCTTGAGTGGGTGGTTGACAACAGCTTCAGACACTGGATGAGACTGATAATCTAGAACCATTTCTGTCAGTGTTTAGGCGAGGTTTTGACACAGAAACAGCAGTGGTTGCCTTGTATGATGACCTATGTTGGGAGAGAGGTGGGGAGTGTGACCTTGTTGATTCTCCTTGATCTTTCAGAAGCTTTTGATACCATCAGCCATGGTATGCGACTGGAACAATTGTCTTAATTGGGAGTGGGAGGCAGTGTATTGTGTTTTCGCTCCTACTTGGATGGTCAGCTCCAGAAGGTGGTACTTGGGGAATATTGCTTGGCTCCATGGAGTCTCCAATAAGGGGTTCTGCAGGGGTCAGTTTTGTCCATCATGCTGTTGAACGGTCATCAGGAGTTTTAGAGTTGTCATCAGTATGTTGATGACACGCAGCTCTAATTCTCTTTTTCATCTTCTTCAGATGAGGCTGTGAATGTGTTTAATTGGTGCCTGGCTGCAACAGTGGACTAGATGAGGTCTAATAAACTGACACTCAATCCAGGCAAGACTGAGATACTGTTAGTGGGTGGTACTCCTGGCCGGATGGCAGGTGCTCAACCTGTACCGGATGGGGTTGCATTTCCCCTGAAGGAGCAAGTACGCAACTTCAGAGTCCTCCTGGAGCCATCAGGTAGCCTCAGTGGCATGGAGTGCCTTCTACCAGCTTCGGTTGGTGGCTGAGCTACGCGCCTATCTGTACAGGGATAACCTGGTTTCAGTTGTCTACACTCTGGTAACCTCCAAGTTAGATTACTGCAATGTGCTCTGCGTGGGGCTGCCTTTGAAGATGGTTCAGAAGCTGCAGCTTGAACAAAATGTGGTGGCCACCTTGATAATAGGGATAACAGGGATTCGCTACCGGGCCAGGTTTAAGGTTCTTGTACTTGTGTACAAAGCCCTAAACAACTTGGGACCAGGATACCTGAGAGAGCGCCTTCTCCCTTACCAACCTGCCCGGTCACTGAGGTCATCCGAGGGCCTGCTCCTGGTGGTTCCGCATAGATCCATCCTCCGATTGGAATCCACCAGGGGAAGAGCCTTCAGCGTGGTGGCACCCCTCCTGTGGAATACCCTGCCTCTGTTGGTCAGGCAGGCGCCAACCTTGTACTCCTTTCAGCGCCTCCTGAAAGCATCTTTATTCCAAGAAGCCTTTCTTTAACATGCAGCCTTGGATTTCTGTTTTTGCTTCTTTTTAAATTTTGTTTTAACTGTTTTATTCTGTTGTTATTTTCATTTTACCTTGTACACTGCTCTGAAATTTTTCAATGGGGAGCGGTATATAAATATTCTAAATAAATAAATAAAAAGTTCTGAACATATATCACCAATTCTGGCTGTATGTTTCTGAGCCTGATTCAAGGTGCTGGTTCTGTTCTATAAAGCCTTGCATGGTTTGGGACTACAATATCTGATGGAGCGCATCATACAGTGTTCCCCCCCCAAAAGGCTGTATAGCCTGGAATGCATTGTAATTTAATAGTTTTTGTAGATCAACAAGAGGTATCAAGCATTATTTTCCCCCTGTACGTTAGTAAATGCATATAGACTGTTTCCAAGGAATTATGAGGCTTTAGTTCTGCAGTCTCTGTTAAGCAAATGCCACTGATGAGGAAACCACATATATGTTCAGGATTTTATTCTCTTTGCAACTTTGCAGCAACAGAACTTATTATTTTTTCAGTTGAGGGTGAGATTTTAATAGTGATCTAGTTAAATGCGTTTGTGTGTGTCCTTAGAATTCCATATATTCCCACATGTACTTTGGAATTAGGAACAAAACAACACTTCTCTGTTCCTTCAGTATGTGTGAAAACTGCCCTAAGGCAGAAGTGGGCAATCTTTTTACTACACAGGATCACACATTCCCTCTGTGGGGGTTTGCACTCTGAGTGGGGCTGTACTCAGGTTCGATGTGAGCAGTGGGTGAAGCCAGACCTCCATTCTTATATACTAGAGATTTCAAATCTTCTTCAGCCCATTGGCCAACTTGGAGAGTTTTGGAGAAACTCTCAGGGACCCCATTCCAGTGATGGGCTAAAGGCAAAAGGGTTGGGACCAAACTACAAAAGAAGCTGCAGAAGCAGCATATTTTAGCCTAAAGCTCTTACTGCTCGTGTCTAAGCTTTAGTAGAGGCGTTTCAAACTTTTAGAATTGGGGAGGGGGGGCTGTGCAAAAGCCAGGAAACAACCAAATGATATGCAGTCAGCAGCAAGGGGATAGGGCATCGCCCTCTGGGGAACTCTAGAGGGACAGATTTGGCTACCACGCTGGCCACATTTGGCCTGCAGGTCAATTTCTTCTCACAGTTGCCCACACAATGCAGCCTTGGAACCCTTTAAAACTGCTGGATCTGTACTTCCAAAGGGCTCTTCCTGCTTGTGTGGGGAGTAGGCTGTCTGCCCAGGCAGGGCATCTTTTGATAGTGTTTTGTGTCAAACTAAATGCAACTGAAACCAGTTTTACAACAACAAATATATGTTCAGGCAAGCTGGAATTGATTTCCTGGAGCAGCTGAGTATTTATTTATTTATTACATTTTTATACCGCCCAATAGCCAAAGCTCTCTGGGCGGTTCGCAAAAATTAAAACCATAATAAAACAAAGAACATGTTAAAAGCACAATTACAAAATACAGTATAAAAAGCACAACCAGGATAAAACCACCCAGCAAAATTGATATAAGATTAAAGTACAGAGTTAGAACAGTAAAATTTAAGTTAAAATTAAGTGTTAAAATACTGAGAGAATAAAAAGGTCTTCAGCTGGCGACGAAAGGAGTATTTGTCTTTAAATAAAATTTATCTTGATAAAGCTTTGGGGTCAAATTTGAGAATAGTTGCACCAAGCCTAAAGTCTTTTATTTATTTGGCAGCAAGTTGTATGGAAATTCGTGGGAAATACTGATTTGGCTGTTCATATTACCAAAACCTGGTTAATGATAAAGCTGTAAATAAGCACCAGCTTGTGTGTCATGCAAACTGCCTCAAATGCTAATAATCATTATCTTGTTTATAGCTTTAAATAGAATTTGTTTTGACATTCATGCTAAACAAACCTCACTTTCTGGATGTGTGTCTTTTTGAACTACAGTTACTGCTTTAACATGAGAAGTGTGGTTTACATTTATTGGAAACATTGCTGTTGTGACAGGGTAGTGCATTTACTGTCAATTGGATTTCTTTTATTTAAAAAAATAATAATGAAAAAAAATATTCTCACCTCAAAGTGTATGGATGGTTGCTCCACACATGTACATATACCAAAACAGATGTTTCAGATGTGATACACATTATGTACACTCAGTAAGTATTCAACCTTAATGGGTAAAGAGGCTCTTAATATCCAAGTGGATAAGGTATTGTTGCAATAATTTGTATTTCACAGCAAAACCCAGTAAAATAAATTGAGTGTCATGTTTTATGGTATAAAGCTAAATTTATTTAACAAATCCCTGACTCCTTCAAAAAACCATATAGTGACTTTAGTTTTTTTTAAAAAAAATCTTAATCCAGAAGGAAGTTCTTACTTAATTTGGTCTGCAACTCACATGCAGTACATGCTGGTGGTAATAGTATGCAATGTGGTGCTAAATAATGGATTTTGTGAAATAGTGTCTTGGCTACCTTTACTTTTCTCAATTTCCATTATCCTAAAATAATGGTTTTTTTCTGAAATCAAATAGAACTATACTTTTTTTTTAATAGAAATACAAATATTAGTTTTCTATATTCCAGTGAGTAATCTGGTAGAGCTGATTATTTTTGTGTTTTAAGACCTTAGTTCCCCCCTGCCCACGATCTATTCTGCTTAATCAAGCCTTTGTTCTTAAGATTGAGTTCTTACATACTGGAAGTTTGTAGTGTCAAGAGTTTAACAAATACTATTGTATTGTTGTACTAATATTGTTCCCCACATCAATCCAAAGGGAGTTAATTCTAAGTAAATGTGTTTGGATTGCACCTTAGGCCCATGAAGGAGGCTCGTGCTAGCCCAATGAAATTTTTGAGGTTAATAAAATGTTTAACAGCTGACTTCCTGTTCTCTGTCACGACCTGCTTTCCAAATTCCCCTCAGCGACAAAAGGAGTACTGGCCACTTAAGTTAAACTTTGTTACTGCGCTGGCTTGTTCTGTGCAGTATAAAAACAAAGTTAGCCAATGAATTTCCATCAGATCCCAAACAAACCCCAGGTCACTGCTTCAAGAGTGACTGCTTATACCAGTCTCCCGAGGTATAAATTATGCTAAAGCAACTCCCCTATGAGGAAAGGTTACATAGTCTGGCACTGTTTAGCTTTGAAAAAAGGCAAGTAAAGGGAGACATGGTAGAGGTGTACAAACATGCATGATGAGGAGAAAATGGATAGGAACAATCTGTCTTTAATCTCCTTGTGGTTGGAGATTCAAGACAGATAAAATGAAGTACTTCTTCCCAGAACACGTAGTTAAACTATGGAATTCACTTCCATAAGGTGTAGTGATGGCCATCAATTTGGATGGCTTTAAAAGAGGATTAGACTAATTCATAGAGAATAAGGCTATTAATGGCTACTAGTTCCAATGGCTATATACTAGCTCCATTATATGAGTATGTATACCAGTTGCTGGGGAACACAAACGGGAGAGTGCTATTGTACTCATGTCCTATGTATGGGTTTCCCACAGGCAGCTGGCTGGCCACTGAGTGAACAGAATGCTAGGCTGGATGCCCCCTTGTTCTGATCCTAACCAATTGAGCTGCAAGAGTGGAGAGATGCAATAAACTAGGACACTGAACTTAGATGTAACAGCATTAACTGTTGTTCACAATCCAAACTCATCCTTACTATGGTTAGTGTTCGGGTCTACACACAACCCGTAGTTTATAGATATATTGTCTGAACTAAGCCTAAAACTGAAATTCTATGTATTCTTCCCTGGGAATAAGTCCCTTTGGAAGTTTTGTCTGAGTAAATATGCAGGGAATTGCTTTGCACAAGTACCCTTAGGCTCACAGAAGTGGTTTCACAGCCATCTTTTTTATTTTAGTGATAAACATAAGTTATGGAACTGAGATCTTAGTGTTATAGTTGCAGAATGGGAATTCTGTCAGAACTTGGAGTAAATAATTTGTATGCAAATCACCCAATAATATGATCTATGTTTATTTACTAGGAAATTCTATACGTTTCTGTTGAAGTTACTTCTAAGTAAATATGCTTAGGATTGTAACCTTGGTGTTTTTCTCTGCCAGGTGCTTGAAAAATCTAGATTTTTCAGAAGAGGATTTGCATTTTCAGCACTATCTTATTTGGGATATGAAGCATATGTATTCATCTCTCAGTCTGCCATGGTGGTTCATGCTGGTGACCAAGGTAAGCTGTAACAAGTCTAAAAACCATTGAAGGCATACAGTTGTAGATATAATCTTGACACTAATTTCCTGTGTTTATGTTTGATTTCCTAGTGTTATGTGAAATGTAATGAAGAAAACAATTGATTTCTTTAGAGAAGTTGGAATTTGGATATAAAATTTTATTACTATTTTTACAGATGGAGCTTCCTTTTTGGCTCTGTGGGAGCTGCTATACTGAACCCTGAAGCAATGGTTTAATTATGGATTTAAAGGAAGCCAACACTAGGGATTTAATTTAGCAAGATACTGATTATGATACGCAAGCTCAGACCAAAGGTCTGGCTTGTTTAGCAGAATCATCTCCATTGCTGTAGACCTTACTTTTCATGCATTCAGTAATCATAGCAATAACAATCTACAATGCTTTATCGCCATTGTATTTTATCTTTTGTATTTGCACAGGGCTTATTTTATAGTTTTAAAAATACACACATGAAATTTATTTTATATAAGCCCTGTCAATATTTAAAGGCCCATCATCTTCTACTGTAATTTTTCATACAGTGACCTGTTTCACACAAAATGCTAATCCATGATTTATTTAACCCATGGTTTTTGAATTCTGGGTTGTCATGATGTGCGAACACAGTCATACTAAAAAATGGTTTATTAACCACAAACAATCTAGAAAGAGAACCCATGGTTTCTTGTGATCTTTGGTTGTTTAAATCTTGTTGTTACATGCGAACCCAGAATTGTGTGTTGTGCATAGGTTGTTTTGACAGGCTACAGAGATGGCAGGCAAGAATAGTCCAAAAACCCAGACCCTCTGCATACCAGTACTGCTGCATTGCAAAGGCATTTTGGATACAAGGAGGGAACAGGCAAAGAAAGAGGGGAAACAAACAGCCCAGGGATTAAAGGAATGAACCAGTTTGTTTGATCATCCTTCAGACAAACCTTGAATGGGGCAATGAACCATAGTTTGTGGGTTAGTGTTATGTGCAAACCAGACCACTCGCACTATCAGTTATTTTTTTGTCCTTGTTGACTCCCTATCCTGTGCATGACTGTGCCAGCCAAGAATGATGAGTGGACTAGACCAATGTCATAAATTGTGATGCTAGGAATTGTCTCAAGATCTTGCTCTGGCTCAATAGGGAGAGAAGATTTTTGGATAGAACACCTGCCATTATCATCAGATGCAGCATCGCCCAGGGAAAGTTGGGTGGGGGGGATTAATTTCGGCCATCAGAGTGCCATTTATATTGAAACAAATCTACTTGCCTGTCTTGCAATAGTTGGTAATACGTTGTAAGGTGTATTGCAAATGTCACAGCAGTATTGTAAGGTGCCACCTCAGCTACTCTAATTGAAGGCATTGTCTGTTATTATATAATTTGGCTTTGTGAATTGGGCTGCGGTTTTCAGTGCAATTATTCAGGTATACATTCCTTTCAGCTGAATTGCACTTTCTTCAAAGAAAATGCATTTAGTGTCCATGTAAGTCACTAAAGGCACCATCTATGCATGCTTAACCAGAAAAACATTCTACAACTTCCACACTGGCTGGGGTATGCTGGGAGTTGTTGGACTTTTTTTCTGGCTAAACATGCAAAAAATTGCCCCCTAATTCACCTTTATTTATTTATTTGATTTTTCTACTCAAAAACGTTACTCAAGGCAGCTTACAAAGAAGGAACATCAGTTTTGAATATCTGTCCCAAAACTTACATTTGAAAAAATATGTAAGGAAAAGCTGCAGGGGGGAGGGACAGTGTAATTGGAAGGAGAAAGCCCCTTTCCCTGACTGCATATTTGTTGGCTTAAAAATCTAAAAGAAAAGAATTTTGGATTAAAAATAAAAAAGGGCTACCTTGCTTTTTCTAAGTCCTTGGGGCTGTAAGGGAGCTTCATATGTGAAGAATAGGGCAGTTATCCTATCCCTGAAATGTGGATTTTGTTTGTTCCATTATGCCCTCTGGAATATAGAATATTAATATGTAAGATTGTCCCTATCAGAAATGTCACAGATAAAATTTTGCATAATGGAGTTAGTGTCACATGTAACGGTAGTTGGCAAGGTAAGGCAGCTTTCCCTGACCTGGTGTGCTCCAGATGTGTTAGACTGCAATTCCCATCATTCTCAGTCAGCATGGGAATTGCAGTCAAACAGACCCGGAGGGCATTAGGTTGGAGAAGGCTGATTTCAGGACTAGAAAAGAGAATGCTAACTAAGTTTATGTTCTTCATTCAGCTGGATTATTCTTCCCTTAGAGCTATTAATAAACACTAGATGGAATAGGATATTTATACTTGTTTCTGTTTTAACCAACCCTTAAGCAGATGAACTCCTAGATCAAGCAGACTATCTGTATGGAAGTGGGGAAACTGAAAAGCTTTGTCAGTTGCTGAATCAACACAAAACCAGGTATGTTATAGCACGTTTCCTCTGGACTCTGATCATGGGAAGGGCCGCAGCATAGAAACAGGAGCCTGCCAATTCTTAGGAGGGGTTTTACCTGGCTCCCAACTCCTTGTGGGGTAACCTTCTCATGCTCTTAAGCTGTTGGTGTCCAGCAAGTACACAGCAAGGTGAAAACAAAGAATTTTCCTATTTCCACTGGGAAAGTGGGCAAGTAAGGGGTTTCTAATCAAAAACAATAAATATTTTGGGTTATTGTTAATATCAATATTATAATATTAATAACAACAACAAGAACAACATACATTTGAAGTGTTCAAAGTGCTTCAAAAATTCTGTTATCCCTGCAACAGTATTATTCCCCTGTTTCTTATGGGACTTAAGAGAGTTTGCTGAGAAAATAGTAACTTGATCTTGAAGAAACCTGCTAGATCAGAATAAAGATCCATGTCTGTCTTTTAGAGTGCAGCTAAATAATGATATTAGGAATGAAAAGTAACCTGTTCTTTTCAGGAAGAAGTCTGCTAATGAGATCAGGAAACTGATTTTATATCCTCGAAATGCTCACCGAGATGTGTCACAAATTACTTGTGTAAAGTTCATTCTTCTCCTTTTGGCCTTTAGTCTTAATGTCAGAAAGCAAATAGAGAAATGAAAGTGGGAGTGAAAAGAACAACATTGGAGGGGCTGCACCCCAGTAGCAGAACACCTGCTTTGCAGCCACAAGGTCCCAGGTTCAGTCCCTGCCATCTCCAGATAGGGTTGGAAAAGAACTGAAACCCCAGAGTACTGCTGCCAGTCTGGGTTGACAACACTGGGTTAGATGGACCAATGGTCTAATTCAGTATAAGGCCCTTTCCTATGTTCCTAACATGTGAGCCGATGGCTGTCCTGATTTCCAAACTGTTTGTTATGTCTCTACAGTGATTATTGTCTATGTCTTGGTCATAATTAATGTATCTTGTTATATTTGCAGTGACAATGCGCAGGTGCTGTGGCGCCTGGCACGAGCATCACGCGACCTGGCTCAACTTAGCCATACTTCTGCAGAGAAAAAGAGGCAGTTGACCTATGAAGCCCTTGATTATGCAAAGAAGGCACTCGAGAAAGATCCATCATGTTTTAGTGTGCACAAGGTGAGTAATTCAGTTGATTTTTTTTCCCTTCCTGTCTCTCGGGCATGTGAAAATAGAAAGGGAAATGGCTATAATTTCCTGTAGATTAAAAAATTGTGAATAGTGTTGTTAATGTTGTTTTAATATGGCTTAATTGCTTTTTATGTATTATTTATTTTTGTATGGTTGGTGTTATTTGTGGAAAGGTGGTATATAAATATAAATAAATAGGTAAGAATAAATATAGAAAAAACACATGAAAATTATTGTTGATGGGAGCTAGTCTGGTTCAGTTAATTGCAGCGCTTTGCGGATTAAAAGAATATAGAAAATCAGCAGTAATGGTGCTATTGTCATGAACCCTAGAAAGTTGAGGGAAGGTTTATGGTCTTGAGAGTACTGCTGCTAGTGGTTTAAACCAAAAAAAGAATTGAACTAAAAACATTTAAGGTGCAATCCTATGCACGTTTAGACAGAAAAGAAGTTCTGCAATTCCCAGCATCCCCCAGCCAGTATGGTTGCATGCTGGGAATTATAGAACTTTTTTCTGTCAAAACATGCATAGGATTGCATCCTTAATGCATTATTTTAAACATGGATAGATATTTATATATTTGCTTTATATTTGCTGGCACACCTAATCACAGTAATTGCATATTTACTGTCCTTTCAATATTCCAAATAACCTATTTAACTCTTTTTATTTAGTGGTATGCAATCTGCATCAGTGATGTCGGAGATTATGAAGGAATAAAGACAAAAATTGCCAATGCTTTTGTTATTAAGGAACACTTCCAGGTATTTAAGGATAAGTTCCAGAACTAGTGTCCCATTTGTTCAGTGCTTGGTATTTTGATATATTTTGTAACATTAAGACTTTTATAATAATGATGATGATGATGATGATGATGATGTTTTTAAACTTAAATGAAGCACTTAAACATAGTAGGAAGATAAATAGTACTTTTCTCTAACAGCTCGTTCTGTGCTCAATGTCTTCAACGGCTATAACATCTAGGCATGCAGCCCAGAATTCATCCTTGGCTCCTCCTCCTTTCTTTTGCCCTTTATTTATTTATTAAATGTATATACCACCCCATAGCCGAAGCTCTCTCTTTGTATTCAACATGCTATTAACACCTGCCTTTTCTTTTTTCATCAGTGCTAAAATCAGTCCTTTTAATCATTATCTACACTGTGAATATGTTGGCTTACGTTCTATATTACCTTGTGTTAAATGTCCTAGTTTCCTCAGCAGTAAACTTCCCTGTTTTTTGTTTTCTCTTCCTGTTTGCCTAGATGGTTAGTTATTCTAGCCACATCCAGACATTCTTAGTTTCTTCACTGGTTCCCATTTCCTCTTTATAGTAGCACAGATTTGGTACTCCTATCTTTTAAAGCTATGCATAGCCTTCTTACTAGGGCTGCACTGAATTATCATCACCTTAACAATTTTAGGACAAAAGAAGTGGTTTCAAAGGTTTCACCCCTTTCCCTCTCCACACTGCCCCTTCCAATAACCCTTAAGCCTCGCAGCCACACTTCCCCCTTTTTGCTGCTCCATTGCAATTCCTTTATATCAGCTTGATAAATATCAACTTGATCTTCCCTCTGGTGATCCCAGCCGATCAGGAATCCTGTCGCGTATGCAGTGACATTGCATCACAACATAGCCAGTTTGATTCGGCTTCTGGTGACATAGAATCATAGAATAGCAGAGTTGGAAGGGAGCTTCAAGGCCATCTAGTCCAACCCCCTGCTCAATGCAGGAATCCACCCTAAAGCATCCCTGACAGATGGTTGTCCAGCTGCCTCTTGAAGGCCTCTAGTGTGGGAGAGCCCACAACCTCCCTAGGTAACTGATTCCACCGTCGCACTGCTCTAACAGTCAGGAAGTTTTTACTGATGTCCAGCCAGAATCTGGCTTCCTTTAACTTGAGCCCGTTATTCCTTGTCCTGCACTCTGGGAGGATCGAGAAGAGATCCTGGCCCTGCTCTGTGTGACAACCTTTTAAGTATTTGAAGAGTGCTATCATGTCTCCCCTCAATCTTCTCTTCTCCAGGCTAAACATGCCCAGTTCTTTCAGTCTCTCTTCATAGGGCTTTGTTTCCAGACCCCTGATCATCCTGGTTGCCCTCCTCTGAACACGCTCCAGATTATCTGCATCCTTCTTGAATTGTGGAGCCCAGAACTGGACGCAATACTCTAGATGAGGCCTAACTAGGGGCAAATAGAGAGGAACCAGTACCTCACGTGATTTGGAAGCTATACTTCTATTAATGCAGCCCCAAATAGCATTTGCCTTTCTTGCAGCCATATCGCACTGTTGGCTCATATTCAGCTTGAGATCTACAACAATTCCAAGATCCTTCTCGTTCGTAGTATTGCTGAGCCAAGTATCCCCCATCTTGTAACTATGCATTTGGTTTCTATTTCCTAAATGTAGAACTTGGCATTTATCTCTATTAAATTTCATTCTGTTGTTTTCAGCCCAGCACTCCAGCCTATCAAGATCACTTTGAAATTTGTTTCTGTCTTCCAGGGTATTAGCTATCCCACCCAATTTTGTGTCATCTGCAAATTTGATCAGAGTTCCCTGCACCTCCTCGTCCAAATCATTAATAAAAATGTTGAAGAGCACTGGGCTCAGGACTGATCCCTGCAGTACCCCACTCGTTGCCTCTCCCCAGTTTGAGAAGGTTTCATTGATAAGTACTCTTTGAGTCCGATTCTGTAGCCAACTGTAAATCCACCTAATAGTTGTTCCATCTAGCCCACTTTTAGCTAGTTTGTTAATCAGAATATCATGGGGCACTTTGTCAAAAGCTTTGCTGAAGTCAAGATATATGACGTCCACAGCATTCCCATAGTCCACAAGGGAGGTTATCCTATCAAAAAATGTGATCAAATTAGTCTGACAGGATTTGTTCTAGTAATCACTTCTATTGGCTTCTAGTAATCACTGCATTGATTTCAAGGTGTTTACAGATTGACTTCTTTATAATCTGCTCCAGAATTTTCCCAGGGATGGATGTCAGACTGACTGGTCTGTAGTTCCCAGGTTCCTCCTTTTTGCCCTTTTTGAAGTTAGGGACAACACTATCTTCACTATGTGCTACCCCCTTAGTGATAGGGACATCACTAAGGGGGTAGCACATCTGCATAGCCCTCACTGTGAGGGTGTGGAATATATTCCTGTTGCTGAGACAGCCAGATTGCTTCCTGTTTTATTGCACTGTGGTGATTTCATTGTCTGCCCTTGCTACAGGAGGACCCGCTTGGCTGCCTTAGCAGTGGGGTTGCATTCTTTCTCCCACACCAGGGGTAGACACTTCTACATCCTTCTCACAATGTCCTAGCAAAGATTTCTGGAAATGGTGGGGAGGGTATGCTTTTTGCTTGCTGCAAAAAACCACCTCTCCTTTCAACTTGGCTCAGCTTCTTAATCTCTGATTTATTTTATTTTTATTTATTTTAAAATATTTCTTACCCGCCTCTCCCTCTGGACATTTTAAAATTCGACTGGGTAGGCCTGCCGGAAGAGCAGCCTTTTTAATGCAGGGGCTAGGTCCTCACCATTGTCCATCATCACATGCTGCTTTTCCCTGCTGAAATGAGTTTTGTCCATTTTGCAAAAGTAAACTTAAGGAGCAGGCATGCAAACAAAAACGTTTTGGGTATGGTGAGGATGGCCAAGATCTTTTGCAACTTAAATTATGTGTGTGTAAAGGAGAGAGAATAGCAGGAATGTGATTTTGAAGCTACTTGAATATATTCTTCAGAGTAACCACAGCAAATGCACATAGTTTTGGGGGAAGAGGGGAGCCAATGTTTGTTTAATCTATATATGTATGTATGTGTGTATGTATAATGGTCTAAATACTATTGACCATGCAAGGCTTGTCCTTTCCCCTAAGCGATATGGAATCTAACCAATATGAAATGCAGTATTTTCTTCAGAGAGATTAAAAAAACCTCCAGGAATATTATCTTGGCTTGGCTAAAGGTTGGGTGCGGGGAGAGTTGACACGAGTAGGGCCAATATTTAACTAGAACTGGCTGAGCAGCTTTTCACACATTGCCTTTTCTTGGCAGAAAGCAATTGAACTGAATCCAAAGGATGCTACCTCACTTCATCTTATGGGCATTTGGTAAGATAGTCTCTAAACAAAATCATACTTGTGCCACCATTTTCTCCTTCTAGATGGAATACAAAATAGTTGCTCAGTGGTTTTTAAGACTTGCAACGTCTTCCTGGCTCAATAAACTATATTCTCGGCACTGGCCTGTAAAGCAGTATAAAATGACCTTTAAGTAGCATCACCTTTTCGTGAAACAGGGTTATATTGGTCAGTTTGGGGAGTTAGCAATGCTGGACTGCTATATATAATTCTCTTGTTCAGACTGCAAAATTTATTCCCCTTCCCTATCATACTGCCTAATCCATGTTAAGTATTCTGAATTGTTTTAGGGGATTTCTCAAGTTCTGGTCATCCAATTCAGAGATGTTTCAAATAGAGATTTTTGTTCTGTTTCAGATTGGTCTTCAATGGCACAAGGAATGGAAACCTCATTAGCATATAGTACCTTGATTAGCTGTCACAAGCCTTCTCTGTTGTTCTGCAAGCTGTTGATTGGTTCACGTTCCAGGAGAGTTCATTTTGCTCAATCCTCACTTGATAGCTGCCAGTCGTACCCCATTTTTAAAGAAGCTTTCGTCTTGCTTTTTTTCCTGATGCCTACTGAAAAGCCTCAGCTTTGTTGGAGTTGCTCAAGCTGGAGGTGGCTTGGCCATATACATTTTGAAATGGCCTGATAAGGACTTCTACAGTCTGATTAAGGAATAGTTGTACTTTGTCATGGACAAAGGTCTAAACAGCATTCATTATGAAGGAGATTTGTACTTATATTCCCTACCATTATTTCTGTTACTTTACAGTAGTTGTGCAGGAGGGGGTGGGGGTTGAGGAAGTGTTGAAAACTGCCTTTTCCACAGCATTGTTTTCCTGCTAAAAATATCCCTGTAGAACTGTTATGAGAACTATTGGATGGAATGCCTGAGTTCTCTCTTATATTTTTGGATTTTGGGATAGAATTTTCACCCAAGTCAGGTTGGCTAGTGAAAGTAGAAGTTTTGTTTTCCTTTTTATTATTACATTTATATCCCGCCTTTCTTCCATCATGGAACTCAAAGTGGCTATATGGGATTCCAAGGACTGACCAGAGCCAGCCATGCTTAGCATCAGCGAAGTGGCTGCCTCATGTGCCTTTAGAACACACCCTAGTTTACTTCCTTTGTAGTGTATGCCTTAGCTAGTGCTAACTTGTTTGAGTTTACAGTTGCCTGTTCTGCAGGAAATTTGTTCCTGTTCTCTTCTGGCACTTCATGTTCTAAGTTGAATTGATCTGTTGGAGGCTCTGCCTTGAGGGGTTGGTCTAGACATTTTTGCTTTTTTCAGACATTTGATTTCAGATAGACAACGTGGCTTTTGGAGATCAAAGTACTTTCACCAAAATATGCAAGCAAAATGTAAAAGTTGAAAGTACAAATCTCTCTTTTTCATATTTCTGACAGGTGTTATACATTTGCTGAAATGCCATGGTATCAGAGCAAAATAGCTGCAGTTTTATTCTCAACTCCACCAAGTTCCACCTATGAAGAGGTATTGTGTCCCAAGCCTCTGTGCATAGATTTTTATTTATTACTGTATTATAATTAAAATATTGAAAGAGGAGGATATGGAGAGCTAACCATCTTAAACTGTAAGGTTACAGTGCAATAAAGTGGAACATGCTGATCAGACAGAACATGAGATTCTGAAAAATAAATGTAGCTATATTGGAACTGATTAGTTGTTAACTAAGCATCACATCAAAAACATGGCAGTTATTTAACAAAATACAATGCCAGTGTTTAAATTATACTTCTAAATAAATATGTCTTTCTAAAAATGTTTATTGGGGAAGAAACATCTCACAGACAACATTTCTTAGTAAGCACAGCATTACCCTGCAGAGTTGGGTATTTTCTGTACTAGAGGGATTTAGATTGCTTCAGCAATACTGAACTAATCTTACTGTTAATATTTTGCAGGCTTTACGTTACTTTCAGAAAGCTGAAGATGGTAAGTTTTGTGCAGCATTGTAGGAAATGAAATTCACTTGAGCACGGACAGTTAAAATTTAGAACCAAACTACTGCTAATACCCTGTGAGGGACAAGTGAGAAGCTTTGATATCCATAGCTAATCTCAGAAATATTGAGAAATTCAACTATATAGATGCCTTCATTTTATCTTCTCTGGAAGTTGAAACAAGGATCCAAGTACATGCATTTTCTCAGGATGTTAACTGCCCCCACAGCATGGAATCCTAGATGGTCCCAAATAAAAAAAGAGTTAGAATGTGTTTTCCAAGTCCTCTCCAAATTGTGTAGTAAACTAGATAAAACATAGTATTTCACTGTAAACATGCAAACCTTTGTATATGAATTATTTGTAGAAATTAATATAAGACCCTTTTCAAAAAGCCTGCTAAAATATTACAGCCTGTGATAAACTCATTATTATTATTATTATTATTTACATTTATATACCGCCCCATAGCTGAAGCTCTCTGGGTGGTTTACAAAGATTAAAACACTGAACATTAAAAACTAATATACAAAATTTTAAACCATAAAAAACATAAAAACATTACATACATTAAAATTTCACTTGGAAGCAATATATATTTCTGCATATAGATGCGTCTGGGCAGCTCATCCCCTTTCCTGTACACAAGTGAAACGTGTTTCCTCTTGGGCATGGTGGAGATGCAAAAACTTCTTCTCACAGCACTCCAGCATTGGGAGGACATGAAAGGGAGATTTAAAAGCTTCTCTGTGTGAGTAAAGCAGATGGTATTGCTTGTTTGGATCCTGAGCATCTATTTATGGTCCTTCAGTTGCAGAGCACATGTTAGAATACGTCCTGCATGTTAAGTCAGGGGTTGGCAAAAGATAGGTCAGGATCTACTGGTAGATCTCTTGGCGATTTGCAGTAGATCGGCAAGTGTTTCTGATTTCCAATTGTACATTAATAGCCACAACTGAAAATATCCCCCTGAAACTTAGTTACTGAAAAAGAACAACTGAGGAAGAAAAAGCAGTAATGGGTTTTGTGTGAAAGGACTTTGAGCTTGATTGTGGTGTCAGTCACAAATTCCTTGGCTCATTGTGAGTGGAGAGGTATCCTGTTTCTTAATTTTTCACATCAAAATTGCTGTTGATATCCAGCCCCCTGATTCACTACTTTGCAACTGGCTCTGGTTGGCAGTTCTCAGGATTCTAGCAGAAAGTGAAGTAGATCCTGCAAACCTTGCCCACCCCTGTGTTAAGGAGTTACGGTGTATAAATTCAGCAGAATTGTGTTTTCATGTAAAATTCATGCATGTATGCAGCAAACCACCATTGCCAAGTTAGGAATGAGCCTCTTACTGATTATTTTTAGTTTTGGTTGTGAGAAAGTAGGACTATAGTACATTAACATAAAACCTCTTCCTTTTGTGCAGTTGAGCCAAATTTCTATAGTAAAAACTTACTCTTCTTGGGAAAGACATACATGAAGTTAAACAACAGAAAGCTGGCCCTTCTGTGGTTAACAAAGGCCAAGGAACGCCTGTCACACACAGAGGAGGATAAGCAGGTAAGCAATCCATTTGTCACTATATGACAACAGATATCTAACAGGTGCTAGAACAAGTACTGAAGCCCATTGTCTCCCCCCATTATCCCCAAAGTACAGTATATTTTTAAAAAACCGAACACCTTAAAGTATATGAACATTGGGCCAGTTACAGCATATTGCTAATCTTGCTATGAAGAAACAAGAAGGAGAATAGATGAGCTAAAATTGCTGGGTTTTGTTGTGGGGGTGAGTTCTTTTAGGGAGGGAACTTGAATTGACTAAATAGTCATAAATAATCTTAGATTACATTCTAGTTGTGATTCTGTCACTTTTGTATATGGTTGTTTCTCTTGAGCCAAACAGGGTTTTCTTCAGTTTTGCTAACAGCAATCCTAAGGCTAAGAGGTGGTTACTGCCTAAGTCGCTGGGTGAATTTCATAGCTGAGCAGAGATTCAAACCCATGGTCCAGTTCAATCCACTATGCCACACTTGGTTCCCTTATAACTTAAGGCAGGATAGGAGTAAAGATTATAGATAAGGGTTATTTGGGCAAATTACTTTGATGATTTAATCTTATGCTTTAGATGGGTAAGTGATCATAAGCAAGTGGGCAGAACCAGTGTGCATGAGCATGATTGCATTTATATAAACTTAAACCAAAGTGGGTTGCTCCCCAAAAAGAAAAGAAAAAGAAGTTCCAAAAGGAGCAAGATCAAAGGCTAACTCAAGACCATTGTGGCAATGGGAGTTCTCCCAATGAATCACTGATATGGCTGGTCAGCACTTCCCAGTTCGTCAAAAACTGGTGTTTAAGTGAAATATACAAAGTACATATTCAACATTCCTTTGTGCAACTTTATAAAAATAAAAGTGAGAACCAAGGCTTTCAAAATTCTAAAAAAACACAAAATTTTAGTGTGGTGGGGAAACACAAGTTATTTTATTTCTTCTGTTTCAGGTACAAAAAGAAGCTTTGGAATTGCTAAATTCTATGTGACAAGATTGCTGAAAGCATATGAATTGCTCTAATTTACTGATCAGCCTTTGATTCTAACAGATCTGATATTATTAAAATGATATTATTATTTGGAACCGCAAGAAATTCCAGAATGTGGACAAGAAGTTCCAGAATTTATAGATATTTTTGTGTGTGTTCCAAAAGCAGCTATGCAGTTGACAAGCTTTCTGAAACAACTCTTCTAGCATTTGGTTCTCCATTCCTACCTTGTCTCTCACTATCCAGCATTTGGGGAAAGAAGAACCTAATTATCATTTTAGGCTCTTAGTCCTCCATTTCAGAGCTGAGAAACTCACTTTCTTCTTTTGGAAGATTCCTAAGAGGCAGAATATATGTTTACTTCCTTAAGCCTAGGATATTCTTTATCCTTAGGGAGTAAGGATGCCTTTTAAGTACTAGGGTGCTTCATTTTTCTTGGATTACTTGATTACCCACTAATTGACTTCTGGCAAGGTTTAACTATATAGTTTTGTAAATACCATTGAGGATAGTACCTTAGAGGTACTATCTGTCTTCTTGGAGAAGTATAGCTTCTTCTTTTTTGCAATGGGTGCCCCACGAAGACAGCAGCAAAACATGTTAGACACAATATGGGTCACCTAATTGCCCCTTCTTTGTGCTGAAGATTGACGTTACCTTAGGGAAGTTAAGCCAGCTTTTTATGCAGCTATGCCTGGTGTACCAGATTTTCTGATGGATGATGATGATCATAATGATCCAGCTTAAATGCTGAATCCTTTTCTGAGGGCATATAGGGTGTTTTTTTCTTACAGACTTGCCTTTTTACATATTACTATTATCTAGGTCCCAGTGCCACCTGTAATGCAAATATACTCTCAAAGTAGCATTATTTCTTTCCTTGAGTTTCCATCTGTTTAGGCCTGAAAGATCCATTGCAATATTACCTTATAAGGCCAACTCAACCTAAAGTAGGCACTTAAGTCTCAGCTGGACTCAACAACTGTGCCCACCTCAAACTCTTAGCACCCATCAATATAAATAATTCATAGATAACCTGAAACTCTCAGGGCATGTGCTAGTTGCAAACAAGGCCAACTGAAACTGCAGCTTATCTGCCACATAAGCAGAGCACTTTATCTTTGATCATTGAAAGGAAAATAGGATACAGGAATACTCAACTAGAGCTGGTGTAGCCTAGTGCTAAGAGAAGGAGCTGGGACATTTCTAATTCAAATTTCAGCTTGATCATAAAATCACAGGGAGACCCAACCACTCCCAAGTTGGAATGTCGATGTAATAGAGGCTTATCTTTTAGTTCATTTGTGAGGATTACTGATTGTATTGTATTACTGATGTATTGTATGTGAAATGTTTTAAATAATATTGGGGAATATTCTGGTACAGGGCACTACAGCTTCTCTGTTGCAAGCAGACAAGTGAGGTTTTTAAAGGATACTGGTCTTTTTAGTGTTTGGCAGTATGTGAGTACTGTTGCTTATGAACCTAAATTGAACACTGCTCATACACAACAGGGAGATAACAGACTTAAGGGAACTCTGAGGTTTGCAGAATTTCACACAATCTTTAGAAGAAGAAAATCTAAATGCAAGAGAACCCCCCAAAATAATCCAATTTGGTCAGTGCCCATGGAGTGTTAGCTGGCAATTGTGGGAGGGGGAATGGAGTGGCGGGAATACTCAATCCAGCAGCATTTTGTTGTAGATTCTACTTGTCTAAAATTAATACTGTTCAATTGGGTTCCTCAAGCAGGTGTGTGTGAAAAAGGCTGAGGAAAGAATAAGCAGATTAAGAATCATACGTTATAGCTTAAAATGGTGTCCAGTTGCTGCAGGGAATTTGTCCTCCCACCCAAAACCGGTCAGAAGAACGCTGCAGAGTTTAAGGGAAGTGCAATCAGCCTGAGGACTAAGGACTGCTGGAATGTGTGTGTCTATTTTAAGTTCCCTTGAGAATCATTCAACTGAAAGGTGGTGCATAAATCTTTTAAATAAAAAATAAAAATAGTAAGCAATGCAATAAACACTTTAGATGGCAGAACTTTCCCTGGTTTTCATTTTTCTGTGTGTGTGTGCAGGATTTTCTATTCCTGAAACAGTGATTTACTTCCAGATTATCAAAACAGTCGGTCAACTACGAAAGACTTACAGGGTTGGATACAAGACTTCATCATATTTTCATCCCCTTGAAATCAGTGGTTTTAAAGCTAGAAAGATTAGCATAATAACTCTCCACTGGTCCCTTCTGTCAAGCAAGCCCCATTTTATTGCTACAGAGAAACACTGATGTTAGGTGCAGCCAGCTAGTAAAAATGTTGGTGGTATACATGCTCAATCACCCAATATTTCCACAAACATCCTAGTGAATAGAGCCGAGTTCGAAGCAAGCATGCATATAAACAGAAACGAAAGGATGTTGTTGGACCTCACCTGGTGTACTGTGTCCAGCTCTGGGCACTGCACTTCAAGGATATACAAATTGAAATTGGTTCAGAGGAAGGCATCAAGGATGGTCAGCAGGATGGAAAACAAGTTCTATAAGGAAAGGTTGAAGGAACTGGATATGTTTAGCCTGGAGAAGAGAAGACTGAGGGATGATGTGATAGCTGTCTCCAAATAACTGAAGGGCTGTTGCATAAAAGAGGGCAAAGAATAAAACTAATGGCTTAAGTTATAAAAGGTAAGCTTCAGTTGAACATTAGGCAAAACTTCTGAACAGTAGGAGTTCAACAACAGAAACAATTAGCTAGGGGAGTGGTAGGCTCTCCCTTGCTTGGTCATGAAGCAGAGGCTGGACAGCCACATGTTGGGGATGCTCTAGCTCTGGATGTCTTGCATTAAGCAGAGGGTTGTACTAGCTGGCAACAGGACTTATCCAATTCTGATTCTACAATGCACTGTGATGAAAGAAATCTGCTCACATATATTTGGCCCCACCACAGAGATACAGGAAAATGAAGTACAGCTACCTTGAAACTGGAAAAAAATAGATTGGTATCAGATTTCCATCCCAGAATTCTTCCCCTCAAATAATTTACCTATGAGAGCTTCGGCTATTGGGTGGTATAAAAATGTAATAAATAAATAAAATGATGGGGAAAGCCAAGTCAGACAAAACAGGAAGACATCCAAAACCACATGGTGTGAAGAAAAGACAAAATCCCATGATAGCCTTCTCCAGGAATTTATCCAACCCCCTCTTGTAGTGTATTCCATAGTTTAACTATGCACCGTGTGAAGAAATCCTTGCTTTTCTCTGTCCTGAATCTCCCACCAATCAGCTTCATGGGATGACCCTGGGTTCTAGTATTATGAGAGGGAGAAAAATATCTCCTTTTCCACATTCTCCACCCCATGCAGTTTTGTACACCTCTATCATATCTCCCATTAGCCTTTTTTCCAAGCTGAACAATCCCAGGTGTTGTAGCTTTTTCTCATAGAGGAGATGCTTCAGCCCCTTGATCATTTTCTGAATTTATCTTACAGTGTTGTAAGGATTACAACTGAATAATTCATTTTAAACACTTGAAAGTGATAAACAAATAATGATTCTCTTTCCTGTGGTCCAAAGCAGAGCTTTTAAGGGCCTAATTCTAAGGAATAGATTAATTCAGTTCAATTTTCCTTGCCTTTAGGAACTAGTCTTGACTTCTCTTCTGTGCAAGTCCCTTTCACAATTCGTTTGCATGATTCTTCAGTTTTAACAAACAAACCCTGATTCTGCCAGTGGATTATGTACAGACTACTTTTCACATTCTACTAGCAGTAAGTGTCAGAATGACGCAAGCATTAGCTAACTAGGACTGGAAAGCCATCAGGTCTCCAATCAGGCTGAAAATACTTCTTGAAATAAGGTACAGCTTTGCTGCTTGAGATTAATTAACTGACAATGGTGGCAGCTGAAAGAATGGTCTACTCCAACATACTAGCCCCTGCCACCAGCCAGGCAACCAAGAATTGTTAGGAAATTGCACTACTACTTTCCCAGAAAAACAACCTGACCCCATGCATCAGCCAGAGAGAAGTGCAGGGCATTTAATTTTTTCTTCCCTGCCAGAAAGAACAGTTGGCTTCTACTGCCAGTTGCCCTAAGACTTAAAAATCAAAAGGAAGTATATTTTGTCCCCATTGATCAGTCAGAAGGCTAAGGCCTTCTGGGTTGCCTAGGAAGCTATGTTTCCAAGGATAAAATGGGGAGACACACATACAGTCACTTGCATGTACTTACCCTGTTTTGCTTTGTGAAGCAGTAGTACTGAAGACCTTTTAAGGGATGGTAAGGTTAACCTGGGAGCCTAATCCTTTCCCCCTTTCCCCCGGCCTCTACTGGAAAAAAATTAGAGTGGAAGTTTGTTCCCCCTTTCTCCCAAATGCTTTTTCTGAAGGGAGAGAAATTCATAAGTCAAATAATTAACAGAGTATATATTGTGATGCACTGTCTGTCTTTTATTGTTAATTACCAGTTTACAAGATTAGCTGTTGCAATAATTCTCCCATTCATTCATTAGTGCAAATTAATAAAGTTTTTGTTGTACTGAACTTAAGTCTTCATTTTTAATTAGAATTTAGGCAAGCCACATTTTTTCTTCAGACACTTAGAAAAGCTTTCCATATAATCTAACATGAATAGTCCTGCATATTTTAGGAAAGCCATCTTTTGAAGACACTCTTGTATTAAAGGAGGGCAGTCTAAGAGATTAAAACATCTTGATATGTGTAGGGTAACTAACAAGATAGACTGGAGGCCTGTTAATCAATTCAGTGCTTTTATCAAAGCATTCACAGGTTAATATCCATGAATAATAAAGTGTAACAATATGTAGAAAAATAAGATTTTGGCAGAATTCAACTGCTATATTGAGAAAATGAGAGCAAATATAGCAGAGTCATACTACATTTACATTTTTTGCAGTTTGATATGTTACAGAAATGTTAATTCTAGGAAATTGTTTCATGTGTGTACAAAACTGTATAAGTTAAATTTAATGAAATTTACAGTGAATATTGAAAGCATGATACAAATGGTAATTTAAAATGTTACTCTAATAAGGAAGCACAATTTGCTTAAAGTAGCATTTACTAATTCACATCAATGTTGTAGAATTTCTTACACATATTTGCAGTATAGCAAATGTCCCTCAATACCGCTAAAACAATTTAAGTGTTTTATATATATTGTGCACTTATGACAATAAGTCTTAGCCTATATAAAAACAATTTAGAGGTGCTTAATTAGGAACATCTGGATTTTTTTTCTTGAACTTAAAAGGGATGAAAATACTGAAGACTAATAGAGAATTAGTTCAGTTGTGCAAAGCTTATGTAACTATTCCCATTTGGATACTCTAGATCCATTACAAAAAAGGAGCAGAGCAATTCACATTACCTTCATATCCTCCTAAATTTCAAATTAGTTTATCCTATGAAATTGAAACATATAGCCAATATATTTTTGAAAAGCCTGTAAGATACCAGACCAGGACAGAATATGTAAGAATTTTTTTATTTATTTTTCCTTGAATATTACCTACCATTCTCTTGGAAATAACCCAAGGTAGTATGTAAACAATTTTCAATGCTGCTCAATGAGTTAGAAGATTCTGTTCAGCTTCTACAGTAAGTCAGAACAGTGGCACCAATTTCTTAACATTAATCACATTCATTTTATTGTACATTACTCTTGTGCAAGTAATAAAGGCTTTGCTCATGACCTTGGCTACATAGATGTAGCAAAGAGGGTTATCAGCTATTACATTTTTTAAAAAATTAAGCTGACAGAATATCACATTCTATCATTTCAAAAAGCCAGCAGCATTTTTCTACATAGTGAGGATGCATTTGGCCTAAGCCTTTAACACTTTTTATAACAGCCATGCAAGAGAAATAACTTTGGAGATGTTGCATAAATGAGAATACAGAACAGTCTGCACATTTTCTGAACAAAGCCAAGAAAGTAACTCCTTACTCTTCTGAATGGCTGTGATGCTTTATATGTTTAAACTCTATAAAACTAGAGCTCATTACTGTGTATTTATATACACTTTTTTAAAATAAAGTCTTTTTCTGCTTCAATTTTATTCTGGTCAGTCTCTGAGGGGGAAATAAATAAAGTAGAGAAGGAAAAACTGTTTTGCATATCTTTGTGGAAGAACAGAGAACTTTTTTTTAAGAGTTCAAGAAAAATAACTGTACAGAAGAAACAGCTTATATACAACTAACTGTGCAATTTAGTTGCTCCGACCTGTCTGTTAAAAAAAAATGACTTGAATTTTACTCTTGTCCAAATCCTTCTGTCTCCTCAATTGCAAAAAGCAGCTTCTCTTTCAGCTGTTCATAGCTTTTATAAGGTGGCAAATCCAAACGATTAAAACTAGAGAAAGAAAAGAAAAATCAGACTTTGTCTACTTCCCGTTTCATATGTTTTTCATAGGCCACATCATTACAGTTGTTTGATTCCAGCAAGTAATCATTTCAGTACCAAGAAAAATGCTTATGAAATGTAATTTGCCCATGTTAAGCGAAAAATATGTTGATAGATTCTGAATATCTTGATATAACTTAGAACAAGCAAGTGTAGCTCTGTCAAGTTTTGCAATATAAGAAAATCTGGACACTTGATTAGCTGTCAAAAGACTTTTATTTATCATGCTTACATGGTGGCATAATTAGCACTAGAACAATTCAGAAGGGAACAATGTCCCCTGTCCCATTTATATGCCAAGTGTTTAACAAAGCCCATCTCCCAACCCTGGAAAAGGGAACTACTGTAATACATAGCTATCCCATCATCTCTAAGTACAGCAGCTATTGACACTGCAGATTAAGATCTCCCAGCACAGATGCATGAAAAAAATGAGATGGGTTATGTACTTAAGTGTCCTGGAGGTGGTAAGCTAACCCAGTACCAGTTTCACCACTACATCGAGGTGACCTGAAGCATCTGACTACAAACAGGCTAAGCTGCAACATAGGCTATTTAAGCTTAGTTTTCCATTGAGAGTAGATCACTCTTCCCCAACAAGATTGCCTCCAGATGTTTCAGACAATGCCTGGAATTCCTGACCAAAGGCTACACTGGCTGGGGCTGATGGGAGATAAAGTCCAAAACATCTGGAGGACACCAGGTCTGAGAAGGCTCCTGTAGATATTATAGCATGGTTGCATCACTACTGATGTAAAGTTACCCTATGCAAAAGATCCAGTATGGCAAATAGTTGGTTATTAATAGTTGTTGTACAGAAGGGACAAGATCTGTGGATATAAGTCGCCCTTGGGTGGGCAACTTTGGCGGGTTTAGGGCTGGAATCCCAGAGATTCTGTTAGGAAACGAGGTGTGCAGGAAGTATACATCCCATTTCTCAGCTGAATCAAGCTCCCCACAGCGAACCCTATGTTGCAGAGAAACGTGCACAATCCCCACATGTCCTGTTTCTCTGCAGAAACCATGATTCTGCTGGGAAGCAAGCTATGTGAGGAGTGTGTGCCTTGCTTCCCAACATAATCGCAGGGGGGCAGGTGTACAAAAGCCTTGGTGCCCACTATGAAGTAGCCAAACCACTGTGGGAAGAATGGTGAAGAAACTGCATACTGAGCATCCATTTATCAACTGTAACTTATCACAGTATACATGTACTTTTTTAGTAAGTGATTTTTCTGCATCGTACTCCTAAGGAGTGAAGGTAGTGAACATTTCAGATGAGATGCATTAAAATCTCATCTGCCAGGACAATACAGACAGGTTTCCAAGTAATTACATACTTGCTACAGTAAGTTAGTACTTGGTAAATTGTCACCTAGGTTTATGGTTTATTAAGAGAAAAATGCATGGAAAAATTGATCCATTGAAATATTTTGTTAAGTGCAAAAACAATACAAGAAAAGCAGTTATTTACACTACTTTATTTGATACCACATCAGTATAGGCTGCATTTATTTTATCCCATAGAATCCATTGATTTGAAAAAGTAAACAAACTGCAGTCAGAACCAAAACTTACCCTTTACCAGATACATACTACCAGAGAAGGGCACCCACTCCACTCCACCATCACACCCATATAATACATTTCTCAAATGAATGGTTGATTAAAAAAAGGAGGGCAGTCCACAATACCATAAGATCAAAACAAACATTCATTCAGGTTGGATCCAGATTGAGACATAGTTAGAACATAATAAGTGCCATGCTGGATCAGACAAGGGTCCATCTAGTCCAGCACTCTGTTCACACAGTGGCCAACTAGCCATCGGCCAGGGATGCACAAGCAGGACATGGTGCAACAGCACCCTCTCATCCATGTTCCCCAGCAACTGGTGCACATAGGCGTACTGCCTCGAATACTGGAGGTAGCACACAACCATCAGGGCTAGTAGCCATTGATAGTCTTTGCCTCCAGGAATGTATCCAACTCCCTTTTAAAGCCATCCAATTTGGTGGCAATCACTATATTTTGTGGTAGTGAGTTCCATAATTTAACTAGCACTGTGTGAAGAAGTACTTCCTTTTATTTGTCCTGAATCTCCCACCAATCAGCTTCATGGGATGACCCCAGGTTCTAGTATTTTGAGAGGGAGAAAATGTCTCCCTAACCATATTCTCCATACCATGCATAATTCTGTACACCTCTATCATGTCTCCCCTCAGCCTCCTCTTCTCCAAGCTAAATAATCCCAGCTGATGTAACCTTCCCTCTTAGGGGAGATGCTCCAGCCCCTTAATCATTTTAGTTGTGCTTTTCTGCACTTTTTCCAGCTCTATAATATCCTTTTTTAAGTGTGGTGACCAGAACTGTACACAGTATTCTAAGCGTGGTTGCACCATAAATTTGTATAAGGGCAGTATGATACTGGCCGTTTTATTCTCAATTCCTTTTCTTATAATGCCTAACATGGAGTTTGCCTTCTTTACAGTGGCCGCACACTGGGTGGACATTTTCATTGAGCTGTCCACCACAATCCCAAGATTTCTTTCTTGCTCGGTCACCGACAGCTCAGATCCCATTAGGTTATACATGAAGTTGGGGTTTTTTTTGCCCCAACATGCATCACCTTACACTTGCTTACATTGAACCACATCTGCCATTTGGACGCCCACTCTCCCAGCTTGGAGAGATCCCTTTGGAGCTTTTCATAATCTCTTTGTGTTTTAACAACCTTAAATAATTTGGTGTCATCAGCAAACTTGGTCATTTCACTTCTCACTCCTAATTCCAGATCATTTATGAACAAGTTGAAAAGAATTGGTCCCAGATCCATTTAAATCAATGGGATATAAGTCGTGACTACCATAAGTCCCATTTTATTTCAGTGGAGCTATTCAAAGTATGGTTAAATCAGGATCCAACCCTACATGTATCTATGTATATTTTATTACAACTCACCATGTATGACTTCTTGGTAGCCATGTTTCCTTGCCAACTTTTTCAATGCAGAATTTCTGAGGACCATTACTTCCTGAATAAAGATTTAAGTGTTTTTGTGATAATTGTGTAGTTCTTAATAACATCTTATTCCAATAATAGGGTGAAAGTGTAAGTTTATAAGAACTAAATAATGTTACAGAGTAAGTTACACTTACCCATGAGCTCAGCAAATCCTCCCAGTGGTAATCGGCAAGTACCAGTGACAAACTGCATCAGTCGCATACGGACTTCATTGTCAGCTTCTTTTATGAACTAATAACAGAAATTAAAAGATTACTTTGAAATGCCAGCTGGTTAGAGCTAGTCTTGTCTCTGTCTTTCAAGACAAGAAAACTAACACAGAATTTTGCATAATGTATATAGGACATTGTTATACATCTAAACTAGCATCTTTAGTTTATTATATTGGAATATTTGTTATTTTTAATTGACCTTATTCTGTAGTATCACCATAGAGTTATCAGATGCAACAAAGAGTCTCCAAACTAATCTTATATTCTGCCATCCTTATTGAAAGGACATTCCTTTGTTTTTCCTAAATGCTGGTTGTGGTAAAATGGGCTGTACATGCCCAGTTTTAGCTAGCTAGAGAAATTCCAGTTGAAAGATCTCAACAAATAGGAGTCTCCTCCCTTCCCAATTCTACTCCCACACTAGTAGGTCAGCTGAGGAACTTTCAGCTGAGGAACTTTCAGTTTAACTCTCTCCTACCCTCATTGCATGCCAGTGATCCAACTCACAGGAATCCCTTTTGGCTGAAGTAATTACAACATAGAAGGGTTTTCTCTCCCGCTTCCCCTAACCGAAGCATAGCAATGGGGAAGAAGAAGGACAGAGGGGACAGGAGCAGGCAGAAGTAACATCGGGGCCTGCTCCTGCTGGACTCTTCCCCCCCCCCCCCACAGGGCAAACTGCCATCTTGGCCCTGTGGGGAAGAAGAAGGACCGAGGGGACAGGAGCAGGCAGAAGTAACATCGGGGCCTGCTCCTGCTGGACTCTTCCCCCCCCCACAGGGCAAACTGCCATCTTGGCCCTGTGGGGAAGAAGAAGGACCGAGGGGACAGGAGCAGGCAGAAGTAACATCGGGGCCTGCTCCTGCTGGACTCTTCCCCCCCCCCCACAGGGCAAACTGCCATCTTGGCCCTGTGGGGAAGAAGAAGGACCGAGGGGACATGAGCAGGCAGAAGTAACATCAGGGCCTGCTCCTGCTGGACTCTTCCCCCCCCCCCACAGGGCAAATTGCCATCTTGGCCCTGTGGGGAAGAAGAAGGACCGAGGGGACAGGAGCAGGCAGAAGTAACATCGGGGCCTGCTCCTGCTGGACTCTTCCCACCCCCCCCACAGGGCAAACTGCCATCTTGGCCCTGTGGGGAAGAAGAAGGACCGAGGGGACAGGAGCAGGCAGAAGTAACATCGGGGCCTACTCCTGTTGGACTCTTCCCCCCCCCCCACAGGGCAAACTGCCATCTTGGCCCTGTGGGGAAGAAGAAGGACCAAGGGGACAGGAGCAGGCAGAAGTAACATCGGGGCCTGCTCCTGCTGGACTCTCTCTCTCTCTCTTTCTTTCTCTCTCCTCCCTCCCTCCCTCCTTGACTCCTTTTCCTTGTGTGTCATGTCTTTATTAGATTGTAAGCCTGAGGGCAGGGACTGTCTTTTTTGCTAAGTGTAAGCCTCTCCGAGAGCCTTTTTTGGCTGAGGAGCGGGGTATAAGTATGATAAATAAATAAATAAAAATAAATAAATGAGGTGTGTGTTCAGGTCCTGGAGGGGAAAATAAACCTAACAGGTGGAATGCCCCCCCCCCAACAAAAAAACCATTAGGGACTCTGTTGCAGTGTATGTGCCCCAAGAAATTAGAAATTACAACAGCATTTAAAGGTTTTCTATGTCTATTCATGGATGAAAAAAGTCACCTGAAAGTAAACTTGGAGTTTGTGTTGTGTAATTAGATACACTGTTCTGTGGATTGAAATCTTACTATAAGGTGCAACAGAACGTTCCTTTAGTGACAGCACTTAGGCACTTCATACTGTTACTTGTGGCATGTACATGACATATCAGTAAGTGCACGAAGAATTACAAAGAAGGCATTAGTATTTTGAAAAAGCAACAATGAGATGACTGGAACCAGAAAAAAGAGAGCCAGTGTGGTGTCCTGGTTAGAATTTTGGACTGAAAGCTGGGAGATCCGGGTTCTAGTCCACACTTGCGTATGAAGCTCACTGGGTGACTTTGGGCCAGTCACTGACCATCAACCTAACCTACCTCACAGGGATATTGGGAGGATGAAATGGAAAAGATGAGGATCATGTAAGCCACCTTGGGTTAGAGGAAAAAAGGTGGGGTATAAATATATCAATAAATTAAATAAAGTTAAACTTGTGGGAATATGGAATCTCTTGCAGATCTAATTTTACTGTTTGTTAGTAACACTTACAAAGTGCTGCAAAATAAATGCCCCTTATGACAGAATATCCCCTAAAGAATTCATTCTGAGCTTTTTGATCTGTTGAGGACCCTCAAATCCAGAATGGATTATTCCTCATACATTCCTGCTTATTAGAATGTATATTTAATAGAACTTTTCTCGTATCAATTGGAAAAGTATAAGCTCTATTGCTCTTTTCTTCAGGAATGGTTCTACCTCCTGAAGCAATTGAACTGGGTTTGAGTAATGATTCAAAGAACCCTGAAGCCTGTCAGTGAACAAAAGTATACATGAAAAATGACTAGAGACAACTGGTGACATTTTTGTTTGGAAGAAGTTTAAGTTTGACACGCACTCAACATTTGACTTTGGTTTACCCTTCTTGAATAGAGTATACAATTCTGAGACGAGTGTATAATTGTAGGAAGATCAAGAATTCCTATTCAGTCTATTTAATGAGAACTGTCTCAAAAATTAGATCTTTGAAGAGGCTGAGCTAAGAAACAATTGCCCACCTGTCAAGGAGCACACATTCAATTTGGTTTTACATATCTTCTCCAGTAAGTAACTGTACTCTGATTCAGACAGCATGCATGGTTCTTTATACACATTGCAGAAGCTTACTGAAAAGTCCAGAAAAACTTTGGGCAATCCTTTCACCATATTAGCAAAGAGGTAGCAAAGATTCGATGTCAGCAAACAGAGGAAGACCACTAAATTGAAGAGGCTCTTTGAGGAGCTCTGTAATGTTCTGCAGTGGCCCTGAACATACACGTACACTTTAAAAGAAACCTTTATTTCTAAAATAAAAAACAACAAGGTGTAATGTTTTCATATTGCTGACTTTTTCAACTAATAAAAATATCATACCTGCCAGAACCATATTATTTGCTTGCTATTTCTTGTATAATGCCGATATACAGTGTTCCTTTGCCAATCTGCCAAATCAACTTCTTGCATGCCACAGAGCATAACCTGTAAAAAGACAAGATTTAGAAGAATAGTGCCTTGGGATACTGATGTACAACCTAAATGTATTTCCATGAACTATTTCACACTTTTTAGGGTCTGTCTGCTTGCTTATTTGTCTCTTAATTGAATGTGGAAATTAACTATATGCTTGTCTTATTCTTCCTTGTTAGTATCAAAGAGTTTTGCAGTCCTCCTGCTCAGTTGAGCCACTGCGCCTCAAGTGTCTTACCTCCAACTCCTTTTCATCAAAATACTGTAGCCATTGTAGGGGAACAACTTCATTAAATCCATCAAGGAAAGCTTTGGTTTGTTCTTGTACTCCCCGTGAAAACCGCCATTCTGCCATTAGGCTGAAACAGGTAAAAAGTTTAGAATTCTAAAAATGGAACCCTTTATTTTTTTAAAAAAAATCCATGGACTTCTGCTCTATTATAGTAATTCTACATTTATATACATGTTTTTGTATACAACTCTGAAGATTTTTTTTAACATTGTACGTAGTGCATGCTTTCCCATTTCAGTACTATAGTCCTATATACTTCCCTGTCTGAATTTATCATATTGATTATTGCCAGTTTGCAATCCAAGCAATTGCTATGAAAGCACACCACTAAGCCATCTGAAAAGCAGAGCCGTCTAAAAAATCTAATATTCTTGGCATAATGTTATGAGAAATGTAGTTTTAAAATTCGGTATATATATGTATTCACCACACCTATGTCACTCTTAAAATTAAGAAGGTAAAATAGACAATACTAGCAATGTTCAATTCCTCATGATATATACTTATCTATAATAAAAGTGTATGTGTGTTTGTTCGCTCCAAGCTCATATGGGCACAATCCTATTACATGGAGCTATTACAATCCATCCAAAACCAGGTATGTTCGCTAGCATATAATGGCTTATGTGGGGGAATTTCTTTGCACTGCACCCCATCACTTACTGTTTGAGAGAGTCCCCAAACCCTCCAGAGAGGCTTTTGGGGGAGGAAGGAAAAGAAAGATGTATTCTGTGAGTTTTTGTGTTGCGTTTCTTAGAGTTTCCTTCCTCTTATGGTTCTCACAGCCAATTCCTGGGTTGTTTCCACTTTCAGTTAGCAACCCAAGAACACCCATTCATGTTTCATGACATATGAACCCAGACATTTTGGGTTTAGGGGATAAACAACTGAGAGTTAATCCAAAAACAAGACATGATTTGTTTGATTGTGCAAACCAGAACAACATATATTGAGAGCAGACCATGGTTATACTTATGCAGGTGTGGATTTCTGCACACATATTAATGTAAGAAAAAGTTTGACATTGTCTTTTCATTTCCTTTATGTCCATACCCAATGTATTCTTCTTTGTTCTCCTCAGTTACAAGTAAGTTTGAGCCTCCCAATTTTAGCTCATGTGAGGTAACTTTCCCTAGGAGCTCCATGTCAACACAGAAGTACATTTCTAAGTTACACTCTTCAATGTTGTTGTCCCTAAGAGGAAAATTTAACGAAAGATTAACGAGATGTAATCATTTGACTGATGTGTCAGAAAAAAAGAGAATATCTGAAA
The DNA here is from genome assembly GCF_023053635.1 of Elgaria multicarinata webbii. Lineage (NCBI taxonomy): Eukaryota > Metazoa > Chordata > Lepidosauria > Squamata > Anguidae > Elgaria > Elgaria multicarinata. Next base: position 81,331,511 of record NC_086177.1, on the reverse strand, counting down.
AGTTTTACAAACCTTATCCAAATTAGGGAATTATAGAATTCAGTATCAATAGATTCCAAATCCTTTATTGTGAGTTTCTTATTTAGCATGCGTTTGTAGAATGGTAGGGAAAACCCAGTATCAATGAATTTGCCATGAAACAATGCCTGTTGAGGAGTTAAAACAATTGCTTTGGTATTTCATACAAAAACAGCTCCAAGTATATTGCTCTAAATAGTAATGGCTGCTCTAAAAATCTTCTGAGCAGAAGTTTATAGAAAATAGTAAGTTTAGAGAACAAATACTCTTAAGGCTCAGTTCAGACAACACGTTTCTCTATGCCATGGGAAAACTCCACTCAAAAGTTGAGTTTGTAGGGGTTGCTCACCACACAACATGTTCTAACTCCACCATTGTGTGACTGTGGGCTCCCGTGCAGTTGAGTAAAAGGCAATGCAATGTTTGATTGACAGTTCCTCTGTCTTCCTCCAGTCCTCCTGATGGTATCCCATCAGTCATTGCTGTAAATCCCAGTGGCTCTCCTAGAGTGGCACTTCTTCCTTTTGTTCCTCTTGTCAGAGAACTCTGTAGCCAGTGGGAAAAGTCCACTCAACGCATCAGGAAACACTATGAAGCCCTCCACACAATACACAAGGGTTGAGCAGGAACTCTCTTCTACACAGCATTGATATTTTTTTTTTTTAAAAAAAAAACCTCCACTGTGGGGTGGAGTTTTCCCTCCAGACAACACATTTCTCAACGGTGGTATAAAAACTCCACCGTGTTTTAAAACAACCACTGAGAAATGTGTTGTCTGAACTGAGCCTAAATCAATAATCAAAGAAAAACAGGTTGCTTCGACCATCTTATGTGTAGACACACATATGGATTCTGCATCTACACAGAGCCTAGTTTCAAAAATTTCTAGAGCCATGCCATGTATCTGAAAAGTTCTGCAGTCATGTACAGAATGCCAGTCAGCAAGGGTCCAGAGTGACAACAAGGTAGTATGAAAGCCAACATTTGAAAAGCTCTGTTGACTTATGATGGTTGGAAGACTAACTTTGCAGATGAGAAACTCTTATTTTCAGAATCTAAAGATGTTCGATGGGTGGGTGAAATGTAGTGCAGCTGACCTGTGCCAGGAGCTGAACTGACCAAATGTGAGCTGCTGTCCAAGACACTTCTGATAAGCTGGACTGTGGACATTTGCACTCTATCCTAAATGTCATCCCACTGAAGAGCCCCGTGTGATTAAAACAGATCTTCAATTCTAGTTTTGGCCTTCTGTTTACAAGCCCAAAGGAACATAACCAGGCATCCCTGTGAACTGCTGCTGTACCTGCCATTGCCTTCAATCCACAATCAGCTGATGTCTCAGTACATAGATCTGCTGTTTCACCAAACAAGATGCTTTCTGGTGGAAAGCCCTTTGTTCTGGGCTGCCTCAACAATCAATGAATTTGTTGAAGAGTGTTTAAACAGTAAGTTGCACTCTTGAACTTGATACAAGGTTTCCAATTTGGTTTAATATCCTGGACATCATAGAAGCTTCTTGTCCATGACTCCCCTAGCCACTTGCAGTAAGTATGGTAGTATAGAAATTTCTACCAGTGCAGACTTGTCAATATGGACTAGCTGAAAGACATGATGCAAGGTATGGTTTTTGAGCTTCAGCCAAGCACCCTTACCAAATGCAAAAGTTGCTTGACATAAGGCCAAGTATCCTCTGTGGGGAACATTCAATTCTGATCTCCATCATTTCTGTCTGGAGATGAGATGGAAAGTACTGCAGAGAACCCAGACATGCATCGAGTCTCAACAACATAACCAATCTTGCCTCTCTGTCTTAGCAAAGGGAATGACAGCTCAAAAGGAATAAGAGAAGCAGAAGATACTAGTAATGTTGCTGTGGCAGATAAAAGAAACAAAGCAAGGTGGGAGCCATGCCTTGAGTATGCACACTGAGGGTCCCTTGCCTAGCTCTAGAAAGTATCAAAACAAGGTGCTGCATAGGTACAGAACACTTATGTGGAGTTCCATGGAGGCTTCACAAAACATATTTCTCAATATATTACTACCAGCCTACAAACCCTTCAAATACAGATCAGACTGGCAAAACATATGAAATTCTCACAGCCAGATTCACGTTTCAAGGCTTCTTTAGATGGGTCTGCTGACAACCTGTGTAAAGCTGAGCTAGTAAAGGCATAAAGCCAATTTATATGTCTTCCAGGTCATATACAGTACTGTGCAAAAGTCTTAGACTGCTCTGAAAAAAGCAAATTGAACCCATTTATCTGAGCAGTAACATTGAAGTAAACACAAAGAAACATTAACACAATGAAAACTAACAAAAACTTCTTAGGTTTTTAAAACAAGTCAATATTTTATGTGGCTTCCCTTAGAATGCAAAACTGAAGCAATTCGCTTTGGTTGACTGTTGTGTAAAAATTTTTCAAGTAGTCCTGTGGTAAATTCTTCCAAGCTTATAACTCTTCCAAGCCATAATTCTTCTTTTGACTTTGGTTGTTCTTTTCCCTCTCCAGGTGATCCCACGCAGCTTCAATTATGTTGAGGTTGGGGTTCCGATGTGGCCAATCTAATACTGCGAGTGTTCCATCTCGAGACTCTCACTCTAAGTAGGTCTTAATCGTGCTTACTGAATGTTTGGGGTTGTCATTGTGCTGAAAGATACAGGGCTTTCCCCCAATCAGTAGTTTTCCTGAAGGTACAGCATGATGAATTAAGATCTGATTATATTTCTCAGCATTCATAATTCCATTTATTTTGACCAGGGGCAGATCTACACCTTGTGTCAAATCATTACAATCCCATCATGGTAACGCTATATCATAGAATCATAGAATAGCAGAGTTGGAAGGGGCCTACAAGGCCATCGAGTCCAAGCCCCTGCTCAATGCAGGAATCCACCCCCTAAAGCATCCCTGACAGATGGTTGTCCAGCTGCCTCTTGAATGACTCTAGTGTGGGAGAGCCCACAACCTCCCTAGGTAACTGATTCCATTGTCGTACTGCTCTAACAGTCAGGAAGTTTTTCCTGATGTCCAGCTGGAATCTGGCTTCCTTTAACTTGAGCCTGTTATTCCGTGTTCTGCACTCTGGAAGGATCAAGAAGAGATCCTGGCCCTGCTCTGTGTGACAACCTTTTAAGTATTTGAAGAGTGCCCTCAACCTTCTCTTCTCCAGGCTACACATGCCCAGTTCTTTCAGTCTCTCTTCAAAGGACTTTATTTCCAGACCCCTGATCATCCTGGTTGCCCTCCTCTGAACACGCTTCAGCTTGTCTGCGTCCTTCTTGAATTGTGGAGCCCAGAACTGGACGCAATACTCTAGATGAGGCCTAACCAGGGCCGAATAGAGAGGAACCAGTACCTCACGTGATTTGGAAGCTATACTTCTATTAATGCAGCCCAAAATAGCATTTGCCTTTCTTGCAGCCATATTGTACTGTTGGCTCATATTCAGCTTGCGATCTACAACAATTCCAAGATCCTTCTCGTTTGTAGTATTGCTGAGCCAAACGCCCTACAAGATAATTTCTTGTAAGACTTCTTCTCAAGGTCGAAGCGTATACTTTGGTGTCATATGACTCTGCCAGATGTTGAGCAAGCACTTTGCTGGATTTCCTTCTGTTCCTCAACTTTTAAGTAGTATTCATCAGATGCAGACAGCTTCTGGAGTCTTCCACTGCATTTTCTGTCTTCAACTTGCCTAGTTCCTTTAAATTTCTTTATGACAGCTTGAACACCACATCTTGAAAATCTGGTTAGGCAGGCTATTGCTCACTGAGAATTGCCTTGTTCATTCAAAACTATGATTTTATGTTTGTCAAATTGTGCTGGCTTAGCCACTTCCAAGCCTCTCCTTGACGTACCCCAGCCATTCCATATACAGTCTATATTTGTTAAATTCCACAATTAGCACACCTAGTTCAGCTAATCAATACCTCATTAAGCTGAATCGGGTGTGCTGGTGGTGGAATTTAAGAAATACAGTACATGGAATATAACTACATGGCTGGGACGCTCAAGGAGAGGTTTGGGAAACAAACTTGTGTTCTTCTAGCCGTCTCACAAGGTATCAATAACTTTTTGGAAAACACAAGTAATTCTTCTTCCTTTTTAATTTTATTAATGTTTATTTATATTTATTCTAATGTTATATAGTGTTTTTCTGAGCAAACAAATATTTAATGCCCAGATTTTCTTCAGAGGCTTAAGATTTTTGCCCAGTACTGTATTTTGCAGAGAATTAAAAAATAGCTAAGGTTATCAATTATAAATTAAAGGAGATATTTGTTATAAAAAAGTAAAATGTTTTTAGCTGTACACAAGAAAGGATTATTCATAAACAAAAAAATTCAACATTTTTCCAGCAGGGGGCTTCAGATCATCCCATGTAGTTCCATTCAATGAAATTGTCAAATATTCTTTCGAAAATAAAGTAAAACTATGTTATATTATAAAAACTATTTTCTATATAACAAATTGCTGCTACGATGTCACTTCTTGTTTCCATGACATTATGAACTTGCTACTATAGTTCATGTCATTAATTCAGGCAGCAGTTCAATGATAACAGTTTTACACAAATCACAGAACAGATACAACTATATCATATGACTGTTGACAATACTAATAGAGAAGCTGGTCACTGTATCTTCTCTGAATCTGCACAAATTCATGGCTGGGAATATTTAAGGAAATCATGATTTGTACAAGATCACAGGTATAAATACTGCAATTTGTGCAAAATTTCAGGCATAAATAGTCCTTTATGCTTGCAATTTTGCAAATAGCTATTTCCATAAATATTCCCAGCCACAAATTTGTGCAAATTGCAGTTCATGGACAAAAAAAGACGTAAGCTCTTGCCAGACACCCACGGACCATCTGGTGGCTCGCCCCACATGCACGCCAGGGTCAGATAGCTGGCAGGAGTCTGGCGAGAGTTCACCAATTAATTCAAAGCAGAAGCATTTTCATCTTGTACATTTGCTAGCGTTGGCATGTGATCTTGTGGAAGAGCCCATTTAGTCATTAGCGTGGACAACCATTTCCAAGCCAGCATATGATGACCCAATAATGTGGGACCAAAGATGTGAATGGAACCCATTTCCTTGGTTTCCGGTGATAGTGGATTAACTAGCAATGGAAGCATAGAGGGGGCAGAGCCCATGAACCCAGTACTGTTTTCTCACTCACATTTATTCTAATTGAGTAAGAGGTGAGTAAATGCCTTTTGTGTTTTGCTGATGAAATATGAGATATTTTCAGTAAATATTTCTACTATGTCCCAAAGATCTCTTTCCTATGTAATTATAATTAATTTATATTCATCAGTAAATATATGTATAGGTTTACATCACCACTGCCAAAATGTTTATTATTTTTCACTTAAATTGCATCTTATCTGTCATCCCATTACCCAGTTTGGAGAGAACATTTTGAAGCTGAATGCTCCATATAAATGTTGGTTCTTTATCAATATTAAATTATGATGATGCATGTCTAGAGCAAGTCATACAACTATTCACTTGTCTAAAAAACATATGGTCCAATGTTCTCTTGTCTAGGCTTATTATTATTATTATTATTATTATTATTATTATTATTATTATTATTATTATTATCCTTTATATACTGCCCCATAGTCAAAGCTCTTTGGACGGTTTACAAAGACTAAAATATTAAACATTAAAGATCGATATACAAAATTTAAAAGCATAAAAACAGACAACATACAAGGACAATGTATCAGCCAGGCCTAAATATAGATCTGGGGTCAATTAAAATTGCTATTAAATGCCTGGAAGAAAAGAAAAGTCTTGACCTGGCACCAAAAAGATAACTATGTTGGCACCTGGCGGGCCTTGTCGGGGAGATCATTCCATAACTGGGGGGCTACCACTGAGAAGGCCCTCTCCCTTGTTGCCATCCTCCAAGCTTTCCTCAGAGTAGGCACCCAGAGGAGGACCTTAGATGTTGAACGTAGTGTACGGGTAAGTTCATGTTGGAAGAGGTGTTCCATCGGGTATTGTGGGCCCGAGCTGTGTAAGGCTTTATAGGTTAAAACCAGCACCTTGAATCAGGCTCAGAAACATACAGTTGCAAGCGGGCCAGAGTTGGTCTTATATGTTCCAACCTCTTGGCCATCATTATTAATCTGGCTGCCACATTTTGCACAAGCTGCAGCTTCTGAACCATCTTCAAATGCAGCCCCATGTAGAGTGCATTGCAGTAATCTAACTTGGAGATTACCAGAGCATAGACAACGGAAGCCAGGTTATCCCTGTCCAGATAGGGTCGTAGCTGGGCCACCAACCAAAGTTGGTAGAAGGCACTCCGTGCCACCAAACCTACCTGAAAGCCACCTGAGCTTCAAGTGACAGAAATGGTTCTAGGAGAACCCCCAAGCTATGAACCTGCTCCGTCACGGGGCGTGTAACCCCATCCAGAACAGGTTGAATACCCTCCATCAGAACCATGTGCACTTAAGTACTAAATTCTCCAGAAAGAAGAGAATTCTACGCCCTTATCTGGACAGAGATAGCCTAGCTACAGTTATCCATGCTCTGATAACCTCTCGTTTGGATTACTGCAATGCGTTATACGTGGGGCTGCCTTTGAAAACGGTCTGGAAGCTTCAGCTGGTACAAAACAGGGCAGCCCGTTTACTAACAGGCACTGGCCGGCAAGATCACATTACGCCAGTCCTTTTACAACTTCATTGGCTGCCAGTCCAGGTCCGGGCCCGATTCAAAGTGCTGGTATTGACATTTAAAGCCCTAAACGGTTTGGGGCCAGGTTATTTGAAGGAACGCCCCCTCCCATATGTACCTGCCCGGACCTTAAGTTCATCTACAGGGACCCTTCTCCGTGAGCCCCTTCCAAAGGAAGTGAGGCAGGTGGCTATTAGGAGGAGGTCTTTCTCCGCTGTGGCACCCTGGTTGTGGAATGAGCTCCCCAGAGAGGTCCGCCTGGCGCCTACACTGTACTCCTTTCGTCGCCAGCTGAAAACCTTTTTATTCTCTCAGTATTTTAACACTTAATTTTAATTTAAATTTTAATTTTACTGTTTTAACTCTGTATTTTAATTTTATATCAATTTTGCTGCGTGGTTTTTATCCTGGTTATGCTTTTTATACTGTATTTTGTATTTGTGCTGTTAACCTGTTGGTTGTTTTATTATGGTTTTAATTTTTGTGAACCGCCCAGAGAGCTTCGGCTGTTGGGCGGTATAAAAATGTAATAAAGAAAGAAAGAAAGATGATAAAACATACATATACATATCAAACTCACCATGGCTATAAACCGTCCAATGAAACAGAAATATGAAAGGTGATCTGGATTTATTGTTGATGCTGGATTTATCTGTAAACAGTAGTTGCTCTTTCCAGCATACTCAAATAGACAGTACATAGGGTTCAGCACTTCATGAGAAAGCAAGAAGAACCATTCTCTGCAAAAAGTTATAATACATAAAAACAAATATGCTATCACCAAGTACGGATAAAAATGGATTAAAAAATACATAAGGCACACTAATTGAAAGATATACATTCAGGAGAGGAATACTTTTGAAAATTTAGACTGTACTAATCACCCAGCCACATAGACAAGGTGGTTTTAAACTGAAAAGCAGTATCCACTATGGAGTGATAAGCAATAGAAGTTTTCCACTGATTGTGCATGCTAACAAGCAAAGCAAGCACAAAATAATTATCCAATACAATCAGGAATTAACCCTGAAGTCATATGATCTGTTTTGAAATTTTCAACCTTAAAATGATCCAATTTCCTGTTTATTCTGTATTTAAAATGGGAGAAGCAGAACAGAACTCAGTGGAAGTGTTTCCTCTCAGCCACCCCATCCAAAGTCCCTTGGCTGCCAATTTTAATGGCAGAGGAAGATTAAGTGAACTCAACTCCACTAAGCTTTTGCTGCTGATACTATCATTATATTTTAAATTTCAACTCTCCAGTCAGTCCCCAATGAATTTGCATTGACCCAGTCTTTTAGTTTTTATAAGCAAGTGTATTCTCAAAGAAATTGTTAAAGGAGTCTCACACCAGCATAGGATTGTCTCCAACATTAGTGCTACTTAAGAGTAAACCCAGTGAAATGAATGGGACTTTATTTAGACTAACAATGGACACAACCAACTCTCTCTAGTTTATTTAATTTGCATGTTATCATGCAACCAAACACTTTCCCCACCACATTCCCCAAATAAATATATTGACAAGGTAAGCATCTCGTCAATAAATAAGTTTATCTAACCATAAATAAATATGTTTATCTAGCCACATTTTAACAGCATTTCTTTCTTTTTTTACCTGGCTAAGCCACCGTAATCCAATCCTTCTTCTCCCCTAAATATGACATACAATCGTCTCCTTAAGTCATAGGGTTTTAAAGCCATAATCTAGATATAAATTGTCAGATACAAACAAAAAGAAACATTGAGTAATACAAGGTAAAATACTGAATATATTGTTACAGCATAAAGAGGGCTAATCTAAATTTTGAGGTAATGTGCTCTATTTTAAATAGAATTACACCCAATTTTCACACATTTAAAATTTTAGGAGTTTAGGGTTAACTCTCCAAAATACTTTTTCCTGTTTCATTTTTGTCCCTATGGTGCCATTTTTCTTCTCCCTTTATGTACAGTCCTAGCCAGTAATGGATTACATAATTAATGAGATGATGCAACACGGCTACATAGTCAGTCATAGCATCACCACCAAAAGCAAATGAGGCAGCACTTCATTCAACCGGGTTGGGGAGGGAGAGCACGCACATCTGTGTTATTATTATTATATTTATTTGTATCCCACCTTTTGCCCAATACTGGAGCAATGATCCCAGACCTCACACATATTGCTGTGTGAATGGTTTCTTTGTTCCTTGCTGGAAACATTGCCCAGCGTAATGCATCACGATATCACCCAAGTGCATAGAAAATGTGGCAATAGGATGGAGATAGGAGGAAGGGACACCTATCTCTACACACAGGCAAATATTTATTCCCCCATTAGGCCCAGAAGAGCTACAAGGAGACCCTTCCTTGTGGGGGTAAATGTTCTCATGAAAATCCCTTTCACATTTTGTATCAGCCCTAGGCAAGTTATTTTCTACCAAACTATAGTAAATGAAAATGGTTAGGCCTCATCTAGAGTATTGCGTCCAGTTTTGGGCTCCACAATTCAAGAAGGATGCAGACAAGCTGGAGCGTGTTCAGAGGAGGGCAACCAGGATGATCAGGGGTCTGGAAACAAAGCCCTATGAAGAGAGACTGAAAGAACTGGGCATGTTTAGCCTGGAGAAGAGAAGATTGAGGGGAGACATGATAGCACTCTTCAAATACTTAAAAGGATGTCACACAGAGGAGGGCCAGGATCTCTTCTCGATCCTCCCAGAGTGCAGGACACGGAATAATGGGCTCAAGTTAATGGAAGCCAGACTTCAGCTGGACATCAGGAAAAACTTCCTGACTGTTAGAGCAGTACGACAATGAAATCAGTTGCCTGGTGAAGTTGTGGGCTCTCCCACACTAGAGGCCTTCAAGAGGCAGCTGGACAACCATCTGTCGGGGATGCTTTAGGGTGGATTCCTGCATTGAGCAGGGGGTTGGACTCGATGGCCTTGTAGGCCCCTTCCAACTCTGCTATTCTATGATTCTATGAAAATTTGTTAGACTAGGGTCTTGCTACTAGAATTTCAGAAATTTATCATTTTCAAACATTTTTAGAATACCAATTTTTCCTATCAACATAACTAGGTATGCTGAAACATATTCAACTATGCATTGATCATGGTTCATAATGTAAACATTGTTTTTACCTGTTGGAAGGAATCTTCAAACAATGTTTGCCTGGATACATTGATCTTCACATGGCTTGGCAGGGCATTTGACTACAAACAGAAAGTAAATAATCAAATATAAACAAATGCAAAAAAACGCACAAATTAAAATTTTCACAACATTTGACTAGGATTGCAGTACCTGACATAAGTAGCGGAAGTGAGCTAGTTTCCACCTAAAGCTGCGTTCATAAGCAATTTGCGGTCCTTTATTTCTGTAAATAAATACAGCAACATTTATTAAACAAAAAATGATTAAACTTTCCTAGTGGTTTGCAGGTTTTATGCAAACTTCAGAAATAGTTATACACATTTCAGTTATGGGAAAGTTTTAAAATCTTATCCAATGCTTAGAAAGTCATATCTCTTAAGATGTAACCCATGCACACCCTGAATTAATCATACACCATCCAAACCCATCAGATGTCCAGCTCTTCCAAGCTAAACAATCCAACTATTATTCCAACTATGCTACATAGATCTAGTAGGCTCTACGCACAAGTATTTAGAATCCCCACTAATGTCTCACTTACACAGAGGATTTACCAGTACGAGGATCATTGAAGGTAGTTGTTCGCGTATTATGATCAACGAAGTATCTTACACCTTCCCTGGTGTATCTGATTTCCCAGCCCTCAGGAAGAGGATCTTCATTTTGTAAGCTGAAAAAAAAATGCAACACATTTCTTTAAAACTCAATAATTTCACATCTAGTTTAGTCTTGTCTGATGAATACAAAGCACATATACAAACCCTTGAGTTCGTGGATCTTCCCACTGTGTTGTCTTTGTGTTATGATTTACAAAATACACTCTGTCATTTGAATCGACTCTCCTTTCTGCAATAAAAATGAACAATGTAAACAAAAGTTAACAATATATATCTGTTTCATACAGCTATTTAGCTTTCTCACCCCAACCTGGTGGTAAAGGACCAAGTGGATCATTTTCAGCAGTCAGCATTGAAGCCTAGTGAAGAAAAGAAAAGAAAGAAATATAGTGGAGTATATAAGGTATAATATGTATTGCTATTTAAGACAAACAAACTAAAGGAAAATTCTAAACACCACAATTCCTGTATTTAAGAAGCTATTCTTCACTACAGAAAATTATACATTTAAATGCGTCCTCAACATCCCTTTTATACTCCTGGCTTCTAGTTGACATAAGACCTGAAGCCATAGACAAGCAAACTGGGACAGTCTGGTAGGGGTCGGTTCCTGACCTTCTGCTAGTCTCTTGCCCTGTTTGCTGCCTGCTGTGTGTTTGGTCATCTTATTCCAGGTACTGCAATCTGGGATAAGATGACATAGCTAGCAAGTGGGGGAAACCTCCCCCAGGTTGATTGAAAACATGATGGGTGTGTTTGACTTGGGGGAGAGAAGGCCTTTATCTGCTGGGAAGAATCGGAACAATGACGCCCCTTAAGGGGACAATGCCAAAGGGGGTCAACTCTTTGGGGAGAAGCATGGGCAAGTGTCATCCCTCTAACATCTTGGTCAATTTGATTGTTCAGTGTTTTTCCCCTATGAGGAAAGGTTACAACATCTGGGATTGTTTAGCTTGGAAAAAGGGACGGTAAGGAGAGACATGACAGAGGTGTACAAAATTGTGCATGGTGTGGAGAATGTTGATAGGGAGACATTTCTCTCCCTCTCCCACAGTACTAGAACCCGGGGTAATCTCATGAAGCTGATTGGTGGGAGATTCAGGACAAATAAAAGAGAGGATATGGGGCCAAGTCAGGGAGCTGGATGGGGCAATCAGTGTAGTGACAGGTCAAGGAAAATATGACATTGGGAGGAGAACTAGCCAGGTAAGGGGAATGTGGCCCAGGCAGTTAACAGCTGTGCATGTTCCGGTCCTCTCCACACCTGCAGATATGGTGGTTGCCCTATCAGACTGCCTTCGTGCTTCTGGATGCTGCTTTTAAATGCCAGATCAATGCAGAATAAGACCTCCTTTATCACATGAGGCAGCCGATCTGGCATGCATAACAGAGACCTGGGTGGGCAAACAGGGAGGAGTTAGTCTCTCCTAGTTGTGCCCACTGGGGTACTTGGTTCAGCATCAGGGCAGATTTGGAGGCTGGGGTGTAAAGGATGTCTTGGCCTATAAGAATTCTGTTTCTCTCTTCATAGCTTGGGGTTTCTCCTGGAGCCATCTCTGTCACTTGAGGCTCAGATGGCCTCAGTGGCATCGAGTGCCTTCTTCCAGTTTTGGCTGGTGGCCCAGCTATGCCCCTATCTGGAGAGGGATAACATGGCTTCAGCAGTCTATGGCCTGGTAACTTCCAAGCTAAATCATTGCAATGCACTGAATGTGGGGCTGCCCTTGAAGACTGTTCAGACGATGCAAATTCTTACATGAATACCTGAAGTAACTCTACCATTTAAACTAGGCAATCTTACTGTCCTGGGACAATTATAACAATACAAAGTCAGCTTAACTTAGTCAGTATCCTATACACAGTGAGCATAAAAGTTGAGGGGAGCAAACAGTGACAGAGACACACCCACACAGCATGCCAGGCAAAGGACACCACACAGCCCTCCACTGCATTAGCTACAATGACAGACAGGAAGAACCCATCAACTGTGAGTCTCTTGGAATCCCTGCAACTAAAGATTCCTCCCATGAGTTCAGACATAACAGCAAACCTGAATTAGCACAAACTGTGGTCTGAAAACCAGTTTCACTCTGGTTTCAGATGTTGGTTTGTTATACGTGAAACAAACTATAATTTGCAGGCAAACTTGGTGAAAAACACTGGGGCGTGTCCGTCCAAACTTTCGTAAACAATGCTATGCACCTCCTTCATCTATCCTCTCCACTCCTCACATGCCAGTTTAGATGAAGTTATATGGATTGCATTAAACCAGAATTTCCCTTTATATCCAAACGGTGAAATTCTGGTTTAATGTTTTTACAATATCAGGACAATAAACCAGAATCAGATGGTTTATCAAGCTGTGGACAAATGTCAAAATGCAGCCAGACAAGCCATGGTTTTTTAGCCAATCATAGCATGGTTTCAAAATACATCTGAGCTCAACCACTATCTAGGTATCAAAAGATCTTGGTATGCAGCTGTATTCATAGATGGTGCTATATAAATAAATAATAATAATAATAATAATAATAATAATAATAATTCAATAATGTGTAGTTTTAAGTATCTAACAAAAAAGAAAAAGAATTTGAACATTTCATAACTTTGTAAATTTACCGAATAGAGGTATCGTTGGTTAAACTGTTGCATAGCTCCCTGCAATTGGTTTCGCTGAGACTGCCATTGTTCAAAGTTCCTGACTGATTCCATCGTTGGTCTCTGCCACGTCGTTGTCCGCGTGTTATGGTCCACATAATAAACTCTTCCACGATCATCTACCCTTCTTTCCCACCTAGGAAACAAATGTCAACTTTGAGAGTTATTTTCTTCCTGACATAATGAAAAAATAATTTACTATAGGAAAATAAAGATGGAATCCTACACAGGCATACCTGGGAGTAAGTCCCACTGAAAATAATGAGACTTGCTTCTAAGTAGACATGTATAGGATTATGCTGCAATTCTCCCAGGTGCTTTTCTTTCCCTATATTAAAAAGCTATAAAATAAGTTTTACAAAAAAAACATTAAAAAATCAGAAAACTAATATCATAGAATCATAGAAGGCCATCGAGTCCAACCCCATAATCAATGCAGGAATCCATCTTAAAGCATCCCTGATAGATGGTTGCCCAGCTGCCTCTTGAATGCCTCTAGTGTGGGAGAGCCCAAGACCCCCTAGGTAACTGGTTCCATTGTTGTACTGCTCTAACAGTCAGGAAGTTTTTCCTGGTGTCCAGCCGGAATATGGCTTCCTGTAACTTGAGCCCGTTATTCCGTGTCCTGCACTCTGGGAGGATCGAGAAGAGATCCTGGCCCTCCTCTGTGTGACAACCTTTCAAATATTTGAAGAGTGCTATCATGTCTCCCCTCAATCTTCGCTTCTCCAGGCTAAACATGCCCAGTTCTTTCAGTCTCTCCTCATAGGGCTTTGTTTCCAGACACAGTTGGATGCTTGCAGCAACCATATTCATTTCTGTTACCACTGCCAGAAGGTGCTAAATGTCACTTGTTTGCATACAGAGGCTTAACAAAAAGCTGTTTTTTTATCCCAGCCTCTTTTTTGCCCCCGCCCAAGCTTTCATGGTAGGTTGGGGGGGTGTCTTCCTGAACAGTGTGGGACGGAGCCTGGAGCAAAAGAGATTATCTTCAAGTTGGATGGACCTCTGCATGATTTTCAGCAATTCCTCCCTTCCCCAGCAGTCATTCATCCCCTATCAAATTGTTTAGGAGGGGTCCTCACTTTCCAGAGGACGCAATTGCACCATGTACATTGATGGTGCTATATAAATAAATAAATAAAAAAATAATAATGATAATAATAATAATAATAATAATAATAATAATAACTGTCCACATGGGGAAGAAAGGAAGAAAAAAATCCTTCCTTAAGCATTCTATCTTTAGGGCCAAAGCCTATGGAATTTTTAAACAAAATAAATTGTTATTGTTGGGTTAACGTCTTTATCTTTGCTTCAAAAAAAAAGTTAAATATGTCAATTGAAACTATTTTTTTTAGAATAAATCAGGCAGAAAGTTCCATGACATAACTCAAACCGCAAAGCAATAAGAAACAGTCAATATAGAATTTGTCTATTACCCTGGTGGCAAAGGCTGAGGTCTTTCCCAAGTTGTAGTTCTTGTGTTGTGATCAACATAATAGGTTCTACCATGAGGATCCTTTCTCTGTTCCCATCTTAAAAAAAATACAAAAAAGTTAAACACAATTTATCTGTACATTACTGCAAGTTGTCATCTGCAGAAATGTACAGATTGCCACACTAAAAGAGGTTCAAATAATATTGTATTTGCCATTTTTATGCTGAAGGCTGAGACAAAAAATATATATAGTTGTGCAAAAGTAGTGTTCCTCTTTTGTTTTCTAGACTTATTATTCCAGAATTTATGACAAGCTAAAATTTTGAGACCAAACGCTTTCAATTGTTAGCTAAAACATTTGGCCCAACCATGTAGGATAAATTAAGAGACTGATGAAAAGGGTATCCTACAAAACATAAGAGTAGTATGGGCTATCTGAGAAATGCTTATTAACAAACTATAATGCATTTCACAAAAACAGCTGGGTCAGTCCAAGGAAAGGCTCCTGCTGAGGAAAGGGAAACAAACCAGGGAAAAAACTTCCTTATCCACAGCTACAGCATTCAGATATAGTTGTCCCCATACTAAGAACAATCTACATAGCACTGCCCATATTTTGATCATATTAGAAGACACACTGGACCATATATAATCTATTGTATCCTGGCTAAGTTAGTTGAAGTTAGGTCCCTTTAAAATCAGTGGGATAAGTTAACTATGATTTAACTTAAATTCCACTGATTTACTGGGAACTAAGTTCAACAAATTAAGACTGGATGCAACCCAATGAGAAATGTCTTTGAAGCAGCTTAACCTATCCTACAGATTAAAGACCAATAAAATTTGCATGCCTATGTTTAACATGTCCTGTTTGGGTATTATTAGATTTCTAATGAAAACAACCCTCACATACCCTGGGGGCAAAGGTTCTATGCTGGTATTACCAGGCTGTTGCCTTACAGCTTCCCCAGATACATTTGAAGACTCTCTTGGTTTTGCTGTTTCTGTAGTTGCATCAGTTTGTATATTAGAAGATGCTGAATCAGTAGAATCAACAGTTTCAAGTCCGGCAGATACATTGGGGGCAGCTGTAGTTGTACTGCTCTCTGAGTTACTAGTAGTAGCTTCTGCTCTTAAAGGAGGTTCTATATTAGTGGTAGTGAAGTCTACAGACACAGACGATGCTTCTGCAGAATCCATAGGAGTTTCAGAGGTTGAATGATTATCAGCTTCCATCACAGACGATTCGTAATTAACTGGGATGCAGAAAGAAAAGCACATCTTATATTGACAAAGTACTAGATAAAGTAACATTCTCCAGTTTAAAAAAACTTAAGGAACATATACTCTGTTAAAAATATAGTAGTCATGGGATAAGAGGAGAGATCCCCTTACAGATCTATAACTGATTAAAAAACAAGAAGCATGTAGTACAACTATACTAGACTAAGCATAAATAGATGTGCATTATTCGATACATGCCAGAGAAAAAAATGTCAATACACACACAGAAGTGCTTTCTGCTTGCATACTAGGCTCTTTGAGTCACATTAATATCATCCAAGGCATCAAAAGTTAATTTCAGAATTCTTTTAAAAAACAAAAAAAATGAAACATCAAGAAAACAACTGGACTACATTTTCCAATGTTTTTCTTACCAGTATTGCTGTCAGGCTCACTTGTAAGTGGTTTTGGTGTTGGTGTATTTTTGGGTCCAGTTGCAATATGAGGAGGTGATGGTGTGCTGTCCCCACTATCTCCATTAACAGCATGTATAGGGAATGAGATCTGCACTACAGAACTTGATGGTGTTTGATTGTCTATTCTGCTGGAAACATCACAGAGAGATTTTGTAAAACATAAATATTAGATTTGTAACATATTATTTGTACTCTGTTCACCAATTTCATTCTTCCCAACCTGATGCCCTCCAGATATGTGGAACTACAACTCTCATCATCTCCAGCCTCATGGCCACACATCTGGAAGGCACCAGGTTTTGTGGGGGAGAGGGCTGCCCTATTGTAATTAAGCCAAAACACTTGTAATTGGGATACTTTTAATTCACATTCTTTGTAAAGCACCATATGCATAGATTGTGAAACATAAATTATGTTTTATTTATTGCAGCTTACAGTGATAGCCAAAATTGTGGACACTTTTTGAAATTTTCATGTTTTGCAATTTTGCATGCTTAGAGAAAATGTTCTGTTTCACAAAACTCAAATGTTTATATATCAGTTGAAAGACCTGATTCACGTAATACAACAATCCTGCTTCTTTTCCTGGGTGACCAATCAACTCTTTTCTTTGGTGCCATTGCTTTATTTATGATGTACATATGTACACTTTTAATTTGAGAAATACTTCAAATATTCACACAATCTCCAATTGCGCTTCAGTTACAGAACAAACAGCAAAACTGACTTTCCCCAACTTGAAATGTGATGTATCACAGCTACTGCCATGTGATTGGTCCCCAGAACAAGGACTGTGATTGGCCAGTAGGGTTTGCAATTCCAATCTGCTTCTTCACTCAATCACACCTGTGTTTGTTTTTAGACTAAAGTAAGCATAACCATTTTTGTACTGCAGGTATTTGCATTCTGTTTTTGTATTGAATTCAGCATTAAATTCTCTTTCAATTGATGTATAAACATTTGAATTTCATGAAACAGAATATTTTCTATAAGCATGCAAAGTTGCAAAGTATGAAAATTTCAAAAAGTGTCCACAATTTTGGCCACCACTGAATATTTGGATGCTTGTTTAATAGATTCCATTACTTACACACACACACAGAGGGGGGGGAGGGAGGGAGAGAGAGAAAGTTATGTTTTATCAGTTGCTGATCCAAGCTAGAAACTATTAAATGCTAAGTGAAAATAAATTTTCTGACCAACCAGGTACTCAAACTGGTTTTATTTTAATAGCAAACACACAGGAACATGGGGACATGGGAAGCAGCCTTATATGGAGTCAAACCATTGGTCCATCCAACCAAGTATTGTCAACACTGACTGAAGACGCTGATCAGACTGAATGGAAGCAACCCAGTATCTGTTACCTTACTTCAAAGTACTTCAGCATAATGTATTTCACACTACAGGACTAAACAGCTGCTGTATAGCAGGGGAAGGGGTGTGGTGAATAAAGATGTACATACTCATGTTGGGCAAAGATTAGGTTTTCTTCTCCCTACAGAGAAAATAGGAGGCAGTCTTCACCCCACCCAACCCCCAAGCCTCCTCTGTAGCTGGGAAGGCAATTACCAGTGCTAACCCTTGGCTGCTGGATCAGATCACAAGATAATCCCCAATAATTTACAACTAGAACAGGTGGCAGCAAGGATCTGCCCCTGGAGTACTTTTCTGCTGGATATGTGTAAACATGCCTGACAGTAAATTGTGCAGGAAAAGATGGCATACTCAGAACGAACAGCATAGGGTGGTGAAGTGACTGGAAAGTATTTTCAATCTCCTTCAACAGCCATCACAATCCTACAGTTCAGATACCTTTGTGTTACTCTTTGCAGGGCACAGGGATATCTGAGCTGCCTTATTTAGGCAGACAGAACAGGTAGGAGTTATTATTATTATTATTATTATTATTATTATTATTATTATTATTATTATTATTTATTGCATTTTTATACCACCCAATAGCCAAAGCTCCCTGGGCAGTTCACAAAAATTTCTAGAACATATCCCCACTGCCTGCTTTCACAAAAGGATTTATTAGGGAAGCGCAGACCCACGTATCCTCTATTAAAATGCTTCCTGGAATATTTTAAACTATTTCAGAAAGTTCTTGAAAGGGCTTTAAATACTCTAGTACTTTACTGAATGCATGCATACAGTGGTATATACCTCCATGCAGAAACACCACTGCAAAGTAAATGTCCATTCAAAAGTAATGCACTTTCTTAGAGTAATGCATCTCATAGTCTGCATCTCTCACAGCTGTACCTTCGAATGCAACCTTATATTCTGCAAATTCAGTTTGATATTTTAGTGGGGTGATTATACTGTTACCATAGTTTTTTTGGAACAGAAATCTGACCTGGAAGAAGTTCTTGTAGATGTTTCTCTGTTTTCATGTAAAGCATCACCGTTTTGCTGGACTTCTACTAAACAATAAGAAACAAAATTTAGATTTATATTTTCTTATATTGAGGGTTAATAAGAGAATTTTTTATTTTCCCAGGTTAACTTACTGGTTACTAATGAACTGCAGTTTGTAAGGGATTCCGGTTCAAGCACCAAACCATCAAGCACTATTATCAGTTCTCCTGTTTGCACCAAGCCACTCTTGTTTTCCAGTGAGAGTTTCAACTGTTCTTTGACTCTTTCTACTATTAAAACAACAACAACCATGTATTGTGAAGAGCCAGCCACAGGACAAATTAGTTGATACATTTTCAAAGACAGACATTCAGTAATTAACTTTTTTATTGTAAGAGTCTTTGGAATACTCAATCCAAATATTAAGATTACAAAACTGTAACACTTATCCAAATTATGAAGACGCTATAGTAGTTCATCACAGTATCTACTACACATATTATAGAACAGTTGTGGATCTACATATGACTGCACAAATGCAATGTATAGAGATGAACTCCCCACAATATACACATAGAAAATATTAAGTGTACACTTATGACAGATAAGCATTTTCATGCACCTGATCAGTTATGGGTTGTATCCGAACATTATATGAATCCAAGTCTATTCACGCAGTGGGGCATTCCCATCCCTTCCTCCCCCTGCAGCTCCCTGTGCCTGCCCCCACCCTCGAGGGTTGGGGGACCCTTTGGAAAGGCCTTGTCTGTGCAAGGAAGGGCTGCAGTAGAAATGCAGAATCACTGCAAATTGACTGGACACAGCTTGTGTGAGTAGAGCTCCTGCTCGTGCAAACGGCCTGTACACAATATTCCCCAACTCCTTCCTCACATCACATCCTATGCATTTCCTGAGGCTTTTGCAGCTCCCAAAAAAAGGCTTTTGGGAGGAGGCACTCTGGAGCCATCACAATTTGGCTGATGTGTATTTCTGCATGTACGGAAACTGGCTTTGGATGTGGAACATAACAGATCTCTCTGAGCAAATGCAGCAAAAAGGTGATTCAATCAGAAAATGCAAGGGCCCAGAAATATGAGCTTGGCACCAGAATAAAACAAAGAATTGTGCTCAAAAAGAACCATGAGGAACTATATTAAAGTAAATCAGACCCCAGGTTATTCTCACATCTGAATGACACCAGCAAGAGGGGATTTCCAAGCAGAAAGAATGACTACAGACTGCCAAAACTCCAAGGAACTTAGAAACAAATACTACGAAGAGCCAGAGTTGCTTCCAAGACGGCTCATAACAAACAAAACAATAGTTTGCTTTTTGGGAATGATGAGAAGGCTCCAGGATGTTCCTTGCCCCTTGATTAATTTTACGTCTACTGGGCAATACAGAGCAATGTAATACAATATTCAAAACAAAAGGTGTCGTCAAAAGTGCTGAGGTGGCGCTTGACCTCACTGATCTATTCAAGAGGTGAGGACACTTTAGGATAAGACCATTTTAACCACCAGGGCTCTTGATTGGCTAGTTCAAGGTACCATCATGGGTTGGGCAGCTACACAGCAATCAATCAGGTATTTGCATGTTTCTGCAGTTATCCATTTAATCTATCACAGGAGGAAGCAACTATATTCTGTGGCTTGTGTGCCTCTGCGATGGTTGACAGCCTTAATGTTCCTGGCAGCTTTTCAGCTGTGTCTTCCAGAACAGAAATGGATTCTTGAGCCAAAGTGTCAGAGTAATGCTAATTAAATCCACAATACATGTCACAGTGGTAGCTCTTCTGAAGCTTTTCTGTAAAAACTGGGAAGGACTCCTATCTGAAACTCTGTAGAACTGCTGCAAATCAGTGTAGACACTATTTGAATACACCCAGAAATCAGTGAAACTTTACCATATTAAACCAGTTGAGATTTCATTCAAGAGAGATAGCATCTTTAAAATCGAGTATAATGTTAGGCTACTGGTGCCTTGGAGTTATATCCATCTGCCCAAGCACTTATCTGATCTCCATCATACCCCTTCTTCTGTGAGAGGTTCTTCCTCTCAGCCCAGCCTGCATTATGCTGCTCAGCTGGTTTCTCCCACAAAGTTTGCACTCAGGCAAATAACTCTATAACTACCTCCCCATCTCGGTTTAAGCAAAAGCAGACAGTACAACTTCCAAGTGCCATGCATGATCTTCTCCTAACCTCTTCCAACAATCTCACAACAATCTCAAATAATGTTGAGTACCTGTCCTGCTCTCTGCCCCAACAGTCACCAGCCATCACTGGTACACTGCCCAAACTTCTGCTGTTTACTGTGGGAAGGGATAGTTGTGTTAAAAGATCCTTTACTTATACTCAGTTCATATGGGAATGAATCAATGTGCAGAACCAACATTTCTAGCCCTTACTTGATTCAAAATACAACTTTCTGATAATCCCAATATGTCAACTGACATTTAAAGAGGAAAGAGTGAGCAGTGTCTCATGCACTCAGAAAAAACTGACTTATCTAAAAGCATAATTTCATTTGCTACGTAATGCATAAATCAAAAGAAACATTTTAGATTTACTTATATGCATTAGCATTTGCAGTGGAAAAGGGTATGCTTTATCAACATTAACATTCCTATATCGCCAGCAATATCAGTTTGTGATGATATGCCAGTGCAGTGGGAATTACTATCTTACACATTTATATATAGCTACTGAGGACATTACAACTGGGACATAAAGTTCAGTTTAAACTATCTATTAAAACAATCAAGATAAAAAGAATTGGTGAACTAATGAAATCAAAATAAACGTGTAACTTACATCTTCTATTATGTATTTCCAAAGCTTGTCTAAGATCTACAGTGGCTTTTCCTAATAAAGCATCAGCTTTTAAGGTATGATGGCTCCAAACTCTAAATTCCAAAGTGGTCTGTGGAGTCACATTCCTGTAGACAGACAAATTTCATTTCATTTTCATAATTAGAAATATGTAGCACATTGCAATTCATTTCTTTAATCACACTCAAAGTGCAGAACAGCTAGGCCTAAAATATTTGAGTACTCTCTTGATTTAGCAAGAATTTTGTTTAGTTCTCAATCTACATTATCTGTAGATTGCATCAGGTGAAATGGGATGCAGTCCAGTGGTCTTCAACCTGTGGGTCACGACCCAAAAGTGGGTTGTGACATCAGTCCAGATGGGTCCTGGCAAAGCTGTAGCTGCCACGTTGGGCAATTGTGAAAATGGGTCCCATGTTACAGATTAGGAGCCCGAGATGGGTCTCGGGTCTGGACTAGTTGAAGACCACTGCTTTAAGACCATTAAACCTTATGCAATAATAAATCTCTTAGCCTTTAAGGTGCCACAAAACTTTGTTGTTTTTGCTGTGATGGATTAACATGGCTACCCCTCTAGAAATATACATTATATCAGCCCTGGTTGTGTATATATTCCTTTCCCACAACCTCATGTTTGTTAGATATGGCCATCCAATATGTTAATCAGGTAAAGAACCTCAAATCTTCTGTGTCCAAATATGTTATTGTGATGGAGAGAGGAGCACCAACACTGTACCTACTGAAAAAGGCTCCCAGTGAGCAATTATCCCACCTCAAATTCTCAATGAACCCAGGAAATTCTGCATATAATAAAACAGAATTTGGGGGGGAAATGTACTTACACAGTCAACTGTTCATCCCATTTTGGATTTGAGGAACTGTTAGATTTAGATGTTTTCTTAACTTCGCTATCTGCTACTAGTTCCGTATAGATGGCAGTTCCACCAAACCAGTTCTTTTTTCTTTTCAGTTTGGCACTAGAAACTAACACAAATAACGTTAATAACTACTGGAAAACATTTCATGCTGTAAACTGACAAAGTTAGTTATCAACATATCAATTCGACAATGATGAATAAAAAAACTATTTTTGCTTTTCTAGTTTCAGTTGAAAAATGTAGCTACCCAGTTCAACTCTAAAATACAGCCACAGAAGGCCTACACACAGATACAAAAAGAAGGTTGGAAGATCGAGGCTGACCATACCCCTGGATTTTCCCAGACATGTCCAGAAATTCTGCCCCCGAGATAGATCCGGGGGGAGATTTCAAAATCCCCCCCAAATGTCTGGGAAAATCACAGTCCTGGCCCAGGCCTGCATCACTGGCAGGGAGGAGCTGGGAGACCCGTTCTCCGAGAATGGGTCTTCCAGCCCCCAGTGATGCTCTACCCTCCTCCTGTGCACTACAGTGCGCCAGGTTCTAGGGCCACGCCGGGCGCAATGGGATGGCCGCGCAGGGCACGAGAGACACGCTGGGTGTGAAGGCCGTGCCAGGCACGAGGGACACACTTGGCATGAGGGCCGCACCAGGCATGAAGGCCGCACCAGACACACCAGGCGCGCGATGGGATGGCCAGGCCACATGTGAAAGCCACGCAGGGCGATGCGACAGCTGGGTGCAGCAGCCAGATAGATGGGCATAGAGGCAGGCGTGGTGGCATTTGGCCTGGACGAGCCCTGCCCAGCCTCATTTGCTTCATTGAGATCAGGTAAAGTGACAATGCAGTGCTAGGGTTTGGGGGGGGGGGCTCTTCTTTTTCCCTTCTGATTTTTTTTAAAAATCAGTTTAGTAGGCTTGAATCAACAGCTATTTTGAGAAGGCTAGTCTTTTTCTTGTGCAGCCCCTTTTTAAAAGTCCCAGCAAAAAGAAAGGGGGGGAGAATTACCCATGGAAACAAAAATGGTGAATGGGCTTTTGTTTACCTATGTGAAACATGCAACATGGTGTGTGGCTGTTTGAGAAACATGTGCAGTGCCTCCTTGGGCATGTGGAACTGACTGAGCAATTCTTTGAATGTCAGACATAGAGTAAGGACTTTGACTTTTCCTCCTTTTAATAGCAAACCTCACAAACTGCTTTCGGAACTCCTTTCAGTTGAAAATTGATTTGCAGTGCTTGGGTACATGGACCTCTTGGATATAGGTTTCTTGGACTCTTTTTGGGGCACACAGCACAACCCTATGCTTGCTTTCTCAGAAGTAAATCTTACTTCCCATATAATCCTCCCTGAGCACTTTGATAGTTATTGGAGGTCCTGTTCAATGTGCCCTCCTATGCCATGGTGTGGTGCGGGGCTACTTGGAAGTGGGCTTTTCAGTAGTAGTCCCGTTGTGGAATACTGTCCACAGAGAGGTCTGGCTGGCACCTACTTCATTATCTTTTGGGCACCAAGCAAAGTATTTTTTATTTTCTCAGGCCTCTGCTGTTATGCTGTTTTCAGTAGTTTTGTCTTTATACTTTTAATTCTTTTCTGATGCCTCTTTTTAGCCTCTACTGATTTTAATGCTTATTGATTGTGATGTTTTTAGCCATCCTCTGTGGTATGTGGTTGCTTGAATTGTTTGTGCCTACTTGCTCTGTAGTGCAAAGGAAGAAGTGGGTCTCTAGCTGGTGCTAGAAGACAGTAATTCATTTTTTAATAATGCATTTGTGTCCCATAGACCTTCTTCTCCAATTTGCTTTGATATAATTGACGTGATGTATATTTTGTAACAATTGCTGATAATTGTTCATGCTTCTTAAAAGATGTTTTAAGTATGACTGCTTTCTGGATGTTGGTGTGGACGTATTTTGGCAGGCCCAGTTTCTCAAGGTTTTCTGTAAAAATATATATGATGTGATCCTGGTGACTGATGTGACTAACACAATAATTGTAACTTTTTCCTGCTGCCACAGTTCTTTAATTTCCATAGCCATTTGGTGTATGTTTTTTCTCTCTTTTCCTCTTCCTCTTCTGCAACATTTTTGTCATTAGGTATTGCTAGGTGTGTTTTTCTTGTTTATGACTATTATGTCTGGTCAATTGCAAAGTATTGTCTTGTCCCAGAATTGTTCTGTCTCAGCAAGATAATAAGTGAGTGCACAGTGTGGCTTGTCTTGTCTTGTCTGAGTGTGTCTGGATCTCCTAGGCTTTGAAAGCATTTTTCTGGAGAGCACCTGCTGGTTGCATGATCCACGAGCCCAGGTTCTGGAGAGTGCCTAGTTCTCCTTGACAGGAGGGACTTGCACTTGCTAGAGTAAGGTGATCAGATGTGAAGAAGCTGCAATCCTATTTCAGTGATTTTAATATTAAGATGTTATGTAGAACAGGTTTGTCTTGTGCGCTGTGAAATCAGACATGTGACCAAGGCCATGTTTGGGTGGGCATGCCCCCTTAGAGGCTGGCCATGTTTGGGTGGGCATGCCCCCTTGGGGGCCAGCCATATGGTGGGCACGCCCCCTTGGGGGTCTGGCCTTGTTGTCCTCCTTTTTGGTTTCCAAAATATAGTCACCCTAGGAAGATCACCCCAACGAGAGCAGCACTTTAGTACAACACTTTCTTTAATCAAGCCAGAAAAACCGAATTCAACAGCTTTTTTTTCTTTTGAAAACAAGCTACATTCAATTTACTTAATGAAGCCCAACAGACTAATATTTTGCCATATTTGGTCAGTGAAAATATTTAATTTTGCGTACGGGAAAGAGTTTTATCTGCTTATTATCTCAGCTTTCTGTATGTAATTCACAAGCAATCCTTTAACTCAGCCTTCCTCAACCTGGTGCCCTTCAGATGTTTTGGATGTCAATTCCTATCAACTCCAGCCAGCATGGTTAACGCTCAGGAATTTTGAGAGTTGTCGTCCCAAATGTATGGAGGATACCAGGTTGGGGAAGGCTGTTTTAACTGAAAGCTTCTAAAGGCTGTTCTACTTGTCTCTTTCCCCTACTTGAGCTCTTTTGTTCTTTGTAGAGAAGCTTAAATTCAAAAAAGTTAAAAATCAAAAGGTACAGAACATTTTCTACAAAAACCATCCAGCATGCTCATTCTTCTAGCTTTCATGTTCCTCAGGAAAACTCTAAATGCAATTTCTCAATTACTTTCAATCCAAAGTTCTTAGAAGCCAAAAAAACCAAACCACCATACACCAAGTTGTATCTAAGGAAACAACTCTATCCATGTTTAGACAGCTATAAGTCCTACAACTCTGAGGCCCTAACTATCCATACTGCCTGGGGTATACTGTGAGTTATAGGACTTATTTCTGTCTAAACAGGTACAGGATTGCACCCTAAAGAACTCTGTTCTCTTCTGTGAGCAGAAGGAAGATCGTGTAAAAGATGTGTAAAAGTTGATGTAATGATATAACAGGTTTTGGTATACAAGTTCTTGCAAAAGTAGTAAAATATTTTTGAATTTGTTTTCACTTTTCAAGCACAATACTCAGGATTAGGTGAAAAAAGCCCTTTCAATGAACAAAAGACAGCTTCCACAAACAAAACGTTCTGCATGGGGAACGGCATCTTTGGATATAACCCATGGTGAAAGCCACAGTTTGGCATCTATTCAAAACTTACCATTTATATTTTAAAGCATTTAGTCACAAAAGAATAAAAAATTGGCTTGGATTCTCAACAATTTAACTTAAGGAAGTTCACAAATTTCCCCTTCCCTTCCTTCTTGGAAAGTCTCTCTGGGGAGTCTGGGGGCCTGAACAATGTGGGACTTAGCATGGGCAGAACTGCCCAAAACTAGGTGGATATTTTGGCCTTCCCTTTTCCCAGCAGCCCTCCACACCCTATTCCATACTGTTCATGATGACCCCCAGACTCTTTTTCGGGGCTGGGGTGCACAAAGGAGAGGATGGGATAGGACCAGTTGCTGGGGAACATGGGGGGGGAGGGTGCTGTTGCACCATGTCCTGCTTGTGCATCCCTGGCTGAAGGCTGGTTGGCCACTGTGTGAACAGAGTGCTGGACTAGATGGACCCTTGATCTGATCCAGCATGGCACTTCTTTTGTTCTTATGAAGTACTCATGTAAACTTCCACAACTCAACTCATCTTAGAACCCAAGGCACTGATAATTAAAATGAAATTCAGGGGTGGGGAAACACAGTGGACCTGTTCAAAAGACATCTTAAATCCTGCAGGTTAATGCTTTTAGTTAAGCAGCAGGCTTTAAGGTGTTGTGTGCAATGTGTTTTGTTAAACCCTGTCACTCTAACCTTAGTTGGGCTGTCTGCAGTAGGGTTAGTATCACTAACCATCACTTAAAGTGTTGTGTGCGACAGCAAGGCTTGTGGTTAGTGCTAACCACAGAGAACCACAGTTTTGCAGAGAACCACAGGCCCTGAACAGGCCCAATGAATGATTACATCCTTTAGAGTTTTCCAGAAGCACCTCACGTAAGCTTGAAACATGTTCATTTCAGAAAAGATATCCTTGCACTTTCTGCGCACTTGAATGTTTAATCCTGTTTTCTATGCATTTTCTTGGGTGCTAACCTTTTCTCTACATGTTTTAAACAGAAAAGCAGCAAGAAATTTACCACAGATTCTCATCTCTCTAGTATATAAGCATTTAAAAGCAGAATGTAAACACAGTTAGTGGACACTAACTTTTAGAACACTTGCTAGCCACAGACATGCATCTGACCACTGAAATATCAAGGTTAAAATATAACCAGTACAGTGTAGAGGTTATGATGTTGGATTGGGACTTTGGAGATCCCGGTTCTACTCCTCACTTGGCCATGAATCGCACTGGGTGACTTTTGAGCAAATTGCTTACTCGCAACCTAAGCTACCACAGGAGAAAATGGAAAGGAGAACTACCATGTAAGCCACCTTGGATTACTTGTAAGAAGGGGGAAAAGGCAGGATATAAATGTAATAATAAATAAATATACAAGTCTTGGAGAATGTTCTAATATTTTGCAACATACATCTTAAGAATGTGAGAGGGGAAAACAATGTGAGAAATAACTGTAGGTAATTAATCATATTGCTTTTTGTTCCCTCCATTATATCCACCCTTCAACACAATTAGACATAAGACGATATTACACTTCTTAAA
This sequence comes from Elgaria multicarinata webbii, assembly GCF_023053635.1. Taxonomy (NCBI): domain Eukaryota; kingdom Metazoa; phylum Chordata; class Lepidosauria; order Squamata; family Anguidae; genus Elgaria; species Elgaria multicarinata. The sequence goes on along the minus strand of NC_086177.1, from coordinate 81,303,977 downwards.
GGTGCATGGGAGTGTTTCAATATTCTATTCTACAACATAATAATTGATTCTATGCTGAGAAATATTGCATTTTAGCTAAGCCAGAAGGAGGCTCCTGAAGAAGTTGGACAAGAATAAGGACTGAGCAGGTAAACCGAAGCCTTCTTGAAATTGTCCTTCACACTACAGCAGCAAGAAGCACATAATTTTAACCTACTGTTCAGTGGCTAAGTTCTTCTCTCATTCAAGGTAGTCTTCCCCCTCTTTAACAGCCTTCCAGTATGGAATGTTTTATAAAAACGTTCCTATAGCAACATAGCTACAGACATTGACTGGGTTTAGACAACATACACCAGAAACTGTGGCACCCACAGGTGCCATATTTCATACGCAACCCCCGTGCAGGGATTGTCATGTCATGCAAACTCAGCAGTGTGGGTTACATGAGGATTAAATAAACCTTGCATAACCCATGCTCACACAATATGACAACCCCTGAGTGACATTCAAAATGGCAGCCACATGCACAGTAGCCTCGCAGTGGGTTAAATAATTGATGGTGGACTGTTGTGTTATGCAAACAGCTCCATTTACTGCACTTTGAAGTAACAAAAAACCTAGAGAACTAGAAATCATAGATCTTTAGTCTTACAACTGCCAGGTAACTGTAACTTTTTGGAAGTACTCATGTTTCTTCCTTCTCAGTGTTCTCAAGTGAAGCCTTTGAAAGGTACAACCTACAATTTTGTATGCCTATGATACTGGAGAAAAAAAGCATCCAGAGATACTATAAACATGACAGCTAGAACTAGAAAATTGGTTTCTTGTAAAAACAACAACAAATCATTCTGCTAGTACTACAGTTTTCTGCAGCTCTATTCCCAGCATATGTATCTATTAGGACTGCGCATTTGCTTTGGGACAAAGCATGAATGTGAGGCGAAATGACCGACTTCGGAGCTATTCAGACCACCCCCAAAACAAAATAATCCAAAGTAGTCCAAACCCAAAGCAATCCTGAAGCTTCTGGCCTGTTTTGGTTTTTCTTTTACTATTTTTTAAAAGCCTGTTTTGATACTTTTTTGAACCTCCCACAAGCGTTCTATAAGAAAGGGCAGGCTGTGGGGCAGGGGTAGAAAACAGAGGGGATGAAGTATTGTGACTAACATCTCTAACTTCCAATCAGGTTATGACTTTACCACTACTCTCCAATCACAACACTTGCAATTTTACATCAAATAATGAAAAATTCTTTCTTCAAATATATATCCAAGACTACAGAGAAGGTTCATCAAAAAATTTAAGTCACCTAGCACAAAAAAGCTTGCCAAAAATTGTTTTAAGTTATAGGCGTTTGTTGATTTTCACATTATAGCCAATGAGAAAATATCCAAAGCTTCAGAAAACAAAATGAACTGTTATTATCACAGTTGCATAGTTCTGTGTATAGAAGGAAGCAATTTATGAGACTATACTGGTCTTTTTAAGAAGATCTACCACTTCAGCACCAATAAAGATCTTATTTTATCCTTCTGGATATTAAATGTGCAAGTGAATGAATGCTATAAACAGAAATATGCAACTAAGTGTCAATTCTTAATTGTACCACAGTATTTCTGGCATAAAATATTTGCTACAAAATCCAGCAAAAACATATTTCAAGATGTCATTTTATTGATAATAGAGCAGAAACATTGCCAGAGCAAGAGAAGATAGTGAACACCAAACATTCTGATAATTTAAGTGTGGGAGGAGGGAGGGCTTTTCATGTATGAACATTAGGGGGGGCAGTGTGATTCTTCTCCACCTCAAAATTTGGGGCGGAACACCAATGAGCAAGTTGACTGCTCAGATTTTTGGAGGGGGGGGCATCTCACCACACCGCCAGATTACTTGTTGGAAAACTGCTCCTTTTTGGAGAACCGCACTATTATCATCAATGGGAATTAACAAAAATGCATAATCTGTCATTTTTAAAGATAAAGAGATGAAACTTGGCAAGCTGGTAGCTCTTAAGTAGGGCTTTAGTTTAAAACAGTTCCCTTCATCCCTTGATTCTTAGGACTTTATATATATATAAAAAAATCCCCCTCAAACCATTCAGGAGGAGGGGCTGCCACTGCCCCATGCACCCCATTCCTCCCCCTCCTTCTGCTCCCTCTCCCAACACGGCCACAGCAGCACCTACTGCATACCTCATGATGTAATAATAAACCTTTACTGATAAAAAATGTGTGGTGCTTATACATGAGGTTTTTTTGGGGGGGGGTGTATTCTGCAACACACACTCAAACTAGACAGACTGTAGAAAACACAACAGGGTTTTATAGGATAATACCTTAACATTGTACGTGGTTCGGTAGCTAATAGACAGCCAGTGCAGTTCTTTTAACACAAGTGTTATGTGAACATAGCTACATGTCCCAGTGAGCACCCCAGCTGCAGCATTCTGCATCAGCTGCAGCTTATAAACCACACACATGAATAGCCCCCATATAGACAGCATTGCAGGAATGGGTATAGTTGGCGTACCAATGGGCACTCCGGGCCACCTGGGCTTCCAGTGGCAAGAATGAATCTAGGAGAACCCCCAAACTATGGACTTGCTCCTTCAGAAGGAGTGTAACCCCATTCAGAACATTTCCAGACCTGAGTTTGCATACAAATAGATGCAAGATCTCAAGCTAAGATTCATATTTCATATCAATGAAAAGAAACCCCTCAAAAAACACAAACAAAAGGAATACAAGATATCCTGCCCTTTGTTTAAGTTATTGTTCAGGCGATAGAAAGATAAATTTGGAGAAATGATAACAAACTAAAGTAGGCAACACAATTTGGCAGTTTAGTACACCGGAAAATTTGATGACTATTGTTATTAACATAAAGAAACATGACATATTGTTTATTTTTGTGAAGCATCAGCCTACAAGCAGCATTAAAATACACTATGGTTGCAATCCAGCAAAGGAAATCAATACCTTTAAAAGACTTGTGGGATTGCTTCCATCTTAGGCTGCATTTATACCAGCAGTCTTGCATGATTTTAAAGGTAACAACCAGAAGAACACTGACATCAGTGTTATATTTGCCATTCACTTGGTCTCCACAAGCAGCCAACCAGCTGTACCAGCTGAAGGTTCAAGCCAGCTGAAAGTCCAAACCATCTTCAGAGGAGCCCCACAACACAATACAGCAGTGTTGTACTGACAGGGATGCATTCTTACTCAAGAATGGCACATCAGATGGTAGAACTCAGGGAGTCCCTTCAACAGCTTCAGATAGAATGTTGGCCGTTAAATATATTATTATTAGCAAACAGACCCCAGCTTTGCATAGATTGGAATTGCCTTTAGGTTGATACAGTGAAGCCTTGAAGCAAACTGATACAGCTGTAACAGTTGGACACATTGTGTTCACCTTGCTTAAGCGAAGGCACACCTGCTAGGATCACTAGGCAAGGCCCCTGCCATGTTCCACAACTATAGCCTCCTGAGGGAGGGGGTCTGTCAAAGCCATTCCCCCTTAGATAGGGCTGCCCTACAGCAAAGGGGAAGGGACAAGCCTATAACTCCACCTCCTAATCATCCCAGGCTTCAAACTGTGCTTGTTTTTTTTATTTATACATACATATATAAATAATTTAACAGTTTTTTCAGAAAATGGGGCTCTGGGTTTTTTTTGTCTAAAAACTTGAAAAGCATTAACATTGTATGGTTAAGATCTGCTCGCTGCATTGCTAAGTCACAATGTGAAGTTTGGCTGGTCAAATTGTATTGAAGCAGATTTTTAAAAAAATTACTTGCCACCTTTTTGATTCAATATGGTGGCCAAAATTCTTATAATGCCTAAAACCACCCCAAATAACAGGTAGAACCAATCTTAGAAGTTTCGTAACAACTGGATGTACAGTTTTTGAGTCTATCAAGGACATACAAATACTTCCTTTTATTTATACAGATAATTATTGCTACTATTTTATGATTAAATACACACAATGGTGCTCAATGGAAACTTGGTATTATTCCCAATATGAGGGATGTTTTTGTAAATGGAGCTTTCTCCACTATTTTCCAGCATGCCATCTCAGTTGACTGAAAGGGGTGTGTGTGCTGGGATCCATTCTACTGAAAACTCAAAAATAGTATACACAGCAGAAGAGAAAACATAAAATGGGTAATAACAAAACAAGCATAAATTACTCTTGTGCCATCTATGCACTACACTCTCATCAAATTTCAACAATCAATTCTGTCTTGCAAAGGAGACAATTTTGAATTATTTTTGAGCATGTAGGTCAACTGTGGTGAACATTTTTCAGCCTAAGGAGTGTGTTCCCTTGTGAGTAACCATCCGGGGACTGCAAGGGCAAATCTAAATATTTGTGGGGCCACAGCCACAAAACATCCATTCACATACATTCATTCCCATTCACAAAACCCCATATACCACAGATTCATACATATTCAAAGAGTACTGAGGGTGAGGTTCTAAGCTGGCAATGCTTCCACCATCGCCAACTTCACTCTGCCTCTCAGCCCCATTTTCCCCACTTCTTAACTGAATAGCAGATTATTATTATTATTATTATTATTTATATAGCACCATCAGTGTACATGGTGCTGTACAGAGTAAAACAATAAAATAGCAAAACCCTGCCACATAGGTTTACATTCTAATAAAATCATAATAAAACAATAAGAAGGGGAAGAGAATGCACCAAACAGGCACAGGGTAGAGTAAAACCAACAGTATAAAAGTCAGATCAAAATCAAGTTTTAAAAGCTTTAGAAAAAAGAAAAGTTTTTAGCTGAGCTTTAAAAACTGCGATTGAACTTGTTGTTCGCAAACCTCCCCAGAGTAATCTTCCTCACTTGCTGCTCAGCTGATCCACAGCTAAGAAGCAAGGAAAACTGGGCTGCAGGAGATGGGGCCAGGAAACTGAGTGGGGCTTGAGAGGCCAACAAACCAACAAAAAGCTTGAAAGGCTGTTTCTGGCTTTTGGGCCAGAAGTTCCCCACCCATCATGAAAGTAAAATCAGTTCCTTATGTTACTTAACATACTGGGTGTTCCAGTCTTTAAACATTTCTGGTTTAATACTTCTAGGTATTTGTTACAAATAGTGGCTAAACAATCAGTCATATCTATACTTACACACACACATACACACACACACACACACACACACAGATAGAGAGAGAGAGAGAGAGAGAGAGAGAGAGAGAGAAATCCAAACCTCTGGATGCTGCTCCCTGTGTAGCCAAAATGGCACTATCATTAAATAAGAGAGAAGTATTAGCAGGCTTGGAGAAACTGTGAGGTTTGTAAGGTCCAGAAAACCTAAGGGGTGGGGAGTAGGATCAAAAATCAAACAAGAGACAGCAACACTAGTTGTGTTCCCAAAGCATTTCAATTAGAGTCTTTATCAAGGGAACTGGAGAATATAAAATATAAGATGCATAGTAAATGATATATGAAAAATACACCAAAACATTTAATATTCAATTTCACATATTTCTAAAACAAGTTATGAATTAGCTAATTAAAAACGTATACTAAATTATTTTAAAGGTGATGTTAAAATTTTCTACACATAAATTCATGAGTTTTATAATCGGACAAAAGAGTTCAAAAACCTGATAAATAACATGTTTAAAACCACAAGCATTTAAAATGCACATTTACATATTTTCAGCAAAATCTCTGTATATCATAAATTGATTACCGTAGGTAAAAACACAGAACATATGAATTGGCTTTAAAATTATCATGAAATTCTCTGGGCATAAATATATAGGTTTTTATATAATTTAGATATCCAATGATGATCAGACAGAGGATTTCATATAAACTTACTTACAAACTCTAAAAGAATTTTCAGGAGGATTCCCTTTCCTTATCCAAAGAAGACTAAAAGGTATTCAGTCTTTCAAGGCATATGTAGGATATCTGTTAATCACCTGATCTTAACCAAATTAAATTGGGCTTGTATTCCTTTTCTCAATCTCAATTCTTAAAATTAAACTGATGGAAACCCTGCTAAGACTCACTACCCTCAATGATAGGATTCCTGTACTTATCATTCCAAGTGTTTTAAAGTGCAGACATGCATAGGTACATTGCCCAATCTATTCCAAGAGAGAGAGAGAGAGAGAGAGAGAGAGAGAGTGAGTCAGTGTTATTATTTAATCCTAATACCAAGGCTAAGTACCAACCCTAAAATCCACATTGCTTCTTTTCTAAGTAGTTACTTCCTACAAAGCTCTTTCCTCTTCTTCAGAGCAATCTGCTCTATGGCCCAAAATAAATTATTCCTTACTTTATATATACACTAACCTTATTAGGTATTATTCCACCTAAAGACAACAAACCTGTGGGCATTGTGTATACTGCAAACACACATGTATGATGTTGTTCTTATTGGATCTCAACAGTCAAAGTCAGTATTTCATACGAAGTTTACCCCTTCAGGATTAAATGACAACACTGATTATCTCTTTCTTGGCATGTTTGCACTTCAGAACCCTTGGAATAATAAGTGCAGTTATAATTGCTATAAGTTTGGTACTCTGAAATGGAAACTATATATTGTGAAATCGATCCTATTATAATCTTAAGGCCAGTGACTCTTAACAGGAATCCTATCATTGAGGGTAGTGAGTCTTAGCAGGGTTTTCATCACTCTAGTTTTACGAACTGAGATTGAGAAAAGGAATACAATTAAGACCAATTTAATTTTGTCAAGATCAGATGATTGACATCCTACATATGCCTTGAAAGATTGAATACCTTTTAGTCTTCTTTGGATAAGGAAAGGGAATCCTCCTGAAAATTCTTTTAGAGTTTGTAAGTAAGTTTATGAAATCCTCTGTCTGATCATCATTGGATATCTAAATTATATAAAAACCTATATATTTATGCCCAGAGAATTTCATGATAATTTTAAAGCCAATTCATATGTTCTGTGTTTTAGCTAATCAATTTATGATATACAGAGATTTTGCTGAAAATATGTAAACGTGCATTTTAAATGCTTGTGGTTTTAAACACATGTTATATATCAGGTTTTTGAACTCTTTTGTCTGATTATAAAACTCATGAATTTATGTGTAGAGAATTTTAACATCACTTTTAAAATAATTTAGTATAAGCTTTTAATTAGCTAATTCATAACATGTTTTAAAAATATGTGAAATTGAATATTAACTGTTTTGGTGTATATCATTTACTATGCATCTTATATTTTATATACTCCAGTTCCCTTGATTAAGACTCACGTGGGGTGAGGATCTCTAAGAACAACCAATAATAATAATAATAATAATAATAATAATAATAATAAGTATCTGGCCTTTTGCCCAATACTGGGTCAATGAGAAATTAACATGCTCAGTAGCCAGGGCATGCTGGCTGACTGTTGGAAAGGAAAAACAGAAAACCGTGAGGGATGGGAGCAGCTAGAAAGCTGAGTAGGACCATTCCATACTGCAACATTTTGCTGCATCCCCCACATATATGCTCTTATTACTACATGTTAAGGCTAAAACCTTTTTGTGTGTATGTCTACTATTACTACATACCAGTGTACCAGAAATTTTATTCTTAGGCCCTGAAGGTCCATTAACAAAAAACATATTTCTACATCACTGTTTAGGATTACAAGATTTACCAAAATATGTAACCAGAACAACCAAAGGGAAATTCATAAGGAGCTATTCTGAGGGGACACAGAGAAAAGCCATAAATTAGAATACTTGCATACTGGAAACGCTTCTTGGCCCATACTGGCAAGTATTTATATAGATTTAGCACTTCATTTTATGGTATATTTATAATTTCTATTTCCCATTTTAAATAGATAGAACTGGTACAAGGAATGTACTGCAAAGTAGTACAATTAGATCAGCACTGTTCATCTTCAGGCAATTTCTATTCATCATAGGTGAATGGCTAGAGTAGTATGAAACTTTTTTTCACTCATCAGTGGCAGGATAAATGATTAGGTGCATAAGAAGAAGATTTTTTACTTACTAGTTACTTGCATTTGTAATCTTCCATTATAGTTATTACTGCTTCCAGATCTTGGGGAGGCTGCAGCCATGTCACGGCCTGCAACTTCAGCCTATTAAAAAAAAGAAGGGGGAAAAAGGATTATATACATACACCCCATATTATTAGTTCCAATAAGAAGCATTTTCAATACATGCTAGAGACACATTTAAACTAAAATATTTTACTGTATCTTCAGAGCCAGCCTTGCAAATTTGTCCAATGTTTACTAGCCACCGCCCCCCCCTCAATAAACAAATATATCAGTCCATCTGGCCCCACACATCCCTATGTCAGATAAACACTAGCAAGGAATCTATACTTTTGATGATGGAACATTCTGAAGAGTTCCTCCTCCACTCACCAGCCCCATAACAATACTCATCATTCCCAAACCCTGTGTATTCATATATTTATACTCTTCCTTACCCAATATGCCCTTACAGCTAATATTCCAACACTTTCTCTCTCTCCAAATTGGGTAAATTAAAATCTGTTCATAGCCATTTCTCAATTTTCACTGCGACATACAAGTTATGCTGGTAATATCTGTAAAAAGCAAGTTTGTAGGATCAAAATTTCTCTGAATGCTATATGGTCTTTGCAACTCAAGAGAGGAACATGTGCTTTGGAGGTTCCAGGTTCCATTCCCTTAGCTCCAAGGAAAGAATCTTGGGCAGCAAGATGACAGCTGTGCCATCCAGAGTCCAATATTGGGTTAGATAGGTAATCCTGACTTGGTATAAATCAACTTCATATGTTAATTTCAACAACAGAAAGGAAAATAACACATTTCAGAATTCTCAACATTCTATAGTGCAAATCTGAAGGTAATTGTTGCCCAAATTTTGTAAGTGGGAAAAGAGAAATAGGTGAGGGAAGAGAACTTTAGAACTAAGACTTCTAGTGAAGTTAAGACTTTCATGATTCCATGTGACCAAGTAATTTTCTCTAAGATTGCAAAACTAAGCATAATTACCAGGGAGGAAGTCCCACTGAGTTCAATGCAACTTTCTCCCTAGTAAGGGTCCTTAGGGCTGTGCTGTAAACCTCTTTATTCCCCCATGTAGTATACCTTGTCCATTCAAATTTAAGACACTAAGGCTGCAATCCAATACACACTTATATGCAAGTCCCACTGAAATGAATGGGACTGAGATCTGAGTAGAGAAGTAAACGATTGCAGTGTTAAGTATCTTGCAATACATTTGCTTAATAATTGTTACAAAACATTTTATTTTTAGAAGAACAAGTCTGCAAACAAGACAAAAGACAGACCCAAATCTGATTCTTTTATCTATTCTTTATTGTCCAGTCATGGGCCTATCTTCTTCCATGTAGCAAAAGAACATTCATCCTCACACAGGAAGTTAGAATTTGTGAAATAATACTATTCTTTTTGAATGAAATTACAAATTTTAATTTATTAAAATTATATTTTACCTTTTTCTCGCCAAAGAACCCAAAGTGGCATACATAATCGCCCCTCCTTTTGCAGTGGTGTAGCCATATACTCAGTAAAAACCAACATGACTCTCAAAAGGAATTTGTGAAGAAATAATGATCACATGATTGGAACTTGATAGCATTCTATGATTTCACTCACATGAAACCTAGCAGCTTATACAAAACTCAGTTTAAAAATATAATGCAGGAGTTATATGCTAATTGGCTCAGCTGTTCAGTGGTAATATTTTATGCCGTTAATTTAACTGTTTAATTTGACGAATAAAACTACAGGCCACTCCACTACTCCAGCTACTTTCCCCAAAAAAACATTAATATATCAATGAATTCTGACAAGATTTGGGGATGGGGTTGGTCCTTTGGCCTACGCCAACATTTAGTTTTGCAGAAGCACACATTTGTTGCTTTCACATTTTTTCACTATTTTCTTCACAGACCCATTTAAAGAACTTCTGAATTCTAAGCTACAAAGCTAAACTTCTAAAAGTAAAAGGTTGGACAGGGACTGGAGGGATGTTTCAAAACAATATGAGCTCATGCATTATGGCCATCTACCTCTGTTTATTTACAAGCGGATTTGGCATCACCACCTGCTTAAGGAAAAGCGGCATCTGCTTTCCAGGATATGAACAAACTATATCAAATCAATACGACTTTCTAGATTTTGGCAATGGTTTCTCAGACTTTTCAAGCATTTAGTATTGCAAAATTAAATACAATAACCCAATTATTGCATATAATTGGGTTACTGTATATTGTTGCTTCATTTATTGTAAGCTGTGATTTTTACAATGGAAGGCTTTATACATTAATATTATAAAAACGTTTAATTGCCCAACACCAGTATGTATCAACATTTTAAGTTACTGCTTGTTTGGTTTTGGCAACATCTGGCTAACCTTACAAGCAGACAGCAATACAGTAATAACTGTGTTACTTTACCTTTCATTTAGAGAGATCACTTGTTATACCACTGTGAAGACACATTAACTTGGGGCCTTGCTAGACGAGGACTTAGCGCGCTGTGAGGCCCAGTTTCCCTGCTGTGCATCCAGATGACGCACAGGAGAATCCGGGGTCAGGCCGCGCTGAAGCCTCCCCTAACGTGCCATAAGCGAAGTCGCTTATGGTGCGCCTTTTCCGCAGCCCCGGCCTGAGGCCGGGGCTGCGGAACATCTAGCAAGGTCCGTGGCTTTTTGCGGCTACTCGCAAGTAGCTGGGAAAAGCCACGGACTGGGCACAGCGCTCATATGAGCGCTGTGCCCATGGGGCCGGGGGGGTGTCCCGGGGGGGGGAAGGCCGGACCCGGCAGGAGAGGGGGGGAGAAGGCCGGGCACCGGGATGGCATCAGGGAGAGGGAGGACGGGCGACACGGGCATCTGGGAGAGGGCGGGCAGGCGACACGGGCATCTGGGAGAGGGAGGACGAACGACACGGGCATCTGGGAGAGGGAGGACGGGCGACACGGGCATCTGAGAGAGGGAGGACGGGCGACACGGGCATCGGGGAGAGGGAGGACGGGCGACACGGGCATCTGGGAGAGGGAGGACGGGCGACACGGGCATCTGCAAAAGTGAGGACGGGCGACACGGGCATCGGGGAGAGGGAGGACGGGCGACACGGGCATCGGGGAGAGGGAGGACGGGCGACACGGGCATCGGGGAGAGGGAGGATGGGCGGGGAAAGAGTGGGCAGGGAGGCATCGGGGATATCAGGAGCGGGGGGGGGGCTGAATTTATTTTAAAAAGGCACTTACCTTGTCCGGCGGCTTTGGGGCGCACATGGCCCCTTTAAATTAAAAACAAAAATGGCCGATGCTACAGGGCTTCCAGAGTCCCTGCGCGTCGACTGTCTAGGAGGTGGGGCGGCGCGCGCTAAAGTTAGCGCGCCGTCGCCCTGCCTCCCTGCCGGCTTATCCGGCATCGTCTAGCAAGGCCCTTGGTTTGCACAATTGCTAGGTGGTTAACAAGTCATGCTGGCATGCTGAGTGTGGCCCGGTTTGCTTAATTATCCTTGCCAGTGCAACTTAACATATCGTCTGAACCCAGAGATGGTGGCTTTTTGCCTTGGTTAACAAGCCACCTGTCAGGTATAGGCTTTGTACCTAGTGGTTAGATTTAGGAAATGCTTTGAGAATGTCAGATGTTCCCTGCAAGCTTATCTCTGTAAGCAGTTCTCATGGGAGTAGCTTGTTCACTCTTTTGCTTCGGCCTTGAAGTAGCTAGTTCTCTGGGAACTTCAGAGTGTTTTGGAAAAGGTGGGGGACAGTCTTTGAAGTGGGTTGCAACATCTTTCCCTCTTGGCAAATGGGCATGGTTTACAGGTCAGAGGACCTGTCTGTCAAGTGACTTTGAATAGGCCTTAAAGGCTGGTGCAAAGCTGAAAAAGCTTTGCTAGGTTTCATCTCTCGACACAATGCCTGCCCTACCTCCTACTTTGGATTCTCTCCCCGCTTGGGACTTTGAAAGCACTCTACACATGGACACTTTGCTATTTAGACTTTGGATATCTAAGAACTGTGTCATGAAAAGTAGTGAGGCTTTTCATAGACGTGGACTTGCATATGCTGTGGATTTGGTTTTGGAGCCCAGACTCAGGTGGCAAGGAGTTCCCAGTCCTTAGCAGGAGGACGGGACTCCTGGGCCTGAGGCTTAACCTTTCCTGAAGTCATAGTAACGGGGTCAGCTCAGTAGTGGTAAGCTGAGACTGACAAGTGCGTGATGGATCTCTCTGCCTAGCTCTGGTGGCTCAGAGCAACCTTTCCTGGGACTTTGTTTTAGGAAATTAGCCATGTCTCTTTGAGAAGCCAGCATATGCGGCGTCTGGAGAAGCTCAAAGCTGTTATTGGTGTAATATACTCACACACACACCTGAGTGTTTGCCTTAAAGATCGTTTCAGAAAAAAGAGCCTAAAGCTTCCTAACCATCGTTCAGCTTTAAGTGTGTTTTGGAGACTCTGAAACTATTAAGCTTGTCTACCGTGTGATTTCCTCAATAAAAGAAGTCTCATGGATGTGTCTCGTGTAAGCTTACTAGCACGCGTGAATGCTGTAAGGAAGGGGTAAAATCATACTGGGAATGGCTGTTTTTATTTTATTGTTATGGTTTTAGGAGCGGAACAGATAAGCGGCCAGCTGCATGGGGCGTTCTGGTACATCCTGGAACCGCTTGGGGCTATGCCGACCGGCCTTGAGCGACAATTAACATCTCGGGGGAAGGTGTGAAAGATCTTCTAAGGGAGGGGGGAAGGAGCGAGAAAAGTATCTATATAGAGTATGCTTTTGAAAAGGGGTTTTGTCCTGAGCTGGCTGACATCATGGCTGGGTGAGGTATGATTCGCAACTTAGTTTTAGTTTTGCTTGGTCTGGGTTCTCATATATATCTGCATGTTTTATCAGTTTTGAAATGCTAATCCTGTATATCCTACCCTTATCCTGAATAAAATTGCGCTTAACCCTCCAAACTGGGAGCTGTGTGCGTTTGTTCTGGGGATCTGTGCAAAATCCAGTGGAAAGGCCAGCTTTGCTGGGGCGTGCTTCCTTTACAAATGCCAGAGGGAAGAGGCAAGAACATGACACCACCTAGGACCGTAGAACAAGCCATAGGTTTCAGGGTGGATTGTAAACAATCCCAGCCACCCATCCTCACTGGGTTCGGACATGACCACCTGCACCTGGCAAGGGCAATTATGCTAATTAGGTGGCTCATGACCAGCACATGGGGGAAGGAAAATATGCTAATGTGGCTTATTTTCCCTCCGCTATCATGCAAACCCAGTCTTAGGGTTATGGGTAGTTTGTTAACCATGACAACAACCTACCTTCCCAGATTTGGAAAGCATGGTAATCCGCGCCAACAAAGGTAATTATGCAAATCGCAGCATGGTTAACAAGCTACCATGGATTGTTAACCGCTGGCGATCATATGAACCAGCCCTACATTTAAGAAAATTAGTAGAGTACAAATCTATCAACAACTATTTCAAAGAAAAATTATTTGAACCAGTGATGAACTGAACTTTTTTTTCCTTCCTGCTGATTTAAACCATCTTGATTTAAATCAATCCACTCTCCTTTTCAGTAGCATCTAGCTAATTGCCCAGTGTCTGAAACAGACACAACATCCAAAGATCCTCTTGCACAATCCCCCAGATTATATCAAAGGGCATTTTCAGGAGCAGCTTTTCTGCAGGTACCTGAAATACCTCTATCCATGGTCTTTGGATCTTTGCAAGAGCACTACACTACAGGGAACTTCCATCCAATCAAGAAAAATAATGTTCTTAAGGTTGTAGTAGCAAGGCAGTACTCAGAACTATCTTCTCCTGCTTGCCTTAAGGACTGCAGAGAGCAGAAATAAACAGGATGTGAAAAGAACATCAAACTCTTCTTTAAAAAGGATGTGCTAAATATCACCACAATGTGGTGCTGCATTAGCAAAGCAATGACATAACCAATAATAATGAAACAGAAGGGCCACTCACAGGCTTATAGAATGGGACTTCCAATGTGCAATGCAGTGTAAATGCTTGTGTATCCACATCATAAAGCTGTGCACCTCCCTCAAGATTCAGTTCAGCCTTTGATTTGGTGAATCATGGAACAACCCAATTCCTCTCAGACCAATTTGGAGGCTGCCCACTTCAACTTGGGCCTGATTTGGAAATCCAAATCTTGATACCTTCCCATTAAGCACCAACGAAAATCAACCAATGACTATAAACTTTTTTCTATTTGTCAGAGTTGAATGAAATTTGTGGGAATAGTAGCCCTTTATTACACCTGCCAAATTACAGACAAATAGATGCAGTGGGGAGGATTGTGTTTTGCACCTTTATTTTATTAATTTTCTTGGTAATTTTCTTGGTAGAACTGCATGAAATTTGCAGGGATAGCTGCCCCTTTGGGGGATCAAGCCTGCCAAGTTTCAGATGAATAGCTGTAGGAAGTTACTGCAAGAGCAGCCTTTTCAGTTTTGGGGTTTCTTCCTATGTATTTTGTGGCCAATTGTTATGAAAAACAACATGCAACACAATATCAGAATAGGTGCTGGGGCTAGAGGGTTATGACAAATGAAAAGAGCAATAAACACAGGATAAGTCCTGTGATAAATTACTTCAACATCCTTCCTCCAAAGTACTGGAATTGGAAAACCCTGCTTAAAGCAATAACTGTAATTAGAAGCTAGAACTGCCAGTCACAAGACTATACCCCCTGCTTTCCCTCTTCAAATCCTAGTGTATTATTATTATTATTTATTTATTTATATAGCACCATCAATGTACATGGTGCTGTACATAGTAAAACAGTAAATAGCAAGACCCTGCCGCATAGGCTTACATTCTAATAAAACCATGATAAAACAATGAGGGGAAGAGAAAGCAAACAGGCACAGGGTAGGGTAAACAGGCACTGGGTAGGGTAAAACTAACAGTATAAAGTCAGAACAAAATCAAGTTTTAAAAGCTTTAGGAAAAAGAAAAGTTTTTAGCTGAACTTTAAAAGCTGCGGTTGAACTTGTAGTTCTCAAATGTTCCGGGACAGTGTTCCAGGCATAAGGGGCAGCAGAAGAAAATGGACGAAGCCGAGCAAGGGAAGTAGAGACCCTTGGGCAGGCGAGAAACATGGCATCAGAGGAGCGAAGAGCACGAGCGGGGCAATAGTGTGAGATGAGAGAGGAGAGATAGGAAGGAGCTAGACAGTGAAAAGCTTTGTAGGTCAACAGGAGAAGTTTAAATTGGATTCTGAATTTAATTGGAAGCCAATGAAGAGATTTCAGAAGTGGAGTTACATTGTCAGAGCGGCAAGCCTTCTTTATATGAAGAGCTTGGAGAAAAATGTATCAATTTTTTAGAGACACACTGTCTTGTCAGTGTCCCTCCAAATCCTGAATCTTCAAAACTGTTCAGAATCACACAGCTTCAAAGGACTCCCACTTCAATTTGGAATAGAAATGACAAAAAAAAGTTTTTTCGCCAGGAAGTAAGGGGGGGGGGGGAATTGAAATTTTGAGAAAAACTGAAAAACATGCAATACTTCTTTTTTTAGTGCTCTTTACAGCTCTAAAGTCACTTTGTTGCTTTAGGACAGCCTTCCCCAACCTGGTACCCTTCAGATATTTGGGACTTCAGATCTCATCAGCCCCAGGCAGAATGGCAAATTGTCAGGAATGCTGGGAGTTGTAGTTCAAAACATCTGGAGGCCACCAGGTTGGAGAAGACAGTGTTATGAACATAGAATAGATTATGTATAACTTCATTTGCTCATAAAATGATCACTGAATTAAAAATCTTTTAAAAGTAAACTCAGTAAATTTGTAATTACTACCTGAATAAAGTATACTTAAGAGCAAAGGTTTTAGTTTATAACTTCATTAATTGACTACTACAGCATCTAACCAGAATAAGCCCAGAAACACAGGACTCAAAGGCAGTATGCAGTCGGGCCCATCCAGATGTGGCCAGCCCTGCCAGTCCCTGTCCACAAGCATCACCTACCACTTGCACAACACAATATAGCACTTACACTTGTTTTGGGGCTTGCCCCTGGAAGTACTATATCACATCATGCAAGCAGTAGGGACCACAAGTGGACCAGGACCAGCAGGGGCTGGCCAAGCGCGGACCAGAACTAGACTGACTAAATACTGCCCATAGAGTTGTGTGTTTCTGGGCTTATTCTGGTTAGATGCTGTAGCAGTCAATGTTATCATATGTATATTTACAGTCAGTCTTCCTCCATTTTTAGGAGCAAGATCACGTGCATTTATACCATCAGAAGCACAGATAAGATTTTTGTGAAGTTAACTTTCTCAAACATCTAAATTTTGTCAGTAATCATTACAGCAATCCTCTTAATATTGATAATGATAGACCTTAGAGGGATCCAGCGAGCCCTACTACTTGTACCATCAAGGAAATTTAACACAGAACACCTCTTGACCCAGAAAAGGAACTGCAGTCATTTCATCCCAACTTCATTTCAGTTGTATTCAGTTAGCTTCTCTGAATACAACCAAACACTTCAGCCATATCACATGCCCACCTTTGTCTATAGCTTTGATTTTCTGATCAGATTATTTGAGTAATTCAACACAGATCCTGAACAGACCAGTTTAATTTTGCCCTTCCAATACTCACCTAGTGGCTTCCCAAGACTAGCCTGCTCTCTAACCTTGACCTTCTCCAGTTGCTGGGCCATATACTAAAAAAAGACTATGCTAATTCTATTCTAGATCATCTATCCCAAACAAAATAAAAAAGAGTGTGGATTTATCATATTTCTGCAACCATATGCATCTGATTCTAAATCAAATTAAAAACAGATAAATCTTTCTGAATCTTTAGTGCACTTATGCCCCGTTAGTGGAATAATACACAGGGCATGTACAAATAGCAAAGAGTACAAATCTAAATGGAACTACAAAACATAGAAATAAAGGTAGCTATGTCTCAAGTTAATGATTTCAACAGTTACTTAAAATGTATACAGAATTTAATAGTAGAACAAAATCCTTGAGCAATGCACTTTGGTGAATCAAGCAATGACAAGTAGTTGGCACTCCTGAATTCAAAAAGGGAAGATGTTAGATCTTGACTAGGATTAATAGGTAGAATACTTACAAACAATAATGAGCGTTCATTAAAAGAACTACTTTAGTGTTATATATTCACCAGTTTTGATACATATTCAAACCAAGCGGCTTGAATATGTATCAAAACAGAGGTGGAGATGTTAGTCCACCCACCCAGGTTGCATCTCCCCACTGCCATTCATCCCTTTTACCTATCACTACCTCTTGACTGGGAATGCCAGCAGCAGTAAAATGCAGCTCTGTAGCAGCTATGCTTGGTCACTTGTACTTCCGGTTATTTTCTTTCACTCCAAGCTTCAAAGATAGTCCAGAAAAATAGTAGTCCAGGGCACCAAAACAACATAGATCCTAAAGCAGCCCTCCCCAATTTGGTGCCCTCCAGATATTTTGAACTACGGCACCCAGCATTCCTGACCATTGGCCATGCTGCTTGAGGTCGATGAGAGTTGAAAACAGAAGTATCTGGAGGGCAACATGTTGGGAAAGGCTGCCTAAAGCACAAAGTGACTTTAGATCTGTGAAGAGTGCTAAAAAAATATTGCTTGTTTTTCAATTTTTCTAAAATTTCAATTATTACTGAAAAAACAGGGGGAAATGTTTGTTTGTTTTCCTCATGGCCTCAAAATATCCTGACATTTTACATCTCTACTGGTGTCCTCCAAATGGTTTGAACTACAACTCCCATCAGCTCCAGCTAGCATAGCTAATGGTCATGGATTATGGGAGTTGCAGTTCCAACCATCTGGATGGCACCAGGGTGCCTATTTGACATAGCCTGTATTATATTATCCATTTTAAGGACAGGTATGGGGCCAAAGAAGCCTACATAAAGAGAGAGATTTATTCTATTCTTGGGTGATAGGTTCTGGAAACTATAAAAGTTGCATAATTTATATAAGCTGATTTATAGCAACTTGATGCAGAAATTGAAGGAAAAACTGACCATGTATCTATCTTTTTAGCTAAGAACTATCTGGAACAAGAAGAGCAGCCAGTCAATAACGTAACAGACATGCAGCCACTGAACTGTTTATAACTTATTGACATGCAAACAGAACTATTCCCTCCACTTTTCTAGAAAATAGAATGTAAATATTATGAAGTAAATATAAAATATAATACATCAACGACATGAGCTTGCTGTATAGAAGCAATCTTATCACCAGAAGGATTTGAAAGCATGAACATAAGTCAGCCCCGACTTGGCAGAAAGTAACCATAGAAGTATCTATACACTATTAACATAGCTGCAAATGTTACGTTAGGGGTGCTTCATGATATAGTAATCGGGTGATTTGTGTGTGCGTGCACACACACTAGAGTTCCAGCAGATTTAGGTAAAAATAGTTGTCTCAGAAGTTATTTAAAAATTATTATTTTTAAATTGCCTATTCATAGGCAGTTTCCAAAAAAATAGTTGCTGAAAAGCTAACTCCTGCAGAGGAACTGCACATGTACCTGTGACAAAAAGAAACAGCAGCAACTGGAAAATAGCTCATTGCAAGTCAGGGAAAAAGAGATGCTCCCCAGCTGAAAGACTGTGAAGTAAGAACATACAACTTTGCATAACACTGTTACAACCTGAGTCTTCCAGAGTTAGAGGGCCATGATAGGAAGTGACAGTTACTTATTTGATCAGACCATACCCCATCTCTACCCATATCTAGACAGATGATCCTTCCCTTATTTTCCCAAAAGTACTCTGCCCCTGAACATTTTTTAATTTTAGATGTATTTTAGGGATATTCTGAAGTACAACCTGCCAAGAGACCAGGGATGCTCCCAGATGGAGGGCTCCTAGTGCTACCAATCAACAGGCACTTCCTTCTTTCCTTCCTTAACACATTTTTTGTGTAAAGAAGAATTGGAAAACTATGGGAGGGGTTACAAGTTAAAGACAATGTTGTCTGGATGCCATGTAAAATTCCATTTATGAGGCAGGGCAATTGCATGATAAAAACTTAATCTGGAAGCACCCCAGAACAATCATTAGTTTGAATTATAATTCATCAAAATTTAGCTTTAGAATCAGTGTTTATTTCCAGGGTTCAGCGCCGTAATATATGAAGTAATGTTAAAAAGAGTATTTGAATAATAGAACTTTAAAAGAGTATGTATAATAGAACTTATTATCACAAGAAGCCCCCACAGAACTGGGATTAGGGATAAAGGCATCTGAGTCAGACAGCATGACTGCCCAGCAAACATAAGCCTCATAACATCTCATTTTAGAAGTTAAGCATTGAGCTAGAGTCATAGGATGCTTCCAGACACAGGGCTCAGGGGCCCACCAATCAGAAGGCATTGTGCAGCTATTGGATTTTTTTTCCTCAACAGATTTTCTTCAATAAGAAAAAATATTATTATTATTTATTACATTTGTATTCCGCCCCAAAGCTGAGGCTTTCTCCCACATAAGAAGAGGTGGGAACATACAGGAGGGTTATGGGTGGAAGACAACATTGCCTGGATCTCCATAAAATTCAGTGAATGAGACAGGGTGATGGGACAGAGTTTCCTTTCCTTTTCACTTTCAGAGAGCAAAGCCAGAATATTGATCAGTCTACAGGGCAAGAAAACTCTAGGTATCTCTGTCTTCTTTCACAGACTGATAAGCAATAGTGTAAGTATCCTGGAATGTTACAGCCATAGGTTTGTGGGGTGTTTTTTTTTTAAAAAAAGAGTAACAGCCTATACTTTTCAATGTGAAACTTTCTTTTGACAGTAGTAATATGCTTTTTGGCCTTACCTTCTTTTTTTATCAGCTGTAGAGGTTTTCAACCTATTTACACATGTATTAGCCTGGCTGTTCCTAAATTCTGTTGTCTATTCATGTATGCCAGAGTATTCTTACAGACATTATGAAGACAGGACATCTCACAGTAACAGGTTCTACTACATCATTTACAGTTACTGAATGAACCTAGCCAGTAGCTACTGTTTGTACATTTTAGCCACTAATTTGATTCCTCAAATAACAGCAACCATCCATTTTATTTAACATTTTTTAAAAGAATATTCCAAATTGACTTGAATAATGTTATTTTTGTTTTAATGGGGTGAACATTTTAAGTTAGACGCAAAAAAATGAGAAAAATTGTAATTCCTGTGATCATTATGGTTCATTTAGCGTCAGTTGTTCAAGTTTCCAAAATAATATAAACCAACCTGAGCAACATATAATTTCGCACACACAGACACACACACACAACCACACACAGAGAGAGCAGTATTAAAAGTTAAACAGATCTTCCTCCTCAGAGTTGGTGCGTTCTTTTGCTAACAATTCATTGTCATATGAACAAACCATAAGATATAATTTTAAAAGAACCATCAGTTCTTGGCTTATAGCAGTTTGCACTGTACATACGTACCTACATTAGAAAAAAAATCTCAGATCATGATCAACCTGAATTCACATTGGACAATTCTCCCATGAACATATGTAGAATTCCTACACCGTATTTTTAAATTATAACAAGATAAGAATACAAATACACACTTAAATTATTTCTTTTAAAATATAATTTATTTATTTACTTATATATAGCATTTTTATGCCACCCTTCAGCTAAAAAGACTGAGTGACTAGTCTAAATAAAATTTCATGTAAATAATGCTGTAAATAATCTTTGAAGTCATGACTCCAAAAAGAGAGAGAGAGAGAGAGAGAGAGAGAGAGTCACTCCACCATCTCTGCTGAGAAAGCAACTCATTTGGGCTCCTTTTTCCCCCCTGAATTGTTTCTATTCCAGCTTTTCCTTATAAGAATGTTGTAACTTTAAAAACTGGTGCCAGAGTTTGCTTTTTTCCTCCTCTATCCCTATCCCCTTTTTGTGTTGCTTCTTTTAGACTAAGCCTGAGGGCAGAAACTGTCTTGCTTTTTAATTAATTTGTAACCCACTCAGGGAGCCTTTCTGGCTAAAAAGCAGGGCAAAATACTTTAAATCAAATATAAACTTATGCAAAATTATAGCCCAATTTATATATATTCCCACCATATATATTATATTTGTATTTATAGGTATCCAGATCTTCTAACGTTTACAGGAGTCATTTAGAAGCAGTAGTATTTGAACAGAAAAAGGCTATGTTCATTTGAATAGTAAGCTGCTCACCTGGGACCACCTCCAGAAAGTCTAGACCTGGCAGCCAGAGATTTCTACTATTATCAGAGAGCTCTCTAGGCCTCCTGCTGACTACTATAGGATACGAGACCACCCAATTTCCATACACAGCAGGACCTACCAACAGCACAATGGGAAGCTAGCACTTCCTAATGCAACCAGAAATTATCCATAATGCTCATTTCCAGAATGGGACTAGTCAGTGGAGCTCAAAGAAAGATGTGAGTTATCCTGAGCCTTCTTCCAGCCTTCTACCCAGCCCTCGTCCGTCTCCATCCAAAATGTCCTTGCTAGATAGTCTGAAAAGCCCATCCACCCAAAGTACAGAGGATTGGAGGGCTCTGGGTTCAAGCGCATTTGAACAGTGGGGATGCAATCAATACGACTGTGTCGTTAATGTGTCAATAGTTTTTAGTACTTTTGCTTTCCCCCCTTACATTTAAACATTTCTTATATTTAAATGGAATTACATGCTATTATCTTTAAAATTTTACAAGTACTCTAAGAAAAATCTACGTAATATAATATTTAAATAACATTAAGTGTACTTCAATTTATTCCCCTTAAATTTTTCAAGTCAAATATTTGGTTTATATTGGGACAAAAATGACATTGGTTATTTTGTTGACTAAATGTAAGTAAAATAAACATGCTAAATTAGATACTATTTTATATTTGGATACTAGGACATCCAAAATATTGTATTTATTCATTTATTACTTTTCTATAGCCAAAGCTCTCTGTGTGGTTCACAACAATTAAAGCCACAAAATACAATATAAAACGTAAACATTTTAAAACTACAGTAAAAAAACTGCAGTATAAAAGTACAACCCAAATGAAATCTAGCTGCACTGCAGAGATTTAAATACAATAACAGATTTAAAATAACAAAGCCATAAGATTAAAATGCTTAGGAAGCTCATTCCACAACCAGGGTGCCACAGCACATAAGGCCCTCTTCTTGGTAGCCACCTGCCTCACTTCTTTTTGCAGGGTCTCCCGGGGAAGGACCCCTGAAGATGATCTTAGGCTCCAGGCAGGTATATATGGAAGGAGACAATCCTTCATATAAACCTGGCCCAAAGCCATTTAAGGCTTTGAATGTTAATAACATCACTTAAAATCAGGATGGAAATGGACTAGAAGTCAGTGTAGATGGAAAAGTACTAGCATAATATGATCACAGTGGCCAGTCGCATTAACAGTGTCACTGTTTGGGCAGCTGAACTTTCCAGGCCACTTTCAAAGGCAACCCCATATATAACGCATTGCAGTAATCCAGACGAGAGATTATCAGAGCATGGATAACTGTAGCTAAAATACCTCTGTCCATATAAGGACGTAGTTGGTATATTAGCCTAAGCCAGTGGTTCCCAAAGTGGGCGGTACCGCCCCCTTGGGGGGGATTGCATAGGGTAGCATTAAGAGGCAAGGGGCGGCAGGGAGGCACTCAAGGTGGTCTTTTCTGAGAAGCGCCTCTCCAGAAGGTCTTAAAACCCAGGGACATTTTCATGGGAGAAGGTAGTTTGGTCCCAAGCCATATAGGGGAAGAATCCACACATGTATTAATACCATTTAAGAAGAGCCCTTTTAAAGGTGAATTGAAATGTTAGCACCAAAATGCTAATGAAGAGAATACCCTGCTTGGTATGGCCCGCCACGCTGGCTGCAAAACAGAAGTGTTCGCTCTCTTTTCCCTCCCTCCCTCGGCAAGCCTGCGGTGGGTGCTTCCCATTTAAAGGGGCCAACTGAACTACAAAATAACATTGAGCTGAAGCCGTTTAAGAAATCATACCAAGAGTTTTGGTTACAGAAGGAAATTTCTGATTGCTATCATGCACTATGGAGAGTGGTTCAGAAGTTCCTGGTTGCATTTCCAACATCATATTTGGTGGAATGTGGTTTTGGTGTGGTCTGCCTACTTCTCTCCAAGCAAAGAAATCAACTCCAGATTACTAAATGTGGTGATTTAAGACTCATATTAAGTGACTTTAAACCAGACATTCGGAAACTGGTATCACTTCATCAAGCCTATCCATCACATTAAGAATTTACAGAGTAGTGAGGTACTTTACCCTAGTTACTAAATGTGATATCTAATATTCCTGCTAAATGACTATCAGACTTTGAAAAGATGATATCACTGGATCAAGTTCATCAATTATGTTTAATTGAATAAACTAAAAAATGTAATTGGATTTTGAATAAATATTCAATTGTTACTGTTCTGAATTTTATTATTATCTTCCTTAGTGGTCGTTGAAAACCACTATTCTGAATAATGATTTTTATAGTGTAGGGTAGGGGGCACTGGGCATGAGTTTGTGGAAACAAGGGGGCAGTTACCTGAAAAAGTTTGGGAACCACTGGCCTAAGCTGATAAAAGGTGCTCCTTGCCACCAAATCAACCTGCGCCTCAAGTGACAGCTCTGGGTCCAAGAGAACCCCCAAACTACAAACCTGATCCTTTAGAGGTGGTGCAACCCCCTCGAGGACAGGTTCAACATCACTTAGCTAGGTAGACAACCCACCCACTAACAGTACCTCCAACTTGCCTGGACTGAGTCTTGTCATTCAGTCCATTACCATGCCCAGGCACAGCTTCACCTGGATTTGATGAAAAGGAGAGACAGAACTGGGTATCATCTCCAGATAACCTCCCCCAGCACTTTCATGTAGATGTTGAACAGCCTGGGGGACTGAAGAGAGCTTTGTGGAACCCCACAGCATAGCTGCCAAGGTACATTCCAATAATCCCCCAGCATCACCTTCTGGAATCGGCCATCCAAATAGAATCGGAAACACTGCAGCCCAGTGCCTCCACAGCCCAGACAACCTATCCAGAAGGATACTATGGACGATGGTATCAAAAGCCACTGAGAGGTCCAAGAGAACACTCTTCCTGTCCCTCTACTGGCAAAGGTCATCCCACAGGGCGACCAAGGTAGTTTCCATTCCAAAACCAGGTCTGAAGCCCTTCTGAAATGGATCTAGATCAGTTTCATTCAAGAGTAGCTGGCGCTGTCTGGCCTGCTCAAGAACCTTGCCTAGTTTGTATTTCTGCTATAAACTGAAGATTTTCTGATGTAAATTACCCTATGCTAATTTGCATAGGGTCAAACCCATATCACTACTTCCAGGTATGCATAACATTGCAGCTTTAAGAGATTGACTTTGGTAGTCCACGCCCAGGAATAATAAATCAATAGTTCACATTGTAGAATATTAATATTCACTTCGTGGGCTGGGATCCAAAAGTGAATCACATCTGGCCTTAGGGTGGTCACACTAGTTGCATCCCCTCCATTTTTTTCTTTAGGACATACGTTTATTTTTTTATTTTATTTTTTGCATGTTGCTTTATTTTTTAAGACAGAGAGCCCAGATGCAAAAGAGGACAGTATTCCTTTGCCTTTAACAGTTATGTGGAAGATGAAATTGCAGCAGTTGCAGCTTGTTACTCAGGCATGAGGAAAGCAACTGCCAAACTTCCCTGTGCATTTAATCTCTTTACAATAGGGATAGGCAACTTGTGGCCCACCAGATGTTTGGGCCTACTACTTGTATCAGCCCTAGCCAGCATAGCCAATGCAGTGGGGGATCATGGGAGTTGAAGGCCAAAATATCTGGAGGGTCAAAAGTTGCCCACCCCAGCCTTCAAGAGGAATAATGGTCTTAACATTGGTTCCGTATTACAGAATGAGTTTAAAGAAAAGGATCTGAAAAGGCTGGAGATTGTTGTAGATCTGCACAGGTCAAAAAAGAAACATCTGAACAACTGGTTAGGTTCCACAATATTATCTAAAAGCACATAATTCAGCAAGTGTGCTAAAGCTAAGCAGGTCTCATCAGTACCTTACTGTGGAAGAACCCCTTTGACGGGCTAGAAAGACAGCACAAAAAGATAATTTACTCATCCTACAAACTTAAAAAAACAATTTGTCAATAGTACACAAACACACCAAGAAGTTTCACAAATAAATTTTACTTGATTAATAACCATCAACCAAGTTGGCAACATTTTGAGAGAAAACCCCGACTTCATAATACTTTGAAAGAACAAACACTGTCACATTCACAAAACAGTTCAACTCATCACTGAAGTAGTGTAGCCTCTGTTATCCAGGCTCTTCCTTGTTTGGATCAATTTTCAGAAGAACCCCTTTAACTGCTTATGGCAAAACACTCTTTTGAGCATTTGTTTTTATTACTGCCATACTTCAAGGCAGCACAACATGTACACGTACTTGAAAGTTAAGTCACTTCAAACTCAGTGGGGCTTACTTGCAGCTAAGGATGTGTAGGATCCAGCTACACATCCACTCTCGTTCAGATATCTGCTGTAAGAGGGGATATCCCGGTAATGTATTATCGACCCCCTGCCCCCCAGCCATGGCCTTCGATAATTCTAGTGGAAACACCCTCAACTCTTAGAGAAAAGCAATCTTATGCAGTATTTTTGAGCAAAGGGGATGGCCGGCGGAACAAAAGAGAGAGAGGGAGAGGGGGAGAGAGAGGATGTGACAGGCTGCAGAGTCTCAGTAGGTCATCCCAAAGTGAGAATGCCTCTTAATCCCAGCACCCTTCACAGAAAGAAAGGTAAACAGAAAGCAATATGTAACTAATATCCTCCTCTCCATCGGATCAAGCGACAGGGGCCGCCCTTGCGGGACTGCTTCCCAGGGCGCTTACGCCTCTGCCAATCCACTCAACGCTGCTAACCGGGTTCAAGGCTCAGCCCTCAAGCTGGCCCGTCTCCCACGGCCGGCCGGCCTGCCTGCCTTCCCGCCGCCCCTCCCGTCAGTTAAAGAGCCGTGATATGCATAAACAAGGTGACACCAGGCCAAGAGTGGGAAGGAGAGGCAGGCAGCCTTTGCCCTCCAGGCTTGCCCCTGAACAAGGAGGGCAGCAGAGAGAACGAGTCGGGGCAGATCGCACCCCTTCTCCCACCCCTTCAAACAAGACGCCCGGGGGTGGGGGGCGCTGAAGAGGAAAACGAGCGGCCCCTCCCCCACCCCGACACCTAAAGGAGCAATAATATGCCTCAGTCTTTTCCCCTCCCCTTCTCGCGCCACCGGCCCCTTTTCCCAGGGAGTCTCCGCCAGGCACAGAGCGACCGAGACGGCGGCGGCGGCGGCGGCGCAGCCTTGTTTATTTGTCAGTCAGTCAAGCTGGCTGTTTTCCTCTCTCAGTCGGGTCTTACCGTGGCTCGGAGCCCAGCTGCTTGGTGGTGCCGCTGCCGCCGCTGCCCCCTTGCTGTGGCGGAGGGTTGTCCGCTCAGCCCTCGGCACTGCTCCCGACCGTCGGCACCACCGCCGCCGCCGCCGCCACAGCGCAGTAAAATGATGCCATCTCACAGCAGCAGCATGAAGCCTCTCCTCACAGGAGAGCTCCCTCCGTTCTCCCGCCTGCCGCTGGCGGCGCGCGCCCTAACCGTCGGGATGGGGGGGGGGGGAAGAGAGAGAGAGAGAAGGAGGATCCGGCGCGAGACAACCCAACGAGACCGACGCGGGGTAGTGGGGAGAAGGGGGGGCGCCCGCTCCTTCTCGCGCGCGCGCACACGAGGCGTAGAGATGGAACTTGTCAGAGCAAAGAGCAGCGGTTTGATTTACTGCTCTCCACCAGAGCAGAGGTCCCGGACTAAACCACTGGCTCTAAAAAGTAAGGGGTGGAAAAGAGCGTGTGGGTAACGTTAAAGACGCACAGTTTGCCAGGACTGAACCAACTGGGGAGAAAACGAGAGGGGAGGCGCGTTATACTCCATTCACTCGGAAAAGCTGAGGAAAGTCGTCCTTGTTTAGAGCTGCCCAGGGGAAGGTATTATTATAATCATCATCATCTTTGTACATATAAGCTACTAAGTTCAACTGGCTGACAGGATGGAGCTGGTGTATTAAACGAGCTTCTATACTATGCCTGTTGTAGTAACCTGAGTAAGCTTGTGGCTCGCTAACTGATCAGGCAAAGTTGGGAGACCGTCTAAGGCTGGTGTTCTATACACATTTAACCTGGGCGTAAGGCCCAATGAAGGCAGGAGGACTTACTTCTGGGTTAATATGGGTGAAGCTGCAAACCAAAAATGGCCAAGAGAAGGAG
Organism: Elgaria multicarinata webbii; assembly: GCF_023053635.1. NCBI lineage: Eukaryota > Metazoa > Chordata > Lepidosauria > Squamata > Anguidae > Elgaria > Elgaria multicarinata. The sequence continues at coordinate 81,276,662 of NC_086177.1, read as the reverse complement.
TATGGATTGCTACCTACCCAATTGTAAACTAATGTGACCCAAAAAAAAATCCCCGTGTTGAAGGAAAGAAATATGCAACCGCAAAGCAAAAACAAATGTAAATTTAGAGAGCACCCAAGACTGTAATTCTAAACATACCTATTTGGATATGTGCCCTACTGAATTTGAGGTCATTTCACATAGAATGACAGGAATGGACAACCTGCAGCCAGCCATCAAGCCCAATTTCATGTGCTAGGGGGAACAAAGAAAGAGGAGGGCTGGAAACTGGAAAGAGCTGAAACTGAAAGAGTAATGGAAGGTAGGACAAGCGAACAGAGAGAAGCGGGTGGGGGAGAGAGAGAGAGAGAGAGAGAGAGAGATGGGGTGGCTTTGCCTCCTTCCACTTTGGGCTCTAGCCCTGCCTAGTGCCAGTATACAGGGGGGCCCTCCCCACAACAGATTACCCACAGGGGACTGCAGATCCTTAGCAGAAAGTTTTTCCACCCCTGCGTCACACAGTACAGTGTTTTGTTGCCACTGAGTATACATTCATTGACACTGTTCAGAAGCCATGGTGGTTAAGCATTTTGAGCTAAACATTATGGTTTAGGGTGTCGTGTGAACCATTCCTAACCATGATGGCTACATGGCCACAATTTAAACATACTAACTGCAAAAGGGTTAGTGGCCTAACTATGGCTTAGTGTGTTGTCTGAACAGGCCCATTATTTAGTGATATGGAGCCAATCACACCGCTTCCTGTTGAATGTTCCTGCATGAAACACGTTTGCAAAAAACCCTCTGTTGCATTAAGCCTTTACACTACAGGGTCTCAGCCTTACCTAAGGTGGGCCGCAACAGCAGCACTACCGCCATATAAATATATGTTAAAAAGTAAGAAATTCATCCTCAAATGCATGTTTGGAATAAAAGTGGGACTCACATCTGAAAAGGTTAAGGACTACTGACAGTGTCAAGACCAGCACTTCATCAAGTACCTGTGTAAAACAGCGCTCCCAAAACACAAGCATTTGCTCAAAAGACAAGACTAAGTGCATGACATGACACTGTCCAGTTCCACAGGATAAACAGACCACCCTTTATGTTGATGCCATGCGACCGCTCTGACATAGGCCTATTGTAGCCGCTACACCATCCAGACATTGGCCACAGTGTTACTCCTCTGTTATTGTTGCACCCATCCCCAATTGGGACATCACACATCCTCATAGATATCCCAACATACACTTTCCCTTCCCTGTCTCCCACAACCATCTTCTGTCAGAGAGTTGGGAGAAAGGTCCCTCTGCAGTTAGGGATAGGACACCACATAAATCAGGGAGGATAACACATGGGCTGCTTATGACACACACACACAATCCCCCCACTAGCACAGAAACTTTGCACCACAGCAGTCCAAAAGGGCTGATTTTCCTTTGAAGGTAAACAAGCTGCAGTTTGGGAAAACAAGCTATGGAAAAGCCAGGCCTTTTTTGTTGCTGTGCTGTCTAACCTTAGTGGCATGGTGGCGATGGGGGGCAGGAATACAGTCCTGGTGAGTTCTTGGGGAAGGGGGAAATTGACCCCCAGATCCCTGGATGTTGCTCATACTAAGAAAGCATGAGGAGACCAACTCAATACATTGAACACAAATCTAGCATCATGGTCAAGGAGCATGCATGCATAGAGTAGAGTAGACAGAGCGCCTCTTCTGACATGAACCTCTTCTCTCACACCTGTGAGTTGTATGAAAGCATGCAAAGGCCCTTCCCAGATTCCCAAAATATGGCCCATTGTGTTATTTAAAAAGTTATTTTAACAGATTTTAGCTTTAATATGAAACATAATTCCCTAACCACGCCAGAATTTTTAAAGGATAAGTGTGTGTGTGTGTGTGTGTGTGAGAGAGAGAGAGAGAGCGAGGGAGAGAAATATTTAAATAAGTTAAGGGAGCAATGCTATGCATATGTAGACAGAAAAAAAGTCCTATAAGTACCAACATTCCCCAGGCAGCATGTATAGGAATGTACTTTGAGGGACTGTGACACATGGAAAAATAATATTCATCTTGAATTTTGCTTTTTTAAACTTCCATGGTGTTGTGGCTTACAGACACTACATATCCCAGCATGCAGTACTTAGCAGGATAAAGTCAGAATGCAATGTACTGTTGGAACCTGTCATCTCAGCAGGACTCTACCTTTTCATTCTGCTGAAAAGAAATGTAATCTGCTTCATGCAGCACTCTTACTTTTAAAATTGACCTCAAGGTTCCAGAAAGGTTATATGCCAAACCATAAATCAACCCATATTTAATCTCTCTACAAAGGTTTTTCATCCAAGCTGATTTGAAAACTAAAATGAAAAACCACAGCTGAGCAGGGTACTGAAATCTAAACTATGTCTGTTCTGTACACCATTTTTAGGGACAGACCTTTCTGAGCTTGTTAAAGACAAGCTATCTTTTAGTGTGTGTATGAGGATTCAGAATAACTTTCCTTATGCCTCAACAAGCTTAAAAGCTGAAAATTAGAACAGCACCCATAAAAGTAGGTTAAAAACAAAATATTGGTCTCTGAGAAACTCACAAAATCTACCTAAGTAGATTTTGCCACAACACTTCTTTTTCCTCCTCCTCCTCCTCCTCCTCCTTCTTTTTTTCAAATTAAACATTTACAAGGATTAAGTTGTAAAACCAAACAAAACAGTTCGTAAACAAGAGGGCATGAAATGCAAAGGGTAGCAGTAGTTCAGAATCACTGCTAGTCTTTCCCCTTCTAAATCTAAAAAACAAAGTAAGTAGGCTTCTTTTCTCCAGAACTGCATTCATATGCAAAGTTATGCTGATTTGATCGATTCAGTGATCAGTTTAAAAGCCATCTGAATAATCATAATCACTATTTATTATTTATTAACTTTCATAGACACCTTACTCAAAAAGAAAATAAAAAAGACTCAAGGTAACCTACAACAGAATTAAAGCATATAAAACAATTTAAAACAGCTTAAAACAATTATCAGTAAAATTGCCACCACCCCATAAGCAACTCATGCTGCAATCCTAGGCACGCTTACCTGGGCGTGAGCCCCATTGAACATCCTGAAAGGTATGTCTGAAATGAATGAGCACACACAGGAATGCATTGTAAGGGTTCTTTGATGGGATGATGACCCAAGTTTATACATCACCGCAACCCTGCACCTATGAATACTTGCCAACTGGGGATACTAAACCTTATAAATCCCTTGGTCTTAAGGGTAAGAAAAGACTCTCAGTTGTTTTCACTGCAACATACTAACATGGCTACTTGTTATTTGAAGTATAATGGTGACTGGTGGCTCCGATTTTAGTGGGCTATAAATCCACTCTGGGATTCAGTCAGAACCAACCAGAACTCTAAAGGTTCATCACCCTGGATAGCTCCTTTAGAGTTCATCACCTTGAATAGCTCCTTTAGAGTTCTGACTGGTTCTAACTGAAACCCAGAGTAACTTCACTGCCGCACTGACATCAGAGCCACCAGCCTCCACGTATTCTAAAGTATACAGTTTAAGACCCTGTTCTCTCTTTTACATATTGCAGCATGTCTTCGCTCGTAGTACTAAACCATGTTTTAGCATTGTCAGATTTTCTCTGCCCACTGTATGATATTGCTTAGAAATAAGATCCTATTTATTCCAATAGTATTTCACTAGAGAATAATTGCTGTTATAAGGGTTAAAAAGAAAACCTCAGAGATGTTTTTGGTTACATTTGCTATAGTAAAATGATCTCATCACTCTGTCCTGAATTGGTCATTGTTTGCATATACTACAACAGAAAACAATAAAATAGAATGAGAGCTCAGTTATGCTGAATCAAATGTTTAGTGTCTTTATTTCCATGCAGCTCCAGCACAAAGTGGCTTTGTATATAGATTTTTTCCTTGGGAGTTGCTTCATCCATGAGGTGAGGTGTAAATGTAAACAATAATTATTAATAATGCAGTTCAAGACATAGAAGATGTGCACAACTTGAATTCTTCCACATGGCATGCACTGTCATGCAACCATATTGGGTATTACTAGAGAAAGGACTGCGATCAACAATTTAGTTGTTCTGACCTTGACACCAGGTTCCCTGGAACTGTCATCAGTTCATATAACTTGAACCTGGCCTGGGTATGTTTACAACATTAAAGGCTTTAGTGGTTTTATATTAATGTAACTGTTATGGCTTGCCCCCAAATAATCTTGGGAACTGTAGTTTGTGGGGAGGGGGGCTGAGAATTCTATATTAGAGAACTGCAACCCCAAGAGTACCGTGACTGTGAAGAATGAGTATTAAATTAGTTTCAAGCTGAAATCCTATACATACTTACTGGTATTAATTACCTTTGAGCTTAATGGGACTTGCAATTGACTAGAGTGCTTTTACTGTGTAAAAATGTAGATAAAGCATTAGGAGTCGGGAAGAAGTTCAGCACAAACTTCTGTGTGTATACTCATAAATAAGCCCTATTGAATTCAGCGGGGCTTACTCCCAGGTATGTGTGTATAGGTTTGTAGCCATAGTTCCATTTCTACATCTATTCTGGGAGGGGTGGGTGTTACGGCCTTCATTTTATGAAAAGTACCTTAAATTTTAGAAATAAATATATAAACTAATAAAATTATTGTAATATTTTATAAAGACATGGGCTGTAGTAGCCTAGAGTCCCATGTACAGAAGACTCTCCCTGCTGTCTGTGACTGATAATGTAGCTCCACAAAATCACAAGGATGCTTTCCTTTCTGAAGCCAGCAATAGGGAAGTCCTGAATAACATTATCTTCCTTCAGCATGCCAAGTTTTTCTATCAAATGCCCTTATTCTGATGACTCATCAAAAAAACATTAGGAACTGTTACAAAAATGTGTTTACATCGGGGCTGAAGCACCACAACCTGTTCCAAGTTGTCTGGGTTTCTTCTCTTTCTCTTGGCTCAGCACCACCACCTAAAATGATTACTCAGCTTATGCTGGAGTATCAAATACAGCAGCCTTCCCCCAGCTGGTGCCTTCTGGATGTGTTGAGCTATAACTCCCATAATTCCCAGCCAGCATGGGAGTTGCATTACTTTGTGGTCTGCTGTCCATCCTAAACTCCTATGTTGTGGTAGGTTAACAAATCTAGCTAGGGTGTATAGGACTGCAGCTTGAGTCTACAAACCTATGCACACATTTGGGAGTGAAGCCCCATTGAAATGGGAATTACTTCTGAATAAACATATAGAATTGCATAGGAGATTTCCTCTTCGGTTTGAGGTGCTGTTGCTGGTCGGCCACTGTGTGACCACAATGCTGGACTACATGGGCCCTTGGTCTGATTCAGCATATTCTTATGAGGACTGGACTGAACACATGGGCTCTATGTGTTTGTAATGTACAGCTAAGACACAATGTGTGGGTGTAGCCCTCCTAGAAAGTGTATATGGAATAGTCCATTTTATTCTATTTAAATTACACCTTGCTCTATCCTATGGGCTCAGAACAGCTCACAGCAGTTTTTCTAAATGTTAATTGTTCTGTCTCCAAGGTGTTCACAATCTAAGATAAACATTCCTCAGGAATAGTTTCTCTTTCTTCAGAAAGGTCTTTTGTATACAAAGAACTATTTGGGAGGTTGTAATATGGTTTGCATAATGAAAGAGTGCTATATGCATATGATATGATTCTTGTCAAAGTCAAGTATTTTTAGGTTCCATTGATTTAAATAGAAAACAGTTAAGCACATGTTTAACGTTCCCGTTGAAATCAATGGAATGTAAAAATGCTCAGTTTTGGTTGGATGTTGCCCAAAGTAATGATTTACCAGCGGTCTCTAATTCTACTGAGGATGTTCAGTTTCCAGTCCAGTATTTGGCCTCCTTTTTCTTTCTTTTAAAAGTGCTTAGATTTATGGCCAAGTGCCTCCCTGGGCATTCAGCCATATTACCCTTGTCTACAATAAGGAATATATCATTTCAATTCATAGACAAATGTTGCTACGGTAGTAATGTTCTTTTATGAACAATGTTGCTCATAGACTGGATTGACCTACCTCTCTTATGGCAAACTTTTATTTAAAAGTTCTATATTATTAATTTGAATACAAATATACAAATCAATAAAAAGTTGCTTGAAATGGTTTCATAGGCATTTTTTTTAAAAAAACGCAACATGTCCCCATCACCACTCTACTACAACATTGTCCTTTCTCTGTATTACAGATTTTGGCTTGCTTTTGTCAAACCTGAAGGTGTATTTTGGCCTGATCTAGCTTAAGTTGTGCAGAATAATAATAATAATAATAATAATAATAATAATAATAATAATAATAATTCAGTGGGATTTATATAATACAGTGGGATGTGGGGTGTTGGGCACCTAGATACCCTAGAAATTGTTTGGGAAGGCCATGATATTTATGTATTGTTTTGTATTTGACCCCTTATCCAAGTAGTGGTTCTTATCCAGGTAATGGCGAAACCCAGACCTACTTAGCAGTACAGTATATGTAGAACTGCATCAGGCCCTGTTTATTCAGTGGTAATCATATTGATTCATTTATTATCCATTCACTGATCCATATACCAGTTGCATTTTATTTATATATATAGGCTTGTCTTGCCCCTCCTTTATTGGGAAAGGTTGCACCACTTGTGTATTGTGCACTAAACTGGCGCCTCTATTGAAATGAATGGGCAAGCATCAATATCAGCAAAAAGCATCTGGATTGGGTCATATCAGCATCCATTACACTTTATCTTTCTTTCTCTTTATAGTTACATTTGTGCCAAGGGTTAAAGATGGCTTCTCTGCCAAAGGGTGGCTACATGTAGCTATATGCCAGATTTGCATTCCTTAACGGTGGACATCAGACAAAAGAAAAAACTTTCAACCAATAGAGCATCGAATGTAACCTATGACTCATTGAGATTGTGCATCTTAACTTGAAAATTGTATGTAACTAAACTTGCTAAGTCCGGAACTGACCAATAGAAGGATTAGAAAGAGACTAACACCCTCTTGTAGTCAGGGCCTATATATACTGTGAGATTCCTTTGTTCTGGGTCCCTCCATCTTGTGGAACCAGAGCGCACCCCCATACTGTAGTATTGGAAGTAAATTGATTAAGTGTATTCTCCAGCCTCATGTGTTTGATTGGCTATTAACGCACCGGGGAAGCGGGCCTTTAAATCCCTGATTGAGGGACAACATCCTTATAGATTACAAAGTGCTGGACACTGTGAATTTATACTCAGTGAATTCATAAATAGGAACGGGGCCAGGTCTGACTCTTTCCTCTGCTTGTCTGTGTCTATGTATGCTTGTTTTTAGGAAGCATGAAGACCAGGAGGCTTGGGTCGAGAACCTCAAGCCCTACACATCCTGTCCACTTACAGTTCCAACAGGCAGTAGCACATCCTTGGCAAGCAGCCGACAACTGGCTAATTTGCAACTGGTTATTCAGAATTTTATACCAATCCAATATTCAGGTCAAATGTTCTATTGGTCTAGGGCAGAAAGTAGATCTCCAGATGTTTTGGACTCCCAGCATTCCTGATCGTTGGCCATGTTGGCACAGGCTTCTAGGAGTTGAAGTCCAAAACATCTGGAGATCTACTTTTTGCCCCGATCTAAATGATAAACTGCCCTTATGTTTTGTGTGTTCTTTCCCTTGCTATTGTTACATTCAATTAGACTGGTGAACACTAGAGACAGGGCCTTCTCAGTAACGGCATCTCCCTACTTTATAGAACTCCCTCTCAAGAGATGTGGAGTTGGCCCCCTCAGTTGCAAAAGTGTTTGGTTAATAGCTTTTAATTGATGTGTTTTACAGGACATGCTGGTGTTTTATTCATGTTTTGTTGCTGTGGCTCTAGAATGGTTTTTATACTAACAGAATCATATGTTAACAAAGTTGGATGGGTTATTATTATTGTATTTTAAGGTTATATTATAATAATATATTATTGTATTTTATGCTTATATTTTGTTTTCCACCTTGGGTGGACTTGGTCCAGAAAGATGTCCTATAAATATTTATTTATTGCATTATTAGGTATTAATTAAATAAAATAGTGAAAACTCTATATGGAGAAGGAATAAAAAATCCTTGTTTTCATTATGTAATATTTTCTCTGTAGTTTTCGTAAGCATTATTGTTAACTCCTAGTCAAAGGCCCACAAAATGGTGTGATATGAACTAGAGGTCGATAGGTAATTGTGTAATAGGATAGGAGGAGTGCTGGCTCCTGAAAAGTATCCCTACCTCCACAGCATCCACTGTCCTTCCATTTTCTTTTTTCTAAAGCCTTTAAAACTTGATGTTGCTTGGACTTTATACTGTTAGTTCTACCCTACCCTGTGCCTGTTTACCCTACCCAGTGCTTGTTTGCATTCTCTTCCCCTCCTTATTGCTTTACTATGATTTTATTAGATTGTAAGCCTATGCGGCAGGGTCTTGCGATTTACTGTTTTACTCTGTACAGCACCATGTACATTGATGGTGCTGTATAAATAAATTAATAATAATAATAATAATAATAATAATAATAATAATAATAATAACAACAACATTATCTGTCCAGGCAATAGTTGTGCTGATCAAAACATTTTGAAATCAATGTCACTTGCCATTCAGGCCTTTGAATTTCCAAGAAGACTGCACAGGAAGTAGTATGGTCTAGTGCCTGCCTATGTTCCAAAGCTCTTTAATTGCATTGACAAGCACTTTCCTTACTGCTGCTGCTCCTGCTGGAATGAAATATTGGTGGTCACATTAAGGCCATCACCATTCACCACAGATTGCTCGAACTCCGTCTATTACTTCCCCCCTCACTGCCCCTCTCAGCTTTCTAATGGTAACTTTGCTTCCAGCACAAGACAAGTGCTTCAGGAAGAGAAGTGAACAACACCACACGTGCTCACAGATATGTGGAATGTCATTATTATTATTATTATTATTATTATTATTATTATTATTAATATAGCACCGTTATAGCACCATTATATAGATGATTCACATCTCTTATACCTAAGAGAACCAAAAGATGGTTCCAATAAAATTATGTTTCTTGGGATCTGCTTTAGTTGAAATAATAAAGAATAAATGTAGCTTCCTCACAAAATGTGAGGGTGTACTTTTTCTTTCTTTTTTTGCTCATTACACAGGCTTCTCAGGCTGCAAGCCTATGCACACTTACCTGGGACTTACTTCTGCCAGTGACCATACAGAATCTCAAGACATTGTTTTACTTCTTCTATAGAATAGTTCATAGAATCATAGAATAGTAGAGTTGGAAGGGCCTATAAGGTCATCAAGTCCAACCCCCTGCTCAATGCTGGACTCCACCTTAAAGCATACCTGACAGGTGGTTGCCAGCTGCGTGGGAGAGCTCACCACCTCCCTAGGTGACTAGTTCCATTGTCATACTGCTCTAACAGTCAGGAAGTTTTTCCTGATGTCCAGCCAGAATCTGGCTTCCTATGACTTGAGCCCATTATTCCGTGTCCTGCACTCTGGGATGTTTTTCCTCTTCTATAGAAAATAAGTTTCAAATTGCTTCTCACAAAATCATCATTTTATCTTTGCAAAATCTTTGCAAAAATGTTTTAAAATGGGCAGCCATTGCCTATTTAGGTAATCGAAAGAATGTCACAAGTCAGTTCTGATGTTCTTTTTTCCCCAAGAAGGATGTCTTTACCGGTGATTACATTTTTTTTTTATTATGGTAAAATGCACAGTGCATGAAAAAAGGGAAGTGCACTGAGTGTGCAGATCAACAAAAACAGGGGAAGGAAAATGCTGAAGTCTGGAATATTAAAATGACTAGTCATTTCCTGCTTTATGAAAGCCTCAGAATTTGCACATGGTAAACACTATAGCCTTATCTATAGAGGCCACATAAGTGCAAAGGAGGTAGGAACCTGGAAAGTCACGAAGTTACAAAATACCGGAATGAGACTTTCAGAATTAAGTTGTGTCGGTGTTGGCAAAGGCCCAGCATCGTACATTTGCTTTTTCATCAAACTGAATATGTGTTCCAACTATGCATGCTTTAAGAAACAATATTTTTAGATTTTGCCAGGTAAGATTCAGTATTTGCTTTGGAAACATTAATGTAAAATTGCAGATTCTTTTTGTGATGGTAGTGATTTGTATTTCTGTGAGAGAGTCGGGCGGGGGAAGAATCAACCCAAAGGTAAGATATTTTGGTCATGATCAAGGCAAAGGTAAGCACCTTTTAAGTTCCCTGGATTTTAATGGGAGAGAACTAAGCAAATACTCTGGTTCTTCTATCTGGATTGCCCCTGATGACTTGGGAAAGATGCTATCTAATTGAGACATAGTTAGAACATAAGAAGTGCCCTGCTGGATCAGACCAAGGGTCCATCTAGTCCAGCACTCTGTTCACACAGTGGCCAACTAGCCATTGGCCAGGGACCAACAAGGCAGGACATGGTGCAACAGCACCCTCCCACCCATGTTCCCCAGCAACTGGTGCACACAGGCTTACCGCCTTGAATACTGGAAGTAGCACACAACCATCAGAGCTAGTAGCCATTGATAGCCTTTGCCTCAAGAAATTTATCCAACCCCCTTTTAAAGCCATCCAAATTGGTGGCCATCACAACATCTTGTGGGAGTGAGTTCTATAATATAACTATGTGCTGTGAGAAGAAGTACTTCCTTTTATTTGTCCTGGATCTCCCACCAATCAGCTTCATGGGATGACCCCATGTTCTAGTATTTTGAGAGAGGGAGAAAAATGTCTCCCTGTCCACATTCTCCATACCATGCATAATTTTGTACACCGCTATCGTGTCTCCCCTTAGCCTCCTTTTTTCCAAGCTAAACAATCCCAGTTGATGTAACCTTCCCTCATAGGGGAGATGCTCCCCTTAATCATTTTAGTTATGCTTTTCTGCACTTTTTCCAGCTCTATAATATCCTTTTTTAGGTGTGGTGACCAGAACTGTACACAGTATTCTAAGTGTGGTCGCACCATAGATTTGTATAAGGGCAGTATGATACTGGCTGTTTTATTCTCAATTTCTTTTCTTGTAATGCCTAACATGGAGCTTGCCTTCTTTACAGCGGCCTCACACTGGGTGGAGTTTTTCATCGAGCTGTCCACCACAATCCCAAGATCTCTTTCTTGTTTGGTCACCACCAGCTCAGATCCCATTAGGTTATACTTGCAGTTGGGTTTTTTTGCCCCAACGTGCATCACCTTACACTTGCTTACATTGAACTGCATCTGCCATTTGGATGCCCACTCTCCCAGCTTGGAGAGATCTCTTTGGAGCTCTTCACAATACCTTCGTGTTTTAACAACCTTAAATAATTTGGTGTTGTTGGCAAACTTGGCCACTTCACTGTCATTTGGCGTACTGGAATCAGGGTAGCCACATATGCATTGCCAAAAGAGAGGGATGCATTACTCCTCCCCAAAGGAGTGTGTCCTCCCCAAAAAGAGGACACAGTTTTGCAGCAAATTTGCATATGCTAATTTATATGTATAGATGCAAATGTAGAAATAATTACTATAATTTAAATAGAAATACAATACCTCTCACCATAGTGAGGAGAACTAAGGGTAGATGCCTGTGCCTGCTCTGCTCACTTGATTGTCCAGGTCTCATGTGGATGTGTACCTTCACAGCCCCTGCTGCCTGCCCTTCATATGATTCTTTGTCTTTGAACCAGTTTTGGACTGGACAAATACAGAACACCTTCAAATAGAGGTCTGTCTTCTGACAGCCCTTCAAATAGAGGATGGTCCTCAGTTAAGTGGTATTCTTAATGCCAATTTAGATGTCATGGTGGCAGTTGCAGGGTTGTTTAATCCAAGAACTGCTGTAGTTGAGTCATGCATGAGCCACTTTCTGATTTCAATTAACAACCTAGGCACTGTGTTCTTCGTGGCACCTGAACCTGGAAACTCTGGGTTGTTAAGGGGTTAAATAACCCGGAGTTAACCAAACAACAGACCATAGGTAATTGTTTCATAACCTAACCATAACAACTCTGAGTTTCCAAGTTCAGACATCATGAAACAACCCAGGAATGAGGAAATCCTGTGTTGTTGATTAAAATTGGAAGTGGCTCACACATGGCACTCACACCCAGCAGTTCCTGGGTTAAATAACCGAGGAATTACTGCTGTGACATACAAATCCTAACTTGAATAAAAGTACCTTCACACCCTATCAACTTTCAGTCAAATGCAATTTCTTTTCTATCCTACTTTATACTGTACTGTTATTATATCCTGTATGCTGCACCTTATTCTACAAAGTGGTCTAATCCAATGATGTGTCAAGTGGTTTACACTGCCTTACTGGGAATGGATTTAATAAGCAAACACCACTTTTTTATTTACCCATATGCATTTAAATTCATTCTTGTTTAAAATTGGCTGATTGCCTAAAAATAACAAGGAAGTTGGCAAAAAAAAAGGTAGTAGCAACAGCAGCAAACCATTCTAACTGAAGAGCAGATGAAAGAACAACCTTACCTGAAGAATGTGCTAAATGGGGATATCACCTAGACATCTAATTTCATGATAGTGCAAAGAAATGTTGCCCTCAAGGCTTGGATAATGGAGTGACAGAGAAAATGCAGTCAGTTACAAGCATCTGTTGAAGGCAGGCCTATTTTTCCTCCATTCTGTACCTGGCTTGATTGGTAGATGCAATGTTCCAGCTTTCCGTAAAGGGATTAGCTGCTTTCGCAATACTGTGTACAGATTGTACCAAATAACCCTGAGTACAATACTGTATTCAGTTTCTTCTATTTCCGTGAGTTTCTGATCATATCAGGTTATATCACGTAAAAATAATCATTCCTGTAGCATATCTAAAACATGATGCTAAACGTGCCTAAAAATATATTTAAATGTGGAGAGCAATCCTATCTATGGTCCCTGAACAAACATCCCAGGGACCATAGGATGGTTCAGATTCTGCGTTCAGAGACAGTACTTTGACCTCAGAAAGTGGAGTCGGATATCTGAACTCCTCTCTCCTGCCCCCTCACAGCCAGCATGGAAAGAACTGTGCCAGCTGCCCTCCAAGGTCAGAAAAGTGACCTCTAAGGACGAAAGGGGTCATTTTAGTTATCCTGAGCCTCCTCCATCCTCCTTCCCTCTCCATCTGAAGCACCCTTGCTAGATGGGCCAAAAATCTGCAAGGGGGGAGCACAGGGAGGCAGCGATCACCTCCACTGATCTGACACTTTCAGGTTTGGGGGCTTCCTATTACCAAGGGCTCAGTCAATAGGATTACATCCTAAGTATAAACCTTCAAGGACCGTCTCCACCCACACTAGCCTGCCCCATTGCCTATGATCTGGTGGAATAGCCCTTCATTGTGCTTCACCTGTGGTGGAAGTGTGGTTGGTCGTGAATGGAAAGAGGGCCTTCTCTGTGGCAGCACCCAAGGTATGAGATGACTTGCCCCATGAGGTTTGGCTGGCCCCCATCTCTTGATGTTAGCAGCCAGCTAGTGAAGGCCTTTCAGTTCCAGCAGGCTTTTACCTAGCTAGTCAGATCATGTTTTGAAGTCCCATTGATTTCAATTGCTCAACTTTGAGTATGATTAAGTCTGGAGCCAACCAAATGATTACACCAGCCTTTCCCTGACCTGGTGCCCTCCAGATGCTTTGGACTACAACTCCCAGGATTCCTGACCATTGTCCATTTTGGCAGGGGATGATGGGAGTTAAAGTCCAGAATATCTGGAGGGCACCAGGCTGGGCATGGGTGGATTATGCCATCTCTGAGCCTATCAGTCCATCCCAATAATCTCTGACTTTCCCAAAATTAATGGAGGTCAGTTTGTTTTGTTTTATCAAAATGTTTGAATTATTTCTTGATTCTTGCTGTACTTTGCCCTGGAACCAGACATTCCATTCAGTAGTAATATTGCTTCTACTCATTGTATCTTAAGTGTGTGGGTGAGAAAGCCCTTTATCTTATATTCTGCAAATTGCTCTGTATTGAAAGTTGTAGGAGAGAGTTGTAGAAAAACACCAATTCTCATCTCGTCCAAAGAGAGTTGAAATGTAGAAGAAAGGACTGTGGGATGAATTTAGGCACATACCAAGATGTTTCCCAGTTTACATGACCATGTCAAGCTATGGCTGAGATTTCAAGAACCATGCAACTGCTTCCCACTAGCTCCCCACAACTAATGCTACATGGCAAAGGGCTTTCATAAATGTGGAGACCTCAAAACTGTGGAGACTGTTTGTGATGTGGTGTGGGAGTACGCTCTTCAAAGAACAAAGGCCACAGGCATGCCTAAAGTAGCCCTTTGAATTCCTAGCCATAGTTTCCCCTTCAACATGAATCAAGTGTATGACTGCAAAGTAGTCTGAACAACATAACAATTGCTCCGCTTCTGTTTTTGATAGACATCCTATATTGTTCCTTGAAGGAATATTATCATGGGACAAGAAGGTGGGTTCACACAATAATTTTCACAATAATTTTCTCATGGAAGGCAGTCTCATGAACATGATACTTGGGGCTCCATCACACCAGTGTTTTATTGCACTCTCATCCTGTCCAGTTTGCTGTTTTGTAGCACGGTACTCACATGATGTCATGCCTGTCTGTCCTGCAGTCACTCTGCCTCTTCACCTCCATTTTTTATGTTTTCCTAGAGCAGGGAAAGTCCATCTTATTTCCTCCATGTGGGATTAAAGCATTCTTCTGCCCCCATGCATTGCCATCCTTGCGTTATGTCCTTTGCTGGGTGTGTGCTTTGAAAGGAAGTCTTGCTGATGAAAGAGAAGGGCAGGGCAGTTCTCCTTCTCCAGCGCACCATATTGAGCAAAGGGGCTTGTGCTAAGTCAGTTGAATGGACTTTTGCTGCTCCAACCCCACCCCGCCTAAGGGAATTAACCAAAATGCTTATATCTCCATCATTTTTAAAGATAAAGAGATGAAACATTTATTTATTTATTTATTTATTTATTTATTTATTTATTTATTGCATTTCTATACCTCCCAATAGCCGAAGCTCTCTGGGCAGTTCACAAAAATTAAAACCATTCAAAGTATAAAACAGCAGTATAAAAACATGATATAAAATACAATATAAAAGCACCATGATAGCTCTTAAGTAAAGAATAAAAGTTCCTTCCATAAAAGAGTAGGGGCAAGGAGAAGGGGCGGGGTAGAGTGGAAGAGCAAACGAGGTGAAATATTGCAACAACACATGCACGTGAAAGTGGCCAGTGCTTGCTACGCTAATGAAACAGTGGTCAAAATCGCAGGTGCATATCAGGGGGAAAATGCAGGTGTGATGGAGCTCTTGATATACCACTGGGAAGCCAGGAGGTGTTTACTGGATTCATAGTTACAGAGGATGGTATTTCCAATACTGTCTCATCACAGGACAATTGCTAATATTGCTTCATCATGATGGAAAAAGCTAACATGAATCCATCCACAGTGGGAAATAAGAGTGAGGCAAATGTCAATGAAATGTTTCATGTATTGTGAAATTATTTTAAAAGAAAAAAGTGTTGCAAGCAAAAATGGCTAGGGTTCTACCAACTCAGAAATCAGAATTTTGCAAAATCTTTGTTTTATGCATTCAATTTGGACTCCGTAGAGGAAGGATTTGGTGGGTGGAGAATTCAATTGTAAGGATATTGTGTTCTAGTCATTCTCTCTCTCTCTCTCTCTCTCTCCCCAAAATGTTCTTCAAATTTGAAAGAAAGACACTTGCACTGTAGTCTGATCTTCCCAGTGTTTGGTCCCCTGAAACACTGTTTGAATAATACATCAGGCTACATCCCTTGATATGTGATGGAAGATATCGAAAGGGATTAGTATTCTGTAGAGAACCTTCAGTCTGGGAAATAGGTTCCCCCCCCCCCTGACTCCTACGCACTGCATTTGGCAGATGTGCAAATTGCAAACTTTGAATTCCTTTTCTGCTTGGGAAGATCTTAATTTGTGCTAGGTTCAGCCTGTCCCGAGAATTCATTTTCAATACTTCGGCAGAACTCTGGAATTTTCAACCCCTTTCCTTTTGTGTCATGTCTTTTAGATTGTAAGCCTGTGGGCAGGGACTGTCAAGAAATACTTTTGTATGCTGCAATGAGAGCTTTTTTTGGCTGAATGGCGGGATAAAAATGCTTAAATAAATAAATAAATAATAAATGAATGTAAAGTGTCTCTGAGCATGTGCAGAGTGTATTTCACCATCAAATAAACCAGGAGTTAGCTGATTTCTACTATGCTTTTGCAAACTGCCCCTTCCGGAGAAATGTCTTTCTGCTCATTTTGGTGCTTACCCCTGAAAGCGCAACATCGTGGCCGCCAGTGTTAGGGGAGTTGAGTATACTGCTGCCGCCAGGCCTGAGCCATGAGTGCAAGGGCACCATTGGATCCAACCCCAGAAATCCTTCCACATCTATTGCAGATCGCCCAAAGATCTTGATCTACCATCTGCCCACCCTTGAAGTAAACATAGCCCATCCCCACACATTTAGGATTAGGGGCAGCACAGATTATATTGGCTTCCTGGCAGGCTTGCACTTGGAATCATAGAATTATAGAATAGTAGAGTTGGAAGGGGCCTATGAGGCCATCAAGTCCAACCCCCTGCTCAATGCAGGAATCCACCCTAAAGCATCCCTGACAGATGGTTGTCCAGCTGCCTCTTGAAGGCCTCTAGTGTGGGAGAGCCCACGACCACCCTAGATCATTGGTTCCATTGTCGTACTGCTCTAACAGTCAGGAAGTTTTTCCTGATGTCCAGCTGGAATCTGGCTTCCTGTAACTTGAGCCCGTTATTCCGTGTCCTGCACTCTGAGATGATCAAAAAGAGATCCTGTCCCTCCTCTGTGTGACAACCTTTTAATCTCTCTGTGTGAAACACTTTGTGTACAATCCTATGCATCTTCAGAAGACCTCAGAGCACTGGGAATTGTAGGACTTATTTCTGTCTGAACATACATAGGATTGCTCCCTTCATTTTAAATATAGCAGTTCCACTAATGCAGAAAGTACGGCAGCAGTAGAACAGCCTGTAAGTAGCCTCTTGAGTGACTGCCGGTTTGGAAATATGAATTTTCTGTAATGCCTACTTTTAGGGTCAAATCAATCATGCAACCCTAACCCTAATCATGACCTTGCTGTGTTTTGACTATAAAACAGGACTGAGGCAGTTAACCTTTTATGCTGGAGAGATTGTGTGGCGGAGGGGTGTAAATTGTGAATTTATTTATTTAAAACATTTGTATCCCTTCCTATATCACTAGGATCTCAGGGTGGTGTACAGATAAAATTATACAATATAAAATAATAAATACACACAGCTAAAAACAAATTAAACCATGAATCAAGTTAAAACTAGTGTATAATTTAAAAGCAGTAAAAACAATTAAAACAGTTAAAACAAAATGCTCCAACACCTTGATCATATTAGTTGCTCTTTTCTGCACCTTTTCCTGCTCTGCAATCTCTTCTTTTAAGAATGGTGACCAGAACTATATACAGTATTCCAAGTGTTGTTACTGCATAGATTTGTATGAAGGCAGTATGATACTGGCAGTTTTATTCTCAATTGCTTTTCTGATTATGCCTAAAATGGAGTTTGCCTTTTTAACAATAGGCGCTCACGGGGCTGACACTTCCATCGAGTAAACCCTCTCTGCCATTCCTCCATTCATGTTGATTATTTTTTCTTCCTTTAATAGTTCACTGCTCTGGAATCTTGTTAGATAGTGAAGAGTATAATAAATAAATTATTGAGATGTCGGACTTGGCCATGGTGACACATGCCTTAGTTACATCCCGATTGGATTACTGTAACGCGCTCTACGTGGAGCTGCCTTTGAAGACTGTTTGGAAACTTCATCTGGTTCAAAGAGCTGCAGTCAGATTGTTGACTGGGGCTGGTTACAGGGAGCATACAACTCCACTGTTAAAACAGCTCCACTGGCTTCCGGGCACAATTCAAAGGGCTGGTTATCACCTATGAAGCCCTTTACAGCTCGGGTCCAGGTTATCTGAAAGACCGTATTCACCCATATGAGCCTGCCTGTGCTCTGAGATCTTCTGGGGAGGCCTTTATCTCAGTCCCACCAACATCCCAGGCACACCTGATGGGTACATGGGAGAGGGCCTTCTCGGTGGCTGCTCCAAGGCTCTGGAACTCCCTTCCCAGGGAGGCCAGGCTGGCTCCCTCTGTGCTACAGTTTCGGAGACAGGCAAAAACTTTTTTGTTTCAGCAGGCTTTTGGAACTATACTGGACCTGTTTTAATATATTGGATCCCTTCCCTTTTAACTTGTTACAGTTTTAAAAAACAACAACATGTTTTTAATTTTACTGTAGGTTTAATTTGATTTTAACTTTCATAATTTATATTAATTGTACATGTTTTAATTTTGTAAACCGCCTTGAGTCCCAGTACTGGGAAAGAGGCGGGACATCATCATCATCATCATCACAACAGCAACAACAACAGCAGCAGCAACATGAGTTGAAGTCTGGTGGCACAATGCTGAGTCCCATCCAGTGCCACCGACAGTGCTCAATTGGAGCTTTTGGTCTTATGCAACCACATTTCATGCTGTAGTGGTTGAATTATGTGGGTAAAGGGTACATTTTTCTCTGTGACAAAATACTGTGGTTTGAGTATGGGGAAGTAGCTATATTCCAGCCACAGATGTGCTCTCTTGAGGGAAGCCATCTGGATTCTGTGCTAAGGCCGCAGCTTCACTAATTAGTGTGCAAATGTTGTGCTTTTAAAAAATGGGCTGAAAAGGCCTGAGGACAGATGGGCCATACGATCTCCCAAGTACTGCGTGAGCAATCATGAGTGCTCCAGAGTTCTTTAATTCCCAAAGTGTAAAGGTTAACTTGCTTTGCACCTTCTCTAAAGGTGTAAAAGTTACCTTGCTTTGCTAGACAGAAATAAGTATCTTAGCCATTTGCAGCAGTTCGGCTGTGTTTATTTTATTTATTTATTTATTTATTTATTTATTTATTTATTACCTGAGTTAGATCCCAGCGGAAGCTGGTTTCAGGCAGCCGGCTTGGGTCGACTCAGCCTTCCATCCTGCCGAGGTCGGTAAAATGAGTACCCAGTTAGCTGGGGGAAAGGTAATAACGGCCGGGGAAGGCAACGGCAAACCACCCCGCTATAAGGCCTGCCAAGAAAACGTCAGCAAAAGCTGGCATCCCTCCAAGAGTCAGTAATGACTCAGTGCTTGCATGAGAGGTTCCTTTCCTTTCTATACCGCCCAATAGCTGAAGCTCTCTGGGCGGTTCAGAAGGACAGTAAGGGCGGTCCTTACATTCTCAAGGACAGGACTGCAAGGAAGGCTATTGCTGACAGAGATATTGTTGGTCTTGAACTGTGTAATCCTATATGGGTCTACTCAAAAGTAGCCCCCTTGAGTTCAATCAGAGTTACTCCCAGGTAAGTTACTATAAGATTGCAGCCTAACTTTATTTCTCTTTAATCATGGGGTAAACATTCCATGAAGTATAAAAGGATTCCATAAGAATCCTTACTTATATTTCTCTTTCTGTCCTTTGCAGTATGAGATTCTTTCGAATTATATTTAGTTAACTAAAAGCTTATGATTTCATTCATAATCCAGCTCACTAGGAGCTGAGAAAATCAAAGAAATGGCACGAGCACTTTATGATAATTGTCAGGAATTATCAAGCAGGTTTTCCCACCAAAGTTCAAACAATTAACCCAAGCTTTTGTGTCGCAGCCTTTTTCTAGTTCCAGGTCCTTCTCGCCAGAGAGCTGCATGAGAAGAAATTGATAGCATCAAGTTCCGATATTCTAAGAAAACATTATCTCCATTGGCCAGCTGTTCAGAGCTTCATAACATACTGCTATGCTAGGCAGAATGATCCCCCTGGCACACTTTCCTGTATCATGAGTCATGTACTGAACGGAGGTTAGGAAAACACCCCACTCAGCTAGTGACATACAAGAGTATCATCCCTCTATTTCTAATGTTCAGGCTGTGAGTGTCATTTATGTAGCCAAAATGACACCATCCATGCATAAGAGGCTTGGGGAAACCTAAGGTTTCCTGACGAACAAAGAAATCTATAGGGGGGATAAAAACCTACGTCAGGAAACCCCAACAACAACTCAATGGGCAGTTTGGCACAACCACAGAGGACCAACAAACCATGGTTTTCAGGGTGTTTTGTAAACCAACCCAGCCAGCCACCTTCAGACGTCATGACAAGGGTAATTATACTAACTGGCACATGCAGGGAGGGAAAAATATGCCACCACAACTTGTCATGTGAACTTGGTCAATGGCTCAGTGGCAAAAGTGTCTACTGTGGGAGTAGGATGAAAAACTGTGGGGTAGGGATTGGAGTGGCTGGAATCCTGAACAGATGGGACTTACTCCCAGGTAAATGCATATAGAATTGCAGCCTACAGGCATGAGCTGTGAGTTGGAAAGTTCTTCTTTCAACTTTCATCACAGCTACAAATGTGACAGGTTGCTCTCTCTTGGGGTGTTTCCAGGTGGAGGAGTCTTAGTATTAATAATTAGAAGGCATTGTGCAACTTTTTCTAATTCTTTTCTTTCTTAATTGGATTTTCTGTGACAAGAAAAGAGGTGGAAGAACTGGTGGGGAAATACAGAAGAGTTATGAGTGGAAGACAGTGCCATCTGGAAACACGCACACCAATACAATTTTGTGAGTTAGGCAGGATGATGGCACAAAGCCTCATCTTGAAGCACCCTCAGTCTCAACCACTCTCCCCATCTGCAAAATGGGGATAATACTTTACAGGGCTGTAAGGATTTAACACTTTGAACATTCAGGATTATCCAGACCATGGTATTTCCAGTCTCCATGTATGGATGTGAAAGTTGGACAAGGAATAAAGTGAATAGGACGAAGATGAACTCATTTAAAATGTGGTGTTGGATGAGTTTTGCAGATACCATAGACTGCAAAAAAAGTCAAATAAGTGACTTCTAGAACAAATTAAGCCAGAATTCTCACAAAAATGCTGAAACTGAGACTATCCTTACTTTGGACATATAAGGAGAAGAAATGACTCATTAGAAAAAACAAAAATGCTAGGGAAAGCAGAAGGTAGAAGGAAAAGAGGAAGACCAAACAAGAGATGGATTGACTCCATAAAGGAAGATATGAACATGAAGTTACAAGATCTAAATAGGGTAGTTTATGACAGATACAACTGGAGGTTGCTGATTCAGAGGGTCGCCATAAGTCAAAGTTGACTTGAAGGACATAACTGACTATATAAATGCTAAGCACTGCAAAATAAAAGCTGGGATTTTCAGGAATCTTCCAACTGCATAGCCTTCTCCCTTCAAATGTTTTGCACTTCAACTCCTATCAGCCGTAACCAGCATGGAAAATGGTCGGTGATGATGGGAGTTGTAGTGCTAACAACATCTGGAGATCCAACTTGAATGACTTTAAAAGGGGCTTTGACCATGGTGTGGTGGTAAATTTTGAATTTTGATTGTCACCATAGCAACAAACCAGTTTCAGCAGCTTTCAACTCCAGCAGAAGCAGGTCTTTTGTAAAAGCTAATGGGAATGAATTGCCCATTCCAGACTGAGCCACCCCAAAACATTTGCATTCCAGTAGGGAACAATATACTGTTTTTATGAAATTTCATTTTCCTCTAGATACTGTGAGGGCACAGAGAAGTCAAGTGGAGGCAGCAGGTGATAGCAGCATCTGTGATAATCAAAAAGTGCCGGAGTTGTGTCCCCATGGGTCCTGCCTCCACTACACTGTTGTTCACAAAGGACAAAGCTATCAACAGCTAGCTGCTAGTCATTATGATTATATGAGCTCCATCACACCAGTGATTTATCGCACACTCGCCAGGCCTGGTATGCAGTTTTTCAGCCAGGTACTCACATGACATCATCCAGGTCCTGCTCTCATTTCGCCTTTTACCCTCCATTATTGGTTTGGTTTTGGAGCTGGGAAAGTCTGGATTATTTTTCTTCCCTGTGAAATAAATGCGCTCCTCCATCCGTGTATTGCTGTCATTGCGTTCTATCTGACCATCCAGTTCTTTGTTGGGGGCGTGTGTGTCTAAGGGCGGACTCACTAACAAAAGAGGAGGGTGGGGCAGTTCTCCACTCAACCATGAAGGAGGAGGAAGAGAGGTCCCATTTAACTCTTATGTTCTTACTCCTGTGTAGGCATTTTCACCTTAAAAGAAATGCAGAAAATGAACCCTCCTTGCCTGCAGCTCCCTCATTTTTAAAGATTAAGAGTTTAAAATTGGCACAATGATAGCTCTGAAATAGGGCTTTAGCCACTCCAAGTTTATCCAGATTGGGTCATCCCTTGATTTTTTATGATTTTTTTTTATTTCCCCCCTTAAACCTATTTTCCTGCTTGTCCACAAGTGCGAAGGATCGATCTTCCATTCCTTTGATCATGCGAAGGTGTGCATCTTCAAGTTCATAAACTACAGATCTGCTGGTTCCCTTACTCAAGAGTAAATCCCATTGATTTCAACTGCAGTTACATCCAAGTCATACTAAACTCCCATGCATGCTTCCCTATTGAACAGAGAGAGACTTACTTCTGAGTAAACAGAAGTAAGACCTCAGAAGTAAGCATAGAGTTGCAGAGCACATCTTTCCATTTTGCTGTTTTAAACTTTTTAAAAAAGCTTCTGAGTGACCACACTATTAAAAGTCCGTTCTATATGTGTTTACCCAGAATAAAGTCTCTCTCTGTTCAATGGTGAAGTTCTTTTTTCAATGCACCAGTAGTCTACTGCAGAGATAGTTGATCTTAATTTAATCTTAAAATATTGCCTTGTTAATCTTAATTTAATCTTAAAAGATTGCCACGTTCAGCATAGGAAAAGGATGCCACCTTCATAACCATCATGCTTGTGAGTTGGCACAACCATCCGGCTATTTGCGGCTAGAGAAAGAATGCTGAACCAGACAGAGATTAGTCTGCTCCAGCCAGGCTGTTTGTATGTTCTTATGAATCCAGTCTTCTGAGTGAAGAAACATGCACATTTTACGTATCTTAATTTATCCTTGTTTTACTGGGTGTGTGTTTTAAAAACAACCATTTTATGTATCCGTATGTGCAAAGAACTATAGACTAAATAAACACTTTTGGTTGGTTGGTCTTCCAGGTGAAGAAACATGTATTATTTCCTTTGCGGCCAATACATAATGTTCCAGGCACAACACTTGTTTATCCAGATAGTGTAGATTTGAATTTTAAAAACATATAAAGGTATTTGAGGGTATTTGGGCTGAGTTGTGCTTTTGATCCTGTTTGTCAAACACATTTGTTTTTTCTTTGCTTCATTTCCCCCCCATCCTTATTAAAGAGAAGAATGTCATTGAAGTATATCCTTCTATATTTGTTGAGCAAAACAGTACAGGAAATGTTAAAAATAGATACTTTCACCCTTCCTCCCTATAAACCAGAAGTAAACTAGAAATTTCATTCATGGTATAGGCCAGGAGATATATTTTACTTCATTAAGCCAGATAGCAAGGAAGCTTTAAAAACAACAGCAACCAGTTCATGTGTATGCACACACACTTGCATATTCTCTGTTTTTAAAAGTTTTAACTGCGGACATTTTGTATTTTGAACTTTTATATTGTAAACTGCTTCAAGTTGTCTTTTTTGACATAGTCAAGCTGTTGATAAATTGATTAAATTAGGGCAGAATCCTATCCAGATGTCCATCAGACCTTGAATGCGGAGGCTGATGGGCATCCTGTGCAGAGCAGGAGGGGCGCAGAAGTGATCTTAGCCTCTGTGCTTCTCCTGCTCTGCATTTTTTCTAGATGGGGATTTTGCCCATCTAGCTAGGCTCTACAGAGGGGGAGGGAAGGAGGCACACAGGGCAGGGGGATAGCTTATATCCCCACTTCCCTAGCCACCTCCCCTCTCCACCCACAGAACTGACCCCTTTCCTTTCTCTCCAAGGTCACTGGTATAGTTCGCTCCATGCCGGCTGTGAGGGGAAAGGGGAAGGAGGTGGGAGCTCAGACTCCTGGGTCCGAGGTCAGAGTGCTATCTCCAAACTCAGATCCAGGAATCCAAGCTATTCTATGCCCCCCTTCAGATGCTGACTAGGGGCGATAGGATGGCTCTCTAAATTATACATCCATACACATACACGCACCTAGATAAGCAATTCTAGAAAAGCCTTACATCTCATCCTCTTGCATTTCATGTAAGCTGAATGACAGCAAATAGATTTTTCCTTTCTGGAAAACAGAGTGGTATTGGGGGATTCCTGTTTCACCCCATGATTATTGAGCTATGGGGTGCCACCAGGTTCTATTCTATCCCTCATGCTATTCAACGTCTATTTGAAGCCTCTGGGTGAGGTCATTAGGGATTTTGGGGTTGGGTGCCATCAGTACGCTGATGATACTCTGCTCTATTTCATCTAGTCGTCAGAGTCAGCTGGGGCAGTGAAAGGAGCAGGTGTGTAGCTTGGGAGTACTCCTCACCTAGGTCACTGGTGGCCCAGGTGGACTTTGTGGCCCGAAGTACTTGGGGTCAACTTCGGCAGATCCACCACCTACGGCCTTTCCTGGACAGGGACAACCTAGCCACAGTAATACATACACTGGTAACTTCCCGATTAGACTAGTTCAATGCACTCTATGTGGGGCTGCCCTTGAAGATGACTCGAAAGTTGCAGCTAGTGCAAAATGCAGCAGCTAGACTGCTGACGGGTACATCTTACAGAGACCACATAACACTGGTCTTAAAGGAATTGCACTGGCTGCTAATACATTTCCAGTTGGAATTCAAGGTGTTGGTAATGACGTTTAAAGCCCTAAATGGCTTGAGGGAGCACCTCTCCCTGTATCTGCCTGCCTGAGATCTGCTGGAGGAGCCCTTCTCTGTGCCCCACCAATGTGGGATATATGCTATGATGGGACATGGAAGAGGGCTTTCTCTGTTGTGGCACTCCAGCTGTGGATTGCCGTCCCTCTGGAGGCCTGACTGGCACTGGCATTGGCTTCATTTCGGCACCAGGTTAAGACATGGCTTTTTAACAAAGCGTTTGATGGCTAAATCTATCAGCCTGCACACAGCCTGCAGGGGGTTGGACTCGATGGCCTTGTAGGCCCCTTCCAACTCTGCTATTCTATGATTCTATGATTCTTTTAACTGACTTTTACTGTTTTAAAATTTTATATTGTTTTTAATATATTAATGGTTTAATTTGTTTTAAAACTGTATATTTATTGTTTATTTTATATGTCTGATTTTATATGTACACTGAGATCCTTGAGATATAGGGTATATCTATTTTAATAGATATTAATTATTTTAATATCTATTTTATTATTTTAATAGATATTAGTTATTTTAATTAATAAATAAATCCATCTTTCCCCCATTTATTGATTTTTTTTAATCCACACTTCTCACCAGAATAATACTAAGAAATTTCTATCTCTTATTTCAACATATTTTTAAGCACAAGTGATTGTTAGTAGCAGAGATGCTTTTGCTCTTTTAATTTCTTTTTGCCCTTTATGATTCATAAGTATGGTATTCTAGGAGTTTAAGCATTTTTAATTCAAACCCTGTCTATGATCTATGAGAAATATTCTTTAATAAAATGTGAAAGCTGCATTTTTTCCTTTCTCTACGGATATCATTTCTTAGGGCAAAACTCGAGGTGATGTTAAATGTATCTTTGCATTTAACCTGCTGTTTTTGTTTTTAAAAAACAACCACCAAAAAACCCAAATAGCATTATCAGAATGGCAGAGAGGGGGAATGCAGTCCTAAGAAAAACTGCTCCCTATTTGCATTGGGAAGAAATCCCCCATTGCAAATTTAATAATTATCAAACATGCTCCTCCCAACTAATGCTATTGGATTTTAAAAGAAAACTAGCAAGTTAAATGCAAGATGCATTTACTATCACATCTAGTTTGTGCCTTGATATACACATTTCTTCCCTTCAGTTGCTAGTTATCAGCACTGGAACCATAGATAGAAATGCTTGTTCTGAGGGCACATTGCAAAATTCTGAATTAATCTGCAAGGAAAGATTTCCAACATCCAATTAAATGCAAGTGACACATATGTATTTGCGTGATCCAAATGGTCTGCTTTGTCCTTTCCAGATCTGCTTCTTTGTCTAACGAAGAACATTGGATAAAAGACCCCGCATCCAGCAGCAGGTGTGTGAGAGATGGGACTCACATGCCCAAACAGATGATTCTTGACTTTCATCACCAGCTCACTTATTTGTAGGGAATGCACTAAACCCAAGCATCTCTTCCCTCCCACAAAAAACAATCAATACTTCCTTGGGTGACATCATGATGATCTATTGGTGGGGTGGGGGTTGTACAGGGAAAAGATTCTTGCCAGTAACCAAGCAAAAGGATCTCTAGATAGGTGCCATTTTCTGCACAAGACACCAAATAAATCAAAAATTATTATTGGACAGTTAGGCACCCAGTACATAAATGAAAGCGTTCTATAAACAGAAGTATTCCATCAAATATTATCTCTCTGTGATTTCACTTTTGATTTATAGCTACATCATACTGTATATAAAGACAGTTTAAACATTAGGGCCACCACAAGTTGGCTGCTTAAAATTGCCCCTAGAGGTTCCGATGTCAGTGTTGCGGTGAATCTTCTCCGGGTTTCCGTCAGAACTCTATAGGAGCGATCCAAAGGGCTGAAACTATGTTGGACATAAGTTTCAGCGTCTTGCATAGCTCCTTTAGACTTCTGTCTGTTTTTGACTGAAACCCGGAGTGGATTCACAGGTCCACTGACATCGGAGCCACTAGGCTCAACTGCAGCTAATCACTTTGTGGATATCAGGATTTCCACAATGTTATCACAAGTAGCGGGGTGGGGGAACTTATTCATTACCAAAAAAAGAAGAAGAAATTTGTCATTGAAAAAGAGGACACAGATTTGCATCAGATGTGCATATGTTAATTCATATGTATATATGTAATTTCAGAAATAATGACTACAATTTAAATAGAAAGGCAATACTTCTTGCCATAGTGGAGAAGAAGGTGACCAGATCTGCTGTCTGGGTGCTAACAATGGATGAACAGCTCCAAGACCCTGCCTGCTCTCTTTGTGGTTCTTTAGCTTTAAACTAAATTTGGATTGGACAGCCCTTGAAACAGAGGACACCCTCAAGTAGAGGACTTTCCTCTGAAAGCCCTGCAAACTAAAACAGGACACATGACCACCCTAATCACAACCCTTTATTTTTTAGAATTTACTGTAGTTTGGTGACTGAAAATTGCCAAATTCATGAGCTGAACTGCTTTATATGAACAGCTGGTCACACGGCAACAGCCGTAAGTCTAAATGGTCCCTTCTTGGTGTCCATAATATATCAGCTGACCCTGTTTTTGTGATATGATGAGGAATTTAGTCAAATACCCAGCACATTACATAGATGCTCCTGTTATTATGCACCATTAGCGTTCAGAAAATAGGGATGTAGTTGTTAATTTTTGTTCTGTGCCTCTGGGAGATGCATTCAGCAATCCATACGACATTTCTGCTTTCTTGTTCCTTCAGCTTTACATAGGCATAGAAGACCCCAAAATGAAACTGGTTGTTGAATGCCAGCACATTCATTCGGACCTAAAATCCAGAAGAAGAAAATGTATTTCATGGCAGGAAGGAAAAAAACAAGGAAACCAATTTAGTGTATATTATGTCTTCCATTCTCAAAGTTTCTAAAATGCTTCACAAATGGCAACATCAATAAATGAAGCACAACTGTATCTGGTGTTTTGTGGCAACACTTTTTAACAGGCCACATGGACATTAATGAAAAGGGTACAAAAAGAAATAAATGCTTCTCTGATGGATGAGGCAGTGGACGGACTCATAAGTTGCTTAGAAAGACTTTAAATGGAATTTCACATGTTATTATTATTATTGTTGTTGTTGTTGTTGTTGTTGTTGTTGTTGTTATTATTATTACAAATGACAATATGGGCATTACTTCATTCAGAAGACTGAGCTTGTTTGTCCAGAGGATGACAGCCTTTTCAGCATTTAGGAAGTAGGGATGGAGAACCTGGAATACATGCTGTTCCAGTTCTGCATAGGACTCCCATCAGCTTCTGGGTTCAGAGGCCAACAGAAATAGCAATAAGGCTAGTCATGGACTCTCAGCCTAATTTACCTCTCAGGGTTGCTGTGAGGTTAAAATGGAGAGATGGAGGATTGTGTGTATTGCGTTAGGCTCCTTGGAGAAAAGGTGGGATATAAATGTGACATATTTTTTTTATTATTATTATTATTATTATTATTATTATTATTATTATTATTACATTAAATAAGAAAGTTGTTTCTTTAACTTTCCCATTTCCCACTCTTAAGTTCAGTTTGCTCCAAACTGCGTTTTTTAAAAGTTTGCATGAAAATTTATATGCATTCTTTGTTCACATTCCTCCTAATTTTGCCAAATAAACACTTTTTTGCAAGCAATTTCCACAATATAATGCATTTTACTGTTATTTTCACCAATATATAATTTTTTGTGTGCTCTTTGATCTAATATGCATTTCTGTATGCAATTTTTGACTGGAGAACTCCATTCAAAAATTCAGAGAAGTCAAACATTTTGAAGGATAGCTAAGTTTAAGTTTGTGTATTGGTTCAAAAGTACACAAGTAGGTACATCTACATTAAAAATGTGAACCAAACAAACTTCATTCTCATCCCAGTAGCAAGATATCGGCTTCTTATTCAGAGTGAACAGTTTGACCTTTTGAAAGCCCATCACTACTTTTCTTTCACAACTGACTTTGAGTAAGTTGAAGTGAAATGAACTTAATGAAGGCAGAGCTTCAGTACAGAGAAAGAACATCTTACCTCATGTTCAAAAAATGCATCTTCTAATGTTTTATCACCTGTACTACCTCCTACTGCTTCAAAGCAAGCTTTGTATTCCTGAAAGGACAAGCAACCATCAATTATTGAGCTTACACTGTTTGTTTTTGTTTATAAGTAAACCCCCCTTTTAAAGTATGTTCTTTAAATGCACAACTCTAGTCTGTATGGCCAGTAAGTTCCAAAGGTTTTTTTTTTATTATTATTATTTCCTTCTCCACTCACTAATGTACTTTTTGAGACTGACTTTATAAGGACCACACCTCAGTGACAGGGCATGTGCTTTGTATGTAGAGAACACTCTTCCCAACCTGATATCCTCCCAGGATGGGAAAGGTGAGAATTGTGGTCCATCACATCTGGATGGCACCAGGCTGGGGAAAGCTGATATAGAAGCTCCCAGGTTCAATCCCTGACATCTTGAGGTATATGGTTTGACTTGGTATAAGACAGGTGTGTGCGTGTTCATAAACTGGTTTTGAGGTGACATTGCAATGCAATTTTTCAAGGATTAATCATCCACATGAATTCACCCACACACAGTGGAACAGAGAGCAGCCACATGAAATTCACATGGCTCTATCTTTACTTAAAAGCATGAGTAACTAGAAAATTATAGAAAATTCTAGGGTGTCCCTACCAAAAATTGTATCAAATGTTGTCCAGTTACGCCCTCCAACTCAACCTGACCCAATTATAGCTGTTAAAATGTTGGCTGAATTTGTTGACAGTGCTCACTGTCACCTATGAGCTGTCAGGCCTCTGTGGGTCCTCTCCTTTAAATCCCCTTCAGCAGGACCCCAACGAAGCTGCTTCCAAAAACAGGATTCAGGAGCATGAGGCCTGAGGCCTGGCAAACATAGCACCTATTTTTTCCCACTTGGCAAAACTCCCCAACAAGGGAGAATCAAGATGGTGGCATAGGGTTTCAGTCAGTGGGTCTTAATGGGTCTGGGCTATGGCAATTGCCTGACCTTGCTTAACTCTGACAACAGCTAGTTTATAATTGGTGAGCTGTCAGCCTTTTGGGAAAGTGAGATTTCTCTTGGTTATCAAGAGTCACTTGGCAATTGCCCCATTGACTTCCCTTAGTGAGACACTTTCTGCTTCACTCTGTTTAGAATCCAGCTGAACAAACGCCTAATGTTCTTTCTTTGGCAATACGTGCCATGGAATGTTGTAGACACAGTATGCTTTTGTTAGCAACTATTTTGTAGTTACATACAGCATAGTATTCTGCCACGCCCTTCACTTGTTCATAATCTTCTGCGTTGGCTAGCATATCTAACCCTTCTGGATACAGTTTCCCACAAGTTGGATACAGCTTCTGCCTGTCTTCTTTACTTAGTTCAGTGCCAAATGAATTAATGGTGATAATGAAGGCACGTCTATCCGCTTCAAACTTAATAAAAACAAACAAAAACAAATTAGTTTTCAATCATATTTTTTTAAAATCATTTGTAGCTGTATACCATTATGTGTAGTATTAATAATTCAACTAAAATTCTCGATGGAATTCACATGGAAAGTTGCTGGAGGATTTTTAAACCCTCTGCTTGCTTGTTTGCTTGTTTTTAACAGTGTAAAGGTTATTCAAACAACTTTTCAACCCAATTGGGAAGTCCTGTTTCCTACTAATTTCCTACTGAGGAAAGATAGACCAAACAACTCTGAAAGAGTGTGAAAACAATATTTACACTGTGTGATCATAGCCAAAGTTTTTGGTAAGTGGAACATATCAAGCTCGGGGTATGAAATAATGCCCTTCTGTTATTTACAGCAGTTGCAAGCCATCCATTGTGCGTGATTTAGGCTGCAACATGAGCAATTTATTGCATTCTCATGATTGGCCACTCAGGGAAGTTTGTAAGTCCCTTAGATGATATCATCAACCTCCATAACGTCTCCTGTGCTTCCCCCCTTACCCCGCTTTCAAAAATTATAGAAATAATCAGGTATTTTAAAAATGCACAAAATCAGCCCTGTGTAAAGTTGGCATTGTGCTATAATTCCACCACTAGATGGTGATGTTTCGTTGAAGTGAATGAAGCATGCAGAGTATTCAATTCAAACCATGTGGTTGCCAATGTAATAGCACCAATCATAATTTCAGAAAGAAAGCAGAAGTAGAAAGTCCCGGTAAGGCAGTGAGTTTTTTAAAAAATATATAGAGAAGCTCTGAGAATTATGTGACTTGCAATTCAACACATCTGGAGGGCACCAGATTGGGGAAACCTAGCTGAAGGCTTCACAGACCATTTCAAGGGATATTTTAGATAATCAGCTCTGACACACAGGGACTAAAACGTTCTTACCTCTAAAAGAGGACACATTATATCTGCTGTGGTGCCACCTTGTTTTTTGCAGAATGTGTAGAATGCCTCGAGGTAAGACTAAAGAATGGGACAGAAAAATGGAAAGTTATAATCCAATCTTCTTTGAAAATAAATGTTAGCATGGTATTATGAATTTTGAGTGCATGAAAAATAGGAACAGCTTTGTATTTGTTCAATGCAAGAGGAAAGCAAGCATAATACATTGCTTCCTCCTAACACACAATATGACCCATCTAGTTGTTGGTTGTGTGGTTATTTTTGCGTAGGCCCAACGGAAACTGCTTCTGTCTATGTCACTTAAGCACAAGCCAGAGGCCACTTTGGAGGTGCAATGTGTTAACGATTTAATATGCTTTTAGGTGTTTATATTATGTATTGTTATACATTGTTCCAATTTTATCTGTACGCCAGCCTGAGATCCCATTGATAGAAGGTGGGATACAAATGTTTTAAAAATAAATAAATAAATGGATGGAGACATTTCCCAATAATGATTTCTTGTGTGTGGATGGGGTTTTATTTTTGCAACAAGCATGCATGGGAGGGATCAGGCCCAAGGCCATGGCATGAGGTTATAGGGTACAATCCTATGCATGTTTAGACAGAAAAAAGTGCTACAATTCCCAGCATTCCACAGCCAGCCATGCTGTATAAACATGTATCGTATAGGCTTTTCTGTCTAAACATGCATAGGCTTCCACCCTTAACCATCCCCACGCCCCTGCATGAATCTCTCCAAGCAAATCTCAACCCCACCCCACCCCAGAGCTCCTATCAGCTACTGGTCTTTTCTTTACACACACACAAATCCGTTATGGAGGAAAAGATGGAATAGTTGCCCAGTGGGTGCTTCCAGACAAGGTGGTTCTGTTCCCATCGCCCTTGCCTCATCACAGAATTGTACGTGGGACTCCGATGACAACGCCTTCCCTCCCGCGTTTTCTGACCGCTTCCGTTCCCTCCCTTGTAGCCCTCTCATGTTTCCCTGCCACTTCCTCCATCCCTTTCCATAGAGAAAGCATGTCGGAATTGCTGCACAACACCTTCTCAATTGTTAGCGCTAGACGTCCTCTATTTTGAAGCACCCAGTGTTATTTGATTGATAGCGCCAGAAGCCATCCCTCTGGAAGAAACGTTTGTCTCGCTCAAGTCAATGGAACTTCCTTCCGAGTAAACCTGCATAGCAACTGCACTGAAAAGGAGACTTGTGCATTTTTCTGCAGCTGCAGATATGCAATCTCCTACTATAGAGCATCTAATTATGTTTCTGACTACAATGGGAGCAGCAGGAACATGTTCTTTCTATTCCTTCCATATCGCCCTTACATCTGAATCTATCTAATTCTAAATGTTGCACCATGTTCTCTGTCAGGTGGCTTTGCATGTTACAGGTAGCACCAATAAGTGGAAGTGAGATTCACTAGCATATTTGTGGTTTTTTGTGTGTGTTTTTTGCCATTTCCTGTAGCACGCAAGCTCTCATTAGGGAACAGTGCATGGAATCCATATTCTATTAATATCAATTATAGATCTGCCATTTCTTTTAGTGATTATAAATTGAACCTATCCTGGTACTCTAATTTTCACAGCTGATTCCAGGTAGTGTTTACCTTGTACAGTTTGTTGCGCATGATTTCAATGTTCATTTCATCCAGGTCATTTTCAGATACGCAGTCTTGAAAGAAATCAGCTGAAAGCAAACATATTGGCCTGGTTCAGGCAACACGCTAAACCATGCTGCTTAAGCACAAAATGGTTAAGGATTCCCTTAACTATTTTGTGGTTAAGCAGCATGGTTTAGCGTGTTGTCTGAACCAGGCCATTGACATTATAGAGCCAAGTTGCAGAGATGGATGAGAACCCCACATCTCTCTCCCCCACTCTCTCACTCTCAGGCCACAGCTAGACCTAAGGTTTATCCTGGGATCATCCAGGGTTCGCCCCTGCCGGAACACTGGATCCCCTGTGTGTCACCTAGATGAACAGGTTTGACCCCTGGATGATCCAGGGATAAACCTTAGGTCTAGCTATGGCCTCACTCTCACTCTCTCTCTTTTAATGACCAAGGACTAGGATTTCTATGGCACTAGAAAGAATAATACAGAAGGAAGGAGGCAAGGCTTATAAATAATCTTTAAACATTCCTGATTTGTTGTATATACTATACAGCAAGGATGCTACTTTGAAGATAATGCCATTGCTAATCCAAATCTCCACCAGGTGTCTGGTAAGAAATGCTAAAATAAATTCCAATCTACTCCTTATGCATAGAACAAAATAGATAAATGAGCTTTGGGAAGACTTAACTAATTCCATATATGCCACATTCTCTCTGATACATTTCTTTGGTTGTTTTACTGTAATTTTGATTCTAAATGTTGCCGATAGCTACAATTAAGGAACAGGATGCTTCTGAGGACATGCTTAGCCCAGGAACCTGTGATTAGTACAAGAACCAAGCTCACAAGACTTTTCATACAAAAATTCATACATGGTTTTCCTCCCAAGAGTTTCTTTTCTGCAGCCTAATTTGAGGTGTAGGTAGGAAAGGTTTTGAATTGGAAACCCTTGCTGATCTACTATAAAATACCCCAAGATCTAACAATTCACCATGATCTTCTTTCTGCCTGCTCCTGGTGTAGACAATACTGAAATGGATCTGACTTGGTAGAAGGTAGATCTGACTGGTTGGTAGATCTGACTTGGTAGAAGGCAGCTTCCTATGTTCCTCCATCATGGACATTACACAAAGATCTGAGCTGGTTTCTCAGATTTTTTCAAAGATCTGAAAATGTGCTTCTCTATTTCTCAGGCCTTAGCTAGACCTAAGGTTTATCCTGAGATTGTCCCGGGGTCATCCTTGTTCATGTAAATGACACACAGGATATCCCGGGAGCAGGCAGGGACGATCCTGGGATAAACCTTAAGTCTAGCTAAGGCCACAGTATGGGAATGTTTCTCAGAACTTTGAGAAGATCTGAAAATTATGTCCGTTCTGTGACAAAGAGAAGCACATTTTCACCAAGTTGCTAGAGGTGGCATAACCAGCTGTAACCAACAGGAAGGAAATTTTTAAAACCCTCCAACACCAGGGGGGAAATAAAAAAGAAGAAGAAATCACAATCCACCACCATCATGCCTTTCTATTCACTCTACCCCAACTCCAATTTGGATTGCGCTGATATCCTTAATAAAAATGCTTTTTTCTTTTTTTCCTGGGATTCACTTTTTGTTAAGTCAGTGTGAAATGCTACTAGCACTGTATTCATGTAGGGCTGGCGAGCACCACTTGTGATCCACCAAACTGAACGAAGGCTGCCAGCCATATATGGTGGCCCCTTCTTTTTGCCATCTGCCTGACAGTTCAACAACAGGGGAGTTGTCAAGCAGCGGGTGAGTCCCAACACTGTCATGACTGGCCCTGTTCACCTTGAAGGGCCAAAAGGACTGCGGATCGGTGAAGGAGGTAGGTGAACAACGACAGGAAATGATCGTATTCGCGAGCACATGTCCACGCACGCACACAAAGCTATTGACAAACGTACCTAGTGGGGTGTCCACCAAGATGGCGTTGAATAATTCAGCAGGGTTTGGAGCAATGCTGACAGCTTCCATTTGCTCAAAGCTGCCCAAAGGATGGCACTTAAGAATCAGTTCGTCAATGGGCCGTTGACGCAACGTGCCGGTAATGAGCAGAATCACATTGTCTATCATATAGCTGTACCTAGTGTGAAAAGACAACATCAATCAAAAGATGCCCTTCTTTCCAGTGGAGAAATGCTTTTAAAAAGTTTTAGTTTTTCAGTTTGTTTTATATCTGCTATTGCGTTTTTAAAGTTTTGCACTGCTGCTAGCTTCTGTTTAATTATTATTTTTTACTTTTATATGGTAGTTTTAAACATTTCAATTTTATTCCATATTTTATCACCTGTATGCAATTGTGCTGTGTTTTATGCTTTTAATTGTTGTGAACTGCCCAGGGAGCTTCAGCTATTGGGCCGTATAAAAATGTAACAAATAAATAAGTCAAACAGCCAAGGATGTTTTGCCAATGTGAATGTTAAATCAAACAGCTAGGGTTTTGCAGAGGAGCTTCTTACCCTGTGACAGCTGTAGCTAGAATTCAAGCAAGGCTTAAACAGAACTACATGGTAAGGCAGCACGCTGTGGCAAAACATTGCTAGGTTTTGCCACAGTGTTTCCCACAATTCCTCAGAGCAATGCTAGGTCAGGGGCATTGTGGGAAATTAAAATGTTGGCTAGATCCAGTTGCTTGGTGCTTTCAGAGCATCAGGCCAAAAAGGAAAAAAAGGAAAGAAAAAGCATATTAAGAGGCTTCTAGAGGGGCATTTTGGTAGCTGCCCAGGATGCCAGCTGTGGACACTGGTCCTGGCCAGCAAGCACATAACTATCTCAGCTTGTGGCAATACAAGCTAGATGTGAGCTTGGGCTAAGTGAAACCACAGTTACCACATGCCAATAATAATAATAATAATAATAATAATAATAATAATAATAATAATTTCTTACCCACCTCTCCCTTTGGATGGAGGCAGGGAACAACATTAG
Source organism: Elgaria multicarinata webbii (assembly GCF_023053635.1). Taxonomy (NCBI): domain Eukaryota; kingdom Metazoa; phylum Chordata; class Lepidosauria; order Squamata; family Anguidae; genus Elgaria; species Elgaria multicarinata. Next base: position 81,240,845 of record NC_086177.1, on the reverse strand, counting down.
ATACAAATACCATAAAATACATAAAACTGATTAAAACATATAAAACTAATACAATATTAAGATAACAGTCAAATATCATAAAATTCGACTGGGTAGGCCTGCTAGAAGTGACCAGTCTTTATAGCCTTCTTAAATTCGAAAAGAATATTAAGTTGACGAATTTCTCCATACTGATTTTTTAAAACCAATTTCTGAATGCTGTGGATGACTTTAAACCAGGGCTAGCTAATCCTTGACAATTGGCCTGGGACTTATGGAAGTTGTGGTCCAAAACGTCTATCCCTAATTTAAACTCTATGATACTATTTTTCAGGGAAGTGTCATCAGGGGAGGAAAAAACACTTGTAATTTTTCCATAGTTATTTCTCATATATATTTTCCTATTCACTGAAATAGAGCTGTAATTGCAGAAAAGGCTCTTAATTTTCAGTAGGAGAAATGTGCACTTGCCATTCTGTTTTGGCATTTAAGGGCACATTTAAGAATGAGCAAGCAAGAGAGAGTTTTGGAGCTTATTCCACTTGTAAATGTATTTTTTAATTGTACAAATATCCAATACTAAAGAGGTACCAACTTTACCTTTTCATTGTTTACTAGAAATGTCATTCCATGAGCAGCTAACATTACTTACGTAATATAGTTTAGGAATGTGGAGAGTGGTTCAAAAGCATGGTTTCGAAAATAGTGAAATTCTGTCAGAAGTTTGGTTTTGAGTTTGTCATCAATGGTAGAAACCGTTAGGGGCCCAGTTTCATTGGCCAGGAAGTTTCCGTAATCTGTGGTTTGCAAGTGCAACTTCAGGTCTAAAAACAGAATTAAAAGAGGTAATAAAAACAGATTTATTTTCTGCAAAGAAACAAAGGAGGGTACAATGCCATCTTAACTTCATTTTTCATACTTTCCTTTTTTTTTTTTTTTTTTTTACAGTTAGGCCTTAGCTAGACCAGGCTATATCCTGGTAGGTCTAGCTAAGGCCTCGGTGGCCAGGTTCAGATGTAATACAAAGCCATGGTTTGTTTAGCTGCAAATGGTGGTTTGTTTAGGACTGACAAACCAGGATCTAAATGGGGTGGGCAACATGTGGCCCTCCAGATGTTTTGCAAAAGAGAAAACATTCTCAGGTGCCTGAAAAAACATTTGTTCAGCCGAAGATGTTTCAGAAAGAAATGTCCTTCCTCAGGGGACGCTTATCTTTCTCCAAGTGTGTCAAAAAGAATCCTAATGCTTCTTCCGTCTTAAAATGCTCAGTGTTTGAAGCTGGTATGTAAACCACAGTTTGTGGCAACACTGGTTTACCATTATGTATGAACTCAGACATCACATATGGGATGTCTGGGATTGCTGGTTTGTAATGAGAATCTTATTCTCTTACTTTTGCTATCATTCAGTAGCAAATTTCCCGAACAGCAGCATTTTAATAGCAGATTTTTATGTGGACATTTTCAAGAAGAAAGCACTAAAAGCTAAGGCCACCTGGTAAAAACCCTGTTTATTTGTAGTTGCATAGGTTGGGCAAGTATTACAGTAGCAACCACATAGGCAAATCTCCTTCCAAAGCAACATAGGAACATAAGAAGAGCCATGTTGGATCAGACCAAGGGTCCATCTAGTCCAGCATTCTGTTCACACAGTGGCCAACACATCAATCCAGGCCCAGACATAACAAAGCAGAGAGCAAACTGCAGTAAAACCTGCTTTACTGATGGTGACTCACACAACCAAACATATCACGCAATAAGTACATGGGGTACATCATCAACAACAGCTAGGAGAAGCTACAGATAAAGCTTTCTTATTTTATAAAATGTATATCATAAATGCAAAGCACAACAGGAGGTACAAGCTTATCAACTAAGATTAGTTTGAAAATGTAATATATTTGCTTCAAATGCTTATCTAATCTCATCACAAAGACAGGCAATGACAATTTGACAATCCCTGCCATTAGGCAATGGCAATTTGAAAAGACATTACAATATAACCAGCAGAATAATCAGTAAATGAAGTTACTAGATGTTTGTTTACTTCTTACATTTATATCCACTTTTCCTCCAAGGAGCTTAATGCTCTATACATGGTCCTCCCTCGTTTTGTTTTTCACAACAATCCTGTGAGGCAGGGAAGGCTGAGAGGCAATGACCACCCCAAGGTCACCCAAGGAGCTTGTTTCTGGTGGGGTGGGGACTTGAACCTATGTCTTCCGAATCCTAGGCCGACACACTGCCACTCGCTTCTTGACATTCCATCCCATCCTTTCACCATTCCATCACATTCCATCATGACCAAGAAACAGAAACCAGGAGGGAAGGCTATGCTAATAGAAGCTGACTTGGTTCTTAATGGCTGACATAACAGTAGCATGTAACAGATTTAGCCCCAACCTCCCAGGTAGACCCATTTGCTTTCTTCCCTGTATGGGGAAAAGTAAAGCAAAGAGTTGCACTTGGGGACACTGTTCCAGAGGCAGCAAAAACTGCCATCCAGTGATGAAACTGGGTGACCCTTTTTTTCTGGCAAGGGTTATAAAGGGGGATGCAATGTGGCTTTCCATAGACACTTAGGCCCTTTCTACACCATGGATTTTTCCCTGGGTCATCCCTGTGTGTCCAAATGACGCATAGGGGATCCCGGGTGCAGGCAGGGACAACCCCTCCATTTTCCCTCCAATATCCTTATTTTTCCTGCTGTCCTGGGACAATCCCAAGGACCGAGGGCAGAATGGGCACCCATCCTGGCTTCTTTCCTCCTCCCCATGAGTAGCAGGGGTCAGCAGAGGGAAGGAGCAGGGCTGGGGGGGGGGAGTTCAGGGACATTGAGGGTGGAGGGGAACGGGGTGGGGTTTTTTATTTTTGTTTTTGTATTCATATTTTGCTGGAGTGCAATTGCGCTCCCAACTCCTGCCCTTTCTTTAAAAAAAATGGCTGGCACGTCATTCCTCTTCCCTTCTGGGACGTCATGCTTCTGTTTGAACGCCCAGGGAGGATTGTGGAAGCAGGTAAGTCTGCGATCCTTCCCCCTCCCTCCTTTAGGTGTAGAAAGGGCCATAGATTCACATGATAGACATTTTACTAGCCACGTGATAAAAAAACAACAACCCCTCTTCAGCTATGTGAATCACCTCCTGATAGTTTCTACCAGGAAATGTACAGTTACTTATATTTCTGTGCAAAACCTGGGGAAGGAAATTTGGCCAAGAGGAAAAGACAGATCAGAGTCTCTGATACTGAAGTCGTCCCTGCATACCAAGCTCCATTTAGAAGTCACAAGCAAGGACACTGGCTTTGGATCATTTGAATGCTTTTGAAGCTTCCGAGGGCTGTGTTTAATGACACAAGTCCACACCAGCCGGTGCTCACCTGTATAGCCTCTGCCAATTCAGCTTTAGGCTGAAGCCTGCCAGTAAAAACTAACAAAGGATTGCATGTTAAACAAAGTGCTGCAGAATTAAAAAACAAGGCTCTGTTGGTAAAACATTGTACAGATTATATCCTTACAAGCAGCCAAGTGATGGGAGTCAAATAACCAGTGGCATCCAACGTTCTGCTGCCTCGCATGCGGAACTCTAGTGACAAAAAGACCAGGAGATGATTCACATCTTAGCTTGTCCTCGTGCATTCGAAGGTGTCCATGTGCAGCGAGTCCCTTGTGATGACCTCCAAACATGTGAATTTTACTCTAACGTGTGTGAGTGCATCAGAAAATGTAGTGAGTAGAATGTTGAACATGAACTGTGTAGTGTGGCCCAGGTTGACTTAAAATACCCATTTGGCCATGAAACTCACGAGGTAAACTTGTGTCAGTCACTATCTGAGAAAGCTAGTGTGGTGTAGTGGCTAAAGTGTTGGACTGGGAGTCAGGAGATCTGGGTTCTAGTCCCCACTCGGCCATGGAAACCCACTGGGTGACTTTGGGCCTGTCACAAACTCTCAGCCCAACCCACCTCACAGGGATGTTGTTGTGAGGATAAAATGGAAAGGAGGAGGATTATGTACACCGCCTTGGGTTCCTTGGAGGAAAAAAGGTGGGATATAAATGCAACAAATAAATAAATAAATAAATAATCTTTCATCCTAACCTACCCCACAAGGTTGTTGGTCAAGGATGTTGACAGGTGTGTAAGGCCCGTTCACATGGCTGCCAAATCTGTTGCTGGGACCAAGGCTAGTGGGAGTGACCCTGCTCTCCACCCACCCTGCTGCTCATCACACATGGGAGGTGTTTGTTGGAACACCCCTAACTCTATATGGGTATGGTGTCTTGCTACTCAAGTGAAGCCTATAAACCTGAGTCCACCTGATCCAGCATGGGTCTTCTTATGTTCTTATGGCATTTGTATACTGCTGAATATAATAAATTCTGTACAGGATTTAGGGAGAGTCTTGGCAAAGCAAGGCAGAAGAAACAAAAACCAGAATTAGAAGCTATTGACCCACTGCCTCTTCTAGTTTCCTTGTATTGGGGCTTCTTGAAGGCTTGTGCCAAAGACAGCAAGGAAGTGCGAGTGACCTTAAGAGAGCTTATCTTCCAAATCTGGGTAGGGCTGAGGAGCTATTCTTGATGAAAACAAATAAAACAGATAACTCACCCTTCACTTTTGGAGCCCTTCTTTTGGGGCACAGCACAGGCATATGTCCTCAGCTATGTTGTAGTTCAGCCTTCCCCAACCTGGTACCCTGCCAAGGTTCAACCTAATGACAGTGCTATGACAGCCCAAGCCATCCATGGGTTAGAATTCTAGGCTAATAATTTTTAATCTTCTCTATGATAATAGCAAAACAGGTGTTTGAAGTATATCCAGTTCAACCTTTCACCTAATTGTACAAATAGGCATTAACTCCAAAAGTTCTGTATTCCAGCCAAAAACAGCAACAACAGAGCAATTGCCTAACAACATCATGAAGACAAATTCTTAGGGTGACACATTAGTCCTGCTGATTCCAAGCAATGGCTTGATGTGGCTTTGAATTGTGGTACTAGAACACTAGGCTACCAGTTTGATACCAGTTCTATCAACACCTGGTATTTTATTTTATTTTTAACATGGCTTGATACCTCAGCAGTATTCATTCTCATCATCATTTGAATTGCAAAGTAGTGGCACTAAAACCACAGGAAAGAGCTTAGCAACCATTTCCCTTGAGTGATTTCTGCCTTCATTCCAATTGTGTCTTTGAAAAACTCTCTCATTATTTTATTTGTACATCTCAGTAACATTTTTAAAATTTTCTTTAATCAAAACTTAGTTGAACAAATATCAAGATCAGGATGCTGCTTCCCTGCCACCCCAGCCCACCCCCAAACAAGAGAGGGGCAGGATCTACACTACTGCTTTAAAATAGTTTATAACAGTAGTGACAACTGTTGGGGCCCAGGACACACACCATAAACAGTTTTCAAAACGCTTTCTAAGTGTTGTATCCTGTTTGGTGTAGATCTGGCCAGGGCTACACAGGCAATAATGATACTAACAAATGTCACAAGCAGAGTGTTAATTCAACTCAACTCACCTTCCAGTGTTTCACACTGTGCTAAGTTGACATAGTCAGAAGTCTTCAAGATCCCACCTTTAAACCCTCGGACCAGACCCTCTAGATAACCATGATCCACATTGAAATAGAATTCTGAGTAGCCTGGCATAGTAGAAAAGACGGTTTGATGCTTCCTGATGCTGAGAAAGTACTGAGTCTTGTGTTCGTCTTCAGGCGATGGTAGCAAGCAGTCACCAGATGTGGTTGAGCTTTAAGTGAGTCGTTTCTTCCTGCTTCACACTGTTTCCAGTACAACAGAACTGTGTTTTGCATAGTGCTTACACAACATAAGCTCACCCGGCAGACACAAGTCTCTCAAGTTTTCCTCTTAGGAACGAAGGCTGTACTGGGTGAAAGAGACAAACTAAGGCCTTAGCTAGACCACGGGTTAGCCCGGGCTAATGCTCGGGATCACCCCTGTGCATCCAGATGATGCACAGGCAATCCCGGGCTCAGGCAGGGGTCAACCCTCCCTTGCCCCGGGGTAACGGGCACCACTTTTGGCCCAGTATTTCCCACGGCCTCAGGCTGAGCCCGAGACCGTGAGTGTGTAGACTGTTCTGCTGCTTTTCCCGGTTACCACAATTACTCATGAGTAGCCGGGAAAAGCAGCGGATGGGGCGCAGTTTTCCTCAGGAGCACTGCGGCCGTCAGGGCTAGGGTGGGTGGGGAGCAGGGAAGGCCATTAATTTTTTTAAAAACCCTCTTACCTGAGTGCATGAGCGTTTGTGCAAATGGGCCCTTTAAGATGAAAAAATGGTGGACGTAACAGGGTCCTTTCTTGACCTCGTCGCGCCTGAGGTGTAGACTATGTCGAAAGCCCGCGATAGTTGCATCGCGGTCTCTCCCCTCCTCACCACCGGATTATCAGGTAGGTCTAGCAAAGGCCTCTGAGTAGGGAGAGAAGAAGGATATTATATATTTATAAAGTATGGTTTGGATTTGACCGGATAATACCTCCTTGACAAATTGCTCCTTCAAAATATGATGAAATTATCCCTTAACTGTATGCCCTGAAATGCACAGAACTACAGCCAACTTCATATTATTATTAATATTTATTTATATAGCGCCATCAATTTTCATCAAAAGATACAGGATATTGTTGATATGGTGCATTTTTATAAGCAGGCATCAAGGGTAGGAATGGTCAGGCACCTGTTGGAAGCCCATTGACAAGAGCCCTCTGTACCTGCTCTTGCATTTCACCATTTCAACCTGCATCTCACCTGCGTCTCACTCTGGCCTAGGCAATAGTGTTGGTGAGAAGGAAATGCAGTAGATGCCACAGCCTACTTGGTCACTGGCTTCCTGGCTGACCAACAAGCAAGTGGTGGCAATGAAAGGGCAGAGTATGAGGAGTAACAGCACTTGGTGACAGTGGTGGTGAGAAAGTAGATTCACTGAGGGAGGGAAGGTGTGGATAGAAGGTGTCTTGCCCAAGGGCCCCAAAAGCCTGGAACAGGAAATGGTTAAAAGTGAAGCTGAAGCTTCTAGTTCCCCCCTGCCTTTCCCCCCAGACTAATACAAGTTTCTTTCACCGTCTGCAGTGTCTAAAGTTCAACACGATGCTCAATTTGGATCAAATTTCTAAAGCTCAATATAATAGAATCACTGCATAGCACAGCTTAATGTTTGTTCAAAGGTCCCACAAATCCAGATAATGAAGAAACAAGTGTGGAAGGGTGCTATTTAGAAACGATTTGGGGGACTTAAACTCTCGGCATTCCTGACCATGGGTCATGGTGGTAGGAGCTTCTGGGAATTGAAGTCCAAAACATCTGCAGATCTACCTTCTGTCCACCCTTGATCTAGAGCTCCCTCAGACAGGGGGGAAATTGTGTTCCCATACCATGGCTCTGCTTCCTGCATCTTTTCCGCTTCTGTAATAAGCTGTAATTACACAACAAAGAGAGTAGTGACCATGTGGCTTGTATGGCCTCAATGCAGTTGAATGGGATAACACCCTCTAGTCTTCCCATTCCTAAAGTCCAAATGGCATTCTTGACAACATAAAAAGCACCTGTCCAGACAAGCCCTACATTTGCTATTTGGCCCTGGTATTTCAAGCTTCAGAAAGACTCTTGCTTGAATGTGAAAGCTCGCTCTCACTACTTTGTAAATTTCCCTTGGTCCTAATAAAGGCATCATTTAGGGGCCAAAGGAGATGAGACAAGGGGGATCCATGATTAGGGTGGCTGTTTATACATTGCCCCAAAGAGAAAATGCATTACTCCCCTCCAAAAGAGGATACTAGAGTTTACAAATATACATTAAAATGGCATGTGCTCATTTATATGTATAGATATGTATGTATATGTTTCAGCACCATGTACATTGATGGTGCTATATAAATAAATAAATAAATAAATAAATAAATAAATAAAAATAGATGCAACTTTAGAAATAATTACTGTAATTTTAATACACCCCACCATAGCGGGGGAGATGGTGACCAGGTGACCTGTGTGTCTGCTCAGTCTGATGTCCAAGTGCTCACAGTTTGATGGGGAACTTCAAGGCTCCTGCTGTGCTCTCCCTCCTTGGGGTTCTTTCTCTTTAAACCAAACTTGAAGTAGAAGATGATTTGAACCATCTTTAAACCAGACTTGGAATGTCCTCTATAAAGTTGGACACATGGCTTCCCCTTGGATGGCCCAATTTGGATTGGGGCCATGTTGGATGACGTTGGTGGGGTTAACCCTTTCTCCCCTCTGTTTCCCAACGAAATTCCTTCCCATCATCACCATTATTTTCCCCATTAGAGAAAAGATTGTTGTTGTTTATTCGTTCAGTCGTTTCCGACTCTTCGTGACTTCATGGACCAGCCCATGCCAGAGCTTTCTGTCGGATGTTGCCACCCCCAGCTTCCCCAAGGTCAAGTCTGTCACCTCCAGAATAGCATCCATCCATCTTGCCCTTGGTCGGCCCCTCTTCCTTTTGCCTTCCACTTTCCCTAGCATCAGCCTCTTCTCCAGGGTATCCTGTCTTCTCATTATGTGGCCAAAGTACTTCAGTTTTGCCTTGAATACCATTCCCTCAAGTGAGCAGTCTGGCTTTATTTCCTGGAGTATGGACTGGTTTGATCTTCTTGCAGTCCACGGCACTCTCAGCATTTTCCTCCAACACCACAGTTCAAAAGCATCTATCTTCCTTCGCTCAGCTTTCCTTATGGTCCAGCTCTCGCAGCCATAGGTTACTACGGGGAATACCATTGCTTTAACTATGCGGACCTTTGTTGTCAGTGTGGTGTCTCTGCTCTTAACTATTTTATCAAGATTTGGCATTGCTCTCCTCCCAAGAAGTAAACGTCTTCTGATTTCCTGGCTACAGTCAGCGTCTGCAGTAATCTTTGCGCCCAGAAATACAAAGTCTGTCACTGCCTCCACGTTTTCTCCCTCTATTTGCCAGTTATCAATCAAGCTAGTTGCCATAATCTTGGTTTTTTTGAGGTTTAATGGCAACCCGGCTTTTGCACTTTCTTCTTTCACCTTTGTCATAAGGCTCCTCAGCTCCTCCTCGCTTTCAGCCATCAAAGTGGTGTCATCTGCATATCTGAGGTTGTTAATGTTTCTTCCTGCAATTTTAACTCCAGCCTTGGATTCGTCAAGCCCAGCACGTCGCATGATGTGTTCTGCATACAAGTTAAATAGATAAGGTGAGAGTATACAACCCTGCCGTACTCCTTTCCCAATCTTAAACCAGTCTGTTGTTCCGTGGTCTGTTCTTACCGTTTCTACTTGTTCGTTATACAGATTCCTCAGGAGGCAGACAAGATGACTTGGTATCCCCATACCACCAAGAACTTGCCACAGTTTGTTATGATCCACACAGTCAAAGGCTTTAGAATAGTCGATAAAACAGAAATAGATGTTTTTCTGGAACTCCCTGGCTTTCTCCATTATCCAGCAGATATTGGCAATTTGGTCTCTAGTTCCTCTGCCTTTTCTAAACCCAGCTTGTACATCTGGCAATTCTCGCTCCATGAATTGCTGGAGTCTACCTTGCAGAATCTTGAGCATTACCTTGCTGGCATGTGAAAAAAGTGCCACTGTCCAATAGTTTGAACATTCTTTAGTGTTTCCCTTTTTTGGTATGGGGATATAAGTTGATTTTTTCCAGTCTGATGGTCATTCTTGTGTTTTCCAGATTTGCTGGCATATGGCATGCATCACCTTGACAGCATCATCTTGCAATATTTTAAACAGTTCAGCTGGGATACCATCGTCTCCTGCTGCCTTGTTATAAGCAATGCTTCTTAAGGCCCATTCGACCTCACTCTTCAGGATGTCTGGCTCTAACTCACTGACCACACCGTCTGAGCTATCCCCGATATTATTATCCTTCCTATACAGATCTTCCGTATATTCTTGCCACCTTTTCTTGATCTCTTCTGTTTCTGTTAGGTCCTTGCCATCTTTGTTTTTGATCATACCCATTTTTGCCTGGAATTTACCTCCGATGTTTCTAATTTTCTGGAAGAGGTCTCTTGTCCTTCCTATTCTATTGTCTTCTTCCACTTCCGCACATTGCTTGTTTAAAAATAATTCCTTATCTCTTCTGGCTAACCTCTGGAATTTTGCATTTAATTGGGGCATATCTCCCCCTATCACTGGTGCCTTTTGCTTTCCTTCTTTCTTAATATATCTTTTCCGTAATGGGAGAAATAGCATCTTTGGGGCAGAAGTTGATTAGGAAAACAGCTTGGGGGAAAGAGCTACTCCTCCCCCAGCTCCAGTGTAACCCCGCCTCTACCCACAGCTGCTTTTATGGAATAGGTCCAGTCATATCTATCATCTCAGCTAGTTTGACCTTTACTATCTTTATTTAGCTTCCCCATCTGCCCAACCACTGAATAGATCAACATGGCAAGCTGTGTGACAAGAAATACTTATATTTGGCCACACGGGGTCTCCCTAACACCATGGCAAAATGTGTTTCTCCCACCATGCTCCACCACCAGTTAGAAGTAAACTGCAATGCAACAGAAATCCAAATTACTTTTTAAAAAATGTTCCCCCTCCCCACTCAGCCAGTAAGCGACTTGTTTGGCTTTTCTATGCTTTCATTTTCTCATCATGTATCTGTTTTCCTCTTTTTATCTGTTCCTCCCTTTCTTTTCATTACAGTGGGTTTTGCCTGGGGAAGGCAGTATTGCTAAAGAGCAGATGATAAAAGAATCAGAAACCAGAAGTCTCTGAGTAACTGGTACTTTCCCACACAAAATCATCTGGTTTTGAATCATGGGATATGATTCAATATGAATTTTCTTCATATTGAAACCATATGTCTTCAGGATCTATTTATTAGACTTTATTTAGAAATGCATGCTCTTTCTGTTCTTTCCATAGTAGTGGTCGAAAGGAGTTTTTGCTAACTAGCATGAATTAATCTGCATTCATTCTCTACTGCAAAGAGTTAACATGTAGGGTTGGCCCTTCCAAGCAGCAGGATGAAACAACGGTCCTCAGGCAGGTGGTGGTGGGGATATGGAAAGGGGGCAGGTTGATGAATTGGTGTCAGAAGCTGCAGCAAGACTTCAAAAGGCTGATCTTCGCATTTAGATACATGCATTAGGCAGCAAACTGTCTTGGGCCAGCACTAATATAGGTTAAACAAATGTTTAAGACTGCTTGTGCTACACAATGAAATAAAATACTGCGCCGTCAAGCCTTTAGACTGGTTGCTGCTTGCCGTTTGGACCTCTCAGGTCAGTCCATTCCGTTAGATCCATTTCAGTCTGGCTTCAGGCCCAGTTTTGGGATGGAAACAGCCTCGATCACCCTGGTAGCTGTCTTATGCTTGAGAATGGGTGAGAGTGAGTATGAATCTGTCGGTTCTCCTGGAACTCTCAGCAGCTTTAATACAATTGACCATGGTATCCTTCTGGATTGTTTATCTGGGTTATGGTGGTTGCAGTCATTCCTTGATAAATGGACTCAGAAAGTGGTGCTTGGGGGCTTCTTCGCCACCCCATGGCCATTGGCGTATGAAATCCCTCAAGATTCCTTATGCTTTTCAACATCTACATGAAACATCCTAATTACCCACATGTTAAGTTTTTAATCGGTTTTTAAACGCTTTATGTGTGTATGTTCTGTGTTTTAGAGTTTTAAATTTTGTATACTTGTTTTTACTTCAATTTTAGAATTTCTGTAAGCCGCCCAGAGAGCCCTGGCTATGGGAGCGGTATATAAGTGTAATAAATAAATAAAATAAATAAATAAACTACTGGGGTTTGGGCTGAAATGCCATCAATATGCGGATGACATTCAGCTCTATATCTCAGTTCCATTGTTGAATGCCTGAACCAAGGTCTGGAGTCAGTTTTGGGATGGATGAGGGGGAACAAGCCAAGACTTCGGGCAGTAGTCAATGGAGCCCTTGGGGGGGGCGGAGCTGGCCGCCTGAGCAATGGCGGGTTTCTTCTGAGGCTCTAAGCGGCGTTTGCCGGAAAAAGCAATTATCTCTCTTCTAATGGGCATAAATCTTTGAGCAAACGACAGAAAATGATTATAAAAGTCACAGGAGCTGGAAAAGCTGAGAGATTTGAAGAAGGGAGGTGAGATGATTGATATTTAATACAATGTCTGTATAAACGGCAACACTATCGAAACCGAAAGTAACACTGACGCAGTTTAAAAAGAAGGAATTTATGCTTGCTGGACATTGATTTGTGTTATAACCTTTCATTCTTATCTCACATGGGAAAGATTGAAATGCTGGCTTTGTAAGGTGGAAGTTGTTGATTGGATTTATTGGCGTGGTGAGAAGGGGGGGAGAGAAGGTGGAAGAAGCTGCATTCGGCATTCGGTGAGGGAGATGTGGGAAGCTGAGAGGCTGCGAATGATTAAACTGATCCCCTCTAGTGAATGCTGTTGTGAACTGGATATTCCCCCCCCTCATGAAGAAAGAAAAAGTGTTTGATATATAACAGAGAAGCCAGCATAAGTTGCTAAGGAAGCGAGTTACACTCTAAGATTTATGCCCTACCCAGAAGAGTCCCATGCCTAACATTAAAAGAAAGATCAAAAGTTGGGCAAAGCTTAATATACAAAAAAAGAAAAAGAAAAAAAAAAAGAAAAAAGAAAAAAAGAAGAAAAAAAAAATAAGAAACCTTCAAATTATATATAAAAAAGGAACTTTCAAATCATAATTTGGCATGCCTCTCCCTCCTGGAAAGGACAGCCCCTGGAGTTGAGCAAGAGGAGGAAGATAAAGACCCAGTCCCTTTGGATACAATACCAAATAAAGAAAAAATATGACTGAAGGAGGAGAAAGTGGTAGTAACCCTCCCTCGTTGATGGAGATCAGGCCCATTATAGCTGAAAATAACATTGTTATATTTTAAAAAAATGGATCAGCATATGAGTGAATTTAGACATTAATTGTGTATTTAGCGGATAAAAAAGGTGGAAAATTCGGATAAGATCAAAAAGATAGAGGCTAAAGCGGACTTGGACCAGAAGGAATAAGAGGCTTTTGAGAAATCAACTAATATACAATTTAAAGAATGGGTATTGTGATCGATTGCCTCGGAAGATTAATCTAGTAGATCTACTTTTTGAATAAAGCAGCTAAAGGAGTCGCAGGGAGAAGATCTTAGAGAAATCATCGTGAACTGGTTCAAGGAGCTGATGCCGATATATCAATAGACGGATTGGATCCGGATCGAGTCCATCGTGTGGGGGGGCAAAACCACAAAGGGGCAAGAGACATTTTGGTGAAATTTGGTAATTATTATAAAAAAGAGCAAATTATGAAAGAATTGAGATTTAAGAATCAGATATAATATAAAGGCAAACCAGTGTAAATTTACAATGATCTTTCTCAACGTACATTAAATTGGAGAAGTAGTCTTAAACTAATAATGGAAACATTAATGAAGAATGAAATTCCTTATGCATGGGGTTACCCGGTTTTTTTTAAGATTTACATATGGGAGGAGGGAACACAGAGTAACCTCATTGGATCAAGGTAAAGATTTGCTGAAGAGGCTGGGTCTGGATGGGGAAGCAGATGGGGCTGGAGTGGGTGGGGGAGGGAATGAGGCTGGGACATCTGGAGAGTAAGAGAATTGTTAATTATGTTTGGAGATAATTGCAAATAAAAATGCTAATATAGAAACCTGCCGGCCAGGCACAGCACTGCCTCCCCCCTCCCCCTTTAAAGTAGATGGCTGGAGTACTAGACTCACGGGGATATGGGGGGGGATTAGAGTGGGGGGGTGGGGAGGGGGGGAAGGTAGGGGAGGAGGGATTGGGGTAGGAGGGTGGGGGTTTTATGTATGGAGTTTGTGTTTTTATGTAAGCAAGTTTGAACTGCTGAGCACAAGGGATCGGAAGAGATTTCAAAAGGGTGATTATGGATAAAAAGATAAAGGTATCAACACTCAATGTTAAAGGTTTAGGGGCAGTCGTGAAAAGGAAGAGAATAGAACAAATGCTTAATAAAGAGGGATCAGATATTATAATGATCCAAGAGACACACCAAGGCTCCGAGAATTCGAATATGATAAAATTAAAGTGGCTAGCCTATTATGAAAAGTCATTAGGGACATCAAAAAAAAATGGAGTGGCCACTTTGATTTCAAAAAAAAGTGGGTTTACATTAGAAGAGGTAAAAAAGGATGATAAGGGTAGATATCTTATGTTAAAAGGTAAAATTGAGGGAAAGGTCTATACTTTGATTAATGTTTATGCCCCAAATGAGAGGCATAGAGAGTTTTTTATAAAGTTGTTTAAAGAAATAGAAGAATTTAAGGAGGGGTATGTTATATTAGCGGGGGATTTTAATATGGTTATGGATAATAAAAGAGACAGGTCAAATCCCACTAATGTTGAAAAGAGAAACAATATGACTATATTGAATAAATTAATAAAAGAAAATGATTATTTAGATTCGTGGCGCTTACTTAACGGGAATAGGCCTGGATTCTCATATTTTTCCCCAGTTCATCATACATACTCCAGGATAGATCATATATTTGTTTCAAAAGACTTTGCAACGAGGATTTGTAAAATGGAAATGGGGGTAATAAAAGTAACTGATCATGCCTTGTTAAGTTTAGAATTTACAGTTAAGAAAGATTATAAAGAGGCATATAGATGGAAGTTGAACACAAAGATATTGAAATACAATAAAATAGTAGATAAAATTCGGAAGGAACTGTCGGAGTCATGGGAAATTAATGAAAAAGGAGGAACAGCTGGGTCAGTCATTTGGGACACCATGAAGGCTGTAGCAAGAGGAATCTGTATTAGAGAAACATGTAGTTTAAAAAGACAACAACGTGCAGAACAGGAAAAGTTAGAGATAGAAATTAAAAACTTGGAGGAAAGATATTGGCGAAGTAAAGATAAATATAAATTAGTGGAAATACAAGCTAAGAAGAAACAATTAGAAAATTTAAATATAGAAGAGATTCAAAAGAATTTAATGTATATGAAAAGGGAATATTTTGAAAATAGTGATAAGAACTCGAGGTTGCTTGCCAAGCTCACACAAAAAGAAAAAGGGAGGAATGGGATAGAAACGTTGAAAGATAGCCGAGGGAATTATTGTCATGCAATGAAAGCTAAAATAAAAATTTTTCAGGAATTTTATCAGGAATTGTACAAGGGTAAAGAAATTCAACAAGAAAAGGTGGAGGAGTATATTGGAAGGTTTATAAAGAAGGAAATAAAATCAGAATATAAGGAGTTAATGGAGTCAGTAATAACTCAAAGAGAAGTTGAAGAGGTTATTGATAAGTTAAAAGTGGGTAAATCACCAGGAGCAGATGGTTTGGGTCCAGAATATTATAAGGTCTTCAAAGATTGTCTAGTTCCAAAATTAATGGAACTTTATAATAGGATATTATCAGGAGAGAAGATACCTGAATCATGGGAACATTCAGTGATAATTCTGATCCCAAAACCAGATAAAGATTTGACTAATCCCGATTCTTATAGACCTATTTCTTTAATAAATCAGGATGCTAAAATTTTTACATCTATTATGGCCAAACGATTAAATAAATTCTTGGCAGAATATATAGGAGCAGATCAATGTGGGTTTGTGGTAGGAAGACATATGCATAATTTAGTGGGTAGAGTTTTAAATGTAATAAATGTAATAAAAAAAGCAAATATTAAGGCAGGTATTATGGCATTAGATATTTTTAAAGCTTTTGATTGTGTGAGCTGGCAGGCACTAAAGAGTATTATAGATAAATTGGGATTTGGAAATAAATTTAAAAATGTAATAGAACAGCTATATTCCCAAAATACGGCGGTAGTGGTGGTAAATGACGGACTTACTGAAAAGATACGACTAGCCAGAGGAACAAGACAAGGATGTCCGCTCTCGCCGGTCCTTTTTGTAATGGTTATGGAAGTTTTGGCGAAGGCACTAAGGGAGGATAAAGAATTAGAAGGAATTGGAGAGGTAAGGGAAATAAAGCTAAACATGTTTGCGGATGATACTTTATTGACCATTAAGAATCCATTAAGAAAATTAGAAAGAATTAAATATCAGTTGAGGGAATTTGAGGAAATTACAGGGTTAAAAATAAATTGGTCTAAATCAGAGATGATGTTGTTTAACTATACTAAGAGGGAAGAAAAGGATTGGGAAGTTAAGGGAATGGAATTGAAAGTTAAGAACGAGATTAAATATTTGGGAATTAAAATTACAAAAAATCTAGAGAATTTAGAAAGGGAAAATTTAACGAGGTTAAAGAAGGAGGTACTAGAGAAATTGGAAAAATATAAAAGATTAAATTTATCTTGGTTTGGGAGAATAGCTTTGATAAAAATGAAGATATTAGCTAAAATTAATTTTGTATTTAGGATGTTACCTATAAAAATATCAGAAACCGAGACAAAAAGTTGGCAAAATATTATTAATAAATATTGTAATGGAGAAAAGAGAGCAAGAGTGAATAAAAATAATTGGTACCTAAGCCAAAAAAAGGGGGGAATGGGTCTCCCAAACATAAAATTATACTACGTAGCAAATAGATTAAGACATGTTGTAGAAGCAATTATGGGAGTAGGAGATTTATATTGGATGGAAGAAAAAATTATAAGTAAGGTAGAGATGAATCTGGAGAATGTTTTTTTTAAAGATGGAGGAAGAAAGTGGGTTGGAAGTATAGATAATCCACTCCTGAGGACTCAATGGGAAATTTGGAGTAAATTTAAAGGGAAGCTGCTTCCGAGCAACTCTCCCTTAGCACCGATAATAATGTTAAAGAATTTCCCAGAGGATCTAAAGGGTAGATTATGTAAAATATTAAAAGAGAAAAATAAAATAAAATTAAAGGATTGGGTAAGAGATATTAAAACAAGAGAAGATATGGAAAATTTGTTAAAGGAGAAGAAGCTATCTTGGCTAGAATATGGTCAATTAGAGCAATGGAATAAAAAGTGGATTAAAGATAATAGAATGTGCAGAAAGATGACGAGGTTTGAAGAATTAGTAGTAAGTAAGGAGAAAGGAAAAGGAAGTAGTATAGTTTCAAAAGGATTAATGAGTGAAATATATAAAATATTGTTAGAGAAGGAGTTTAGAGAGAATACAGAGAAAATGATTTGGGAATCAGATTTGAAGATACAAATAGGGCGACAGAGCTGGGAGGGACTATGGAAACAAAGAGTGTTGAGAAGTTTATCAGTAAGAATAAAGGAGAATTATTTTAAAATTTTATGGAGGTGGTACCTAACCCCGGTTAGATTGAATAAGATAAGTGATCAACATTCAGCAAATTGTTGGAGAGGATGTGGGGAAAAAGGAACGTATTTACATATGTGGTGGCAATGCAAATATGTACAAAGATTATGGAAGATGGTGTTTTCAGAAATTGAAGAAATAGTGGGAATGAAAATAGAACAAACACCAAAAATAGCATTGCTGTCACTATTTGAAGATATAAAGTGTGGAAAAGGAACTATAGAGCTGATATCGAGTTTGTTGGTTGCAGCACGATTGATGATAGCTAGGAACTGGAAGATCCAAGGGGAATATTCTATTGAGGAATGGTATAAAGTAGTATGGGACATAGCCATTAATGATAAACTGACATGTAATATTAAGTGGAGAAAAGGCGTAACTAAAATAAATGAGTTCGAAGGAATCTGGAAACAGTTCCTAGTGTTCGTGTTTACTAAGGGAAGTGGGAAACCACCAGCAGAAGAAATGATTAGATTTTGGACTCAAGAATGATCCCGAGGTGGGGGGTGCACATTTATGTTAAGAATGAAGATGTTGTAGAGTGATAAGGCATATGTAATAGTTTTTGATATTTGTACTCAACAATTATTCAATATGTATGCAGCAGATATTTGATGTATTTTTTTTCTTATTGTGTTAGTTTCAGTTATATTTTGGAAATGTTTATCTATGTTTATATAGTGTTGAAAATGAATAAAAATTAAAAAAAAAATTTGAAAAAAAAAAATTAAATAAAAAAAAAAAAAAAAAAAAGAAAAAAAAAAAGAAAAACAATGGAGCCCTTGCATGTTGGCCCCGATGGTGGCGGTGGTGCATGCACAGCCCATACTGGTGGCGGACAGGATGTAGCACGTTTGAGGGGAAACACCACAACGAACTGAAACGAGCCTTTCCGCTTGTTGTACTGTTTCCTCCTGAAAGCGCTACATCACATCTGCCAGCAGTAAGGCCTGCATGCACACCTGCGCCACCGGGCTTGGGACGCTTGTGTAAGAGCTCCATTGAATACTGCCATTAATCCTGTCAAGATGGAGATACTCTGGGTAGGGAAACTGACTAATCTGGATAGAGGGTTACATCTGGTCTTAGATGGGGTTGCACTCCCTTTGAAGGTTTTACCTTTGAGAGGGTTTACCCTTAAAGGTGGCTTAAAAATAATTTTAAATAAATAAATAAATAACCTTCACATTTCTGAAGTGGTCTGTTTTAGGGTTATGCAAGGGTTGTTTAAACCTCAAATAGGAATTTAGGGATTGTGTAAAATCTGTTCTGCCTGCAGTTTGCGCATTGTCAGGTGCCTTTCATTGTATCAACTGCTCAATGGTGGAATTGGATTCACCAGTTTCCTGAATGCACAAATCCTCCCAAAATGCACATTTTCGTACTTTAGCATTTTTATTGGGTTTTTTAAAAATGTATTTTTATACAACTAAATTTGTGTAAAATACCAAAATGTGGTGGTGGTGGTGGGGAATGGCCCACAAGTCCTCAGGATCTGTGCTTCTTTGAAAAAGCTGTGGTGCTGTGGAATCCACAGGACAAATTCATAAAAATCTTAACTCCTTTGATTCCATTGCAGATTTCCCCGACATCCCTAGCCTCAAATACCCCTGCCAGCCAGGTTTGCATGATATGACAAGCCACAGCAACCCCCATTGAGAACTTGCATATTCATGATGGTGGCTGGCATGCGCCATAGCTTCTCATGGGTGCATTAAGTCATGGTGGTCTGTTGTGTCATGCGAACTCGCCCAATGGCTGTCATGGGGGCTTGCCCATTCATAAAATGGCCGACCATAGTAGGCATGTCCAGTTGAGCTTCGGCTATGGGGCGGTATATAAATGTAATAAATCATCATCATCATCATCATCAAATTCCCAGGAGGTAAACTGATGGGACTAAATGAAATGTGACTTGACCAAGAACCTAAGTTCAAGGCAGAGGTGGGGTCTGAATTTCAAAACAAAACCATTATTCTGAACCAAAATGAAGATGGCATTGGGGAATAGCGCTTGGAAAGGCTGGCCCTATCATGAAGTGGTAGGAAGCAGGTGCAGCAGGCGGAGGAGGAGAGAAGAGCAGCACTCTCCCTGTCCAAAGAGTCTACCGCTCCTTGATGGCCATGCAGGCAGCTAGCAGGCCCAAGAAGAAACACCCGCTCACTCTCCCATGCATTACTTGTCTCATGCCTCACTGCACCATGCTACCCAACCCTGCAGCCAAGTCAGTTGGCTTACTTTCCCTAAAGGGGATATGCATGGCTGTGTCACCAGCATGCTGCCTCTGTAAGGTCTTTCTGCCTTCAGGAGCTATGCCGGATGGTTGTGCAGGTGCCACACAGGTCCTGAAGGCAGAAAGACATTACAGGTAGTGCACTGATGGCGGGCAGGTGGGAAGATCACGCAGGGTAGGCGGGACGGAGGGAGAGGTTGTGGGAGGGAGGGAATTGTGGGACCGAGGGAGGGGAGAGAGGTGCAAGGGGTTTCCACTTCAGGCAGCGACCTGCATTGGGCCAGGCCTGGCACTTGGCTTTGTAGTACACCAGCATCCCAGGTTTTGAAAAAGATTTTTTTAAAAAAAATCTTTAAAAATCAAATAAAAATCAGGACAGGCAGGGAGTCATGTGAACACCAAGAGGTGTCCATGGCAACCACATTGCTTACCCTAGGTCTACTTTATGTGATAGGTGCCGTTCGCTATTGATAGACCTATAAAGGCTCAGCTCCAGGGGCCATTTGCAAAGGCTCCTGGCCTTCCCCACATCACTGTCTCCTTGCTTGCAGGCTTACCTAGTGGCAGAAGCAGTCAGCTGGGAAGCTGCCATTTTTAATTTCCAGTGATGCTGCGAAACAATGCTAGGTCAGGTGTTCTGGAGAACTGTGGCATATTTAAAGTGGGGGCTTCTGAGAGCCAGCAACCAGGTGTTGCTGCAAGGGCCTAGAGCAGGTGTCAGATGCCAGGGCTGGACCGATATCCTCCATGGATTTGTGTAATCCTTACTAAAAGCTTGGAGCTAAACAATTGGTAAGTTAGTTCAAATCAAGACATGGAATTTAAGCTCACCCACCCCTGTCCCCCGCAATAATTGGGGAAGCAACATTTCATCATTACATTACTTTTAGCCTACGTTCGCTCATTTAGGGAAAAAAAGTAAGTGGAACAACTCTGAAAAAAGTGTTTGGGGAATGATAGCCACATATGGTGTTGCACTAGTTCAAGAAAATAATTTCCTTATATCCCACGAGGAAAGTCATTTTAAAGCACACTTCCAGAAGAAGATAATTGAGTGTATTTTTAGAAACCTTAAAATATTCTCGTTAAACTGTACCTGAAGATTGCCCGTCAAGCATTTTTTAATCGGATATTTTGTCAGCTGTGAAATCCAACACTCTTCCAATTACGTTATTTTATGCACAAAAAGTGTACTTGATTAGCAGAATGGTAATTAATCTTGTAGCTATAATGCTATGAAGATATCATCCAAGGGACTTCATATGCATAGGTGGATCTATGTTCTAAAAATATATTAAATTATGTTGCTTGGGGTGGGGTGGGGGAAATGAAAGAAGCAAGGCACAATAAAATAATATACCTTCCTATTGACTTAAAAAAAAAACACCCATCAGTACTGCTGTGAGGCTATCTTGATTCTTCTATCTTTTTTCTTACCACAAAAATGTCTGTTAAGGAGGGAAAGACAGAATTACTGCACAATACCTTTTGATTGGTAGCACCCTGGAAGCACCCTGAACGTATGGATTGGGATAAGTGTTGTGTGTGGGGGGGTGTTTTTACAAATTTGTTTCCCACCCACCTTCCAAATGATGCTTGGGCTCAGGTAGACATTACTGGCATACCTAGAGCAATGGCTTGAGTCTGTAGCCATTTGCAGATGTTCATAAAATGGGAACAATTAAAATCTGGAGGGGGTGAATGGGATCACAGACGCAGGCTCTGCCCCTCGCCCTCCATTCGTTAATCAGACCTTGTGTGCAAAGTTTCAGTGTCTACAAAAAATGCATGGTACAGATGTATTTTGGGGACCATATACACATGCAGCATCTACTCTATGCACAGAGGCCTGAGCAGATGGTCCAATCAATGCAGGGAGATCAGGGGAAGGACTTTTCACCAGAGACCCAATCCCCCCCCTCCATGAGTGGATTGCACATAGTTTAAGAACATCTTAAACTGTTGTTGTTTTTATACTGTTTTTATGTTTTTTAAAATTTTTGTGTACTTTTAATGTTTACTAATTTTAATTGTTGTAAACCGCCCAGAGAGCTTCGGCTGGGGGGCGGTATATAAATGTAATAAAATAAATAAATAAATAAATAAATAAATAAATAAATAAATAAATCTGCATGGAGCTAGCATGTGTTAGAAAAGTAGTACTCAGCTGGTGGGGAGTGTGCCACCGGTGGCATACACAAGTAGTCTACATAGGTGGGACGTAGTGGTTTCATAACAAGAATTCACTCCCCCTCAATCCCCCTGTCTGCAAGGGTGATACGCTGTTTCCTGCTTGTCATGAATTATCCATTTAAGAATATATGGAGAGCTGTGCTGTATCAGACCAAAATCCATCTAGTCCAGCATTCTCTTCACACAGTGGTCAAGCAGCTGCCAGTGGGAAGCCTGCAAGCAAGAAATGAGTGCAACAGCACCCTCCCACTCATGTACCCCAGCAACTGGTGCATGTAGGCTTAGTGACTCTTAGGCCACAGCTAGACCTAACGGTTTATCCTGGGATCATCCAGGGTTCGCCCCTGCCTGAGCACTGGATCCCCTGTGTGTCACCTAGATGAACAGGTTTGACCCCTGAACGATCCAGGGATAAACTTTAGGTCTAGCTATGGCCCCAGACCCAAACCATGTAGGGCTTTAAAGGTAATAGCCAACACTTTATACTTTGCCCAGAAACTAATTGGCAGCCAGTGTGGTGATTCTAAAGCTGGTGTAATATGGTCACCCCAGATATGCTGGTGACCAATCTGGCTGCCATATTTTGCACTAGTTGAAGTTTCCAGACTAGGCACAAAGGAAGCCCTGTGTGCAGCGCATTGCAGAAGTCAAGCCTCTATCACAGTCCCATGGTTTTATTCATAATCACATGGTTCTAGAAACTCTATCTTGCTATAGCTTAATATTGAATCTAATAGGCTTTTTTATTGCATCTTCCTTTAATTATTAACAGATTATTAAGCCCATAATGATCAGCCGCACATAATGCTATAGCTGGTATGCTAATATAATATACAAAAGAAAAGAAAAAAGGTTTACTTTACATATATTTAACTTTACATGCTCTTGGTTATGTGCTCTAGTAGTAAGACATAAGGTCGCTGTAAGACGCAACTGTTTCGGACAACAATTTTGTCTCCAGTGTAAGCATTATCCTTATGCAAAAACAGAGGAAGCAAAATGCCTTTCTCTTGTTCGTAATCTCTTGATACTTCTGCTTGCTGTTACTTGCCTCCCAAACTCTCCTGTGAGGTAACCTTAGCACATTGTAATGTGTTAAATCAAGCTGAAAAAATTGAATTATTTCTTGCTGTGAACCATAGGGGAAGATGACAGATGTGTTAGGCAGTACAAACCAGCATGCCTGTAAATAGTAGCGTGTTAGCTTTCACCTCACTTCTGTCTGGCAGGTTGAGGATTCGACACTAAGGACCCAGCTGGCATTTTTCCAATGCAAAATGCTGAGGGCGATGGGGGTGGGGGTGGTAAAATTGCTAATTTATCTTTCACGGTACCACAGTGATAGGAAGCAAGGGACTGTTATTATCTCTGCTTTGCGGTTAGAGAAATAGAGAGCAAGTTCACACATCCTCACGTAATGGCCACAGCATCAAGTAGTAACTTGCATGTATGAATGTGACACCACTGATAAAAAGAGGCTACCCAGCTGATTAAGGGAACCTTAGTCAATTAATTGCAGGACTTGCTGTTTTAAGTTATTTTATTTATATTTCTATTGTTTTATGTTTTCTTCTTTGTAAACTGCCTTGAGAAGTCTTTGGTATACAAATATTCTCAATAAATAAATGTTTTTTTAGTTGTTTAATCATTTGATTACATTTTCCTGTGGGTAAAACCAATAGTTTGGAAGCTACCCTGGGCTTCTTCTGAGAAAGAGTGGAATATAAATAAATAAATAAATAAATAAATAAAGCATACTTTCTTTGTTTTTAGGTGGTACAGGCATTTCTGATAACAGTAATTATATTAACGGGATGTGAGAGAAAGGAAGAATGCCTCTATGAATTTGATGCTTGCTCTCTGCACTTTTTGTAAGTATATGCATTAAAAAAAATAGTCTGATTATAGGAAGCTGCCTTATAGCAAGTCAGTCCATTGGTCTAACTCATTGTTCTTTGCACGGACTGGCAGCAGCTCTCCACGTGTTATTTATTTATTTATTTATTCATTGCATTTTTATTCTGCCCAATCAGGGCTGGTGCTACCATAGAGGCCACTCAGGTGGTGGCCTAGAGCGCCAAGCTAAGAGGGGCGCCGGGCACAGTGCAGCACTCATGTGCGTTGGCTGTGGGCCGGCCTAGGCCCAAGGATTCAGCTGGACCTGGGCGGGCGAGATGGTACCCAGTGCCCGCCCAGCTGAAGCAAAGCCAGGGACACTGGGGTGGGGGTGGGGTGGTTCCACATTCGGACTTCCAGAACGTGCCCGGAAGAGAGAAAGAATGTATGGGTGAATGGGGTGCATGGGGTCTTTGAGTGAATGCATGTGTTCATGCGTGTGTTTGTTTGGAGTGATTGATTCTGAGTGTGTGTGTACGCACGTGTGTGAGTTGGGGGGGATGATTTGGAGGTGATATTCCTATTAAATAATACATTTTAGACCCATAGCCATTCCTTTCCAATTTGTTTGCTATAATTGGCATGACGCCAATTATAGCAAACTTTAAAATAAATTGCACTTTAAAATAAATTTAGCAGTTTCAAGTTTTGTGCTTCTTATTTTTTCCAGGAAACGTATGTTTTTAAAAATCAAAGTTGGCATTTTTGGGGGGCGGGTGTGTGTGTGAAAGTAGCTCACCTTGTCTAAGGCGCAAAATAGTCTGGCACTGGCCCTGTGCCCAATAGCTGAAGCTCTCTGAGTGGTTTACAAAAAATTTCAGAGAGAAATCTTTCCAAGCCCTGCTGGAAGATGCCAAGAATGAAAACAAAAAACCCTGGGAATTTTGCATACAAAGCACATGTCCTGCCATGTAGGGATGTTCAAAGTGGGTCTTCTCCACCTTGAAATTTGAGCTAGAGATCCATTGATGTGATTCTCTGCCATGATTTCAGTGCAGCTTTTGTGAACTGCCCAGAGAGCTTCGGCTATTGGGCGGTATAGAAATGTAATAAATAAATAAATAAATAAATAAATAAGCTCCCCTTACTGTGCACTGTCGGATTACCTGTCGGAGAACCACCCGGTTTTGGATAACCACTTTAGTCAATGCAAATTAATTAAATGCTTACATTTCCCTCATTTTTAAAGATAAAGAGATGAAACTTGGCGTGATGATAGCTCAAAAGTAGGGCTTTAGGCAAGCCAAGTTTGTAGAAGATCCATTCATGCCTTGATTTTTAAGGAATATTAATTCCCCCCTCAAACCATTATCCCCCTTAAACAGACAACACACACACACACACAGAGCATTGATGCCTGAAAAAGTCAGATGGTTTTGGAAACGTTAGAATCTCCGATTGGGCACATCTCCGCTCTGATATTAATCAATGTGTTTGGAAGCAGCCAATGTCTGCTCTATAACATCGAATGCTCTGCAGATGTTCAGAGTTACCAAATAATTCTGGGATGGAGAGCACACCCCTAGAACAACAACCTTTTAAATTTGATTAAAAGTTTAAAATTGAATAATCTGATTGATCAATTAAACTTTTCAGCCCTAATCTAACACCACATTATCATGCAATTCTATGCAACAGGAGGGTCTACAAAGAATGTAAGTTTCTTACTGAGTGGATTGGCCCTACTGGAGAGTCTATACCCCACTACCACCCGTTAGAGACTTTCTCTACAAGGCTGCCATAGGGCTTTCAGTGTTACAGCCTTGAATGGAAGCATTGCCACATGGAAGCATTTCTTTGCAGCCTCTGAAATATATGTAATCTAGCCCCCTAGAAGATCCAATTTACAGAGCAATTTACCAAGCGTGAGATGAAACATTTTGTGTCTGTCTGCAGGGACGATATAACTGGTTCCAAAATTAAATTTGCTGTTAATATCCAGCAATTACATCATGTAGCTAAGATGAATCTTTCCAAAACAAGTTCAGGCTATGCTAAAGATTGATACAAACAGATATATTTGCAACAATCTAAGCTAACTGATATCTTTTATTTGCTCTTTTGCTAGAGCAATATGAGCCGTTTTCAGGTCTCTGTGTATAAATCCAAAGAGTGCTCCGCATCCTGTGAAATCAAATTATCATTCCTTTCTGGCTATTAGAAGATCTAGGCAAACTAAAAGATACGATTTTTTGGTCCTGAAATTGGACAAAATCACATTGTTTTGTAGGAAAAGTAATAGAAGCCAAAGGTTGCTATTACTCTAAACAGAGGGGCAGTAAAAATCTATATCCAGGTCTTCTGTTTGTCTGCTCAGATATGACATTCTGTTTCAGGTTCATTAGATTTCTGAAAAGTTTGACAGTAATAAAACTAGATGAACTTGGCAAGAATCACTCTGCATCATTCATTCTGTATCTGCCTGTGCGTCAAAGACCAGCCATAAATGGAGAAATTCATGCTGGGTGGCAGTGATGATGAGACCAACAGGACTTGGCCTTCCTGGCTAGAGGCTTAACAGGAGCCTTGCTTGTTAATGGATGTCTAAACTGATTATGCCCCTAGTCATAAAATCCCTGGAGGCAGAAAGATTTCCCAACCCAAATTGAAATCTCAGGGGAAGATGTCTACAGTACCCTAGTATTTACTGTTTAACACAAGGTTGGTGGTCCTTAAGCTTCAGTCATTAGCTATTTAATTCAGGGATGAGGTAGCTGATTTTGCTGATTTTACTGAGAATTAGCTGGGTGAAGCATCCAGATCAGTGGCCATGGCTACACCAGCCTTATATCCCGGGGTCGTCCCTAGATCATCTCTGTGCATCCAAATGCCACACAGGGGATCCCGGGAGCAGGCAGGGACGATCCCTCCATTGGGATAATCCTTAGGTACAGAAAGGGGCAGTGATTGCTCACAATGTCCTAACAGGGTTGTTGTCAGCATCCATCAAGATTTGAAGGACATGGAGAACAAGGGACATCCTTGAGAGCACCTTGTAGAGAAAATATCCTGTGCTGAACTCATCGAACACTGATCGTGTCTTCCTGGTGATTGCGTAGCTATAGTGAAAAGCAACCTTCCTTCTCCCAAAACAGAGCTTTTGGAAAGAAAGCTGCCAAATGGGCACTGTGCCTCCTGGTCTGGGCCTACGCCCAGTCCCACTATTGCATCTGCTGCTGGAGTCCTGGGAGTTATCTTGGAGGATCTGAAGCTAGGAGTTGGGACCAGTCCAAGCATATAGGATCTCCTGTATCAGCAACCTCCCCAAGTGGGGCACCCCTCTGTGTAGTAATCTCAGGAGGTTTGTCAGTCTTGGGATGGCAGAACCAGGAATGCTGAAGCTTACTGAAATTCTCAAAGCTTTATTTGAAAGTTTGGTGTGGCTCATCTTGTTTGTGACCTGTTTTTCTGTTTGTTTGAATGGGAAAGTTGTGCACTTTGAGAAAGTTGTACATTTTGGGAAAGTTGTGCACTTTGAAAAAGTTGTACATTTTTGAGGAAGTTGTTTATTTTTCAAAATTTATTTATTGTGATAACGTTGTACATTTTTCAAGTTCACATTTTACAAAGGTGGACGCAGGTTTGGAAATTTGCAAAGGTTTTTGGAGAGCATGTGCTCTCATTTGGGTTCATGTTTCTGATTGCGAACAGGGCATTTCTGAGTGATTTGCAAACTGAAATTAAATTCTCATGCAGCTCTCAGTCTCCACTGACTCCTCTTGAGTCCATATGTGCAAGAGCCAGCAATAGGAATCTCCTCTGAGATCTCATATGGTTCTATTCTGGTACAAACTTTTGTTCAGTTCCATTTCAGCATAATTACAAAATTTGAACCTTCAGGACCAGGGCTCCTTCTTGGGTTCTATTAAAAACTTACATATGTCTGTCCTACTGGCAAGACTTCCATTGCCCTGGGAAGAGGTAATCTGGTTGGGCTGGGCTCCTTTCAGAGACTTATGGAGCCAGTTGGACTGTAGAAGTCTATTGAGAGTTTTCCCACTGCCCTTCTCTATTGATGAGGTTATGGCCATGTGGAATAGCAGCTTGTCTAGGGCCATTCAAATGCTGGCTCCAAGCTGTAGGCTCCAAATACGCCTTTGTTTTGGGGTGAATAGAAAACTGAATTTGGTCCAATTTTGAAATGAATTCTTAGAGGAACTAAAATTAATTCCATTTAGGGGTAGGTTTTACTGGACTCTGGTGATATTGGAGTCGACTTTGGCAGCTGCCATTTTCCTTTCCAGAATAACCTGGTACAGGGCTGGTGAAAACCAGCTTGGGAAACTATCACTGCTGCTTTAAAGGAGGGCAAGGTCCCCCACTCCCACCTCAGCATCAATGCCGGTTTCTACAGTGAGTTACCATCTCCTCTGTAACCCTCTGTTTCTGCAGCTTCAGGTGCACTGGTTTTCTGGGGCCAGTTTTCACCTTGAGTAAACTTGCTTGGTTATAGATGAGCTTGTTTGTTGATCTTCACTTATTGATTGATTTACAAACAGCTAGCTAACTAAGAATTCATTATGGTTTTATCCCACCCCTACTTGAAGAAGCTTAGAGTAGTGTACATGGTAACTCCACCTTTCATCCTCACAAGAACCCTGTGAGAAGCATAGCATCTGAGGTTGTGACTGGCCTATGAAGCATTCTTATTCAGTAGGTATTTGAACTCAGTTCTACCCAGGTTAAATTTAACAGTATGAACACTGGGGCCATGGCTAGACCAGGATCATCTGGGATCATCTCGGGGTCATCTCGGGGTCATCCCTGGCTGATCCCTGGATCCCCTGTGTGTCATTTACATGAACAGGGATGACCCCGGGACAATCCCAGGATATAGGCCTGGTCTAGCCATGGCCTGGCTCTCTATAGGATGACAAAGGACGGGGGGAGAAACTGTACACTATTGGTTCTATTAAATTCATCCTTTGATACCATTGACCTTGAGGAACTGGTGACTGCTGTAAGGCCTTATTGGTATCTGTGGAACCATTTGAATGAGCCTGGAAATTCCTAGTGAAAGTCCATGAGGGAGTTGAGCTGCTTACCAAGTCCCTGACATCTCCTATGCATTGTGGCCCAAGATGTGCCCTCCTTACTATCAGAGCAGCGGGACAGTAAGGATGGGTAAGAAATGGGAACAGGAACATGTACAAAGAGCCTTTAAGGCACCGCAGCACTGAAGACTCCCATGGGCGGGAAGCCCCCAAAACAATGAATACCTTCACCTCCATAGCCTGAAAAGGTAGCCCTGACCCCACTCCTCTAACTTCTCCTCAGAACCAGTGGCAGTGCAGTGTGACTACGGGCATGTCTACACCATCCATTTATTCTGGGGTCAGCTTGAGATCATCCCTGTGCATCCAAATGATGCACAACTGATTCCGGGGTCAACTGGGGATGACCTCTCACTTTCCCTGGGATAAAATGGACAGCACTTATTCTGGTTTTTCCTGTGGTCCCAGGATAACCTCAAGGGCTGCAGGCTGTGTGGCACAGGCTCCAAGGTTTCCCTCCTCCCCGGGAGTAGCAGGGCTTTGCAAATGGCCATGGAGCTGCATGGGGGGGGGGCTCTGTGCCCATGGGGCGGCAACAGTTTCCTCATTCCCAGGATAGCTGCTGGTGCTTTTTGGTGCTGAATTTTGGGTTGTTGTTGTTTTGTGTGTGTGTTTTTTACTTACATTTTGCACAGGATGACACCCACACAGTTGTGCAACTGGCTCCTGCTTTAAAAACACACATGTGGCGCCGGAGCATCCTTCCTGACTTCTGGGATATCACACTGGCATGTGCATGCTAAGTGATGATCCTGGAAGTAGGAAAGCCCAGGATCCTCCCCCCATCCCAAATAGATGGTAGGTGTAGATGAGCCCTACATCACCTCCAGGGGCAGCAGGACGCTCCCTGGAACCTTGGGTAGCTCTTTAGAGTTGTGACTGGTTCTGAATGGAACCCAGAGTGGATTCACCACCCCACTGACATTGGAACCACCAGCTTCCGCTGCTTAAACTGTTGTCTCCAGTTTATTGCTGAAGCAAAATGCTTCATCAAGAGTTTGCTTCCGTTCCATCTTCTCAACCCTAATGGCAAGTAAGCTTGTTCTGAGTCTGGGCACAAAATGTTGAAGACCAGTTGTTCCAGCAGCTTATCCCAAAAAGTGGTTGTGATTTTGCCTAACTTCAAAAAGCCTTACTAAAATAGTCTGAGCTGTGTGGCATTCCATATCCTAATCCACGCTTGTGAGGCACTGCACCCACCAGTAGTTCTTTGCAAACCCATTCTGAGGACAGATGAGAAACCAACAGTCTCCATCTGGCTTTCAATTAAAGAAAGGAAGGTGTGGGAGGTTCAAGACAAACAAAATTATTTTGCTTCCACGATTTCTTGTGCCATTGCCACTTTGAATGTTGCTGAACTGGTGTTTTGAGCATCTCATTCCATCCAAATTTGAAAACAAGCCTGACACTGTGAAGCAAGTTGGCAATGCTTGTCATTGTTAATAATGACAATGTTGTTCTTTTTTAAAAAAACAACCCAATGAGCTGGCAGTTTACCCGCCCCCCCCCCCCCCAAAAAAGATTTTTTGGCTAGGCATCAATTTCAGAAGTCTGCTCCAACTCTCATTACTCAATCCATAAAACAATCCTATGCGAGCTCTAATTGAGATTCTACGTGCCTTTGACCAGGTAGCAATGCAAATACTGTACACAGGATTTGGAAGCTTGTCAATCCTCGGAACAGTATATGGGTCAGTAGCCTTTTAATTTTCTATTGATTAAAAGGCTCAGGCTTTCTTTGTGATTATTAATCAGCCACTAATAAAACAACAGCTGTCTTTCTAAAAATCTGGATGATAATGAGTTGCCGCTGACATAATTTGGGGCACATCTTGGACTGGCTTCATGGTGCTTTACTGTGAATTGGCAAATGGCCCCTGTTCTCAGTAGTATTTGCCAGTATTTGTGGTAAGTGTGTGTGTGTGTACTGCAGATACATGGTGAATTTAGATACCAAGACAGTGTGTATTATATATGCAAAGGTTCACTTCATACAGTCTGAGGCGGCTCTATGTTTGGGGCGAGTGGGGCATGACCCTCTGCCTCTCCCCTTCCCACTTATGGCAGAGAAATCCCCCACAACCAAGTAGATTTGCTCCAATGCACAGCATGCAACTGCCAATTGCAACTCATGAGCTTCTGCCCTCCTCTGACAATCTCAGTCAAATGTTGCGTAACTGTCCTGCCCTGTGTCCCACCAGCCCCAATGAGCACCATCCGCCATTGCATACAGTTATTTGGTAGGGTGGCCATATGGAAAGGAGGACTGAATCACTAACAGTTGTATTGAAAAGGGAATTTCAGCAGGTGTCATTTGTCTGCATGCAGCACCTGGTAAAATTCTCTCTTCATCACAACAGTTAAAGCTGCAGGAGCCCTGCCCCCTTTTGTATCTGGTCATTCTAGTACAGCTCCTGCAGCTTTAACTGTTGTGATGAAGAGGGATTTTCTCCAGGTGCTGCATGCATACAAATGACACCTGCTGAAATTCCCTTTTCAATACTATTGTTAAAGATTCAAGAGCCCTGTCCTCCTTTCTAAATGGTCACCTTGTATTTGGGCTATTGATCATCTTTGCTAACTTGGTAACTAACTTGTTTCATTTTGTACATAAATATTATATTAACCAACAATTATTTGGTTTACTCAGTGTACAGGTGGTTCGGCTAGGCTGCAATCCTATGCACACTTACCTAAGAGTATGCTGCACTGAACACACAGACTTGCTTCTGAGTAAACACATGTAAGATTACATTGTCAAACCTTTGACCCTCTTTCTCTTAACTTATTGTCAGGGAAATTTCTGAACTTGCCCCAACGTTAGTTAGAATGGAGGAGCTCTGCTCATATAGAGCTTTATGTAAACTTTGCAGCCTTCACATGAGCACTGGAGTCTCTGAACTTGAGCGTATATACATGCAAAGAAGATAAATCAAATACTAATAAGAGTCAAAGTCCTAACAAGACATCAAAGATAAATAGGAAAATCTTAAATATGTGTGTGCTTCTGCAAGGGACAAAAAATTTTTTCCCAGGGACAAAAAAATAAAATAACCTGATCAGATTTCATTTGCCTATGCTAACTTATTGAAATATATGGCAGGTTAAAACCAGGCATTGCCTAGTATTGAAGCAGAGCTAAAAAGAGAACTGACCAGGTGGTATCAAAAAACATAACGCCAATTAACTTTAGCTCCTTCTAAAGTTTACCATTCCATGACCGTCTCCTGTTAACAGTGTAGACTCTGCTAAGAAGGTCAGAAAGCACTTAAATAAGTGCACATTATGTTTCCTAAAACTGTTCTTGTTCAAGTTGCATTGCCACATAACACATCAATATATGCGGGCATGTTATTTTGAGATTATTTTATAAACTTCCATGGTTCAAGGATTATAACCTGAAAAGCACACTATATATCAGGATGGACCCCCACTGAAGTTTATTTACCCAGCCTATGATATATGAGTGACCTTCATTCACTGAAAAAGATTTAGGCATGTGCAAACAGCTGAGGAAGTTGGCAATGTCCCTCACTTCCTATTTTTAGCAAATACTTCCCAGCATTGTACAGTTCAAATGAGTTTTCAATGTATTTTTTTCCTTCTAAATTATAAGATACTGATTTCTAGGGTGACCCTATGGAAAGGAGGACAGGGCTACCATACCTTTAACAGTTGTATAGAAAAGGAAATTTCCGCAGGTGTCATTTGTATGCATGCAGCACCTGGCAGAATTCCCTCTTCATCACAACAGTTAAAGCTGCAAGAGCTATACTAGAGTGACCAGATACAAAAGAGGACAGGGCTCCTGCAACTTTAACTGTTGTGGCAAAGGGGGAATTTCACCAGGTTCTCCATATATACAAATGACGCCTGCTGAAATTCCCTTTTCTGTGCAACTGTTAAAGATACAGGAGCCCTGTCCTCCTTTTCATATGGTCACCCTACTAATTTCAAGTAAAAGGGTATCAATTGAATTCACATTAGGAGTTCTCAAGCATATCTTCTGACAATTTTGTATTTTTATTGATCTACAGAGCCATCCTAAGCATGTCTCTTCAAAAGTGAGTCCCACTGTGTTCAGTGGGCTTACTTCCAGTAAAATGTGCATGCAGGAAGCAGGATTGTGGTTGCTTGTGGTCACTGCTGCTACCCTGACCCAAACATGCATTTAGTGCAATGCCAGTAAACTGTGTTGATGTGTTTGTATCAGCTTACTAGCTATTCACAGAGGCTCTAGACCAAGAAGGTAACCAGGTATACCTACAATTAAAAATCTAGAGCTCCATCAGAAGAGTGTTTTATTGTACGCTTGTTGGTGGGCACTCACAAATTTTCGCAGGTCCTTCTCATGATGTCGTCTGCCTTCCGTGTGCCTCCAAACCCTTCTAACCTTCGCACCTCAAAAAACACCCCAGTAAGTCCAATTTATTTTAAATGTAGAAGGTGCTGCTATCTCCTGCTGTGGTGCTGGAGAAGCAGCGCGATTAAAGACGACCCCTGAATGGGTCAAGTACACTTTTTACTTCCTCTTTCCTCTCCCTGAGAGTTGGGGTGGAGAAGACACAGGAGGCAAGCATGATATCCCCCCGTCTGATGGAACTCCTAGTATCTGACCCTGATCTCATTGGGCCTGTTCAGATAACACGCTAAGCCATGGTTAGGCCGCTACCTCTTTTGCAACAAATGGTTAGTGAGCGTGTTTAAGCTGTGGTTATGTAGCCACCATGGTAAAGAATGGTTCACACAACACACTAGCCATAATGTTTCGTTCAAAATGCTTAACCTCTGTGGCTTAGCATGTCATCTGAACAGGATCATTGTTTTAACAATCGTAACTAGTTACAAATAAGTTTTTGGCCCTCATGGCACTAGAGACAACCTGAAAATTTTTGAAATATAGCAAGTCAGTGATCAGAATGTGGGCTTGCAGGCTCCTTATTGCTCTTCTGGCCACATAAACTGACTATCTCACTCTGCATGTCTTTCTGGGAAAAGATATGATGTGTGTGTGTGTGTGTGTGTGAGAGAGAGAGAGAGAGAGAGAGAGAGAGGTTATGGAAGCAGAGTATGCAAAATAAACAAATAAATATAAATGTGCAACATTTACACATTTGACTCTAATTATGGCAATTGTGTCACCTATGCACAGAACTCTGATTAATCTTAATGCAGAACTTTGAGGGGGTTTTGAGCACAGATGCATAAAACCTTAACTATGGGCCACTGTAAACTCCTCACAATGTCCCAGCACTTCACGGTATGTCCAAACAGCAATTTCCTGCACCCACAGTTCTTGGATTGTATCTACAACCGAAGTCAGAGATGTTCATACTTTGACATGCTGGTAGGTAACCTTTTACTAGCTTATTCAGCTAATTTTGGATAGCGGGCTATTTGCTGGTCCACCTGCCCCCACTGGGATGTGCAGTATGGCCAGGCAGGGGTAGAAAATGACCAGATGCAAAAGACACTTGCTGAAGTTCTCTCTTCTACACAGCTATTACGGACACAATCCTGTGCATGTTTTGATAGAAAAAAAGATGGCATGGCTAGCTGGGGAATGCTGGGAGTTATAGGACTTTCTGTCTAAACATGCATAGGAGGGCTGTTCTCTTTTGCATTTGGCCATCCTAGTCAGCAGGTCACACAACCTAATAGGTGCAGACTTATTTTCTATACATCTTAAGAACATAAGAAGAGCATGCTGGAGCAGACAACAGATCCATCCAGTCCAGCACTCCACTCATACAGTGGCCAACCAGCTATCGACCCAGAACACCAAGCAGGAAATGAGTACAATAGCACCCTTGCACCCATGTTCCCCAGCAACTCCTGTATATAGGCTTACTGTCTCTGATATTGGAGGCAGCTCATAGCCATCAGGACTAATAGCCATTGATAGCCTTCTACTCCAGGAATTTATCCAGCCCCCTTTTAAAGCCATCCAAATTGGTGGCCGTCACCACATCTTGTGGTAGCAAATTCCATAGTTTAACTATGCACTGTGTGAACAATTACTTTCTTTAATCTGTCCTGAATCTCCCACCCTGAATCTCCCACCCTGAATCTCCCACCCTGGGTTCTAGTATTACGAGTGAGGGGGGGAAATGTCTCCCTATCTACTTTCTCCACACAATGCATAATTTTGTACATTTTTAAAAATTTATTATTGCATTTATATCCTGCCTTTTTTCCTCCAAGGAACCCAAGGCGGCATACATAATCCTCCTCCTCCTCCTCTCCATTTTTATCCTCACAACAACCACCCTGTGAGGTGGGTTGGGCTGAGAGGCTGTGACTGGCCCAAAGTCACCCAGTGGGTTTCCATGGCTGAGTGGGGACTAGAACCCGGATCTCCCAACTCCCAGTCCGACACTTTAGCCACTACGCCACACTGGTACATCTCTATCATGTCTCCCCTTAGCCTCCTTTTTTCATGCTAAATAATCCCAGATGTTTAAATTTTCCCTCATAAAGGACATGCTGCAGCCCCTTGATCATTTTAGTAAAATGACTGCAGGGAAATACTTTGGATTGCAATGCTAAGCATACTTACAACAAACTAAGCTTCATTGGATTCAGTGGGACTTACTTCCAAGTAAAAAGGTTGCCGATAGAGCTCTTGGGGTAGAATCCAACTACTTAGAGTAGACCCAATATTTATTTATTTATTTATTTATTTATTTTTATTACTTATTACATTTATATACCGCCCCACAGCCAAAGCTCTCTGGGCAGATTACAAATGTTAAAAACAGTGAACTTAAGTCCCATTCCTTTCAATGGGTATATTCTAAGTCGGGGTTTACTTGGATTCTACCCTTGGATTCCTCTTAGTGTGGCCAAGTGTAAAAGAGGACAGGGTTTCTGCAACTTTTATGGTTGTGTGCAGAAGAGGGAAGTCCAGCAGGTGTAGAGTGTCATGCAATAGTGCAAGAGCCCCATTAACAGTTCAGGAATTCTGCCCTTTCTTTTTCACCTGGCTACCCTAACTTCTCTTCCTAGCATTCCTTCCTCCTGAGAAAATGTGTATTTCTGTACTGCAAATTAGTTAAGACACATAACATGCAGCAACTTTTTCTGTCAAAAAGGATTGGTACTAGCAGCCAGGAAGTTGCCTCTCAGTTGAACAAGACTGTCAAGGACAAGTATGGGGAAGAACTCTTACCGGGTTTATAACCATCTATTGAAGCGATCAAAATTCTAGAATTACTTCAGCTACAGTAGCTGCTTGTAATGGCCACAATCACTCAATTGTGGAGGAAAATTCTCCCATACATGCTTTGTGTTCTGAATCAATAGCTGCTCTGTAGCCAGGGTTACCATGACGCACTACCAAAGCCCAGAAGAATCAAAATCCCAGAACTAAAGTTGACAAGAACTAGGTAGGCTCTGAATACAGAAATTGCATTGAGCGGTATCCAGTTCCACTAATGATAATTTACTTTCTATAACAAAACCTTTAAACTCTTTTTAGGAGAAGCAATTTGAATAGCACTTGACCTTCATTATAAGGATGTTTTTAATTAATAAATTGATTTAAAAATGGTCTAGCCCATTTTTTTTTAATTTTTTTTTTTTTTTTTTTTTGGCCAAAGTGGGTTCCAAGGCTCTCTTTCTTGACCTGAGATTGAAATTAAGTTGGCATTGTTAAGGTATGGCTGTTTTAAGGCTTGCAAGAGTCCACTCCAAGATTCTTCTTTGCAAACTGGAAGATACAGGTGGACTGATTGAGGTAAGAAAAGCCAAGGGTCTCTCCTAAAGATAGGAAACCTTTTGGGCCCATCTGGAAATGAGAAACTATCCTTGGCCACAACCATTAAAGGCTGGTGGCTCCAATTTCAGTGGAGCTGTGATTCCATCCTGGGTTTTAGTCAAAACCAGGC
The DNA here is from genome assembly GCF_023053635.1 of Elgaria multicarinata webbii. NCBI lineage: Eukaryota > Metazoa > Chordata > Lepidosauria > Squamata > Anguidae > Elgaria > Elgaria multicarinata. The sequence goes on along the minus strand of NC_086177.1, from coordinate 81,204,337 downwards.
AGAACTCTAAAGTAGTTATCCAAGATGCTGGACCCACTTTAGGGATCAGCACCTTGGATAGCTCCTTTAACATATGTGGTGGTTCTGACTAAAACCCATGATAGAAACACAGCCTCACTGATATCAGAGTCATCAGCCTCCACTGGCCACAGCCATAAAATCGCTCCAATGGGTGGGCATGGTAATCTGTTCAGAGGCAATTCTGGGAAATTAAGATGGCAGCAATTATTGAGGCTCCCACTTTGAAGCAATCTCAGCTGCCAGTAAGAATATATTATATATATATATATATATATATATATATATATATATATATATATGAAGGTTGTCTCAGTAATGAAATTAAATTTAAAAAAACACTTACCTTTGCGCATGACCGTTCATGTGCTCCTCTCCCTTTAAGAAAATTAAAAAATGGCGGGCACCACGCCTCTCTTCCTGAGGTTGTCGTGCCTTACGTGTAAACTGGGGCGAGATCTCACGTTAATCCCAACGCGAGGTCTCCCCTCCTCTCCCTCGGACTTTCAGGTAGGTCTAGCTAACTAAGGCCTTTGTCTTTCACTCGCTGGCAGGTAAGTACATGGCAAGGGACATTGCAATGCCTCATTTTAAGCTTAAAAAGATATCAAAAAAGTTAGTAGACATAACTAGCTTCTATTAAAACACAGTTCAGGAATATGCATGTTTTAAATCCCTGTGCCTGTTTGGTGCATTCTCTTCCCCTCCTTATTGTTTTATTATGATTTTATTAGAATGTAAGCCTATGCGGCAGGGTCTTGCTATTTACTGTTTTACTCTGTACAGCACCATGTACATTGATGGTGCTATATAAATAAATAAATAAATAAATAAATAAATAAATAATAATAATAGTTTTTCCTCACAAATGGAAGATTTGCTTAACACTCATTACATTCTTTCTTCCGTCAAATCCTTCCCCTGAAGCCATCTTTTCTGCAAAGGCTTTGGCCTAGGCCCTTAATCTTCATTCCCAATAGAAACAAAGCCAAAGTATGTGAAACAAATTGGAAAACAAAGCGCAAATATAGTTTTCTCCCAAGGGATCCTGTTTTCTTTCTACTGGCAGCAGCAGCAAGGGAGGGTTGGGTGGCACAGGTGGGTTGATTTAACTGGCAATTAACAGAACTTGTGCTCTAAGAAGGAATAATTTCTCTACACAATGTCATGTTTATTGTCATAAACCATCTGTTAATTAGCTGATTGCTAATGCTGTCCTAAGCAGTAATTAAAGTCAAGATTCCACTTAGTAGACATATTATACTACTATAGGGTACCGAATATAATCAACCTTTATAGATGGTGCAACTCCGCTCTTCCACAACCTGCCAAGATAGATAGATAGATATGACTTTCTTCTTCCTTTACCAAAGTTCCTTGCTAAGGACCCATCTACACAAACAGCAGATCATGTGCTAAAACTGTAGGTTTCTGTACATAGATTACTAGTTGTCTGGGCAAAGGGATTTTGCATAGCCTGACATGCATCTGACATGTTAGATTTCAAAGTGGGTTGTTTTTTCTCCCTATGCGAGAAGAAGCACGCTAACATCCAATGATATCAGAAGTGATACAATTCAGAAACCATTTTACAACCTGATGTTCTGCTTGCGTAAAGCAGCCTTGTGCCATTCCTTTATTATTATTTATTTATTTATTTATTTATTTATTTATATAGCACCATCAGTGTGCATGGTGCTGTACAGAGTAAAACAATAAAATAGCAAAACCCTGCCGCATAGGCTTACATTCTTTCTGCCTTTGCTACTAACTCCCTTTAAGGTATAGTTAAATGGGTCTCCATGTTTATTTATTCCACTTTGCAGGGCATGGGGTGAACGCACATGATGCAGCAATCTTGCTGAAGCTAAGTGTATCTTGGTCTGCTCAATTCCTGACTGGGAATCCTGAACTGCTGGGAAACCTCTTTAAGCCACTTTGTGTTACATAATGGAAGAAACTTGGGTCAGAAATGTAATTTAATTAAAATGAATTTCAAAATGCTAAGTGGATTATCCATTATTTTACATTATGTTCCAGTTTTCATTAGCAGTGTGGTAACTCTTGATTATTTCAGGCAAAAGCTATTGGGTAGGATCCAAAATTGCCTTTCCACAAATAGAAGGGTGACTTCCATTGACGGAAAGGACTAATCTAGCGGAGCAGGGAAGTGATTTTTGCCAGTCTCACCTTCCCCACTGCACCCCCCATATCACTGATTATGGTGTTCCAGAGGTGGGGGGGCAACCAACCAAAACAGATTTTCAGGGGGTTGCAAAGGGAGGAGGAAAATCACCTCCCCCAAACAAACATGCTCACCTCCAGGATGTACCTGAGATAATATAAAGCTCTCAGTTGTGTGCTTATGAAACTTATAGGCCTTTTGACATCCTTCAAAACCAAATTCCTGAGAGCGAACTTTGCAGTCCCATGCTGTGTTTCTAATGTAACCGTGCTCCTGGAGGCAAGCCTAATTTTTATAGAGGCCTGTGCATGGATTTGCATGAAAACTTTTGGCTCAAAGTTGTCTTTTCCCTATAGGATTGGTCCCATTGACACTGACAGATGCTTTTCAGTCAACATGGAGAAGGTTGTTGGCAGAGTAATTGCTGTCTTACGGGATTACAACTGGCAGTTTAATAGGCCTTGGCTATTTTAAAGCTAAACTAACTATTAAACAAAAATATGGGATACAGAACTATTTCAGTTCTGCCACAAAATATCCCTTCTCTGGGAGTAAGGTACTTGTCCCTGCAAATTATCAGACCAATGTAACCATCTTTAAATTTAGAAGAGCTGTTTCATTAGCTTAATTTAATATTTTGCCATCTATGCTTTTAGAGGGAAGATATTGAGCAGTCCCGTACCATGAACACACATGCCCCTGTGACAGAGGGGAAGTGGCAACTACTGGGCATGTGTTATTTTTGTTGTTTTACTAAGAAATTAGCTGTGCTTTTGGCCATAGCTAGATGGAGTGATATCCCAGGGATCGTCCCTGTGCACCCACATAACGCACTGGGGATCCCGGGAACAGGAAGGGATGATCCCTCCCTTTCCCCGGGAGATCACCCTACCCTTTAGGGACATTTTTTCTGCGGTCTCGGGATGATCCCGAGATCGTGGAAAATGTGGCCCACAGTCACGGTTTGTCCCAACTCCTTACGGTTACTCATGAGGAGCTGGGAACTGTGCACGGAGCGCATAACTCCTCATGGGGGGGAGAGGGGAAATTAATTTTTTAAAAACAAACAAAACACTTACCTTTCAACGCACAAGCATTTATGCGCTCCCTCTGTTGTTGTTTTTAAAAAACAAAATGGCGGGTGCAACATCCTGTTTGTCCAAGGCCATCATGCACCATGTATAAACAGAGGGGGAGAACTTGCGATAAAAATATCACGAGATCCTCACCCCTCCATAAGTTTAGCTGAGGCCTTTATTTCACCTATATTACAAAAACACCACAACAACCAAAATGCCAGGCAGTTCAAATGAATTTTATCTTTCTGTTCTTCCTTCTGATCAGAATTCTCAGGTTACAGATAAGGTGACCAGTGCTTGTAGCAGACTATTAGTAAATTAGTATTGTTTCACCAGGATTGTGCTCTGGGGTCATGTTAGGTTTTTTTGAGTTTCTGTACAATATATATGTTATGTGTAAATATTTTACATGTAAATGAAAGGTGCTGAACTATATTATTATAAAATTTATCTTTCTCCAGCATGTGAATTCTAGAGCCAAGCCATTGTAAACAGCTATAATTCATCATAATTGGGAGTTGGGGGGGGGAGAGATTGCCCTAAGAAATAAAACCTAAATGGATGAAAAGAACTAATTTAATTCTGTGTATATTTAACCACTGAGCTCCCATGAAACATAGTATGTCTTTAACCGCATTAAAGTCATTTGACCAAACATTATTATGAGCAAATGTTCCCAAGGCTGATGAAAGCAATGGAAAAATCTGTTATTTCAGCTGTGGTAAAACAAATATGGGAAGCAGGAAGACTCTTACATCCTACCATTTTATGTTCTATGATTCTCTTTGCGGTCAGTTCCTGGCTCCATCTCTTTGTTTTTTTCTTTTTCTCTTACTGGTTGGCAAATGATCTCCAGAGCAATCATCTATCACTTTTTCATACTGCCAATCCACTTTATTGTCTTCACCACACACTGTGCTATCTTCCCAATACACTCTGCTATCTATATTTATCTATAACTTCCTCATTTCCAGAAGCAATGAATTCCTCATCTCTGTAATGGTGTGGTTAAAAGCTGAACTTCCTGTTTCCCTTGGAATGACAGTTGGTAGTGCTGTGATTTTCAACAGATATCAGCAAAAAACATTTTGAGACCCATTTCAGAATAGAGAATCGTTGCAGTGCTAGGCCAGAACAGCCAGAACATTGATGAATGCCTGTGTCTAGCTGTTACAACATCTTCGCCTCCTACTGGTCTGTTTCCAGGCTCAATTCAAAGTGCCAGTTATTATTTATTTATTTATTTACAAAATGTGAATACCGCTTAGGGTGACCATATGAAAAGGAGGACAGGGCTCCTGTATCTTTAACAGTTGCGTTGAAATGGGAATGTCTGCAGGTGTCATTTGTATATATGGAGAACCCGGTAAAATTCCCCCTTCATCACAACAGTTAAAGGGCAGGGCATCTGCAGCTTTAACTGTTGTGATGAAGAGGAAATTTCACCAGGTTCTCCATATATACAAATGACACCTGCAGAAATTCCCTTTTCGATACAACTGTTGAAGATACAGAAGCCCTGTCCTCCTTTTCATATGATCACCGTAATATCGCTCCATATCTGAAACAGATTCTGGAGTGGTGAACATAATTATTATTATTATTATTATTATTATTTATTTATATAGCACCATCAATGTACATGGTGCTGTACAGAGTAAAACAGTAAATAGCAAGACTCTGCCGCATAGGCTTACAATCTAATAAAATCATAGTAAAACAATAAGGAAGGGAAGAGAATGCAAACAGGCACAGGGTAGGGTAAGCAGGCACAGGGTAGGGTAAAACTAACAGTATAAAGTCTGCGCAACATAAGAATTAAAACAGTAAAAGATACAAAAATTAAATCATCATCATCATCATCATCATCATCATCATTATTATTAAAAGAATGCCAATAAAAACCTTGGCTGTTAGTCAAGGAATGCTTCCTGGAATAAGACTGTTTTCAGGAAACAACACAATGTTGGGACATGCCTGACCTCTAGGGGCAGGGAGTTCCACAGAATGGGGGGCCCCACATTGAAGGGTTTTCTCCTGGTGGACTCCAGTTGGGCCATAGGTCCATGAGGAACCACCAGGAGCATGACCTCTGATGACGTCAGTGACTGGGCAGGTTGGTAAGGGAGAAGGTACTCTCTCAGGTTTCCTGGTCCCGAGATTGTTTAAGGCTTCGTACACTAGTACGAGAACCTTAAACCTGGCCCAGTAGCCAATAAGCAGCCAGTGCTGCTCCTTCAGCAAAAGAGTTACATGTTGGAAAGGGGCAACACTCGACAACAGCTGAGCTGCTGCGTTCTGCACTAGCTCCAGCTTCTGGAGCAGTCTTCAGGCAGCCCCACATAGAGCGTATTGCAGTAATCCAGTTTGAGGTTACTAACGCCTGTACCACTGTGGCCAAGCTATCCCTGTCTAGAAGAGGTTGTAGTTGGCAAGCCAGCTGAAACTCTTAAAAGGCACTCCAAGCTGCCAAGGCTACTTGGCCCTTAAGTGTCAATAATGGATCTATAAAGCCCTATATTACTTGGGATCAGGCTACATGAAAGATTGTCTTCTTCCATATAAACCTGCCTCGGTTTTAAGTTCTTTTGGGGAGGACCTTCTGCCACCTTCAGAAGCATGTTTGTTGGAGAACCAAGAGAGAGCCTTCTTGGTAGCCACTCCCAGACTCTCAAACTCCCTGCTGAGAGAGGCTAAATTGGCCCCCTATTTGTTGTCCTCTCAAAAGCAGCAAAGATTTGTTATTTAAGCAGGCCTTAAAGGCATATAAACTAGTCTGTTCCTGAAGGGAAATTTAATTGGAAGGATACTGTTTATTCTTTTATTGTTGCATTTTTAATTCTGTAGTGTGTGTTTTAAATTTATTTGTTTTCGTGTTATTTTTAATTAAGATTTTTAAACTAAGATTGATTTTACTGGTATGTTTTCTCTGACATGTTTTTCATGCATTCAATTGTTATTCTGGAATTTACTTGGCATTCCATTGCTGCTAGCCAGTTTGAGCACCACCAGTTAATGGAAAGATGGGACTAGAGTGGGCCACTTAAGATATCACCAAAGAAGAGGAAATGCATCACTGAAAAAAGAGGACAAAAGGAGATAGAGATCTGCATAAAATGTGTGTATGTTAATTCATGTGTATAGATGCAAATTTAGAAATAATTACTATTCACATTATCTCTCACCACAGTAGATGACTGTGGGCAAATGAGCTGTGTGCCTACTCACCTACTGACCAGGTGCTAGCTCTCAATGGGCATTTTATGGCTGTTAGGACCTTGAGCACCATTCAAGGCCTCTCTGCTCTCCCTCCTTGAGGTTCTACATCTTTAAACCAGACTTGGACTGGACAGCCCTTCAATTAGAGGACACTTTCATATAGAGGTCTATTCTCTGACAGCCCTTCAAGTAGAGGACTATCCTCTGCAAAGTAAGGCACATGGCCACCTTAGGTGGGATACATATTTAACGAATAGATAAAGATGTGCTGCTGGTGAAAGAGCTTCAGCTAATGAGCGCTTGTCTCTTTCCTAGCCTTTGCCATCACTCTGCTTCGCTGGACTATCCTGGAGCCCCACCTGGGTATCTCTGATGCCTCTTTGGTTCTAAGTCTTGATTTTTCTTCTTCTTAGCAGTTTTCCTAACATACAATCCAACCCAAAATGTGAAGTTCTAAATCAGATTTGTGCATTTCCAAATTAGTAGTTCAAAAAAAGAAGACAAGTGGGAAATAAATATCTTTTATTCAACTATCAAATTGTAACACACATTAGGGTTGTTGTTGTTGTTCTCATACCACTGCTATGTTCAAAATATTTTTACCTTCATTTTGAGCTTGGAATTCCTTCTGGCCTCTTCTTTGGAGATGAAGAAGTGTGCATACAACGTGGAATGTGCACAGGTGTGTTGTACTGGTGCACAGTGTGTGTGTGTGTTAATACGTACTACACATCAACATCTATGCACCTCTTTTACAGCCACGCTAGTGCCAATCACCAGTAATGACTGTGCAGTTCCAAATTTTTCTTACAATACTGCTGTGGGGCAAAATTAGAGTGCTGCTGTCTAGTTTGGGGAAAGAACAGGCCTCAGAAAGGGGCTGTTTGTTTCTCCTTCCTGCAAGGCGGTGTCCACCTGCTTTGGTTCTGCTCTGGGTTCTTGATTTAAAGGCAGCCTGAAGGGGAAAGATGGCAAAAGAACATTTTATGCATCAACCCACCATGAACACAAATAAGTGGTACACTCAAAATCAGCCTGTGCATTTCCTCACAGTTTCTCATGGGGCTACAATTTATTTATTTATTTGAATTTATACCGTCTTTTTTCCTCTAAGGAACCCAAGGCAGCATACACAATCCTCTTCTTCATCTTATCCACACAACAACAACAACAACAACGACGTAAGGTAGATTGGGCTGAGAGTCTGTGACTGGTAGGGTGACCATATTTGGGAAACCAAAAAAGAGGACACCTAGTGTGTGTGTGGGGAAGCAGCTTTCTGAGTCCTGCAGAAAGTACGTTATTCCCCCGCCACCTGAAAGAACCCGATTGGAGTGGAGGAGGGGAAAGGATTTCATTCTGCACCACCACCATCCACTCCAAGTGGGGCCTTTTCTATAATGTCCATGAATGACCCACTTTCCCCTTTAAGACCTCAATTGGAGCTCGGGGTGGGGGAATGATGTGCCTCAAGAAAGCATGTCATTCCCTCCTGCCATGCTAATGGCAGCCTTAAAGAGTAAGGTGTATCATTCCAGGACATTATTGAAAATTATAGAAAATCCCCCCTGACACCATGGAAAGAACAAAAACCAGGACAAATCCGGGGAAATCCTGACAGTTGGTCACCCTAGTGACTGGACCAAACTCACCCAGTGAGATTTTCAAGGCTGAGTGGGGACTAGAACCCGGATCTCCTGACTCCCAGTCCAACACTTTAGCCACTACACCACTCTCTACAATGGCAATGTATCCTTATTTGGGCCACAGGCCTTCAGTTGTTGACCCCAATTTTAATGCCACATAATTCTGATATGGCTCATGAATAGTGGGTGAGACATGCTGTTGAGCAGTCATGTTGTACATATTTTGTTGTACATATTTTTCCCCTGTACGAGTAGGCTTGCCTGCTGCATCATAAACACCCCAAATTTCAGTGATTTCTAGAATGTAATTTCTGTGCCTGGACTATTCTTCATCAAGCCACTAGATGGTGTGATTCAGCTAATTATGTCCACAACTCTTTGCGAAAGTGAAAACCCTGATGGTTATGGAGGCAGAAAGCATCAACATACAAAATAAAATAAAATAAAATAAAATAATAATAATAATAATAATAATAATAATAATAATATATTTCTTACCCGCCTCTCCATTTTGATCAAGGCGGGGAACAACAGTAAGTATAAAATACATAAAACTGAATTAAAACATAATACACATTGTTAAAACATCCTAAAAACATTCTAAAAACATCCTAAAATTCCACTGGATAGGCCTGCCAGAAGAGATCAGTCTTGATAGCTTTTTTGAATGCTAATAGACTGTCAAATTGACGATCCATATTTTTGGATCATTTTGTTTTGTAGAAATATTTATTTTTTCTGTTCTTAATGAGCCCTGGCATCTACTTAGGAAGGATCTACACTACTGCTTTAAAACGGTTTATAACAGTAGTGACAACTGTTGGGGCCAAGGACACGCTCCATATACAGTATATGAAGTGTCACATTTTGCTTGGGGTAGATCTGCCCCAGTTTGCCTAATGCAAAAACATGTCCATGTTCTTTCTTTGTCCTTCTAAAAACTCCGAAAAATTTTATAGGCACAAACAGCAGAAGACCTCAGGCCGATAGCGCATCTAAATTTAATTGTGTAACTGAGCCTAATAGCTTCCTCTAAATGTGCTGTTGAAATTTCCTGAAGCCTGCCCAAATCTCTGGCTTTACTGATATTTCCTTTCCCAACCTATTCTATTTTGAGTCCGCCACAACAGTAATGGATAGAAATAATCTGACTCAGGTCCATTTACAATCGATGGCCTGGATGGACAGAAATGCTTTCAGCAATGGAACAGGGAAAGAAATGGTCATAGGTGAACTGTTAAAATGTGACATTTGCTCTTGATAAATAAGGGGGAACAATGACTGCAAGTGACAAATAACAAGCCAAGGCCAAGGTTGTGCCTGGGACATTTACAACTTCCTTTTCTATTATAAAAAAAAAAAGAGAGAGAGAGAGAGAGTTTAAACCTTTAAGACATATTGGGGGGGGGGGAAGAAAAGTAAGAATCCAGAGAAAGGGGCTCCCAACATATCCCCAATGGCAATTTATGGTAGTGCCTGGGACACTTTTCCAAAGTGCCCAATGTGCCCGTGGGCTCAAACAAAAGGTTGCCTACCCCTGGTTTAAGGTTTGGGAGTGGTGCTGCACACCTTCGTAGCCGCTCATCCAACACTGCTCCCACAGGTATGGATCACCTTTTAACGATTCTGGTTTAGCACTACAGCCTTTCCTCTGTGAGTTTGCCTAAAGTCAGATATGTAGCCTGAATGTTTCTTCTTTTTACTACTTCTTGTTATTATAAAACTTAATAAGTCTTTAATTGGGAACTTGGTGTTGACTGGATCTTTTGCATAGCCCACAGATGTAACCAAGGGAGAGTTTGCTAACAACAGCTTCCCTCCTCTCAGCTAAAGAACCTGGAGGCCTGGGGGATTCTCCAGCCTCATCTACACCAAGCAGGATATTGCACCATGAAAGCGGTATATAAAAGGCAGGAGCCACACCAAGCAGGATATAGTGGTATGAAAGTGGTGTATGATATGTGTCAACGGGCCCCAGCAGTTGTCAGTGCTCTTCAATACCACTATAAAGTAGTAGTGTGGCTCCTGCCTTGTATATACTGCTTTCCTACCGCTTTCGTAGTGCAATATCCTGCTTGGTGTAGATGAGGCCACCCTCAGCACAATCCTAGGTTGAATCGAGGGAGTGATGACAACTACCCAGAAATAATTCCAGGAAACCAACGGCAGCCTGCTCCACGCCACAGGACAGGTACAGTGTGGGCATGAGGCTAGTGTGGCTCAAGATGCTTAGGGAGTTCCATGCTTAGCTCAAAGGCTGGGACCAAAGGACAGAGCAGCCCAAGACATTTTTATGCCTGAAGCAAAGGACAATATGGCACCGCCTCCATTACACCTCCAGAAGCTGACTGGAGTGGCAGTTGAATTTTACTTCAACACTGGTGTTGGGAAAGCAACATCCACCACACCTGAGGGCAGCTGGCTAGCTTAGGTAGGGTGACCATATGAAAAGGAGGACAGGGCTCCTGTATCTTTAACAGTTGTATTGAAAAGGAAATTTCAACAGGTGTCATTTGTATATATGGGGAACCTGGTGAAATTTCCTCTTCATCACAGCAGTTAATGCTGCAGATGCCCTTCCCTCTTTTAAATCTGGTCACAGTATAGCTGCAGTATAGCTCCTGCAGCTTTAACTGTTGTGATGAAGAGGGAATTTCACCATGTTCTCCGTATATACAAATGACACCTGCTGAAATTCCCTTTTCTATGCAACTGTTAAAGATACAGGAGCCCTGTCCTCCTTTTCATATGGTCACCCTAGCTTAGGGGGTGAAAGGCACTCACAGCTCTGCCCTCCAACAGAGAGGAAGGGCCAGGGGGCTACCACCACTGCCCTCCACAACACCAGGCACCTGCCACCTAACATTGCTGCCTCACTCTGCCTAATGGTTGGATCATCCCTATCAACAGATGAATTCTGAACAGAATTCGATAAATGGGTTGAATGCCCATTAATAAATAAATTGGGAAGACATCCATTAACCTGCTAAAACACACAACCCCACTGTTGCAACAGCAGCACTGGTGTTTGGCCTGTTTCTGGGCTGAATTCGAGGGTTGGCCATTATCTTTAAATCTTAGGCCCAGGATATCCAAAGGACGATCTCGTCTCATCTGAATCTGCCTGTGCATTAAGATATTATGAGGAGGCTCTTCTCCATGTTCTATCAGTAGTTGAGACTCAGCTGGTGATGATGTGGGAGAGACCAAGATTATGGAACTCCCTGTCACTGGAAGTCCATGTTGTCCTTTCTCTGATGGCCTTCTGCCAGTTGATGAAGAGCTTACTTTTCTGGTAGGCTTTTGGCCTGCTGGGGTGAAGTAATTCTGCTAATCTATTAACTTGTTTCTTGGCAAGTCCCGCTGTCCCTCCCTGTCCTTTTAATGTAGAATTTTAGCAATTAAAATGGCACTTTAAAAAGGTGGGATTGAAAGTTCAGCTGTACAAAATGCAGCTGCTCAAATACTGGCAGGTGATAAAAGATGAGCTCATGCAGCACCTATATTTTACCTGTTGCTTGGTTTCCAGTGCATTTCCATGCCCAATTTAAAATATTATTATTGGCCTTTAAAGCCCCTAAATGGCTTGTGCTTGTATTTTTGTTACTCAGGCAAGCAGGCTATAACACTTTGAAAGTGGTTTGAAAAAAGGTATGTAGAATGTGTCCCGGGCCCAAACAGTTGTCAATACCATTATAAACCGTTATAAAGCAGTAGTGTAGATCCTGCCTTGGACTTCCTTCACTCACACCAACATGCCCACTCTTTAAGACCAGCATAGGAGGCCCTGTTATGTACCTGACTGTAAGAGCAATTAGGCTGGCAGACCTGCAGAGGGCCTTCTTGGTAGCGGCTCCTGCTTGTAGAACTCTGTTCCAATTGATGTCCACCAGGCCCCATCATTACAGGCATTCAAGTGGGCCCTAAAGATTTACCTGTTCACCTTGGCCTATAATTGTGTTAGGATTCTACTGGGGCCTTTGGATAAACCCTTTTGAATTTATTATTGTTTATTGTTGTTCTCATCATTGTTTTGTGATTTAATATTTTGTTTGTGCACTGCCTTGGGAGGGCTTACACTAACAGGTGGTTTATAAATCTTTTAAATGAATAAATAACTATAAATGATAGATAAATAAAACAGGAGAAAGTAGATGCTAAAATTTCTGCTATGTAGAACATCATGGTTTTAAATAATTTCCTGGGAAGTTAATTCTGATTTCTTTTCAGATTTATAATAATAAAAGAGAATGTGTGTCAATGTCTCTTGTCTGTCTGTCTATCCCTCAGCACCATGGCAGCAAGACTGTGAAACCTAGACACTAGGGGGAGACTTCTCTATCCAGCACCTAGCTTTGCAGTCCATACAGCTTGAAGCCAGGGGTGTTTAGTAGGCTGAGGGACACAGTTATACACCTACTTGCTGCCCTCTGCTGTGGGGCAGCCCCCTATCAGGAAAATGGTTGAACAGACCCCAACCTCAGGGGGCTATAGGAATGCACTATGGCAGGGGACATGCCTAGGGGTGCCAGTGAGCATAGCTTCACTCAGATGAGGTGGGCACAACTCTGGCAGCTGTGTAAGTTTGCTTGAAGAAATCACAGCATCCAACTAAGGGATATCCAACCCAAATCTGGGTCCGTTCGCTAGTAATAAATAAATGTCAGTATTTGTTGGCTCTGTAACTCATTAGTTTGATTAGATTGTCTATCTGTATTGCAAAATTCTGCCTTAGCATTCTGAGATTGTGCTCAGATTCACTCAGGCCTTAGCTAGACCAGGCTTTATCCCGGGGCGAACCCCGGGATCGTCCCTGTGTGTTCAGATGACGCACAGGGGATCCCAGGATCAGGGAGGGATCATCCCTCCCTTGCCCCGGGATACAGCCCTCCCCTTTGGGCCCGCTTTTTCCGCGGTCTCGGGCTGAGCTCAAGACTGTGGAGCACGTAGCCTGTTTCCGTGGGTTTACCCGGCTCCACACGATTACTTGCGCGGAGCCGGGAGCTGCGCCCATTGGGGGTAGGGTGGGGGGAGTGGGGAAAGTAGTATTTTTTTTAAAAAAAAAAACCTTACCTTTCCACACGACCATTCGTGCACTCCTCTTCCTTTAACAATTTTTTAAAATGACGGGCGCGGCGCTCCTTACATGTAAACAGGGGCGAGATCTCATGTTAATCGCAACGCGAGGTCTCCCTTCCTCTCCCCCAGAACAAAAGGTAGGTCTAGCTAAGGCCTCAGTGTATAAAAGTAGAACCTCAGTGGGCTTCCTGGTTTCCCCTTAGACTCCAGACTCCTATTTCCCCATTTGCAGCCTTGCTTCCTGCACCATAAAACGTCAGCAATTGCATTGCGGCAGTAATCTTGCAGTGGAAAAGGCCAGCAATTCATCTCCTGTGAGACGGCACTGCAGTAATTCCTTGGACGGAGGCTGTAGTGTGACTGCACCCTCAACTTCTCCATTTGTAATGAGGCTGCCATTAACCTAAGCCTTCCAGCTGGCTCCACAGCATCTGTAAGTTACAGTGTGTGTGTGTGTGTGTGTATGTGTGTGTGTGTAGATTGTTGAGGGGGGTCTTGTTTTCCTGCCAACACATCAAAATGCTAATTGGCTGTGGGAATATTTTGAACAAGAAAATCGGAGGAAGTGCTGTGTAATGAGCGAAGCATAAAAGTCAAGGTTAAAATTGATTACACAGCATTGGGAAGTGTTTATTGTCACTCTCTGTAATCAGAGGATTCATGACGAAAATGTTGAGGTTGACCATTTATTAAGGATACCTTGGCCCATGTTAGTTTTCTGAAATGAGACAAGGCAAGAGAGAAAAGGGCAAACCATTGCTATTCCTTCACCCACCCCTCCAGTCCAATAGCATCCTGACCTCTTCATTTGGTATTTGAATGATAAATTGGAAGTAGAGGACAATTCAGGGCTAATATCACAGGGGAAGAGTTAACCCCTCCTACATGAACTGCAATCTTGATTCGTCACCCCACATACAGCTGACATTTGAAGAATATGTTGTGGCAACTATTGGGACCCATATTGCCCAGCCTGATCTAGTTAAGCAGTTAGGAGATTCCTTGCTCAAACACATCAAAGGATATCCTGCATTAGGGTGTCATGATTTTATTCCAGCACCCAGTCTCACACAACAGGGCCAAGAGTAAAGTGCTTTTCCAAGTACAATCTCATGGGAATCTTGTTGTGTTACTGAACTTTCTGGGAAACTTTTGTGCCAGGATGTAGAATGGCAAATAGCTGAAAATGGAGGTTAGTATGAAAACTGGAGAGTGTAAATCAAGGGAATTATAATGGGATTAGATAATGAGCTACAATAGCCATAAAATAGAAATGTTATCAACCCAGGAAGGGATGTTTGATATGGGAAACATTGTGTCCCCCAGGCTAAAACACAAATACAACTATTTTGAGACAATCCATTCATTTGTCCCTGACATATAAGTTGCATATTATGATTATCAAAGATGTTGTGTCACATACATGTTTTTTTAGCTACAAATCCAGTTCTGAGACCAGGGCTAGATCTATACAACTGCTTTATAATAGTATTGAAATGCATTGATAACTATTGCGGCACACTACACATTCTATATACTCCTTTCATTGTGTTATTTATTTCCTGCTTTTTATTCCACAACCTACCGCAACAAATGTCATTGTGTGCCCTACAAGGCATAAATGCGCAAGAAGGATATCGCGTTACCATGATGAGACCGTAATGATTTGACACAAGGTGTAGATATGGTACAGGAGAAGTTGAATTTTAGAGAAGACGGAGTTGTGTGTTGATATTTCTGCCAATTTTAAATTGAGATTGGTTTTTTAAAAAGATGTTTCACGTGTATTGGACACCACAGAGGTTTGCTAGAAAGAAGCTGGCTAGCTCTGCCAGATGCTGGTGATGTAATGAGGACAAAGCATTGAAGCTTCTATTTGGTTGGAAGTCATTGCTCGTATAAATTTTGTTCTTGAAAAATAGTGGGTGTACACGCACTTTTAAACTACATCTCTGTGATTTGGGGGTTAACTGATGGACAGCAAATGTGGATACTTAGAGCCTTTACAGTTGCAAAGAAGCTTACAGTTACTCCAAGCTTACATTTGAGCACGTTTTCCTACACCCATGAGGTCTTTAGCCCAGGATAGTTTACCAAGAAATAACAAAGATAACACTACTTTTGAACATGTGCAGAATGCTTTTCGCTTTCTATTCTTTCTTTTGTAAACCGCTTCGGGATTTGTTTCAAATCAGAAACAGTATATAAATAATAATCAATAAATAATATGGATAATTAACTATAACCAGACCTCTCCCATTGGAAGCAGAAGGAAGGGCTTCTAGATAACAAAGTATGTTTTTTTGGATCAGGCTTGAGTCCCAACATCGTCATCATTATTATTGTTATTGTTATTATTTACATTTATATACTGCCCCATAGCCGAAGCTCTCTGGGCATTTTACAAAAGTTAAAAACAGTGAACTTTAAAAAGAAATATACAAAATTTAAAAGCATAAAAAGCATAAAATACAAACAAAAACAGACAATATCCATTTAAAAACAACTGTTCTGGGGTCAGCATATGCTGTTGAATGCCTGGGAGAACATCCCTTATATTATGAATTAAGAATATAGAAGAGCCCTGCTGGATCAGACCAAAGCTAGTCCTAGCCCACGCTCTTGCTTCCCATAGTGGCTAGTCATGAGCTTCCAAGAAACCAACCAGCCAGGCCTCAAGGCAACAGCCATCTCCAGTGGAGGTGAGTGGCTCTGATGACAGTGGGGCAGTGAATGCACTTCAGGTTTCAGTCAGAACCAGTTAGAACTGCTTCGCACCTCGGATAGCTCCTTTAGAATTCTGACTGCTTCTGACTGAAACCTGGAGCGTATTTACTGTCCCACTGATATAGAGCCACCAGCCTTCACTGTGTCTCTCTCCTGCTGCTTCTGTAGTTGTTCTCAAGACATAAGCACTGTGTGGGGTTTCTTATTTATTTTGCCAACAAACCTAGTGTGGTGGATATTTCTCAGGTTTTGCCTAACCTGGTTTTGTCAGTTGTGACAAGACGGTAACTCGTTTCTGTGTACTGAACTCCGGAAATATCTGTGAGTGAGTAAGTCTTGCCTGCTCCCTACCACTATCCTCAAGGAAAACCCGATGAGACTTGGAGGGGATCTACATGTCATACTGAAGGTGCGTGCGTGCACCTCCAGTGCGCCCCCAAAACGATCGTGTAGATCCTGCCTTCGAAGAGACAGAGGAAGAGGCGGAGGAGGAGGAGGCTGGGGAATCTGGCTGCGTCCTTGCCGCTGCCGCTGCCGCCCACCTCCCTGCCGGCCTCCTGCTGCCGGGGAAAGAGCCACCCGGGTCGGAGAGCTCCGCGGAAGAAGGCGCTTTCCCTGGCAGCAGGAGGCCGGCAGGGGGGGGGGGTGGCGGCAGCGGCGCCGGCAAAGACGCGGCCAGATTCCCCAGCCTCCTCCTCCTCTGCCT
Organism: Elgaria multicarinata webbii; assembly: GCF_023053635.1. Classification (NCBI taxonomy): domain Eukaryota; kingdom Metazoa; phylum Chordata; class Lepidosauria; order Squamata; family Anguidae; genus Elgaria; species Elgaria multicarinata. The sequence goes on along the minus strand of NC_086177.1, from coordinate 81,187,678 downwards.
CTTCCTCCGCCTCTTCAAAGGCAGGATCTACATGATCGTTTTGGGGGCACACTGGAGGCGCACGCAAGCACCTTCAGTACGACGTGTAGATTCCCTCTTGGTGTTTCAAGAGAGGCTGCTCAACCTGATTTTCTACATTAAACACAGGGAGATGATGGACCCTTGCGTGCTGAAGGCTGCCACAAAGGCTCAAACTACACATGTTATTAATCACTTGCCTGTCGTTTTTCTCCTTTGACCTCAGCTTCCCCCCACCCCAGGATTTGGCTAAGGGGACACCACTTCAGTAAAGGGTTTCAGAAGGTATACTTTGACAGACATTAGCCTTCCTGCAGTATTAAAGATTTGCAATATGCTCTCTAGCAAATAACCGTCGGAAGAAAGGGGAATGTCTCTGACTTCCCTTTATGGCTGTTTTCATGTGCTGAACTGAGGCTGTGTCCTTCAGAATGCATTTGACAATGATCTCATTCCTACCCCGAAGGGCTCTCTTGCACACTGCCATAATTTAGTCAGTTAATTTAATAGGACATTAGAGGGCATAATGTCGATGGCTTTATTTGGCATAGTGACTTTTATTGGTGCTCAACTTATGCATGCTACTTTATAAGACTTGATAAGAGGCCTCTGTAGAATAACGCTGCTGGAAAAGGGAGAGAACAATTGTACTAGGGTGACCATATGAAAAGGAGGACAGGGCTCCTGTATCTTTAACAGTTGCATTGAAAAGGGGATTTCAGCAGGTGTCATTTATATATATGAAGAACCTGGTGAAATGTCCTCTTCATCACCATAGTTAAAGCTGCAGGTGCCCTGCCCTCTTTTAAATCTGGTCCCTCTAGTATAGCTCCTGCACCTTTAACTGTGGTGATGAAGGGGGAATTTCACCAGGTTCTCCATATATACAAATTACACCTGCTGAAATTCCCTTTTCTATGCAATTGTTAAAGATACAGGAGCCCTGTCCTCTTTTTCATGTGGTCACCCTAATTGTACATGCTTTCACTTACAAGGTGGACATGCTGCAGTTTGCATTGACCAGGACCTAGAATATCAATCTACACAATCCTCCCTTCATTTTAAAAAAACAAACACCTTCCAGCATTTTCTTTGGTAGATAACAGTGCAGATTTCTGGATAGGGGGTCCACCCACACTGGCATCAAGGGTAGCCATAATTGGGCACCTGTTGAGTGCCCACATCCCAGGACGAACCCACTGACAAGACCCCACTGAACTTGCTCTGTCTCTTCATCATTGCAAGTTGCTTCTTGACCTGCCTCTCAAACTGACAATGGTGGTGGTGGGAAGGAGGAGCAGTAGGTGCCACAGCCTACTTGCTCCCTCCCTCTCTGTGTGCCAAGCAAGGAGATGATGGTGAGGCTGAGAAAAAGTATGAGGAGCAATAGCAGCTGGTGACAACGGCAGTGAGAAAGTTGACTCATGAACGAGAGAGCCCATCCTTGTATTCTATGGGTATTCTACTTTAAAAATGAATAAATGGAAGAGTGTGATCTTCTAGAACATAAGAAGAGCCATGCTGGATCAAAGGCCTATCCAGACCAACATTTTGTTCCCACAGTGGCCAGTCAGATGGCTATGGGAAACCCACAACCAGGACACAAAGGCAATAGCACCCTCCTGCTCATGTTCCTCAGCAACTGGTATCCAGATGCATATACTGGCTATTTATTTATTTATTTATTTATTTATTGCATTTATATCCCGCCTTTCTTCCTTCAAGGAACCCAAGGCAGTGTACATAATCTAGGGTGGCCATTTGAAAAGGAGGACAGGGCTCCTGTATCTTTAACAGTTGTATTGAAGAGGGAATTTCAGCAGGTGTCATTTCTATATATGGAGAACCTAGTGAAATTCCTTCTTCATCACAACAGTTAAAGCTGCAGGAGCTATACTAGAGTGACCTGATTTAAAAGAGGGCAGGGCACCTGCAGCTTTAACTGTTGTGATGAAGAGGAAATTTCACCAGGTTCTCCAAATATACAAATGACACCTGCTGAAATTCCCTCTTCAATACAACTGTAAGATATAGGAGCCCTGTCCTCCTTTTCATATGGTCACCCTACTAATCCTCCTCTCCTCCATTTTATCCTCACAACAACATCACTGTGAGGTGGGTTGGGCTGAGAGTTTGTGACTGGCCCAAAGTCACCCAGTGGGTGTCCATGGCCAAGTGGGGACTAGAACCTGGATCTCCCAACTCCCAGTCTGACACTTTAGCCACTACACCACGCTGGTTCTATATCATGATTAGTAGTAATTGATTTGGCTTATGGTTTACTAGGACACCTAGATCCTGAGCAGAGGAATCTATAGCAGCACCCCTCCTGAAAATGACAATGCAAGAAAGAAGGAGTGGTTAGATGTATGTAATTTGGCTCTGAGATTCTGAAAAACATTGTCTTGCCCAAAGCCACACAATAAAGTCCATGGCTGAATAAGAATTTGGAGCCAGATTTCACCAATCTAAGCCCAATGTTCAATCCAAAAGGGGTTTAAAAAAAACTTTGATAGACAAAATAGTTTTTACCATTTTTTTACAGCAGCACTTTCCTGCGTACTTTCTCATAAAACTGAAACAAGTAATGTCATGTGTGAGCAAAGTGCAGCCTCTCCTAGCTGTGAACTCTGAGAGAACCAATGTGTTATGAGCACCTAAGAGGAATATTGATTGTTAACTAGTTCTGAGTGACCTTCAAGCCATGCTGAGGGCAAACATTTTGTACCGTGTAACGCAGCCCTGTAAAACAGAATGAAGCTGTTAATGTTTCCTTAAAAATGTGGTGAATTCACGTCAAAGAGCTACTGGTAATGAGAGTCAGGCAAAGTTAGTACTGCTGCAGTTAGCCCAGATGAAAGCTGTTTCAAAAGCTGTCTTTCATGTTCTGCATTTAAGCGATTACATTTTTAATATTGTTAACAACAAACAAATGAGATTAGCATTCACTTGCAAAGAGACTAAGTCATGCTCCAAGGGATGGAAAGATTAAAAGGTGACCCTCACAGGCATTATTAGCACAGCCTAGCTGGATATTTTTTCTGAAGGAGCTGAACTTTTGGAAGAAGGCCCAGAGAGCTTTATGTGTGACTCTCCATTATCGTCTTCCCTGCCCCCTTGACCTGATTTGTATCCAGGGCAGGATCTGCACTACTGCTTTAAAATGGTTTATAACAGTAGTGACAACTGTTGGGGCCCAGGACACACTCCATATACCGTTTTCAAAACATTTTCAAAGTGTCAAATCCTGCTTGGAGTAGATCTGGCCCAGGACCAGGCGGACCTGCAGCTGCTGCAGCTCAGGTCATTTGGTTTAGAAACATCCCTACAGTAAGTTAAAGCCTTTAGCTCAACAATTCAAAAATTAGGAGAAATGCAGTCCAGGAGCATCATCAGATGGGGGAGGGAAGGAATCGCATTTCCCTACAGTCGCTTTGTCCTCCTGCTGCTGTCCCACAATAACAACAAACATTGGGCAATTTTATCGTGCATCTTTTCAGGAACACAGCAGGAAATGGTGGCAAGTTTCACTTCCCAAAACAATTCGGATTTACTGAGTTTTGTTGCGGGGAAAAAGACCAGAAGGAGCAGGAGACGCAAGGCAGGTAGACATCGTCACCAAAAGGACCCACGAAAAACAACCCCTTGGGGAAGTCCCATCATGCTCACATGATGGGACTTCCCCATCTTGCCCTCCTCTCTGCAGGCCTCTGCCCCTGCACACCAGAAAACTTCTCTGGAGAGTCCCTCAACCTTCTGGAGCAGATATGGGAGCCTGGAGGAGGGAAGGGATACCCCCATTGGAATGACACCATTTGTAGTGTTCATCAGGGTTGACATGAAAGGTGTCACCAACCTGCTCCCTTCCAGAAACGAGCATTTCTGCTCATCTTGGGATTTGCCTCCTGAAGTGCTAAATCGCAATTCCACAAAGAGTAGGACCCCTTTGCAGAGCTGGCTGTGCAGAGTCCAGAACTGGCGGCCTGCTGTCCTAGCAGCAGGGCTGGGTTCTGCCCCTGTTGCCCTCCATATCTATTGGAGTACAACTCCCATCAACCCCAGGCAACATGGGGAGGGAGCATAGCTCAGTGGTAGGGCGCATATTTTGCATGCAGAAGGTCTAGGTTCAACCCCCAGATCTCCAGGTAGGGCTAGGAAAGAATCCTACCTGAACCTCAGGAGAGCCACTGCCAGTCAGTGTTGACAATACTGGGTTAGATGGTCTGACTCAGTATAAGGCAGCTTCTCATGTTCCACAATGTGATGGGAGTGCTTGTCCAAAACAGTCTGGATGGCATCAGGTTGGGGAAGACTGGTATAGTCTCTTATTATGCACACATAGAATATATTACCATGACAGCCAGGTAGATGCTTTTTCTCTCCTCACGGTGGAGCTGTTTCTTGCTTAACTTCTTATATTTGAGACCATGGAACTGAACATTAATTCAGAACAGGGTTTTAATGTGTTCTGTTGCCTACTGGAATAAAAACATAAGAGTGGGGCATTATTTTTATTCTCTTTTTTCATAGCTTATTTACTGAATACTAAAATAGCAGGTGAAAGTGGGGGATGGGCAGGGGAGGGGGAAGAGAAAGAGAGACAATATATTTTTTCAGGTTTGATTCCTATACCGCAAAAATACAAAATACATTCTTCATAAATGCATACATCTGATTCATTTGGCCAAAAATGGAAAGGACCTTGAGACAGAACCATAGAGGTTGCAAACCTAAGCCTGCTTTACTTGGGAGTAGGCAGCACAGAACACAGTGGGACTTAACTTTGAAGTGAACATGCATACGATTGTGCTGTGAGTATACAGGTTTAGCTTCCCTTAAAGAAATTAGCAGACAAAATTAATAAGGAGTCTAGAGTGAATTAGCTACATATTTTAAGTGCAGGGGGAAATTGGAGTAAGTGACATCAGAACATATTATGTAGATTATGCTGATGTTTGTGCAGTTTTTGAGGCAGTATATATGTGTGTATATATATATATATATATATATATATATATATATATATATATCTCCATTCCATTACTTTTGCTTGGATAAATTTCAGTTGTTACGGACTGAGGATGTGGACAAAGAGTACATTCCTGCTTGTAAGATAGATTTCAGAAGGTGATTCTGGAGGATTCCATTGCTTTTGAATGTCTGCATGAGCTGCTGGGAAAGATTGTCAGTTGATGTCTCTAAATCTCTGAGCTCTATCACACCTACATGTTTGCCCTGGTTTGCCCTCTAATTATCCGCCTTCGTTTCTATAGTGTAGAAAAGCCTGAGCACTTACACCTTTGTGCTTTTACGTTTCATTCATCTTTACAGCTCACTTCTCCTGCGCACCAGTGTATCACTGTTCTTCTGTTGAGATGGACTCTCAGATCTCCTTTGTACCTCCCCTTCCAGTTCATTGGTTGGTGGTAGTTGGACATCTCACCCTCCCTAGTAATCAACATGGGGGCACTCCTGGTCTTGCACTACTTTTTCCTAGGAAGTAGCTTCTCTTGTTACTGAACTCACTTCAGGAAAACTCTGTCTCTCTCCTACGTACTCTTGTGGTTATTCCCTGTTGCTTAGGCTATGCCCGTTCCCCTCCCCCTGACCGGAGACTTTGGAGTGTGCACTGGAGAGGGTTGGAGGTTGTGTAAATCCCATTTATTTCAACTGCATTTACATCCAATTCATACTAAAATCCAATGCATGCTTACCTTTGAGTAAACCCCATTGAACAGAGACATATTTACTAAAATGGGTTTATTCAAAGGTAAGCATGCATGGGATTTTAGTATGAAATGGATGTAAATGTAGCTAAAAACAATAGGATTTACTCTTGAGTAAGGGTACCAGCAGATCTCTATTTTATAACGTGGAAATGCACAGCTTAGCATGATCAAAGGATTGATCCTTCGCACTTGTGGACTACCTGAAAAAGGGTTTAAGGGGGGATTTTAAAAATCCTAAAAAATCAAGGGATAGACTGATCTCATTCAAACTTGCCATGCTGAAAACTCTTTGTTGTTGTTTATTCGTTCAGTCGCTTCCGACTCTTCGTGACTTCATGGACCAGCCCACGCCAGAGCTTTCTGTCGGCTGTCGCCACCCCCAGCTCCCCCAAGGTCAAGTCTGTCACCTCCAGAATATCATCCATCCATCTTGCCCTTGGTCGGCCCCTCTTCCTTTTGCCTTCCTCTTTCCCTAGCATCAGCCTCTTCTCCAGGGTATCCTGTCTTCGCATTATGTGTGCCAATTTTGATCTCTTTATCTTTAAAAATGAGGAAACTATGGGCAAGGAGGGTGCATTTTCCACATTTAAGGTGAAAATGTACCCCTGGTCATGCCTACTCAGTAGTAAGAACAGAGTTAAATGGGACCTCTATCCCTACCCCTTCATGGTTGAGTGGAGAATCGCACCACCCTCCTCTTTTGTTAGCAAGACCACCCTTAGACACACACACACACCCAACAAAGAATGGGATGGCTGATTGAACGCAACCACAGAAATACAAAGGAGGGAGGAGAGCATTTATTTCGCAGGGAGGGAGAATAATCCAGACTTTCTGCGCTCCAAAAAGAAATGAAACATGGAGGATAAGAGCTGAAATGAGTGCAGGACGTGGACAACGTCATGTGGGTATCGGGCTGAAAAAGTGCATACCAGGCATGGGGAATGTGCGATAAATCACTGGTGTGATGGAGCCCCCCCCCCCTTTTCAAATCACAGTATGGCAGCGGAATCCCTGAATTGGAGCCAATAAGCAGTAATCTGCTGGCTGAGGACCAATAAACTGAAGATCAATGCACAAAAATGAGAGGTGAGACTTTAGATCAAAGAACAAGTGAATGGCCTACTCTAAAGGGAAAAGAGCAATTCTGTGACTAAGTGCTTCTCCTAGATATGGCTTAGCTTCTGGATTCCCAGGTGGTGGCTATTTTCCACCTTTATCAAGCTTCGCATGGTACTACAACTGCCACCCCTCCACTTAATGACTGATATCTGGTCTCTATAATCACACATAATCCATGCAATGGTAACTTTCTAGATTAGATTACAGTAATGTGCTCTGTGTGGAGCTGCCTTTGAAGACATTTAGTGGTGAGCTTCAATTAATCCAGATACAGCAGCTAGAATTGTTGCAAACTACAAGGACCATGTAATACCAGTCACAAAGGGTTGTTTTTCAAGTCAAAATGCCAGTTTTGACCTTTACAGATAATGAAAACCTATACATGTCTACTCAGAAGTGAGTCTTATTGACTTCAATGGGTCTTTTGCCCATGTTAAAAGGATTGCAGCCTTAAAGCCATATAATAATTAGGTCATGTTTTAAGGAACCTGTGGCCCTCCAGTTGTTTTTGGACTACAACTCCCATAGTCCCTGACCATTGGTCTTACTGACTGGAGCTGATGGAAGTTGAGAGTCAAACAACATCTGGAAGGCCACAGGTTTCTCAACCCATACTAAGTTCCTGCTTATTGGACGGAACATCTCCTCCCATATATTCCAAGGGATGATTGGATTTTGTGAAATCTGCCCAGCGTATTTCATGGATTGTGTGGTGGTGTTCATTCAGGCATCTGTTCACAACCAGATTCAATTTTCTTTCTCATTATGCAGAAAAATACGCAAATAATTCTGTAAGAAAGTTCGCAACAATTTAAGTCTTTTATGTTTGTACGTAGCATTTAACATATTGTCCCCCCATTCTAGTTGACTTTTCCGCACATATATTTTCCAGCATGGCATAAGTCTCAGCAGAAACATGTGTATTTTCTGTGAATGAATTTGCGCAAATTTCAGGAAAGTAAAAAACAAAAAAATCTAAAGTCCTCAGGCTCCGCATGGCCTGGAGAGGTCGGTCCACAGCTGATTCTACATTCTTAGAAATCCGAATTCATTTTAGTCCGTCTGGAATTTCTCTGGCACCACTACACATTCCCCTCTCAGCTCCATCCTTGATAAATCAATACAGTTCAAAGAGACTCTTTTGCTATAGCCTTCTATTCCAGTGCACTGGAATTCTATGCAGTCCTTTGCATAGTTACAAAGGACCCAGTTACAGCAAACCTAGGGATGGGACGGACATGCCTCGCCCCCAAATGTCCCCACACCCCCAGCCTGGGCTCCCAATTGTGGGAGCTTTGTAAGCATATGCAACTGAGCACCTATTCAGTCCTTGGTGCTCAATGTGTGAAGATCTGTGATGTAGCCAGGGGTGTGGGGGGTTGTTGAGGGCATGCCCGGAGCCCAGTTTAGCTCTAGCCAGGTTGCAGGCAAAGGACTGCATAGAACTTAGGCAATTATAAGACAGAGGTGGAGGTCAAGGGGCAACATTCTCTCCCTCCCCCGCCCCAGGACCTAGTGGGGGGCCAAATCCCACTCCTGCCACTGCCAAAACTGCTGCTGAATTTGCAGCTGCTACAAAAGCAGCAACAAAAAATGTAGTGGTTTGCAAAGCAGCAAGGCACACGGGAAGCATGCACCATGTTTGCAAGCCGAATCATGCTCCCAGAAGCCTCTCAGGAGAGCAATTCTGCTTGCAAACCAGCTGCATGTACCACACCCACCGCGTTTCCTTCCTAAATCATGGTGTCTGTTGCTGCTGCTGCTGCTGCTGCTGTTGCAGGGGGTGGGGAAAACAACGGGGACAAGGGGCTGCAAAATCAGTCATGGGGGCCCACACGTGGCCTGTGAGCCACATATCATCCACTCCTGCTACAGCTCTTGTACAACCTTCTCTCCCCTCTCCTAAGCATCCCTTTGCTCCTGGTTTCCTCTTTTCTGTATGCAGAGGCTCTGTGAAGGCTATTGCACTATAGGACAAACAAGTCCCAGCCTATGCTGAGGGATCTGCTTTGACTGAATTCAGATTGCCCTAAAGGTGAGAGTTTTCTCACCCCGTTATTTATTTATTTATTTATTTATTTATTTATTTAATTACATTTATATACCGCCCCACAGCCGAAGCTCTCTGGGCGGTTTACAACATTTAAAAATAGTAAACATTAAAAGTATACAATTTAAAAACACACACACACACACACATAAAAACAGTATAAAAACAACAGTATCCATTTAAAAACAACAATTGTGGGGTCCATTAAAAACAAACTTAACGTTGTTAAATGCTGTTAAAAAGCTGTTAAAAATGCCTGGGAGAAGAGAAAAGTCTTGACCTGGCGCCGAAAAGATAACAATGTTGGCGCCAGGCGAGCCTCATCAGGGAGATCATTCCACAGTCGGGGAGCCACCACTGAAAAGGCCCTCTCCCTTGTTGCCATCCTCCGAGCTTCCCTTGGAGTAGGCACTCGGAGGAGGACCTTAGATGTTGAGCGCAGTGTACGGGTAGGTTCATGTCGGGAGAGGCGTTCCATCAGGTATTGTGGTCCCAAGCCATGTAGGGCTTTATAGGTTAAGACCAGCACCTTGAATTGGGCTCGGAAACATATAGGCAGCCAATGCAAGCGGGCCAGAATCGGTGTTACATGCTCAAACCTCCCTGTTCCAGCTATCAATCTGGCCGCCGCATTTTGCACAAGCTGCAGCTTCCGGACCGTCTTCAAAGGCAGCCCCATGTAGAGGGCATTGCAGTAATCTAATTTGGAAGTTACCAGAGTATGGACAACTGAAGCTAGGTTATCCCTGTCCAGATAGGGGCGTAGCTGGGCCACCAACCGAAGTTGGTAGAAAGCACTCCGTGCCACCGAGGCCACCTGAGCCTCAAGTGACAAAGATGGTTCTAGGAGAACCCCCAAGCTACGAACCTGCTCCTTCAGGGGGGGTGCAACCCCATCCAGAACCGGTTGAACACCCCCCATCCGATCAGAGGAACCACCCACCAGCAGCATCTCAGTCTTGTCTGGATTGAGCTTCAGTTTATTAGCCCTCATCCAGTCCATTGTCGCAGCCAAGCACCGGTTCAGCACATCCACATCCACACCTGATGAGGATGAAAAGGAGCAGTAGAACTGCGTGTCGTCAGCGTACTGATGACAGCGCACTCCAAAACTCCGGATGACCGCACCCAACGGTTTCATGTACATGTTAAACAGCATGGGGGACAAGACCGATCCCTGCGGAACTCCATACTGAAGAGTCCACAGGGCCGAGCAATGTCCCCCAAGCACCACCTTCTGGAGCCGTCCTGCTAAGTAGGAGCGGAACCACTGCAATGCAGTGCCCCCCACTCCCAACTCAGCCAGACGTTCCAGAAGGATACCATGGTCAATGGTATCGAAAGCCGCTGAGAGATCAAGGAGAATCAACAAAGTCACACTCCCCCTGTCCTTCTCCCGACATAGGTCATCATACAGGGCGACCAAGGCTGTTTCCGTGCCAAAGCCGGGCCTGAAACCCGACTGAAATGGATCCAGATAATCAGTCTCATCCAAGAGTTCCTGACAACATCTGATTGGGAGGAGAAAGTGCTCTCTCTCTCTCTCTCTCTCTGTCTCTCTCTGTCTCTCTCTCTCTCTTTCTCACCCAGACCATCATCTCTGCAATGAACTCTGCATATGCTCTGAAACCCAAGATTCTACAGAAGCAGGGAAAAGGTGCTAGCGAAGTTGAAATGACCTTATTGATTTTTATCTGGAATTCTATGTGTGCTTGTTGCCTCCCCTTGTCCTTTCTCTCACCCCACCCCCAATAAACTCTTTTTTAATATATTAACATTTAGTTGTAATGTTTTAAAAGGGAATTCATCACTAAACACCTTCACCGCAAGAAGGATCATATGGGCGCAAACAAAGTAACTGCTTTCAACTCCATGGAGGCTGGTATCTCTGATTTCAGTAGGACTGTGAATCCCTTCTGGGTTTCAGTCTGAACCAGCCAGAGCTCCAAGGGAGCTATCCAAGATGCTGAATCTATTTTGGGATTGGTATTCAGCACCTTAGATAGTTTCTTTAGAGTTCTGGCTGGTAGAGACTGAAATCCAGAAGGGGTTTACAGCCCCAACAAAATCGGATCCACCAGCCTCCACTGCTTCGCTTTATTTCAAAATCTTGTAAGCCATCCTAGCTGTGTTCAGATTATTTTGCACAGTTGTGCACTGGAGCCCACCCCCCAAAAAAGTCCAACCCTGATGGCACTAGTGCAGGCTGTAACCCCAGTAATACTTAAGGGCAATTCTCTCTCTCTGTGTGTGTGTGTGTGTGTGTGTGTGTGCACGCGCACGCGCATACATCCCTTAAGGCTTAAATTCTACTCTTGGTCAAGGTCAAATGAGGAAAGCCTAACGCTGTAATTCTCTGCAGGGCTTGAGTGTAGGAAATGACAGTGTAAGTCTCTGTCAAGGGGTGGAGAGAGAGAAAGAGAGGGAGGGAAAGAGAGAGGCATTACTGTTTCCATATATAGAGGAGCTTGGAAGCATTTTGTTCTTGCAGTGATATGTAAATTACTTAGGAGTCTTGGCTTGTTGCCTTTAGATAACATGGAGGGGAAAGGAGGGGTCTGTCTTAGTTGCATAATAAAGCTGTTCCTCAGAGTTTTGTTTTTGTTTTGTTCTTTAGCACACAGGATTCACAATTCAGATTATTTGTTACCTTTTCTATCTCTTCTGCTTAGGCTGCATTGCACTGTTTTCTTCCTGTGAGAGGGCCTCCTCTCCCTTCTCTTCTGAACATGATGCTGATATGTGCTGAGAGTACAATGTTCATTGGTCTAAACAAGGTAAAATCATAGAACGTCTAAATATGGGGATGCCACAAGCAGTGCAGGACGAAGCTGGGAGTTGTCGTACACCTGGGTGGCCCATGGGCTTGGCTAAGGTCTACAGGGTCAGGTCTACCTTCTTGCCTACCTCCCCCAAGCTGTTCTGCTTACTGCTTCGAAGCACTTAGACTGGGGGAGGGGAGTTTTCATGTTTACTGCAAGAAATATTAGAGTAGCAATCGGGCTGCCCACACAAAATGCTAGTCCACACTCAGTGGTTGAGTATGGGTTGTTTGCTGAACCGTGGGTTAGAATGTTGTCTGAACCCAGGACATTTCTCACAGTTTTAAACACCCTCAACAACTCAACAACAACCCATGGGTTGCCAAGGTGGCTTGTTCTGGGGAGGGAGGAAGCCACATGTTTAATAACTATGGTTAACAATCCACCCTTTAGAAAATGTCCTGGGTTCAGGCAACATGCTAACATGGTTCAACAACAAATCACACTCAGCCTCTAAGTGTGGGTTAGTGTGTTTGCATGAACAGCCCCATCTCTCTCTCTCTCTCTCTCTCCCTCTCTCTCTCTCTCTCCCCTTGATCTGTAGTACACATGACAAAATGTTGGCCTCTATTGGCCTCATGAATTTATTTTTGCTTGACAGAACTGACATCACTCCCGCTAATACCAAACTCAGCTGGTGAGTGCTGATAGGACTGTCATCAAAATGAGTGAGTAACAAGCAGGAGGGAGGTGTTGGCATGCTTTGGGAACTCCAAGGTTTGCAGAAGTACAAACAACTTTAGAAAAAAACATAAGGGGGGACCCACTCCCACAAAAAGAACAGTCCAATGAGGATTAGACATGTTGAGGGCCTACAGAATGCTTGAGTGTCTGACTGGAGGTAAAATGGAATGGAATATCCTGGAAAAGGGCATAGTTGCTTGGATGGAACACCGCTTTTCATGTGACATTCCTTGCAACAGGTCAAGTTAAACATATTTCTGTCTATGATGAAAACAGCACTGCCTTTATTTGTAACATGGGGCACAATCCACCCAGAGGTTCTCCTGCATACGCTCCATTGGAATGAATGGGAGCTGCACAAGAGCTCTGTAATCTTTAAAGCTTATTACGCACAGCCAGGAAATATGCATTCTGACTGTAATATCTCGAAATCACAGACATCTTCATAATGAGTGCAGCCTAGGCAAATTACACAGCAGCAGGTTTATATATTTGCCAGCTAGAATGCAGTGGCAATGCTTCTATTTCATCCATTTCTAAATTTTAAAAAGTTGCTGGACAAGGGCCACAGATGCACATGAATACACACGTGCACACACACGTGACCCCTGGCCTCCTGGACAACAACATACAAACACACACCCCACACACCTGTAGCTTGAAAGCAGGAATCTGTATTGCTAGGGAGGGAGGGGATTTTGTGGGTTTGTGGGTCATGGGAGCCACACAAAATGCCTAGGTGGGGGTGCATGCAGCCCCCAGACTGTGGGTTCTGCACCCGTGGCCTAGATCCTGATAAGTTACCTATTCAAATGGTTAGCGTTGATTATTACAAGTTTCAGGGATGTGTTATACATGTTGGAACCCTGGTAAATTATTCACCCCTTGCTTGCTAAATAATTCACCTCCAGCTAAATTTTGTGACAGCGAATCCCACAGTCAGTGTAACCCCCACCCCACCCGAGAAGAATACTCCGTATTTATAGACAGTTGGTTAGAACCTCTGGCAGATGGCAGAAACTGTGGCTTGGTCTGTTGAACAGTCTCCCTAAAGCACATTCATTTGGCCGGTGAGCTGGAAGACACCATCTGTATATAGGGTGCTCCTTGGGAGAGGCAAAGCTGTTGAACCTTTTCCTCACTTCCAGACAGTTGAACAGCCCTCCAGATGTGTTGGACTGCAAGCCTTGGCATTCCCACCCAGCATAGTCACATTGCTCTGCCTAATGGTAGGGCAGGCCCTGAGTTGTCTTAACAATTAAGTAACAGTAGATTCGTTCTACAGTCAGGCACTCTTTTTGAAGTGGTCGATGATCTTTAGGAATACAGTCCAATGCATGCTTAGGCAGAAATAAGTCCTACAACTCCCAGAATCCTACAAACTCCCAGAATCCTACAAATGCAATCCTGGGAATTGCAGGACTTATTTCAGTGTAAACATGCAGAGGACTGTGCCCCAATACAACTTGCCTTGAAAAGAGTTCAGCTGTGAATGTACAGCTTTTGTGCATTGTCCTTTTTAAATGAACCTCCTTCCTGTGTTCTAAGTTTGATTTGAGATTTGCATGCTGATTGGTTTTGCTACAGTGAATTTTCTCATTTTCATTAAGCCACTAAGCAGAGTTGACTGGAAAGGCAAATGAAGGTCAAATTACAAACTGGGAAATCTGACAGAGGAAACATAGGCATGCCTACTCATACGTAATTTCTAGTCTTTTCAATGGGGCTCACTCTGAAATAAATGTGTTAGGCTGCAATCCTGTAACACTTACCTTCGAACGCAATGAGACTTTCCTCTGAGTAGACCTATACAGGATTGTGCTGACAAGCAACACACGTACTATGGGACAAGCTCCATTTAACTAATGAGATTTACTTCTGAGTCAACATGCTGTGGTCCCAATCCTGCTTGCCCCCAAACTGTTTTCACAATGAAGTTCCCTCTCCCTGAAGCTTTAAGCCCCAGGATGGAAGCTTCCATTGGTGTGAAAATAAAATAAAAATAAAATAAAATAGGAGTATATGTCCAAGGGCTAAGAGCAGATTCCAAAAAAGCCATTCAGTGGAGGCTGGTGGCTCTGGTTTTGTTGGGGCTGTGTATTCATTCTGGGCTTCAGTCAGAACCAGCCAGAACTCTAAAGGAGCTCTCCAAGGTGCTGGATCCTAACTCAAAAATAGGTTCAGCATCTTGGATGGCCCCTTTAGATCTCTGGCTGTTTCTGACTGAAACCCAGAGTGGATGCACAGCCCCACTGAAATCAGACCCACCAGTCTTCACTGGATCCATGTTCAGCAGAACTGCAGCACAGGGAAAGGGTCAAACCCTTTCTCTGTGGATCAGGAGTTCCGATCCTGCTCAGTGTTTCCCTCCCCCTTCCCAGTGGCTGCTGCTGTTAAAGAAAACCACAGGGATGTTCAATGCACACGTTTAATATGAAATCTCTTTAGGCCCTCAATGCTTTGGAAGGAGAGAAAGATCAGGAGAGGAAGGATGGCAGGTAGCCCAAGCTGAACAGGCCTGCTACTGATCACTTTGGGAGGCCGAGTCCGCTGAGTGTGCTGCTAAGCCCAATCAAATCTCCCACATATCACTACACTGTAAATCAGCCTGCACCCTCCAGACGTATTGGATTGTAGCTGCCATAATGGCCATGCTGGCAGAGAATTATGAGGGTTGCAGTCTAACGCCCCTGGAAGGTGTCAGGTTGAGGCAGGCTCTCGTTAATGATTTGGTATTATTGCCTGAGGCTTGTATCCTGTGGTATCCATAGTTCATCTAAAATATTTAGATGTCGCCCTTCATGATCAAATCTCAGAGCGGTGTACCAAATAATGCACTATAAGCACAATACTGTTGTTTTATACTGTTGTTTTTATATTTTTGATGGTTTTAAATGTTATATACTTTTTAATGTTTACTGTTTTGAACTTTTGTAAACCGCCCAGAGAGCTTCGGCTATGGGGCGGTATATAAATGTAATAAATAATAATTAAAATAAAATGCAAAATAAAAGCAGCAACAAAGACAATCTACTAAGCTGGGTATTACAATCAGCAAATACCTTGGTGTACAGATAAGCTTTCGACAGGCACCTAAACACCATAAAGGATGCATCTATCGCAATGCAATGCGGAAAGAATTCCAAAGGTGGGGTGCCACTGCCGAAAAGGCCTTCTACCTGGTTGCCATCAGATGTGCCTGAGCAGGTGACAGGACAGCCAGGGGGCCCTGATTTGTAAATCTCAGTGAATAGGCAATTGATATAGGAGTTTCCCTCTTTGTCCAGTCACATGCAAAATGCCTCAACTGGGAAATGGGATATCTATTCTGCACAGGACATATGAGGAAAAGATTCAGGAAGTGGCTCAGGTTTGCTTCCTATGTTCCTTTTAGCCCTATGATGATTTTATGCTTCTGCAGTCAAGCAGCGAACACCTGGGACTGCACAGAAGTAAGTGGTTTATCAAGTAGCCACAGTCCCCATGCATTTTTCATAGCAAACAGAGAAGTGACAAGAGAATGAGGGTACGTTGACATGTACCCAGTAAAATCCGAAGTCAACTAGGTCAGCCTCACAATGTGTGTGTGATGGGAGAGAAGGGTTTCTATTTATGCAGTGTTTCCCTCTTTTACGCGCCATTGTACAGTTAGAATTCAATTCATCCCTGTGGTCGACTTAGCTTGTTTTCTGGCCAGGCAGAAGGCAATGTGGTTGAAATCACAAATTGTACACGGTACATGTAAAAGTAACTCTTCAAAGTGCGATGGAGGCTGGGTTATGGCCTTGCCTATTTCACAGTTGCATGGAGAATCAGATGTCAGGGGTGGGTGGGTACATGAGCGTCTGTATTTATGGGTAAGGCTGACCTTCTTTGATACGGCGATAAAGTGCCTGTTTTGACATCCACTTCCCCTAGAGGGATTCTGGCTCAGGGAACATCTTGCTCCAGCCAAAATGCCTCTGACAATTCCCACTGCTGCAAGTTTCCCCGATCATGCTGCTGCATCCAAAAGTCACAATTAAAAACCTCAGCACACGCTGAACGCCAGAAAATAAAAAATGAAACCAAGCAGCAACAGTGAACATAGAAGCACCCATTTTGTCAAATAAAATGTTGATGGCTAGCTGAAGGTTGCTTCAGACATGTACGCACACATGTACTCAGTTGTTGCACATGCAAAAAACAAACAAACGTAGGACCAATCCCTTCAACATTCCTCTGCCAAATGCTCATTGAAACATGGCACACTCATCCCGATTCTCAACTACTGCAGGCAAAGTTTATTGATTAACTCCTTAGTGCAAAGCTGATGAACGAAGAAAGGAATCCTATGGTCTCTGGGAGAGCATTCCAGGGATCATAGGATTGCTCAGAAAACTCCTCTGAGGTCAGACTGCTCTGACCTCTAAAAGGGGAATCAGAGACCTCAGACCCCACCCTCTCACAGCCAATGCTGAAAAGCGACCTTGGAGGAGGAGGAAATGGGATGTTGTGGTAGGTGGAGAGAGGAGGAGACCAGAAAGACCAGGATGCAAGATATCCTAAGCCTCCCTCCCCTTCTGATATGCTCTCTTTAGATGGGCTAAAAAGCCAAATCATCAAACACGGAAGATGGGGAGGTAAAGATTGCCTCTGCTGCCCCTCCTGCCACTTTCAGCCTAGCAGCCATAGAAATCTTGGAAGTCTTCAAGCTTGGAGGTTTCCGAACAGTGAGGATGCAGTCAATAGAATTGTACCCAAAGTGCATTACTCAATTAGGATAAGTAATAGCTCAGCTGTGTGTAGGGGGCTTGAAACTGAGCGGTGCTGATAAATAATTGCCATGTTCCTCTTGGTAGGAGACTTGGATCTTCTTATCTTTGTGTGTGAATCCCAACCCCGGGTTCTTTCAAGTTCTTATCCAGGTGAAACCGTAGATCTTGCTCTTGCCTCTGGCTGATGACTGACAGAAACAAAATAGATTCTGTTGTTCTACTTATGCTAATGGAAAGGATTGTCCCTTGCCAAAGTTTCAACTGCTTAATTGTTACCTTGCATCCCTCTCCCTCTTTTTCTCTCTCCTGCCCCATGTGTGTGTGTCTGTGTGTTTAGGGAGCATTTAGACATACAGAGAATCCAAAGGCCATGATCTGTAAAAATTCCCTGAGAATCGATTTTGCCATGTGTACAATATGAAGCTATTGTGTAGGGTGACCATATGGAAAGGAGGACAGGGCTCCTATATTGGTAACAGTTGCATAGAAAAGGGAATTTCAGCAGGAGTCATTTGTATGCATGCAGCACCTGGTGAAATTCCCTCTTCATCACAACAGTTAAAGCTGCAGGAGTCCTGCCCTCTTTTGTATCTGTCCACTCTAGCTATCCTAGGTCCCAGGTTCTATTCCCAGCATCTCCAGTTAGGGCTGGAAAAATGCCTGCCTGAAACCCTGGAGAGCCATTGCTGCCAGTTTTTTCTTGTTTTGCTACAGTTACATATATCACCAATATGCTCCAGGGAGCTTAGTTTAATGTGTATGATAGTTATTTAGCCCTCATATCAATCCTGACAGGTAAGTTAGGCTGAGAAAAAGTTACTGAACCTTGCTGATCCAATAACTTCATGGCTCAGTGAGTCTTGAAGCAGGTTTCCCTAGAAGAGCCATTCATCTGTTCAGAGGGGAAAGCCAGGGGTCAAGAGTGGGGTAGAGCAGGGTAGGGCAGACTGAATCTAGCTCCCTGTTCCTCTCTGCAGTCCCTGAAATTCAAGTATTGGCAGTACTAAAGGTAACTGACGTTGCTGGTTTATTGCATGTGTTAATTTTATTTGTTGTCAAATGCTTTGAGAGCTTTTTATAGAAAGATTATATAGGTTGATAAATGATAAACAGACTAGTGCCAGCAATGTTGATTTCTGAGTCTGTTCCCTGGTGGACTACCATGTTCTTCTGCTAATCGACGCTGATTGGGAGAGGGGGATCTGGTGCCCTTACCAGAGAGGGTCACATGTAGGGATGAACGGATTCTGTTAAATCCATTCTGTCTGTATTTCGTGGATTATCAGGCATTAGCACATTGATGGAATGGATTTATTTTAAGGTACATGCAAGAATTTCGTTCCATTTGCACAAGTGCGTAACTAGTGCTAATGCAAACTTCCACTAAAAAAAAAGCTGGTTCACACATCTGCAGGATCTGCACGATTCAGAAAAAGCCAATCTGCTGCACAATAGGCAGGTCAGATTCATAGAAATCCAAATGCATTTGAATCCATTGCAGATTTCTCTAACATCTCTAGACACAAGTCAGTAGCAGAAACATTGGAACTGCTACTTCAACCCCGAGGAGCTAGCAGTGTCTAGCAAGGGCCATTGATGTAGGGTGGCCACATGTTCTCTTTGACAGAAGGCAGTCCTCTATTTGAAGGGCTTTCCTCCTGAATGTGAAGGTCTCTTTTATTTGAAAAGCTGTCCTGTTCAATACCAGTTTAAAGAGAAAGATCCAAAAGAAGGGAAAGGAAAAGCCATGAAGATCATGAGCCATCAATTCTTAGCAGCTGGCAGCAGACTGAATGGGCACATGGGTTACCTGGTCACAGTCTTCCGCACTATGGTGAGACGGAGTGTATTTTTTGTTGAAATTATAATAAATATTTCTAAGTTTGCATATGCAATTTTTTATGCAACTCTTCTTTGGGAGCAATTCATAAGTGACCACGCTACACTTCTGTCAACACTTGCGCTTACATTGGCCAGCACTAATTACCACTAATCTGCAAAGTGTTGCAGTAGCAGCCCTGTTGCCTCTTCTACCACCTTGTTACTTCCTCCAGTAAGGCTGCCAGGTCTCCCCAAGGGTATGGGTAGGGTTAAGGGTGCCAGGTCCCCCAATCCTATTCCAAGAGCTTTCAGCAGTGCAAGTTGATAGTCCGCCAGTAAATCACCATCACTGGATCCTGCAAATGTGCAACCTCAGCTTTTGAATAGCAAAAGAAGCACAAATGCAGCAGCTATTTGCATGCACATGTTTTCCTTTTGCATATGTCATCAGTTGGTCAACTAATCACTTGGTTAATGTAAGCTGTCACCTTTATATTGTGGTATAGTGTGTCAAAAATGATAAATAGCCAAGATCACAAGGCAATTTTAAAAGAAGCCACTATAGCCTAAACAGCAAGAAAGATTATAGTCCTAACATTTGATCAGCATGCCTGAGATAATGGCAGAAGTTCCAATTCTGGTAAGATTTCTAAAAATTTCAACAATTTATCTACTACGTAGTGACCTTTTCTGAGGAAGGAAAAATAGTAATGATTGGCATAATTCATTGCGCCTGATGGAGTTTTGATGAGTTCTAAAAATATTGACTTTGTAACACTGGTGTTGTTTTTTTTAAAAAAAAAACTGGATGTGGAATGAATGTGCAGGAATTAAATAAAGAACAGGGAACACACCAGCTAACCTAGTTTAATAAAATCCATTCTGTGACAGAATTATTTTCTGCATTTTTGTTTTCAGGTAGGGAGGACTGGGTGTTTTTTTTTTTTAAAAAAATGCAAACACACTTTAGGGGACATAAAAACATTAAAGTACAAGTTAGGAACGCTTTTCGTACCCACCTTCCCTCTAGCTAGATGTACACAAAGAAATCAAAGTGTCCTCTCCTTCATAGAATGGCTGACTTAAGAGGAATTTTCTTAGCCAAGATATTGTCTATCTTTACTGCATTGTAACTGAAACATGAGAGAAGCACAGGAGTGGGGGCATAATGGAACTATATCATGCTCCCATTGGTTGCTATTTAGAACTTGGGGGAGGGATAATGGAGCTATATCATGCAACCATTGCTTGCTATTAATAAGGGGCAATCCTATGCACCTTTAGACAGAAAAAAGTCCTGCAAATCCCAGTATTGGGGAATGCTGGAAGTTCTAGGACTTTTTTCTGTCTAAACATGCATAGGATTGCTCCTTAAGTCTATTTATAACCCAGTTATAGGCTATTTACTCCATTTAAGGTTCCACTGACTCCATTGGGATTTAAACCTATGGAAGCATTCACAGAAGGATTAGCTGCATGTTTTTAAAAGTAATCTGCATTCAGTTTTCATTATAGAACATAGTAAATCCCAATTCACATCACAGACAGTTTGCATTGTTATATTCTTATTATGAGTGTACTAACCTAAAATGTGAAAAGGCTTGAGTTAGTCTTTCACAAATAATGAGAGGTCTTAAATTTGCAACATCTGCATACCTAGTAGATTAGTAGTACATGTCTACTACAGTACATGCCTATGCAGAAGTAGATCTATACGAGTCTATGCAGAAGTAAGTCCCATTGAGTTCAGAGAACATAAGAAGAGCCATGCTAGAACAGCACACTGTTCACACAACAGCCAACCAACTGTAGACCAGGGACCCACAAGCAGGACACAATGCAACAACCTACTCCCACCCAAGTTCCACAGCAACAAGTGAATACAGGCCTCTGATACTCAAGGTTGCACTTAGCCATCAGGACTAGCTTTTTCCTCCAGGAATTTATCCAACCCCACTTCTAAAGCCATCCAAATTGGTGGACATCACCACCTCTTGTGGTAGTGAATTCCATAGTTTAACTATGCACTGTGTGAAGAAGTGCTTTCTTTTAGCTGTCCTGAATCTCACACTGATCAGCTTCATGGGATGACCCGATTCTAGTATTATGGGAGAGGGAGAAAAATGTCTCCCTATCCACATTCTCCACAACATGAATAAATCTGTATACCTCTAACATGTCTCCCCTTAGCCTCCTTTTTTCCAAGTTGAACAATCCCAGCTGAACAATCCCAAAGTTCTCCCATGAAAGTGTGAACAAGAGTCCTGTTCCAACATTACACCACCTGTCTCTCTGTCATTCTTCCATAAATTGTCTGATCACCTTCCATGAATTGTCTAATTAAAACTGCCAAATAAATAAATAAAAAATGTGCTTAAAGTGAATTTTAAGGCATTCTATGGTCAGTAGTGTATAACATGACAAAATGTGAAATCTCTTGCCACTGACAAATGCCTAATAACCAGGGCTTTTACACCACAATATATACAATGCGTTCATACTATAAAGAGAGCTTCTGCTACTGGGCGGTATAAAAATGCAATAAATAAATAAATGTGAGCCACATTGATGTTATCATTTGAAAAGTATAAGGTGTAGCCCTAATAATTCCAATCTACCACGGCAAATGTTGCATTGTGTTATCTGCTGTTCCCAGCTGACTGATACAGTAAGCCCATTCAGCAAAAGTGGAGGTCACTGTAATGCAAAACTCTTGAAGAATGGATCTCGCTGACTCACAGTGTGCTCAACATTCTTTGCCCTTTTTGGCCAACTGACATCTAAGCGGCAAGGCCCTGTGACTCTGGACGATGATCCAAAATATACTCTGAAACCTGTTATCTCTGTGCTGAAAAATACCGTACTCTCTCTAGCCCTAAAATCTTTCGTAGATTCAGGTGCCAAAACTGAATGTAGCTTCATAAAACAGACTTTCCATTGTTTCCCTTTCTGTATTGGCTTCATCTGGGTTTTTTTTAGCTTTTCTTGCTGAGCCGCCTCTTCACAGGTCCCATAACTTGCTACATCTTGTAACTTATAGGTCTTTGTTGCTCATTATGAAGACAATGGCAGTGCAAACAAACATCGTCAGCAGGAATGACATTCTAGACTTTTTGCCACACTGAAAACGTGGTTGTATAGAAGTGCTTGCAAATGACACATTCATCCTCATGGAAGCAGCAGCAATTTCAGAGTAAATATAGCACCTGAAAGAATCTGCCTTCATCCAGCAGAATACGTACTTAACATTTGTACAGTACTTTCAAGTGTCACATGCATTTATTTAGTTGTCATCCTTACAACAACCCTGCAAATTTCGTCCCTGTCATTATGTCCCATAATACAGATATGGGGAAGGAGGCTGAAAGAGTGAGTGGCTTGTCTACACCCACCCAGTGAGGTCATGATAGAGACAAGATTTGAACCAGGGATTTCCAGATTCAAAGTTCAGTCCCTTATGTCTATCCTTTTGTAATCATCAGTTGTGTATTCAACCAGCCAGGAACAATGGAAGTGTTGACATGACAGAGGCATAATTTAGGACTAAATATTGGCAAAGAAAGTGGTTCTGCCATAAGCAATGAATTTATTACACTGTATGAATTACTTTATTTTATTTACACCCTACTCTTCAACAGGGTCCCAGGGCAAGTTAGAAATGTACAATGAACAGACATTTCAGATAAAAGGAAGTACTTCTTCACACAGCGCATAGATAAACTAGGGAATTCACCTCTACACCATGTGGTGATGGCCACCAACTGTGATGGCTTTAAAAGGGGGTTATCAATGGCTACTAGTCCTGATGGCCAAGTGCAACCTCCAGTATCAGAGGCAGTAAGCCTGTGTGCACCAGTTGCTGGGAAACATGGGTGGGAGGGTGCTGTTGAACCATGTCCTGCTGGTTGACCACTGTGTGAACAGAGTGTTAGACTAGATGGACCCTTGGCTGATCCTGCATGGCTCCTCTTATGTTCTGTGCCCATGGGCTATGTGAGCATGGATTAGAAGAGTCCAACCAAGCCTTTCTGCACTTCGTTGTATTTTTAAGAACTTATGGGTGTAATCCTATCCATGTTTAGATAGCAAAACTTCTACAACTCCCAGCATTCCCCAGCCAGCCATGGGAAATGCTAAACATTCATAGGATTGCACCCTAAGGGCTCTTTCCCCCTTCTTCACCAGCAAAAGGTCCATTAAGAACTCTCCTGGCATTCAACAGCTTTCCCTCTAAGTTTATTGACAGTGGCTTTAGATGTTACGTAATGCAGTAGCAGGCATAGAAGTGCAGCCATTTACAGAATGCTTCCATCTTCCCCTGCAGTATGTTAAGGGAGTTCCACTTGGGATGTTATGAAGAAGGGTATTTCGGGCATGTGGCAAGTCTTTTGCACCACCATTGCCATATCACCCAAATATTTAGGCTTGAACCCTCTCCAAGTGCAGCATTTATGGGCTCCCAAACTATGGTAACATGCCCTCTACTTAACCTCATAGAAAGTGGTGACAAACAGCTGTTTTGCAACATGCTGTATAGGCTTTCTATTGAGCAAGTTCAAGTAGGACCATGAGTTAAGCACATTGAATTTGCACAACACAGAACTTCTTCTAAACAGTTATATATGGGCCAATAACAAAGATTACCTGCACCTATTCTTTTTCTTGGTCTGTCTGTCTGTCTCTCCCCCACTCGCTATCTTTGAATAAGTGCAGTTCTCCCCTGAAAAATATGTTACCTCTTTGATTCCAGTTTGTTTTGCTCCATAGCCAACTAACTAGAGCTTGCTTCAGCTGGTGCTGGACTCAGCAAAGCTGCTTGGCTGTTATTTGCGGATGTCGGAGTTGCTGTTTCCAGTTGTCTGAGACATAGTCATCTTTGACCTTCATCATTGTGACCCCCAAACCCATAATTTACATGGCAATCTATTACAGGTTTTATGCTTCTGTGTTTTCTGCCAATATAAAAACATCCAAGGCAATGACCATAATCTTTTTTCGTTTGTTTGTTTTATGAGACAGTTTAAGCAGGGCAGATATGAGTCAAAGAAAGGAAATACGTAATTTCCCAGTGGGCTGGTCAGCGCTTGACCAATCAGAGGCACATAACTTGCCTGAGGAAGCCAAGTGTATAGGGTTGGTTCCTACCATTAGGCAGAGGGAGGTAGCTGACTCCAGTGGCAGATGCTGTGAGGCAGGGAGTGGTGGTGAATTATTGGAGTACAGAACTCTATGGTGCTCATGTACCATAGTGCATGGTACATGAGCTCAACCTCATGTACCATGCACTATACTAGGAGTGGACAGAAGGAGATCTCCAGATGGTTTTGACTTCAGCTCACAGAAACTCCAGCCAACATAGCCCATGGTAAAGAATGCTGGGAGTTGAAGTCTAAAGCATTTGGAGAGTTGCTTTCTGCACAGCCCTGCCTTGTGCCAACTAAGCGAGCCTGGTGTCCTCAGGTGCAGTGGAGGATGTTGTCCCACCACCAATGTTGATGTTAAATTTAGCTTCCGGTCTGGCCAGCTTCTGTACATAGGATGGGAGTGGGTGCCATCTTGTCCTTTGCTTTAGATAGCAAGTCTGGCCTTGCAAGTGTTCCAAGGGGGATTTCATCCAAGGAAGCAGATCCCATTCTTATTTGTGAATGTGAGTCTATCTCTTGGCCTGTTCAGACAACATGCTAAGCCATGGTTAGGCTGCTAACCCTTTTGCAGCAAGTGGTTAGTGAACATGTTTAAAACATGGTTATGTAGCCACCATGGTTAGGAATGGTTCACATGACACGCTAAGCCATCATGTTTAGCTCAACCATCGTGGCTTAGCGTGTCATCTGAACAGGGTCTCTGTCTCCACCTTTCCTTGGCCACCATAACTCAGGGTAATTTATGACCTGGAGGTCCCAATGATGACTAAAGGAACAATATGAGCTCTATAGTCCATGTGGCAAAAGCCCTGCAATTTCTCACTGCTTTTTTCCTTCTCTAGGTCAGCAGAATAGAAAGTTGGGAGTGCAAGGATATTTCAAATATTAACTCCGGTTTCTCTTCAGATCGTACTCAGATAAAACTTCTCATGCTCTCAGACTTTTTCTAATGTGCGTAACAAAACCATGCAATTTTGTGAACCGCCCAGAGAGCTTCGGCTATTGGGCAGTATAAAAATGAAATAAAGAAATAAATATTGATGCTTTTCACACTGTTATTCCTCTTGCCACATCACTCTACACTAGAGTTGCCAAAGATGGAAATTCTAAAGTAGAGAATGTGCTTCTCTGTCACTGTTCTATTCTCCTTTAAAGTTTCCATGCCTAAAAAGAACATGTTGCCCTGGCCTTCAGCAGATGATTGAGTAGCAAGGAGCACATTCCCAGCTGTATGGAGATCTCATCACCTGTATTTTGTGCATGAATCTGTGGAGGTTGGTGGCTCAGATTTCGATGGGGCTGTAAATCCCTTCTGGGTTTCAGTCAGAAGCAGCCAGGTCCTATTTCAATCCATTCAGGGTTTCCGTCAGAACCAGCCAGAACTCTAAAGGGGCTATCCAAAGTTCTGTACCCTGTGCATTTGCTCCTCTCTATGGATTGGGGTAGATTGGGGCAGATCTATCATCCAATCCTATCTTTAGAGGAATTAGTCAACCATATTAAGGAAATAGTTATTTGTAGCAGCTTTACCCAACCTGTTGCCCTCCAAATGTGTTGAACTGCAACTCCCATGATTCAACTGATGGGAATTGTAGTCCAACATACCTGGAGGACACCAGGTTGGGGAAGGCTCTCCTAAAGTTATATGTAAAGTTACATGTCCATGCCCTTGGACATGGTTAATGTGGGGGTGAGCTTACCTGCTCACCTTGCTGTCTACCCTTATGCCTTGATTTACAGGCAATACTCTTCAGACCTAGAAGCATTTACAACAGCATTCTTTATTGTTATATATATGAGATGAGACTAAAAGCTTTTATACATGAGGCTATTAATTGGCTTCATCTACACTGCAGAATTGAGATCTGAGCACTTCACAAGGAGTGTTCCTTTCCTGCTTTTCCAATACATAACCTCTAGGTGGCACTGTGATACAGTGCAATAGCACAAATACACAAGAGAAAACTACACTTTCTTTCACTTTCACTTTAATTTCATAATTAAATGTTGCATTTCTCCTGCTCTAAAAAAACTTTCCAAAAGTGCTCGTTAGATACAGGAGTGAAACTGGAGGGTCACAACAAAGAACCTATAAATAACTGTGTAGGGAATGACAAGTGCAAAATAAATGCCTCTTGTAAAAAAAAGCCCTAGCCCCTGAGGAACCACACACCAGACTGCCTTGGCTTGAAGGCCAACACTAAGAGAGCAGGAGAGAGGCCTCATCCAGGCCTCCAGAAAGGAAGGAGAAATAAACATTGCTTTCTTCTTAAGAATATATGCCCATATACACATCACAATATATGCCTGAGGCTATTAGAAAACTTTGAGACTGCTATATAAACTGTTGAGTGACTTTGCATATTAAAGTTGTGTTTTATGCAAGACTTCATTTATGTTGTCTATATTTATGACTTTTAAAAAAACAAAAATTACAATAGTTGCCATGCTGTTGAATAGATGTCATTAGAACTAAGTACCAAAAATAAACAGCAACTTCCGACTTGTTAGCTGCATTGAGACGAGATCTGCATCTTTAACAGAGGGGAGGGGGTGAGAAATGGATTTACTGTGCTGAAATGCCTCTATCAGGGTGATCAGCAGTACTATAAAGAATACTCTGTTCAAACATTCATCAATAGGCTACGGAGCGGAGGCGCAAATCAAGACTCACTCTCCTCGGCTATAAAGATAAACACTGATCACCAGCTCCGGATGTTCCTTAGAGCACGGGACTCTTCTGAAATAAGAGGCAAGTGCCATTTGCTTGACACCACTGACCTCTGTTTGCCCCTGAGGAGAGCTGGTATTTGAAACTGAAAATAAACAGTTTGCATAGTGAAATATACTGAAATCCCAGAAGGCAGGAGTAAGAAGAGTACAGGAGAGGGCGGTGGGAGGAAGGAAGGGAGGGAGGGAGAGAGAGAGGACAATAATAAACATTCACTTGTCTAGAAATCAAGACATGCCACAGAACAATTATTTTTTGTCCAAAGCTCTTCACTGACTGAAAGCAGGAAACAAAGAGAGAAAGGTCTTTCTATCTTGTGAACAACAGAAGCAATAACATTGCATATGTAAAATTAGAAACAACTTGCTGAGATAGCTTGCTTTTTGTGACTGCTAGGAAAGGTTCACACTTCATGAAAAGCCAGGGTTCCTCTGGAAATCAAACACAACAAGAGTAGGCACTGTGGTGTCTATGGGCATGTGCCCTGGACACCATTCTTGGTGCCCACCAAGGTACCCTACCCTCTCACTTTCTCCCCCACCCTCAATTAACACATTTTCTCACCAGGAGCTGTTAATGCTGTGAAATACGTTTCCATTGGTCCGGTTAGTGCGAAGGCTCAGAGCCCCACTGCCGTTTTGTATTCAGTCTTTTGAGCAGGTTACTTGTCCTTTGCCATGCCCTCCCATGGCAGCCATTTTGTGGTGGTGCACCGGACAGTTTCTCAAGTAGCCACTGCCTATCCTTGACAATGATCTGATCTGGCTCATTAACAGCATGTGATTTTTATTTTTTAAAAGGTGGCAATTCCAAAGTCCATCTCATCAAGAGCAGTGAGATAAAGTTTCATGTGGATGAATAAACTGATGAGTACAACACACATATAAGATATTGCAAGTTATATTTTATATTCAAAAATAACAGATGGTTATTACTTTTGTATTGCAATTACATTAATTGGTGTGCTATTTATTGTCACACATACAGCCCCTCCTCCCTCTCTCTCTCTCTCTCTCTCTCTCTCTCTTACACACACACACACACACCTTTCTCAACTATAGTTCATGCTTGAAAACACCCAGTTCACTTTCCTGTTCCCCTTTCTTTGTTTTTTTTCCTGTCCCACAAATCCAAATGACATTAGAGTCCAGCATCTTTCTTAAGGTGGAAGTCACAAAGTGATCCAAGATTCAAACTTGCAGTAGCTTTTTGCTTAGTCAAATATATGGTGCCGTTATTGCAGAGAACTAGAAGATACAGCAGAACAGGAAAACAATTATTCAGACAAACAGCCTCCACATTTTTAACACCCCAAATATTAAGCAGCATTCCTCTTCGAGTGGAAACATTGCCTTGTGTCTGCCCTTGAGAGGCATCACTTATCATTCATCACCTTACAATCCAAGATCAAGGAACATGAGTACACCTCCACATATTTAATTTCACGCCTGAATAATCATGGAGATCTGCCAGCTCTTTGAGTTGAAGAGATGGGATTTTAAGGCATCACCCTCTTCCCATTTTGAAATTTGATCTCCCAGGGTTGTTCTGGTCAGGCTTAAAATGTGGTGATGGCTGCTAGTTTAGAGGGCTGTTAAAGCCTGCTGAGCAGGAGTGGGCTGCATCCCTATGGGTGTGCATTCCGCTGCAGCTAATCTTTTGGGTGGGGGGCTGCAGACTGGTGATGAGTGGAGCTAGAGTGAGTAGGGCCAGCTGTTTTCTCTCTGTCTTCCTGTCACACCCTTTTCTCAACCTTTCTGAGAGCCCCATTCTCAATCTGGCCCCCTCTTCCTCTTGGCCAAATGGATTGCCAGGGGCAATCCATTGCTTGCTGGAGATCTGAACTGAAACCTATGCATAACTCCCTCTCCTATTTTTTTAAAAAAATTAATGGTATATCTGATGGGGAAAAATGATGATATCCCTATATATGTAGTGTTCCTTTGTTTTTGTTTTTCACAATTTATTTTTTGTTGTTTTGTTAATATTCACAGTAAAAAAGGAGGGGGGAAAAGAGATCTGAACTAATCGCTTTGCATCGTCATTCACACAAACAAATTTAAAGAGACACAGAATAAAAGCTTTGTTTTTTGTGTGACTTGGAGAATACTGAATTCAGCCATTCGACAGTGGGACCCTACACTGGAGGAAGAGGATTTTATATCACATGAAGCTTGGACTTTATTCTCTGAGGGTTCATCCTCTCCAAGTACTAGTAGACCCAAGGGCTGCTCCAGGTGAATCCTCAAACCATTAAATCAACTGCTAGACAAGAGCTTTATTTGAATACCTGCAGCCCTGTCCTCCCACGTTCCATCTCAAGACTGTGGTTGTGCAGACACCATGGTCCCGTTCGGACATAATGGTGGTAAATTGTGGGCTAATTAACCACGCTGCCACAATCTTGAGTACCTAAGAAGTAATCATATGTTAACTGTGGGTTGTTTAACCAATGGTTAAGCCATAGTTCCCAGGTTTGCATGTCATGGAATAACCTCCAAATGGGCCGATTGGAGGTGCATATTCAAAATGGTGGCAGTGCTCAAGCTTGGAAAACTATTTGCTGCAGTGTGCAAACCAGGTCCATGTCTTTAACATCAATTCTGCCTTTTTTTCCTCTCGACCCACACCTGCTTTGTGTAACATTTTACCTGATTAAGAAGTCTGGATCTTGAAAGCTTGAACATTTTGTGTTGCCTGATAAAAGTATTACACAAATATGGACTTTGGAATTTTGCTTATGCCCAACACAGCTCCCTTTACTTCTCTAGTAAAGGCAATTGTTAATCAAGAATAGGCAATTCCCATGTCAATTGCTCTCTGAGGGCCCACACTCCAGCAGGGGACCACTGACAAGGACCCCCTAGAGTTGCTCCAACTCTTCACCATTGCAACCTGCTGTTTCACTTACCTCTCGCTCTGGCCCAGGCAAAAGAGGTAGTGAGACGGAGGATCAGCAGTCGCCGTTGCCAGCTTGCTCACTACCTCTCTGCCTGTCAAGCAAGCAAGTGGTAGCAATGATGAGAAAGAGGTGGATGCTGAGAAAGATGAGAAAGAGGTGACAACCACAGTGAGAAGGTAGACTCACTGAGGGAGGGGCCCCATTGAAGGCATCTTGCCCAAGGGCCCTCAAAGACCTGGAGCCAGCTCTGTGCAAGGTGAAGAGGTTGAACATGCGATGGACTCCATACCAACCATGCCTGTAGACTCCATGGAATGCTGTACCTTTCAAAGGAATTCAGATTTTCTGAAATCTAACCATAGGACAATGACAAATGTTATTCCCCCACCCCGCAAGGAGGACGACTTTCTGTTTTTGAGAACCTGATTTGAATTGCTATGTGGTGATTACAGGGTGATTAACGCAGGTTTGCCAGGCTTGCCTGTTTTTGACTGATGTGAAGAATTACAAAGCTACTGATGGGGGTGCACCTGCAGCCTTGGCTTGTGCCACACCTATTCAAATAACCAGTGACTATGACCAAATTCAAAGCAGGTTGACAGGAGGGGGAGTTACCTCCTAAAAATACCCCTCATAACATGTGTTTTAATCAGTGATGCCTCCTGGCAACAGTGGGGGAACTGGGGGATGCAAGATCCTTGCCAGTGCAAAATTTAAGTTTTGTGCACCTCAGGAAGAAGATCTGACAGCTGGTCTAGGCTTGGCATTCATCATGGGGAGTGGAATCCTTTCGGCCAGTTTCCTCTTCTCAGGCACAAATAGTATAGCCACCAGCATGAGTTGGAGCCATCATGAAGTGATTCTTCCCTCAGTTCCTTCCTGGGTTTAAAAAGGTTATGGCTAATTATAGCCTCCAGGAAACAGGGGCTGTGAATTCTCCAGAAATCTTTTTTTACAGCAGCTCCAATCTTTCTTACTGGGCCAGTTTGCATGATTGCTGCAGCTGAAACAAGCCATGGCAGCTTGCTTAAGCTGTGGCACAAGCCATTTGCCTAATAATCTGCCCAGGCATGGCTCGACATGTCATGCAAACCCAGGAATCATGGCTTGTTGGAGGGGAAAACAACCCCAAATCACCCAACAACAGCCCAAGGGTGATTTGAAAGTTCTTCAACCCTCCTAGAAGCCATGCTGCCTTGGTTCAGACGAGATGTCAAGCTGCGGCCACTGCCCAGGTGGCAGTGGCAAATTGGGCAAATGGCACCAGGTATGCCGTGGCATGCACTACTTTAACAAGCCACTGTGGCTTGATTAAACCAGGTCATTGAGTGCCCATAGGTAAAGAGGTGACAGGGCCATCCCAAGACATTTTGCTGAGGCATTGCCAACAAAGAGGAAAAAAGAAGACACTCGTTTGCATACACTAATTTATATAGATAGATGCTCAGTTAATAAGAATGATCTTAAATTAAATGGAAACACAATACATTACCCATTGTGGGGAATACATTGAGCAGGTGACCTGTTGATAGGCAACTTCAACGCCTCTTCTCTCCTTTCTTAGGTTTCTTAATCTTTAAGCCAGACTTGGGGGCTGTCTTCACAGCACCACGTTGGCACTGCTCGGCTGCCAAACCCCACGGTATTGCTTGTGCAGGGTGGCAGAGGGTAATATAGACTGAGGAGGCAGCGCGGGCTTTCTGGTGGCCATTAAGCTCACCAGGCCTACCCCCTGCCCGGGTGAACAGCAACCAATCAGGGGTCACCATCTGCCAGGCCACGCCTCTGCTGCGACTCCAAAGCAAGAATAGATGGCGGATGCGCCATATTCACCTCCCTCCAGAGAAAAAAGTCAGGGTAAGTTCCCGCCTTTTTCCTCTCTGCAGTTTCACTGGAAAGCCATGGGTAGCTGCTGCGTCGTATATTCTGCGTTTAGACAGACCCCTGGACTGGCCAGCCTTTTTATATACTCTCCTATGGGGGAAAAGTACCCTCTGCATATAGAAAAATAGTTATTGACAGGGAGATGGTTAACCAGCTTGCTAGCTAAGCTGGCCACTTGTGAATTGCCAAAGAAGAAAAAAGAAAAGAAAAGAGAGGACATGCATCACCAGAAAAGAAGACCAAAGAGGATTGATTGCATATGCTAATTTATATGTATAGCTGCACATTTATAAAGCATTATTATAATTTAAATAGAAATACAGTGCATTTCCCCACAGTGCAGGAGACTATGACCAGAAGACCTGTGTCGCTTACTCAGCCTGTTGTCCAGGTGCTATTGGTTAACTTCAAGGCCCCTGCAGGGTGTGTGTGTCTTGACAAGGGCGCATTGGCACCATGACCATCCCAACCTCGTGCTTGACCTCCTCGGGGGTTGTCTCCACACCAAGGAGCGAGCACAGGGTTTGTACCCATTAGTGGGAGGGGGAAGAACCACTGATGCCCTGTGCTCCACCACATGAGCATTGCTGAGCCTCGTCGCATCCCTCACCAGTTCCCTCCTACCTCGTGGGGCTTTCCAAGACCTTCTCCCCACGCTGGAGGAGGCGCAGAGGCAGTCATTCAGCTTGCTGTCCTGCCCCATCCTTCCTGTCTGGTCGATGGTGACCAATCAGGGGTTGCCATCGGCCAGCCATGCCCCCACTGCAACACCAGAGCAAGGTGACAAATGTGGATTTGGAGCTTTGGGTGAGAGCCCTGGGATGGCTCCACAATGGCTGCTGCATCATATAAATGACACAGCACCTCAGAGGAGCCACCCTGGGGTTTTCCTCTTATAAAGACACCCCCCTGCTATCCCTTCAGATAATTCTTTATGTTTACATCGAACTTGAACTGGACAACTCTTCAAACAGAGGACTGTCCTCTGTAAAAGATGATACATAGTCTCCCTAGCATTCTACTTGCAGGATGGCTCTTTCCCCCCTTAGAGAAGAACTGAAACCTGGATGAGTTTGTTGTTTTTATGCTGCTTCTAGTAATTTTACTATTTCTCTATACATTAACTTGTATCTTTTAAATTCATTTTATTGTTGTTAAATTTTACAAGCCGCCCTGGGAATTTTATTGAAGGGTAGGATATAAATCCCTCAACGATAACCAGGACCCCAAATTTGTTTATTATCGCAAACCCTCACAAGGAGAATTACAAACAACCGCTAATAAAACAAACAATAAACACTTTAAAAACAGGCCAGTTGGTTAAAACAACTAAAACCAGCAGCAGCTAAAACATGAAGCCAGCATAAAACCATCAACAGAAAGGTAGGTGGAAAAAATCCACTTAAAAGTCACTAACGAGGGGCTAATAATACTTCTTGGGGAAATAGAACTTGAGAGATATGGGGTCACCATTGAACAGGCTCCATGCCTAGGCCCTGTTCCTGGTACCCACCAATCTGACATTTCTTAATGGTGGGCCCAAAATCAGGGCCTCCAAGGAAAATCTAATCACTTGGAGTGTTTCCTATGGATATAGGTGGCCCTTTGACCAACCTGCTCTGAAACTGTACAGGAGTTTAAAGGTCAAAACTAATACTTTAAACTGAGTTTGGAAAGAAATAGCCAACCAATGCAATGAGGTCAGGATTGGTGTAACAGGATCCAAACCCTTGGCTCCCGTAAGGATCCTGACAGCTACATTCTGTACCAACTGAAGTTTCTGAGTTGCCTTTAAAGGCAGCCCCACAGACAAAGCATAGCAGTAATCTAGTCTGGATGATGAAACCAGTGAGTGAGTGTTCAACTAAATCCAGCTGTACTTTTTCCAGAGAGGGTTGCTGATGAACCAGCAATGCCACCTCCACCTGCACAAATAATATCGGGCCAGGAGACTTACCGAAATGCATACTTGGCTCTTCAGGGGGAGTGCAACTTTGTCCAGAACTGGTACATTCAAATATTGAAATGCTACCTCCCACCTCCAGCCTGAAACAGTCCCACCCAGGAAAAGTGCAACCATTTAGGAGCATAGGCAGCAGCCTTAGTGCCTCTCTAAATGAGCAATTTATTGCATGTTTTGATTGGTCACTCAGAGAAGTTTGCAGGTCCATTACATGATGTCATCAACGGCCGGGAGATCTCTAGTGCTATCCCCTGGAAATCACACTTTAAAAAAAAAAGAGAGAGAGAGATAATGTGGTATTATCTGGGATATCGTGGGACCTCTCTGCCACTAGATGGTGCTGTCTAATGTGGGCTTTCTAAGAAGGGAAGCTGTCAATTCCAAATCACGTGGTCACCGGTGAAGGAACACATTGTGATTGTGGGAATATTACAAGGAATGAAAGCTACAGTAATGTTGCGGGATTTTTCCTGTTTCCCCCCGTGTATAGAGAAGCTCTTATCTTGTGTCTGACCCTTGGGCCATTTAGACCATTATTGCCAACACTGACAGGCAGCAGTGTTTCTCCAGAGTTTCAGGTAAGATTCTTTCCTAGCCCTACCTGGACAAGGATTATTGAATCTGGGACCTTCTATGTGTAAAGCTGGTGCTCTACCACTGAGTTACAGCCCCTCTTTTGATTCTACTCTCACACATTCCCAACATTTAGACCAGGGGTGGGGTAAGTCTTTTGGCCAAAGGGCTGAATTGGTTCTGAGCATGCAGGTCAGGGGCTACACACTTGCCCAGAACCACATCCAAAAGTGGATGGGGCCACCACTGCTGGTGTGGGGCCCCACAACACACACTCACATTGCTGCCGCCTCCCGCTCAAATTAGGCTTTAAAAAACAAACAAAGACAAACCTGACTGCAGTGGAAGAGGTTCATTTTTGTTTGTTAGTGTTAAATTTGAGGTTTTATGACGTATTGAAAATGCTCAAGTTTTAAAGGCCAAATGAATTGAAAATACGAATGCAAACCCATTTTCAGAATTCTGCACTGGTTTTATTTAAACCTCTGAGTCTTGGCAGGTATACATATTGTCTTTACTTCAGGCAAATTACCTATTCTACTCCAGTGCATGTCAAGCTGATATTTTGTTTCTGAGGCTGAAAGCAGAAAGATTTTTTTTCTAGAGCAGCAATTTATTCCTGGAGGCAACTCCATGTAGCAATGAATGAGGTGGGTTTGTTGTAGCAGTTTTCCTATAAGGCTGCAGCAGCCAGGTTGGTGCAGTGCTAAATACTACAGGCTCGGAGAGTAATAAATAGAGGCTGCAGCTACAATGCCTTTTGTCTAAAGCTGCCTTCCCACTGCGTTTAGTTTTTAGCCACCAAAGCGATTTTCAAGGGGAAAAAACTGCACCCTGCCAACACACTCTGAATATTTTATTTTATTTTGCTGCAAGGTTGGCTTTCTCTTTTCCCTGTGAACAAAGATTTCCTGACCAAAATCCATTTATCCTTCCATAGAGAATGTTAAAGTTTAAAACATACAAACAACAAAGATTCCAAAATCCATATTAGTGTAATACCAGTGTAATACATACCTTTTATTTGTCCAGCCGAAAGATCACAAAACATATGCAAGCTTTCTAGATCTCCAGATCTCTTCATCAATGAAGAGCTTACAAAAGGCAGGTTTTCCCAGGGCGGGAGGGGAACCCCTAACTTGATGGCGAAGTCGCAGATGATAAGCGAGCACGTGTGCTGCCTCCTGCATGCTCACCAATTTCACTTTGCTTCCTGTTTACCAAACAGCCCAGAAATCCCCCATTCCTGGGTTTTTGCTGTGACGCTTGAACTCGGAACTCTGAGTTGTTCAGGGAGGAAACAACCTAGAGTTTTAACCCAACAACAAACCATGGTTTATTTCTCACCTTTTGAATTGTGGCTAAGGAATACACTTCACAGGCTGAGGGAAGAAGTGCCTTGTTATTCCAGCTGGTATTCCAATTAGTCCTTCGATCTCTGTAACCTGGATACCTACCACATTATGAACATAAGAATTGTTCTGCTGTCCAAAAAATCTATTGAGTCTACCCTTCCCACACCTAATGGTCTCAGATGTTTTGAACTTCAACTCCCATTAGCACCAATATGGATAATGGTCAGGAATGCTGGGGGTTGTAGTCCAAAACAAATGGAAGACTCCAGATTGGGGAAGGAAGATCTCTGGGAAGATCACAAACAGATCATGATAGAGGCTGCTGGCATCCTCTGTGACAGAAATTATCATTTCTGATAATCAGAAATGAGCACAGTATCTAGTCAAATTAGAGTACAATCCTATGATGTTTAGATCGGAAAAAAGTCCTACAACTTCCAGCATCCACAAACCAACTACGCTGGCTGGAGGAGGATGGGAGGTGTAGGACTGCTTTCTGTCTAAATATTCATGAGACTGTGCTTTTAGTTGTTTACGTTGGTTTTTAAGGCAGATGACACCGTTTGAGAATCTCCTGTTTATAGTGCCTGATCTTATATTTCCGGCAAATGTTCCACTGATGACTAATCCTTTCTAAATTTCTTTCCTTCAGAAAGAACAAAAAGAAGATGACAACTGCAATTTACAATAAATAAATAAATCCAACCGTGTTTGTGTGTGTGTGTGTGTGTGTGCAACAGAAATGAGATTTCCTGACTACAGACCAACACTACAAGAATTTAATGATTTATTGTGGGCTGAAATCTATCCAGATTGAATCAGCTCTAGCATTGTTTGAGTTTGTTTTTCAGCAACAAGCAATGGCCCTCCAGCATGTGCCATTTCAACAAGCAAAATGAAAGTATAAAAGCTCTGAGGGAAATAAACGAGTAGCGTAGTTTTTGCAGACCAGCTGTTCATAGAATCCCCCGTTTGTCCTTAGCTGACTTTTCAAGCACTGCTGCACATGGTTCTGAGTGATCCCGATTTCCAGTTTTAAGGCCAGTCAGTGGTCAACAGTCAGATTCCCCAACAGCAATGAGCACTGATTAACTTTGCACGTGATTAATTGGCACAAACCTCGCACGTGTAATATTTTCTCTTTACGGCTCTTTTCTGATGGTGCACATAGTATTTTCCTTGTTGTCTTCACACAATCCTGTGAGGGAGAGCAATGTTTTGTTTCTGTTTTTCATGTTTAAGGTGGTCTGTTATACTGAGTCTATCCCAGTACTGTCAATGGCTTGATTGGCCAGCGTTTTTGCTTCTTGGGAACTCTGTACCCCAGACTTGGATTGTAAGATCCACTGAGGCCAAATATAAGCAAAGCACACAGCCCACTAGCAAACTACAGTATATCCTGCTTGATTTGTTAGAGATTATTAGGACATCACTCTGCCATTACAGGAAAAAACAATTCAGTGGCAGAGCACAGAACTATAATTATATTAAAGAGGAGTGCTTCTAGCATGCGCAGAGTGCCTTTTCTTCACCACAGACATTTTCCATGAATTTTGGATTAGGGCTTAAAGGAAACCTCACCTGAAATTATACCCAATTGCACACATTCAGCACTATGTAATGCCCAAGAACAGATTATTTGTTAAATGTACTAGTTGGCTTGTTGCTCTTTACTGGGCCTGATGCATCCAAGGTTCAATGCTGGGCATGAAGCAAAAGAGACTTTACCAATAGATGCAGGCCATAGGCATATGCAGCACATTTCATTAGGGTGTGAACCCAGGGAATTCTTTTTTAAAGGCAAACATTTATTGAATACTCAGTCACAAAGGACATGATTTTTATTTATTTATTTATTAAACATTGTAGACACTGATGCCCTACTCTGCGTTCAGCTTGCCTGACGATGGGAGGGCTGTTGCGGAGAGGAGTGAGGGGAGATGCTCCTCAAGCCCCAACGCTGGTTGGGCTTTGTGGTTTACAAGGTGATATTAGCCTTCAGGGCCCTCCTCCTGGCCTCTTTCAAGCACAGTTCCAGGCAGAGAGGCTCCCAGCAGAGTGATTCCTTTTCACTCCTGCTGCCAGGAGCAATGTGTCAGCAGCGGAGCAGCCAGAGGGCCATTCCCAGCACCTGGGCGACATTTCGGTATGATTTACATGCACCTCTGTTGGTGCAAGATCGGTCCAGCAGAGGCCTAGTGGTCGAGGGGGTGCAGCTACAGGCAGAAAGGTTCCCAGCAGAACCTCCTGGCTCCTGCTGCCAGGAGCCACAGTGCTCTCTCAGAGGCTGTGGTTCTTCAGCGTGGCAGCAGAGGAGCTGGAGGGCAGCCAGAGGTTTTCCACCTAACACCATCAATACAAAATACAGTCAGTGGAGGGTGGTGATTCCGACGTCGGTGGGGAGGGTGAATCCACTCTAGGTTTCACTCAGAACCCTAAAGGAACTCTCCAAAGTGTTGAACCCTATCCCCAAAACAGGTTCTCCACCTTGGATGGCTCCTTTAGAATTCTGACTGAAACCTGGAGCAGATTCACTGCCCCACTGATATCAGAGTCACCAGCCTCGACTGAATAATTATCAAACATAGAAAAAGCTTAACTTTAAAATAGAATAAGTTTTTTTAAAGTGTAAAAGTCAGCAAAGATTTTATAGATTTTATTGAATATGTATGTTAAAGAAAATAGAGAGAGAAAAGAAAAAAATATTAATTGGATTTATGTTAACAGCCGCAAGGCAATTAATAGCAGGCAACTGAAAGACAGCTCGGATGCTGACAGTATCACTGTGGAGAAAGAAAATCTGGGACATAGCAATAAACCAAAAGTTGACACAGAAGTTAAGAACACATAGAGGGATAAAGAAAAGAGATACTTTCAGGATGGACTGGCAAAAATATGTAGACTACATGAAAAAGTTATCAAACAGAACGAAGCCTATAGAAATCTGTGGGACTCATAAAAACCAGATAATCAATAAATGAAATGGAAACTTAAAAAAACACCCAGGGGGTGGGGGGGAATGAAATGAAAGATGTAAGAAGGAAACTCTGTAATCGACCAAGTGTGGGGAGGGATATAGAACGAGTATTTACATTTTATTTTTATTCTTGATTTT
Source organism: Elgaria multicarinata webbii (assembly GCF_023053635.1). Taxonomy (NCBI): domain Eukaryota; kingdom Metazoa; phylum Chordata; class Lepidosauria; order Squamata; family Anguidae; genus Elgaria; species Elgaria multicarinata. Next base: position 81,149,008 of record NC_086177.1, on the reverse strand, counting down.
TGTGTTCAGTGTATTCAATAAAATATTTTTTTAAAAAAAAATCAGCAAAGATATAAAAATTCACTGACATTTTTTAAAACTAAAGAACTAAAAACAAAGATTTCACCCAGGTAATTGTTTTCAGCGTTTTTGCATTACTGGAAAGTTGAGAAAAAGAACAACGACACCCAACCAATTCCACCTAAGCCAGGCCTGTAAAAATAAATGATTAAAGATCTGTATTGTTCCAGCCTGTCAAGGTTGCTGATATTCTTCAGGCTCCCATAAATCTACCTGGCATAAACAAAATGGACCTCTTCTAATTATATCAGCCTTTCGTTCAGCTTTCTAACCACCTAAGCAGCACAGTTCAAGTCTGCTGTCAATGAGCCAATGTTACATTTGGGATCAATAATTGTCCAGTTTTGTGCTATCACCAAAAGTATTTATTAAAGCTGCTGTGTATAATACCAAACTTTTAAATATGGGGTTAGTTAGTTAGCCCAGCGACCAGCACTTAGGACTATGGTTCTTACCTAAACATTTGTCAGTAAGTCATTAAGCAAGGTGAGCCTGTCATTGATTTCAGTTTAGCATTGCTCAGCAGAAACTGAGACCAGCCTGGGGTTAGGCCAGCAAAACCCTGTTGTGGTCTGCAGTACTGATAAGCTTGTAAATTTGGGCTTTAAAATCAGAATCAGTTAAAAACCAAGGTCCTGCTCTCATGCCTGTGTAGGAAAATCCTTGCATTTTCATAAAGTTACACTTGCCATATCCCAGATTCCAGACATATAAGAACATAAGAAGAGCCATACTGAATCAGACCAAGAGTCCATATAGTCCTGGCCTCTGTTTACACAGTGGCCAATGAGCTGTCAAGGAGGGCCCCACAAGCAGAACACAGTGCAACAGCACCCTCCCACCCCTGTTCCCCAGTAACTGGTGCATACAAGCTTACTGCCTCTGATACTGGAGGTCGCACATAGACATCAGGACTAGTAGGCATTGATAGCCTTCTCCTCCAGGAATTTATCCAACCCCCTTTTAAAGCCATCCAATTGGTGGCCCTCACCACATCTTGTAGTAGTGAATTCCATAGTTTAACTATGCGCTGTGTGACACTTTGTTCTGATGGAGCAATTAGGTTAGCGCCATGGGTGAGTCTCCTCTAGGTCCCTCATGGGCTCACAGCTTTGTCAGAATACAACACTGCTGATGAGAAGGGAAGTGAGCCTCAAAGAGAAGGAAAGTGTTACCTTTGAACACATGTAATTTGAAATAATTCAATGCTTTATATTCTAAGGGGCAATTTTCCCCACTCAAGTCATGAGATGTATCCATCAACAGTCCTTTGGTGCATGTGGGCCACTGGAGTTATTCCCACAACTCTTTTCACTAAATGTGTCAGGGGGCAGTGAGACTGTGCCCTCTATCTCTGCTGGCCAGACTACTCCAGCAACCACACATACAGCATTCATGAGAAAGGTCCCTGTGTGCATACAGCTGTATGTGTGTTGGGCTCTCTCATAGGACTGGGAACCCTGGGCCACTCAAAGGATTGTATCCAATGGCGTTGTTCCACTGGAAGGGAAGCTACTGGATTTCCCCTTCCTGCTGCAGCCCACAAATCTGCAACAGAGGGTTGTGGGACCCTCCAGAACAGTTTTGGGGAGGCTGCACTGATGCTGCAGCAGGGAGGAGAGAACAGGAAAGTCCCATTGTGGGAGCAGACTTCTACTCACGTGGTGTTGGCTCCAAGCCAACGTTCCTAACAGGAAGAGTCATCCTATGTGCATGTTCCTATTCTTTAACCTGTGCGACGGGCAAGTTGTGGTCCTGCAGATGGTTCACAAACTCTCATTGTTGGCTATGCTGGCTTACGCTGATGTAAGTTGTAGGTCAAAACATCTGGAGAGGCACAAATTGCCCAGCCCTGTTCTATACAGATATGGAGATGTTATGAATATGCAGGCATTACAGCCTGATCCAAACAACAGACATACATCTGTTTTATTCCACTTTAACTGCCATCGCTCTTCCGTTCCTATAATCTGGGGCACCAAGACTTCCCACTAAATAGGTTCGATGTATACTGTATATAAACAACTGTGGTCATCAGTTTAGTAACCAAGTAACCTGCAGGCTAGACAAGTAAGTTATCCTTTCATAGCCACTTCCCACTTATCTTGGGCAAAATACTTGAGGATCATAGAGTGAAAGAAATTGAGATATTTTTTAACGTTTACATTAGACGTTAAACATTAAACGTTTCATCCTCCAATGAAAGATAACCATTGTAATTTGCATCATGTTGAAGTTAATGGCAAACAGGCTTTTGATTTTTGTGGTTTTAGATTGACTAGTCATTTCCTGAAATCATCATGTCTATAATAACATGCTGTTTTCAAACAGGCAGCTATTTACAGAATTTTGCAGGATCTACCTATACTCTAAATCAAACTTGAACCAAGCCAATTACCCACAGTTGATTAAACTCTGCAGTTTGGAAAGGAAAATGAAGGACCGCCTATGGATTTTCTTATTTAAACTGAGAGGATAAGCATTTTATGGAATCTGCAATTGATGCATGAACTTTGACATCAATTGTACAATGGTGGTATTGATTTTTAATCCCCTTTATTCCTTGGCAAACAGAGAATGTGGAATTTAGGAGGTGCTTTTTATTTATTCTGCTAAGAAGCAAACCTAATTAAAAAAAACCTGGAAGCAATAAGTTAGTTGTAGTATGCAAGACATTTTAATTTCCCTTCCACCTCATCTATGTTTACTGAGTTAATCAAGTTCTACTTTTGCCATTTTTATCAACTAATTTTATAAATAACCACAAAACATTAGATCTATTTCTGTACAGTAGCTTTCCCCCTTATTACAGAAGCTAAACTAATAGGGCTAAAAAATAATGGCAAACATATTGCTTATGGGATACAATGACAGAAGGATTTGCCCAACAATAAAATAGAAAGTTGAACTCATTTGTTAACAATATTAGAGATGCTACTGGGATTGGTCATCTCGAAGTATGATTACATTGGGATCCAACCCAGCATTTTAAAAAACCAGAAGCCTTTCCCATCCTTATGTGTTTGCCATCCCCCTTCTGTTGTGAAAAGATCATTGCCAATCAGCTTCCACACACAGCCTTATTCTAGGAGAATCCGTTAAAGCAGACCTACCAACAGAAAAACATCCTACAACTCCCAGTATTTCCCAGTCAGCTGGCTGGGGAATGCTGGGAGCTGTAGGATTCTTTTTCTGTCTAAACATGCATAGGGTTGTGCACTTACTTTATCATATGATTATTACTACTTCAACTCTGCTCCTACGAACTGAACTAGAAGTGAGTCATTCCCTGTCTCAGTTCTTTCCCCCGTTTTGTGCCACGTGGCTACCGCAGTTCTGGTAATATCGCAAATGGTAATACTGCCAAATCAGACTCACCATTAGAGCAAATGATAGGGCAATCCAAAAGGGCAAGGCAACAAAACAAGCAAATGGCCATGCACAAAACTTCCAGTCTAGTGTGGGATCAGGAAACGGCAGGAGTGGTCAAGATACAAGCAAAGTTCAAGTTAATATCCGTCTGTAAAAAAGAAAGGGGGGGAAAAGGTGGCCGCGACATCCCTCCTTCCTCCTGGGATGTCGCACGTGTGTTTGGACAAAGGGGAGGATCTCGAGATCAGAATATTGAGAGATCCTCCCACTCCCTCCCATGGTTTAGACAGGCCCATAGGTCGGGTGGGCGGGAATCAGACCTCATGCACCTCAAAAACCAGCTTGTGATGACTATCATATCAAAAGCACAAACCAAAGTTGTGCTGTGGCAGCAGAATAAAGCAAGCAAAGGTGATACAAAGGTTTAACATACAGGAGTAAAGTTGTTTGTTGTGGGGTGGGGGAATGACAGAATAATAATAGTTCTTTGTTATGGGATCCTGAAAGTCAAAACAGACATTTGAAACACACTGCAACTTCCTTCGCTTGTGAGATCACCCACTGTGAGCTTGTTTTGAGGCTGGTGTGCTCCCTCTAATTCAAATTAAGAAATTAAAAGTTAAATGCATAGGAAGTGAATCTTGTAGCAAATGCAGAAAGCTGACCATACTAATCCTGATGCTGCCCGCCTACTTTGGTGCTTGCTTATCAAGGGAGAAAATGTTTAAGTCAGCAGGAAACTTCTTTTCAGCCTTGAAAGTGATCCAGCTTTTAATTTTCACTTCAATGACTTCAAGTTTAAAAGCCAACTTCATTCAATGAATAAGATAAATACCAAAGAGATCAGAGTTCAAGAGAAACTAAAATGAATGGGAGCTGTGTGTTGTTGTTGTTTTAAAAAAACCCAATGAAGTCAGATTAGCGTGTGTGTGTGCACAATAGCCTTCAAGTCAACAGTGGATTTGTTTAATACTTTTAAAATAACATAACTAGACAACATTCTGAAATGTTAAATTCATAACTCTGTACGTTTGTCCAGTTGTTCTAGTATGATCTGGTTTTTTCTGGTATATCTTGGACATTAAGAAGAAAATGGACCTCATTAGTCGATGGCACTTGGAAATTCTTTATATTTACCTGTTAAGTGTAACAGGTACGTCTTTAAAAATGCTCACAGACCTAACTTTGGCAATACTCGATTAAAAGCTTTTGTATTATTTTCCTAATTCATCTTGCCACTTCAGAGGACTAAACCTATCTGATTCTTTCTGAGCTATCTTGACAAATGATCATTTTAGTATTATGTCCAATCTTAAAGATCCGTATAGATTTTTCTGGGCAGGAAAACTGTGGAGACATGGAAAATGCACGCATGAAAATATAACTGCAGTGCTTAAACATGGAAGTTTATCATTGCAGCTTTTGAGCCTTAGGGAAGTAGGATGGCAGGAACATACTTTGTTGTTTAGATTAACTATATTTATCCACGGGCTCCTGTAACAAAGGTAAAAGATGATGTTCAATTTGTCTGCCTTGATGGCTGGGCTGACATTTGCAAACAGGCAGATCAAGAGTTCCGTCATGGTCTGATGATCAGAACAAATGTTGGTGCTGAACTTTATAAACAGAAGCCTTTGAAAGAGCTCTGGAACATTGGGAGCTGTCTTATGATGAGCCAGACCATTGGTCTACCTAGATCAGTATTGTCTACATCAGCTTTTTCCAACCTGGTGCCGCCAGACATTTTGGACTACCATTGGATATGCCGGCAGGGGCCATTGGAAGATGAAATCCAAAACACTTGGAGGCGGTTTCAGTGGTAAGCATGGTTGGGCACATGCCAAAATGGCAAGGGCCCACTGAGGAAAGCCCTCCAGAGACACTCCTCCTCTTCACTATTGCAATCTGCTAGTTCATCTGCCTCTTGGTCTGGCCCAGGTCACAGTAGTTGTGAGAAGGAGGGGCAGCAGATGCCACTGCCTGCTTGCTCCCCGGCTGTTCAACAAGCAAGTGGTAGCAGTGATGAGAAAAACAATGAGGAGTAGCAGCAGTTGGTGACAGTGGTCATGAGAAGGGTAGCTCTAGGCCCACAGAAACCTAGAGCCAACATTACCTGGAGAGTACTAGGTTGGGGAAGGACTGTATATGCTGTCTGGCAGTGAGTCTACAGGGTTTCAAATAGGACCCTATCCTAGCCTGACCTGGTACATTGATGGTGCTATATAAATAAATAATAATAATAATAATAATAAGAAGAAGAAGAAGAAGAAGAAGAAGAAGAAGAAGAAGTAGTAGTAGTAGTACCAAGGATTGAACCTGGGACTTTCTATATGCAAAGTTTATTATTTATTTATTTATTTATTGCATTTATATCCCGCCTTTTATTCCTCCAAGGAACCCAAGGTGGCATATATAATCCTCCTCCTCTCCACTTTATCCTCACAACCACCACCCTGTGTGCTGGGTTGGGCTGAGAGTCTATGACTGGCCCAAAGTTACCCAGTGAGCTTCCATGACCAAGAGGGGACTAGAACCGAGATCTCCAGACCCCCAGTCCAACATTCTAGCCACTACACAACACTGCCTCAAAAACAGTGTCAACGAAGGTGGGATTTAAAGTTGTGCTCTATCACTGAGGTATGACCCTTTCCCCTGTGTGTACACTGTGGAGTCTTCTCCTGTTCCCCATCCCACTCGACAATGCTATGACCCAAGCTGCTAGTACTACCAACTACGTCTTTCTTTCTTTCTTTCTTTCTTTCTTTCTTTCTTTCTTTCTTTCTCTAAAGTTAGTGCAGGGAACCTGATCGGGATTGGAATCCTGGTGAAAGTGTAAAGGGACTTTAACTCTTCCCCCATTGTTATGGTCCCAATATGGATCAGGACCCCTGCATTTACCTTAAAGTAAAAATGAAAGACATAGTTGCTACCTAGGTCATCAAAGTAACATATAGCTTGCTACTTCTACTGATTTTATTTTGTGACCTGTGAGCTGCTTTGCACATAATTTCTCTAGTCTAATTAAATACGAAGTCTAAATTAATATTTTCAGTACCAATAAAAGTGTTGAGGTGTCCCCCCCCCCAAGAGGAGAGTGACCATATGAAAAGGAGGACAGGGCTCCTGTACCTTTAACAGTCGCATAGAAAAGGGAATTTCAGCAGGTGTCATTTGTATATATGGGGAACCTGGTGAAATTCCCTCTTCATCACAACAGTTAAAGCTGCAGGTGCCCTGCCCTCTTTAAATCTGGTCACTCTAGTATAACTCCTGCAGCTTTAACTGTGGCGATGAAGAGGAAATTTCACCAGGTTCTCCATATATACAAATGACCCTTGCTGAAATTCTCTTTTCTATGCAACTGTTAAAGATACAGGAGCCCTGTCCTCCTTTTCATTTGGTCACCCTACTCAAGAGTAATTTACAGTTTAATAAAATTCAGTAGCTCATGAGATGTGTTGTGGTAGTCCTGGGAGGAGGAAGAGAAGGAGAAGAAATAAAAGCGGTGAACCTCAAAAAGTCCATTTGTGTAAAGTAGACAACTGCCCATCACACACATTGGCTGACATAAAATTACAGGGCATACATCAGCACCAGCTAAATATAAACACTGCTGTGCACCACTGTCATAAATTTGGAGGCATTAGTAGGTCCTACCTGCTATTAAAAATGTTCTGAGTATAGACAAGAGGTTTCATTTCCTTTATTATCCTGTTGGTAATTCTGCTTTTATTTTACTCCTCCCTGCTGATGTTTTGCATATCCCAATTCTAGCCAGTTGCAATTGGACAGAAGATTAAAATAATGTGCTTTATTCTCCTCCCCTGAAAGTTTTGCTCCAGCAAGCAACATTGAGGTTATTGGTTTGGATTAACCTGTTTGGATTACTCTGCATACTTTCTAGTGTAGTCTTCCACTTTTAAATTATGGAGCAGTAGCACACAGTTGGCTAAACCAGAAAAGGTTATATATGTATATATTGGAGCAACTTTGCCCTATTTAAATGAAACTAGGGACTTGTTCAGGTCACTCCTACTTTTCAAGAAATGCCATCCAGTTTATAATCTTTTGTTGTGGGGGTTACTTACAGGCATTTCCAATGAAAGCCATGTCTGTTGAGGGAAATCTTCATTTTAATAGCAAACCACAATTTGCTGTTGCTTCGTCCCTGACTCCTCAGCAACTGCCTCAACTGACATCAGGACTGCTGTGTGATTTGGGCCTAATTTACACCTGCCACTTATCCCAGGATGGTCATGAGGTCGTCCTTGCGAATGATGCACAGCTGATCCCAGGATGAACGGGGGGGGGGGGCACTCAGTTCTTCCAGGACAGCTGGGACTGCTTTTCCCCCATTTTTTCCACTGTCTTGGGACCATCCCAAGCTCCACAGGCAGTGTGGCTCTCCCTCCTGGGTTCCTCCCTCTTCCCCACAAATAGTGGGGCTCAGGAAATGGGCACGGAGGAGTCCATGGGCATTGGGGGTGAGGGGGGGAGAGAGCATTTTTGCCATCTTTGGGATGGTGCTCAACCCCACTCCCCAAAGGGCTGCAGGTGTAGATAAGCCTGTTGTAGTATGTCGATCATTGACTCTTGTTTCGCAATGGCAAGAACAAGAGGCAAATTTAGAGACTAGACGGTCATAGGACTGCTCTTCAACTGAAAATAATAATAATCACTAATTGGTAACAGGAGGCAGCACTTCGTGCGTGCAATGTTTTATTTAATTAAGCTATTCAATTACCAGGCAATCTTCATTCTCAGTTAATCATCATAATAAGGTTTACATAACATTTCTCAGCCTCCCAGCCAGAGAGATGGTGGACTAACAATTATTTGGAACAATTATTCATCCAAGATGGCCACGCTGTTCTACTCACCATGCCTGAACACAATCCCATTTCTTCTTCATCTTGGGTCTTGATTTTAAATGGACCTTGTAAGACCATTTTGAAAAGATGTCACTCTGGGAAGAAAACAAGAATCATCCATTTTTCTTGGGTTCATATTGGGGTGCGGGTGGGGAAATCTCTCCCTGTGACAGATTGAAACCATCGTTTCCAAGATGAGAGTCAGGACTCCTTGTGGGAAGGGCAAGTAGTCACTAAGATAGGTGTGGACAACTATGATGCTGCCTCCCGCAGAGCCAGGCCATTGCTTCATCTAGCCCACTATTGTCTACTGGCCTACAACAAAAAGTCTTGTGGCACCTTAAAGACAAACAAATTTATTCTGGCATAAGCTTTTCTGGGCATCCGGCATACACTTTTTGTGGTCCACAAGACCCTTTCTTATTTTTGCTGCAATAGATTTAACACAGCTACCCTCTGGAAGTTCTTGCCCACAGGACTTTCTAAGGTCACAGCAGCCATCTTTCCCTCTCACCTTCTACTTGAGATCCTTTGAGCATTTCTACATGCGCTTGTCAATTATCTATTAATCCACTGTATTTACTTTTGGTTTCATTGCAGAATTGAGATCCAAGCACTACACGAGGAGTGTTTCCTTTCTTGCTTTTCTGCTACATAACCTCTAGATGGCACTGTGGTATAATGGAATGGTGCAAATACACAAGAGGAAATGGAACATTCTTTCGCTTTCACAATGAAATGCTGCATTTTCCTTGTTCTAAAAAAACTTGTTGAAAGTGCTGGTTAGGTAGAGAAGCTGGTGGGTGATGTTGTCATCGAAAGAATCTGTAAACAACTGTGATGAGCGCATGATAAGTGCCTCATGAAAAGCCCTTCAACTCAGGGATAGGCAACCTAGTACCTTTCGGATGTTTAGAACTACAAGTTCTATCAGCCCCAGCCAACATGGTCAATGACTATGATCAATGGGAGGGACGACAGCTTAGTAGATAGATTTGCATGCAGAAGTGAAGTTTCTCAGTGTGTGTTTTGTCTGGGCAAGGAGATAGGAACCAATGAGGACTGGTGGCTCTGATTTCCAGCCTCCATTGATAGGAGTGTTGACTCTGTCACTTATGCAAGCAAACCAACACTTCCCTTCACTCCCAGTTGTTGGTTCAGTGGTAGTAGCTGGTAACTGTGATCCCCCCTCCCATCTCTACTCAGTGGTAACAGCCAGGAAGTGTGTTGCTTTCTGTAGGTTCTTCTCTGGACTCGTTGTTTATCTCCAGTCAGCAGGCAGTTGTCATGCCCCTTCTAGAGGAATCCTCCTCAAAGGAGGAAGCAGAGCCCCCAGAAACCAGGGAGACACCACATCAAGTACTGGCACCAGACCAGGAGCAGCCTGGGCCTTCAGGGGAGATGGGTCAGGTCCTTCCCTGACAGTGGGAGGGGACTCGGACTCTGGAGCAGAAGCTGAGCAACCCCCTGACCAACAGGAGCGCCGTCACCTCAAGCGACAAGCCAGTAGGCCTCCTGTAAGAAGTGCTCAGTTGCAAAAACGGTCTCCTCGGGAGAAAGCAACTCCTCCTGAGTAGGGCTCTGGCCAGAGAGCTCTGATGGACAGCAGCTGAGACTGGGTGGGGCTCAGCAGCCTTTGTGAATACAAGCCAGCAGTGAAAGCTTGCTGGTTGCTGGAAACAATGTCTCACCAGTTTCTTCTGCCTTGTCTCCTGACCCTGCCTTGTTCTTGAACCCCTGTGCTATGACCTTGGACCTCTGCTTGACTCTGCTCCTGGGTTATGTATGTATTGGACTGCCTCACTGTGTTTGACCCTTTGCCTGTTTGACCACTCCTGCTTTGCCTGACTCTTTATATTGGACTGATTGCCAGTGCCTGTTTTCTGGACCACTTCTGCATTTGTATGAACTTAAAGCTTGTCTGCTGGAATATTGGCCTTGTGGTCAGCTGTATAACTAAGAATGCTACAGCCTGTGCAGGGCAGTAGTGATGCTTTAACCCCTTCCTTTTGGCACACTAGATGAAGGGAAGCAGGAAAGAAATATGTCCCTTGCAACCCTGGTAGGATGTCCCAGCTGTAGCATATGGCTACCACATATGGGGGGAAAAGCTCTCTTGTCCCTCTGAGCTGCCATTTTCTTGAAGGAAAAAAAGCTTGACTACAACAAATATGAAGGATTCCTAGTTTACGCGGTGAGGTCAAGGATAATCAAGTGCTTCATCCCACACTGCACTGAATACAAGGGCATTTAAATCAGCTTCACTTGTAGATTCATATTCAGTCTATTATCCACAAAAAATATGCAGTAGTGATTTAAGAGCAGAAGGGATATGAGTCCTGCTGAGAAATCCTGCTGTGTACCTCAGTACAAAGTGAATAATTTCTTTTCCTCAGAGCCCTCAGTTTGGTCTGTTACAAAACTCAAAGTATATCGAGAATAATTCAGTGGCATCATCAAGGCCAGTTCCCTGGATCTCTGATTTAAATGTTACCTAAAAGTTTCCCGGCCAACCTTAGCACCCTTCACAGATGGGTGTTTTACATTTTCCACAGGAAAGTTCTTCCACCATCGAACAAGTATTGTAGAGTTTAGGAAATGTTTCCTCTTAATTCAGGGGTGGGAAACCCATGACCCTCCAGATGTTGTTGGACACCAACTCCCATTTGCCCCAGGCACCAAGAGCAATGTTCAGGGATGATGGGAGTTGGCGTTCAACATTTATAGAGTCATAGGTTCCACACGTCTTTCTTAAGTAATTATCAATGTACAGTGTTCTGAGTTGTAACCTAGTTAAGTGAGCACCTTGTGTTGACATGCTTCATTCCTCCCAACCATCCTCTGTTAATGTTCTCTTTTCTAGGCTAAGTATGTCTGTTACTAAGGATTTGGCATTGTTCATCAGATAGTTAGAAAATGAAACTGCAGCCCATTCACAGCTTTAGCCTTACAGGGTGGCCTCGGGTAAATCATCTTTATCCTGAGTTCCCCATGCATAGAACAGGAATAATAATCTTAATGCTGGCTGGGCAACCCAAGGAATGCTAGGAGGATTAGTCAGAGGATTAACGAGAATATTACTTTGAAGTGCTTCATCATAGTGCTGCTGCCTTGTCAAATGTCAGCTCTCTCGCTCTCTTCTAACTAAACAAAACACAACACTTCCTCCAGGCTTTCCTCACATGTCAGATTTTCTAAACTCTTATTATTTGAATCTGCTTTAATTTGTCTCTTCCTTGAAAAGTGGGGTCCAATAATTACAGTTGCCAAATGACTCCCCTCCCCAAATTGAACCTCAACTCTTTGATTTCCAGACATCAGTGGGTGATGTTTTTCCATCACATAAAGATCCTAGGTGTTATCTACCAGGCCGCTCTGCCTATGCTGGTTCTGTTGCGCTCGAAGGAGTGACCACTCGTACAACCCCAGAAATGCTCTGGAAAAGAACAGGTCAGCAGAGCTTTCTTCTGTTGCAAAAATATGCTGGTTTTACAAGTGCAACAATCCAATTTTGGTACACTTGCGAAAGATCACAGACGAAGCGTTGGGCTAACAACTTTTATTCTCGAGAATAAGGTGACCTCCTGGCACTCATGCTGCTGAATCAGAGTCTGAGGCAAAACAATAGCTTATATACTTCTATGCAGTGGTCAGAAGGAGAATTGCAGCTGAAATTACTGGGCCACCGCCATTGCCATGTGCTTTGTTTCCTTGCTCCCAGGTGTGCTTTGCGCCTGTAGCCCCTCCCCTATTGGTGATATGGCTAGGGGGCAGTCCTAAGGACTTGGCTGGGTTTAACTAGTCAGTGTCATTTGAAACAGTTGGAGCTGTGGGAGGAAAAACAGTGTGGAGCAAGCGGGGGAGGAAATGAACATATCGGGGGTTCACTCCAGGTGAATTTATACAACACTTCTGTGAACTTCGCTGGTTTGCCCCATTCCAGAAATGATCTTTTTCACTTATTTCAGGTAGTTTCAGAAGCACGAAATTCCCTTTGCACAAGCAGTCACTCCTGCGAGTGCATGGGCACAATAGGATACTATCCCATGTTTGTCGCTCAGTAGTGTCTTCAGATTGAGCTGCTTGGCATTCATGGGCAATTGTTGGGCTCCTATGACCCTGGGTGGGGCCTAAGGCTGACACTTTTCCTGGACCTTCTTAAAACACACACATACAGACACCATTTTTTGGTCTGGCATGCTGAGAATTATGTAATAGCTGGGTCTAATTGTCATTTTCATTTTCTAGTGTGACTCGGATGTGGCATAGCTCTGGGGCATTGTGGGAAATTTAAATGGTGTCTCACAGCCATCTGGCACTGTTTGGGATTCTGCTTTTGCCTGTCACCACTGCCGGGACTACCAACAGAGGACTGGACCCAGCAGAATGCACTTTGTCCATTGCCCCTTCATACCTGGAGTTGGTCCTGTGAGGTTCTACTGAAAACAAAGGACAAGAGGTCAGTAAAATTGACAACCCTACCTATACTCAATGCAATAGTTCACCTGAGACTACTCATTAATATCTTCAATCTCAAAGGCCATTGTGGTCTGTACCATAACTGTGTATCACCACAAGGACGGTCCCTTGTCTGTTTATTATTATAATAATAATTGTTTGTGACATGGCAACAAAATGGTTTCAGTTTTGACTCTGGCAGTTTATAATGGCCCATACTCAAAAAACAAAAAACACAGGTCTGCATTGCTAAATGCTGGACACTATGTAATTATGCAGCCACCAGACAATTCTTCCCCCTGCACAAAAGTGATGCAATCTTCACAAGCTGCAGTTTGCAAAGAGATAATTTCCTCAGAAAAGGATTTCTTCCAGAATAAAGGTTAGGCACCAGCTGTCAGCTTTAAAATAGACCTATAAAGCCAACTGTAACAATGAGAAACAAATAAAGATACCTGAGTAATGAACTTATGGGCTTGGAGAAGGGAAGAGCAGGAAGTTAGTAAGCTCTTGCAAAATTTAGCATGGTTTATATTTCATAACTCTGGCAGGTAAACATGGAGAATGCATATACTTCCTTTAAATTATAGGCACTGTAGAAAATAGCCTTGACATTAAGCCTATAAAAAAGGAGAAAACAAAGCTATAGTTGTCAGCTGATGCACGAATGATATATTGATGGTATTTACTGAGAAATTTAAGGAAGACAAGATCTAATAGATAGCTGTATAATTAAGGGCGTTACTGGCTGGGCTACCATTCTGGGAAACTCTGGAGCAGAGTTTCTGCTGCCCCTCCCCCCCAATTGCTTCCCCTGCACTGCTATTGTACCCTTGTAGCTGTATGGTCTTCCCAGATTGAGGAAGGAGATCTGTGAGTCAAGAAGCAACTTCTTTGCGTCCATCTCTTGCAGCCTTCTTGGTGGCTGCTCCAGTGCTCTGGAACTCTCTTCCTGGAGAAGCCAGACTGGCTCCCTCCTTGATATGCTTTCAGAAGCAGGCAAAGCCTTCTTTGTTCTGGCAGGCCTTTGGTGAATAATCTGGGCCTCTGTCTATGTTAAGGACTTGTAAAATTCTCGTGTATTTTAAATGTTTAATGTTTTAATTTTGTAATATATTTAATTTTTTAAATTAACTTTTATATATTTCTTTTCATAGGTTTTAAAATGTATATGTTTTAAATTTTGTAAGGCTGCCTTGAGGCCCAGTATTGGGGAGGAGGAGGAGGACTTATGCATTTCCAATACTGAGAACACAGAATAAAATGTGCTTATGCTAATCTAAATGTATAAGTGCAAATTTAGAAATAATTACCATAATCTGAATTAAAATACAATACATCTCATTCTAGTGGGGAAGAATGTGACCATTTGTCCTATGTGCCTGTTGAATCCTGTCCAGGTGCTTACAATGGATTGTCAGGGCCCTCAATCTCCTTCAGGTGGAGATTTATCTTAAAACTGGATTTGGACCTGATTGCCCTTCAAGTAGTGGACACCGTCAAAAGGTGAGCTGTCCTCTGTAAAGTAGGACACATGGATCCCCTACAAGTTCTGTATTAGCTCATCTTTAGCAGGAACATGTTACAAAAACTGCCCAAGAAGTTGTTCCCAAAACTCAAGGGAACTTTGGGAAAGGTCTCAGAACTCTTGTTTGCTAACATGCAGATTTAATGTATTAGCTGACTATTGGTGCAAACCCATGTCCTATTCCTATATTCCTAGTGAACAGGCCTGTTCAGATGACACTTCAGACTCTGTGGTTAGTGAAACTGCCATCTTCTGAGGTTAGCACTAACCACAAGCCGTGCTGTCACACACACAACACTTTAAGGCATGGTTAGAGCTAACCCTGCTGCAGACGGTCTGACTGTGGTTATTGAGTGAGCAGGGTTTAGCAAAACACATCACCCAAGATACCTTAAACCCTACTGCTTAAACAAAAGTCTTAACCAGCAGGGTTTAAGGTGTCTTCTGAACGGGCCCAGTATGGTGTGGTAATGGCCACCAATTTGGATGGTTTTAAAAAGGGGTTGGATAAATTCCTGGAAAAGAAGGCTACTAGTCCTGATGACTAAGTGCAATCTACTGTATCAGTGGCAGTAAGCCTGTATACACTAGTTGCTGGGGAACATGGGTGGGAGGTTGCTGTTGCTTGTCGGTTCCTTGCCGACAGCTAGTTGGCCACTGAGTGAACAGAGTGCTGGACTAGATGGAACCTTGGTCTGATCCAGAGGGCTCTTATGTTCTTAACATTTCTTTAAATGGGTGACAGACCTACTGATTAGCCATTAGGGAGAGGAAATTGGCTGAATTTACTGCCCTCCCACCTCTTTCTCAACCTCCTAGCCAGAGAGATGGTGGACTAACAATTATTTGGAACAACTACTCATCCAAGATGGTCATAGTGTCTGTGCATGCTGGAGCCACACTGTTCTACTTACCATGCCTGAACACAATTCCATTTTTTTTTACTTCTTGAGTCTTGATTTTAAATGGACCTTGTAAGACCATTTTGAAAAGATGTCAACCTGGGAAGAGAACAAGAAAGAACCATCCATTTTTCTTGGGTTCATATTGGGGTGGGGCGGGGAACTCTCCTTGTGACAGACTGAAACCATAGTTTTCAAGATGAGAATCAGGACTCCTTCTGGGAAGGGCAAGTAGTGCAAAAAGATTATCAGAATAACTAAGATCATTAATATATAGTATAAAATGTTTTTTAAAAGGCTATTGGAAGATTCTAATGGCATTTGTGAGGGGAAGAAGGATCATGTCCCAACTGGTGAAGCAGCAGATGGAGGTGGCAGCTGTTCCCTCACAGGCTTCCAGATATGGCTGGATTGGGGGCATGGTGTCTCTGTGGAGACGTTTTGAGGAAAACAAATACTTCAGCCAGAATGTATGTGGAATCCTTAGAATATGCCATGCTCTAAATCAAATAAACATGCCTTGTAAAGTATTTATATCTTTAATTATAATTTGTTGTTGCTGTTATATATTAATTATTATATATTAATTATATTATACCCACCCAGCCCAATTACTGCTTTATAATGGCGGAATGCATAATCTGCTCACTGACCTTAACTACATGGACACTGCAGTGTCCATGTAATTACATATTAAATAAATATTTATTTAAAGATATTTATTTCTTTAATTTCCTTAATTATAATTAAGAGCAGGACTTGCATAGCTCTGCTTTGCTTTAAACATGGGGATCATGCTCGTTTACCCCCTTCTCTTTCTCGACTTAGGGGTTCACGTTATTGTTCGTTTTTGTATCCTACAGAAAATCCACTTCATGGTTAAATTGTTCTTCCGTCTTGTGAAATCTGTAACCGTGCCAATATGCATACACTGTCAGAATATTGTTCACATTAAAGACTGTGATTTGTGTGTGTTTGGGGCTCTCTGTGTCTATGCCATGTGGCATGTGTTTGCGCAGCAAGGGAAAAATACTTCACACATCTATTTGAATACCTCCAGAGATGACAGACAAAAAATGCCATGTTTTATTTATTAGGTGTAATATACTCTAGGTGCAGGATAAATGCTGGGAAGGAAGTGCTCTGCTGTGGGAACGTAACCAACCTTGTAATTTAGTAATGTACAATGTTTTTTGTTTCCCAGGAAAATATAGAGGAAGTGACAGGGCTATGTGTAAATTTAAGGCTGCAGCCCTATCCACACTTACCTAGGAGTAAGCCCACCAAACTCAGTTGGCCAGAGTTAACACACGTTCTGCTAGATTGCAGAACAATATGTTCTACGATCTTGGGTGGATGCAAGAACAAGGGCATTTCTTCCCTCCTTCCCCCCAGTGAACAACTCTGTTGCATTTAAGGAATTTATTTTCTTAGAAAAGTCCAGAATACAAGTCTGAACTAAGGGTGTGCACGGACCCCCCGCTTCGCTTCTCTTCCAGATCCGTGATTTGCAGATCGGGCTGCTCTGCTCTGCCCCCGCTCCGCCTATGTCCGCTCCGCTCCACTGCGGAGCTCTAGATCCGGATGGGAGCTCCGTTTCCCCCCATAGGCTTGCATTGAAAGCTAAAAAAGTATACAACTTTTTTTCTGTTAAAGTTAGAAACCTCAAGTTTGGCACCATGACACCTCATGGATGTATACACATGCATGCCAAGTTTCAAGCCAATCCCATCATCCCCTGATTTTTGGGGAATTTTTGAAAATTGGGCACCCCATTCACACCCCTTTCGATAGCTCCGTCAATTTGCAAGACTATCCCATCATCCCCTGATTTTTGGCGGGGCTCTAACCTCTAACGCACCACCCATAACCCCAATTCACACCCCTTTTGATAGCTCTGTCAATTTGCACGTTAGAAACCTCAAAATCACTACCATGATAGCTTATCCATATGTCCACACGGACACCAAGTTTCAAGCCAATCCCATCATCCCCTGATTTTTGGGGAATTTTTGAAAATCGGGCACCCCATTCACACCCCTTTTGATAGCTCTGTCAATTTGCACGTTAGAAACCTCAAACTCGGTACCATGATAGCTTATCCAGGGATACACATGCACGCCAAGACTCAAGGCAATCCCATCATCCACTGATTTTTGGCAGGGCTCTAACCTTTTAACTCACCCCAAATCAAGTCCCATTTTACAACTACGTCAATTTGCACGTCAGAAACCTCACCTTCAGTACCATAGCAGCTAATCCATGTGTCCACATGGACGCCAAGTTTCAAGCCAATCCCATCATCCCCTGATTTTTGGGGAATTTTTGAAAATCGGGCACCCCAGCAACAGGAAACAAAGCACCAATCAGTTGACACAGAACAAGGGATATTACTTAGTGGAAAGGAAATGAAGGATTTGTAAAAGAAAGGAAAAAGAATCCAATGAAGTAACAATAAGTAAATGGGGCCTCCCATGCACCTTGTGCTAGATGGGGCGGGAGGTGCATGGGAGGCAAACGATGTCGTGAGAGGGACTAGTAAAAATCCATGAGTGCCCAGTAATGAGTGTGCAATAAAACGCTCGTCTGATGACACCCAAGGATTCAGCCCTATTTCTGTACTGAATGCCAGGATAGCCCAGGAACATGTGGAATTAATCAGATATACAAGGTAATGAAAGATGCACATTGATATGTGCAGACTACCTTTCCCTTCCGAAGTAACCACAGCCCACCCATACGCACACATATCAAGGATTAGACAATTGGGTTTCCAAATCAAAGGGTGTACAATAGAGCTCCTTAGACATGCTTGGACCTGAATTTATCCCCAACTTTACAAAACAACACCCCTCTATTCCCAGTAGATAAGCTTTGCTTCTATTTGATGTCACCCTCACTACTTTTTAAATAAATAAATAAATCCCTGTAGCTATTCTTTGCTTTGCTTCCCCTCTCCTCTCTGTTTTCTGCAGTCAAAAAACAAGGAAATAGCATTTACCATGAAAAGCTAGAACAGCTAGACAGAGATAGTTTACTGCTACTACATTTATATCCACCTTTTTTCCTCCAAAGAACCCAAGGCAGTATACATGACTCTCCTCCTCTCCATTTTATCTTCTCAACAATCCTGTGATGTAGGTTAGGCTGAGAGGCTGAGGTTTGCCTGGTGCTCTTTCCTGTGCCAAAGTTTTTAGCTTTGCAGTTTTAAAATTGTTACTGTATTTTAAATCTCTGCATTGCTGCTAGGTTTTATTCTGTTGTATCTTTACACTGTAGTTTTAAGCTTTTTTATTTTATACTGTTTTTATGCTGAACTTTGTGGTTTTAATCTTTGTGAACTGCCCAGGGAGCGATATAGCAATGTAATAAATAAATTAGGCTTCTTCTGTCACATTATGACTACTTAGACACAATTAATGCAAAGTTATGGACTGAAAAAAAAAGTTAAAAGCCAGCTACTCAGATCTTCACGATGGTACCACAGGCACCTTGAAAACCCATCATCTAAACACGTTCGAGTTCTCACCTCAGTCTGTGGACTGCACTATAAAATTCACAGT
The DNA here is from genome assembly GCF_023053635.1 of Elgaria multicarinata webbii. Lineage (NCBI taxonomy): Eukaryota > Metazoa > Chordata > Lepidosauria > Squamata > Anguidae > Elgaria > Elgaria multicarinata. The sequence goes on along the minus strand of NC_086177.1, from coordinate 81,130,254 downwards.
GTTTCAAAACCTAGAACTGAGATGTGAATCTCATGCATTTTACATCCAACCTCCAGAAATCTAGTCTCTGATTGCAGCTCACATCTGTGCCCACAGACCGAATAATAATCATAAGCCTAGTGCTTCATGTGACAGCAGTAGCATAAAACTAAATCTAAGGTATGTATTGTGATTTTTCCATGTAGCCCCGAGTGGTCCATACCTCATGTCCATGGCCTGCATCTTAAACATTGGTCTGTGATTACCTCATGGCACTGCCCTTATGAAATGAGCTGTGCATGGTTGTGATTTTTTACATGTAGACCAAAAGAATCCACCTTTAAGCACTGTTCACATCCAATGCACTGAACCTCAAAATCCACCATCTACACAAAGTTCATATCTATGTGTGCTGACTTTCTCATAAGGGTCACATTTTGTGACGCTGTGATATGGACTCTCCTATATCCACATGATTTTCACGTGGAGACTTGAAAGCCACCTGCAGGTTTCATCTCACATCCATTCCTGCCTAATCATTGCAAACTAAACTCACAATGCTTTGTGTCATCGCCATACAGCACAATTGCTAAATCTTTCCCTTCACTGAGCTTGTGGAGGAGTGGGGTTCCATTGGAAAAGTTGTATAAAGAGTAAGCAAATAAGTCACTTCTACTAACTTCTTTTTGCGGGCGGGTGGGGGGAATCCTTAAAAGCTTCATCGTTGTATCTCTTCAGAAACTGCACTACCTAACATGTCATGACATACATTTGGAACTGAGTCAGGATGAGTGCCTTTGCCTGAGTCATGAACATCCTTGCAGATGGCATGTAGATGCAGCTTAGAAAATTCCCATCCAAATAGTGATCATATTCAATCACTTTGTCTGCTGGGACTGGCATGCAAGTTGGTGCGATATTGTGGTTGGCATGCTTCTTCATTTATGCAGAAATTGTTGTCTCTGGACCTTAAATTATGTTGGATAGTGTTTTCTTCCATTCCAATAAAAGAATTTTTGGAGAGTCTTGGTGAATGATCAGCATTGCACTATCTTCACTATAGGTGGGCACTGACCACAAGATTCAGTTAGGACCCTGATTTGGTGACTCATAAAACAGCCCAATTCAGCTCAAATCGATTTGGCAGCTTCAACTCAGATCCAAATCTGAATCACGATTTGGAAACCCAAATGTTCATACTTCCCATTGACTATTAGTGGAAAACAACAAAGGGAACTGCTGATAACTGGGGTTTTTTTTAAAAAAAAACAGAATTGGGTGAAATCTGCAGAGATAGTTGCCTCTTCTAAAGGGATAAAGCACAGAGATTAGAAGTTTCCATTCCTGGTTTGTGGCAAACCATAGTTCTCTGTTTTGTCTCAATGCAGCAAGCTATGATTTACACAAACCATGGTTTGTCAGCAAAACAAGACTGGAAATCACCATGGTTTAGTGTTGTGTCTGAACAGGCCCATGATCTCTGCTGTAAAATGCATACATAATACATTCTTCAAATATAGAAACTAAACTGCAGCATTCTGGAAATTAAGTGACTGAAGTTCTTCCTCTGATTTTCTTTCATTTTGTTTCTCCCAGACTATTCCTTCATTCTCTCTTATGTATACACCAACTTGGATGCTTGCTCATCTGTCCTGTGGGCATTTGGAGCATTTCTGTTCCTGTTGCATGAATATGAAATTGCTGCTGCACACTGACTGAGAACATAAAAGGTAAGAGGATTATGGGGTGGGGGGAGCTAATTTCAAGCCTCCTGATCTTGGTAATTCCTTCTGAACACCTTTCTTTTCACTACCTATTTTTTTGTTTTTAAAAGGTGGCTTTAGTGAGGAAGCAATTATTCTCTGGCAGCTGATGGAAGCTGTAGAATTGGAAAATATAGTGTGACTCACTCTAAAATATTATTCTCGAGTTACATTTTCTGGAGTGCAGTGAGGATTGCTATGAATTAATGGAACAAAATGTTATGATGGTGTAGCAGATTTACCATTTACCACCGCACTGACAATAAACAGTGCTTGCATAACCATTACATTGAAAATATACCACCAGGGCAGAAGGTAAAAGAAGAAGAAGAATGGAGGTGGGAAAGAGCAAAACTCAGGAGGAACAAAAGAAGAACCCTGCTCTTCTTTCCATACTTCCCATTGAATTGCCCTTTCCCCTGGAGCTACCAGAAAGCTTCAGACTTCTGCCTCGTATGAATTTTCTGCCAAAGTATTCATTTTTCCTTATTTATGCAGGCCTCACCCCCCTTCCTTTCAAAAAAGTGTTCCTCCCTCGCACCAACAACAGTACAAATGTGTGCATTGTTCCTAGTAATATCTGTGTGGAATCCATCGCACCAAGGTGGGACTTGAACCCTTCTCTTCGAAAGCCTCTGGGTTCTCCATGGGAACCACCTAACATTGGGGTTCTGATGGGCAAGGTGTTGTTGTGTACTCCTAGGAGCATGCTTCCGGACTGTTGAGTGGTATGTGCTGCATAGGGCGGCATCTCTGTGGCATTTCCACTGCAACTTCAAGTTGATTGGTGCTTTCTCTGTATGGATACTCCAGGAGAATAGTTGGTATGCAGTGTTGTAACAAGCGTTGGGGAAAGAGAGTGCCATGCATTCAGACCTAAATTTAGAGATCTGTATATAAAAAAGAAGAGAGAAAAAGAAAGCAACCTTACTGAAAGTCTATTCATCAACATATCACCACTTTAAGTATATTCCCAGAAGTGCCACAAGGCAAAGTCAACTAGGTGACAACTTGTTTCCTAAGGCATATCTAGACCATGCTTTATCCCGGGGATCATCCCTGTGCATCCACATGACACATAGGGGATCCTGAGGGCAAGGAAAGATTATCCTTCCATTTCCCTGGAATAACCGGGATGGCTTTTAGCCTGATTTTTCCAGTGTTCTCGGGTTCGTCCCGAGAATGCGGGAGATATGGCCGGCTGTCCCAGTTTTGTCCCAGCTCCTCGCGAGTAAATGCGAGGAGTCGGGAACTGGGCATGAGGCATGGAGCTCTTCAGGCACTCCATGCCCATCCGGGTGGGAAGCAGAGCAGGGGTGGGGCTTTTTTTATTTTTACCTTTTATTTTCGCTGGAGCATGAGTGGCTGCTGCGACGGGCATGATGCCCGGGATGTCACGCAGCCCATGTGGACTGGGGTGGGGGGATCTTGTGATCAGCATATCGCAAGATCCTCCCCCTCCCCTCCCCAGGTGTGGACATGTCCCTAGTTCCTGCTATTTTGGCTTTAATAGCAGTTTGATCTACAGGCATTAGCAGATTATCATTCTTATTCTCTATAACATGAAAAGGATCACTAGCTGATTCTACACATGAAGTTGTTGTCATGTTAAAGGCATGACTAGACCAGCCATTTTCCTTTGGTCAGTTAGCATCCTATTTAAAAACTCTATGCAGCACACCTTATACGTACATACAATGCCTGCAGGAAGCATGGCTGCCACCTGTGTCCTCATACATTCACACGTCTCTTGAGTAAGGCAGGGGTGCTGAACTTCAGACCTAGGGGCCAAAACCAGCCCTCTGGGGTTACCCAGATGGTCCCACCCACTTCCCCTGACCATCTATGGTCTGGTGGTTTCCCAGCTTTTGTGCTGTTTTCCCCCATTCTAAAAGGTTGAGATGCCCTGCTAAGGCTTAGTTAATGGCAGTAAGAGCTTTCAGCTCAAATATCTTGATATCTCTGGTATTTTGTCCCTTCCTCTTTTGCCATTGACTCCACCCACCCCTGGAATGTGGCCTTTGAGAACTTCCCCAACATGGGATTTGGCCTTGGGGCTGAAAGAGGTTCAACGCCCCTGATATAAGGAGTGGGGTCATCAGCAAAATTTCATGCAGGAAGGGGGAAAGAGATCATGTTTACTAATTTTAAAAATACACACAAAATAAAGATAGTGATGAGGATGTTTGAGAAAATGAAGTTGAGCGGAGTGAAAAGTGGGACCTGACACAAGTGTCAGGACCCAAGAGTGGGAGCCGTATTGCTTGGGCTGTTTCTGCACAGAAACTGCATTAGCCTCGTGAAATGTATTTGGTGAGGAGGGTTATAAAAAGGCTGAGGAAGAGTCTAACCTTTCTTTTGTGAGAAAAAGGGGCTGACAGTTTAACAGCCTGGCAAGTCGTTCAGAAGAGCAAGCCTAGGATAAGAGCATGATGGGGATGGAACCATGGAAAATGATACAGCAGAACTATCTTAGAGATTGCCAACCCCAAATGTCAAGGCATTTGCCAATGTTATTGTTGCTATTTTAAAAGGGCTGTGTGAGCACTCCAGTGTTGAAGGATACATTGAAGGGACATTTATCCTTTGAAACAAAGGCAAAGATCATCACACAATGGCATGGGCATTTCGGAATAGGAAGTTATGATACTCATTAATGATGGCACAGACAGTATCCATATCCGATGAATGCCTCTAATGTATTTGCAGGCACATTCCCCATATTTCCAACTGATACACGTGCTGTTGGGGAAAATAACATCTTTCCCAATACTGAAATGGCATCTCAACAAATAAATAACATCTCCGGAGGTAAGGGAGTTCCTGATGCCGCAGACAAATGCTCCATGTTACATAGGAAGGCAACTTCAATCCCCCATGATCATCATCATCATTATCATCATCTTTATTATCTAATCATTCTCCCTAAAACACACACAGGGGGTCCCTAGCTAATCCTAAATTAAGGCATGTCAGGTGGCAACAAGTGAAGAGGTCTTCTCAGTAGTGGCCCACTAGTTTTGGAATGTCCTCCCCAGAGATGCCCACCTGGTGCCTACCTTAATACCATTCCAATACCAGGCAAAGGCCTTTTTTATTTTCTTAGGGCACAATCCTATGCATGTATACTGTAGATAGTAAAAGGGGTCTTACAGCTCAGCTTTTCCCAGACACCACGCTGGCTAGGAAATACTGGGTTTTTGTTTTTGTTTCTGTTCAAACATGCATAGAATTGTACAGTTAGGCCTTTTAAATTATGTTGTAGTTCTGGTATTGTTTCAGCTCATTGTACTCCTCTGATCTCAGCTTAATTACTCCGTTTAACATGGCTTCATAAAAGTACTCAACACAATCCTGTTCAACGAAAATGGATGTTAGAAAGACACAGGCTAACTTGCTTTGAAACATAGAATAGAGAAGGAACTGAGGTTTTCTAGATAGATGGGATTTATAAAGCGGTAAAACGTGCCAATATTTATGTATTAATATTCAAAGTCAAAATTCAAACAGTTCCTGTGCCAGACAAGAAATCTTCCTTCAGGCAAATCCTTGTTTAGAAGGAAGTGTTATATATTAAATACTTCCTGCTTTTCCTTTGATAAATCACAAAGTTAAACAGCATGTTAAACAGCAGCTGTAAAACTAATTTAAACTCCATTATTTTTCCTGTTATGTAAGATGGATCTTCTAGTGGGACTGGATCACTAGAACTCCATCCATGCATGTTTTATGCATTAATTAACACATTACAAGAAACTTGCTTTTCCAACAGAAAGGATAATGGGAAACTTCCTTAGAGGACAATCCATACCATTATATGTTTAATATACTCCAGATCAACTTAGATGATGATGATGATGATGATTATTATTATTATTATTATTATTATTTCATCAACAAACAATACAACATCAAAACATGACTGACACCAATCATGAAATTACCTAGCAACAATGACCAACTTCTTCTTCTTCTTCTTCTTCTTCTTCTTCTTCTTCTTCTTCTTCTTCTTCTTCTTATTATTATTATTATTATTATTATAATATCCCACCTTTTCCCCAATACTGGGACTCAAAGTGGCTTTACAAAATTAAAACATATTCAATTAAAATAAATAAATAGAAATATACTAAAGTTAAAATAGAATTAAACCAACTGTAATATTAAAACATTTTTACAAAATTAAATGGCAAATAGCAATAAAAAATCCAATCATTAACACAGGTCCAGAGTATTCCCAAAGGCCTGGCTGAAGACAAAAGTTTTCGCCTGCCTCCGAAAACATCTAGCCTCCCTGGGATGGGAGTTCCAGAGCCTTGGAGCAGCCACTGAGAAGGCCCTGTTCCACGTTCCCACCCGGCGTGCCTGTGATGATGGTGGGACCGAAAGAAAGGCCTCCACTGAAGACCTCGGAGCATAGGTAGGCTCATATGGGAGAATACAGTCTTTCAGATAACCTGGACCTGAGCCATATAGGCTTTATAGGTCATAACCAGCACTTTAAATTGTGCCCAGAAACAGATGGAGCACTTCTGTCTTGTCTGATTAAGCTTCAATTCATTTGCCCTCATCCAGTCCATTACTACCAACAGACACCAGTTTAGCACCAAAACAGATTCCTTGGAATCGGGTGAAATGGAGAAGTAGAGTTCAGTGTCATCATATAGCAATATAGATATATAAAACTGTAGGGCTAAATGTCCTCTTGAAGATCTACAGATCTGGACACCATCTGTCAGGTATGCTTTAGGGTGGATTCCTGCACTGAGCGGGGGGTTGGACTCGATGGCCTTATAGACCCCTTCTAAGTCTACTATTCTATAATTCTATGATTCTTTGAGATTTCACTACAGAATATTAATTAAGTCTTGCCTGATAGTTATATGTTGTTTTTGAGGTTTCAACCCCCCACATTGATCAGTTTGGCTAATGAAATCCAGGGTTGCCAGCATGTGTAAAAGTCATTGTAAATTGCATTACTGTTCTTGACCCTTAGCCAGTGGAGGCCAGTGGCTCCGATTTCAGTGGGGTGATAAACCGATTCTGGGTTTCAGCTAGAACCAGTTGGACATCTAAAGGAATGATACAACCCTATCTCCAAAATGGGTTCAGAATCCTGGATAGTTCCTTTAGAATTCTGGCTGGTTTGGACTGAAACTCAGTACGTGTTCACCACCCCACTGATTTCTGAGCCACCACTTTTCACTGCCCTTAGTTCTTTGGTTATTTTTTATAGTAAGGCAACATCCCAAAGTCTCCTTTCCCAGCTTTCAATTGATGGTCTGCTTGTAAATTTCCAGACTGACATGATTTCTATCCTTGCAGTCCAGAATAATGTTAGTAAATCCTTTTGTAGTAGATGCTTGTTGTCCCCAAGAAAGGGGGACAATAGTCCCAGTTCCACTCTTTTACATATGTCCTAATCTGTAACTTTTCTTGCCAAATGAAATACCTCGACCCAGAATCTCTCTATGACTTTGCATTTTGTTTAAAGGTCCCTCCCTGAGTGCACTCATTCCTGCATTCAGGGCTGCTCCCCTTGGAAATATAGCTGATTTTTACTGCTGTGAGATGTTACCTATATGTTGTTTTAATTGCATTTTCCATCGGCTTAGAGGAAATTGATTTGTATGGGGAGAGAGCCCACAATGAATTCCACTGACTATCTTCAGTGGTGATACTTAAATCTTTTCCCCATACCTGCCTTGTTCCATTAGTGTCTCCCACTGATATTCCCATAAGCATTTTGTATATTTTTAGACCAGATATTTTGAGTTGGATTAATTTCTGTCGGTAGTAAGTCAAACTCAGTTAGAGGTCATACCACCTGTGCTTTCAATGCAAGAATCGAGGAAAAATGTGTAATTTGGGCCGATTGGAATGAATTGGTTTTAATTTCCTGTAGTCATTCTTTTAATTGAGGTCTGCTTTTTGGTTCTAGGTCATTGAACAGATCTTTCACTGTGCACATGCCCTGTGTCTCTCAGTCTCAAAACTGTGTAAATTTATCAGCATTTAAAAAGGGGGGATGGTTCAATTCAAGAAATGCATCGGGGTGAGGGATACGGTGTTAATTTCAGCCTCCACTTTTTCCTCATGCCTCCAATACAGCAGTCAAGAAAGGATTACCCAGAGGTAAAGCTACTGTACATTAATTTCCCCTATTTTATGGGAATTAATGTTCCTTAATTCCTCTTTCTTCTTCAGAGGTACTTCCAAGTTTTATTGGCATCATTAGAAATAATATGCAGCATTTGTTTGATTTGAAATGCTTCAAAGTATGGCCTTAAATTAGGTATGCCCAGTCCCCCTCAATATAGGACATGATTATTATTCCTGAGGCTTCCCGCCCCCGGCGCATCATGAATAAAGGTAATGAGCTCCTCTTCTTTCTTTCTTTCTTTCTTTCTTTTTTCTTTTCTTCTTTTTGGCCATTTTTTAGTTTTAAGAATTTAGTTCATGGAGGAATGCCATGGTGCCAGGTTGATATTAATTCTGCGGCCAAATACTATTTGGACTTTACATACAGATACGTCCTATCCTGACAGCAACTATTTGGCTTAGCATGCCATTAACAAACTATAGGTTGTTTCTAAGATGAGCAGGAGTAAGCATGCATGCTTGCTGGTTCCCGTGCACCTGCCTGCTTCTGCTATGATAAATAAACTTTTGTGACCTTTGAACCCCTAAACTCTAGGTTGTTATGGGATGAACAACCCAGAGTTTGAACTCATGTTCATTCCTTACCAACCAAGAGTTCTGGTTTCAGACATCATGTGCCATCCCTGGGTTGTATCTCACAGTGAGAGCAGGAGCTGGGTTGTTTATTACAGTGAGAGTAGACATGAGCATCCCTGGGTTGTTTATCACAGTGGGAGCAGATGGGAACATCAATGGGTTTTTTATTGCAGTGGAAGCAGGCGGGCACATGGGTACCAGCACACACCCTTGCTCCCGCTGCATTTTCAACAGTTGTTGATGACATGCGAACCAGGTATCACCTCCTGTGCATTTGTGGTGTCTTTTCAGTTTTCCATAGCAGGAGCTTCTGGAATGGCTCATGAAAACAAGCTGCCAGACTGCTTATGAAACTCTCCTGTCCCCCAACAGCTATAAAAGGGCTCTGTCTATGAGTGTCATCACACAGGGGGAAATCATGTTTGCTTACCGTAGTTTCTCCACCTGTGTATTTGTCCTGCATTACTTCCTCTTTTGAAAGAGGAAGTAAACAAAGTGCACATGGCCCATTCAGTGGGTCATTTTGATCCTGCAACTTCTCTTGCACACAGCAGGAGATAGCAGCAACTTCTATCTTTAAAAAATAAGTCAGGTTTGCTGGGGTGGTTTTTTGTGGCACAAAGAAGGTAAGGAGGGGTGGGAGGCAGACAATGTCGTGAGAGGGGCCCGCAAAAATCCATGAGTGCCTAGTAATGAGCGTGCAATAAAATGCTCATTTGGTGGAGCTCTGTGTGAAATACTGCTTAGGAGAAAACAAAATAGTAAATCTGGATGCATTTGTGAATTTTCAATGCAAAGGAATGGAATCGTGAATCTGGAATTTGCTACACCCTTAGCAGAAACTGCTAAGTTTCTTTGGTTTTCTTGTGTGACAGATGACCTGTGACTGAAACAGATAAACAAACTGAACTGCATCTTGCAGACACTGATTGATTTATATTAGCTTCTGCTTCCAGACAGGATCCATGTTCTCTCAGTGGAAGCCATTATCAGCTGTCAGAGAAGACTTTAAATTGACTCTCTGTAACCTGCTGATCTCTCTCTGTTACCATTCGACTTTCTGGTGCTTGAGGATGTGTTGCTCTACTAATGATAAATTGCTTAAAGTTCAGGTAGGTGAAGAGTATCCAGATGAGATATTAGGTTTAAAGATTAGGGCATGATCTATCCCTGTGTGGATGGAGATGCATCAGTGTATAGCTCTTGAAAACACACACACACACACACACACACACACACAGCCCACCCATGCCAATGCATGTGGAACTTTACTAGGAATCAGAAGCCTGTGTGCACCTTGCATATCCCCATTCATCCCACCCTCTTGTGTGCTGCAAATTACTCAGTTCATTTCACTGGAATTATTTTATATACATGTATATTTTAACTGAAGGATTACAAGATGTATTTTTTGCATTGCATTTCCCTCTGCCCTCATTGGATAAATTTCCCCTCTCTACATCCATATGTATAAATACCTGCCAATTTAGGAAAATACTTCATGCATCTGATGAAGTAGAGTATGGACCACAAAAGCTTATGCTGTAATAAATGTATTATGTTGTTGTTATTTCTATGCAGCACTCTATAAAGATGTTTTATTGTTTTGGAAAGCAAGTTACACACACATGATCATTTACCAGGCATTGCCCCATGACAGGATGGAAACTGTTCAGCACTGAATTTTTTTGTCTATGAGCTCCATCAGATGAGTGTTTTATTGCACACTCGTTACTGGTCACTCACGGATTTTTGTGGGTCCCTCTCAAGATGTTGTCTGCCTCCTGTGCATCCCCCACGCCATCTAGCTTTCTTCGTGTGACAAAAAAACACCCCAAAAAATACGACTTATTTTTAAAGACGGAAGTTTCCACTATCTCCTGCTGTGTGCAGAAGTGGTGTGATCAAAACGGCCCACTGAATGGGCCATGTGCACATTGTTTACATCCTCTTTCAAAAAAGTAATGAGGGATAAATATGCAGGCTGAGAAGAGACGGTAAGCAAACACAATTTTTCCTCATGTGGTGATACTCTGTCTTGAAATTTGGACAGATGTGGCATGTTTGTGTTTGAGGGACTATACTGTGGATAATGCAAATATATATACATTATTTATAGATACCTTTAAAGGATAACAGAAAGCTTGTGCTCAGGTTCTGCTGCTAAAAATACTGGTTTTGCTGAAATAAAGGGACTGAATATGTTATTTGGAGCAAGTTCTTAGAGTGAGATGAAAAAGATAGCATCAGACAACAGTGTTGCCGGAGAGCAAGGGTGGTAACAGTTCTTGACATAATGAGGCCAGATAAATTCTGTTTCTTTTTCTGGGCTCTTATATGATTCCCATCTGGAAATTGATAAATAATGACTTAAAATGATGTGTTCAAGTTGATTGGAGGGGTTGTTTTGTTATCATCTAAATTCACCTTCATCTTATTGGCCTGCTGGTACATCTACCCAACCTGTCCAGTCTGTGACATTTTGCTCTGTAATGCGATTCTTACATCCAATTTATTTATTTTATTTATTGCATGTATATCCCACTTTTTTACTCCAAGGAACCCAAGGTAGCATACATAATCCTCTTCCTCCTCTCCATTTTATCCTCACAGCAACAACCTTGTGAGGCAGGTTGGGCTGAGAGTCTGTGACTGGCCCACAGTCACGTTCTGGACTTCCATGGCTGAGCGGGGACTAGAACCCAGATCTCCTGACTCCCAGTCCAACACTCTGACGGCTACACCATACTGGATCCAATGAAAGAACAAGCAGGACAGAGGATGCATAAACGCTTTCCCACCTTACCAAAGTGCTTTTCAGTTTTCGTTTTAATTATGCCACACAGGTATATCCGGAGCAGGGAGCAGGTTTGGGGAAGAGAAGTAGGAAATAGGCCTGTGGCTGTTTGTTCCTTTTCACACACACAAAAGTCAGGAAATCAATAGGAAGGTAAACAGAAATGGTCTGGTCTACATCCCATGGTTACATAGGCACACATACATATGAAAGAGGGGATTAACTGTTGAATACCTCCTGCTGCTCTTCCTTTCCATACAGTAAAAATAAACTCAGTGATGTCAAACTCAGTGGAGGCTGGTGGCACTGATTTCAGTGGGGCGGTGCATCCACTCTGGGTTACCGTCAGAACCAGTCAGAACTCTGAAGGAGCCATCCCACTTTGGAGTTCTGACTGAAAACCAGAGCAGATTCACTGCCCCACTGACATCAGTGGGGCAGTGTGGTGTAGTGGCTATTGAGTTAGACTGCAAGTGGGGAGATCTGGGTTCTAGTCCCCACTTGGCCATGGAAGTTCACTGGGTGACTTTGGACCAGTCGCAGACTCTTAGCCCATCCTACCTCACAGGTTGTTGTTGTGAGGATAAAATGGAGAAGAGGAGGATTATGTATGCTGCCTTGGGTTCCTTGGAGGAATAAAAGGTGGGATCAGGGCCGGCGCTACCATTAGGCCAACTAGGCAGCCGCCTAGGGCACAGACCTCAGAGGGGCGCAGTACTGATCTTTAAGGGTCCTTTGGCCCACCCAGCGCCTGCTGCAGTGCAGCTCCTTTGGGGCGGAGGAGGAGTGGCCTCTGCCTGATGGGGCGGAGCCCCAGCCAGCCGCCCATGGGGACCTGCTTGGCAAGTCTGCTTGGCAGGCAGGGAGCCTCCGCTGGAGCCAGAAGTGGCGTGCCTCAGGCTGGCTGGATGGGCAGAAAAGGTACCGCGCTGGCACTTCCGAGCACCCCCGAGGCAGGCCTAGGAGGCAGTGCCTTCTTCATGTCAATTTAGTCTGAAATCCTATAGCCACTTTCCTGGGAGTAAGCCCTTTTGAATTCAATGGTACTTACTTTTGAGTAGACATGCACAGGACTGCATTGTAAAGAAGGCTTATTGCTAGGCAGGGATTTTCCATGCTTGGTCTACTCTACATCTAATGTTCTATCCATTACACCACACACTGTGAGCTTTTCTACACATGGCTGTTAATCGACTGCTAATCCACTGTATCTACTTTCATTTTTGTCGCAGGATCGAGCACTATGCAAGGAGATTTTCTTTTTCTGTTTTTCTGCTTCATAACCTCTAGGTGGCACACTGGTATAGCAGAATAGTGCAAACGCACAGGAGAAAAGCACATTTTCTTTCCCTTTCACAATTAATTTTCCCGCTCTAGCTGAAAGTGCTAGGCAGGATCTCCACTACTGCTGTAAAACGGTTTATAACAGTAGTGACAACTGTTGAGGTCCAGGACACACTACATATCGTTTTCAAACAGTTTTCAAAGTGTCATATCCTACTTGGTGTAGATCTGGTACTGTTAGATACAGAAGTGAAATCGTGTGTGTGTGTGTGTGTGTGTGTGTGTGTGTGTTCATCATGGCATCTAAAGAACCTGTAAACAATCATGACTATGGAATGCCTCAGGTAGAAAAGTCTTGTATCTTGGTTGTGTATCACTATCTGGTTATCATCACTTCCTTATTGCCAACTTCTGAGCCTTGGAGGTGGCACTCAGAGGACAGCCTCAGATGTTGATTGTAGTGTCCAGGTACGTTCAAATTGGGTGAGGTGCTCCACCAGGTACAGCAGTCCTGAGCCGCATAAGGCTTTATAGGTTAAAACCAGCACCTTGGATTGGGCTACTAGCTTTTGACAGCCTTATCTTCCATGCATTTGCTCAATCCCATTTTAAAGCACACTGGCAACTATCAAAAGCAAATTCCGCAAGTTAACTATGCAATGTGTGAAGAAGTATTTCCTTTAGCCTGCCCTGAATCTCCTACCACTCTGCTGAAATTTATGAGTTATGGCTCCTCGTTCTGGCTATGTTCTCTCTGTAAGCTCAGCCACAACCAGGAGATAATAATGTCTATTATAAGCTGCTGTCAAGATAAAATCAACTGTTACAAATCCTGTTTATATGTAAGAGGCATGAGCAGGGAAATCAGGAGAAAATGGAGATACAGGAAATAGCTGACATGTGGAGCAAGCTGTTTCTAAACAAAGTGTTTCCTTGGGGCAGAACAATTCCTTGAATACCTCAAGTTTTTTTTAAAGGGAAATAAGTGCATGTTGAAATAGTGCTGTAAATAGCTATTAAAGCCCTAAACAGTTTGAAAACAAGTTTTCTAAACAACTGGCTATGTCTGCTTGGAAGAAAGCCCCACTGAGTTCAATGGGGCCTAACTCCTAGGTAAGCATGTTTGGGATTACAACCTCAATGTTATTTTTGGTTTCTTGTTTTAATGGCTTGTAATTTTATTATACAGTTTGTTAGTTAGGGTGACCAAATGAAAGGGTGACATGGCTCCTGTATCTTTAACAGTTGTGTAGAAAAGGGAATTTCAGCAGGTGTCATTCGTATGCATACTGCACCTGGTGAAATTCCCTCTTCATCACAACAGTTAAACCTGCAGGAGCCCTGCCCTCTTTAGTTGGAATGACCTGCTTCATAACTCCTGCAGCTTTAACCTTAATTAGTACCGTATGCCACCTTGGGACGGTGAATGCCCTAAACGGCAGAATAGAAGTCTATTAGATCAATTAATAAATAAATAGTCCTGGTACGCAAAATGATAGTGATGATAACCAGGTAATGATGTCTATCTAGATAATATCGCGAAGTATACATGTAACTTAGTAGGCTGGTTATCTATCCTTCTGGTCAAATCCTGAGGAGAATCTTATCGTACAATTTGGGGGGAAAGGGTGTGGCAATAATGAGCCTCATCTCTTGGCAAGATACTGCAGGAGGTGAATTTCGGCAACCATTACCCAATTGACAACTTACCATGCATGTATCTACTTGTTCTACACAACACTTGCCAAACAGTTAGGGAAATGTATGTGTGTTTATATAATGACTATTTCACCAGATTTATCAGATGCCAGGTAAAATTGTCCTCAGTGTTATGTGCGTGTAAGAACTTGAGAAGCTGTTAATATGTAATTGTGAGTGTATGAGTGGAAATAAAGAGACAAGACATGTAAGTATGGGCCACGTTTATTCAAATTAGATCTGCAAAATACTAACTGGGTGGGCAGCTAAAGTCAGCCAGCAACTAGCTGGGCAGTTATTGGGCGAAAACATTCCAATCTTATTGAGTGGCATCAGCCGATCACCGACAGGACTGCCCCTTTTGGGTAGGGGAGGCCTTCCCATGTCACCCCCTCCCAGGCTGTGAAACACCAGGTGGGTGAGGTGAGTGGGCCTCACAGGTAACACTTATCCCCCCACTGGGGCCATAAAACTCTCAGCAGGAGGCCTTCAGGGATTACCTGTTTCCATCACAGTGCTATGGAATGCACACCATCCCTGAATTCCCTCATCATGCCCACTCCCCAGCCTAGTTAACTTGTGACCAAATTGACCTAACCATTAAATCAACCAACAGATTAACCTAAGACACTCCTACACCACTTACAGTGTGAAGTAGGAAAAAAGACTCCCAGTCAGCCAATTCAACTAAGAATCAAACATTCCTACTCGGCTCCAATAGAACAACCAACAGAGCCCACACTGCATCCAGGGAGGGAGAGAGATGCAATCTGAAGAGTCTGAGGGTAGGTGTCAATGGATGGATACAACCCCTGAAGACTCCTCCCCCAGCCTGTGGCACCACTATGCCTCCACCAATGGGGGTGAGTACAGTATCCTGCTGTTCCCCTCACCATCGCAATGCCCCACCCCTTGCAGCTAGGCGGGGTATGGCACCATCCTGAGCCTTTAGCATTTTCAGCACCTCCTTAGGGCACATCAATTCCCAAATGATGCCTCCTACACTTTTCTTTTCCTCCCTACCATGTCTTGTTTTAATTTTAGAGGGCTGTAAGCATGCAGGCATTACATGATCCTCTTTCATTTTTGTACAGCATCTAGTGATTTTAGACCATTTCTAAATAAAGAAATAAACAGATAATCCTGCCAAGAAGTGAGCAGAACTTCACTCAATAGCTTAGAAGTTCACTTCAGATGGGCTGGCGCCACACTTGAGGAGGCAAGGAGGCTCTCGGCATAGTTTCAGCGATAGGCCCACTGAGCACACATATACACGCACACGCAGATACACCTGCTTGGCACTGCTGCCAGCACTCATTGCCACTTGAACCCTGGTTTACCTGGCAGTGGCAGCACTCTAATGACATCAGAGCTAAGTAGCCGAAGGATGGAAGGCATTGCATTGTGGGAGAGAAAACAGCAGTCACCCAGCCTGATTGTAGCTGAATGGCCACTTTGCTCCTTTTCTATTAGAGTGCTGCTACTCCCTGGTAAGCCCATCAATGGGAAGGTGTAATTATAGTGCTGTGAAGACCAACATCTGTAGAGCTAGAGGAGGCAAGTGGAAGTGGAAGACGGAGCTAAATAGGAATATCGGAAGCTGCCTTATACTGAGACAGCCCATGGATCCACCTAGCCCAGTATTGTTGAGCAGCTCTCCAGAGTTTCAGGCTGGATAGAGGTTGCTATCTTAAGTCTTACACCTAAGAGTGTCTGGAACAGTTCTTATTTCTACAAGGCACTGAAGGCAGAGTGGTAAAAATGTTACTGGGTGAGTCGTTTCCCTCCAGGACTTGGGCTCCAGGCTTATTTTTACAGGGCTAAAATAAAGGGTTAAACATGGACTACACTTTATTGGAAGCCATATGCAATAAGCCTGCCTCTTCTGGTAATTAACTGTGTGGTGCAATCCTCTTTATTATATACTTCAAAGCATTCAAGGATGCAATTATACAGGGCCAGTGTGGCACACAGCCTCTTACATTTAAAAAGTGGCACAAAGCTTTAAACAAACCATCATTAACCTGGTGGTTTGCTGCAGGCCAACAGCTACTGATGTGCAAAGAGAAGTCCCCTGCACAAAAGGGCTCCATTATTTTCATTAAAGAAAGCAATTTAACAAGCATGTTCTTCTGAACAGAGAGGCCCATGTGTGGGGATGCTCCTTCCACTGAAATGAAAGGCAGCCCACACAACCCTACAATGCCTAGTTCAGAAATAACACTAAATAAAGGTGGTCAACATTGGTGTGTTGAGGGAACACATTTGGCCCTCTGAAATCCGCCAGAGGCCCCACCCCTCTCCAACTACAGCCATGCTGCAACCAGAAGTGGCCATGTAGCTGCATTCCCAGGGATTCTGCTGGGAAAGAACACACACAGAGAGTGTGCAGCCTTGGTTTAGAGTTTATGAGTCTCTCATGAGCTTTATTTCCCTCACCTCTCCTCCTCTACCATGGGCATGGCTGCAATATCAGAAATATCTGCTTCATTTTTCAACTAAACAGAGTTTATTTCCTCTGAATTGGAAACTCTAATTAGTTTTAACTATGGTTTCCCCAGACAAGCCAAGTTTGTAAACCATGGTTTGAAGTTGGCTTGTTTAAACAAATCTTTAAAACTAATTACCATTTTCTCCAGTTTAGAGTAAACAACAAACTGTGATTAGTTGTAAATGGGATCAGATTCTTCTCAACTTCTCCCTGAAACCATGCCACAGAAAAGCAGAGGGGGAAGCACATACGCCCAAGGCTTGTTCACATGCTACATCCGAATGCAGCCAGTGAAGTCACCATGAGTATTTTTGATAGCTTCTTTTTGTTTTGTCATTTAAGGGGTTTAACTTTTAAAGGC
The DNA here is from genome assembly GCF_023053635.1 of Elgaria multicarinata webbii. NCBI lineage: Eukaryota > Metazoa > Chordata > Lepidosauria > Squamata > Anguidae > Elgaria > Elgaria multicarinata. Next base: position 81,113,143 of record NC_086177.1, on the reverse strand, counting down.
CCACTCATCCAAAACTAGTAATAGCCACCAGTTTGGATGGCTTTAAAAGGGGATTAGACAAATTCCTGGAGAAGAGTATCAATGGCTACTAGTCCTGGTGGCTATGTGCTACCTGCAGCATCAAAGGCAGCATGCCTATGCACATCAGTTCCTGGGGATCATGGGTGGGAGGGTGCTGTTGCACTCATGTTCTGCTTGTGGGTTTCCCATGGTTGGCCACTGTGTGAACAGAATGCTGGACTAGATGGACCCTTTGTTTGATCCAGCATGGCTATTCTTATGTTGTCCTTATGAGTGTGAAGAGAGCTCAACTAATTATTCTGAGCCAGCCTAATGTATGGGTCTTTTCTTGAAAAGAAAAAGAAAAGCAAGAACATCATTACTTAGCCAATGAAATACCAGACGCAAAAATATAAACACTACACCCTCACACACGTGCAATTATAAAACATACAGCAAGATTGCTATCAAACATTCTCTGCAATTCTTTTGATTGCACTGCTGAGTTTATTGGGTCAAGAGGGCAGGAAGGAGTAGCATTGTGTACAGTTGAGCCAGAAGCTGGTCATGGGTTCACACCAAGAATATGGATATGACTCAGAATCCTTTGACCATACTAGATCAAGTACACATTTCCTGACCTACTCAGCAGCACTTGGGTTTATATTATTCAGTCGTCATCGTCATTGTCGTCCCCCTTTCCTTTCAGATTGTTGAGAGTTTATTCATTGGGACTACGAATGCTTAATACTGATATGCTTCTCTTTTTTGTATCGGAGGACTGGGCTTCACACTTTGCTCTTCATTTATTTTGCAAGTAGTGTTATGTTTTTCTGGAGCAAAGTTTTCCCATTTGCCAACAGTAATAAATTAGTAATCATTTTAACAGTACAGGAGGCTGTAGGCTTCCACATCTCCTGAGAGTCACACACCTGTAAAAAGCACAGGCGCTGAGCCACACAAAAAAGATGTAGTCCTGGAACCAAAGTCAATTATAAGTTCAATGGGTTATTGTTTTTATTGAGAGATTGAAAAAATAGCAACCACTGGGAGGGGGTGCTGCTGAACAGGACTGGTACTGCACCAAGCACCTATTCCTTGATCCAATTGTTGTTGTTGTTGTTGTTGTTGTTGTTATTATTATTTATTGCGTTTTTATACTGCCCAATAGCTGAAGCTCCCTGGGCGTTTCACAGCTCCCTGGGCGGTTAAAACTGTCCTAAAGCTGCTATCCCTGTCCCCAGAATGAAAACTGCCCCTGCTGCCAATAGGCGTGTACTACCCAGGGCAATTTTCATTGAGAATGAATCTTGGGGGTACAGAAGTGCTAACCCACCCATCCACCCCTGCACCACAGCTACGAACCTGATAAGTCTTCTTCATTGGTACTTCTTATCAACAACAACAGCAAGAACGGACATGCAAAATGCAATAACACATATAACATATCCTCTGCTTCAGCCCTCAGGGGCAACCCACCATTTTAATTTTAATTTTATTTTACATGTACAAATGCCTACTCTCCCAAATGATTGGCCTCCCCAGCCAAAAAATAAGCTGAGGGGCTTTTATGGCCCTTTGTTAACCAAAAGATTAACAGTGTTGCTATTTATTTACCAGCACTTTTCCTCCCCTAAGCCAAATGCTGTTTTTCATTCCCCCCACCCCATTTTGTGTTTTGCTGAGGACAAAATGAAGGGAAAGGAAAACCCAAAAGGATTTGTTGTTCTGGTTGTTGATGATACTTTAATTAAACATAAGTACAGTGCTTTTAAAAGAAGCATGGCTTTATTTATCAAAAACAGCAATAAACTGTAGAATAGACCGCCTACTGTGCAGAATCGCTCTGCTAGCAGAAGGAGACTGAAATCCCCTTCATTGCTATGTACGTGCTTTCAAAATTTCTGTAATTCGGATTTTGCCCAGAACAGATGTCGTTTCAACCCAAAAGCCTGATGGCTCATGTTGAATGTGGATGGTTTTTTTAAAAAAACTAGAATTAGTCTATAGAACTCATCTGTTTCTTCTTGGTAATATCATGCAGGTGCTGCCTGAACTAAAAGCTACATTAGTTCATTTTTGTGGTTTGCCTTTTGCTTTGCAAGCTTCAATACGGGCAAAGTGCCATTAATTAAGGGATGAGAAGTTAAAAGTCTTAGCATGAGACAGCACTAAGCCATGACAACTGTGAGTCAGAAACGTGTTCTCTCTAAACGCTAGGATATTAATTTGAGAGAGAGAGAGAGAGAGAGAGAGAATTCTGAACAAATGCTGAAACTCTATAGAAATGTAGCCATACAGTTGAGCTGTAGCTGAGTATATGGGTAAGAGTCAGACCCAACATCCCCAGATCCCAGCTGGCTTTGCTCTATGTTCCCCTTTTTCATTATATGCTTTTTCTACTATAAAACCATAGCCAAAGTGGCTTAACAAAATTATCATAATAACACAGACTCAATAAAACATTTGATCTTTTTTAAAACAACAACACCCTACAACAATAGAAGCATGAATCTTTATTAAACCATATGAAGCAGACAATAAAACCAGCAGCAACTGATCTCCCATTAAAACACTGGAGAATAAAAGAAACACTGGGAGGGGGGAAAGGTAGCAATGCCAGGACCTCAAAAGAGGTGGTGGAGGCAGTGGTGGATTCCTCACATGTGGTACCATCCTGCTAAAAGAGACTTGCAAACGTGTAGGAAATGGTTGTAGAATATATGTAACAACTTGGCAAGTACAGGTAGCATGTTTTTGCAAGCAGGTTGGAGCATCCAATTTGCATATCTTGGTGTAGTGTACTGCCTGTACTTCAAATATTCAGCTTTGGACCAGCCTTAATCACCTAGCAACTGCTTAATCACAGAACACAATGACATTTTAAGAAACACAACATCCTACTTACATTAGGTTACAGTGTTCCTAATTAATAATCTAATTTTAAGAAGCCTTGCTGACATATTATTTCCTTTCACTTCCTAGCTAGTGGTGGAATTGGATATTTATGGTGTTGATGCAAAAAGAAATGCAAGTTTCTAGCAAGGCTTCAACATGTGAAGTCCAACATGTGGTGAGGTATGCTCCCTAGGTTTAACCTAGATAAATGTCTTGCAACCTCCACCACCCCAATTGACAATTTATATTATTATTTATCTGACTTTTGCTCCACTTATCAGCAATACCCTCCAAGCAGCATGTTTATTTACTTCTGCTAGTGTGTGCACGAAAATTTGAGGGGAGGAGGTTGTTCTAACCTTGCACAATTCTGACTCCTTCACAACTGCATTGCAAGGTTTGTGCCCATAATTTCTTAGGGTGGGGTGGCATCCTTCATTTAAGTTACTGGAATTTGCGCATGTAGAGTTTAACCCCAATCCCATCAAATTAATATCAGAACCTACCATTCTGAGAGGAGGCCTTGTGGGATGTGTCCAGGGACAATGAGGAATGAAGTTACCCAAGAAGTAACAACAGGTGCTAGTGAAGCAAGCCACACAGTGGCTTGCATCACCCATAATGTTAAACATGAGGTGTTTTGTTGATCTTGAGATGTTGTGTCGGAACCTATCCCTGTAAACAAACCATGGTTTGTTAACCAGCTATAAACCAGAAATAAATCCATGGTTTGTCATTGGCTTACAAAGTTTAGCTTTTTAAAAACCATGGCTTGTTGTGATGTTTGAACTTAGTACCTTGGCTATCCCTTGCTTCTTTGTGTTGCTGTCCACCCAGAAACAGAGGGATCCCTGAAGAGTTGCCTAAAAATGAAACTACTCAGAAATTTGTCAAAATGAGCAGAAGAGAAACAAATCAGAAATGGGGAAAGCAATCTGTGGCTTGTTTGATCATCTGCAAGACAATACACAGCTAAAACCACAAACCATGAATGACATAAACCATGGCTATGTGTGATTGCAGCCAGTGTATTGCTGCTTATCTTACCTTTCTTTAATGTCCATGACAAACAGCTGTTCTGATACAGGCCTTGTGAAGGTGGGATGTCTCCAAACCCCCAGATTTACATAAGAGCAGCAATGTGTGTTCCCAAGAAACTCAGCACAACTGCATAACAGTCTGTTCTTCTTCTGTGTTATCAGTTGTGGTACACAAGGAGGAGGAGCCATTTGGTTGGTCTGATAACACACTTAACATCTTGCAGCCTGCTTGAAGACCTGCAGTGTGAAACACCACCTAATTTCACTGTGCCTGTAGAAAGCTTTCGGGACAATTTCACTTCTTATACTTTTCTAATTCATTAAGATGAAATTAATGTCTGGTTATTAGGTAAGCATACATTAAAAAATAAATGTTTGTTTTGAAATGTGAGCATGTGGACTCCCCCTTGCCCTCATGCTAAACACTTCTTGGGCCATTCACACAGGGTTTCTCTAATATCAGCAAGGTCACTTTGCTATTTGCATGGATGATCGTCCACACAGGTCAACTAAGAGGTGATCTTGCTTTCTAGTTGACTCAGTGTGAACCCAAATAAGGGCAACTAGAGTCAAATTAAGGGCAAACCATCAGGATCAACTAAGGGCAAATTTATCATGCTAACATGGCCATTAGTAGCTGGCTATGAAGGCTCCTGAGTAGTCAGAAAGATATTACCTTGATCTATTTCTCTCCCACCTGTTTCTCTCCCTGGCCTTTCTAGGTTGCTGTGCAAAGTGGAAACAGTAGCATTGTTGGCACAGTAGGCATTTTGCCCAGCTCTAGGGGCATAGCAATGTATTTGAGAAGAACAAACTAATAGTACTTCCTCCCCATCTACTGAAATGGCATCCCAGCTAAACTGATTGTAGGCGGTGCAATAGCAAGTCCATATTTTCTAGTCGGTTTATAAAACTAATTTATCTGAAAAATGAAATAAAGTTCTGGATTTTTCTTTCTTTCTACAGCACATGCAGTCTCCAACTTATTTCCCTTTACTGAAACCATTTTGCAAAAATAGTGCAATTAATTATTTCCGTGTTTCCTAGAACCCTGGATGAGATGCATCCTATTATATACTTTCCTATTTTTCTTCCTCCTGTGTCAGCCTATATTTGCAATGCAAAGAGCTGCTTTATGCTAGGAGATGGACAGCTGGCAAAATGATAACACCACTGCAGTTACTATTTGTAGGCTATGAACCTTAGAAGAGACCAAAGAGGAATGATCCTACTCCTAGAAATAGTTCTATGTTTTTCATTTCATGTCCCTTTGTAAGATAAAAGCCATTTCAGACATGGTGTTGGCTAAGGGCAGGTTTGCTTCTGAGTGTATTTATTTATTTATTTATTTATTACATTTTTATACCGCCCAATAGCCAAAGCTCTCTGGGCGGTTCACTTGACAAAGGGATCCTCTAAATGAGAGATTTATAGCACACTTGTGACTGGCCACTTACAGAAGTTTTTGGATTGATTTCATGACATTGTCACTGAACAGGAAGTCTCTCATGGTTTCCCCCCTTATTTCGTTTTTTAAAAGATCAGAGATAATCTGGAATAAACCCTTAATGACATGAAATTGGCATTGTGTAAAGCTGTCATCGCGTTATGAACTTGCCAAGGAAGGACTTTCCCTGATATCAGAGAGAGAAGAGGGTAAAATGCCTCCCTGCAACAAAGGGAGACAGATCTGATCCCCCAACCCACTAAGAGCACCCCTTTAAGTTCAATGGGATTTACTCCCAAGTAAGTGTGCTGCAGGGATGTAGCACAAGTACAAGACCCTTCATTATGCTAGATTATAGTTGTGTTAGGTTTAAATGTAATGTGATTCTTTTTAATTATTTTTCTTCTTTCTCTTAGTTTGAATTAGTAGTTCCCCATGTGTCTGCTCAGAAGTAAGTCGCATTGTGTTCAATGAGGCTTACTCCCAAGTAAGTGTGCTGAGGGTTGCAGACTTATAGCAGACAAAAACAAGACTCCCCGCTCCCTTACATAGATGCCAGGGATGGAGGGAGGCGCACCCTTGATTCAAATGTGTCTGCCATTTAAAGGAGCCCTTGGAAACAGCAGGATCTTCTGCCTTGTCATCCCTTTCCTCCTGTGAAATGTAGCCCATATCAATCATGCCAAAGAACCAGGAAGCACAACAGTCCTGGGTAAACAACATGATTTCCCTTCTTGTAGAGATGTTTAAGGAGCTGCAGCAACCCTGACTCCATAACAAGTGTACTTGTAATGAAACTCATGTCTAAAATTGTTTGTCACAGTCACACTTTTACATCTTTAGATGTCCACTTGAAACATCTTTGGTGTTATAGAAACCAAGACACCTCTCCTCCGCGGAGAGATCACGTAGTCGCCATTGGTTGCGGTCTAAAGGAGCTCAGGATGAACACGAAAAGTCTCAAGGGAAAAAAGCCTAGTAAGGGTGTGTGTCCCCCGCCCCCCGCTTAATGTAGGGATGCCGTGTGTGTGTGTGTGTGTGTGGTAGAAGAGGGTAAAGGCATATGATCTGTCTTGAACACAAATACTTCAGAATGCAAACAATGTCTATTCAGAGCAGTTCCATTGTGAGGTTGTTTTTAGACTGAGTGGTGATTTGTTTTTATTTTGTTGGTGGGGGGGTGTTGTTTGTTTTTGTGGGGCAGAGAATGTGAGTGGAATTCAATTTTTGCAAATTCCATTGTGAAGTGAAGTGATCTGCCTCTCCCAAACTAATATGCAGATCAGAAAGTAATTATCTTTCAGATTTCATGTCCTCCAAATTTTCATCTCAAATAACATACCAGAAAGGATTTTAAAAGGCATTTTTTTAAGATTAAATTAATTTAGAAATGCGTACTTTGAGGTAAAAATATGCTTATAAATGTGTATTTTGTGGGGGAAATGTGTTAACATACATATTCAAACATGTATTTTCATGCAGATTATTTTTATAATGTTTGGATCCCACACTATGATTCTGCATACTTTGAATGATCCCATGTGGCATATTTTCTTCTTTCCCTGCATTCTAAAATCTCGTTTTTCTATCGCAGTGATTTCGGAGTCATCTTATCATCACTTCATGTAAATCAAACCTGATGACTTCATAAAGAATGCCAAAGTGTCAGCTCCGCAGCACACCACCGCCTTCTAAGTCAAGAGTGCAACGGCAGCCTAATTTCTTCTTTGAATCCAAGGAACAACATTACCACCCAGGATCCTACTCAGCTGAATGTTGCACAGATTTGCAATGTTGCACTGCAAAACATGCAGCATGAATGTGAAATTCTTCATACCAACTTTCCTTTTGATTATAAGTTTGTTGATTGTCCATAACTGTTGTCCCCCAGATCCTTGTGGTATTTCCTAATAGCTCTAACTGCAGGGACAATAAATGCTACTCTGATGCTTTTAGCCAGAAAAGTATAGGTGGCTCCAATTTCGGTGGGGCTGTGAATCCATCTTGATTCAGTCAGAACCAGCCAGAACTCTAAAGGAGCTCTCCAAAATGCTGAACCTATCACCCAAATGTCCCAGAGTGGGTTCACAGCTCACTGAGATCAGGGCCACTAGCCTCCACTGCTTTTGATTTCTCTGCATTCCTGACCTGTAGAGGACTTGAGCCCACATAGGCCTCTCATGATCTTCACTAGCACTCTAGGGGGTCAAGTGGGTCAAGTGCACACTGTGCTTCCTGGAGTGAGAACAGAGATTATCTGGAGTGGCCAGTCCTTCCAAAGCTCGCTGTCCACATGCTAGCTGAAAACATCCAGCTGTTGTCTTGACTAGGAAAGACCAGGCACGCAACAGCTTGACTTTATCTGGACCTCAGTATAATGCTGTGAAACTTTAATCAATGTGTGGCAAAACAATTTGTCCATGGTTCTGCCTGAAGGGATACCCAAGTTGTTTTTAAATGTTTTTTTGTGGGATATTTTTAGTGATCCCGATCCCCCCCCCCCCCGGGGTTGTAAGTAAAACCGCAACGGTGTGCTCCACAAGTATGAAGCCTTTTTATTGGGTTTTACACTGAAACACAATTCTATGGTGCTTCAGTTCCATGCACCTCATTGAACTGTTCCTGAACTTGCTGCATATCAGCTGTTGGTGGCAGGCAAAGAAGGAAGGACGTGATTTTTTGCCCCACCCTGTTTTCTACTCACACAGACTTTTCCCCTTTGCTCTCTCCACCCAATCCCAGGCTCTAGCCTTGCTATTTCTGTCCCCACAAACCCTTTCCTTGCTATTTCACTCCCTTCCCCACCCCTAGCCTTGCTTTCTTTCCCTCTAGCTTTGCTCTTTCTCTCTCCTTTGCCTTTCTGTCTCCCCCTCCCAGGGACTGTCTAAATGCCCAGAAAGCCCCAAGGTGGGTGCACGGTGGTGCGGCATCAATTATACAACCCGGCTGCAATTGCGCACCCACCCAGGGTCTTTCTGCAAAAGCTGCAAAGAAACAAAAGGCGGAGACATACCCCAGATGTAATTTGGCATCTGTGGCTCAGATGCTAGATGTAATTTGGCATCCAGGCCTCAAACTCCACTTCTACTTTGTAGTCAGTTTCATGGCCATGTTACATGTCTCTAAACTGCATCAATTTGCCTTCTGTGAAATGGTTGTTGGAACAGAAAAGTGTGGTTTCAAAAGAGTGTTTTTGGATTTTGGAACACTGACCCCAAGTCTGCCTTGTTCTTGGGCAAGTTACTTTTCTTTTAGCCTTGCCACTTTGCCTTCTGGGAAATGGGTATTCTGTGACTGGCCACACCCAACATGGCAGCCATTTTGTAAATGGGGAAGGCCCCAGGACAGCCATTTTTTGTGAGCACTCATTCTCTCAAAATTCAAAATATGCCCACCATCCCCCAAAATGGTTGGGGACTCCTGGCTTAGACCAAAAGGGCCTCACTCAAGAAAGCCTGTCACTTTTTGGTGCTATTTATGTAGGGAATGGTTTGAGGGAGGGTAATGAAAATCAGCAAACTGCAGAGTTGATATTTGCTTTGTGCAAAAACAAAAATAGAATGGAATTGTTTAGGATCAAAAATCAAATAAATAATGTACTGATGGAGATTTCTGGTTTATCCCCACCTTAAAAAAAACATAAACAAAATGTGACTACTGTAGAATCACAAATTTTGCTCTGGGCAAATTCACAAACACTTTTATTTGCCACACTAAGACACCACCCCATCTGCATATATGTGCACAACTTAATAGCCACCCTTGCTGTTCAAGAGGAAGCAACAGAGGAATAACAAAGTCTCCAGCGGGAGGAGGAAGTGATCATGGCCAACACTGAAATTCTGGAGACCTTGAATAGAAGATGGCCTCATGTCTATATGAATGCCTCTGTGAGGCGGAACTTGAGAAATATTATCCCCATTTTACTGCCCTTGGCTTTCAGAAGATTGATGAACTCGCCAAGGTCTACATGAAAGATTACACTAAACTGGGGGTACATAACATGAAGGACCGCCAGCGCCTCTTCCAGCTCATTCAAATAATCAAAATGTTGCAGGCAGAAGAGGAAGCTGCAGGGAAAACCCAGCCACATTTTCAGGCAGGTGCTGTTTACCTTCGGCCTTCGGTGACTAGATCTGGCCCTCGGAGACAACTCCATTTTGATTCCCTCTCAGAGGGAAGAGATGAACAGAAAGACCTTGAACCTGGACTGTGTGCATTATCCAGTTGCTCTGTGAATGAAGATAAAGATGATTTAGCTGCAGTGTTGAGCCATGATTCTGAGTACAAAAGACCCAGAAAAGACTCTTTGAACGCCTCTTCCACATGGACAGAATACAAACTGGGCATTCCAGCTATCAGTTCATCAAATGATATCAGCCCTCTCTAAGGGGATGCGGAAGCCCCCATTGTACAGAGAGTAGCTCATGTTTCAGGTTATAATTATGGAGTGCCTCATTCTTGTATCAGATCTAATGATTCTGAGAAAGAGACGCCATGGACTGAGATGGACAAGATCCGTGTATGCGTTTGAAAATGTCTCCTGGGCTTAAGAGAGGAGTGTCGTGGAGAAGTGAATATCATCACAGTGGAAGACAAAGAAACTCTCCTACTCCATGAGAAAAAGGAAGCAGTTGATCTCACCCAGTACATTTTGCAGCATGTGTTTTACTTCAATGAAGTCTTTGGGGAGGCTTGTTCCAATCAGGATGTGTACATGAAGACTGCTCACTCCCTCATCCAACACATTTTCAACAGACTCAAACAATCTGCTCTGTTGCATCACCCTGGGGAACAAGGGAGAGGGCCTTTTCAGTGGTGGCCCCCCAATTATGGAATGATCTCCCCGATGAGGCTTGCCTGGCACCAACATTGTTATCTTTTCGGTGCCAGGTCAAGACTTTTTTCTTTTCCCAGGCATTTAACAGCATTTAACAATGCTAAGTTTGTTTGTTTTTTAACGAACCCCAGAACTGTTGTTTTTTAAATGGATACCATTGTCTTTATACTGTTTATGTTTTTGATGGTTTTAAATGTTGTATACTTTTTAATGTCCACTGTTTTTAACTTTTGTAAACCGCCCAGAGAGCTTCAGTTATGGGGCGGTATATAAATGTAATCAATCAATCAATCAATCAATAGCTCTTGGAGTAGGTATAAATATAGGTTGTCCATGCCCTGACAAACAGCAGCGTGGGCCCTGTCTAGACGTCGAACCCGGCAGCAGGAGGCCGGCGGGGAGGCGGCGGCGGCTGGGGAATCCAGGCGCGTCCTTGCCGCCGCTGCCGCCGCCGCCTCCCCGCCAGCCTCCTGCTGCCGGGGTTAGAGTGACCCGGGTCGGAGAGCTCGGCGGAAGCGGAAGCCGAGCTCTCCAACCCGGGTCGCTCTTACCCAGGCAGCAGGAGGCCGGCGGGGAGGCGGCAAGGACGCGCCCAGATTCCCCAGCCGCCTCCTCCTCCGTCTCTTCTAGCTGTAGTCTACACTATCGTTTTGGGGTTGTACTTGGGGCGCATGCATGCGCCTTCGTTACGATGTCTAGACAGGGCCGTGGTGTCTCCTTTGCTGAAAATTGGGGCAATTGTGAAACATCTCTGCACCTCAAAGCTTGTATTTGCTGCTTGCCAAAGGAAAGGTACGTATGAGTTATGACTGCTGCTACAGACAAAGGGAAGGAACTCCAGAAGTTTTTCTCCAATGAATCACTGATGTGGCCTTCCAGCTCTTGGTAAGAGTCTTGTCCCTCCCTTCAACCAATATTTCCTCCTTGTGTATCTATAATAAAGAAACAAGAAATAACCATTATGCTTTGTTGTGGCGGATTGCTAATACTTTTTCTTAGTCTGTTTGAAATGCTCAAGGCACACATAGGCAAGTTTGAAATCTGGAACTTAATATGAAATTGGCTTAAGAATGGTTCCTTCATTGTCTTCCTAGCGGAAAAATGATATCTTCCTGTCACGTAGTTGATAAGGGCAGGCACAGGAATCCTGCCAGTTTGGTATTTAATTCCTGTTTGTTGTAATGCTGAAGGAAATACAGAGATCAGTGAATTACAGGCCCTCAAATATTGTGTCAGGGGGTGAGGGAACCAGAGCCGTGTCCCATGTATGCTTAGTGTTAATAGTATACAACTCTTAGCTTGAAGGCAACTGTTACCCTCAAATGGCTGCCCGCCCATTTCTTCCCTGTGGCCTTCTTATTAAAAGAGTCTTTCAACCCTAGACAACCTCCTCACGTTACCATTCAGGAGGAGGAAAGGAAAATTATAAAAGAAACATAAGTCAGGCCATGCACATGTTTCTTTGGTCTTCTTTTCCCTGTCATCGCAAGTCACGCTGAAATCGGGGACCTTGCATGACAAGCAATGCAAGATCCATCTGACCACCCCATGCTCACCTCAGTCTCGTAAGACACATTTTGCAACATCTTGTAGGACCCTATGGAGATGCAGTATCAGGAGAGGATACTGGACACATTCATTGCATGAGCTGCCTACTGCCTGCTGACATTGGATCTCACCCGTGGTGCTGGAGGAACCAGGTTTAAGCCTATTTTAGATTAAATTAAAATATTGCAGTGCACTACTTTCATTTTTGTTGGGTACATTTTTTCCTTTGTAATTGAATGCCTTAAAATATATGGAAATGAATAAAAACAGACTTTTGAACAAGCTAGTAAAGAACAGAGCTCACATAAGAATGGATTATTATTATTATTATTATTATTATTATTAATTTATTTATATAGCACCATCAATGTACATGGTGCTGTACAGATTGATTGCATTTCTATACTGCGCAATATCCAAACCTATTGAATAGTGCAATCCTGTGCATTTATGCACTTCTTTCTGTCTAAACATGCATAGGATTGTGCCCTACATTCTGAGCAGGCATCAAGCATTGGAAGACTTGCTTCTGACTACACAGCATGTGCGGCAATGCTACTAGGGGAACTTGGTTATGGCTCCTTCAAGAGGCATAATTCTTAGCTCACGTTTACAAGTGGAGGCTGGTGGCTCCGATTTTGGTAGGGCTGTAGATTCATTCTGGGTTTCAGTCAGGACCAGCCAGAGCTCTAAAGGAGCTATACAAGGGGGTGAACACTATTCCCCAAACAGCTTCAGAACCTTGGATATCTCCTTTAGAGTTCAAACTGGTTCCGAATGAAGCCCAGATGGATTTGCAGCCCCACCAAAAACAGAGTCAACAGCGTCCACTGCTTGGTGCTTTGTTTGCATTCTCCTCTGTTAACGTTGCCTTAAGACCATTGCCCCCCCCCCAGCGCGCACACACGCATATGCACGCGCACACACACACAAGCAGTCACTCTTCCATCTGGCTATATCGTGCTATGGTGAATTACAGTGGGGGTGGGGGTCTGCCTCAGTGTAAATTATAGGAGTTGACTTCTTGCTGTCATCAGTGTTTCTTCCACTCAGAACAAGAAAAGGGTCAGATGAACTCAGAGAGCCCTCAAGGAAAACTCCGTTTCCCAGAAACTGACATCACAAGGAATTGGAACAAATCAAGCAGAATCAGCCAAAGGGAGATTTTATTTTTTGCCTACTACTTTAGAAAGTGGTGGGGGGGAGCTTAAGTATGTAGCAAAGCAAGAGTCTCCTGAGGGATCCATCTGGATTTGCAGATAAGCCAAAGCCAATTTCCTCGATTTTAATAGTAATGAATAAATGATTTTAGGTACTTAGTTCTCATTAGTTTAAATGGGAGGGGTGGGGGAGAAGACAATTGACGGTAAAAAGATCGTTGCTTCCTTGTAGCATTTCCTTTGCAGGGTTATCGATGAAGCTATTCGTATTGTGGAAAGGTCACAGTGCATTTCTTCAAGGAACAACTTGTGACTCTTCAAGTTGAATCGCTACTAGTCATGAAGACTATATGTTACCAACGGGATCAGAGACAGCAGGCCTCTCTATAGAAGTTCTTGGGGAACAACAGCAGGAGAGGGCTATTGGCTACTGTGGGAAACAAAATCTGGACTAGGCAGGTCATTGGTGTCATCCAGCAGTGCTCTTCTTATATTCTTTATGATGCAGCCCAGCCTCTCTTCAATGCAGCCTGCCACATCTCTCACACACAAACACACGTATGGCTGCCATCAAAGGTAAGCATTGCCGGGCACCTGCCGAGCTCCCACTGACAAGAGCCCCCAGATGTGCTCCTCCTCCCCCTCCCCCTCCTCGCAACCTCCTTGATCACCTGCCTGCCTCTCTGGGCCAGACAACAAAGGTGGTGAGAAGGAGACATAGCAGATGCCACTGCCTATTGGCTCACTGGCTCTCAAAAAAGCAAGAAAGCAAGCAGTAGCAATGATGGGGGAAGAAGAGCAATAGCCACTGAGAGTGAGAAGGTAGACTCACTGAGGGAGGCAGTCCATTGACCCTGTTTTGCCAAGGACTTTCAAAAACCTGCAGTTGACACTGCGCGCACACGCACACACCAGTCCTGAGCAGGCAGCAAAACAGGTGGCTTACTGGGCCTCTGCTTGCCACCATACAAGGCTGGTGGCCACCAATGTTTGTCTTGGTGGGTCACAAATGGCTGCAAGTAGCATACGGTCGATAGCTGTGCATCTCAAGATATCTGGTAAATATAAGCTGGCATTGCTCTAGCTGTTGCGGCTTCAAGGTGTGTGTTTATTATTTGTTTTCAGGTATTTCACAGGGGTATATGAATGGGAACATTTTTTGCTATGACCTGAAGATTCGATGTGTCTGACAGAGAAGGCATTTCTCCTTCCTTCCTCCCATGCTGCAATGAGACTTTTAAGAAGACTCCATTGGTGTCAATGGGGGCTTTTAAAAGCCTTATTGTAGCATTAGGGACATTTGGTGGCAGGAGTCTTGATGGGCAGCCGCTCCCCAGTGCTGCAACCACCCACCAAGCAATCATGCCTTCTTCACTGCAACAAGCAATGATATAGTGGTAAATGTTGAAATGCAGGCACTCGTAGGGCCTGTTCACATGTCACGCTAAGGCAAGGAGTAGTAATGAACCCCCAGAGTTTAGCGGCATGTGTGGGTGGCCATTTTGCATATTCAAGCTGCACCCATGGCTTTTCGTTACCTGAGAAGCCGGGGAGGGTGAGTCGTTGGCATGGTTAACCAACCATCCACAACCCAAGGGCTGTTTTTGAATATGCAAACATTCCACCCACTGTGGCTTAAGAAGAGATGGGGGTGGAGTGGCAGCAAGGCTAGATAATGGGTTACCAGTAATTCACCCTTCAGCTTGAGATAAAACTCCCATGATGTTTTACAATTGCGATGAACAAAACTACTTTTATTCATTCGAAACAAATGTTATCTGGGGTGGGATCGGGTAGGAGTGGATATTCTAAAATGTGATCTATATTCTCTCTCTTCTTTTCTCTCTTTCATGTTAATAACCCTTTCTTAAAATTCATGCTGTTGGTTAATTGATATTTACTTGCGTTCATTGTGTTTGCTTAGAAACTGGTCATTCTGGAGTGGGAGTTGATATCTGTGCTTATTCTGAACTGGAGCCTTCATGAATTCTTAACGAAAACTGTCTAGTGTAAACTGATCTCTGAGAGATTTCTATCTGAGTAGGAACTGTTGCTTTTCTCAGAACTTCTAAAAACTAGTCCTAAGCAAAAGAAGGCCATCGGTGTCTTTAATAAATAATGGGATATGTTTTTCAAAGAGTACTGTCACAGCCAAAGCCTACGAAAAGGACTAAAGACTCAGCCTTTGAGGAAAGCTTTTTGAAAAACCTCTATCTATAGGCATAGTCCAGCTACAGATCATTGACTTAAATGGAATAAAAGATTAAGCATATGCTTAAATTCTCCCATTAAAACAATTAAGATATTATACAGATGTATCTGAGAGCAAGCCCCACTGAATTCAAAGGGACTTACTTCTGAATATATATATGTACAGGATTATATTGAAAAAGTGCTTAACTTTGGCTGGATGGTGCAATATTGTGATATTGTTTCACTTTCAATAACAACATGGAAATGTAGATACCTGGGTTTTAATTATTTAGTTATTGGTGGGGGATGTAAGTGTGTGTGTGTGATATACTAAAGACTGTGTAAAAGTGCTCAGTGGAAATCTGCTCTCTAGTTTTTCTCACTTTGTCAGAACTCCATGATGTTTGCAACCCACTTAACAGGCATGTTTTACTCTGGCATTATATTTTATTTATTGATTAGGCTTTTAAGGGTTTGATGCAAAGCTCTTATTTAGTAGCTCTTAGATATATTGCTGTTCATTTGTTTTGTAATTGCCATTTCACGCCATCAGCAGATGCTATTTAGGTTAAGCACACTCTCAGCAATGTAAGGTGATAGACCGTAGCTCAGTGGCTTACAATTTAATTCTAGGCTGTTTGTGAAGATGAATGAACAAGCACCTGTTGGCTGGTACATGTGGCTCTCTTCAGTAGTTTATGTGCAAGAGGATTTGTAACCAGCTGGATTTATGTCCGTAGCACTTCTTAATGTATACACTTAGTCCTTGGTGTAGAAATGTCTTGTTTACAATTACATGGGTATGAAGAGACTCCTTGAACTGCCTTCCTGTACAAAGAATTTTCCCACTGCTCCATCTTCTTGGACAAATGTTCAGTATGCAGCTTAAACTTCCTCTGAGATACTAAAAGAAATCCCATAGAGGTCAATAGCACTCTAGAGTGAGGAATTTAGGATCACACCCATGGATGGGTCTAAAAATAGATCTATTCCTTTTGTGTCTCCTATTTTAATCACTCTGGGCTTAATAACACTCCTAAACCATTAGGAGAGGAGCCGGTCTCAAACTATTTTACAACAAGCTTCTCTAATTCAAGAAAACAATCTATGAGTTGAGAGAGGTTTGTGAAGTTAGTTAACCATATTAGTCAGTGTTTAAAAAATGACTATTTGGTTTATGATTGAACTCCCAATAAACATAAACATCAGTCTCAACATAAATAATTGCCGTACTCTTTCACATCTGGCCACCTTAAAAACAACCCTTCTTTACAATGAGTCATGTTTCATTTACATTTGTTAACGTCTGCAAAAACAGGTGATAGTGTTACTCCACAATTACACTTACTTAACTTTCCCTACTGAATCTGTGAGTTATTCAGCTTTAGTGAGGTGAAGAACTCATACTACTTACAGCTCAGTTTGGCAATCGGACGTAAAGTCCCTCTCTTGGGGTTTCATTCAAAAGCAACCAGTATTCCTAGCTCTGTCAGACATTTTAGCTAAATTAAGGAACACCACATCTGCAGCTCATAATTTATTCTGTTGTGTCTCCACTTCTCTTAAAATAAAAACTGATAAATATAGTTAAACCTTAGGGATGTGTAGGTAGTGTGGGGATTTAAAAGCTTATCCAGATGATCAGTCAGTGCCGTCTTAACGCATGGGCATGCTGGGCAGTTGCCCGGGGGGCCCAAGAGCATAGGGGCCCCATGCTAATCTATGCACAGACCAGAATTTAACACGAATTTTAAAGGGCAGCAGAAAAGAAAGAGAAAACGAGAAAACTTCCAAAGTTAACATCTTGGTTCAATCCAAGTGCAATGTCAGGCACTAGTACTTCTCCTTCAACTATATCATCCACATCTACATCTACCCTAACCCTAACCCTGTGCCATCTCTGTCAGTATGATTTACCAACTAAGTACCATTTTTATGTTGAATTTTTTGTTTTTCAAGTTCAAGACTCATGTTATATTGTCCAAACGTTTGTATTGATTAAACTTTGCTGTACAGTATTTTTTTTTAATGTCAAAACACTGATTTTGTTGGAGGTACTAATAAATATAAGTTTATTTTATCGATAATTTACATTTTTATTCCTGTGAGTGGTTTGTGTAGGCAGGGCCCAGTGCACTGCTTTGCCCGGGGGCCTATAATGCTGTTAAGACGGCCCTGTGATCAGTGAATATATTTACAGATCATAATGTTCCTTTTTCATGTTGTTATTCTCAGGGCCACCATCCAGGGTTAGCTGGGCAACTGCTGAGGCCCCTTTGACAAGATCCGCCTATACTTGCTCCTCCTCTCCTTCATTGCAACCTGGTTGTTCACCTGCCTCTCGCTCATACCCAGACAAAAGTGGTGCTAGTGAGACTGAGGAACAGGAGATGCCATTTCCTGTTTGCTCTCTGGCTCTCTGCCTATCAAGCAACAAATGGTAGCAATGACGGAAAACAGGATTAGGAGCAATGTGGCAGATAGTGGCAATGGTGATGCGAAAGTAAACTTAACTGAGGAAGGGGGCCCATTAAGAATGTATTGCCAAGGGCTCCTACAATCCTGGAGACAGCATTGGTTATACATTAAAAGCTGGGATGGAAGGAATGGAGTAAGCTTGCTATGGGAAGATCAGTGTAACACTAGTTACCTCTGCCTTTTAAAATTGTACAACAACAAATCTGAACAGTAGACAACTGTCAATCTCAGAGAAGAAGAAGAATACTGCCATCCATAGTACTTGTAGCATAGGTAATTCCTAAAATAAAATTTATGATTTTTTTTAATGCTTTACTATATTATATACCACCTCCAATATAATATTGATAACCTTACATATACTACAGCCACGCTATTGCTGGTATACGGTAGACAAACATAGCTTTGAATTTCTTTGGACATATATTTGGTTGCTTAACCACTTTTTGTTTGTCTTTTGTCAGCTTGAGCGCACAGTAATCCGGCAAGTTATGATCAAGCGATCACCAAAATTATTCTCACACTGTTTGGGGGATAGTATCAGTAATTTATTTTAGAGCCCCATCACATCTAGGTCGAAACGCGCGGCTCCCGTCGCTTCTCTGTCCTCGCTCCAAAGTCGCTTCCTAAAAACAGGAAGTAGTTAGGCCCATTTAGTCCTGTAGGAGAGAGCAGCAACCAGACTTTTTCTGGGGGCTTTTGCAGCGCAACAAAGGCCAGAAGGGGCGGAAGACGCGTGAGAGGCAGACAACATCATGTGAGCAATCCGTGAGTGCCCAGTAATGAGCGTGCAGTAAAACGCTCGTCGGTTGGAGCTTTTAATTTGTTGGCCCTGGGTAAACAGGAAGCATCCTACATTTCAGTTTCTACACAAGATTAAAATCTCCCATATAGAGCTGATTAAAATCTTCAAAGTCCCAAATGGGCCATTCAGAGAAGTGCAAAGCAATTCTTTAACAGGTGAAGTTGACAAACACCTCTTCAAACAAAGCGATATTCCAAACAAAAGAAAGGTTAATTATGAACTGAAATCCTCATTTCCTGAGATTGCCTTTGAGCAGGGCATGTTTACAAAACTGAAAGACTGCTGTGTACGTGATACCTCAGCTGTCTCTTATGGCCTCTTGGAATCACTTTGGATTTATAGAAGGCCAGGGTATCAATGTTACCCAAGAAAGGCTTTGCCATGACACTTCATCATGGTGTCCTTCCAGCAATATTGATCTTGCCTCTGCAATTATGCTAATAAAGCAAGGGCAAATGCAACTCTTAAGAGACTGACCATAATGGATGATCCCCCTAGACTAAACAGAATGAAGTTCCCTCAGGAACCGGACCGCTGTAATTGCAGTAATTGCTTCCAGAACCTTGATGAGAATTAAAGAGGTCACTGTTATGTTCCTTCCAACTTGGGGACAGCAGTAGTGTGTGCAACACAGATCTTTCCCTCAAGGTATACATTTCAAATTGGTACTTGGGGCACTTTGATTTAACTACACAGAACAAAAATTGATATAATTGATATAGATTGTTTCTGTAAAATTGACATCCAGATAGAATTAACAGTGTTGTTTTTGAAAAATTGGCTGTCTATAATTGATATAGCTCTTTTGAAAATCTAATTGGCATAATTGTACCATCAAGAACTATAAATTTTGTATAAAAATATTTAACGGATCCAGTGTAGTGTTCTCTGGTCTCCTACAAAGGGCTGGCGCTACCATTAGGCCAACTAGGCAGCCGCCTAGGGCGCAGACCTCAGAGGGGCGCAGTACTGACCTTTAAGGTCACAGCTGGCAATTTGGGGGGAGGGGAGGTGCAAGTAGCTCACCTTGCCTAGGGAACAAAATAGCCTGGCACTGACCCTGCTCTTACACCTGGAGTGTTTATTTTGATTTTGCACCTTGATTTAAGTCTTATTTGCAACCTGTTTATCTGTTTGCCTGGAGTGTCCAGTATACGAAAACCCTTCCTGATTTATTACTTACTTGGTTTAGTAAATGTGCAGTGGTGTTAATCTCACCCTCACAAAATATAAACCAGGAAGTCCTTTTTCCCAGGAAGTGCTTCTGTTGCAAAGATGCTCCAGTTTCCCAGCATTCACCTTGTGTCATATAATCTGGGAAACTGCATTTGCCTTTCTCTCTCCCCCTCACTCGGGCTTCTGTTGCAACTGTGACTGCAGAATGGAATGTGGTTGCTTGAGGGTCAGTTGCAAACTGATTTGAAAATGGCCTCTAATGAAGTGTCTTTATCTCTAAAGCTGAGTGCTCTTTATCTGCACTCAGATCTGGTACTACATGCTCATCTTAAATCAAAGAAAAGGTGGCAAATATGTATTCATTCTTTCATTCATTTCTTACAGGGTTTATACCTTACCCTTTGACAAGTTTCCAGGGCGACTTATAAAAAAATCAAAATTAAAACAGGAACAATTTAATTTTAAACACACACACAATTTAAAAGACCAGTATAAAAGTAATTGGCAGTGATAAAAACAAGTCAGCCGTAAAAGCCTGAGAGAATAAAATGGTATTTCCTGGAACTGAAATTACATTGAGGTAGATTCCCAGGTGAGACTTTCTGCCAAGAGCATTCCATAATTGGGCAGCCACTATCAAAATGGCCCTTTTCCCATTAGTCACCTGCTGCACCTCAGGCCAGCACTACATGGAACCAGGCAGTAAGTCTACTCTACCTATAGTATAAGGCCTGTAACAACTGCATGACCTTCTGACAATTTCCCCCCGATTTATTTTTTCTGTTCTGGGAGGGCTGTATACTCCACCACTAGAGCAGGAATGTACATATTTCCCTTCAAGAACAAAGTGGTGAATAGGATCAGGCTACCTTTTCCCTCTTCTCCTTCCACCGTGTGAGGACAATCTAGCAATCCCCATACTCCATGTTTGTACGATCTATGCAGCTTTTTATTTTATTTATTTATATAGCAAAGCCAGTGTGCATGGTACTTTACAGAATACAAGAGGATAGGTCCCTGCCCCATGGACCTTACATTCTAAAATTCAACACAGCAGATACAACAGAGACAGGGGAGAGAAGTAGAGGTGGGGATAAATAGGGAAACAATATGTGTTTCTTTCCATCCTGCAGGCTCAGTATTGGGAGCTTTAACCTTCTCTTATTAAATGTAAGATGAGGAAAAAGAGAAGGTGAAACACGGAAATCAATAGGACAAGCTATTTAAAACTAAATACCCAGCCATTCATTTCCTCTTCCTCCTTCAGCGATTCCTTTCTTGCACAACCATAAACTAATTTCATTTCCTTGGGTGCTCCATTGGATGGGACTTTTATTGTACGGTTGCTCTGCCTCATTAACAGAATTGTACCGGGTGCAGACAGCAATGTCTTCCATTTGCAGCCCTCTCATATTTCCCCACCACTTCTTCTGTCATTTTTCTTACCCCCCCCCCCAAAAAAAAATCCATTAAGGAAGAAAAGTCAGACGAGCTGTGCGATGCCTTTGGTTTGTTTGCGCTAGGAACCCACAGTCTGGAAACTCCCACTGTTTAAGTAGTAAATAAACTTTATAGAAGTCTGGTGTATCCCATTTTAAGCTCTCTTTTTATCTCTGATTTCTTGTGTAGAGCATTCTTATGTGCAAGTGGCAGTAAATGTCCATGATACTTCACTTCATAGCTCCCTTCTAACTATGGGCCATTATATCAACAAGGCACACATGAGCACACATTGCTCATTGGATCTTCCTTCAAAATATGCTGACAAGGGAGATCTGTGAGAATGGTTTGGAGACAACTATGATGGATTCATGCCAGCTTCATACCAACTGTGGATTCTTATATGTTTAACTAACCCTCAGCAATTTGGCAGGACCGTTTGTTATGATAAATGCTGCTATGTTCTTGTCTCTGTTCTTTGTACAGTCAGAACTGTTACATTTGAACCTGGGCCTTTATTAGGGCAATTCCACTTTTACTCTACGCTCTTGGATTCTTTCTCTGCAGTTTACATTACCAGCTGTTATTTTAAGGGCGGCATGACACACAGGATTTTAGCAGAGGAATCTTTTCCCACAGCCTATCTCTGTGCCAAGAAAAAACTCACTTGCTATTTTTTTCAGTGTCAGGCTGTTGCTGAAGGCATAGGAGCAGTGTCTGTAAACAAAACAAAAATGGTGGCAACTCTATTTTGCACTACCATAGTTAAAATAATGAAATTTGAAGAAAAAAATCCAAAGAAGAAATTTCGAGGATGTTATTGTGGGTTGGGTTTGGGGTTCTTGTGTTTGCTTTACTTCTGAGGTGGATATAGAATGTACAGAGGGTGTGCATTGCTCTCTGGCAGCCTGTAGCCTCCTCAGCTTCCTGCACTTCAATTAAAGCCCTCATGAGGAAGACATTGTGAGGTAATTCCTCCCATGGGGCTTTTTCAGTTCAATAGTGGCAGGTGGCCTGGGAGGCTACAGAGGAATGGGGAAATGTGTAATAGAGAGAGAAAACACACACAGCATCCTCAGCCACCTCACAGTGATTAGGTAGCTCAAACCCAAAGGAGATTCAGAATTCTGCCTCAGAAAAAGTGAAAGCCTCAACATAGTTGCTGTTGTTGCCACTTGCAGTAGCATTGCAATAAACCAAAAACTCTTAGGAAAAAAGAAAGAACCGGTGCTACACCCCCTGCCAATGGTGAGCCCTATTGGCTAGAAACTTTTGGAGAATTTCTCCTCTCCTAGGAGAAATTTGGTGAAATTGTCCCCCAATTTCTCTACTCACTAGTAGGATGGGAGAATTTTGAGTGGTCATTTGTGCACATAAGAACATAACAAAAGCCATGCTGGATCAGACCAACGGTCCATCTAGTTCAGCACTCTGTTCACACAACCAACTGTCGACCAGGGACCCACAAGCAGGACACAGTTCAACAGCACCCTCCCACCTATGTTCTCCAGCAACTGGTGTATATAGACTTACTGGCCTATCCAGTGTAATTTTAGGATGCTTTTAGGATGTTTTTTAGAAAGTTTTAACAATGTATACTATATTTTTAATTGGTATTTTATACTTACTGTTGTTCCCCACCTTGATCCAGATGGAGAGGCGGGTAAGAAATAAAATTGTTGTTGTTGTTGTTGTTGTTGTTGTTGTTGTTGTTGTTATTGCCTCTGATACTGGAGGAAGCACATGGCTATCACAACTAGTAGCCATTGAAAGCCTTCTCCTCCAGGAATTCATCCAACCCCCTTTTAAAGCCATCCAAATTGGTGGCCATCACCACCTCTTGTGGTAGTGAATTCCCTAGTTTAACTATGAGTGATATGAGGAAGTACTTCTTCTTATCTGTCCTGAATATCCCAGCAGTCAGCATCATGGGATGACTCCGGGTTCTAGTATTATGGGAGAGGGAGAAAAATGTCTCCCTATCCACGTTCTCCACACCATGCATAATTTTGTACAATTCTACCAGGTTTCCCCGTAGCCTCCTTTTTTCCAAGCTAAACAATCCCAGCTGTTGTAACCTTCCCTCATAGGGGAGATGCTGCAGTCCCCTGATCATTTCAGTTGCCCCTTTCTGCATTTTTTTCAGCTCTACAATATCTTTTTTTTTTTTTTTTGGTGCAGTGACCAAAACAATATTCTAAGTGTGATCGCACCATAGATTTGTATAAAGGCAGTATGATACTGACAGTTTTATTAGCAATTCCTTTTCTAATAATGCCTAACATGGAATTTTCCTTCTTTACAGCTGCAACCCACTGTGTTGACATTTTCATCAAGCTGTCCACCACAACCCCAAGATCTCTTTCTTGGTCGGTCACTGCCAGCTCAGATCCCATCAGGTTATACTTGAAGTTGGGATCTTTTGTCCCAACGTGTATCACTTTACACTTCCTTACATTGAACCGCATCTGCCATTTGGATATCCACTCTCCCAGCTTGGAGAGATCCTTTTGGAATTCCTCATAATCCCTTTTTGTTTTAACCACCTTAAATAATTTGGTGTTGTTGGCAAACTTGGCCACTTCACTGCTGACTTCCAATTCCAGATCATTTATGAACAAGTTGAAAAGAATAGGGCAGGATCTACACTACTGCTTTAAAGCGCTTTATAACAGTTTTGACAACTGCTGAGGCCCAGGACACACTGCATATACAGTTTTCAAAATGTTTTCAAAGTGCTTTAAAGCGCTTTAAAAGCAGTAGTGTAGATCCCTCCTTGGTCCCAATACTGATCCCTGTGGAATCTCACTATTTACTTCCCTCCATCAGGAGAATTCACCATTTATTCCTTCTTGCTGCTTTCTGTTCTTTGGCCAGTTACTGATCCGTAAGAGGACCTCACCCCTTACTCCATGGCTGCTAAGTTTGCTCAGGAGTCTTTGGTGAGGGACTTCATCAAAAGCCCTTTGGAAGTCCAAGTAAACGATGTCCACCGCATCACCTCTGTCTACATGTTTATTAAGCATAGCTTTAGCCAAAACCATACAGCTCTTTCCAGTGGAGACTGGTGGTTCCAATGTCAGTGCAGTGGTGAATCTGCTCCAGGTTTCAATCATAACCAGTCCGAACTCTAAAGGACCTGTCCAAAGTGCAGAAGCCACAATGTTAAGCTGTGGAATTGCACCAGGGCAGGAGGCCTTTGTGGCCACTCACTCTGGCAGCAAGTGGTGCAGTGGAGCCAGAGGTCACAAAGTCAAAGCACTGGGACATTTTGATTAGCAGGGATGCTGACATCATCTGCCACCCCCTCTCAGACTTCTCTGTTTCTTCTGACTGTAGCTGCAATCCTGACAGTAGCTGGGGGAGAAACGGATTTCCCTAGCAACAATATATTGTTTCTCCATGGAGGCATGACTATGGGAATTGTCACGATAAGCACCTGTACTTCAAAAATTTCCACTACACTACTTCTGGCAGCACACAGCAGCTCATAAAATGGCTGTCAAAGTTGCTGGGGAATAGAGCCACCAGCACATTCATACTGAGGCTGGGATCTTTCTTGTACAAAGATACAAGTGGTGCCTTCATGCTGGTAGCAGGAGCCTTACTCCAGATCCTATGAGCCACTGTTCCAGTGTTGCAATTTATAATGGGCTGCCAATGAGGAAAAAATAGATTAGATGGGGGGGGGAGAATAAAATGCTCATGTCCGCCATGTTGATGTCTCTCTGCTCCTGGGCCATTGAATTCATGCTTCCAGTGTAAACAAGCAACACAAACATTCTTTATGCTCCCATTTGAGCCTTTTCTCACAATACACCAAGGAACCTTCCCTGCCAGATAGCATGCTCTATTCTTATATCTCATGCCACCCTTGCATCAGGAACATACCACAATTCCAGGCAATGGGGAGAGCAGACATGGCAGAGAAAGTCTTTGTAGCATAGGAGAACTTGTTATGAAAATGCAACAGCCACCCAAGCAGAACATGCACCAAATGTGTCTAAATTGCAGAGATCTGGAGAGGGAGATTTGTAATTATTGCTGTTTAAATAGTCCTTGATATTTAAAACTGGTGATTTAATGGTAGAAATAGGTCAGACCACCTAAAATAACTTGGCAATTACAGGATTGCTTGAAAACTTTGTTTTTTCCCTCCCCCTGGAAACAAAAGCTTTGGAAAATCCAAGAGAAAATTGATAAAAGATAAGGGCTAATACACTGAAGCTGAAACCTGATAAGATGGAGGCTCTGTGGATTGGTGGT
Organism: Elgaria multicarinata webbii; assembly: GCF_023053635.1. Taxonomy (NCBI): domain Eukaryota; kingdom Metazoa; phylum Chordata; class Lepidosauria; order Squamata; family Anguidae; genus Elgaria; species Elgaria multicarinata. The sequence goes on along the minus strand of NC_086177.1, from coordinate 81,087,852 downwards.
TCCCTATTCTGGGAATTGGGTAAGCAATTTGTTCTGGATGGGGTTGCACTCCCTCTGAGGGAGCAGGCGCATAGCTTAGGAGTATTCCTAGACCCGCCCTTGTCACTGGAGGTCCAGGTGGCCTCCATGGTTTGGAGTACTTGGGTCAGCTTCGGCTGATCCGCCAGCTATGGCCTTCCCTGGACAGGGATAATCCAGCCACAATAGTGCACACACTTGTAACTTCCAGATTAGACTACTGCAATGCACACTACATGGGGCTGCCCTTGAAGACTACTTGGAAGTTGCAGCTAGTGCAAAATGCAGCAGCTAGACTGCTGACCAGTACATCTCACAGAAACCATATAACACCAGTCTTAAAGGAATTGCACTGGCTGCCTATTCGCTTCCGGTTGGAATTCAAGGTGTTGGTAATGACTTTTAAAGCCCCAAATGGCTTGGGACTGCGATACTTGAGGGAGCGCCTCTCCCTATATATGCCTGCCTGAGATTTGAGATCTGTTGGAGGAGCTATACACATGGTGGAATGTGGGAGAGGGCTTTCTCTTTTGTGGCACCCCAGTTACAGAATGCCCTCCCCTCGGAGGCCCGACTGGCGCCGGCACTGGTTTCATTTTGGTGCCAAGTTAAGTCGTGGCTTTTTAACAAAGACTTTGATGGCTAAATTCACCAAGCCTGTACACAGTTTTAATTGTTTTAATTAGTTTTACTGTTTTTAAATTCTATACTGGTTTTAGCTTATTAATAGTTTAATTTGTTTTTATTTGTGTATATTTACTGTTTTATATTGTTTGTATGATTTTAACTGTACGTCGTCCTGAGATCTTTGTGATATAAGGTGGGATACAAACGTTTTAATAAATATATAAATCCAATATAAAATTGATAACAGATAGGTCAAATTGGTCAAATAATACAACATTCACAGCTATAATTCCCAACTTTCAAAATTAAACTCAGTATTTTTAAATGTTGGTTTGCAAGTTGCTGGCATTTTTGTTATGTTTTGAATAGAGGCATTCTCAGACCATTTGTCCACATTCTTTGCAGCAGATAGTGTATGGATTTTGCTGTTTGAATGCTTGGCTGAGATTGGCTTTCTGCTTTTTACTGGAAGTCTTAAGCAAGACAATTGGAATATGAAGCAAAGGTAATTTAGGGCATAGTCAAAGATGATACATATAGTTTTGCATGTAACAATGATTGCCCAATAATTGCAATGTGTCAATAAAGCTGCAGCCTCTTGAAGTACACTTGTTTGGGAATAACTCCCATTGAACTTACAGGGAAAGCCCAGGGTGGCTCTGGATCTGCTCTCCATTGGTTAGATGACGCAGGCGCAGGTTCGCAGCCATTGCGGGGCTTCCCTGCGATGCTGTGCTTAGAACAAGTGAGACATTTACTGCATCTTTGTTAAAGGGAGTGATGTCATCACAATGCTTCTGCTGTGAAACATTGCTCCCTGGCCAATTTGAGGAGGAGCTTGGTGGAAGGCAACCAGCATATGGTCACCTTCCACCAGGATGGGGGGGGGCATCTCTGGGACCCAGATGGTCACCCAGAAACCCCACACTCCCTCCTCGGTGGGATTACCCAATGCACAGGGTTGAGGAGGGAGATGGCACCAACCCGGTGCAGTGAAGACAGTTTCCTGCTCATCTTCTTATGTGACATATGCCATCCTTTGCCAACAATGCCCCATTGCATTCTATTTATTTATTTATTTTATTTATTTATTACATTTTTATACCGCCCAATAGCCGAAGCTCTCTGGGCAGTTCACAATAAAGAGTAATCAAGCCAAACTCTATGCAAAAATAAAATAAAAATGGACACATATCTGACATCAGTAATGGCAATGTACAGAAACCAATGGAGAACATTTCAACCTCCCAGGACACAATGGGGCTGATCACATAACATGCTAACCCACACTCAGTGGTTGACTATGGGTTGTTGTTGTTGAACTGTGGGTTAGTGTGTTGTCTAAACCCAGAACATTTTCTGGAGATGGTTTGTGAACCATGTTGTGTGAACAGGTGCTCTGGCTTCATTCGATCAACACAATGGGGTTATCATGGGTTAAATTACTCATGGGTTAAATTACTCATGATGATGATTATTATTATTATTATTATTATTATTATTATTATTTATTTATTTATATAGCACCATCAATGTACATGGTGCTGTACAGAGTAAAACAGTAAATAGCAAGACCCTGCCGCATAGGCTTACAATCTAATAAAATCATAGTAAAACAATAAGGAGGGGAAGAGAATGCCAACAGGTACAGGGTAGGGTAAGCAGGGTAGGGTAAGCAGGCACAGGGTAGGGTAAAACTAACAGTAGAAAGTAACAGTAGAAGTCTGCACAACATCAAGTTTTAAAAGCTTTAGGAAAAAGAAAAGTTTTTAGTTGAGCTTTAAAAGCTGCGGTTGAACTTGTAGTTCTCAATGATGAACTGTGGTGTATGCTGTGCATGTTCAGCTGCCATTTTGAATATTCAACCCCCAATCAGGGATTGCCCGACTACTAATCAAAGGTTGTTTAACACTTGAATAACCCATGGTAGCCGGGTTCACATGACTGGGGGTTGCATATTCAAAATACATATCTACACACCACCACCCTACCATGTGCTGCATGACAACCCAGTGATAATCACCTTAAGGTGGCCATTTTTGAACAATGAATAAGATTAAAAGTTGTTTTTAAATCACACTACATATGTTAATCAGCTCAGCATTGCAACAACATTTTGTGAATGGCAACTGTTAAGATAATCATCACTGTCTATACTATTTGCATTTTAATACCTGCGGACACAGTTTACACCTCCCCTGCCACCCAGCATAGATCTGCCAGTTCATCTGATGAAATCAATAGTATCTACGAAAACTTGTGTCAGAATAAATGTGGTAGTCTTTAAGCTGCCAAAAGAATCTTTGTTGTTTTTATCAAGGAGGATCTCCGCTCTAGGTATTTCAAGGGTGTGTCTCCCCCAGAATTTTTGCCTCAGCATTTTGTAGGTATACTCAAAAGTACTGTACCCCAACATATGATTTCCTTTGTGATGTGCATTCTCCCTATCTGACAGCTCTGAATTTTGGGAAGTGGGGAAGCACTGCTATTTTTCTCATCCTCATGACCAATTCACATAACTAAGGCTGCAGTCCGAAGCACATTTACTTGAGAGTAAGTTGATTGAATTCATGATATTAATTTCTGAGCAAACACGCACGGGGTATATAGTGCATTAGCATGTTGCAAGTGGTGTGTGTGTGGTGTGAATCCATGCAATGTTCAACATGTAGCAAAATGGGCATGTTTGCTTTCAACTCAACTCAACTCAATTGTAACTCTGATTTGTGGCAGTCTTAAGTTCTTGTTTAAAGAATAAAGGTGAGTTATTCAAATGTAGACATTAGATGTATTAATTATGACACCACAATGCTGTCCTGAGGTGCCATAGCACAAGCCTACACATGTTTACTCAGATGTCAGTCCCATTTATTTCAATGGAGCTTACTCCCAGGAGGGTGGGTATCGGATTGCAGTCATTGTCTGCTAGCTCTTCTCTTCATTGCAGAAGGGTGAAGTTGACCTAGTCCAAATAATATATAATTTGCCAACCCGGTGTTTCTAAAGCCACAAAGACTCATGAAATTGGTATGTGAGCAAAATTGAAGTGCAATGTGCAAACCACATTTTCCAAAGTAGGCCCTCTTAATTTCAGAACAAGCCCTTACCAGTGAAAGAAATGATGTTGCTATGTCTACAAATAATGGTTGAATAATTGACTTTGTGCAGTAAAGCAGGCCAGTGTGTTTTTAAAAATCAGTCACAACTCCTTGACACATACTGAAAATGTAACATGTAAAGAGCAAAGCTATGATTAGACACTTGCCAAGGGCCCACACCCTAGCAGGGGCCCACCAACAGGCCCCCCTGGACTTACTCCTCTTCAGATGACAGAGATGGTGAGAAGAAGGAGCAGTAGATGCCATAGGCTACTCACTCACTGGCTCTCTGCCTGCCAAGTAAGCAAGGGGCAGTAATGATGAGAAGCAATAGCAGCTGCTGATAATGGGTGTCCATATGGAGAGGAGGACAGGGCTCCTGTATCTTTAACAGTTGCATAGAAAAGGGAATTTCAGCAGATGTCCTTTGTATGCATGCAGCACCCGGTGGAATTCCCTCTTCATCACAACAGTTAAAGCTGCAGGAGCTATACTAGAGTGACCAGATACAAAAGACAGCAGGACTCCTGGAGCTTTAACTGTTGTGATGAAGAGGGAATTTCGCCAGGTGCTGCATGCATACATACGACACCTGCTGAAATTCCCTTTTCTATTCAACTGTTAAAGATACAGGAGCCCTGTCCTCCTTTCCATATGGCCACCCTAAGACTCACTGAAGGAAAGGGGTCATTTGAGGATGTCTTGCCCAAGGGCCCTCAAAAACCTTGAACCAGCACTGAGTAAAACATGCCCATTTTGCAAAATAAAGTCTATGGTCCTAAAACCATTCAGTTACTTCAGCATAGCTCTTTATTTTGGTCACAACCAGTATCTTGCTGGAAACCTATGAAGAACTAGTTTATTTTGGTCACAAACCAGTATAACTGCTGGAAACCTACAGTTCAGAAGTTCCCAACATGAGCACTTCTGGAAGCATGTAGGGTTAACCAGCAGGCTCACAGAACCCAGTCAGAATCATATCACAAAGACAATTATACGAACCTGTGCCACCATGGGAGATTATAGATAACAGCTGCCTTGATCTGCATGTACATAGCAATTTAAAAGAAGGGCCACCATCAGGCCTCCATGCGAGCCTGGTTGAGTGGTGAATCCACCAGCAGGACAGCACACCCCAAGATACAGCCACTAAGCATTCGAACCAAGCCTGTGTTACCGCATTTCCCAGTTCGTTGCTAAACATCAGCATTAAGGCTCTTAAATTAGTACACCAAACACCATAATGCTGTCAGCAAACAGATCGCTCAGGATGATTATCAGCTCTCCAAAAAAACATACCCTCACTTACTCATCTAGTGGAGTGGAGTGTATCTTAAAGTACACATATTATTTACACTGAAATGAGTCATGCCCTTCAAGCTTACCCCACTCATGAAACATTTCATTTATGGAAGCCTATGTGGCGAGTGCTCCTGCTTCAACGTAACTGTGTCTCTAGATTGCATTTCTGTGTCTCTAGATTTTATTCTGAACAAAATACAGAGCTAAACACGGAGCTACAAAACATGAGAACTTCTAGACTTATTTTTATAAAGTTTGAAAAAATTTTTTTTTATAGTTCTGTGTTTTGCTTAGAATAAAGTCCAGAGGGAAATATGCAGAAATAAAATCTAAAGAAAAAAATAACATTAAACTTTAATGTTAATGCTATAACTGAAGCAAATCTTTAAAGATGGAATAATAATAGTCTGTAGACTATAGAATGGAGAAAAATATGCATTTTTAGAATCAGAAACAAAGGTTTTGAGGGAAACAAAATTATTTCAACCAACAGAACAATTTTAACTTGCTATGGAATTCTCTTATTTCAACAAAGCCTAATGCCATGGTATCAGGGGTGTATGGAATTACACTGGTATAGTGGTAGGGCGGTGCTATAGACTTTCTCTGTTTGCGTGTGTTACATGGGATGGAGGGTAGCAGAGGCATTGCAGATGTTGACATACATTGGTTGGTGCTTTTCTGCATGGCTGTCTTGAGGCCATGTCCTTGCACGTCATTATGATTATTAAATACCAGCTGAGTTTCTAGAGACACTGTGGGAGTGGCTGTCAATGCTGCTGTTACCTTTTGTTTCTGCTGATATTATTGCATTTTGCTGCTGTGGGTGCATCAGATTGTGACTAATTGCACCAGTGTTAGCCCTGGAGTAGCAGCTGCCCAGTTTGGTGGGACCACAGAACTCACCTCTTCTTCATTTCCATCCTTTCCAAACTGCTCAGCTAATTGGAACCAACAGGTGTCCTTCAAACTCTCATCCCGAAGTGGCAATATCATTCACTCTTAACAAAAATATAAAAATTGTAAATCTTTAATCTATGCTTGATTCCCACTCTAAAAGTATGGAAGTTACAGCACTACCCCATGGGAAGAAATATTCCCATCCTTATCTTAGGGTATCATGTAAGACATTCTATATATAAAGCTAGTCATGCCAGTCCTATTCTTTTCTTTGATTGATTGATTTGACATGTACCCCGCCTTTCCACCAAAAATGACACGCAAGGTGGCTTACAATCATATCCATTGCTTGATCTCTCATCATATGACTGATCAGCACTTGTTGAATCTCACTCAAATGTGTGAACTTCCTGCAATGAAAAACTACTATGTTTTGAGTTATCATTGAATAACGGAGAAATTCTGTCTGTGATTAGTATTGAGAGATCAGTCATTCATACATACATGTCAGGCACTTAACTTTTGTAAACTGCCCAGAGAGTTTCAGCTATGGGGAAGTAAATAAATGCAATAAATAAATAAACCTCCCTAAGTAACTTGTTCCTTTCCTAATTGGTTCTGATATTTAGAATATTTTTTCTAACATGTAACATATATATATATATATATATATATATATATATATATATATACACACACACACACACACACACACACACACACACACACACACATTGCTTCTTGTCTCATTCCTAATGGGACATGGTAAATAATTATTCAACCACTTTCTCTTATATTTATTTTCTATGATGATGATGATGATGATGATGATGATGATGAATCATTGCCTAAAATATGTGAACATAACCTGAGCTTAATCCAAAAGTCAAGTCAAAGTCAATTACTAAGTAGGTTAAAAGGTTCCATAATTTCTGTGTGGGAAGTGGATTGTTTCCCTGCCCTCTTTCTGTACAACCAGATTGTGAACTGGTTTGTCTGTGTAGCCAGAAAAAGAGGTCAATGGTAACACTTTATCCTTTCACAATCTGTGCTAATATTACAGGTAGTAAAACAGCTTTCCAGAGTTTGCTATTTCCTCTTATTCTGTCTAGGTGTGCAAAGGGACAGAGGACAGGATCCAGCAAGGAGAAAAAACCATGTGCCTAGTGAGGCCTCTTTTCTGAGCTAAGCCAAATGCACCCTACCCTACCAGTCATGGATGGCAACCCATAAGAGACTTGATAACCTCCTATTTTGTCCAGCTCTCATTGGATTCCAAAACAAAGAGGTCATCAACCTCCTGACAAGCCATAATACTTGGTTGGTGAGCTGAGGCTGCAATCCTGTGTGTGCTTGGGGGTAAGCCCCATCAAACGCAGTGGGCTTAACACTAAGGAAAGGTGCAGAGAAACAAGGGCTGAGCAAGCCATAAGGCAACCCTGTGGGCAGGTGCCAAACATAACTCTCATTGAAACCAGCGGAATGTGTATTTATTTATCAAAAGTATTCTTTTAAGTGTAGATAACTTCCAAGTGGTCTGCTGACCAGGCAGCTCAAGGGTGAAGCCTGCTTAGTTGCAATGGTGGGACTCATATCAGTAAAACTTTGGCACATTTTCTTTTACAGCTTAAATGGTTTATTATAATGCATTCACTGGCTTGAACAAAATGGCTCCCCTGGTAGTGGCAGCTGGTGCCCATTGGGGCTGATGGGGCAGAGAAGACACAGCAGGTACACAATATTCTATTGAGATTGTTAGAGGGCGGCAGGGGCGGATCTACACTTGCCTTACTATCACTAAAAACGCAGTCCTGAGATCGTTAGATTCCTTACCGTATTATTACATGCTCAGGCACACACATTCCCTGTGTCATTTTTTCTCCTGCAGTTATGTCGTTTCCACAGGTCACATGTGTTTCTCCTACCGTCACAGGAGGGCTTTCAACCACTCTTTCCTTTCATTTTTCCCTGCTGAAACAGTCCTTTTTCCCCAAGTTAGAACATTCTGTGCACACACAAACAAATTAGTTGAAGACCAGATTGAACGATGGACACCACAAACACGAGGAGAAACTCCTTAAGGACTGGGGCTCTACCTGCCAAAATACATTGCCATACACCCAGTGCTGCAATTGGTTAGTGGGATGATTTGAATGGAGGAACAAACCCCCCACCACCACCACCAGCCTGGCAGTGGTAGTGTAGCAAGAGGTCACATTGTAGTCGATTCAATGCTGTGAATGCGTCAAAAATATGGTATTTCACAATGATTAATACGTTGCTCTCAACCGTTACAAAGGACAGATAACATGTTTCAATGGAGGTGTCATGTACCCCAGGAGTTCCTGCAATGACTTCGGAATGTCATATATGGTAAGTGTAGATCCTGCCCAGGAGAGATCATGTGTGGCAATCAGCAGTTGCATGCCATGCATCGGCACAAATGTTACGGGGGATTTCTCTGCCACAAGTAGGTGGGGAAGAGGCAGAGGATCACTGTCCCATTCTCCCCAAGTATAGAGCCACTTCTGTCTCGTAGGAGTAGAGGAGGTGGTTAACATTTATTTTCTTTGAATGCAAACTATGTGCACAATTTCTCCGTAGCCTATATTAATCACATAGGGCATGGGAGTTGCTAGGCATATAAAAGATTTTGGACCTAGGCCCATTGGACACAAATCAACATAATATCCACAATTTTTTATTGATGGTAGATTGGCCTTAGCTGTATTACCATGGGAAAACATGCACCTTATATGCTTGTTTGTATACAACATTTAAGATAATATACAAATTATATTAATATATGGTGTGTGTTTCTCAACAGAAAACAGAATGGCTGGGTTCACACGTAATGCTAAGCCACAATGGGTTATTATCCGCTGTGCGTTGTAGATTATGCAACCAGCCCACTATACCCATTCTGCACAGCATGGGTTCTCAGAGTGGAGTGTTTGCTCTGAAGTGTGATATAAATGCTACATTCTGTGATAGTGTAAATGCAGCCTCTGCTATGGTTGTGCTATTAAGGCTCTGGTCTTTCTTTTACCTACTTGATCAGACATCCACACCTAAGTCAATGCAACTCTATGGCAAAACAGGGGTGGGGAATCTAGAAAAGAGAGGCCCTGAAAAAATGCAGCAGAGGTATGGAGTCCTTTTTGTAGAATTGGCCCAGATAAAATATAATCACAGAAGAACAAGACATCTACAATTATTTTGTTCTGGCTGACACCTGAGTTTTCACAAGGACATTCAATAGCATGTGAGCAGATTGTCTGGTAGAAGTTAACATCTGGCAGAAAGTTAACAAGACATCTACACTTTTACAGGAATTCTAAAGGAATCTAGGCTAACACTTACTCGGTCTTCCTTTTGCAACTGTTTCATGGGGGCTCCTGTTGTTGTTTTCTATCTGTACCTCTTTCTTACTTTCTGAATGAAAGACATATTGTCTTTGAACAGCTCCTGCTTGTAGGTTGTTCTCTTTTCTCTGCGGTGCTATTATTGCCCATCTTCATATGTATTCAAGGTCTGTCTATCATTTAAGATTCTACATTATGTACTACACTAAGGATGGCACAATAAAAATAAAAAAGACATAAAGGAAGCTTTGAATCAGTATTCTGCATCGTTACAGAAATAGGCAAGCCATTGCTTTGCATCCTGTGTAAAGGGCACTACAAAAACAGCTAGCACATCAAGTAAATGGCATTCCTGTCTTGAATTCTAATGCTCACCTTAAAAATAAGCTCAATGCAATGTAATGCAATATCCATTTTCTCATTTAGGCAATTTGCAGTTTACAGGACATAATGAATTTCATTTGGGTGAAAGAGCTTTACACTGCAGAACCATCGCTCCCTGAGGCTGAAGCTTTAGGAAAGAGTTTCCTTTTATAAATTAGAATAGATACAAGCGACAGAATACGTGAATGAGACAACAGGATGACCATATGAATGGTTGACTTTAGAGAGAGGCAAAAAGCCAGGTGGTGGGTTTTAAAGAAATTCTTCCTATCTGAAGAATGGAGAGAGCACCTCAAATGTGTTTTAAGACCAAAGGGGGAGCCAGCATCCTGCAGAACAACAGCTTGGTGTCTGTCCCCCTGAAAGTGCACATCATGTAGGGACCCCTATCCCAGAGCCTGCATTCATTCCTTCCAGCGGCAGAGCCTATGAAATCCATCCCATGAGCGTTTTATTGCACGCTCGTTACTGAGCACACACAGATTTTTTGCAGGTCCCTCCCATGACGTCGTCTGCCTCCCGCACCCCTTCTTGCCTTCCTTGCACGACAAAAAAAAACAAAAACTCTCCACGAAGTCCGATATATTTTAAACCCGGAAGTTGCTGCAGGAGAAGCAGCACGATTATAACAGCCAACTGAATGGCCTCGTGCTCATTGTTTACTTCCTCTTTTGAACAGAGGAAGTAACTGAGGAACGAAAACACCGGCTGAGAAGCAACGGTAGGGAGCATGTCCCCTCCTGGAGCTCTATATCTCTCTCTTGATCACCAAAGCTAAAAAAATAGTTGTGGTTTCTGAGTAATGTTAATGATGAGTTAGTGTCCATTAGAGAGAGCAAAAGAATGTAAATAACTTGGGGTACTTTTTTGGGACACATTCTTGGAATGCTCAATATAGGTGCTATTAGATCTATGCCCACAGTGGGTGCCATTTTGAAGTTCTATTATCCAAAGGGGGGTGTTCTGACTGATCTAGTATTAAAACTCTTTCAAGATAAAACTATTGGTCAAATCTTATATGGTGTTTTAGTATGGGGCAGGGATTATTGCCAAATAGGAAGCAATTCTAAATTCTTTCCTTAAGAAAATATTGGCATTACATCCAAGTACCCCTGTGGCATTGATCCAAGTGGAAATGGATTTCCTCTCAATTAGAGCTTGAGTACACTATAATATTCTTAATTGCTTGAGAAAGTTGAAACAGTATGATAAGTTTGATCTAAGTTACGTTCTATCAGCTTTCAGATTTAATTATTTTCTCCTATTATACTCAATTTCCGAGGACCTCCTTGTTTCATTTTCAGAGAGAGAGATGTGGAAATGGAGTTTTGATCAAAACATTGTGTTGGATCAGCCGGCCATTTTATCTTCTAAATATTGAGTGTTTATGGATTTTATAAATATAGCTATTTGAGAGGCTCATGCTTGGTAGATCTGTCCTTTCCCAGACTTGCATAAGCTTTTACAGCTCAATGATTTCAAGCCACGCCGACGGAAATATTCAGTGCCAGATGCTGTCAAATCCCATTATGTCCAACACCTTTGTATTTGTGGATCCACAGAAATTGAAGATTTGATACACTATCTATGGGTGTATCCTTCATATGCATTACCATGTACAATACAAAATTTCTTGGGACTATTTTATCAGGGTTGTGCCTTAAAATGTACACTTTACCTGCTGTCTGATCACGATAGTAAAGTGACTCAGAGGCTGCACTTTTTGCCTTAGCAGATTCAAAAAAAAAAAATGTGCTAAAGTTCTAACTGCTATCACAGTTAACAGCAGGTATGATCCTTTGGGCTAAAGGCCTAGATTCACTGGTTTCTTTTTTATTTGTTTAATTACTCCCAAGTTTTAGACTGTTATATATTTAGCAATTTTGAATAGGTTTTATTATGGGCTTTGATTTGCAAATAAATGATTTATTTATTACATTTATGTACTGCCCCACAGCCGAAGCTCTCTGGGCGGTTTACAATTTCTGATTGCCATTCGAGGAAAGGGGAAAGAATGCAGTGAAGAAGGCCTGAGGCAAAGGACATTGTCTTCTCTCACCCGCAGAACATAACCACACTGGCAGTTGAATGGTTACTTCAACATTGGTGATGGCAAAGCATCCTCTATTGCACTTGAGGGCAATAGGTTAGCTTAATGCGTACGGGGCAGGCATACACAGCTCTTTCTTCCAATGACCCACTGCTCCCCAGCATCTGCTACATTCAGCTGCCTAATGGTAGGGCCAGCTCTAAAGGGTGGATTACACTTAAGAACATAAAAAGAGCCATGCTGGGTATATCTAGTCCAGTATTCTGTTTGCACAGTGGCCAACCAGATGTCCACAAGCTGCTTTGGAAGGGTTTTCTATCCTCAACGGTGGGATATAAATAGTTATAATATATTATAAATATAAACTACTGTCAGAAACATCTGTATCACAAATCATTAGATTAGTTTAAAGCCTTAGTCTTATATCCAAATCTCTTAACCCCAACCCTTCAAGGGTTGGCCATGTGGCCTCTTCCACAATCCATTCAGCAGAGTTAAACCTGCAGAAATCCTGCTTCTTTCAGTAGGCATAACATACTGATTATCTGTTGAAGTGTGTTCTTTGTCTCTTGCCTTGGAATTTTCACTATTAGTCCCTCACCAAAGTAGTTCTGTGAATTTTTAAAATCCCCTATGACTCGGTCAGACAGACATGCTTTTCTTATCATGATTATGGATTAGATTGGATAGAAATTAATTATTACAATAATTGCCAAACAGAGTCCATACTGTAATGTGCTCTCTGTGCAAGACTGCTCTTAATTAGTATCCAAAAACTTAAACTGGTTCAAAAATGCTGGCACCAGGCTACTGTCTGGAATTGGCAAAATAGAGCATATATTCCGCCTTCTTCAATCTTCATTTGTTACCTTTTCGCTTTGGGTTCAATTCAAGGTCCTAGCCTTGAAAGTCCCAAACAGCATGGAACCTGGTTGCCTCAAGGACTACCTCTTCCTGTATCTCTACCCATTTTCTGGGTTCCCATGCCATTTGAAGTATGGTGGGTAATTTCATGGAGCAAAGCCTTCCCAGTTGTGGCACCTATGCTGTGGAATGCACTGCCCTAAAGAAATCTGCCTTGCCCAGACCTTAAGCTCATTTAGTTAACAGGACAAGCCATGGCTTTTTAGATTTTCCTTTGCAAGGGTCTGCTATAGTTGTGTTTGTATTTGTTTTTTGTTTGTTTTGCCACTACGTTGATAGTGTTAAGTAGTTGGTTGTTCTTATTGATTTTGTTCATTTGTTAGTTTATTGTGGATAATGTATTTTATTGTTGGCTTGCTGTTTGCAGCTCTGTCATTATTCCTGAGATTGTTTTTACCAATTCTATTGTTATATTGTTAGTGGCTTTGGCTTTCCTTTGCCACTAAAACTGGGTTATATACTTTGAAAAGGGAATACAGTTAATATATTTCAGATCTTGCTTTTGCTACAATGATGCAAGCCATCATTTAAGACATCAGCAGATTCATTTGGACTGGGCAAAACATCCCGCTGGCTTCAATCAGGCTAAACCCTGTTAAAGTTTGCGCATCAGGCTGTGTGCTCTTTGATTGGATTGTGAATCTCCTCTGAGAAATGAGAAAGTCACCAAGTGGCAAATGATTTCATTCACTGCCCTCACAAGCCTGTATCCAGTCCTCTGTACGCCTTAATAAAAATAAGTGGTGACACATAGAGTTGGCAGCCTTCCATGCTCTGGAATACTGAGTGCTTAAAATAACAAATTGTATATTTTGTTAGCATTCAGCACTTAATGCTGATGTCTGTTTTGTAAGAAGCATTGTCAGTCGAGGAAGACAGAGATCAGTTCTGAACTGATACTGTTGTTTTATTATGGTCTTAATTTTTGTGAACTGCCCAGAGAGCTTCGGCTATTGGGCGGTATAAAAATGTAATAAATAAATAAATACTGACCTGGTTTGATCGAACAGCACGCTATAGCTTATTTGCCGTGGTGGGCTGCGGTGTGTGCTGGTGGCCATTTTGAATACGCAGCACTTGGCCACAGCTTGTTGTGTCTTGCAAATGCAGGGACCATGGGTTATTCAAGGGTTAAACAACAGACTATGGGTTATGTGAGGGTTGTTTAACCCACACATAACCCATGGTCCTTGGGTTCGCAGAACACAAGTCATGACCTGGCATTGAATATTCAAAATGGCCGCTGGCATGAACTGGCCCACTGGCTGAATAAGACCTTTTATTCTTAGTTCGTTTGAAATTCTTGGATAAATGTCACCCTGTCCCAGTGTACAAGGATAAATTAATCTCATGAATGCTTATCACTCAATTTCAGATAGGGCTGCCCTTTTTTTTTTTTTTTTTTGACACTCAAACGAAATTAATCTAAGGTGAAATGTTTTCTTATAAACAGAAAGAAGAGCAGTTGGGCAATCGGGTCCCCTTTCTTGCCACCTGTTCCTTATTTAAAGGAACAGCTCCTTATTTTATAATATTAACTTGTAATATTAAATAAGGAATCGCTCCTTGAAATAAGGGACGTTGGACAAACATATCTATGAGTCTTCATGGGTATCTTTGATCTCTATATAATTATTTATTGTCTGTATACATTTAATACTTTTCTCTCAGCAGACCATGCTCTGGTGGCTAGATGGAATAACGTTGCGGTAAAGTAACATGGCTACCTTCTGGAAATAGATAATGAAATGTAAGTGTAGGGACCATAGATGGTGCAAGTACAACCAGCCACAAAATATTGCTGTGTGTAATGCTCCTGTTCAGTGTTCCAGCTAGCAAACATGCATGCCCACCACCACAACCAGTGCCCCGACAGTCCAGAAGCAACCTCTATTCCTGGGTTGTTTCTTGATCTTTAAGATCAACTAAAAGAAGACCCCTGGCATTTGCAATCTGATCTGCGATCTAAATTAAGATACCAGGGTCAGCATGTGCACAAGTATTTTTGGTGTCTGAACCTGAATTCCCTTCCCCAACTTTGAGGCTTGAAATCACACATGTATGTATAGTACTTGGTATCTGATTAATTGGGAAACCACTCTGTGCTTCACAGATGAACATGTGAATTGTCTCAGTTGAAAAGTGCAGTGTTCCAACTGTTGTGAAGATCTGAAGGTCCTGTCTGGGATGTTTCATTGGTGTTACCAATGAAACATCCCAGACAAGAACTTCAACAGATGCAAATAATCATTTGATCTTGCAGGTTTACTGGGCTATATCCAGTGATATCTGTCCACCAGTGGAATGGACACCATTGGCAGAACAGATTCCCCTTGCTCTCTGCATGCATCCCTGTGAAGGACATGGGGTGGTATGTTCCAGAGGGACTGGGGGTGGTTGGGGGATGCTCCAGAGCAAATTTGGGGATTGCCAGGGGGAAGAGAGGAAGGGGAGGTCCCATGTGTAGAACACGTGTGTACTCAATTTAAGCATGTTCTAGAAGTCCTGCAAGTGCATTGTATTTGGGCTTGTTTCTCAATGAGCACTCTTAAATCTATATGAGAGTGGTGTTTAAATAGTGGTTAGATATAACATGATTTCATTTTAATTAGTGTTCCTATATGTTTCAAATGCATTTTTAACCCACATTGAAACTTGAGTTGGTGAGAAATACAGATGCAAAAATTTAAAGGAAAGAGGGATTATTTCTGGGAATTGGTGGAAACCTGTACGTCATATTTTCATAGGTACAGGCGCTTCCTAGGTCATTGAGCTTGCTGTGCGTGTAAACGTATTATTCACATACAGAAGTATTTGTAGAAATGGTGCAAGGAGGACCCACGCTTATTCTAAGTGCACCATTCAAACTCTGACAGCCTCTCTGTAATTTTATTTGTTTTTATTTGATATTTATATTTTAACATGGAAAAAGTTACAAATACTTTAGAGAGGTCACATACTTATGATCTGCACCTGCCGTTGTTATTGTTTTGTAAAAAAAAATGTCTTTAAAATGTCTTAAAAGACAACAAAAACAAAGACTTTTCAACTCAGAAGGAAGGAAATACTTTGCAAGGAGTTACAAAGCTTCAGCAAATCAGGTTAATTCTGTCTAACTGTGCCTCTGTGGTTCTTCTCTCTAGCTTCCCTTTGGCTCTGGTTGATGCATCTGGTTTCACTTCGATCATGCTTTGCCATAGCTAAGAAGCTGAATTGTTAAGCCCCATAAATCATTGGCTCAGACAGCTTTTACGGAAGTGTGGAGTCGTTCATGAAGTAACAGGCAAAAATAATCCTCCAAGATAATTGTTGGGCCAGATGTAGAAGTGCCTGCCTGTCCTTGTGCCATTAAGTGCTCACACAGGTTAAAATAATTTGGCTGCAGCTCAACAGCCTGCACTAAAGTATGAACTCAGAGAAGGCAGCATATTAGATTGCTGACTTCAAGGTACTGCCGCAGCATAAGCAGTGCCTTGGGACCTGATTGCCAAGGGAATCAATTGCATGGTTATTACATAGTGGTTTTGTAGGAAAGTCATTGTAAGATGTGGGATAGCTAGACTGTTGGCCTTAGCACTGGAGAGATGTGAGTTCAAATCGCTACTCAGCCAGAAATCTCACTGAGGGCCAGAAAAGACATAACTTTAAATCTGTATCTTACAGCAATGTCTTTCTTTCTTTTTCCATTTTTACTTTAATGTGGGCACAGTCAGCATAGGGGCTGGAAGGGCTTTTGTGATCCCTCTGCACCTACTCTAAAGTAAAAAAAAGAGGGGGGAAAGCATAGTTGTTAGATATGGATTTAAAGTAATGTGTGTTTTGGCCCGGCCTAACCTACGTCATAGGGTTGTTGTCAAGATATTTTATTTTATTTATTTTATTTATTACATTTCTATACCGCCCAATAGCCAAAGCTCTCTGAGCAGTTCACAAAAATTAAAATCATGAAGAGCATAAAAACAACCAACAATCTAAAAACACAAATACAAAATACAATATAAAAAGCACAACCAGGATAAAACCACACAGCAAAATTTGATATAGGTTAAAATATGGAATTAAAACAGCAAAGTTTAAATTTAAGTTAAATTAGGTGTTAAAATACAGAGAAAATAAAAAGGTCTTCAGCTGCCAATGGAAGGAGTACACTGTAGACATCAAGCAAACCTCTCTGGGGAGCTCGTTCCGCAGCCGGGATGCCACAGCAGAGAAAGCCCTCCTCCTAGTAGCCACCTGCCTCACTTCCTTTGGCAGGGGCTCATGGAAAAGGACCCCTGTGGATGATCTTAAAGTCTGGGCAGGCACATATGGGAGAAGGCGTTCCAAATAACCTGGCCCCAAACCGTTTAGGGCTTTGAATGTTAGTACCAGCATTTTGAATCGGGCCGGACCTGGGTGAACTGTCTTGAAGAGTGGGGGAGAGTACTATGTACATTTCCTTCAGCTTCTCAGAAGAAGGGCAGGATAAAAATATTAAGAATATTGTTTTTTGGAGGGATTGTCTAGTTTCCAAGATATGGCATGTTGCAATTGTACGTATTTACAAAATGTGTTCATTCACCTTGTCAAAATGTCAAGTCATGGAGATTTCTCCTCATCATCACTGTGCAGAAAAATGATTGTTTGAATCTGCCCTCAATTCTAATTTTACCCCTGATCTGTTTCCAGTCATCCCTTCAGAATTTCAGCATGATCATCACCTTGATTTTCACAAGGTCTCATGTTTTCCCCCCACACTTTTCAGAGCTGAAACAGTAAATCTGGAAACAAGGGAAACATATGGTGTCCTTTTCTCAATTATTCGTCTTAATTAGTCATGTCACAAGATGAGAATAATTCCTGGGCCACTGTAGAAAATGAACATTTCTTGCTCTATGTGTATGTTTTGAAATTTATCTAAATCCAAGGCAGCCGTGCCTGTGTACCTAAACCTATCTTTGCATGGAACATTGCCAGCTCCCCATTTCCTACAGATTGTATTCTCCTATCCTTTAGAAACATGGGAAGCTCCCTTAATATTGAGTCCGACTATTGTTCCATCTAGCTCAATGTGATCAACACTGTTAGGCAATGGCTCTGCAGAGTTCTACCTGGGGAGGGACCATAGCTCAGTGTGATAGAGCACATCCTTTACATGCAGAAAGTCCCATGTTCGATCCCCAGCTTCTCCAGGAAGGGCAAGGAAAGGAATCCTGCCTGAAACTCTGGAGATCCGCTGCCAGCCAGTGTTGAAAGTACTGGGCTAGATGGACCAGTGGTCTGACTCAGGCAGCTTCCTATGTTCCTGTGTATCTGGAGATCCTCTACTACTGATCTACAGCTTTGGTCAAGTCATTCTAAATGACTGCCTGCTCTCATAAGAACCTGCCTGTGCTAATCTAATCTTCAGAATGGTTAAAGAAAATCATTTTAGACTCATATCTGCACCTGGTGCATGATACATGTATGTGGAGGATAAATGTATATGGAGGACCAAGCAACCACAACCTGATTAAACTCATTCTAGAGCCATTTCCTTGCGAGCTCCATCACACCAGTGACATATCACACACTCACCATTCCTGGTATGTGGATTTGCAGCACAGTACTCACATGACTTCCCTGTCCTTCATTCATCTTGCCCCTTTCCCCCGCCCTTGTTGTGTTTTATTTTGGTACAGGGGAAGTATGGATTATTTTCTCCTCCTGTTTTTTCCTTTGGTGTGTGTGTGTGTGTGTGTGTGTGTGTGTGTGTGTGTGCTAATGGAGGCTTGATGACAAAAGGGGAGGTTGGGGTGGTTCTTGTACTCCAGCACAGTTGTTATAGGGACTTGTTAGTTGGTTGAATAGACTTTTTAGTGCTCCAACTGCCCCCCATTGCCCACAGAAACGAAACCCAGATGATAACAAAAGATAACAAAGCCAGAGTGAGGGGGTGAAAGAGCCCACACCCATCAGAGTACCACAACAAATGAACTGGAGGAGGAAGGAGAAGGGGTGGGGTGGAATGGAAGAGCAAACCAGCAAAAACCCACGTTGAAAGGGGCCGTGTGGGAGGGAGCCCTTGCAGTGCTTATGAAACTAAGGTAAAAAAAACTCTGAGACAAACCAGAGCAAAAAAAAAAGATGGAGCCTTGTCTGAACGAACTTGAGCACCATTTTCCTAATTACTCACCCAATCATGATTTGTTGTCTTGCCCGAACCTGGGTGGGGTGGCTTGTTTGAGGGGAACAACCCTCAAATAACCCATGGCCTGTTATTGTTTAAAATCATAACAATTATAGAAAAAATATTATTAGATACAGTAAAATTATATTTTATAATAAAATAATTTTACAATAAAATTATATTTTATAATAATAAAAAATATTATTAGATACAGACATGATAGCACTCTTCAAATACTTAAAAGGCTGTCACACAGAGGAGGGCCAGGATCTCTTCTCGATCCTCCCAGAGTGCAGGACACGGAATAATGGGCTCAAGTTAAAGGAAGCCAGATTCCAGCTGGACATCAGGAAAAACTTCCTGACTGTTAGAGCAGTACGACAATGGAATCAGTTACTAAGGGAGGTTGTGGGCTCTCCCACACTAGAGGCCTTCAAGAGGCAGCTGGACAACCATCTGTCAGGGATGCTTTAGGGTGGATTCCTGCATTGAGCAGGGGGTTGGACTCAATGGCCTTGTAGGCCCCTTCCAACTCTGCTATTCTATGATTCTATACCCAACCCAACAGACCCACTTACAGGCTAAAGGCCTCCTTAAATAAAGCAGTCATTGCTTGCTGTCCTTCTCATTGTTCTTTGCTGGTAAGTTGTTAACTTTTTAGATATTTTTTAAATTGCAATATTTATGTATTTTAACTGTGCTTTTGGAGTATTTTGTGTGTAAAGTGCTTAGAGATATTATTATATTAAGACTTATTAAGCAAAAGCAACCAACCAATCAAAGAGGTCTATCTCTTTACCCAGTGCTGTGATCCTGATCCAAATTATCTTCTCCCAGACCCGCTGTAGAGGAAACATCTACAGGCACCATTTGGGCTTGTATGGTTTTCTTCTCTTTGGTTAATAGCAACATCAGGGAAGAGGATGATTTGGATCAGGTGTATGGCATGGGAGGAAAAGGTTGGATCTCCTCTCATAGCACTATGGCCCTGCTCCAAATTGTTTCAAAGATAGGTTTGTTGCAAATGAGGAATGCAGTATTATATAAAAATAAAACTTTTATTGCCTCAAACAAACATAGCTTCTAACTTCTCTCCAGCCCTGACTGACTCCTGAGAGTGCTGAGTCACTGACTGCTGTGTCACCTCCTGATTGGGCGAGTATTCCTTCAATCAAAGTCTGTGTCCCTGACTTCCTCTTCCATCTAACTTCCTGTGTGTCTCACTTAGTTCTACCTATTGATACACAAATGGCCCTCCCTCTCTGTAGCTGCTTTTAGAAAAAGACAACTATGACAGAAGATCCATCATGGATCTACTACACATAACATCTGTTCAGGCCCTGAACTAGATCAGCCTCTGGTTTTGTGGCAGCCATTTTCCATTCATGGACTCTCTCTTAAATTCTGCCTCTCCTTGTACTGGCTGTAGCCTTCCTCGGATTCGTGTTTTGCTGCCTTTCCTAATTAGGGCTTCAGTCGGCAAAATTCTTCAGAGCCTCAGTCTAGTTTCATTATATTTATTGTCATTGATGATGTATGTAGTGAGTGAGACTTTAACTCAGGGAGTCTGTGAAACCAAGGATGGAGCCTCCTGTAGTGTTTTGGCCTGCAGTATCAGTTGAATCCTTAAATCACCTGTTAACAATGGCATGCATTTTCCACAGCAGGAATCTATGACTTGGACTGAAAGATCTCGCTGTGATCGTGAAAAGCACTTCCAGTTTTCTCCCCTTGCACACCCCCACCCCCAGGCTGCTCTGAAAGATTCACTGACCTGCAGCAACCATCTTTAGAAGGGCGGAGGGGCTGCACATTGTTGTGTGTGGAGCAGATAAATAATTAGCCATAAACGCACAGTCAGAAGAGCCTTCTGCTTGCACACCAGGATCTTTGAGTGCAACCCTGTATTCCTTTCCTAAGAAGACAAAAAGACAGATGCATAGTTAGTTTCTGAACCCCACAGAACGCCAGATTATCATTGTAGAGTAAATCTAGGGCCCCAGTGTGGTGCCCCTGGCACTTTTCTTCATGTTGAGCAGGCTCTCTGTCCCTCTTGATTTTTCTGAGCGTCATCACCCAGGGGAAAATCACATTTGCTTACCATCACTTCTCCACTTGCGTGTTTATCCCTCATTACTTCCTCTTTTGAAAGAGCAAGTAAACAACATGTACGTGGCCCATTCAGTGGGCCATTTTAATACTGCTGCTTCTCCTGTACACAGCAGGAGATAGCCACAACTTCCGTCTTTAAAAATAAGTCAGACTTACTGGGGTGTTTTTTTGTTGCATGAAGAAGGCTAGAAGGGGCCAGAGGCACGCAGGAGGCAGACGACACTGTGAGAGGGACCCGCAAAAATCCGTGAGTGCCCAGTAACAAGCGTGCAATAAAACACTTCTCTGATGGACCTGGTAGGCCCCAAAGGTTGTCAATACCATTATAAACCGCTATAAAGCAATAGTGTAGATCCTGCCTAGATTTGCACTTTTAGGGCCTAACTTGACTTTATGGGAGACACATGTCTATATCTGCCCCATGTCTTCCCACAGAACTTTCCAGTAACATCTAGTTAAATAAATTCATGATCTGACATCACATTCAGTATTTCTCTTCTCTAGTCCAGTATTTCTCTTCTCTAGCCGCCACTTGCAAGAGACAGATACTGTAAAACACAATACCCAGGAGATGTGTGGGTTTGTGATCCATGCTGATAAGGCTACTTAGGACGCAATCGTATCGGGATGGCTGTAAGCTTCCAAACTTGGATGCATATGACCATTCAAGGCAGAATGGGTGGAGCACCGGAGGCAATTTTTGGCTAGGTGGGCTTTTTCACCCATTTAGCTAGGGCTCTACGGAGCAGGAGGGAAGGACACTGGGGGATATATCATAACCTGGCCTTTCCAGTGCCCACCATCTCTACCCACTGGCACGACCCTTCCCCTCCTCTCTGAGGTTACTTTTATGACCTTGTAGAGGCAGCTGGTGCAGTTCTTTCCACACTAGTTGCATGGGGGAGGGGGAGGGGAGCACAGATTCCTGAGTCTGAGGTCGGAGTGCTGTCTTCAACCTTGGATCTAGGAATTCAAAATATCCTGTGGGCCCCCAGACTCTGTCTAGGGGCCATAGGATTGCTCCCTTAAGCTTTTAATTGCCAACAGAAGATGCAGCAGTACCTTCAAAGATAGGAAGCTGCCTTATACTGAGTCTGACAGTTGGTCCATTTAGATCAATATTGTTGACACTGACCGGCAGCAGCTCTCCAGGGTCTCAGGCAGGATTCTTTCCTCCCACTACCTGGAGATGCCAGAGATTGAACCTGGGACCGTCTGCATGCAAAGCAGGTGCTCTACCACTGAGTTATGTCCTATCCCCACATCTGAACATGCCATTATTTTTATAGTGTGCATGTGAATGTATTTGGAAGATATACTTTTCCTATTTCTTCCCCCTCTTTTGGCAAACGACTTGGCATTTCTCCAGATATAGATTTGGTTAGAAGGAGAAGAGCTGAAACAATCTGAAAAGAGGCACTTTGGGTGCATTTGTATTGAGCATGACATTTTACCAACAATTTGCTGGAGTTAATTAATTGGTTGTATTGTGTTACTGTGTCTTCATAGCCCTGTTAACCCACTTTGAATTAAAAACACACACACACCACCACCACCACCATTTAATTATTGTTCATATAATGAGCCAGTTATTTAATTGGAGAGATGTATCTGCTGGGAGAAACTGCTGTTCATATTCATAAATTGAATTAAAGGTGTTTTATAAGAAGAACCCACCTAGCAAAATGACTGTTTTTGTGCCTTGGGAGCACTGATACTTCTGGTAGGTTAGTTTCCATTTGAAATGGCAAGATGTTCCAAGGCTGTCCATTAATTAATTCCCATTTTCTTATCGTGCTACAGGATGTTATCTGTGACAAATGCAGTCTCTTTTATTCAGCGTTCCATGCCAACAGCATGGGAGAGTTCAGATGATCATAACACTGGCATAATAAGCTGCGAGTTGAATAAGGGGTTTGTTTGTGTAAGCAGCTCCTTTAAATGAGCTAGCAAACAAATGGGACATTGGTATAGTTTTCCATTTAAGGTGTCTTCTGAAAGGGGCCATGATCATCCAAATGCCATCTACATCTCATAATAAATACAATAACGTTGCATTAGGAGTTCGATGGAAAAGCCATAGTGTCCCACATCCCATTATCCACACATGCAGGACATTCATATGCACAACTGGAGCCTCACTTCTAGTCCTTTTATCATTTAGTAATCTTCTCCTGGCAGAGCTCTCAGTATGGACCTTTTGCATGCCTTTGAGGCAGGGGAGCGGATGTAAAAATTCCTTTCTGTGGCAGTCACTGGATCTGGATGACTGTGGAATATCTCCTAGATGGCCGTTGAGCTTCCAAAACATTTCTGAGAGGATTACCAGAAAATAAATTGGAGGTGAGAAAAGCTAACAGCCCATTTATCACCCCATGCTTGTTGCTGTTGGGGGAAGAATGCCCAGCACTCCCTCCCTCATCCGTATAGATGATGATTAAGGACATTTTTGCATGCTATTTTTTTAAAAAAGTTGAGCCTCAAAACTGCATTCTATTTGCATGTAAATATGATAATATAGGATAAGAAGAGAAACAGCCATTTTGAAATTAAATGTATATTGCAGGCCATGTAAGGTTCCAGACATTTGCATTATAGATCCACTCGTTAATTTCACACTGAATCATTTCATTCATGTGTGAACATGAATTCTGGAGAGTACCACAACTGTGTGGGCAAAGCACTTCCACGTTCAGTTACCTGACTTTATGAAATTGACTTTATGAATTGATCCAGACTTAGGTAGGATCTACACAACTGCTTTAAAACAGTTTATAACAGTAGTGACAACTGTTGGGGCCCAGGACACACTCCCTATAGTTTTCAAGGAAAAAAAAGGAAAGGAACCTCTCATGCAAGCACTTGAGTCATTGCTGACTCCTAGAGGGACGCCTGCTTTCGCTGACGTTTTCTTGGCAGACTTTGTAGTGGGGTGGTTTGCCATTGCCTTCCCCAGCTGCACTTACCTTTCCCCCAGCTGTTTTCAAAATGTCATATACTGCTTGATGTAGATCTGGCCTTAGTTATATTTAGAACAGACCCATTGAAATCAATGGCCAAAATTAGTCATTACTACTTTGGGCCTTATTGTTTTCAATGAATCTATTCTAAGTATGACTCAGTGTAGATCCAACCAATAGTATTTTTAGGGTGCAATTCTATGCATGTTTAGACAGAAAGCCCTACAACTCCCAGCATCCCCCAGCTAGAAGAACAAACACAGAACATAAGTCACTCACTCTTAGGGTGACCATATGAAAAGGAGGACAGGGCTCCTGTATCTTTACAGTTGTATTGGAAAAGGAATTTCAGCAGGTGTCATTTGTATATATGGAGAAACTGGTGAAATTTCCTCTTCATCACACTAGTTAAAGCTGCAGGTGCCCTGCCCTCTTTTAAATCTGGTCACTCTAGTATAGCTCCTGCAGCTTTAACTGTGGTGATGAAGAGGGAATTTCACCAGGTTTTCTATATATACAAATGACACCTGCTGAAATTCCCTTTTCAATACAACTGTTAAAGATACAGGAGCCCTGTCCTCCTTTTCATATGGTCACCCTACTCACTCTATCTTATCCATGCATCATAAATTATCTACTAATTGCTTCCAAGTGTACCTAAATTAACAAACTTGCCATCCATTTTTGCCATTTTGGTAATTGACTTTCCACACATTCTACACTGCATGACAAATCCTATATTTTCTATCATCACCAAAAGGAGCCTGGGATCTTTTCTTGTCTATTGTATACTTCAAAGCATTTGTCCTGCCCGAAAGCTGCCATGCTGTGATGCTCCATGGAGGTGTTTTTCCACACGCTGCTGTGAAATAAATGCCTCTCAATATAAATAAACAGTGAGGGAGAAAGTAATTCAGGAAGAACCCTGGAGTTCCAAATATGTTCCTTTTTGGACCAAATTGGCAATTAAGTACGGCCCCTTAATATGGAGAGAACAATTAGAACTCTTGCTTGTTTCCTGATCTCACCACCTTTGTATGTTGTACAATCTGTTTGTGCGTAGTGCACTAATGTAGAGAAGGCTGCAGAGGCTGAAATTGGTTTTAGGAAGGCAAGAAAGACCAGTGAGTAAACAAGCTTTATCAGAGGCCCATAGAATTTCCTCAAGTATATTGCTAATACTATTAGCATTTTCTTGCCCATTGTCAGAGCAGCCGTACTATTGCAGAGGAACAGACAACTAGTGTAGTAATGAGAAACTATAGGGTTAAATGTTAAGTCTTTACTATTTGGGGTTAGAGCTAAAGACTCCACCCTCAGACTGTTCTTTTCCTATTCAGTTCTGTTTGCCTGTTTCTCAGTAACGGGCTTGTGGTTTGGGACCTACAAAAAATGAGCTTTTCTGCCTTCTTTAAAAGTGAGGAACTTAACAATTACACTGGGTCTGTCAAGCACAACTTCTGCAGCTAAGTGCCGAGGAAATGGTGAGTCAAACTCTAGTAGAAGGTTGGTTGTCAGGGAGGCAGATGGCGTCCTGTTGAGGCAGTGTGAAGAATCCGTATACCTCAATAATTCCAATTAAATGTCTTTTCTGAATATGCAATCCTAGAAAATGCCTCAGCCTGTAATCCACTGAATATGAACCAGAGAATTCTAGCAATGAAAACAAGCATTGCAACAGCCCTTCTTGTGAATGCAATTCAACTGCCTTCCCTAGTTTGTGCATTTCATTTCTACATAATCAATGGCTCCCTATTATGGACTGCTGACTTCCTTACTCCCCTATTTTTATACATTAGAGGTAATCTTGGTGCTTAATTGCTTATTCTCTGCCTGGGTCATTATTAAACATAAGTAGGCCCTTTATATTATGATGCAGCATGTTCTTTCATTAGCCCAGTCTTTTCATCCATCAATGCATGGAATTGTTCTCAGTTGCTACAGAATCCAAATGCTTAGCTCCTGTAAATATCAATTAAAAGCAATCAACGTTTTTGTTAATAGTAATAGTTAAGGAACCTCATAAACCTTATCCCAATTCAGCGATGGTGTTCTCCATGCTCACTGCAGAGCACTGCTTACCTTCTGGAAGTGGAGTGTTCCTCCTCCATCTTGATGAACACATGGTTGGTACTTGCTAAATTTTAGAGCACCAACCACCTACTTGAGAGATGGAGAATGGATTCTAGCTTCTTTCTCCCATCAACAAGATGGTGAAAGATCATTCGTTAGCACAATGGGACAATCTAGCCCCTGCTAAAACAAGCTGATCCCTAACACTCCCGTTCTTTATAGCATCATTGCACCATGCTCACTAATCAGCCTTACTGGTGCTAAGCAATGCTCATCTATAATATCCATCCTGACTACAAGGACCTGTGAGCTTTGTTCTTGTTTATAACCCTCCATATATCAACCACATTTACGTTCATCGACCAAGAAATAGAAAACATTCCTATGAATGCACTTTAAGTTAAGCCTGCAAAAGACTTCATTTTTGTCAATGAACATATCACAATCCTATGTATGCTGCTTACTGAGAAGTAAGCCCCCATGGGTCCATAGTGTTTATGAATATAGCCTAAAATTCTGTATTATCTTTCTAATATTAAGTCACCGGTAATAAAAACTAATACCTGCAACTTTTTCAGTGTTTATTTTCCATAATTTCTTTAACTTGTTTGAACCATTTCTTGAAAAATGCAACATTTCTCAGGGCAGCTCACAACAATAAAAACAACCGAACGATAGCAACTCAAAATTAAGAACGTAAGAGTGAATGATGTTAAGAGTGCAATCATATGCAGGTTTAGACAGCAAAAAGCCCTATAACTCCCAGTAGCCAGCAAGGCTGGCTGGGGAATGCTGGAAGTTGCAGAATATTTTTCTGTCTAAAGCTGCATAGGATTGTGCCCTAAGAAAAGCTATGCTGGATCAGACCATAGGTTCAAGTGAGTCAGTCCAGCACAAAAGCTTAATTTAGTCAGAATTCTCGAATTTTGAGGCCAGGGCAGGAAGTACAGAACTGCTTTATAACAGTTTATAACTATTTTGAAAACTGTTCGGGCCCAGGACACATTACAAATATTGTTTTCAAGCTGTTTTCAAAGTGTTATATCTTGCTTGGTGTAAATCTGGCCCAGGAAAGAGGTTGAAAAGATAGACAATATCTTAATGCCTTTATATGAATGCAAATTGTAATCACATTTTGAATACTATATTCAGTTACTGTCAGAGCTGGGCAGAGGGTGGGGCAGTGGGGCCAGTTGGCATGGGCCTACAATTTTGAGGGGGCCTACTCCGAGTCCCCCTCGTAGAGGCAAAGATGTCTTATATACATCTTGAATAAAAGTGCTTGCCTTTACCTTTTTTTATAAATCATTCATATGTATTTAGAACTGCTTAAAAATACTTAATGAGCAGTTTGAAATGGGGCCTACATTTCCCATCTGGCCCGGGCCTATTACCAGCTTTGCCCGGCCCTGGTTACTGTCATCCTATCTAAAAATAAATAAACAGAAGAGTATCAGAGTTGGAAAAGGTCCAAAATAGGGCCCACCCATGAAAAAATTCTTGGCCTACTCTGCACTCATCCCATGCTCTTTTGCTAACCCTTTAACTCATATTTCCTCTTAACAGCATCTGCCTCCCTGCTGGTTTCCTGCTTCTTAAGTATTTAAAGAAATGTGTTTTTTGTTTTTAACTTTTTAACAACACACTGATTATTATTATTTTGCTTGTCTATTCATCAACTTACATTTATTCTGCTAAAGTTTTTGCTCCTTTTTGTTCTCAATTTGGCAAGACTTCAAATGTGTGTGTGTGTGTGTGTGTGTGTGTGTGTGTTTTAAAAAAACACAGGAGCTTTTGGGGCCTCTTTTAGCTTCCTCAACTCCGCTTGTTATTCACACTGGTTCACCCAACTGAACTGGTTTAGTCAAGTAAAATACCAGCAGTATGTGTTATATGTAAGCACTATTGGAAAAATCTGTGGTCCTTTCTTCTTCCCTGTATTTTGTTGGAAGGGTGGGGAGAGATAAAAAAGGGAGAAAAATCTAAAATGTTGCTTTCCAAAGTTCATTGGGACTCCTGACATATTTTGAGCAAAAGCTCTTCTTAAAGAGAATGACTTGAAATCTATAAAAAATGAGTGTATATTTTGCCTTATATTGTTGGGTGACCATACATCCGGATTTGCCCGGACATGCCCGGAAATTGGGGGGGGCAAATCCAGGTCCGGCCGGAAATTCCCGTTCCCCCCCCCTTTTGTCCAGGAAAAATGCTCAGGCGGCGGGCCTCTCCTAGGTTGTCATCACTATAGCAACCAAGGAGAGGCCCCAATAGAAGCCGGAAGAGACTTAAAACCACACCTTCGTGAAACGCGGAAACGCCCGGCTTAAGCCACGCCCACCTCGTCCATCCGGGCCTCTCCTGTCGACGTCATAGGAGAGGCCCAGATGGATGAGGTGGGTGTGGCTTAAGCCTGGCGTTTCTGCGTTTTGGAAATGTGCGGTTTAAGGCAGCGGTGGCCCGGTGGCAGATGTAGAAGACGCAGCGCCGCGGCGGAACAAGCGGCACGGCGGGGGCACGGTGGGGGCGGAACAAGGCGGGCGGGACGGCGGCAAGGAAAACGTGGCGGGGCAAAGTGGCAACCGGAAAACAGAGGGCCGGCAGCAGCACAGGGACTGGAAATGGAAGGGAGGAGGACACTGGCCGGCTGCGGACCATTCAGCAGCAGGACACGAGGTGCAAAAGGGAGGAGGCAGCTGACTGAGCTCCAACGTGGGAAAAGGTAGGCCAAGGCCACCATCCTCCTTAATTTAATTTTCTGGCATGGTGGGGTGAGGTGGGGGGGAGAGGCTGGGATGTAGGGGGGATAGTGTTTGTTGACACATAAATTTAACCTTAAAAAAGTAAAAGCACTGTATACTTGTATGCCATATACAGAAATAGAGCCAATTCTCTGTGCCCCTGTGGAAAACATGACCTATAACAGCAGCAACCACCAGCAAAAACAAACAACCCCACCCATAATCACAAACTAAATGGCCTCCTGGGATACAGTATATCAGTGCAAATGTACATAGGACATTCATGTTAAAAGGGCTCATACATGATAGGGAAAGGCGGGGAGGGGGGAGGCTAGAGCTTGAGAGGGGGGACTTTCTTCAGCCACTTTTGAAATGCCCAAACACTATTTATTTATTTATATTATTTATTTCATTTATATACCGCCCCATAGCTGAAGCTCTCTGGGTGGTTTACAAAAATTAAAAACAGGAAACATTAAAAAGTATAGAAAATTTAAAAACCATCAGAAACATAACAATATAAAAACAACAGTTTATTGATAATGATGCTGCTGATAATGATGGAATTAATAATGCTCCTGTTGCTGGTGGTGGTGATAATGGATGCTGATGCTAATATTAATAATGCTCCTTCTGTTGCTGGTGTTGTTGTTAAAGGATGCTGATGCTAATATTAATAATGCTCCTTCTGTTGCTGGTGATAGTGACCGAGGCCATGCCCCCTTGGGGGCTGGACATGTTGAGTTGGCTCCGCCTTGGGGTGGGCATGTTGGGGTGGCCACACCTCCTGAGGGTGGCCATTTTGTCCTCCTTTTTGGTTTCCAAAATATGGTCACCCTATCATATTGTAATGCTATAAAGCACACATAATATACATATTAGTAACTATTTGATAGCATACAGCTCATACATGCTTGCTTGGAATTGCTCTGCCTCAAGCACAACATTTTACCAGGGAATTGGGGGAGGTTCAGAAGTAATCTCCCATTTGTTACTCTCCCATATTTTCTCATTGCTTCTTCCACCTTTTTTCTTACCAAAAAAAAAAAAAAAACATTAAGGAGGAAAAGGCAGAATACTATACAATGTCTTTTGATTGGTAAAACTCTGAGCCCGCTGACAGGAAGCACCTTATTCTTTAGTGCAGGGATGGGGAACATGTTTTAGGCAACAGGCCAAATTGACACTTACCAGGCCCTCTGTTGGCCAGATAATATTAGTAGGCCCCAACCCCAGTGGAATCTAAGGAAACTCCACAGGCCAGATGGGGAAATTCTGCCAGCTCGTGTAGGCCCATGGGCTGGAGGTTCCCCATTTGTGCTCTAGTAAGTTTTCATAGGATTGCAACTAGAATCTTGATAAGACTGTTATTAGTCCCCCCATTTATTAAAGAGAGTTTCCCCGCCCTTTAAATTATCTTAATAATAATAATAATAATAATAATAGTTACACAACACAATAATAGTACAACACAAATGTAAATGCCATAAAATACATATAATTGATTAAAACACTTAAATCTAATGCATTATTAAAATGCATTATTAAAAACTGGGTAGGCTTGCCGAAAGAGATCAGTATAGCTTTCTTAAAATCCAGAAGACTGTTAAGTTGACGAATCTCTCCCGGCAGGCCATTCCATAGTCTGGGAGTGGCAGAAGAAAAGGTCCTCTGGGTAATAGTTGTCAGCCTTGTTTTTCTTGACTGGAGTAAATTCTTCCCAGAGGACTTGAGTGTGTGGGGCGGATTGTATGGGAGAAGGTGATCCCGCAGGTAGCCTGGACCCAAACCATGTAGGGCTTTAAAGATGATAAGCAACACTTTATACTTCGCCCGGAAACTAATTGGAAGCCAGTGAAGCGATTTTAAAACTGGTGTAATGTGGTCACCCCTAGATGTACTGGTGACCAGCCTGGCTGCCATATTTTGAACTAGTTGAAGTTTCCGGACTAGGCACAAAGGTAGCCCCATGTAGAGCGCATTGCAGAAGTCGAGCCTCGAAGTTACCAGCGTGTGCACTACCATCTTTAGGTCTTCCAACTTTAGGAAGGGGCGCAGCTGGTGTATCAGCCGAATCTTATATCCATTGGATTTGCCTTGCTGATTTAATATGTATCTAGTAACATTGCTTAAGATAACATCAACGTAATACAGTGAGTGGATCAAGCTATTAAAACTATTGCCTTAATCCTTATAACTCCAGTGGTTGAGTGTATCTCCCAGTTTGCAGTTCAACCGTCACAAATCTGACAAACTGCCAAACCACTTTTTAGACCATTCCCAAGTTTGAAGAAGAGTGATTAGGCAATTCATAGGTACTGAAGCAAGAGCTAGAAGAGAAAGCCAGACTTATAGCTTGCACGTGCATAAAGCCCCTCACAGCCAATCACTCCAGTCCAGCAGTGGCAATCTACACATGCAAGAAAGAGAAAAAACAAGAGTTGAAAGAGTACCCTTTTAAATGTGCTTTTACACAAGCAAAAAATAAATAAATGATTGCCAGTGTGGCGTAGTGGCTAAGGTGTTGGACTGGGAGTTGGGAGATCCGGGTTCTAGTCCCCACTCGGCCATGGAAACCCACTGGGTGACTTTGGGCCAGTCACAGACTCTCAGCCCAACCCACCTCACAGGGTGGTTGTTGTGAGGATAAAGGGGAGAGGAGGATTATGTATGCCGCCTTGGGTTGCTTGGAGGAAAAAACTTGGGGTATAAATGCAATAATAAATAAATAAAATAAAACATAAAACTTACTACACTGATCACCTCTTTGCTGGTACAAAACTCTGATTCCAGCACCCCTCTTCCTGCATCATCATCAATAATATCATGTTATTATTTATTTGCACATTTATTTGAATTAGAGCTGTGCACAAGTGGCCTCTCAAATTTCTCCACACTATTTGATGGTAGAGAAATTGGGGGGGGGTCAATTTCACTCAATTTCTCCAGTGGGAGGAGAAATTCTCCAACAATTTCTCACAGGTAGACATCACCATTGGCAAGGGTTGTAGAACAGCTTCTTCCCCCACCCCGTATATATTTTTTTCTATTACATATCTCAACATTGCCCTACAATCTCCCAGGCTGCCTGCACTTCCTGATCTGAAAAAGTCCTATGGGTGGAATAAATTCATGATGTCTTTGCCTAGGCAGGAAGTGCACAAAGCCGAGGAGGCAATAGGCTGTCAGAGAGATGAGTGTACAATGAAAGACAGGATGCTTACACACTCCTCTGCCATAAGTAAAATAAGCAGAAGAATTCTTAACCAAAGCCATGAGAATTTCCCCAAAATTTCTTTCTTTGAATTTCTTTCGAACACAATTTCTTTTCCATCAGATTGAATGAGAATGGTCATGGGAGAAACTTTTGGCACAGAACTAGTCTGAACAGTGCCATCAGGTAGAAGGAAATAACACCAATACATATAGAGAGAAACCAGACCTTGTTTCCATTGATAGAAACATTGAAAGACCAATTAGATAGGTAGGAGTGTCATGGAGATCTGGCGTGTAAAGGGAACTAAACAAGAGAGAGGGACCAATTGTATCAAAGATCAAGAAGAATGAAGACTGAGCAGAGGTGTTTAGATTTTGCAGTAAGGAGGTCATCAGTGAATTTTGTGAAGACCATTTCAGTTGAGTGCTAGGGGTGCAAACCAGATTGGAGGGTCAGTGTAGAACTGGCCATATCCTGTAATTCAAGAGCCCCTAATGCAGCATCCACAGATGCCAATGGGCCCATGGGGGGCATCCAATGGTGTCCATGAAGCTCTTTACCTGCCACCTGCCACCTTCAAAAATATGTATTTTTTATAAAAAAAAAATCTTGAAAATCTTGAAAATGTTACAGCTCCAGATTCTGCTTCATATTCCTGAACCTGCCACTGTTCAGCAAGCAGAAAGAGAAGGAAAGAGTTGCATCATGGCCCCACCCAATCTTCTTCCATCCATGCAGCCCTTTCCCCTTTGCTCTCTCTCCCCCTGTCTCTCTGCACTCCCAGCCTCTCACCTTGCTATTTCTCTCCTACAATCCCTTACCCTTCACTATTTCTCTCTTCCCCATTACTAGCTTCCTTTCTCCCCCTTCCTCACCACCACCCTTACTCTTTCTCACCCACTTGCCTCACTATATTCCTCACACATACCTATCTCACTGTTTCTTCCCCTTCTAGCCTCCAGTTTCACTCTCTCTCTCTGCCTCGCTGTTTCCCTTTCCCCCACCCAACAGTATTTCTCTCACACAAATGTCTCTTCTGACTAGCCAAGCCCCCATGGCAGCCATTATGTGACTAGCCACATCCTCCATGGGAGCCATTTTGTAGCACCATCCATGACAGTTTATCAAATTCCCAAATGTGCCCATGGGTCCAAAAAGGTTGGGGACTCCTGCTGTAATTGGTTGTCTGATAAACTTGATTTGGATTTGAGTAGAACTGGAAGAGAGAATATTGGAACAGCAGGAGTAAGCAGTATGGGCCACAATTTCAGATGCAAAGATACAAGGGAGGAGGGGCAATAGCTGGAGAAGATAGGTCAACGGTGGGTTTTTCAGAATAGAAGAGACCAGGAAGTTTGAACGCAACAGAGATAGAGACAGACAAGAGAAAGTGTATTATTATGTGGTGAAGAGGAAGGATAATGCCGTGTGTGTGTGTAGCGGGGACACATGGCAATCAGGAACAGGATGGGCTCCAGGGAGCATGTGGTAGGATTAAATGAAAACAGCAAGATGGGAGAGGGGGAAAATGAAAGGATTAAATAAATGAAAGGATAAAGAGGTATGCAAGACAATCAAATTCCAGTAAGTGATTGGTACCAATGTCTATTCAGCATGATAAATACTTGCATACAGTTTGTTATATGAAAAGGAGTAGCTGGAACAGAGCTATTCTCTGCAATTACATGCAATTACATAAATGTTAAATCCTACTCATTCCAATCCAGTAGATATATTGACTTTTCAAACCAAATGTTTCAGTGGGGCAGCCATGTTAGTCTGTTGCAGCCAGAACCAGGAAACAGTCCTATAGCACCTTAGAGGCAGCTGGACAACTATCTGTCAGGGATGCTTTAAGGTGGGTTCCTGCATTGAGCAGGGGGTTGGACTCAATGGCCTTATAGGCCCCTTCCAACTCTACTATTCTTTGATTCTAAAGGCTAACACATTTATTATCCCTGACAAACAAAGATTGTGGGACATAGCTTTTTGTGATTTACGCACCCGCTCATACGTTTCCTACTCTCCCAGTGCAATGTATGTCCATTATGTCAGGCCTTTTCATCTGGCTGAATACCACAGTGCTTTCTCTAAGGCCAGATGTAATGTTTACTCTACTGAATTACTTCGGGGCAGATTTGCTGGTATCCCATATCAGGAAAGATGGTGCCCCTGTAGGAATATGGAAGTGGAGATGATGGAGCATATTTTTTTGTCTTGTAGCTTTTATAATAAGGGTCATTGTTCTATAATTACCCCATTGCTGTGTAAACTGCCCAGAAGTTCAGATAAATCCTATATTAAGTTCCTGCTGGAAGACAAGTTCCCAAATGTGACTTTGGCTGTTGCTAAATTTCTTATAGAGGCGGCCAGGATTAGAGCTCTTTGTGTATTAGATGAAAGTCGATAATAGTTTTAATTTGTCCTATATTTTATGTCTGAGTTTTGTCCTTGATGGATCTATGGATCGTAATAAAGTGATGACATTTATTATGGCATTATTTGTTAAGGTGCTACTGAAGTGTTATTGAGCTCCCTGTTGGCTTTTTCAAACTAAAATTTGTAATTACTTTCCAGCCTGAATGAAATTTAAAGATTTTTTAAAATTATTTTTATGTTGCAGTAGATTGTACACACATTAATGTATAATTTGTTTGCTCCCACTCTATTTTCGTACAGTGCAATAAGAGACTAGAAACATAAACATAAATATATATATTTTATTAGAGAATGTATCTAAAATACAATATTAATTTCTTATTTAAATTATGTCATTATTTTTCAGTGGTACATTACTCTGTATTATATCTATGGTATCAACAATTTTTACATACAATAGTACTTAATTTAGGTCAGTTGACATTTGGTAATTAAAAATAAAATACGCTAACATTAAGACATGATTCGGATTTATGGCTAAAAATGCAAAACACTTAAAATATTTACACTCCAAACTTTTTAAAAGCTAAGACATTTAATCTTCAATACTAATGTTGCATTTTAATGCCTATGTTGATACAACGTATTATCCTAAATCAGATGTAAATCAGATTTGCATTCCTGTGCTTCCATAAAAGATTCAAGTTATTGAGTGAGTATATGTAACCTCATATGAGGTTACTTTTTCTGTTAAGAATGGCTTATTTTTCAGTGGCTTATCATCCTATCCCTTGACAAGCTGCCAAAGGAAAATATCCTAGACAACATCAGCACCAAAATCACAGCAATTCTCATCAAACATCACACAATGATTCGGTTCCCCTGCCCCCTTCCCAGCATACGCACTGCATACACACCCACACTGTGATCAATAAGCTTTCCTCCTGGTTTATGGCCTTCTTTCATTTCATTATTAAGAACTTCAGAAGATGATAGGAAGAAAAGAGAGCAGTAGGAGAGGAAAGAAGAAGAAAAGATGCCGCCAGTGCATGTATGGCATTAGTTTGATTTGTACTTAGCAGAAAGAACTAAACCTTCAAGAACACAGCAACATTTAATGGGCACAGCTTATTGGAATGAGGCTCTAACGTGTCTGCTCTTCAGGGGCTGACAAGGGCGCCAGTTGTCAACCATGGGGCACTGGGGCTCGTTCTCATCATTAAAGAACAGACCACGGATTTTGTTAATCTGGAGGGAGGAAAAGAAAGAGGATCAGTATTCATTTGCTTCCAGTGGAATTATGTATGTGGCTGGAGAGTTTCTTGTTCTGTGTATGGCCGAAAAGGAGTGTGTGTGTGTGTGTGTGTGTAAGTGTAACAGTTTTCTGCTTTTCGTCATTGGTATATATTTGAAGGGGCAATTTAATTTTTAATTCGAATTTCATCATTCTTCCCATTGTGAATGGGAAGAAAAAAAGCAGAGACCATTCTGGGGTAACATCAGCCTAAAATGAGAATAGAAGTATAGCTCATGCTTTCTTGGTAGAAGGGCGCAAACTCAATCCCTGGTAATTCAATGACCCAAGCTCAATCTCTAGTATCTGAAGCATTAGGACTGGGAAAGATCTCTGCCCAGGTGTGATCCTGAAGATCTACTGCTGGTTAGATTTGACAATAATGGGTCTGATCTAATATAAGACAGAATTTATATATTCATGCATCAGAGATGTTAAAAATGGACTAGTTCTGTCAGAATAGTTTGTGTCTTAAACTGTGTTTTATTCATTCATTTATTACATATTTATACCATTACACATTTTTATACAGCTTTAACTGTTGTGACGAAGAGGGAATTTCACCAGGTGGTGCATGCAGACAAATGACACCTGCTGAAATTTCCTTTTCTATGCAACTGTTGAAGATACAGGAGTCTTGTCCTCCTTTTCATATGGTCACCCTAACATTGGAGAAAAGGTATACAAGGAAAGGGACAAACACCTCTTCCACAGCATGACTTCCCAAGTCGTCAAAACATTTCCATGGGCCTACTAATTAGAAGAACAAAAACAGGGAGTGTCCTAATCATGGATCTGTACACCTGGTTTTGTCCTTATTTGTCACATCACACTGGAGCATGAGTGTGACTATTTTCTTATGATAACGTGCAGTTCCGGTGTAAACATCTTATCATTCTTGAAAGTAACAAACAGAAAGGTTAAGAGTGTTTTCTCTGATAAATACAATTTTTGCAGCAAAAGGTTTTACCTGTTCCTTGCTGAGAGTTACGGGCTCCTTCAGAACAATCCAGGTGACGCATTCGAGCAAGGGAGGCGTGGTCAGTGATCCTGGATAGGTCCAGAAATCACGGGAAGCAGGAAGCAGACCACTGGGATCAAAGTTTGTGAAGGCGGCCTCTTTGCCCTAGAACAGATTTTTAAAGTCTGATAAACTAATCTAATGTAAAAGTTGATGGTATGTACACACACTTTGCAAGCGATTATATCGTTTGTAAGGGAGATTCCATACTTGCGGAAAGTAAAGCATGCAGCTATTAAATGAAAACTTTTAACAGTTCAATACTATGCATGGGGAAGGACTGTGGCTCAGTAGTAGAGCACCTGCTTTGCATGCAGAAGGTCCCAGGTTCAATGCCCGGCTTCTCCAAGTAGGGCTGGAAAAGAATCCTGCGTGCAACCTAGAAAGCCACTGCCAATCAGTGTTGACAATACTGGGCTAGATGGACCAATGGTCTGACCAATGGGGCAGAGATACATATGTTCGTATATCTACATATAAGCAAGTCCCATTAAGCTCCATGGGATTTAATTCTGGGTAAGTATGTATAGGATAGCGGCCCAAAATTTTAAGAAAGCGTGCAAGTATTAGAGAGAAGGGTGAGAGTGGAGGAAGGACAGATTCTCCTGTCACTGGCAGGATCTACACTACTGTTTTATAACGGCATTGAGGTGCACTCACAACCGTTGGGGGTCATGACACATTCCATATGCCGTTTTCAAACCACTTTCATAGTGTTATATCCTGCTTGGTGTAGATCTGGGCACTGTCTGCCACAACAAAATCTGCACCTGCTGAGCTTGTACACAAATCTCAACTGCATACGTGCACCTTGGGATCACAGCCAGTCATGAATAGTTGGCTGCCTCTTAACCAGGATTACAATATGGGATGGTAACATTTTAAAAGATGAGAAATCTAATGAGGGTAAATGTATCTTCCTCTTAAAAGTTGTGGGAGGATGCAAATCAACTCAACAAGGGCAGGGTGTGTTTATACTTCCTCCTCCACTTCTCAAGGGTACCAAGTGAACAATTTACTTCAAAACACTAAGAAACCGAAATGCATGTGAAAGCACTGTTTCAAGTTTCTGTCGTTTGAATATAGGTTTCTTACTGACAAAAGATGGCTGAAGGATCATTATCCAGCTGAAACATGTGGAGTGTGAAGCTAAAAGCAATTCCCTTGTAATACCCTTACAATTATGTTCTTTGAAAGCAGAATACAGAACCCCGCAGTGCAATCATTCTTAGCTGCCAAGGAGACAGAAGCATTACCTTGTGTTTAATGGAGCCCAGGGCATCAACAACTTTCTGTATTCCAGGACAGGCGCTTCCGACCTGTGATATAAAAGGCAAGTGTTATATATTTACATTGACTGACTGAAGAAGCATTTTAAACATGTGTCATTGACCCGTTTCATAGAAATTTCTCGTAATTCAAGAAGGTAAATAATGTGAACATTGCTATCACCTAAGTCCTAAATATATTTAAATGGATGGAAATCTCTTTTGTTTCAGGGGAGCATAGCACCAAGGAAGAGTGTCGTAATTCAATTATTTGCCACTTGTCTCTGGCCATCACTTTCCTGGCCATCACTATTAAAAGGAAAAGCAGAAAATCAAGCATATGTGCACCTTTCACAACTGACTGAGGTCAGTATCCTACACTGTAGTTCTGTTGAGCAAGCGAAACACTGCAAGCACAACAGGAATTAGCAGTTCCTAAAATAAGCATGGAAACTTTTGTTTTTAAATGGATACTGTTGTTTTTATACTGTTGTCATTATGTTTTTGATGGCTTTAACTTTTGTATACTTTTTTTTAAAATGTTTACTGATTTTAACTTTTGTAAACCGCCCAGGGAGCTTCGGCTACAGGGCGGTATATAAATCTAATAAATAAATAAATAAATAAAATAAAATAAAAATGAGCTGCAACACTCATTTTCAGAATGGGGCAGGTCAGTGGAGCTCCCTTCTGTGAGTTCTGCTGACCTGACTGCTCCAGAAATCAGCACTGCTGCTTGTTTCTGGTTTTTAACTGAACCATTAGTTCCTGTTTTGCTAGTGGTCCATCTGCTAGTGCAGGGGCAATAGGAGATACTGCCCACAGTCCATGTATGTGTATACCTGGTGACAAACCCTTGTGCGATAAGCTGCTCTGTGTGCTCAAAATTGGGACCTCGATCATTTTGCAGTTAATGAAGACTTATCGGTCAAAACTGCAGTTGACTTTACCGTAATGTGTGGTTTGGCTCACTTTCATGAGTCATCTGGACTTATTTACTCTGCAAACACCTTTCTGCAATGTATCTTATCTTGAGGCGTATTATGTATAGGTTGGGTTGAACTGATTTGTGATGTTTGCTTATAGACAATGGCCCTGTATCACAGCAGGAGGTTGGTCTACGTGGCATTTTGGGCCTTTCCAACTATAAAATTCATAGAGAGAGAGAGAGAGAGAGAGAGAGAGAGATCTATTCAATTCTCACAGGAAGTCAAAGGACTAAAATAAAAG
Organism: Elgaria multicarinata webbii; assembly: GCF_023053635.1. NCBI lineage: Eukaryota > Metazoa > Chordata > Lepidosauria > Squamata > Anguidae > Elgaria > Elgaria multicarinata. The sequence continues at coordinate 81,048,744 of NC_086177.1, read as the reverse complement.
GAACACAGTATCACAAAGCCAACTTGAATGAATGTGGTCAGTAAGTTCAGTAAATTCTAGTGGAGTATGTCTCCTTGTGTGAAATATTCTGCAAAGACAGCAATGATAGTGAAAGAGGATATAAAAGGACTAACCTTCAAAAACACGCCCACGACTGCCAGGCCATCAGGATGCTTCACAGCCTCACCAAAACTACCATACTTTGTGTTCCAGTGAACCAAATGAAGCTGCAACCAAGAGAAATGCATAAAGTGTATATTAAAAACACCTTCTCTCAAACTGAGGAGCTAGATAATTCATATATTAAACATTAACAAGAAAATGTCCCTTTCCTGCAGAGACATTAAAAGAAAGAATTGCTAAGAACTTGTTTGAGCACTGATTTCCTGTACCATGCAGTGAGGAATGCAAATATAGATATGTGTACTGTGCTCTCACACTGGCTTTTCATGCCCATTCAAACAAGCGTTGAAATGCAAACATTCTGCCATGTCCTGCAGAGTATATTGTGAAAACCTCTGGTAGCCTTCGGCTGTAATTTCCCCTGAATAAGAACTTTAGGGTTTGGCCTGATAAGAATAGATCTGGTATATTTTATATATTTCTTTATTTCAGAAGGCATGGGTCACACAGATTGAAAGAGAGGAGGATTAAAGTTTGTTGTTGTTGTTGTTATATGCCTATAAGATAAATTATTTAGTTGTGCAATTTTAAATTAAAACATAATACAAAAAATACAAGACTTTAAAAAGTAAAATACAATGTAAAACTAACACAATAAAAATGCAAAAGCAGGCATGATAGAAGTAAGAGTATAAAACTAACCTGATAAAATACAGTAAAAATTGGGAGATAAAACCAGCCAAGAAATAAACAAGAGATAAAAGGTATGAACAAATGCATGGGAGAAGAAAAGGGTCATAATCTGGTGATAGAAAGGGAAACAATGTCAGCACCAAGTGGATTTCCCTGGGGAGAGCATTCCATAGGGGGAGTGGGGGGTGGGATTCAGCTGGTGCAAAATGCAGCAGCAAGACTGTTCTCTGAAGTTATTTATTAGTCTGGAGCTTACATAAGAGCAAAACGTATATAAAACAAAAATGTAACTTGTGTTCAAAAGGCAAAGAAAGAGAATGGCAGGTTTCTCTAGAAAGGGAGTTCCATAGCACTGCCACTGACAGCCACTATGTGGGGGGCTAAAGTAGGGCGCTAGACTAAAGCCAGGGAGAACCGAGTTCAAGTCCCCACTCAGTCATAAACTTCAACTCAGTGGCTTTCAACGCAGGGTACTGTTGTAATGGTAAAATGGGAGCAGAGAACAAGAAAGTGCCCCTCAGATAGCACCTTAGTTAGCTCCTGTTGAGTTCTGACTGAAACCTATGGCAGATTCACTGCCCCACTGAAATTGGCGCCACCAGCCTCCACTGCACCTGCTCCTATACCCAGTTTAAGGGTCTTTGTGAATATCCGTGCCTAGAAGGAAGCTCCCAGTAGATGAAAACAGGTCTTACCTCTGCATCATATCTCACACCCTCCACAGAGTGTTCAGAACCTTGGCCTTCACAGGATCCCCAATGAATGTGGAACTGGATAAGCTTATAAGTTCCTTCAATTGGGCCACCTTTCAGCACTGAAAGTAAAAGTTTTATATTAAGCAGTGACTATCACTCCTTAGACTTACAGCATCTTGACAGTATGAAAGAAATAGGTTTTAGCTAAATCTGACATGAGAAACAATTCATTTTGTAACCATTAATAGGTGTCAATTTGCTGTCTGTCAAGTCTGAAGAACCACAGTGAAAACCATATTATATTCTCTCTTTTTCTCTTGCTTTTTTACCCATTGCTTATGTCACATCCAGAGGGTATTAACCAAACTTTGGGATTCAAAAATGCTTGCCAGAAGATTCCATGGAATTTAGGATCTGTATCTGAACTGCCTAACATAAATTTATTTGTTTGAAACAGATTATAAAAACACCAGGCTGGTTCACACATCTACATAATCACTTGATCTCTTATCATTGTATTAATCCATAATAAATGTGTGACTTGCCTCCATTAACAAGTACTATGTTTGAGGTGTAATAAATGCTCACATACAGTGCTTGATGGTTCTTTCACAAATGCATGTCCTCAAGTGATGAACATGCATATGAAAATAGCTGAAATAGAAGGGAACATGGAGGCACAGGACCAAGGAACATTATAGATGTTATAGCATTGAGCAGGGGTGTGTGTGGACTCAATGGCCTTATAGGCCCCTTCCAACTCTACTATTCTATAATTCTAGATCCCCAACATAATGCACCTTGGTTCTTATATAAATTGGAATTAAACAGCTTAAAATTATATGTGGAGATTGTAGTAAGATTGAGCAGGGGGTTGGAGTCGATGGCCTTGTAGGCCCCTTCCAACTCTGCTATTCTATGATTCTATGTAGAAAAAATTGTGTGGAGTTCTTCTTGTAGAATAAGGCTTTTCCACATTCTCCTTTGTGCTATGGCTTCTTTCATATATATGTGTGGGTGTATGGCTAGAAACTACTGTAAGAGGATAAAAATATAAATAATTTCCCCCCAAATATCCCATGCTTGAATGTACTGTACTATTGCTGACATGAGACAAACTAATAAGGATTTTAAAGGATTAAATGGTTGTGTTGTCCTTGACTAACCCACAGGCCCTTGTTGAGTTCAACCAGGGTGAGTTGTAATCACTATCCAATAGCCTGACATACTGAGCAGAATGTCACAGTTTGGAGTGATTTTTTTTAAAAAAAATGTTATCTCTGCCAACCATGCTTTCTAAATTTGGAGAAATACTTGGTTCGGAATGAGTATACACAGAACCTCAGAATGATTATCCGGACTTCCCAGTTCAGGTCATATATTATGAGTTAGACCACCATATCTTTCACCCCAAGAAACATTTAAGCAGTTTCTTCTGATAAACAGCTGGCAGCTCCCCTGAGAGAAGTCAGTTGAGAGTCTGATAGTACCAGAAGGTTGACCATAAGGAGATAATGATTTTTAAAAACGAACAAACATACCACCCAACTTTCCCAAAATGGCCCTTATTTACATAAACTCTTTTTAAAACTTGCCCTAAATGAACTCTATGACATAGCCTGGTGAATTGAGGATAGCCCACTCCTATTTAAAGACACATGATTATTCCTGGGTATCCCAAGTCCTCATGTGACATAAGTGACAGGGTTACTTCACATGCATTATTTTTCTGTATTTGTAATACTTATTTTTTAGAAAGCCCTGCTAGAAAGAATTTTTTAGAAAGCCTGCATGCATGCTCCTATATATAGATGAAGCATATGTGTCTAGTTTGCTGTAATAGTAAGAAATAATTAGCCATAGTTTTTAGATGTGTCTACACAACTAGCACATGGAACACACATATGTTCTATATATTATTATTATTATTATTATTATTATTATTATTATTATTATTATTATTATATTTATTTGTATCCCGCCTTTTGCCCAATACTGGCCTTCTATATGTAGTCTCCCTACAAAAAGCTAATCTTTCTGGGAAATTGTCACAGGTGAAGCTATCATAATAAGCTATGAGAGTTTGCACATATAGCTCAATGTGCCAGTAAGTGCACACATGCACACATCTACTCAATATTTATTTATATGTATAGTTCCTAAGAAGAGTGGGTAATGAAAAAGATAGAACTGTATGGTTGGAAGGGGGTCGAACTTTTCCTCTGTACTTACTCATTATCATACCTCCCTCTCCTAATTATATTTACTCTGAAGTAGGTCCTATTGATTTCAAATAAGCATCCCAAAAATTGTACTCAGCTGTAAATTTTGTAATATTCAATGTTTCTTTAATTTTAAAAATTGTATTTCTAAATATAATTTCATATAAAAAGCAGGATACTATTGTTGTTGTTATTATTATTATTATTATTATCAATACAATAATTAGAAAATTCAAATAATGAAAATATAAAAGATAACTATTCATTCACAGAAAAACAGAGACAAAGAAAAAAAAAGTGAGGGGCAAATTTTGCTTTTTAAAAGTTGGGTTATTTCTCTCTATGCCCCCTGCCCTTAGTAAGGCATTATTCTCATTCATAGAAGCCTACACATACATATTCATGTTATTTCTGGCACCCAGAGCAAATGTCCTTATAGAAGGGTGGTTTCCCCTTGATTGGCATCCATAGGTTATATCAAAAAGTTCAGTCAGGGTGAGGTTTAACTGCAGTCACATTTTCATATGTTTGGGGAGTTTTATAATTTTTGCGTTATCATTCCAAAACTTCTGCCTTATCAAGGTTTCCAACTGCCTACTTTAGAACTAGGCAGTTAGAAAAGGTGTCTATAAGTTATACTTATTTTTTTCCCCTCATCTTGGATGCTCGGCTTATGTATATTAAACATGATTTTTAAATAACATTGCAAAGTGAATCATTAATACAGCTGTGAGCATAATGCATTCATTATTAGCATAAGAGAAGAAATATTCATTTACTCTGAGAGGAATTTACCTAATGCAATAAATGAATAAATATTTAAATAAATTTTCCATAAAAGTACAAGGTCAACTTGCATAATCCATTTATATGAGCTTTAGGTGCTCCCTGGAGACTTATGTGGGCTTTTCAGGACATGTACATTTTCATTCTACCTGATCTGTGCTCTGCAACCCATATGGTCTTGAACAATTTCACTGATTTGAGGAACGTTAGTCTGATATAAGTATATTATGGTTTGATGCCAAGTTTGTCTTAAAACTATCCCACGGTAACTAGGTCAACTGTTGGCTGTAACAATATACAATTACTGACTATTATAATAATAATAATAATAATAATAATAAGAAGAAGAAGAAGAAGAAGAAGAAGAAGAAGAAGAAGAAGAAGAAGAAGAAGTTGATAAGCCAGTTTAAAGAAACAGGGGGAAATGGAATTCAAGTTGTATCTATATACATAGTGGGAAAAGTAACTTGTGTTTTTAACTTGTTGGTTGTTCTATGATGGTTTTAATTTTTGTGAACCGCCCAGAGAGCTTCGGCTATTGGGCGGTATAAAAATGTAATAAATAAATAAATAAATAAATAAAAGTAGGACTCAACAACAGCCGTTGAGCTAGCTAGCAAAATATTGTAGGCTCAGACAGAGTTGGTTCTGATGATATGTGGGCAGCTGACTTTGCAGTCTGAAAGCTGCCCATCTGAACAGTGTACCTGTTTGAGCAGTGTAACAGGTGGATGCAAACAAACATGAAATTGCAGCTTCTCTTCTGTGAAAAATAAAACATGGTTGTACATTTCACAGAGGGGAGCTATGAGCTTGTGTGAGGTTGTGGTTCCCATGTTGGCTAATCATGCAAGTAAGCTATTTACATAAGCAACTTTCCCCCTCAAGTTAGCTGATAGCTTATAAGAACTGATTCACACTTTGGAGAACAGAACCTGCTCCCTGCTCTAGTTACTGCATAGATGGTGCAGGACAGTAACTGCAGTTCAATTTATAAATTTGTATTGCCATCGTATAGCAAATAATTCTAGTAGTTGTTTTATATACTGCTAATAACTTTTGGTTAAACAATAAATAAAGTTTTCTAGCTCACAAATTTGCTAAAGATGAATTATTATACTGTGCGCGAAAGTACTATATTATATTATATGTCAATTTTAAAGAGTTTGCAGCAACATTCAAATTATCTTACTCATCTTCCATGAAAGACTACTTATGCCTTTGAAACTGTCATCATAGTTTTAATATTTTCTCTGCCTTTAAAACACTGACTTTCTTTTTTAAAAAATAGTAATGAAAAGGCATGCCAAGGGAAAGCCAATTTTTAAATTCACTTCATGACTAAAAACCTTTAACAAGTTTTTTTTATATAAAATGCAATCAATTGTTGGTTGACTCCAAAGTTATGCTTTGAGCAGATCCATTTCAATTAATAGAACACATGCTAGTTGTGCCTATCTTAAATCTCATTGATTTCAGTGGGTCTACTCTAGGCATGACTAAATCTGGATCCAACCCTAAAACAGCCCATGCATTCTGGGTGGCTTGTCAACCATCCCAATAACCCATCCTTGCTATGTTCACACATAATGACAAGCTATAGAGCCGCTGCCTTCCCCCACCTCTGCTGTGGTCAAATATTCAAAATATTCAAGAAGTTTCACAGGGAAATTCACCCATGGCAGCTTCTCATTAAGTGTGAATTGCCCCAAAATTTCTAAGATCTTGATTTGTTTATGCTGCTATCATCAAACAAATTCACAAGTAAGCAGTTCTTTGTTTCCAGAAGCAGGCTCAGTGACAACGTAATTTGCAAGTTACTGTGAAATTCACAGCTTATTAACCAGCTGGGTTATAAACAGGCTATAAATTCTCCCTTTAAATCATTGTTTTCTAACATCCTTTTCTATCATTTCACTCAGATGGTCATCGATATTGAAATAAGTGAGGAAATGCCTTTATTTAAGACCATCAAAGGAACTAACTTTCAGGCTGGTACCAAACACAATGTCTTAACAGATTTGTAATTTACAAGCCACACTAGAATATTCCAGCAGACATGCAGGGCAATCCTATGTATGATTACTCAGAAGTAAGTCATAGTGTGTTCAATGGGACTTACTCTCAGGGGAAATACTTCAGGGTTGCAGCCTTACTAAGCAATCCCTATGCATATTTACACAGAAATAAACCTCACTAGCATTTACTTGCATATGTTTGAATAGCATTGCAGCCTAAATTAAACATTTGTGAGGCTATCCCTATGGAAGTATGGATGAGCAAGCCCCTCATTTCCTCCCACTGAACAAGATGATTGTCAGCTGGTGGGGGAGGTTAGGGAGAGGAAAAATGCATCCACCAAACCCCTCCCAACAGGGAAAAAGTGAGGAAATCCAGTAATGCAGCACTAAGCATACAGTTTGCTGCAGCAGCACAAAACTTTGAATTGGGGGCAGAACTATGCATGCCACCCAGGGTGCTAGATGTACGGAATTTTCCCACCCAGCTGTCTCTTGCTTCTGCTCACATATTGCCTTTTGCTGGAAAAGTGCAATTAACTCCCACTGATTTCAATGAAATCTTTTACAATATCACCTATATTGGATTAAGAGGATAGGTGTATTACCTATCCTTATTAAAGGGCAATCTTGCAGATATTTTCTCCTTAAGTGTACTGCTTATTATTCAAGTCCATATGAAACAGGAACATAAGAAATTGACAGCCAGTTTTATTCAACCCAATTAAAATAATATACTTGCATTAGAGCCGGTTCCACTAGAGTTCTAAAATCTTGGTACTTCAGTGCAATTAGGCTGTGGATTGGGTTGTAGATCTCACTGTTAGATCTGAAAACTATGCCATAAACAATTTGAAATCTATTCCAAGGGAATGTTTATACTTTCAATACATTTGGTAGCTCTGCAGAGGTGAAACTACCAGATAGAATCAAAGAAAGTACAGTAATGGGAGGAGAAGGGAGAAAACCCTATAAATGATTACAAGGAGAGCTCGCAGAACACGTTTCACAAAAATAGCACACAGATCAAAATAATGCCAAGTGCCAAACCAAGGGGAGAAATAGACGCTTTCAGCATTATATATGAAAGCTCTTTAACAAATTAACGTGCTGTATTGATTTTCTATCATTTAGGGATTTATGGCATGTCTGATGCTATACTAGAGATCATTAAATGTTAAGAATGTGCTTTAAATGTCAAGTTTTGAATCCTGCCCATCACAATGCTATGTGTAGTAGGACTGCACAGATAAGTACATGCAACAAGACTGCATTGATAACACTTTAATTTCTAAAAATCATTCCATTAGGTTTCACCTACTTGGAATTCCATTACTGCAGCAAAATAGAGTTTGGTCCATAAGGCAGTCCTAAGCTTTATTTTCCTATTAGGATCAATGTTGACTATAACGTTCATAATAGTGGCTTTACGATAGACGGAGTACATGTTTGGAGGATGCAGCAATAATGCAGCTGGTAAACACAGAACAAGATCTGCCACTAAGGACTACATTTTATAAAATGTCAAAATATTCTCCACAATAATAAAGCAGTCATTAAATAGCCACAGAATTTTCCTGCTGTTAAAGAGATGTATCACTGTCTTTTAAATTTATTATGTTGTGCAGCACCTTGCTGTTTCAATAAGAAAATGATTGGATTTTTATATGCCAGATTTTGAGAGCTCAGCACCCCAATTCTCCCCAAATATATTGATCATTCCACATGCAGGATGTGTACAACCTACAGCAAAGATCAATATGGATATTACACACACACACACACACACACACACACACACCTTTAAGTTGTTTATTAACAGAGTGTTTTCATTTCACTGTAGGTGAATAGTATAATAGATATTTATATTTGAAAACTTTTTTTATGTAGCAAATGGTTAGTGCGCATGTTTAAACCATAGTTATTTAGCCACCATGGTTAGGAATGGATTACATGACACGCTAAACCATTATGTTTAGTTCAAAATGCTTAACCACCGTGGCTTAGCTTGTCATCTGAACAGGGTCAATGTTACTATTTCCCACTAACGTGCCCTAAAAATGTACATTGTCTCATAAGTAATAATAGGGACCCCTCTGTTCTCATTATGTCATAACATTGGATGTTAGCAGCTTATTTTTCTTAGCAGTTTGTAAGAATAAAAATATATAGTTAACATGCCAATATCTGCAGCCACTAAGTAACTGATGATTTAGATTTCCCCTATGCTATGAAAATGTACGTAGGCAAAACAGAATAGAATACATTTACATGAGCATGGATAGGACAACATTTCTACCTTTAACAATAAGGTAATGAAATTTATATATGCAACACTGGAGGTCTATAAATAGGTATTCCAGAAAATCAGATTGGGATAGTGTCATATAAATAGGCCAGTTAATTCATTTCACAAGTTATTAATTTACGAATCAAGCCATTAGCAGCAGGTCTCCAAGGTGAGATCTTTCCCAACCCTACCTGGCATTCTTTACCTGGATATGGCAGGGACTGGATTTGGGACTGCACAAAACAGAGGATTTCCTATTAAGCTATAGGTAGAAATTATATAATTGATAAAGTTAAGTGTGCATGCAAGTAAATTTGATGCATTGTGGTTTTTAAAAGCCTGTAAAAACTGTGGCGCGTGCCGTTGAATCTATATAGATACGGCTTTTGTTTTCAGATCACAGAGGAGTCCTTGGAGTACTCTGATCACTTCCACTCTAGTTCTGTCCTCCTCCACTTCCTCCTCCCACTCTCCACAAGCTGTAGCTGCCTGAGACTATCTCACTGCTGCAGAATTAAAATGGTCAATGTCTGCGCTGTATTTTCTGGCTGAGCCACCCATCCAAAAAACATTTCTGAAAACTGTCTCAGAATTATTGTGTATAAAATACAGTTACACGACAGCCTTTCAGCAGCTAGATAATTGATATGGATATTCGGAGGTGGTGCGTGTGCTCACAGCCCACACGGCCTTCCTCCGACTGAATAGAAAGGGACTCAGTACTCTGAACTAAGGAGCAAGAAATGAACGCCCAACAAAGGACTTTTAAATAAGGAAAAACAGAACTAAAACTATGGCATTGCTACAGTCACGCTATGAAACAGCAACTATGCCTGCTAATGCAGATTCTGACAGCCCCTACAGAATCCTGAACATTTCAGTGTCTCTACATCTGTAAGAACAAGTTTCATATCCACATGAAGAGGAAAAAAATGTTTCTCTTAGAAGCTTTAGAAACCACAGCACTTCTGGATATTGTAGCTATAAGGAACAAAGGCCTCAAGTCCATGCCCTCATTCCTTGCCATCAATACCCCAATCCCATGTGCCCCTCTTACGTTCCCTTGCACAATCACAGAATAGTGGGTATAGAATTTTAGAGAAAACTTCCACTCATGCATGCAAGGCTGACACAGGGCATGTCTAGACAGGGCGATATCCCGGGGATCATCCCTGTGCGTCCACATGACGCACAGTGCATCCCGGGAGCAGGGAGGGACTATCCCTCCCTTTCCCCGGGATATCGCCGTACCATTCAATTTCTATTTTTCCCGCGGTCTTGGGATGATCCGGGAGTAAACGTGAGGAGCCAGGGCACAGATCTCCTCAGGAGCTCTGTGCCCATCAGGGGTGGGGTGGAGGAGTGCAAGTTTTTTTTTAAAAAAAAAAAAACTTACAATTTCGGTTGAGCGCTCATGTGCTCATTTTCCTTTTTTAAAAAAACATCCAAAATGGCGGGTGCGATGTCCTCTTCCTGCTGGGACATCGCGCGCTGCATGTAGACAGAGGGGACGATCCCGTGATCATAAAATCACGAGATCATGCCTCTCAACCCCCCTCATCTAGCCATGCCCACAGAAGAGAATAAATCTAAAGACTGAGTGCATGATCCATGAAAAAAAATCAATTCCTTTAAAATATACAGTAAAGATCCCTACTATTAACGTAGTTTTCTGTGTCCTATTTATAGTGCTGAGCTTTACTAAAGATGCATGGTGTTGGGTGCCTTTAACTTCTTTTGGCTACAGCTCTGGTGTATTGCATGCAGTCAGACTCCAAGGAAACAGTGTGTGACTGAACTAAAAACCTATTCCGGCTAGAAAAGATAGTCTGCATTTACTACGGCTCTATTATTCTAGCAGATGGTAGTAAAGCATGGTATTGCAGTTTAAATACACACTTTGGCTGCAAATCTACAAACTATTTTACCTGTGGAGTAGGCTAATTAAAAATCAAAAGAAATGGGCTTTGGACTGCAACCTTTCACATAGTTCCTTGCAACACTGTTTGGAAAGCTCACAAGTTAAAGCTCTCCTAGGCTTTTTGAATTTGTCCCCTCAATGACACTGCCAACATGGGGAAAAATAGGACACTTGCTCAAGCAAGTCAAATCAGGCAGTGTCTAGAGAAAGCCACAGCTTCTGTTTTTACAATGGCACCATTTCCTACATTTAAAAGCTCGTTCACGGTCACTGTGGCTGGCTGAAAATTGCTGCACAGGCAGCAGACTGAGAAATCACAATGATTAAAAAGCAAGTCTTCAAACTCTTACTCACAAGAACCTTAGCATTGTTCATGAGATCACGGATCCTCATAAGGAGCAGGGAGTTACAAAATGAAGGGTGGTTTTTTTTAATGGCATTACTGTGCACAGAATAAGTTGCTGAAAAGGATGACTAAGTACCCTTCGGTGAACTGTGTGGGAATGTGGGAAGAATGTATTGCTGCCTTTACTGAAAAACTCAAAAGATAGCTAAAAGGAGAGAATTTCATCCTGATGCCTGTTCATAGCCACCTCCCCTGGGAGACCCTTGGCATACTCTAGTCTAGAGTGTCAGATGCCCCTTGTCTCAAAAAACTGCTTCTTATTCCATTTCAAAGGAGCATTGTACATGCAGCATATTTCACACATCAACACTCCACAGAACTCCGCTGGACAGGTACTCCAGCACTGCAAAAGCTCTTCATGTTTTAATTTTGTTTGTTTGATCTGGAAATCCAACATATAAAACTGAATTGTTCAGCTGAATGCATTTGTCTCTTTTGCCTTTCTATCTTCGTACCCAGACCCTCAACCGCACCTGGTCTAATGATTTTGTACATATTAGATCTTAGCATATTTTGCAAAGAAAAGAATATAGAAATGTAGAGCTAGAAAACATTTGCAACTCACAAATTCTAAACCCCACAGCTTATTGGCAAGAATCTTTACTGCTCAAACAGAGATTAGCCTGCACCATCTAAATTACTATGACAGCAATCCTGTGCACACATTACTGAATTCAATGGGGCTTACTTCTAAATAGATCTGTATAGGATTGTACTGTATGTATCACAAGCAAGTAACACTTACCCACCCTGAAAATCACATCAGTCAAATTAACTCATATTTGGCTATGAGGAAGGTAAAAAAGAAAACAAGATATTTGAAAATGGATGCTAAACAGATCATAGTTATGACTAAAAGGGGCAAAGGGAGAAGAGAATACTACTCACCTTAGATTATGTGAAGTTTCATTCTGATATTTTAGGTTGCAATCCTATACAGACTTATATGGGGGTAAGTACCATTGAACTTAGTGGGACTTAGGATCCCACTGTTAGGCTGGTGTTTGGGAAATTCATGTTACAATCCAGCCTTCGCCAACCTGGTGCTCTCCATATGTGTTGGACTATACCCTCTATCATCTCCCAGCCAGCCATTAGCTATGTTGGCTGAGGATTATGGAAGTTGAAGTCCAAGATATGTGGAGGGCACCAGCAAATAGAAGGCTGCTGAAACCTATTCAGAGCCTTCAATACAGTTATAGGAAAACATCCAAAGAAATAAAGATGGATTTTTATCATTTTCAGATTACTTTCATTTCTGGCACAACAAGGCAACACAAAGGTAGTAAAAATACTCATTTGCAATACATTGGCAAACTTTTTATAGGAGCCTCTCCCAGTTCTCTTTGCTTCCTATTACCTCCTCCCCAAACCTCCTGCCTAAGGAAGAAATCCCCAAAGGCACCAAGTACTAACCACATTTGTCACCAGAGTCATCAAACTCCACATTGAAGGAGTGCCCATTGTTGATTATTCTTTTGGCTGAAGACGAGTCATAAGTGATGCTCAGGGATTTCAGGGAGGCATCGTACTTGGCGGCCTTATGTTGGATGTCAATTGGAGACTGCCGTTCTCCATTGGCAACAGGGCAGTTCTCATGCCAGTGAGCAGGTCCTAGAGGGGAAAAGAGGGAGAGAGAAGAAAAAGCACAGGAGTGAAGCACCAACAAAACGGACAGCAGGGGAATGGCTGATAACAAACTCAGTGGAGGGAGGCCTTAATGCCTTAAGTGCAGTGGGGTGGCTTTAACATTTTTGCCTCATCAATATTGAATGCGAGTTTGAAACGATCTTGGGCAGCTGGAATTAAGAGCCTGCACTACCGGGCAGAGACAGATCGTGCTGAGGAGCAGTCAGTGGGAAAGGAACACGAGCTTGGATCTAGACCTGCACAGATCTTAGGAATTCAGGCGGTGAGGCCTCGAGAGGTATCTGAGAGGAATGCATCAGCATCTGCCTTTCTTCACTAAGTGGGGTGCGGAAGGGACCAAGCTAAGGATGCCCAAGAAGGGCTGCACAGCGACAGGTGGAGAGACCCTGTCCATGCATCATTCAAAAAGAGTCTGTGGATAGAAGGCATGGTAACCAGGGCTCACTCACGTCCAGGCTCATGACAAGCACCAGCAGCATATTTGCTGCTTTTGCAAAGCAATAAACTGAACAGCAGGTGCCCACCTCTTCATGGAAGTCACAGTTATACACAGAAATGGCAGTTTCCCATAGCACACCCCAATTTTGCAAATATGGGGGAGACGGGACCACCTACCACTAACCCGCGTTCAATAAACAGATTTCCCCCTTCTCTAATTCCATGGCAACCCAAATCCCTATCACACATGGTGCGGTTTGGAACTGAGAAAGGAACACTGAGGGCAGTCCTGGGATTGGGACATAGGGGAATTTCCACATGGGAACCCTCTAGAGGTGGCTCAGAAATTCTCAAGTTGGGATCCCTGCTCAGAAGGCTAATAGCCATTAGAGGGGCAGGAAGGGAGACCTGGAGATAACAGTAGTAGGTGAGAGCCAGGTGGCAGTGGAAGTCCAGGTAAGGGGAAGCTACAGATCTCTCCATCACTTGCATCTCAGTGTCACCAGAGTTGGGGATGTAGCGACACTCCTCTTGGAAATTCTTCGCTGGGTGTCCCATTCCCACTCAAACATCAGGACCAAACCCCAACCCAAAAGCGCATCTTTACTGCGCAGTAATTAATGCGGAGTGGCTTGCATCCCCCCTTCCCCCAACGGGTTGTGCGCCACTCCGAGCCGGAGTAGGGTCTCCGTTTCGCCGTGTCTGAAGCGCAGCCTTTCGCCCCTTCTCCGACTGTCTAATGCGTCCGCGCTATTAGCGCAAGCGGCTGCGGGATGCGCTCCCTTGAGGAGGCGATGCGATGCGATGCCAGGAGCAGCGGCAGGTGCCGCGCGCGGAACTCTCCGGTGCCTCGGCTGGCACCGGGAGGCTCTGCCGGGCTGTCAAGCAGGCAGCAGCTCGGAGTCGAGTCGCCTCGGGAGAGACTCGCCAGAGGGTCAGGGGAGACGGCGGGCGGCGAAGTGCGACCCTCCTGCCGCGGGCGAGGGGGACTCACCGTTGTCCTTGCCGTAACCCCAGGACATGGTGATGGTTCAGCTGTGCCGGGCTCTGCTGTTGCTCTCGTTGTTGCGCGCTCTGCCCGTCCTCGCTCGACTCCGGCTTGCCCGTCGGTGGTGGCGCTCGGGTTCTTATCAGGGGCTTTTATACGCTCCGGGCAACCCCATGCCCCGCGCGGACATCGCTGAGGGGAGGGCGAGGAGGAGGAGGGAAAGGGGAGGAGGAGGAGGAGGAGGAGGAGGAGGTGGCGGCTCCCGGCGGAGCGCGGCCAGGGGCGGGGAGAGGGAGAGATGCAGGCGTTGCGCGCCGTCTCCTTATGCGCTCCCGGGAGCCGCCGCTTTCATCGGCAGGGCTCCTGTTCCGTCACTGTAGCGGCAACAGCTGCCGCCGCGTCACTCCGAGCTGGAGCCTGGCACAGGCGAGAGCTCGAGCCCAGCCGAGCCCAGCGCAGGCTGCCGCTGCTTCAGGGAGGCGCCGCGCCAAGGGAAGGATTGGCTCAGGCCCGCCGAGGAGACGGATCAGTCACCAACTCATTCTGAGGTGGCGGAGAGGGGCGGGAGGAGAAAGAGAGAGAGACGGCGAGGTGAGGAAGAGGAGGAGGGAGGCTGTTGCTCGAGGTTCGCCGCCTCTTGTTCTCCGAGGCCTTCCGCCTGGCTCACGGCCGCTGCGAATGTCTGCCACGCAGCCCTCATCCCACGCGCCGGAGCCTCGTTCCTCCCGGAGGCGGGAAAAGCCCTCGCGCGAGTGACCTTGGGACGTTTCCTCGCGCGCTGGGGAAGCAGGGCCTGGGGGGGGGGGGGTGAGTGAGAGGAAGTGAAGGGGCAGCGGCGGCCTGGTGTGTGCGGGGTGCTGCTGTTGCGAGCGAGCCGACGGGGAAGGGGTGAGCGGTCGCCTGGGTCGCGCCCAGGGGTCGCCAACGCAGCAGGTGGCCCGCGGGTTCAGCAAGGGACACGTGGGAAGAACTTGCGCCCTGGAGTTGCCTTGGAGGTCGTGCGAGAGCACCGGTGGGTTATCGCCTCATCCATGCCCTTCAGCGACCCTGGATGTGGTAATCGCCACCGGGGTGCACTGATTCCGCCCCCCTTCCCCGCTCCCCTCCTCATCCTTTGCATGCTTACAGGTGAAAACTTGGCGTCTTCGCATATTGAAGTGTGTGGGTTTGGGGGGGGGGGTTGTCTGTAGCCAGAGGGTAAAGCCAGTGGCTGTACCGCCTCACCTAGCGAGCGGATTTGTTTTTAAAAGTAAAAATGTGTCGCATTTCATTTAAAGATTGAGAGCTTCTTGTTTATGTGAGTAGGAAATGTAGAATAGGAATAGGCTAGCCTCTAGTCACAATGGAGATATATTATCTCCATGATCATTTGGGCATAGGATTGCAAGCCTAAAGCTATTTTCTGGTAGCCTAATCCTATATGCTGTCAATGGAGTTTGCCAAGGCTGCTTCCAAACAAGAGTGCCTTGCTGCTGTGGAGGCACTGTTTTCCGCCATTGGCTGGAAGTGGAATTGAAACAGACGTTCCAAGCAGCAGTTAATATAGTGCTACATTAACTAGTGTTGCCCTTCCAGCATGGCTGAGATCCACCTATAATATTAGAATACAGGAAATTTCCTCATACTGAGGCTAGATCTATACTACTGCTGTAAAGTGGTATTGAAGTGCACTGATAACTGTTGGGGCACAATCCACATTCCATATACCGCTTTCATAGCATATATATCCTGTGTTTTATTACAGATTTGTAATGATTTGACACAAGGGACAGATCTGCACCAAGCAGGATATAACACTATGAAAGTGGTATATGGTATGTGTCAATGGGCCCCAACAGTTGTCAGTGTATTTCAATACCATTATAAAGCAGTAGTATAGATCCTGCCAAGGTGTAGATCTGGCCTGAGTCAGGCCCTTAGTCCATCTAGCCCAGTATTGTTGACACTGACTGCCAGCCAATCTCCAGGGTTTCAGGGAGGGTTTTTTCCTGCCCTACCTGGTGATGCTGGGGTGTGGGTGGGGTCAAACCTGGGACCTTCTGCATGCAAAGCAGGTGCTCCACCACTGAGCTATGGCCTCTCCCTCTACTTACAAGATGGTTCAGCAATGAGCCATGACAACTTCAGACACAAGTTTACTGCTTCATGGAGGATAAGGCTATCAATGGCTACTAGTCATGTTGGCTATATATTACTTCCAGTATTGGAAACAGTATGCCTCTGTATGCCTATTGTTGCGGGACATGAGTATGTGGGTGCTGTTGCACTCATATCCTACTTGTGGGCTTCTCACAGGCAGCTGGTTGTCTACTGTGGGGACAGAACACTGGACTAGATATGCTAGACTCCTAAGGATGCTTTGGGATGCCTGGCCTAACTTAACACGAAGCTGCCTTGTAGTTTGGCTCATAAAGAATAGAGACAGACAAACAGTGCTCTGTTAGTTGGGGTATCAGAGAGATGCCAGCAATGCAAAATGGCTTAGAACTATTTCAGCACTAAATTGGCAAGGCAAATTTTCAGCATTATTCTCTGGCCTCTTTCCCTATTGTGCTGTATAAAGATTGATCTCAATGGCTGCTTGTCCCCATAGGAGGCTTCTTCTGTGTGGCGACCATGACTTACCACGTGGATCCATTTTTTAGCTTTGGACAGGAGTGCAGTGGAAAACATCTGGAGGATGAGGAGGGTAATGGAATCGGGAGGGGGAAGGAATCAATTCACCCTGGTGGCGATTAATACATCCAGGGTCATTGAAGGACATGGATGAGGAGATAACCCACCGGAGCTCTCGCATGACCTCCAAGGCAACTCCAGGGCATAAGTTCTTCCCAAGTGTCCCTTGCTGAACCCATGGGCTGCCTGCTGTGTTAGTGACCCTGGGTGCGACCCAGGCAACCACTGTCCCCTTCCTCGACCTCAAGGGAGCTCCAGGGTGCAAGTTCTTCCCAAGTGTCCCTTGCTGAACCCATGGGCTGCTTGCTGTGTTAGTGACCCAGGTGGCCCATGGGCTCACCCCTTCCTCGTCAGCTCCCACGCATACACACACTTTAACACCTGATTCCTGCCCTCCCGCAGCTGCTTTACAGTTAAAGGAGGGATGGGTAGCATTTGGTCCTCCAAATGTTCCTAGACTGCAACTCCTGTCATACTTCACCATTGGCTATGCTGGCTAAGGCTGATGGGAGTTGTAGTCCAACAATATCTGGAAGGCCACAAGTTACCCAACCCTGAGTTAAATCCTTATATGTATCATGTAGTTTCTGGAAGATTTACGATGTACGCACTTGGAATAAAATAATTGCTTTATTAAGGGTGCAATCCTATACATGTTTAGATAGTTTGTTTCTGTCTAAACACACATAGAATGGTGCCCTTAGACAGAAAAAAACCCCTGTGTAAACATGTATAGGATAGCACCCTTAATAGAGTAACTTGTTTTATTTCAAGTGGGTACACTGTAAATCTTCCAGTGTTGAATAGTCCACTGAAGAGATGAAAATAAAATTCCAGTAGAATTTCCCATGGGCAACTGGTTGGCCACTCTGTGAACAGAACACTGGACTAGATGGACCCTTCGTTTGATGTGGCAGGGCTCTTCCTATGTTCTTAAAAGAATACAGACATCCTGCATTCACCTTTGTACCTCATTGCTGCAAATAAAGAGAAGTGAATAACGGGTTCTGCAAATGGAAGAAAAAATTTAGTGGGACTAATATAAATTGTAGCCAAATGAAAGGCTGATGATTTAACCAATTTAAACAAGTCATGGTCATGTGGATTTCATGACTGGTTGATATTAAGATCAGCAAGAGTCATTAGGCTGGTGGGTACTGGGGATAGGGCCTTCTTAGTGGTAGACCCACACCTTTGGAACTCCGTCCCCAGAGAGAGATGTATGGCCTCATCACTGATAGCTTAAACACAGCCATGAAGACACATTTATTCCAGTCTGCATTTAGTGCTTAAAAGCATTAGCCGCTGTTGCTGCTGTGTGTGTTTAATTGTAATTTGTACGTTCATGTTTTGTGACATTGAAAGCCACCTTGTGGCTCTTGTAAGCCTTGAAAGGTGGGTTTAAAATCTTATAAATTAATTAATAAATTAATAAATAAATAAGCAGTTTTTAGTCTCACTTCTTATTTTGGCTTTTGGAAGAGCAAATAACAAGCAGTATTATCCTTTCATAGGTAAAGTAATGTACAAACACCCCTGCAGCTAATAGTCTTTGTTGGAATAGGGCCAAACTGAGTTACATAATTGTAGAACTGGAAGAACTTTGGCATAACCTCATGGTTTTATATGCGTGCTGCTTAGAGGAGTGAAGGGCTATTAGTGCTTTATCTGTGAAAAGAAAAGTGTGATTATATTATTTATCATTTCTAATGGCAAAAAAATGAGCCAACTGAAAATGACTTGGAAGAAAGAAAGGCATTTCTCAGGAGTTCTTTGGGGATTACCTGAAAATGTTTCAAAGATTCTTACTGATTAACCAAGTTGCCGTGGTCTCTCATACTTCCAGGGTTCCCTCTGGATTGCAGTAGTGACCTTAATGCACAATTATGAAGACAGAAGAACACAAATACACAGCAGTGAACTTAAGAAGTGCCTAAAGTATGTTTAATTACAACCTTCCCACAAGTACCTGCCTATCTATTAAAGTCATCAGCTGAGCACCTTTTCTATGCGACACCTTCTTTGGGAGGTCAGGTGGGTGTGGCTAGGGACAGGGCAATTGCTGTCACGGGTTTCTGACTGTGCAATGCCTGCCTCAAAAATGTTTACCTGCTGCTCCCTTTAATATCTTAGAGTTGTCAGGTGAAAATACTGTTTTATTCACTAAAGCCTCCAGCTGGTTTTAATCATGGATGGATTTTTACGTAATGGCTTAAGTCCAGTGTTGCACAAGCAAATCTCCATTCACACAGTGGGACTTCCCTGTCCTCTCCTTCCCTGCTGTAGCCCCTGCATGCACACTCCCCAAATTTGTTCTAAAGGGTCCCCCACAGCCAAGAGAGGGTCAAGTGACAAGCCTGAAAGTGTTCGGTGATGACTCAATGGCAAATAAACCCAGTGTCAGCATCTGGGTTAGCAGGGGAATGTTACGACCCACCAAGGCTGATACTCCTTGTGGCAGCATCCTTTCTTCATAACTTTATAAACATTTTACAGTCAGACTGGCTGGATGGGCATATACATAGTTACAGATGCCCATTTTATTATTTTTACTTTTACTACATATTAGCCTTTTATACAACAAAATTGTGCTTATCTCCAAACAGCAGGCTCAATTTTGTTCCGGTGATCACTATGCTGCTAAGATTTAAGAGATTTTAAAATGTGAAACTGAACGTACTCTTTTTATCAGCGTGGGCAACAGGTTTGTTTGCTTGGTTTTTGCTTGAAGATACCAGGAATGCCGAAGCACTTGTAAAGCATGGAATCGTGTGAATGTGGGGGATATTAATTGTGTGCTTCACAACTGAAGGAATACACAAGGCCATCTAAAAGGGGCTCCCAAAAAGATCATTATATCCAGGGTCTAAAATTACCTACCTACACCACTGACTGAGATCAGCATAAAGTCACACCCGGGTAAGTCTTAACATCTCGATCATAGTTTTCAGTGTATTTACCTCCAACAAGGTATGTTAGGATTGGATTGGAAGGCCGAGCTGAACAAACTTAGGCCCTTTCTACACCTAAGGATTATCCCAGGAAAATGGAGGGCTCATCTCTACCTTCTCTCGGGATCCCGTGTGTGTCATTTGGATGCACAGGGATGATCCTAGGACGATCCCTGGAAAAAAGGCAGGTGTAGAAACGGACTTAGTCGTTCTGTCATATACTATTTCCTGGGCATAGTATTTCATTTTATATGTATGTCACACATGTTATACAGTTACATATTATTGTAATAAATATAATTCACATTGTTTTTTGTATTAAACACTTTTTATTGCAAAGTACGTCATTATATTACAATAAGTGCAGGCAATGTGAAATTTCCTGGGATAAATTATCCTGAGATCATCCATGCAGATGCTTTGGGCCAGAACTACACCAAACAGGGTATAGCACTATGAAAGTGGTATATAAGAGGCAGGAGCCACACTACTGCTTTATAGTGGTATTGAAGTGCACTGACAACTGTTGGGGCCCATGACACATACCATATACCGCTTTCATAGTGTTATATCCTGCTTGTTTTAGATCTGGCCTTGGTCTTGGTAGGTAACTGACTGTAATCTGCAAACTGGAACATAATCCAGAGAAACCAACCTAAATCTATGGATTGCAGACTCAAGGGAAAATCACCAACAGGCCCTGCAATGGCATAATCAGTCCATTTAAATGCAGTTTGCATGGAGGTCCCAAGCAAGTTCCATTTAAATAAATGAACTGGAGGTTGAGCTGTATATAGGTTTAGCTGGTTGCACCTTATGTCCATACAATGGAGCAGGTGGACACCTTGAGTGAAAATACTGTTATCATGAATAATGCATGTTTCATTCAGGAAATTATCTGAGGATAGGAGATAGTTGCCCTGGGGTAATGTTTTCATTCAAACAAGGTTTTAGGAGCATGAATAGCCACAAGGGTTTGCTTTGTGCTTGTCTTTCCCAGCACCTTCTTGCATACCAGATCTAAAGGTTTTGCCTTTGCCAATGAACATTCTTGGGTTTGATGGTATCTTTGAGTTATCTTAGTAAATATTCATGAACACAAACACAGCCAGAGGGTCCGTGGTGTTTTGTGCACAGTTTTAGTAAAAGCAAAAGTGATGTAAGCTAAACTTTGTTTCAGCTGAAGTGAGGAGAAATGAATAAACATTAACAATCATATGGGTGGTTGTTTCACAGTGTACACACAGTCTATAAGTACTATACTCAGTTGCATGTTGCTTGGATTACAAATACTTTACTTGCAGTAGCTAAGATTTCACATTGGCTGACCACCACAAGCCTCTTTCCCACCATACTCTCCTTTTTATATAACATCCTTATTGATTTGATTGTTTATATTCGTACACATATAGGACAAATATTGGCCTTGGGTAAGCTGAGATTCTTTTTATTTCAGTATGCCCTTTGGTTCCTTGACAGATTTTTCATACACAAGGGCTTTGCATCATAAGCAAAACCATATAGACACAGCCAATAATAGTAAATACTGCAGGTGTTGTTCTTTAGGGGCCTCATTTATCTTTAACAATCTTTCATCCCAACAGGTAGTCCATTATTGCTACTTTCATCCAGAAGCAGTATTGTGTTAGGCAATTTACATATTCAAAAGATTAAGCTTTAAGATTTTATTTATTTATTTTATTTAAAACATTTCTTGGCCGCCTTTCAGGGCAAAGCCCTCACAAGGCGGCTTACAGTAAAATACATAAAATATTAAAAGCAATAAAACAGCAATTAAAACAATAAAACCCCAGGAACAACAATAGCAATAATAATAATAACAGCAATAACAATAATCATGCAAAGGCCATGGTAAAATAAAATGTGTTTAAGGCCTTCTTGAAAGCCTGCAAGAAAGGTGCATGGCGGACCTCTGATGGAAGTTTGTTCCAGAGGTTTGGGGCCACTGCAGAGAAAGCCCTTTCCTGTGTGGACACCCACCTAATTGCCCTCACAGGTGGGCAAATGAGAAAGCTCTCTCTGATCTTAAAGTGTGGGTAGGCTGATATGGGCAAAGATCACTGGTCCTCAATGTTTTCAGTGCCCACACACATAACTGCAGAATTTTCTCTATTTTGTTATTGTTTGACATATCATTCAAAATCAACTGTTCTTCAGCCTTAGCTAAAAATCTACAACAACATCATATGGATGGATACCCTTGCAGAAATGTCTGCCTTGTTCTGGTGTAAATCAGTTGCAATATTAGTTATGTATTAGTCTGGGCCAATATGTATAGCTCTTCTGTGTTCCCAATGCTTTTAGAATGATGCATGGATGGGGATGGGGCTCAGTGGTAGAGCACATGCTTAGCATGCAGAACATCCCAAGTGTAGTCTTTTGGCATCCCCAGGTACAGCTGGAAAAAATTCTGCCTGAAACTCTGGCCTGGAGAGCTGCTGCCAGTCAGTGTTGATAATATTGGGCTAGATAGGCCAATGGTCTGACTCTGAATTAGGCAGCTTCCGATGTTCCATGTTCTTTCCCAGTCCTGCCCCTTGGTGGCCCTGAACTCTTAAGGAACAATATTACTGTAAGGAACAACATTGTCAAGTATATCCCAGTATTCCATGAGTAAACCAGTCGAGTTAGGAATCTGGCTGATATTGTGTGCCAAATTTGCATGACTAAATCTGACAGTGATAGCTGCCTAGCAGCCCTCCCTAATGATGCAAAAATGTAGCATCTTGTCTGTTCATAACGCTTAACACATTGGACCTTGTGCTAGTTATCTTTAGCGCTTATTTTCCAATGAATGCAACAACCCAAGGAAGCATGATTGCTGTCTGATTTCTGAATCATGGAATGTGGTCTGAGGACACATCATCATCATCATCATCATCAATCTCTTTTCTCATGGTGCTTTTTTCTAGACAGACATGATGGGCTTTGCCAAGTGATGCTGTCTTTTACTGATTCAGGAATTTCCTTACAATTGAGCATGTTTTAAGTATGACTGCTTTCTGGATGTTTGTGTGGATGTGTTTTGGTAGTCCCAGTTTCTGAAGGTTTTCTGTATAGTTTTTTGATGTGATGCCAGTGACTGATGTGACTAACGAAACAATTGTGACCTTTTCTTGTTGCCATAGTTCTTTAACTTCCATGGCCAGTGGTGTATATTTTTCTCTATTATTATTATTATTATTATTATTATTATTATTATTATTATTTTCAATTTATATCCCACCTATATACAAAATACTCTATGCTTGAGAAGATCTATGGCTGGCACATGGGAAAGAACTCAGATATAATGGCCTTATAATAAAATAAATATAATAGCATGAGTCTAATCTGTAAAAATGTGAGGAACCCTTTAGAAGCAGGCATGTGACGTAAGGCTCAGGTTGAAAAGGGAGAGCAGCAAGCAGCACGGTGGAGAATGGTTTAGACAACCAGATGCTAGTCTACACTATCTTGTTGGAATTGGTTGTGAGAGCTCAGTGTACAATCAAAACATTTCAAAGCTGCATTGAGGCAGCTATTGGAACTATATGCTGTTCCAGTCTATGATTAATTGTTCTGCCTTGCACAGCAATGAACACTCAATCAGTACTTTAATGCATGCTAAGGGGGGAGGGAGGGAAATACTAGCCACCCTACAGCACAGTAGGCAATGTCTGGCATTGACACCCTGATTCTGTTCAATAGCAGCCGTAATGCAAAAAATAATAATAATAATGGCTAGGTTGCCACAGCTAAATCCTGTATCTGGTAAGTGGGCCACAGACCCATCCAGTTTTGTCCAACATGCCAAACAGTCTCACTTCCATTCCCAGCTACCAGAGCAGGGTTGTGCTACCAATTCAGCCCCACTAGATCCCATGCAGTGGAATTATTTCCAGTCCTACATTCTCTAGTACCACCTGAGGGCCCTCGCACATCAATGCTGTGCAGCACCTATGGCACAGAGGAAATTCCTCCCTGGTGCAACAGTTCTAAAGGGTGCTTTTGTGGGTTTTAGAGTACATGGACACGGCTATGCACCATCCATGCAGTGGATCATTTCTGAATGGAAAGGTACATGTTCACAAGCCTGCTAGAAATTGCAGCTTTCCTGCCCCCTAGTGCCTACTCTGCAAGAGTGGGCTATGAATAATAGGGCTCAGTGAAGAGAGCAAGCCATCTGTGCTGCTTGACTGCACTCATTATTACTTCACAGGACTCCGCTCTGGCATGGAAAACAGGAACAGGTCTGTACTCATGAGCCAAAACAATCATGACATGGGAGTTCTGTGATCAGATCCTCCATCTGTAAAACAACAACTCCAAAACAGGCACTGGTGTGTTTGTGTGTGTGTCCAATTTTGATTAACCAGTACACTACATTGGAGAGCCACTATGGTGTAGGAGTAAGTGTGTTAGACTGGGGTTGGGGAGACATAGGTTCAAGTCCCGTCCTGACCAGGACGCTGACTGGGTGTCTTTGGGCCAGGCACTGATTCTCAGCTTTACCTTCTTACAGAGTTGTTGTGAGGGTAAAATGGAGAGGAGGATCATGCACGCCATCTTGGGCTCCTTGGAATAAAGATGGGATATAAATGTAAATGTAACCAATAATATTAGCCCATCTAAAGAAAAAAGCCAATCATAATATAGATACTTGTACTCCACTGCCCCCAGCAGAGCTAATAATTACTCAAGGGACTGAGTAATTTTGATCAAGGAAAGCATAAGAACGTAAGAAGAACCATGCTTGATCGGAGGAAGGGGGCCACACAGTGGCCAACCAGTTGCCCACGGGGAACCCCTGAGTAGAACATGACTGCAAAGGCACCCTCCCGCCCATGTTCCCCAGCAGCTGGTATACATGGGCATACTGCCCCTGATACTGAAGCTTGCAGGTAGCCATCAGGGCTAGTAGCTATTGATAGCCTTCTCCTAGCATGCAGGAAATGGCATGCCAGGTGGTAAGACCACTGCACCTGTCAAAAGTGGAGCCACCAGCACCACCACGGCTGCTTTTTAGTTTGAAAGGAGTCCGGAGATCCCATGATCAAGTCTGTGAAGTGTTTCGGAATGAAACAGCAATGATTTGTAGCTCAGCTTAGGCTTTGCTTATACAAGACATAATAAGCTATATTCGTAAACAGACTTGTTTGAAAGTAAGCCCTATCGAGGGCAAATAGGGCCTGGGTAAGCCGGGAAGCATGTTTACAGTACTAGTCCACAAACAAAAAATTGCATGCCTGCCAACCCATACACATACACATAAATCATTGTGGCATATCAGTGGCATAAAGGGTGGGGGAGTTAGAAACAGCTTTCTTCTAATTTACAAAAATGTCCTTCATTGCTTGCCTGTAGCAAATGCTAACACAAACAATGTAGCAAGTAGGAATTCACATGCTTGATGCAACCAGGTAGCACTTTCTTATTTATTTATTAAAACATTTGTATCCCGCCCTATATCACGGGGATCTCAGGGTGGCATACAGATGAAATCAGGGATGGGGGGAGGATCACAGACTTACCTGCATCTGTGACCCCCCAGCATCCAAACAGCAGCATGACGTCCCAGAAGCAAAGAGGGACGTTTCGGACACCTTTTTTTTTTAACAGGGGAAACGGAACGCAATTGCGCTCCACCCAAAAGTAAGTTTTAAAAAAAGCAATGAACTCACTTTCACCCCCAACCACTATGGGCACAGAGCCTCCCCGTATAGCTCTGTGCCTGTTTTCAAAGCCCCGCTACTCGCGAGGAGGAAAGGAAGAGGCAGGAGTGGCGGCCACACTGCCTGCAACCCGCAAGATGCTCCCGGGACCATGGAAAACATCAGGTACTCCGCGGTACCCAATATCCCGTGGAAAGCCCATCGTGGTCCCTGCTTGCCCCCAGGATTCACTGTGCGTCATATGGACACACAGGGACACACATGAGACCAGCCCGGATTTAATGGCTGGTGTAGACATGCCCAATGATTGTACTACCACAAAATGTAGCGATGGCCACCAACTTAGATGACTTTAAAAGGGGATTAGACAAACCCATGAAGGATAAAGCTATCAATGGCTACTAGTCATGAAGGTTGTTTAAAACCTCCAATATCCGAGGCAGAATGGCTGTGTATGCCGATTGTGGGAGAACGCAAGCAAGACGGGGCTGTTACACTCTTGTCCCATCTGCTTGGCCACTGTGGGAACAGAATGCTGCGCTAAATAGGACTTTAGTATGATTCAGGATGGCTCATCTTATTACATAACCAGCTTGATGTTTTTGTAGGAGCTGAGATCCTTACAGTGATCTTTTGCATCATTAGATCAGAGTGTTCTAAATACAGCCAATTCAAAGAGAGATACATTTTTGCGTGTCCTACCAAATTTCAAAAATCTCTGTATAGGTATGGAGTTTTCTGAAATAATACCTTTGGAAAAAAGTAAATAGATAATCTTGGCTTCCCTGAGGGTTAAATATGGTTTTAAAAACCTGTGCTTAATATATTTGCTGTCCAATGTACTGGCACATGCCCTGAAGCATTTTTCATCTCCTTGTGCTTTAATTGTTGTTTATTCGTTCAGTCGTTTCTGACTCTTCATGACTTCATGGACCAGCCCACGCCAGAGCTTTCTGTTGGCTGTCACCACCCCTAGCTCCCCCAAGGTCAAGTCTGTCACCTCCAGAATATCATCCATCCATCTTGCCCTTGGTCGGCCCCTCTTCCTTTTGCCTTCCACTTTCCCTAGCATCAGCCTCTTCTCCAGGGTATCCTGTCTTCTCATTATGTGGCCAAAGTACTTCAGTTTTGCCTTTAATACCATTCCCTCAAGTGAGCAGTCTGGCTTTATTTCCTGGAGTATGGACTGGTTTGATCTTCTTGCAGTCCACGGCACTCTCAGAATTTTCCTCCAACACCACAGTTCAAAAGCATCTATCTTCCTTCGCTCAGCTTTCCTTATGGTCCAGCTCTCGCAGCCATAGGTTACTACGGGGAATACCATTGCTTTAACTATGCGGACCTTTGTTGTCAGTGTGGTGTCTCTGCTCTTAACTATTTTATCAAGATTTGGCATTGCTCTCCTCCCAAGAAGTAAACGTCTTCTGATTTCCTGGCTGCAGTCAGCGTCTGCAGTAATCTTTGTGCCCAGAAATACAAAGTCTGTCACTGCCTCCACATTTTCTCCCTCTATTTGCCAGTTATCAATCAAGCTGGTTGCCATAATCTTGGTTTTTTTGAGGTTTAACTGCAACCCAGCTTTTGCACTTTCTTCTTTCACCTTTGTCATAAGGCTTTAATAGTAGATGTTATATGGCTGCATCCTGGCAAGGAGTTGAAGCAAGTGGATTAAATGGTGCAGTAATATAGCCTTTTATATACAAAGTGCCAAGATTCGCTCAGGTTTGTATTTAAGGCACCTTGATACCATTTCACAAACTCTACATAAACCTCTCCTGGACCTGTTTACTGAGGCCTAGCAGCTGTATAACTGTAGTCATTCAGATCGCCACCAGAAAACTTGCTGTATTTTTGGAAAGAACGGGAGGCGGGCCTTAGATACGGCAAACAGCCTCAGTAAAACAAACTCTACAGACAGAAAGGTACAGCAAAAGTAAATGGCCAGAATTCAAAGAGTGTTTGACATGCTTTCAGACATCACAAACTTCAATCCTGTTGATTTGGATTTTACTATGAGGCAACTAATGTTTGTTACCTTGGTGCCAATGATGGTTACCTTTCTTTTTCCCCACATGCAAATGAGCACCTTTTGCTTCTCTCCTGCTTGCTGCTCTCCTGCGGGTGCACTCTTCCAACATTTCTTTCCACATGTACGTATAGATGCACACTTATGGCCATTCTAGTCGGGAATGTTGAGAGTTGCAGTCAAACCTATCTGAGGGCACCAGGTTGGGGAAGGCTGCTTTAGCCCCTCGTTCCACAGTAAGCTCTTGTAGAAACATCCGTCCCTGGCACTATTCCCCAATACAAAATCAAATTCAAGGAGAGGATTGGCTCCTGCTTTCTATCGTTGCTCATGCCACCTCCACATTGGCATTATAACTGTCAGCGGTGAGAAAACAAGGCCAGAAGCCTTGATATACCTGCTCTGTATGTAGGCCTCTGTATGTAGTTTGGTTCTTGCAAGTGAACTGCATGATGGGATTTGAATAATGTATGTGCCTGAATGTGCTGTAATGTTATATCAGCAAGGAAATGCCTAACTGGAATTTCTAACTGTCAAGACCTCTTGATGTAATAGCAGACAAATAAGCTAGCATGATAAGGAGGACTGACCATCCAGGTCAATCTGACATTGCCAGAAGAGTTATGGCCCATCTGTTGATAAAATATAATGAAGAAGTTTTCTTTGGTCTGTCTTTGGCCTTAGCTAGACGGGGCGAAATCCCAGGGCAATCCCCGGGATCGTCCCTGTGCATTCACATGATGCACAGGGGATCCCGGGATCAGGGAGGGATGATCCCTTCCTTGCCCCGGGATCTCGCCCTACCCTTTAGGCCTGCTTTTTCTGTGGTCTCGGGCTGAGTCCAAGACGGCGAAACGTGTGTGCGGGCGTTGCGGTTTGTCCCGGTTCCTCTTGATTACTTGCGAGGAACCAGGACCCACCCACGGGGCGCAGAGCTCCTGAGCTCTGAGCCCATCAGAGGTGGGGTGGGGGGAGCGGAGAAAATTATTTTTAAAAAAAAAAACTTCGGTTTTGCACACGAGTCCTCGTGTGCATCTTCTGTTCCTTTTTAAAAAACAAAATGGTGGCGTGACATCTCCTTCCGAGGCTGTCACGTGCCACATGTAAACAGAGGGGGGGTGTCTTGCAATAAAAACATCACAAGATCTTCACCCCTCCGTTGTGCAATAACAGGTAAGTCTAGCTAAGGCCTTTGTTTTGCTTTAGAACTTTGCTAATTGGTTAAGATGCTACTATGTATAAATATACCTGCTTTTCACACTGCCAGTTGAGAAGTTCTTTGTTTTTCCATACAGCTGTATTATGCTCAATAAAACAGAGTTGCCTTACAACCAAAATGGATTTTTATCCTTGACAGGGGTAAAAGAGGAAATGAACACCATCAGCCTTTATGCATCCTAAACGTTCTTTCTGCTGCACGTAGCCACCCGTGTCAGTTCTGCACAAATTCAGTTAACACAGTCGTGAAACAAACATCATCAACAAAAGAGCCCTGTACCATCTTAAAGACAAACAGATTTGTTATGGCAGAAGGTTTCATGGACTAGCAGCCACTTCATCAGATGCATGAAGTGTTATCCTCAGTTGGCAGGCAATGACATGCAAAAATTACAGTCTGTCACAATTTTGTGTAAAGCATATCACTTTACATAGAATGGTCACAGTCTGCTTTGCATTTCATTGCCACTGGGCTCCATTTTTTCTCTCTTTATACCAGGGATGGACAACTTCCAGGGGGTTAGGGAGCCACATTGCCCCTCTGGAGTCCACTGCAGGCCACATCCCACTGCTACCACCACTACATTTGCTGCTGCCATCACTTGCATTTGTGACTGCTCCCGCTACAGCTAAAATGGCAGCAATTTTGCAGGAAAACAAGATGAATGGGGAGCTTCTGGGTGGCTTCTGGGGGCATGTTTCTACTTGGAAACAAGATGAGTACTGTCTGTGCATGCCTTGTTTCCTGTAGAATTGCTGGAAGCTTCTGCCAGAATAAATCTGCTAGTCTTTAAGGTGCCACAAGACACCTTGTTTTTTGCTACAACGGGCTAACTCAGCATTTACTTTTCACAGCCAGCCCATGATTTCGGAATTCAAATGAATATGGGTAAGCGACATCAAATCAAGAGGCAAATACAGAAAGGCAGACTATCATTTCTTCTTAATCCTTCCATAAATAACACCTAAGTAGGATTAAGCTGAAAAACAAACTCCATGTTTTGTTCAATCATCATAAGGCTGCAGTTTGATATTGTGTGATGGTTCACAGCCAACGTTACAGAATATCTCTCTGTCAATAGTACATCTTCCCATTACATATCTGTGGCAAATTGTTTCTGGTGCTTTGGACCCAGATGAATTTATTGTAGTTATTTTACAAAGGGAGTATTAGGGCAACTAATGTAAACACTTTGTTTTAGTTTGTACTTGTTTTTTTACTCTAGCTTTACCCAGTTTCATTAAACAGTTATCACTGTTTTGGAGTAATTCACCTCTCACAAAAGGAAGTTGCAGAGACTTACAGAAGAGACTGTTTCACACTCCACGCTTCTGCAAGTGTAGGAAGTTCCAAATAGCAGCTTTTCACTTAGTCAATTTCTCCTGTAAGCAGAGAGTACTAAAGAGCTCTGGCAATTTGTATAATATTTGCATATTTATACAAACTGAGCAGGGGGGAGCAGGCAAACGCAGACAGAGCTAGACTTTCAAGCAACACTGGCTCTTCTTCCACATGCAAACAACATGCCCGTGGGCCCTTCTACTGCCTAGCTGTAAAAACCTCTAATTTCTGTCTCCTTCACTGAATATTTTTCAACTGCCTATTGTTTTCCTCTACCCTCCATCTAAGCAGGTGGGTTGTGTGGTAGCTAGTAAGCACTAGGCTACGAAAGCTCATTTAAGAAAGTATTTTCTCACCTCCTAAGAAACAACTGTAGCTATTGGCTAAATAAAACCCTATGGATGGTTATTTCTCTACTTGACACACAAGCAGCATTCTTATTACAATACCATCCATCATAGCTAATGTTTTTTTTTGCCTCTGTGATCTGGCCACCTGCTTTGGTTACAGTTGTAGCTCTGTGATGCGTCTTGTCTCTTCTGGAGTAGATCTGCCAGATGTGAAACACCCAGTTAGACAAAATCTATAGAGGACCAGTCTATCAATGTCTATTAGCAATGATAGCTAGCCATACAGAACTCTGTGTTCAGAACAGCATAACTTAGAGCACCATAGACAAAGGTCTCTTGATCATGCGTCAGACATCTTACAAGAGGAATATGTTCCCGGTGGCCCACTGGGTGGAAAGGAAAAGAGAGAGGAAAAAGAGGGTGGCAGAAAGTTCTGTTTTGCATGATCACAGTGGCTTATTTCACCTGCCACACATGCTCGTCCAATGCCAGGGGGATTAGCATAGTGTGATGTAGTGGCTAAGGTGTTGGACTGGGAGTCGGGAGATCCGGGTTCTAGTCCCCACTCGGCCATGGAAACCCACTGGGTGACTTTGGGCCAGTCACATACCCTCAGCCCGACCTACCTCACAGGGTTGTTGTTGTGAGGATAACATGGAGAAGAGGAGGATTATGTACGCTGCCTTGGATTCCTTGGAGGAAAAAAGGCAGGATATAAATGTAATAAATAAATAAATAAATACCCTCAGCAGCATGGCTTGTTGTGTTATGTGAACCCAGTCAGGATGGCTTGTAGCTGTTGGTACCAAACAATCCAGAACCCATGAGCTATTGTAGAGTTTGCATGACACGACAAGCTGTGCTGCCGAAGGTAATTCCCTCCAGCACACTACCAGTACGCACAGGGTGGTTATCAAGCCACTGTGGCTCATTAACTACCCTGCAATCATGCAAACAAGGTCAGGGAGAGGGTGTCTTGGTTTGCATGTAATGAGAAGCTACTGTGGATGAATTTCCCCTTGGGGCTTCATTTGAATATTTGAGCCTTTGGTGGCATGTAAATCTGGTGAGGGTGCGTTGTTGGAATAGTTAACAAGCCACCAAGACCCCATGGGCTGTTTTAGGC
This sequence comes from Elgaria multicarinata webbii, assembly GCF_023053635.1. Taxonomy (NCBI): domain Eukaryota; kingdom Metazoa; phylum Chordata; class Lepidosauria; order Squamata; family Anguidae; genus Elgaria; species Elgaria multicarinata. Next base: position 81,017,150 of record NC_086177.1, on the reverse strand, counting down.
TTGTGGTGGCTTGCTAATCACCCCAACAACCCACCCTTGCCGGATTTGCTCTGGCCCCACTCACCACTAGTATGCGCCCCCCAAACAGATCACTCCCAAGGAAATGTGGCCGTTGATAGAATTCTGTTCTAGTCAAACAGCACAAGGATTGGCCATGATTCTGACCTTCAAGGGGCATGACCTGCTTAGGAGCTTCAAGAAGCATCTGTTTGGCTGCTCTTGGAAACAGAATGGAAGACTGTATGTACTGAAACAGACTAGATGGACCTTGATCCAATCCAGTAAAGCAATTCTTACGGTACATTCTTATTTTACGGTAGATACACTTGCTGTGCCAGAGTCCACAGATTTTTGTTTGTTTGTGATGCTCTCAGATATGCAGACAGATGCATGAGGTTTATTTCCATTTAAACCCTTTTCATGAAATGGAAACTTAGGCCTAATCTACACCTGCAGCCCTTTCACAATGGAAGAGGGCTGCTTCCAAACGTCCCCCGCTCCCACGATCAGCACTCACGGGACACACGCGACCAGTGTTCACCGCAATTACAGGAGTGCCATTGCAGGAGCACGTGTGCCCCGTTATGGTGCTTGCGCATGTATATCAGTAGGAGTGGGCAGAGCTACAGAAATGGGTATGGGGCAGAGGTGATTTTTTAAATGACTCATGTGGGAAGTGCACAAGTGCAGATGCACAGCAACACATGCGGGGGATAGGAACTCTTGTCGAACATGCGCACCTGTGCAGAGATATGTTTGTATTAAAAAATAAAACAAGCACACTTGGTGGTAAAACACACCGATACCCATCCAATCCAGAAATGGCGGACAAGTCCACTCCCGCACACCTCCAATACCCATGCACATGCCGCTCACAGCTGATTGGCTGTTCACCAAGCCTGGAACTCGCAGTGAACAGCGAAGGGAAGGCACACCGCACACATTCTTCGGAAGGGACATGAGAGAACTGGAAAAACGGTGACAAAGGCCTTAGCTAGACCTACCAGATAGCCCGCAACGAGGAGGGAAGATCTCGCATTGTATTTAATGCGAGATCCCTTCTTTGTTTACACGTGAGGCACGACAACCTCAGAAGGAGAGGCATAGAGTCTGCCATTTTTTATTTCTTTAAGGGGAAGCAGCGCACGAATGCTCATGCACTAAAGGTAAGTTGTTTTTTAAAATGTAAATTATTTTCCTCGCTCCCCCCACCCTACCCCCGATACCCCGCCCCATGCGTAGCTCCCGGCTCCTCGCAAGGAATCATGCGGAGCCGCTTCAACCCGCAGCACCCAGCCACATGTTCCGCTGTCTTGGGCTCAGCCCGGGACCGTGGAAAAACTGGGGCCAAAGGGTAGGGCGAGATCCCGGGGCAAGGGAGGGATCATCCCTCCCTGATCCCGGGATCCCCTGTGCGTCATGCGGATGCCCAGGGACAATCCTGGGTATCACCCCACAATTTCGCCCTGTCTAGCTAAGGCCAAAATCAGTCAGGGATATTCGGGGACAACTGAGAGGTGGAGCCGAGAGCACTGTGGGAGCAGGTGTTATATGAATGTTATTCATATAACATTCCACCTGTAAGGGAAATGCCAAGATCTTTCACTCTTTGGGTCTAAGCTCTCCTTGGCGACATGCTTCTCACTCCCAAGTTGGGACGTTTTGCTCTACCCTTTGGTCCTGTTCTTTATGTTCTGGCTGATCCCTTCAAAGCCCCCACCCACCCACCCAATCAAACTAGCTGCTTGCCAATAGTAATGCCTCCAGATCCAACTAGCTGCTGAGTGGGTAGATGCTTCACATCCTTTGTAATAAAATGCCATTAATATCCTTTTGTGAAGATGTATATGTATGAAAGACAGCACAACGGAATTGAAAAGCATGCAAAAATGCATAGCCTTGTACGGTGTATGACTTTTATCTCATACACAAAGTGTTGCAATAATTGCCTACCATTGACGTCAGGAGGGAGGCTTTGCTATTCATTTAAACTCACTATAGGTATACTTCAGTTCAGGTACTTGTAACTTTGCTGCCATCTACAGGCCACAGAGCAAAATACACAGGACTGACCTAAGGCAGACTTCCCAGCCTAGCGCCTTCCAGGTGTTTTGGACTTCAGCTCCCAGCAGACAGGTTGGCTGTGGCACAGTGCCTTTGGACTGGTGGTGCTAGGAGCTGTTCAGTTGGGAGCATCCCGATTTCAGTGGAGGCTGGTGGCTCCAGTGTCAGTGCATCTGCTCTGGGTTTCAGTCAGAAACAGTCAGAATTCAAAAGGAGCTCGATTCTGTCTGCTTGGAGTTGAAGTCCAAAAACACGCTACCTCCTTTAGAGTTCTGACTGAAAACGGACTGGATTCACTGCCCTACTGTCATCGGATCCACGAGCCTCCACTGCCTGATTGCAATACTAGCAGGAAATGCATTTGCAATGCAGTCTTATAAATGCTTACTCAGAGGCAAGTCCCACTGTATTCAATGGACCAAGGTGCAATCCCTAACCACACTTGCTTAGCGAGTAAATTCCACTGTACTCAGCATGACTTACTCCTGAGTAAATATGTTTAGGATTGCACTGTATGTACTGAAAGAAACCAAGAACACAAATATCAGATATGATCTCTTTAAGATAGCCTTCCCCAACCTGGTGCTCTCCAGATGCTTTGGACCAACTCCCAGCAGCCTCAGCGAGTACAGCCCATGGTGAGGAATGCTGGAAATTGTGGTCCAAAACATCAAGCACCAGGCTGAGGAGGTCTGCTTCAAGACCATTTTTTTAAAGCAAATTGGATTAAGAGAACACAGGCTGTAATCTTTTTGTTTGCTTGTTTTGAACAAACTACCAGTTATATCTGAGAATGAGATCTTTTAATTTTTTTCTATTCTGTGATAGTATGAAATAGGTGAATTTCAAATGGCCTTTATCTGAGCGTCATGCATGACATGAATTCTGGTTTTGAATTCACTGTACATCTTTCACATTGCTCTGTTTTGTGTGTGGGTGCTTTTACAAACAGCACACGTGTTCAGCCAGACATGATTATCCCAGCTTTTTGGTTGTCCCTGAGGGCATTCAACAAATGTGATTGCGCTTTGCGCTGTTCATTCAGATTTATTGATATCACCAACCAAATCCAGATGGCATTCTGTTGTTGCAGACAGACTGCTCCCAAATATTTATAATATGGAAAAGTCAAAATGGGTGAAGCCGTGTTTTTCCCTTTGTGTGCAGCATGGCAACCCTGCAATAGTATTGACATTTGTATAACTGAAGTTGTTGCTCTGGGGAATCTTTGTGACTCAGTCCAAGACAAAACGCTGCCAGCAAAATTACAAATTTGCATCACTGTGTAAATATGGAAGTATTTCTAAACAAATGCCAGTTGGCTGGTTTCCAAACACTAGTGAAAAATTGCGGTGGGCATGTAATACATTTACAGAACAATGGCGTGAAAATATATCATATTGCGCTAATCCACTATTTCTCCTTTTTAGGAGTGTCAAGGTTATGCATTGTTACAGGCATGGGGAACCTATGGCATGTGGGCCGAATACGGCTTGCGAGGATCCTCCTCGACCCCCATCTGGCCCACCAAGCTTCTTTCTCTGACCCTGGCCATTTCCCATGTCCAAGGGCTGAGAGAAGGGAAAGGGCTTATCTCCAATCTATAGCAAGTTAAGCTCTTTTCCCTCTCTCAGCAGGTGAAAGGGGCACAGCCTACACCTGCTGAAATCCCCTCTTCTAGCCAACTATTAAAGGTGCAGGAGCTCTGTCATCTTTTGCATCGGGCTACCCTCGCCTCAAGCCCATATTAATTGGCTTATGATTAATTTATATCCAGCTTTGTGGTAAAATGGAAGTTAAATGGTCTTTTCCAATTACTTCATAATGTTGAAGCAAAGATATATTTGCCTTCTAGTGGTTTTCTAGCACAGGGGGATAAAAGATAATGTAGTCTGTTGGCATTTTTGTCAGAATGAATAGTACGTGTTTGTAGTTCGTTTTGTTCTGAGGAATGACAAATGATCTCTCTATAAAGCTGCCTTTTCCTGAGAGGTTAGTGGACGCCCACAAAGCACATTGCAATTCAAAGTTCCCTGGAGCTTATAAGTCTTGTCGCTCAAAAACCAAATATCCTTTTGTTGCATAGTGGCTGCAGTGTTGGACAGGGAGTAGTGAGATGAGGGTTCTAGTCTCCATTCAGCCATGGAAGCCCAACCTACCTCACAGGGTTGTTGCTGTGATGTTAAAATGGAGGGGAGAATTATGTATGACACCTTAGGTTCCTTGGAGGAAGAAGGCTGGATATAAATGTAATAAATAAATAAATAAATAAATAAATAAATATGGTTCTTTGACCACCTTTCAACTTCATAACAGCCATGTGACATGGGTTAGGTTGAAAGATAACATGCCCCAAGGTCACCTAGGAAGACTCATAGTCAAGCCGGTATTTGAACCTGGGTGCTCTAACCCAGCCTTTTGCCCCATTCCTAGCCAATATGGGAGTTGTAGTCCAACACATCTGGAGGGTAGCAGGTTGTGGAAGACTACTCTAACCACTATGCCATACTAGCTCTCTATTGTCTGTTCTGAGGCATGTTGTAGTTATGCCATTGTGAGAGAAAAGTATTCCTCTCATGGGCCCAAGGATGATCATTGGGTCCTCGTCTCACATGAAGCCTGCATGTGCTTCCAACTCTTGAATTCTGGTTTCTGGACTAGACTTGAAAGACCTGCCTTCTCCCATATATGAGCCTGCCTGCTTAAGAACTGCTGGAGAGGCACTCCGCCCTTGGGACCCACAGGTGAAGAAAAAAATGTTCTTCACATTTTTGTGAAGAACAAAAATTGGCTTGGACACAGGTCCAAGCCAACGAGGTCACTTTTCTCTGGTTCACTTGCCAGCCCTGGCTGTAATGAAGCTCCAGCACACTTGGTGAAGGGGAGACTTTCAAGGTATGTGGCATCCTGTATGTGGCATCCTGAAAATGTTAAAATGACCCCCCCCCCTTGTCTGTAGAGTTTTCAGGCCCCTTGGCAGTGTTCAGTTCTCCACCTGGAAAGAAATGACTCTGGGTTCATCTACACCAAGCAGGATATTCTACTATGAAAGCGGTATATAAAAGGCAGGAGCCACACTACTGCTTTATAGTGGTATTGAAGTGCACTGATGACTGTTGGGACCCATTGAGCCATACTATATATCGCTTTCATACTCCTGCCTTTTATATACCACTTTCATAGAGGAATATCTTGCTTGGTGTAGATGAGCCCTAAGATGCTAACACAAAACATAAACGTATCTTGCAGGGTAAAATGCTAACAGACAAAGATAGTTATTAAAGACTAATAGCTATATTGGCATTTCTTGGCCTTTTGCTTCCCTTTGTACACTCTCCCCCTCCCCCCTTTCTGAGGAGATGATCTGACAAATTTGGGTCTGGACTACAAATGCTCATGTATCAATATATCTGCAAATCCTAAAGGCTCTTTTTCTTTTTAATACACTAAACTAAATCGTTGTCCATCTGTAATTTATGGTGGACATTTAAAGACTTTTCCCATATCAAAATTATTCAAGTACAGAAAGAGCTGTCATTTGATCTTTTTATGATTCTATGGTTCTATAAGTTACTATTCATCAGAAAAAGTTCTGAAAATTTGCTTCAGAGATAAATAAATTTATTTTCTGTTCTTTTACAAAAGCAGATATGTTACCACCATACAATACTATTTGAATTGCTCTTACTACAAAGCAGTAGCCCAAAGCAAAAAGAAAAACAACTCCTAGCAAATAACTTATTAACAACTTACAGCGCAATCCTATGTATGTCTCATTGAGTTTAATGGGACTTTACTCCCAAGTAAGTATGTATAGGATTGTAGCCTTAAGATGGTTTTAAAAAGCCAACTGTTATTTTAATTAAAATTTTTGAAAACGCTTTACAAATTTGAAACCCAAAAGTATGTTTAAGTAAGGGCTACAATTTAAATGCTAAATGCATACCAACACTTGAAGTGTTATTGATTTTTTGAAATTTAAAAAAACCCAGTAACCTCATGCTTAAAATAGGAAGAAGATGTTCTAAGATTTGCAGTGTACTGAAACAGGAGATACAAAAGTCTATTTCAAAAATCTTAATGTTGGCATTTAAGTGTTTGAATTTATGAAATTTCTTCCCATTTCAAAATTCATCTGAGTGTTTCAAAACTGAAATGGATTTCCCCATCAAAATTTCATTATGCTATGAAATTTCATCCCATTTCTTTTAGCAGCCTTGAATAAAATGCACACTAACCTCACACAAAATGAATTGCAAAATAATAAAATCAGAATAAGATCTTTTTGACAAGTCAGAGAAATAATATAATAAAACTGAAAATTAAACACGTCATGACATTTCCTTCTCTCCTCAGAAAAAAAACATTCTGCTTTGGATTGACTAAGATTACCTATATATTAAACAAAATCCTGGTTGTTTTGGACTCATAATTCTTTCAAATAATATAGCATGAAATTAAGATACCATTGTACGATAAAATAAGAATTCTTTATCCCATTTTATATTCTGTTCGGATGTCTCAATTTCAATTTTGGGGAGAAGGAACAGGTTTAGGGTTAGTCTTCTGGGTTGATTTTCTCTCAATTCACATTTTGGTGATTCAGTATCACAATCCTATACATATTGCTCAAAAGTAAGTCCCACTGAGATGAATGGGGCTTATTCCCAGGAAAATGGGTATAGGATCAGAGTCTAAATGGTATATTTGTGTGATTTTTACAGAAGTCATGTTCGTATGTGAATATTATAGAGAAACACATTTCACTTCTTCTCTAGTAGCCTTAATTTACAGGGATATAAAAGATAGCAGAAACCAATTTGGCTGTGTGTGAAAGAGAGGTGGGGGCATGTCTACACCAGCCCTATATGTCGGGGTAGTCCCTGGATTGTCCCTGTGTGTCCACATGATGCACAGGGGATCCTGGGGGCAACCCAAGATGAGCAAGGACTTTCCCCGGGATATAGGCAACCTCAGAAAACCTGACTTTTCTGCGGTCCCGGGACCATCCCGCAGAGCACGGGCCATGTGGTTGCTGCTTCTGGGTCCTCCTGTCGTCCCCGCATGTCGCTGGAACTGTAAAATTTGCACCGAACTGCATAGGGGCAGTCCGTGCCCATCAGGAGTGGGGAGCAGGGATGTTTTTTTACCTTTTTGCAGAGGAGCGTAACTGCGCTCCTTCTCCCTCATTGGGAAAAAAATGAGGGCCACAACATCATCCTGGATGTCGTGTGGCCATCTAGACGCTTGGGGACGATCCCAGAAATGGGAAAGCCCAGGATCCTCCCCCCACTGTCCAAGATAGCAGGTAGGTGTAGAGATGCCGAAGAGGGAGGGAGGGGAGAGAGAGAGAGAGAGAGAGAGAGAGAGAGAGAGAGAGAGAGAGAGAGAGAGAGAGAGAGGAACTAAACAATAGCTGACTTTTTTTTTTGCGTCATATAATTATTAATAAAAATGCTTGCCTTAAGAAAGATTACATACAGAAATCTAACATTTTAATATGGAGGTTAGAATTTTCCCAGAGTAATTTTGTGTTTGTCCTCTAGAGGTTAGATTCGTTTAGTAACCTTGATCTGTTTGATTGCTCAGAATTTCTGGCTCAACAGCTCAGATCCAGAGGAAGAACAGCAGATAGTACACAGCATGAGTGTGGAATCTTGGGTCTTCCCCACTGAAGATGGTCAACTTCAGCCAAGATTCTATTGGCACGGACTTCGTACCATCCTGGTATTGAGAGGCTGAAGGGGCCGCCAGTTGTCCACCAAAGGGCAGTGGGGCTGCTCTGCAGGATTGCTAGAAAGGCTACGAAGCTTCAACATCTGCAGAGAAGCAAAATACATACAGTCTTGTTAGGACCACCCTAGCAAAACTGCACTAGTGTGAAGCACCAAGCAGATAGAGGAATGACAATGACTTCAGGGGCCAGAGGCTACCCAAGATGGCAGTGGGGGGAGGCAACCCAATAGGAAGGATACAACAAGTATACAACTATACAACTATAGACTCTGAAATTGCCTTATCTACCCACCCCCTCTTTAGAAGGTAATGTGCATTACTTCACTTATTTCAAAATGTGGGAAGCCAGTCCTGCTAGTGACCCATCCATATTGTCTATGTAAGGCACCAGATACATTGATATCACAACAACAACAACAACAACAACAACCAAGCAAGATTTGCTTATCAAAATCTGCCCACCTGTGAGAGTAATGAGGTGGGTGATCACATGGGAGAAGGCCTTCTCTGCAGTGGCCCCACACCTTTGGAACAAACTCCCATCGGAGGGGGTGTTCCGCCATGCACCATCCTTGCAGGATTTTAAGAGGGTCTTGAAAACATTTTATTGCACCGTGGCCTTCTCATGATATCAGTACTGTTGTTGCTGCTATTGCCGTTGTTTGCTTTTGCTCTATTTATTGTTGGCTTTCATTGTTTTTAATTGCTATTTTATTTGGGTTTACGTTTTTATGCTTTTACTGTTTTAACTGTTTTTGTGTATTTTATTGTTGTAAGCTGCCTTGTGAGGGCTTCTGCCTTGAAAGACGGCCAATTAATGTTTTAAATAAATAAATAAATGCGCTATAAATCCTGTCCTAGTAATTCCCACATCTAGACCACTATCACATTAGAACTATTATGCAAAGACAGCTTCGGCTATTGGGCGGTATAGAAATGTAATAAATAAATAAATAAATAAAATAAAGTCTAAAAGGCTGTTTTAGGGCTTCTTGGAGACATCTGCGTGACTTCTTTTGGAAACAGAACATTGGACTACACAGAACAGGGGTATTCAGTCCCAGCCCTGCAGGCCAAATCCATCTCACTTCGCTTCCTAATACAGCACTCTGGGTTCCCAAACAGCCCCACCTCCTTCCCCTGCTGCCACCCTCTTTCCACCAACTTCTAGTCGTTTGCTGGTTTCCCAGGCCAGATTTACACCTTGGCCTAATCTATACCAAGCAGGATATTGCACTATGAAAGCGGTATGAAAGCAGTATATGAGTCCCAACAGTTGTCAGTGCACTTCAATACCACTATAAAGCAGTAGTGTAGCTCCTACTTTTTATATACTGCTTTCATAGTGCAATATCCTGCTTGGTGTAGATTAGGTCCTTGTGTCAAATCATTACAAATGTGGAATAAAAGGCAGGATATATCACTATGAAAGCAGGATATGGTATGTGTAATGTGCCCCAACAGTTATCAGTGCACTTCAATACCGCTATAAAGCAGTGTAAATCTAGCCACAGCTTCTTCTTTTCTTTCTTTTTTGGGTGAAGTTTTCTCCCCATTCTAAAAGGTTGAAATGCCTCTCCGAAGGTTTAGTTCCTGGCAGGAAGAACTTGAAGCTAATACAGGCTGGTATTGTGGGTATTTTGCTCCTGCCACTTCTGCCTTCAATCCCACTCACCCTTGAGAGTTTCTCCAAAATCTTATTCGGGCCTTGGGCTGCTTAAAGAGGTTCACCACCCCTGACCTAGGGTGATGTCTACACCAGCCGTTTATTGCAGGATTGTATCGTAGCTGTCACTAACGGGCCACGTGACGTTCACCTGCTCCCACGGTGATCACAGCTCCACCTCTCAGTTTCCCCAGAATATCGCTGACTGTTTTTGTCACATTTTTTCTGGCTCTCTCGTGTCCATTACGAGGAATGTTTGTGGTGTGGGGCCCCCTTTATGAGGTCGTTGCTGTTCAAGTTGCAGGATAAGTGAACAGCCAATTACCTGTGAGGGGCGTGTGTACTGTGTATGGTGTTGTTTTTGTTTTTTAAAAAACACAAACATATCTCTGCACAGGAGCGCATATTCGTCAGAGTTCCCATCCCTCCCATGTGTTGCTGTGTATCTCGTGAGTATCCCTCACGAGTAATTTTTAAAAAATCCTGTGCCCCGTACCCATCTTCCTAGCCCCGCCCACTTCTACCGATACACATGGGGAACCACCATAACAGGGCACACGTGCTCCTGCAATGGCACTCCTGTCATTGCGGGGAACTTCGCTTGCGTGTGCCCCGTGATTGCCTATCGCAGAAGCGGGAAAACTCACCATCACCCCTCCTCTGTTGCGAAAGGGCTGTAGGTGTAGATTGGGCCCTAGACCCTTGGTCCTCTCTCTTCAGTTGAAGCACACTCATTCACTGATTTATCAGGATGCAGTTCTAGGTAGATTCAGTAGGAATACATCCTACTGAATTTTGTGAAATGTGTTTCAAAATAACTCAAAGTACATTTGGAAAAAAGCATCCTCACATAATATTGGTTTGATTACACATATGGCTCTTTCCTGATGGATTTCTGAAACTGCTCTTCTGAACATTTCCACTTTTGCTTCTTAGTACTGGACACACTATTCACGTCCTTGTCAAAGTGTACTGATTGCTGGGGTTCAGAAGAATGGGAATCATATGCGAGCAGGTTTCTGATTATCACAACTAATCAACAAGTCTGCACTTAGCTGTGCATTCTAAATTACTTTCTCACCATTATAAATACATTACATAGTGAGGAGACTGGGGAAATTTGATGGGTGATGCATTGATGCATTTTCATTTTAGCTTGCTCACATCAACAGCTCTGGCTCAGTTCTAAATAAAGCATGCACGCAACACAGCATTCTGTGTGTGCTGCAAAGAAGCAAGCAGGTACATTTTGCCCAACGTAGTGCTAGGCTGCTGAAAATTCTGAAGTATCCTCGACTGCAAATTTTCCAGTCTAACATGGATTTTGCAAATGTGCCAGATCACAGGTTTTGTGCTGATAGATCTTTATGACCTCTGGATTGTAGCCTTTTTGGAAGTGGATTCCATCAAAGCCAGAAGAACATCTTTACAGGTAAATAGGCACAGGGGGGGCACAGTAAACAGGCACAGGCTTCAAGAAGGTTTATGTTGCACAGTTAGGCAACCCTGCCAAAGCTAAGCTGCATTTTGCATTCTAAGGAAACGTTAAACTAAGACAAAAACTAGGACCTTATCCAGGAAGCAAACATTTGTCATCAGCCTAAATTTGTTGAGATTTTCCAAATCCAGGGAGAATTCCTTCAGGAGTGGTCTCACCACCTGCCTCTTTCAGGCAGCCCGGGACATTTCCTTCTCACAAAGAGGCATTAATCACCTCTCCGGCCCAGTCGGCTGTTTCCTCACTGCCAGTTTTTCTAAGCCAAGAGGGGCAAGGATCCAATATGAAAATGGTTGCATGAACCTGTCCAAGCACCTCGTCAACATCCTCAAAATGAAACAACTGAAACTCATCCAACAAAACCAGACAAGATCCAGATACCTTACCTGATTTACCTGCTATAACAGTGGTGTCAAAGGCCTAAACTACACCAAGCAGGATATTGCACTATGAAAGCGGTATATAAGAGGCAGGAGCCACACTACTGCTTTACAGTGGTACTGAAGAGCACTGACAACTGTTGGGGCCCACTGACACATACGTTATAATTATTTCATACCGCTATATCCTGCTTGGTGTGGCTCCAGCCTTTTATATGCCGCTTTCATAAGGCTTTCGTAGTGCAATATCCTGCTTGGTGTAGATGAACCCTAAGTCCCAGCAGATGTAAGACATTTTATCTTGGAAGTGCAATCGGGTATTTGATGGATCCACAGCATCCTTATGGTGAGCATGTAATAAGCCCAGACAACCCTGAAAAGCTCTGCGGGGCAACACATAGGAGATTTGATAGAGGCAGAGAAATACTGCCCCTGAATATACCTGTGCAGAGGCACACACCAGTGTTTGATTGCATCCACCAGGAGTTTTTCTCCATCTGTACTCTCCTAAAGCCATCTCTTAAAATGTCTCTGCATTTCTCATGCATGTATCAGCACCGAATCATGCATATAGTTTCTGATTAACGGAACAAGGTCTTCGGCAAACTGTATGTGTATGTATAGTTCACACAAAATGCATAGATAAGGAAACAAAGACAACTGCGTTCATTGCTAAGGTTTACCTGGTCCTCACTGACAACCATAGGCTCTTTCAGAAGAATCCAGGTAACACACTCTTCACAAGGAGGTGTAGTAAAGGACCCTTGGTAGGTAAAGTAGCTCCGATTTTGAGGGAAAAGAATGGATGGATCAAAGTTTTGAAAAGGAACCTCTTTTCCCTTAAAGAAATAAGAAAAGAAATGCCGCCATTAAATCCATCTGAAGAGAAAAGATCTAGTTGATGCTATGGATGGGCACAATAAATACTACTATTACCTCCAGCAGCCATTTTAAGTGAAAGGGTTCACACACAAATCCAGTTTTTTGTGACTATAGTTTTCTACAAGAGAGTGTGGAGGATACAATGTTAATCATATTCTCCTCCCCTAGGACCCCAAAATTCTAAATCTGGGAGGAAGACATCCTCTACCCACCAAATTTAAAAATGCTCAGGCTCATCTAATATTGGCATCCTTTGTCTTTTCCTACTACTTTCCCCAGGTCTGGCTATGCTGCTCCAAGTTTCTGGAATAATCACAGTGACCTGGTTCGCATGATCAAAATAAGCCACTATTGCTTAAATAAGCCACAGTGACTAGTTTTAATCCACAGCACATCCTGTTCCCCAATTACCCATCCAGGCTTTGTGATCCAAACCTGGGCAGCATGGCTTGTTTTAGGGGGAAACCGCCCTCAAATAACCCCACAACATTTCTTGTCTGCCTTGCTGGCTGTCATAAATTATTTTAATGTAGTGAACTGCTGAGAGATTCTCTTATATTCAGCAGTTTATAAATGTTACAAATAAATAAATAAATGTATAAATGTTACAAATAAATAAATAAATAAATAAATAAATCCCATCCACGATCTAAGCTTACTGGTTCCTCTTAATACAAAGAAAACGTGTTAGAAATCTGGTTGTTGGTCTAAAATTCATCTAGTTACCTTCGTCTTAATGGAGTCTATTTCTTCAAGAATTCTTTTCATCTCTGGCTTGAGATTTTTCCCTACCTGTCAGGCAGAAAACAGAAGCTGAGTAGCTGTGGAAGCAGATTTTCTTTCACCAAGTTATAAATCATGACAACTTCGCAGAATTGATCTTTAATCATCCCATCTGTCCCTTCAATTATCAACATTTTGAGAACATCTTGCACAGGAAAGAAAGAAAAAAACACCAAGAAAAATAATGCCTGCTGGGTTTAAAAACAAGAGGAAAATAACATTACAAATTCAGAATTTGCCTGATTGTTCATTTTATTTGGTTTGCTGTCACTTCATTACACTCCAGTTAACATGAAGGCAGCAACTAGTTCTGAACTCTGACTGCATTGGAATTCTAAATGCATGTTGGGGGTGTAGACAGACATGGTGCTGCTAAAAGAGAAAGCAATAGGATGATCCAGACAGGCTGCTGGATCATGTTTGCTCTAGGTCAGCCTTCCCCAACCTGGAACCATTGAAATGTGTTGGACTGTAACTCCCATAATTCTCAGCCAGCATGACCAATGGTCAGGGACAATGGGAATCATGGCCCAAGATATCTGGAGGCTGCTATAGACAATGGTCACGCTGGTTGGGAATTATGGGAACAGCAATCCAACGTATCTGAAAGGCAGCATGTTGGGGAAGGCTGCTCCATGCCTTACAGTCCAACGTCCCACCATCTGAGGAAGCGGAGTAAACTGTGCATTACATATTCTGACACATTCTGACAGAATTTCCTAAAAAAAAAAAAAAAAAAAAAGGCAAGGATATTGTACCTTGTTCCTGGGCTGTAACCACAATTCTTCAGTTATTGTCCAAAGTGGTAGTAAAATACCAAATAATAATAATAACTGTAGGCTCATCTCTTGTAGGAATGTCTCTTCTAATATGGCACCTCCTGCTCAGGGGATTTTTAAGTTCTTGTAATAAAAATTATTACTCGTTTTGGATTGAAAATTGTTCTCTGATTAATTGGGGTACCTTTAGTCCTTCAAAAAATTTAGGCTGCAATCCTATACACCAGACTTCCCCAACCTGGCTTCATCCCCACCCAAATATGTTTGGACTACGACTCCCATCTGCCCCAACCAGCACGGCCAATGATCAGGGATGATGGGAGTTGTATCCTAAGACATCTGGAGGACATTAGGCTTGGGAAGGTTTGCTGTATGCACGTACACAGTGGTTAACCACATGCCCATGGGAAGTCCACAAGTAGGACATGAATTCAATAGCATTCTCCCATTTGTGTTCCCCAGCAACTGTTATACAGAAGCATACTACTTCTAATACAGGAGGTAATATATAGCTATAAGGACTAGTAGCCATTGATAGCTTTATCCTCCATAAATTTGCCTAATCCCATTTTAAACCCTCCAAGAGGGCAATCCTATGGTCCCCAGACAATGAGTTTCTCTACATGAGCAATTTATTGTATGATTGGCCACTCACGGGAGTCTGCTGGTCATTTACATGATGTCATCAACCTCCAGGATGTTTCCCACCCCTTCCCCCTCAAATCTCATTTTAAAAAAACACATGAGGATAATTGATTTTTCAAAATAATCTCACGATTAATTTCACCACTAGATGTCACTCTTTCATTTAACTTTATGGAACATTGGCTAGAGGAGCAGTTGTCAATTATAAATCATGTGGTCGCTGTTGCTCACCGTCTAAAGAAGCCCAAAGTGAATGCGAAAAGACCCAAGAAAAAACCTTGGTAAGTGTGTGGTTTTCTTCCCCTTAATGTAGAGATACACATTGTCTGAGGAGTCATAGGATACTGGGAAATACCCCCCACCCAGAGGTCAGAGACAGCTTTCTAATCTCAGAAGAGGGAGTTGGCGATCTGACCATACTCCAAAAACCCCTCATAGCCAGCACAGAAAGAACCACACCGATTGTCCTTCAAGATCGGAAAAGCAACCTCAGAGAGGGGGAAAAGGGGGTGTTTTGGTGGATGGGGAGGAGACAAGAGAGGTCAGAATATGAGCTATCCTGAGTCTCTTCTAGGCTCCTTTCCTGTCCCTCTGAAGCATTGTTGTTCGACAGGCAAAAAGAAAGAAAGCCCATTTAGCAAAATATCCTATGTGGGAAGACAGAGAGGTGAAGGTTGCTTCCAGGGCTTCTGATCATCAAGTTGGTAGCCACCACTATATCTTGTGGTAGTAAAGTATTATCTGGTTGTACCAGGTTTGTGAATTCCTACTTGCCACATTGCTTGTGTAAACATTGCCTACAGGTAACCCATGAAGGAAGCTTTTGTAAATTGAAAGAAAGCTGCTTTTAGTTTAACTATGTGCTGTGTGAGAAAGTTCTTCTTTTTATCCATCTTGAATCTCTCACCATTTGGCTTCATAGGAGGACCCCGGGTTTTAGTATTATAAGAGGTGGGGAGATTAACTAAGCAATCAGTTTTAATCAATTTTATCAGTTGCATAAATAATCAATAATGTTACTTTCAGTAATGTCAAAACAGTGTGACTTTAACTCTTATTTGGTAACAAGAATAACACACTGAGTAGGAATTCTGGGTTGTTGTTTGACAGATCTGCAGTTTTATCTGTTCATTGCAAGGTATCTACTCCATATCTACTCCACAATAAGTTCCATTGAGCTGAATAGAATTTATGCCCAAGTAAAATGGATGTAGGAATGGAGCCTTAACTGTGTTTTCTTGGTGTGATTCAGATCTCACATTTTGATTACATTAATGTAATACAGGGAAAGTATTAATACTACTACAAGGTTACATGTTTAAATAAGTTAAATGAATTAGGCAGAAAGAAGTAAGAAAACTAAGTATGATAATACATGTAAGAAAAGAGAGATCGGAGCTTACTTGTAGAAGAATGGCTAAAATAGCCACACCATCAGTTTTTCTCAGGGCATCGTTATAATTACTGTACTTTGAATACCAGTGGATTAAGTGAATCTGAAAACAAAGAAGACATTACAAATGCCATATGACAGAGAGGCACAAATCCAAACTTCTTGCAAGTCACTGGAGAATTCATTCGATTTTTCTCACTATCCAATGTCCTTATAATTCTTACCACCAAGTGATCCACATGATAATTAGGAGAAAACAGGATAACCTTATAGACCTTCTATTCATTTAAAAGGTACAACAGATTTAAAAGGTATAGGCACTGACAAATTTATTTGAAATGGATTATGCATTAAATATACACTGAAAACCCACTTACCTCCACCGCGTTTTCAGAATAAAAGGGAAAAGGGAGCAAGGATCCTAATTAACTGTGTATTCTACATCTGTGCCCACATCACATATACATGCATATGTCAATTGTTATGGTTGTTTAGGGCTCGCTAAAGTGTTGATGCATTCTACTCTATTCCAGAGGTGATGAGGAAGGGTGTTCAGACTACATATAATAGTGCAGGATTCAGCTTTAGAGATCTCTATGACCTCCCATTTCTGAAGTTTTCTATGTGCAAACTTCAGATAGTTTAAATATTAAATTTCTCAAATTCTGTCCTGTATCTTTGCATAGAGTTGAGGTTAAGTTCAAATCCTGAGTCGAACTACTTTCACCCAGAAAAGTGAACAGTGTTCATTCGTACAAGGAAGTTCCAGCAACGCACACTAACATTTTGAACAAAGCCTTCTCAAAAGACAAAAAAGATGTCATACATCATCATTCAGCTAATTGGAGTATCTATGCAAAATATAACAACCAGGAACCAATAATCTATCTTACAATAATAAACAACAGTATTTACTTACAACGTTAGTGCAGTTGTCTGCAGAAGCTGCTAGGCTATATTTTGCATAGATACTACAATGAGCTGGATTATGATGTATTACTTTTTGTTTGCAATTTGTATGTCTCGTTATGCATATTGTTTTAAAGTTTTTCTAACTAGATATTATATAAAAAAATTAAGGTACAAATACTTGGAAAATGCCTCTAATTGTAAATATTATGATATAAAGGATTTCTTTGTTTTTTAGATAAAGCCCTGAGGAAGAACGCAACCGCGTTTGAAACGCGTAGGCACCTGGCACGTTAATAAAACTTTTACTAATAATATTATTGTTGAAGATTACTTGGTTCCACCCTTGCCTTTGGCTATTTTTTACTCCCCTATGGGGTTTTCCTTGCTTTCACACTCTAAGTTTGACAACATATGTTCCAACTCTCCTTGTTTATTCATGACCCTCCTACTTTCTGGTACTGCCCCCTAGTAGTTCACAGTCCATATTTTTGTCTTTTGAGAAGGCTTTGTTCAAAATGTTAGTGTGCGTTGCTGGAACTTCCTTGTACGAATGAACACTGTTCACTTTTCTGGGTGAAAGTAGTTCGACTCAGGATTTGAACTTAACCTCAACTCTATGCAAAGATACAGGACAGAATTTGAGAAATTTAATATTTAAACTATCTGAAGTTTGCACATTGTCCTCAGAAAACTTCAGAAGTGGGAGGGCATAGAGATCTCCTCAAACTTAGAGACCAACATTCTGGTCCCTAGACATTGTCTTGTGGGGCCATAGAATAGTTCAGACTCCTGGATCCGAACTCAGAGGCAGTGATCTGACCTAGGACTCAGGAGTCCAAGCTGCCCGCCCCTTCCCAGCCAGGGTGGAGAGGACCATGCTGGCTGCCTCTATGCAAGCTCAAAAAGGAGGGAAAGGGGGCAGTTTTGTGGGTGTGGAGGAAAGGAGACTGGGCCGGTTGGCTTATGAAAAATCCTCGGTCCACCCCAGCCTCCTTCCCTCCCACTCCCTGATATCTCAGCTAGATGGGCAAAAATGCCAAAAATCTACCTAAAATCCAGAGTGTGTGGGGAGGGGGGGAGATTGGAGGCAATGATTGCCTCGCCCTCCTCCTGCTATGCTTAGGTTGCCCATCAGCAAGTTTGGAGGCTGATGGGCATCCAGATAGGATTGTGCCCTTCAAGGAGGTGCAGCCCTCCGGATGTTGGACTACAACTCCCAGAAACCCTGACATAGGCCATGCTGGCTGGGGTGATGGAATTTGGAATCCAACAAAAGCAATAATAACCACAGCAATCGGTTGTTTCTGTGTGCTGAAGAAGTGATAAAAAGCCACCATGAAGCTTTGTTCCCAAGTAGCAGCCTTGCCATCCCATAATAAGATATTATCACTGAGACCTTGTTTGTTGATAGTCCTATCATATAAAACCATTGACCTCCTCACAATTGTTTCAGAAGTGTCAGGGGGAGTGGAAATAATTTAAATAACTGAAAGCTTGGTTTCCTACTGAAGTTTTTATTTATTTTATTATTTAGTAGCAAAAAAGCCCGTCATACGACAGATGTAGAGGAGCAGTCTGGTGAGGAGGTTAGTGGGTTTTGGCCCCTCTGCTAGGCCGGAAACTTCTGGCAGTTATCTTTCTTCGGAACTTGGAACTTCCATAGAAGGCCGCAGTTCCGAGAAATATCACTAGATGGCGACAGAGGGCAAAAACTATAACTGCCTTGGAGGAGGAGTCTGGGCTTTTATATATATTCAATAAACAAAAAATCTACGGTTTACAAAACAACGTTAAGGATGTACAGTTTACAAGCAAGCACCAAAAAGCAGGGAAATTGGGAGTTAAGGCTCACAAGGAGGCAGAAAGTACCAGTGAAATTCTCATTCTCCCAAAGCAGATAAACCATGAGGACAGGATGGAGAATAGGATATGCAGAGGTGACTGTGGGGTTGTGGAAAACTGAAGACGAACAACTTAGATGAACAACCCACAGTCACCTACGCATATACTATTCTCCATCTTGTCCTCATGGTTTATCTGCTTTGGGAGAATGAGAATTTCACTGGTACTTTCTGCCTCCTTAGGGAGGATGTGGAGTTAAGGCTTGTGAGCCTTAACTCTCAATTTCCCTGCTTTTTGTAAACTGTACATCCTTAATGTTGTTTTGAAAACCGTAGGTTTTTTGTTTGTTGAATTTCATGGCTTTGTGTAACGGATGACCAGATATCTTTTAAATCTCAGATGTGCTCATTACATATGACTTGGAAGTCACATGTAATAGCCACATCAGAGATTTAAATGAATTTTAAAATACTGCTTTCAAAAACTGCATTTGCCTTTTATGCTGCAACCTTACACTGTTAGCTCACATTGAGAAATCCATCCAAAAGGTTACTTCCTTTCCACCTGGCTATCCCAAAGCACATATCCCATATGACTTGGGTGTACTTTGGGATAGGCAGGTGGAAAGAAGTTAACCTTTCGGATGGATTTCTCAATGTGAGCTAACAGTGTAAGGTTGCAGCATAAAAGGCAAATTCAGTTTTTGGAAGCAGTATTTTAAAATTCATTTAAATCTCTGATGTGGCTATTATATGTGACTTCCAAGTCATATGTAATAGGCATGTCTGAGATTTAAAAGGCCCTCCCACACCACTTAATGCCCCCTCCCACACCACTTACCTTGTCCTTCGCGGCCAGGCGGTGGCTTTACTAGAGCCTCTGGCTCAACCCGGAAGTAGGGCTGCAGGTGCAGAAGCAAGCACCTGCGGCCTTGCTTCCGGGTTGACCAGGGGGCTCGATTCAAGCCCGCGCCCAGCCGCGACAGAGCAGATTAGAACCCCCCTCCCCCGGGCTGTCCCCTTACCTGGCTCTGCCACCGCCGCACACTGCGGCAGCGGCAGATCCAGGCAAGTCCCCCCCCCCCACTTACCTGCTCCGTCACAGCCGGGGCTGGGCTTGAACTGAGCGCCCTGGGTCTACCGGGAAGCAAGGCTGCAGGTGTGGCCTTGCTTCCGGGTGGACCAGGGTGCTCAGTTGAAGCCCGGCCCCAGTGACGATGGAGCAGGTAAGACACCCCCTCCCGCCTGGCCACTTACCTGGCAAGCTCCCCCCCCAGGCAAGCCCCCCCACTTGCCCGGTTTCTCGCAGCTGGGTGCGGGCCGCGCTCTCCCTTCTTCTCCCCCTTCCCTCCAGGGAATCTGAGGTGCATGCACTGCCTTATCAGATTCCCCATAGGGAAACATTGGATTTTTAAAAAAATAATTAAAAATTGAAGGAATGGACTTTCGAAAAAAGAAAGTCCATTCCATCAATGAGGAGGACAGGGCAACACAATCCTACTACTGGATTGCATGGTAAGGCTCCCAATTTGGAGCTTTTAGTGCGCAAAAAAAATGGTCGCCACCCGGAAGCATTTCTGAGTCAGTTTGAAACAGAGAGGCTTTTGTCATTTGAAGTGCCATCCTGCCCTCAATATTTCACCAATCTTCTTGAAACGTGCAGGGTATGTAAAACCAGCATTTCTTTCTGGCAGGACTCCAGAAAGATTGGTGAAACATTTTCCATTTTAGGATGTTAGAATGACCCCCCCCCCCCAATAACGGCTTTTAACATGGTGGAATGCTGTTTGTACTCTTCATCCTTAACACACTGCACACAGCTGTGTGCAGTTTAATAGATTACTGCATTTATAGCCTGCCATTTTTCCTCCAAGGAACCCAAGGCAGGGTACATAATCCTCCTCCTCTCCTATTTTATTTTATCTTCTGTACAAATATACTCACCTCTCCTGCGTACCTTGTGGCATCCACAACATGCTCTGAGCCTTTGTCATCTGTAGAACCCCAGTGGATTTGTAGCTGACGCAGCCTGTAAATTCCTTGGAGTGGTCCTCCCCTCAGCACTGTAAGGAATAGTAGAGATTAACAGATGGCTTTGCTGTGTACAGCCATGCAGTGTGAAGGCATTTCATCTAAGGGTGATGAGCATCTCTAACAGGTGTGGTTGATGTCAGAGAGAGCATCTTATCTTCCACCACCTTTCTAAATGAAGCGTCCACTAGAACTGGTGTCCACCTCTGGCATCCTTGGGCAGTTGCCAGGGTCCCAGCACCCTGCTAGGATATACTGCTAACACCTGCCTCAGTTCCTCTTTCACCCCCCCCCCCCCACTTTTTATTTATTTATTTATTTATCGCATTTCTATACCGCCCAATAGCCGAAGTTCTCTGGGCGGTTTACAAAATTAATCTGGGCGGTTTACAAAATTTGGCCCACTACTCCAAGCACGGCTTGGTTGCAGGGTCTAGCCTCCATTTAAATCTCCTATAAAACCCTAGACCAATGCTATAGGAGGAACATTGTGAAATTGAAACATGGTGGCTAGACCAAGTCGCCATCAAATGGGACTACCAGAAAGCCCTTTGCCTAGGAGGCCCTCAAACAGGAGACAACCTTGGTGTCCACAGCAATGTTATTATGACTACTCCTTTTCCTACAGCCTTCCCAAGGTGGCTGCTCTCCAGATGTTTTGGCCAACTCTCATCAATTCCCACAATGCTGGGAATTGTGGCCAAAAACATCTGGAGGGCCCCAGGTGTGCATTGGCTGTATTGCTAGATCAGTGATAGAAGTGAATGGCAGTTGAAGAAATGATCAGCTTGGTCATCCAGGCTACCAGTATAACTAAAGGGGACATAATGAGGGAATAACAGATTGGACTCTGCTGGTGATGATCAGAAGAGATTGCAAAGAGGCATTTCTGTCATGAGATCCTTCCCCACCCAGACCCAAGTTGAAATAGAGGGAGTGATGGCAATTCTTCAGAAATCAGGAGCTGCTCCCAACATGGTCCACACTGCAAGATCAGTAAGAACCTAAGAAGAGTTCTGCTTTGATCAAACCAAAGGCCAACTAAGGAAGACCACAAGCAGGACATGAAGACAAGAGCACTCTCCTACTCGTGTTATAGGAGACAATATATAGCCATAGTGACAAGAAGCCATTGATAGCCTTGTCCTCCATGAATTTTCTAATCCCCTTTTAAAGCTGTCCCAATTGCAACCATCAGTTGGTGGAGCGACTTCCCTCATAGATACGTTTTTCCTTCTTTCCTTCCATAATTCAAGGGGCTAATTTATAATCCACCTTGAAGTTACCTTCTCTTAACTTGAATTGTCTTGGAAATACAGCATCAAAAAAGGAAGGAGCACAGCCTGATTAACAGCATTTGCCTTTGATGTGTTCCTTTCCTACACGTAAGGATCAAGTATAGGCTATTTTAAAACAGCCCTAAGGCATTGAACACATAAGCAGAATACATAAAGCTCCAGAGATGCATACCTCTCTCCCTTTCCTAAATTCAAAGCCAGCCTACATATTTCGTGAGGGAATGGGACTAAACCACTGAAAAATGCCATCATGCTTCTTCATGTAAAAAACCCAAAAAAACTCCCTACACATTGGAAAGCTAACATATCAGGAAGATCACTAGGACCATTTCTATACCTGCCTTTTTTCCTGGGATCGTCCCAGGATCATCCCTGTGCATGCAAATGACACACAGGGGATCCTGGGAGTAGGCAGGGATGATCCCTCCATTTTCCTGGGATAATCCTTAGGTGTAGAAAGGGCCTAGGTTAAGCTAGCACCCTTCTCCCTGACATACTAGCTTTCCAATGGCAGCAGGGCTATTTTTAAATATGGAAGGACTATATTGTGATCCCCATCTCTATTTGAAAATGGTCGTCCCAAAAGTATTGTACCAATTGGACCTCCAAAAGGTTTGATGATGGTGATTTGCCTGCTTTAGGAACTAAAACCATAAGAAGAGCCTTGCTGAATCAGACTCAAGGTGTATTTAGCCCACCATTCCATTCCCACAGTTGCCAACCAGATGCCTACTGAAAGCCAACGATAAAACATGAGCACAATAGCCCTCTCCCATCATTATTCCCCAGCAACTGGTATTCAGAATCATGCTGTGACCTCTCATAAAGGTAGCATATAGTCACCATGTCTAGTAGCCATTGATAGCCTAACAGTAGCACTGTAGAATGACAATTACAAACCGGCAATCTTGTTTGAGAACAAGAATAGTCAACTCACTTGTCACTTGTGAGTTAATTAGATGTCACTTTGTAGGCATCAAGTGAAGCTGGACCTTTGCCCAAAATTTACCCTCTTATTCTCTATAAATAGAGCATGCCTTCTAACGTAATGAAGAACCAGATATAATTACAAGAAAGGCACCTGAAAAACTTACATAGACCTTTCAAATCACAGTTTTCAACTTACAAAATTTTTTCTTTTGTTTCCCAATACTAACATTCAAAGCAATTTCAATACTTCAACAACACATATAAAGTTGCTAGATCAAATAACCAGAACCTATTCCAATAATTTATAAATGGTATCCAACTTTTTTTTGCGGGGGGGGGGGGGGAGTCTGGATGGAGTTCATTCTTCCCTCTCATAACAACTTAAAACTTGTCATTTTATTGCAATTTTTCCCATGTATGTTGTTTGCCAAACTTTTGCTAAGAGGATCATTGCAACTATTGACACATAATTCACCACTAAATCCCTAGGATCTGATTTTTAATATTACCCAGGAGTATAGTTGTTGGGATTAATTGCCATTCATAGACTGTAATTTCTCTGATGCCATTTATTTTCTTGTTCCAATATTCCTTAACCAGATTACAATGGTTCTATATATCGGCAAAAGTCCCCCTACTCTAGCACATATCTATTACTGTTGGAAACAACCTAGACAACCCAGCTGTTATATAGTATTTATATGGTATATAAACTTATATATTACTATATAACATTATATACTATATAAATAATATACACCAGCCAGGGTTTTAGAGAAATTCTAAAGAAAACCTCATATAGATAGATAGATAGATAGATAGATAGATAGATAGATAGATAGAGTTTTCTCTAGTATTCACATCTAGTACATTTCTACAATTTTTTCAACACATATAATTCCATTGCTCTTCTGAGATTATGTTTAATTCTCTTTCCCATCTTTGTTTAATTATCTCTGTTTCATTATCACATGCACACACACTTTGAGCAATAATCCTTTCTGCCATGTTCAAGCTCAAAAACTTATCAAAAGCAGTAGAAACCCTGGCCATGTCTATTCCCCTAATTCCTTCTTGAATATAACTTCTAATTTGCAAGTACTGAAAAGGGGAAAGGCGCAAGTTCAAATTTCTATCTACCAGCTGAGGCATATGAAAGAATAACTCCCTGGGAAATATAAACTTTAGCATTTTCTGAGCTGTTTGCAAACCACACAGAGCGTTCCCTCAGTCCTTGCTGTCTGGAACCCAAAATTATTAATTACTGGAGCAAGGGGGGAAATACCTGATGCTATTTCGCCCACCCACCCTAGATTTTGAGAATTACATCTCTAATTATGTAATTCTTATGTCATCCCCTGCCCAACTTTCTCCTGTTGAATATACCACATCCAGTTTCCGGGGGGGGGGGGGAGAGGGAGGGAGAGGGAGAGAGAGAGAGAGAGAGAGAGAGAGAGAGAGAGAGAGAGAGGGAGATGCCTTCTTCTGAACTTGGTAATAATATATAATATTAGGGACTGAAAATACTCTTCTAGCTCTCTCCTGCTGCAATATTTGTGATCCCACCTTTGCCTTTTTATAGTTCCATATATACTAATTACTTTACACTGTATTCTGAAGTTGTTCTTTTTGAAGACTCTTACTACATCACGACAGTCTCAACAACTACTCCTTTCTCTCTAATCCTTATAAAACTGCTTATCACACCCACTATGGCAATGTTCCCTTTCACAAACGAATGTAAATAACTTCAGAGGGAAAGCAACTGATTCTCAAACGCATCAGGAAGTGCTGGGAAGTATTTTGTGCTTCAAACACAAGCGGAGAAGAGTTGTAAGGTGTGGCATGGTGTGGTGTGGAATGGGATGGGATGACCCAGTGCAGAGTGAAGGCTCCTTCTCACCAGGGCCAGCAGCAAGGGTAGGCATGGCTGGACACCGGCCAAGGACCCATACTCCTCTGTGGCATCACCAACCTCAGTGACGACGAGTATCAAACCTCTCTTTTGCTGCCACAACCCTATTCTTTATTTTCTGAAAGGATGAAGGAATAATAAACCTTTTATGTGTGAGTGTGCATGTGCATTGTCTATCTGAAGTAACGCAAATGACCTAGCAGACATGGTTGTTAAACAAAATAAGAACAAAGTTTATTTATATAGAAAAAGATTTTAAATGACACTTTAAGATTATTCTTTTTTTATATGTAATATTTTTATTTTTCAATACTTAAACATACATCAATACAATTAAAAGAAAACAACATAATACATTAATGTTGATCACATTAATATCATATATTCTCGCTTAATCTTTTTAACATAATCATACTTAACCTAAACGTGCACCCCCCACCTCGGGATCTACATTATCCACATTCATCTACCTCCCTCAACCTCCCAGGGAATACTAACCACCTCCAGATCCTTTAATTCCACTTTCCTAATACTAACTTGAAACAAGCCTCAACTAAACTTCACTCCCTCCTACCCTCACTTAATCTCCTTAACCCTGACTCCTCCTAAGGCCATGGCTAGACCAGGAGATATCCTGGGGATCACCCCAGGATCATCCCTGTGCATTCACATGGTGCACAGGGGATCCCAGGGGCAGGGAGGGATGATCCCACCCTTGTCCTGGGATCTCGCCCTACCCTTTTAGCCTGCTTTTTCCATAGTCTCGGGATCACAGAACATGTGGCTAGGCATCGCATGTTGTCCCGGCTCCTCATGAGTAACCGCGAGGAGCCGGGCATGGGGCAAGGATCCAATTTGAAAATGGTTGCATGAACCTGTCCAAGCACTTTGTCAACAACCTCAAAGTGAATCAACCAAAACTCATCCAACAAAACCAGACAAGATCCAGATACCTTACCTGATTTACCTGCTATAACAGTGGTATTGAAGGCCTAATCTACACCAAGCAGGATATTGCACTATGAATGTGGTATGAAAGCAGTATATAAAAGGCAGGAGCCGCACTACTGCTTTATAGTGGTACTGAAGTGCACTGACAATTAGTGGGACCCATGACACGTCTACACCAAGCAGGATATAACACTGGCCATAGCTAGACAGGGCGAAATCCCGGGGCGATCCCCGGGATGGTCCCAGTGTGTTCACATGATGCACAGGGGATCCCGGGATCAGGGAGGGATGATCCCTCCCTTGTCCTGGGATCTCGCCCTACCCTTTGAGCCCATTTTTTCCATGGTTCTGGGCTGATCCCGAGACTGTGGAATGTGTGGCTGGGCATCCGGTTCCTCACGAGGAGCTGGGACCGCACACGAGGCACAGAGCTCCTCAGGAGCTCTGCCCACTTCGGGGGCGGGGTTGGGGGAACAGGGGATTTTTTTAAAAAAAAAACCCACTTATCTTTTGCGCACAAGCACTCGTTCGCGTCTTCTGTGACTTTTAAAAAAGATGAAATGGCGGGTGCGACGTCCTCTCCTTCCGAGGCCGTTGTGTGCTGCGTGTAAACAGAGGGGGGATCTTGCGATAAAAACATTGCGAGATCTTCACCCCTCCGTCACGCAATAACAGGTAGGTCTGACTAAGACCACTATATAAGTGGTATGAAAGCAGTATATGGTATGTGTCAATGGGCCCCAACAGTTGTCAGTGCACTTCAATACTGCTATAAAGCAGTAGTGCGGCTCCTGCCTTTTATATACTGCTTTCATACCACTTTCATAGTGGAATATCTTGCTTGGTGTAGATGAGCCCTTAGTCTTACCCTTCCTACTCTACTCCTTCTAACTCCCACTAACTAGATATAGCTTCATCAGTCCCTAAGGACCTCTCTGTCTGAATAACTGTCTGCTCTCCCCTTATATAAACTCGGTCTCCTCATAAACACACACACACACACACACACACACACACACACACACACACACAGAAGCCCCTCCCACCTTTCCCTCAGTCTCTACTAAATAATTAATCCTGACTTACCTGGGTTCTATCTAACAGAGCAAACACATATAAGCATTAATACAAACTCAACATGGCCATCATTGTGATTTTGTCACATCATTCTCTTGCTATTACGCCTCAAACTGACACTTCTCAGTATCATCTCCCATTTCACCACTTCACCAAGTCCCAATGAAGTTGAAAATGGGAGTTATTGGCTCCCCGCCATTGGGGTGGGTGTAATTACTGCTGGTGCAAGGGAGGCAGAGTCAAGAGAAGATGCTCCGTTTTACTGCCCTGCAGTGAGATTTGCACAAGTGTCTCCTCCGTTTACCACCCAGCCATTAAATTTGTGCAAATCTCCCTAACCGGTTTTTTTTTAAACTGTGTGTGATGGAACAAATTGGGCACCTGCACCAGCAGTACTCACACCCACTGACTCACCCCAATGGTGCCCCATTCTCTCCATCCCATGCATCTACCTTCTAAGGGTTTTTATTTTGAATTGTTGGAGGAATTTGTACAAATTCACTAAAGCGCAATAATCCCAGCACCACCGGTTCCAAAAAAGAACTGCAATGTATGTGGGGGGGGGGGGGAGCCAAAAAATCCCTTTTGTTGACTTCACACAAACCAGTTTTTTTGTGTATGGAAAGATCTGTTGGTATTGAAATGATGCTGGAGACAGATGGTAGCTCGTTCAGAATGAATGCTCTTGCAGTGCGAATGTAAAAAAACAAGGCAACCAGACTCTGCAGTTGGAGGTTTGCAATATCCAGTAAAATCAATAAAAGAGCATCGTCTCCAGAAAATATCTACCCAGTAAGCTGCAATTGTAAGGACAATTAATTCTTGCCTAGGACTGATGCCATTGAGAGTCAGGTAAAAACAAAATTTATCAGGCAAAGAATGTTTGCCCTGTTTATATATAGTCATAGGGAGACCGAGTCCCATTGACGCGACGTCTCACCTGTTGCCAGATTTACAGTGACAGGTGACAATCCACAAGCGAAAATAATGAGGCTCACTCTTCCCCGGGATATAAACAATGGCTTTGCAGTGTTGTTTTATGATAAAAACAAAGTAACAGTCTAGCACAGTTGGCTGTGTCAATAAAGATGCATTAACGGGTCCAGGAATAAATAAACATTTGCTGGGCAGACAATTTTGGCACGTTCTTTGTCATTATGGTCAATCAAGTCAGCTATGCGTGTTTGTCAATATGTAATTATACTGGCTTGCATTTCAAGAAGGAAATTTTCCGTCGAAAGCAATGCTCCTTTTCATCCGTGGAAACAAGCGTCGCTAGAGGCTTTCCTAGTGCGAGAGTTCGGCACGCAGACTTAACAGCCTCCACAAAGAGGGCTGGAGGTGCTGAGAAACGTTCTGGCATGGCGCACTGCAAGTGGACCTCGTTCCTGACCTATAATGCCACCCTCCCACTGTTCTAACCCTAAGCCCCTTGAGATATTGAACTCGTCTTTATTTGTAGCCTAAAAAGGGAAAGGAACCCATGTCTCCAGGGGCAGAAAGCTGATAACCCAATGTACTGTGGCAGTCCCGGAAGGCCTTTGTTTGAACAACGTTCAAGTTCTTTGACCTCCAGCAAGAGCATGGAATTTCAAAGTTAATGCTACCGCGGATCTTAAATCCTTTTGTGTCAGAGCTCGGATGGTCTCATGTCAGTGACTGATATCCTATGTGCTGGAATACCCAAGGATAGAAGATGTGTTAAGCACAGGGCGATAGGCTTAGCTTTGACTTTTCTTTCTTTTGTTGGCACGGGGATGCCTGCTTGCACAATGGATGGCTTCCCTTCCTTTCAGCTGTGTAATTCTTCTCAGATGCACCCATACAAAAATAAATCACCACCCACAAAATGCAGTTATGTAAAGGTCTTGGAGACAGACCAATCTCAAGTCTGGATCAATTCTGCCATGGCCATATGACAGATGAGGACGCAAAGAGGCAGCAAGACAAAGGGCACACGTCCTGGCTCCATGATCAAATCAATCACACACCCATAGGGTGACTTCTGCATGCTAACAGCCCGGTTCCTGAGATTTGCTGCTCCAGCACATGTGTGAAGTATAGGGCATAACAACTGTTACACTCGTACCACATCACAAAACATGAACATTATATTAGTGCTGCAGCAACATCGCAAAAACACTGCAAGCAGATATGATGTTACAAGTTTTTAAGATCAGTATGTGAAGTTCTAATCCTTCAGTTTCTAAAATAGTTTTAGGAAGGCTCACTGAAAGCTATTACCCAAAGCATCCCCGGATTAAAACCAACCAACCACTTAATTTACTCTAGGCTATGGCTCTAAGGACTCCCAACAATTTTTTTTAATTGAAAAACCTCTGAAGGATATGTCTGCTCAAAATTCCAGTCCCACAGCTACCTCCCATTCATAGGGAGTGGGGTGAAAGCCACAGGGAGAAAATCAGCTAGAAGGAAAATCCCATCGAATATTTATTTTCAGAATTATCATCCCAGACCTTGGAAGTACACCAGATGATGGGTAAGACATCACCAGATGATGGGTAGGACATCATCTGAATTGGTTTGTGAACTGCAAACTGAGAGCTGAAAGTATGATGGTGAGCAATGAATCAGAGTCTTTCCCCATGCAACTTGCAAGCGCAGCTGCTTACTCCAGATTGGGTCCATAAGGGGTTAAAAGGGCCAAAGTACCCCAACCCGCCACGTTAGGAATCTGATCTAGATTGGACAGCACCTACCATGCTACCTAATTCTGAAAGAAAAATCATACACTCAAGAGCAAACCATGTAATTAATATAGTTTGGGCCCCAGCTATATAAACGCATTTATTCCTTGCCAACTTTGGTGGAAAATTAGGAAAAACTAAGTGCATTTGGGTTCATTTCTCATACAAAAGTTGGCAGAGTTTGCAGTGCTTCTAGAGTGCATAGTTTTTTTCTACCTCTGGACCATCCCACCACTTCTGTGTATTCATCATCCTCATGAAATGGAAAAGAGGGGCAGTCCAGGGAATGGGCCACCAGAGAGCCAGATGATGCTGAAGGGTCCATGAGATTAGGCCAATGGGTAGATGTGGCCATTGGGCCATCTGAAATTTAGCCTGTACTATACAATATAATTTATCCCCCACAATTGTAAAGTACATGTTGCAGTCGATGGAAGTTAGTGTGAGCAAAACTGGAATGAAACCTTTATAATAATTTTGAAATTTGCATCATCGTCATCATCATGCTGTTGTCATCATCATCATCATCCATCTATCCATAACACGTCAATACTGATCTAGCCAAAAAATAGAATCTTAGGGTGCAATCTTATGCATTTTTAGACAGAAAAAAAGTCTTGCAAAGCCCAGCATTCCCCAGCTAGCTATGTTGGCTGGAGAAGACTGAAGCTCTCCTTTCTCGACTTGGCAGTTCATCCACCCCAGAAATTTCATATGGACCATACTGGTTAACTACAAACATTTACAAAACAGCAAACTAAAATTTACCTGAACGATCGAACGTGTCATCGAATGCAATCCGGCAAGATTTTCCAGTGTTCTTCAAGGACTTAGCTGCACCGGGATCATAACCAGTAAACCAAGGCAGTAGAACAGGATCTTTGAAGACATTCTTGGTAAGGATTGCAACAGGTGATTGATTATTCCCTTTGGCGAATGGGTAAGATTCATGCCAACGATCGGGCCCTAGGAAAAAAGAAGCGGGGACAAGACTGTGTCATGTTCTGAAGAAGAAGCCACAAGGTTTGCAAAGATTGCATGATACCTGCTTTCAAGTTTGTTTAGATTTGGGCAATGCAAACTTGGGAATTAAAAGCTGACCTTGCAATTTAGTATCTTGTTCAGCTGCACAGCATTACCATCCCTTATTAGGAATGAAGAGGGCTTTAATTTAAAAGTCAAAGGCTGCAATCCAATACAGTGTCTAGTATTACACTTACCTAGGAGTAAGTCTCATTGAACTCAATGAGATATATTTTAGAATAAATATGTACAAGATTGTGCAGGAAGAAAATGAGAATGGATGTGCAGTTTCCCATTGTCATAATGGATTTTGATAAACGTCACCCATGATGTTATTTATTTTATTTATTTATTTATTACATTTTTATACCGCCCAATAGCCGAAGCTCTCTGGGCGGTTCACAAAAATTAAAACCACAGTAAAACACCCAACAGTTTAAAACACAATTACGAAATACAGTATAAAAAGCGCAACCAGGATAAAACCACACAGCAAAGTTGATATAGGATTAAAATACAGAGTTAAAACAGTAAAATTTAAATTTAAGTTAAAATTAAGTGTTAAAATACTGAGTGAATAAAAAGGTTATTCTGCATACACTTTTGATCACTAGAAGAAAAGTATGTGAGGCTGATATACAAGCCATCAAGCATTTCTACAACTTCATTCGTTTAAAGGGAAATTGTGAAGACTGTATGGAAGTCCCCCTGTTTAAGAAAAATGGAAGTGGAAAAGTTAGCTTAATAAAATATATTTCTTACAATGCAATCCTGTACATGTTTATCCTATCATATTCTTATGCATGTCTACTCAGAAGAAGGCCCTGTTATGTTTAACGTAGCTTACTTTATTTTAAGTCATGAATAAGATTTCAGGAATGTATAGGATCGTACAGTTAGTGAGCTATTTACAAAAAGCGGAGCAAATATATAGCACACAGTCTAATGATAGTGTGTTTGATCCAGCTCAAGTGAAGTATTTATTGTCTCATAGACTTTAAGAAACAGATTTCAAGATGTGTAGCGCTTATGGGTCCTACTGAATTATGTGAGGTTTAAAAGTGATTAAACATGTCTGTATTGTGCCATGCGGGTTACGCATATCTTAAGTATCTTACCTGAAAATAAGTTCTTCACACAAATTGAATCTCCTATACAAAAGTCATGAATCTTCTCCGGATCGGTACAGAGTGGCTGTGGCTCAATGGCAGAGCAGCTACTTTGTGTGCAGAAGGTCTCAGGTTCAATCCCC
The DNA here is from genome assembly GCF_023053635.1 of Elgaria multicarinata webbii. Taxonomy (NCBI): domain Eukaryota; kingdom Metazoa; phylum Chordata; class Lepidosauria; order Squamata; family Anguidae; genus Elgaria; species Elgaria multicarinata. The sequence goes on along the minus strand of NC_086177.1, from coordinate 80,985,386 downwards.
AGCATCTCCAGGGCAGGACTAAATATTTTTGCCTGAAACCTTGGAGAGCCACTGCCAGTAACTGTTGACAATTCTGGGTTCAATGGTCCAGGAGTCTGATTCAATGATCAGATTTGCATGATACTTAGCTCTAACATCTCTTATTCTAAAAGGTAATCATTGGATTGGATCCAGGATCTACCCTCCATGGAATTTAAGTCATGGTGGGTTGAGGCACATACTGTCGGCATTTTGAATATTCAGCCCTTGGTAGGGGGTGGCCATGATTTGCCGTTATCATCCAAACTTGAGCAGCAGGGGTTGTTGGAGGGGAAAACAACCCCATGGGTTAATTGATGGTTGTTTCCCCCTCAAACAAACCCTATCACCTGGGTTCAGATATAACACGAAGTAAGCCACTGTGGCTTAAAGAAGCCACGGTGGGCTGCAGTGATCATGTGAACCAGTTCAGCATAATGCAGCTTCCTATGTTCTTCCTAAGAATATTTAGGATTTCCTTTTTGTTAGGGTCCTTTTTGTCAGTCTTTGATTCCAAAATCAGGTAGAGGACTTTAATAAAATCTAAGTGCTTCCTCTTGATTTAAGCATCGCAAAACCAGCAATATTGTTTACCCAAATGAGAAAATATCCACAAGAAATGTTTTTACAACCTCTGCCTCCACACTCCTGTAAACAGCCCAAAACAGAAGTGATTCAATGAATATAGCATAAATGGGTTGAGTCAATCAAGTGAGCTGGTGGAACTGGACTTCCTGCCCCCTTCCTCCAAAGGCAGAGCTCTGGGGGCGGGGCGGGGATCCCTGAAATCAGGCGGTGGACCCATCCATCCATGGAAGGAAAATCCTGGTTTCAACCCAGTGATTAGTTTCTAGTATAAGACTTGTTAGAGCTCAAGACATTTGTCTAAGTCCAGGAAATCCCAAATGCAGGGATCTGGCTATTTTTACTCCATGGAGAGACATTTCATCTATTACATTTTTATCCCACTCTGTCTAGAATGAGGTTAGGATGGCACACATGGTTCTCTCCTGACACATTTTGTCTCCAAAATAACCCTGTGAGGCAGGTTAGGCTGAGCAAGAATTTGAACCTAGGTCTCTTCAGTCCTAAACTAATACACCACACTGGCACTCCGCATATGATCTGAGGCATGCTTCGTTCATGCTACATCACGTATACCAAGGTCAGGATCTGGAAGTGAAAGCAAGTTCTGGAACAAGAGCCTTAGATCTAGACTGAACGGAGACATGAATTGTGCATGTTGCATGGGAGGCCCCATCCATTAGCCAGTGAAGATGAAGCTGCCCCAGTGCTCTTCCACCCCATGCCTTGGCCCTTTTGAACTGTGGTTGTGAGCCTGCGGGCAGGGCCTGTGGCTTTTCTTGTACTAGCTGGACAGCCCTTTGAAACTCTTTAGGCACTTTGCAACAAGAGCAGCAACACCACATGCAAATGGCATATGCATGCTCGGATGGCACATAATGAAGCAACGGGGTTGAAATTAAGCAGGTCTAAGTTTGATCAGTGCCTAGATATGAGACTGCCTCTGCACACTGATGGCTGAGGAAAAAAGATGGGCTAAAATCGTCGATAGTTTAAAAGAGGAAGCTGTCACTGTTCTATCACCCACAAAATTAGCCAGAAAAATACAGAAGCAACCAACAAAAGCTCTGTAATAACGCACAGACTTGGCATGCAGAAGGTCCCAGCTCTAAGTCCCTGGCATATCCAGTTAAAAGGAAAGATCATGGAGCACAAGGGAGGACAACCAGATGTTTCAGATCACCCCTGAGGGAGCTAATGATGGGAGAACCTCTACCTGAGATTCAGAAAAGCCATGGCCAGTCGGAGACTTTGCCAACCTAGCTGGAGTGCAACTCCCATCATCCTCAGCCTTGCTGGCTGTGGATAGTGGGAGTTGTAGTCCCAAAAAATTGGAGGTTGCCAAGTTGGGGAAGGCTCTGTCTGAAAATCGCCTGGCTTAATTCAACTTCCTGCATATTGATTCTGTCTTGAGTAAACACGTGTTAGCCTTTAAAGTACCAGTTGAGATATGAGCTTTCCCTAACTTGGTGCAGAACATGGTAAAGTGCAAACCATCCGGAGGGCACAAGGTTAGGGAAGGCTGGTCTGGACGATGGGGCTGCTCAGCTCTCCCCCATGTTCCTAAAGAAAACAAAAAGTCAGTCGACATAACCAAGAAGTGGGCCCCGGCAGCGATGTGGTCCCATGAAGTGGACTCTAGCCCAGGAAAGCTAATGCCAGGATCAGGGTTTTCGTCTAGAAGGGGCCACCGGTGGGCTCATCTACACATTAGGAGTGTGGAATAAAAAGCAGGATATAACACTATGATAGCGGAATGTGGATTGTGTCCCAACAGGTACCAATGCAATACCGTTGTCTTGGCACTGCCTTTGGGATGAGGGCGCTCTGGTGGGTTCCACTACCCGAGCCTCGGATCTCAGATGGGATGCTCGCAAGCTCCCCGCGGAGGATTCCCTTAACGCCCCCCACTCACCGTTTTCCCTGGAATATCCCCACTGGGGCTGGGTCATGGTCTCTGCTGGGATGAACCGGGCGGGGGCGTAGCTCGGCTTCTCCTCCCGGCCGCTTCGGCACCAGGGTAGCCGCGGGCATTCCACGCCAGGGCCATTTATAGGGCTCGGCGGACTCCAGTCCGCGGTGGGGGGTGGGGGGGAGAGCGCGAGCGAGCGCCCGGCGAAGGGAGGAGGAGGAGGAGAGGCGAGAAGAGGGCGAGGATCCCCGCAGGCGGTGGAGGGTGGAGCAACCACGCAGAGAGGGAGAGGGGGAGGGGGAGGAAGTCCCTCCAAGTCCGGGATGCTACTTCCCTCGCTCTGCCTCTCTTCCGCAGGGCTCCAGCCCCGCGGATGCGCACGACCCCTTCCCACCCCCTTCCGCTCCCACTCTCCCCGGCACAGATCTGCTCGTGTTTGGGGAAACGTTTGACAAATCATTGGGAGCGGGGGTAGGACAGCGCTGTCTTCCAGTCCCGCTTCCTCTTGTTTTCACCAGCCTCGATTCAGAAATAGTTGGGATTATTTGGACACTGGGAAGAAACGGAGTGGGCTGGTTTTCTTTCTCTCCCTTTCTCAGCTTAAGGTACTTCTTGGCGTTTGCATTGACACTTGTGTACTTTTTAGATATTTGGTATCATCAGGCAAGGCTGGAGCCGTTTGAAATCGAACCTGCATTCAAATCAAAGCAGGTTTTACGTTTTAATTACAAATGTGGGACGTGCGAAAGAACACCAACACCACAACAAAAGGAAGGAAGGAAGGAAGGAAGGAAGGAAGGAAGGAAGGAAGGAAGGAAGGAAGAAAGAAAGAAAGAAAGAAAGAAAGAAAGAAAGAAAGAGAGGGTTTAGGACCCAGACCTCTGAAAATAGCTGACGCTGATACTGTAATTTGAACTATATGGTTTCCTCGTTTTAGTCCAAATTTAGAATCTGAAAGTAAATTCTAGGTAGCAAATGACACCTTTAAAGTCTGAACAGAATGGATCGGATGGTATAAAGCAAAAGACTGAAATGATATCAAGGCAAGCATATTGTAGTACATTGTGTGATCAACGAAACTGTCAATATACAGAGATCTGATGTTAGTCAACTTGGCAACTTAAAGAAACTAATTAAGGACCACAAAGTTGGTTGACAGCCTTAATAGGAGATGATGATAATTTTTATCACCTTTACAACTGAGGCAACTTATTTAAGTTCTCTGGGCTGTTCACATAATAAATCTTATAAAATGCAATATAAATAAAACATAATAAAATATAATATTAAACTTTTAAAAGTTTAAAACAACAGAATAAAACAAAAGTAGAAACCAGCAGTAGTGCAAGAACTAAAAATCATTAACACTTTGCTTGGTGTTTTGTTTTAAATGAACTAAGAAGAAAATGGGTTTTACCTAACATCAAAAACACAATGTGGGTGCCAAGCGAGCCTCTCCTGGGAGGGCATGCCACCACTGAAAAAACCCTCTCCTTTGTGGCCGCCCACCTCACCTCATTTGGCAGGGACACTTGGGGGAGAGCCTCTGAAGATGATCTTAAATCAAATCTTTATTGTTTTGGTCAACAGACCATCAGACATGATCTTAGGGTCTAAGGCCTAATAAATATGGGAGGAGACAATAGGTAGGATCCAATTGGTAGGGCAATAAGTAGGATCCCTTGCATGCGCAGGCAGCCCCACATGTGCCCCCTACTGCGCACAGCTACAGTGTAGTGCTTCCAGGTGCAAGCCCTGAAATGGCTGCAAAAGACCCAACTGGATACAATGCAATCATTCAGGTAGCCTGGGCTCCAGCCGTTTAGGATATTTGAATGTTAATACCAGCATTTTGAACTGGACCTAGAAACAGACTGGAAGCCAGTGTAGATTACAAAACACTGGCATAATCTAATTGTATAGGCAAGTCCCCATTAACAATATATATGGATTTCTGTGATCATGTGAGTGAATGTGAGTGAATCTGGTATCTTGTGGGTTAAAACTATATAACACCCTGCCAAGAATTTATGCTTTGAGCCAATTATGCATCTCATGTGCCAATTATGCAACTGTATGATTAAAAGGTGAGGTGACATGTGTGGGAAAGTCAGATGGTGACAGCTGATCTCAGCACTTTTCTTGGGTAAAGGAGTCCTTTTCAGGCATTCATTTGAGTATAAATACATTCTGGAGGTATCTGATTAAGGTCATGTCAGCTAGCCTGACATCCATGTGTTCAAGTGTGCCATATGCATGAAGCTGAGCTGCATACCATCAAATACACATAGGCTCTTGTACTTGCGTTCTGGGGCACTAAAACATCAATGCTCCAGGAGCATGCTTACAGGAGACTATGCATATCTGGTGCATTGTAGTTTCTGTGGATATGTGGCATGCCTGAGCATGTAGAGCCTGAAAGTTCGACCTTTGGGGACAAATCGACAACAATCAGCTTATTCATGCAGGAATTTGTATCCAAAGAGATGCCTGCTTAGAGCTATAGAGGCTATTCAGACAACACACTAAACCACAGTGGTTAAGCATTTTGAGCTAAACATTGCGGCTTAGCATGTGATGTGAACCATCACTTAGCATGTCATGTGAACCATTCCTAACGATGGTGGCTACATAACCATGGTTTTAACTCACTAACCATTTGCTGCAAAAGGGTTAGCAGCCTAACCATGGCTTAGTATGTTGTCTGAACAGGCCCATAGAGAGTTGTCTTCACCACTCCTTCGGGTTGGTGGTTCACAGCACATTGCACAATTGTAGATGTCAAGGATCACACTGGAGAAAAATTCTTTGAAGGAAAAGGTAATAAAATAAATGGACAAAGAAGAAATCAACAAAAAATTGCGGCAGGAGAACATGAGAACGCATCCCCAGACTTCTGCATGCCACTCATTTCTGTACAATTAAAAATATCTGTTGCCTATAATCTCATAAATATATCCATCGGCATCCATAATTCATCTGATATTAGGAATTTTCTTGTCATGTTTATATTCCAGCTTTTCTTCAAGGTCTTCACAACAACCTGTTAGAAAGTTTAGGCTGAATAATCCTAGAAAATCCAGCTGAAGTTACATGCTAGTGGATCCCATAAATTTTGGTGGAACCGTGTGATTAGGCTGCAGTTCTAAACACAATACTATAGAACAAGGCCTGTTGCCAGTCACCCCTCCATTCTGCTATTTCGGAAAGAAGTAGCCTGAGTCTGGAAAGAGGCTGTATTCCAGCTTGGAGAAAGGCATGATGAATGGCCTCTATTAAGACAATTTAGGTCCTGTACAATCCACGCAGAAGTGCCTACACAACACTTTGCAAACACTTTTCTGGTGAGTCCATTGTGTCCTACGGTGGCATTTATGAATCAGCAAAACAGAGGAAACGCATCACCAAAAAAAGAGGACAACTGTTTTATACAGTTTGCATAAAACTTTGCATATATGCAAATTCAGAAATAATTATTATAATTTAAATAGAAATATAGTACATTTTACCATAGTTTGGATGATGGTGACCACTTGACCTGTGTGTGCTAGTAATAGGCAACCTCAAGGCCCAGCTCTTCCTTTGGAACCAGACTTGGGCTGCACAGCCCTTCAAACAGAGGATGGCTTCATAACAGAAGACAGTCCTCTGGTGGCCCTTCAAAGAGAGGACTGCCCTCTGTAAAGGAGGGGACACACACACACACACACATGGTCCCCCTACCATTTTTGCTAACACTTGCAAATTGCAGGTCGTCTTGCCTCAACGCAACACTCACAGAAGAGCCTATCAATAAATATTTATGATGGTTTTTAGCTTTCTAATTTAAGCCAGATGGAAGGAAAATTATTAGCCAGTTTTAATGTATTCAGCCTTTTAACTGAGGACAGGGACTATCTTATTATTAATCTTTTTTAAACCACTCTGGGAGCCTTTTTTGGCTGAAGAATAAGGTAAAATGCTTTTAAAACATTGGAAACCCCAATGGGTCAGAACTACTTGGAAGGAAAGAAGGGGAAATGCACCTTTTGTTTCAGAAGAGAAACAAAGACAAAAATCTGCCATGCCAAAGTTTACCTCATTGATTTTGTCACCTCAGTGAGACCCTTCGTTTAAGGCAATTACCTAGATCTTCATCTCTTCGCCTGGATCTGTGGTGATCCAAAATGTTAATGCAAAAGACCCATTTACTCCCCCCACAGATACACCTCACATTAGGAAGGAGGGGGTGGAAAGACATTTTCTTTTTTCCTTCTGTCTTCCCTTCTTGTTCCAGAAGGAGATCAACACAACTTCCATGCTCATACATACTATTTCCCTTTTAATTGGTCCATAACCCAATTCACCCCTTTTCTCTCTGCTTTTCCTAATATTCTTCCCCATAGCCAACTCCAAAAACCCTTGGGGGTGCACTCTGTTGCTGTTTTATGTCTCTCCATACTTTCTTCATAAACCACTGCATCTTTTTTACTCTCCTGTCAAACGCTTTCTCAATTCCCCCCCAAATCTCTTTCTTTCCGCTTCAAATAATCCCAGGCTGAAACCTCTTTCCTTCCGCTAATTTTTACCCCACCCCTTTTCCATAAATAGTCACACACACATTATCTATCTATCTATCTATCTATCTATCTATCTATCTATCTATCTGTATCTCTATCTATCTATCATCTATCTATCTATCTATCTTTTAATCTTCTTCATATTGATGACTTTTGAATGTGCGATTCTAATTCCCTTGATGTGTGATTTAAATTTAAACAATTGATTTCAAGGACGTTTTTTCTGATTCACTCAGCTGTTGGGGTATCCAGTTTTCCTTGAGAGCCCAGAGTTCAGCACCTAAAGATCCCTTATATGTGTGATTGGGTTGCATGTATGTAATGTGTACACATCCATGTAAATTAGAGGATACATTGTAACAGCTCACTGAACACAATGGAACTTACTTCTGAACAGGCAATAATCATTGCACTGTGGTTTCTCTTCTTGAGAGTCTTGCAATATCCTGCTCTAAACTGCTTTACTATGAAGTTAGTCCTACTCAGTTCAATGGGACTTACTCTGTACTAAATTTGATTTAGGATTATAGCCTTAAATGTTATTAACTTTAGCTGGATTGTGCCCATAGTGATTTGCACTAGACAAGCCTTCCCAAACCAGGTTGTCCTCCAGATGTGTTGGATGGAAACTCCCATCATACCAAAAACAGCCATGTTGGCCATAAGAAACAATTCACAATCCATATAGTATAATACCTATACTAGTATAATACCTATATTAGGCCAGCACAAAGACTTATAGTGATCTTTGAGTTGGCCTAATAAAAGTATTACATTGTATTGATTTTGAGATCTTTGGAAGCTTTTCTATGAACGCTCCTGGCAAGTGAGGTGTGTAGTAGATGGCAATGGAAGACAGGGCCTTTCCAGTGCTGGTGCCCCGGATGTGAAATGCCCTTCCTAGAGAAGCTTGCCTGGCACTTGTTGTCATTTCGACACTAAAGATCTTTTTATTCTCTCAGGCCTTTTAGCTTTCACATATATATTTTTTTACTTTCTGTGAGTTGTGTTTTTGTGTTGTATCATACATTCTTTGTTCTTTTTATGGCTACTGAATTTTAAATTCTTTTTTTCCTTGTTGTGACCTGGCCTGAGGACTTTACGTAGGAACGTAGGAAGCTGCCTTATACTGAGTCAGATCATTGATCCATCTAACCGAGTATTGTCAACACTGACGGACAGTGACTTCCCAAGGTTTCAGGCAGAAGTTTTTCCTGTCCTACCTGGAGATGCTGGGGATTGAACCTGGGACCTTCTGCATGCAAAGCAGATGCTCTACTACTGAGCTATGGCCCCTCCCCACTTTGTCATGGGGTGGCCTGTAAATAATATTAATGAACAAACAAATAAGTTTCTTTTCATACACATTCAAATGATGGCCTGTTTTGTATCTGTGTATTAGTTTAGGCTGAATATTTCGATGGAGTGAAGCCATCTAGCTCTATTGTAGTATGTGGATCAGGTTGAAACCTGTGACTTTAAAATAGACCAATTGCAGAGAATGCGGGAGTCTATGTCAGGAGGTACTAAACTTGGCACTTGGAGTGACTTTAGGGGGAAAGTGTAGGGAAGAATTTGAGATGGAACCTTCCCCTGTGCCCACTTTCCTGACCGTACATGGTTAAGAAATTCAGTCAGAGTGGAAGAACACATCCCTCAGAACTCCTGCATAAAAGCTAAAGTATTTTATCGGCAAATGAGCTGAAACCTTTCTGATAATAGTGGAAGGATGCTTGTTGGGTTGTTTTATTATTATTTGAGTTTGCGAGGAAGCATTCTTTGATCGCTCATTTCCACACTCAAATCAAAGGATCGGGCATCTATAGCAACATTATGACGGTGCCCTCAATGACATCTAATGTCACGGCTGCAAAGTGGCAAGAGTTCTTTGATCAGGCTGCAACATGACGTCGGCCATCATCAAGAGCCACTGACACATCATGCCCCCCTGCCCCCCCCCCCCCCCCGGTCTCTGGACTACTTGACGTCCGCAGAGTGGCAGCTGCTTGTTAACAACATCTCTGCCTTGCTCACAAAGAGGAGGGTGCTGCTCCTGGTATTGTCCCATGCTTGGCGACAGCTGTTCTTTCCATTTGTCTTGCGGTCGCAGGAGACAGACGGAGGCAGACAATGTGGAGGTAGCTTGAAACATGGCACTGCCAGTCATCTGAAATGCCTTTATACTCATGCAAAGTGCGTGGGAGGGCAAGAATGCTCAGCTCAGCTACATGCAGGGAAATGTGATTAACAGCCCAGTCCTATATATATTTACTTGAGAGAGTGTGTCCTCTTTTGCTCAATGAGGCTTATTCCTAGGTAAGTAGGTATAGGGTTACAACCTTAATGGAAGCAGGAAAGAACACAAGAGACTTGGGCCATTTCTACACCTAAGGCTTATCCCAGGAAAATGGAGGGATCGTCCCTGCCTGCTCCCAGGATCCCCTGTGTGGCATTTGGATGTACAGGGATGATCCCGGGATATAGGGCTGGTATAGACATGCCCTAGGTGGGATAATGTTATGTTGTAGGGAGTTGCTGTATAATTCTGCACACTACATGATCACTTGTACACATAGGCTGGGTTCACACAACACGCTAAGCCGTGATGGTTTATTTTCTGGTGGAACCCCTGATGGGTTTGTGTGTCATCTGTGAGATGTTTCCACCACAGGCTGGGTCTACACAACATGCTAAGCCATGATGGTTTATTTTCTGGTGTAACCCATGAGAAAATTTGTTTGTCATCTGTGGGATGTTTGCACCACCCATGATGGGTTAATCCACCCAAACACCCCACTCTGAGAATCCATGCTCTGCAGAATGGGCATAGTCGGCTGGTAATGTAATCTATGATGCATACTGGTTAGTAAACCATCATGGCTTAGTATTATGTGTGAACCCAGCCACAGGTTGTATTCCTAGGTATAGAAGCATGCACATTAAAAATACATAATGGGTGAAAAGAACCCAAGACTGAACACAGGAGTTTTTGTGTAGCAGGCAGAATGTTTCAGCACACTTGACACCCATAAGATAGTTTGGGTTGTATCCAATGTTAGACTAACTTAAGTCCCGTTCATTTCATTGGGTCTACTCTATGTAGAGTTAATAGTGGTTACAACTGATAGGGACTATACTAAACTCTGTGATAATCTCTGCTGGTACAAACAATTTCATATTTTAAACTGGCAGGATTGCCAGCAGCAGCAAAATCTGAAAGCGTGATTGTTGTGTAAAACCTCTGTCTGGTGCCTTTCAGGGCCATATCACAACATAACCCAACAACAACACAGACAGGATTATCACCAAGTATACATTCAGCAGGAATACACAACCAACCCAAGCTCTCATGACAGGTGTACTGGTGTGATATAAGCATTTTCAAACATGTATTCATCACTTTCATTCTTTATATTTTTATACAAATTAAAGGAGTATACTTTTTTTTTTTAAAAAAAGCAGTGTGCAGAGGGCCCAGTCTAGGAATTAATGTTTATAATGCAAGGCACTTGTCACTACAGAATTAAAAATGCATTTATGCACTTCACAACATTACATTCAATGAAACCACCATACACGCAAGGCACACATAATTGTTTCACCCACTACATGGCTTTTGTTGTAAGAGTTCAGTTGCACAGGAGACGCAGATAAGTCTAAAACCTGTTTCAAGAACAAAAGACTGAGCTGTACGATCTGCTTTTATGAAGTCTGGCATGGTCCAGCTCAGAATAATCCAGGAATGAAAATCTGACCTAAGCTGTTTGCTTTTATAAACTCAAGGCGTGTCTGTTCTGAAATTCCTGGAGATTGACAACTCATTCCTGCCATCATACAACCTTCTGCCTCTGCTGACCTTGAACCATATAGTCTAAGGTGAATGAAGATTGGATCCAGCCACCAGGGGAGGTGCAGAAGACCTTCCGTGGCAGTGTAAAGGGCCACTTCACAGAGAGAAGCTGCTTTGCTACAGTAGTAGATCAGAAAGAGTTTCTTCCTAATATTGCCACGTTTCCTGTAAGGGTAGGGTCATGGCTTAGGGGCAGAGCGTATGTTTTGCATGCAAGAGTTGCCAGGTTCAATCCCTGGCATACCCAGAGAAAAGCTGCTGTCTAATTCCTCGGAGAGCCACTGTCAGGAAGTGTAGACCCGTTTTCTTCACTGCAAGGCCCAAGGAGCCACTGGTGGCTCCCAGTCACCTCAAGTGCAGCCATCTACCTCTCTCTCTCTCTCTCTCTCTCTCTCTCTCTCTCTCTCTCTCTCTCTCTCTCTCTCTCTCCAGAAGCTGCTCACTCCCAGCAGGGATTCCCTGGCTCTACCTGGTTTCCTGTAGTGCTGGGCTGATTGCTGTGATCTGGGCTACCAGAGGAGGCTTCAGGGGTGGAGAGTCAGGACACCTGTAAGGTATCTTGAAGGTGGGAAGAGGAGAACTCAGAAGCAATCAAGCAATTATCTCTGGTAGAGGAGGATCCCAAGAGGCAAAGAGCAATGTGGTTGGCTAGATGCTGCAGTGCACAATGTATGTGTTGTAGGTGGAGAGGAAATGGAATGTCTGGGAGAGAGAGAGGGCGCAATGTGGACTTGTGCTGGAGATTTGTAGTAATGAATAGAGCAGGGCACTCTCTCAGTGATGAGACAAAGATCCATCCCAATCCAAGGACCAAGAATTAGCCTGTCAAAAATTTGTCTGCTTGGTGACTGGCTGAGGAGGCCTTGCTTGGATGATGTGGTGGAAATGGGGAGGAGGGTTCCAAAAAGGCCTTCAGCTAGCTGAGGTGCACAGGATTAACCCTTGACCAGGTATGGGGAGAAGAGAGGGCCACCACAGTCCAGAAAAGGTCCCTGTGGTTTCAGTGGTGAGCCCTGGAAGTGAGCTTATCAAATGCATGCTATTTATTTATGCCTTCTCTCTTCGGTTATAATTAAACCATAAATGAATAGACAATTTCCCTGATATTCAAAAGACAAGATGTCTGTCTGAAGAAGCTTACATCAACTTTATACAAATTCCTATTTACGAACAATGGCAACAGAATAAGAGAAAAGAATGCTATTGGCAAGCACATCAAAGCAGGAAGCCTGCATTGCCTTTGGACACATATAATGGACATGGTGCTTAAATCTAAGCGTCGTTATTAGATATGCTTCTCGCATTACTAATGACAGTTCCAAAGAGAGGTGTGTGCTCAACAAAGAAATGGCAGGAAAGGTAACCTAAGGTTGGTCAACTAGAAATATGTGCTCAATACAGCAATACCCTTTGCTCAATACAGCAATACCCTTCCTACAGTCCTTTTGTGTCCAAAGGAGTCCATCTACTGAGCCTTGTGTCAAATCAGTATGATCCCATCATGGTAACGCTATATCCCTCTTGCACATTTACACCTCGTAGGACATACAATGGCTAGGAGCTCCATCAGATGGAGGGTGGAATCACGCTTGCCTACTGTCGCTTCTCCGCCCACACTTTTGTTGCTTGTTACTCCCTCTTTCTCTCAGGGAGAGGAAAGAGGAAGTAAAAATGTGCACATGGCCCATTCAGGGGGTGTCTTTATTGTGTCACTTCTCCTGCAGACAGCAGGAGGTAACGGCAACTTTCACCTTTAAAAATACTCTGGATTTAACGGGCTTTTTTGTCATGCAAAGAAGGCTAGAAGGGGTGGGAGGTGCACGGGAGGCAGACAATATTGTGAGAGGGATCCACGAAAATTCATGAGTGCCTAGCAATGAGCGTGCAATAAAACGCTTGTCTGATGACACCCTTGATGTCCACCTTGTGTCAAATCATTACAATAAAAAACAAAAGTAGGTGAGCATCCAAGATGCAAATAATTTATTTTCACGAAGCTCGATGCATTTCGGCCTGTATTTTATTCAAAGGCCTTCCTCAGGGGGCTGTAGCATTAATAATACATTAAAATACATTAGGATAACACATAACATTAACATATGTTTTTGTTCTTAAGTTATTTAAGCACACTGCCACAAGGGCCTATGCCCATATGTAAGTTTTAAAACTTTTAACATTGCATGGTGCCACTAGGGCCTATTCACATGTGGTATTAATAAAATCATATAAAACTTTCAGAATCCAGCTACTAAGAAGGGAAACAGAATGGATTTTGAAATTTAAAACTCTGAATCCGAGTGGCCTGAATGAAGATCTGGAACTTTTACCACTCCTGCAACTCAGCAACTATTTGCAGACACTCCCCTACAACAGTATCACGTGTCTCACTATGAGACCTTGGACTTATCACAATTACGTGGAAACACCTGGCAGAGTCCAAAAAAATGAAGAAGAATATAAGGATGGATTTGAATGTTACTCTTCTCAGTCACCATAGATTATCACAGGAGACATTTATTTATTTATTTATTATTTAAAACATTTATATCCCACCCTATATCATTAAGATCTCAGAGCGGCGTATCTTGCTGGAGGAAATTCTGTAGACACTATCTTCTAAGAAGTAAGGATTTGTATATTATGCTTTTGCTGGAAATCAGTTTTTATATGACATAAATTATGTAAATTGCTACGAACCTTCTTATGGAATTATTTGCATAGTTTTCCATATACTTGGGGTAGGAGGGAATTCAATCCATTTGTGAATGGATGCTGGAATGAACAACACCACACAGTCCATGAACATCCCTAGTGGAAGGGATCTAGGAGACCCTCCTTTCACCAGGATCTCATGTCCTGAGCCAAGAAAGGGTATCCTCATCCTGGTGGCCACTGCTCTTCTCCCAGTGTCTTGGCAGCACAGCACAAAGAGAGGCAAATAGAACAACCCTTCCCTCAGGTGGATGTCCTCAATAAGGTAAGATGACCATATGGAAAGGAAGACAGGGCTCCTGCATCTTTAACAGTTGTATAGAAAAGGGAATTTCACCAGGTGTCATTTGTATGCATGTTTAATGAATCCTTTCCTCCCATCCTGTTTTCAGCAGCACCAGCATATATGGAACCCTAAATGCTGGTCAGTACAGAAGGGCCTTGGTTTAGCAGGAATAGCCACACAGCACAACATGTCTATAACAGCAGGGGTGCACCAACACAGACATTACTTTAGATCCATATCTTACAGCTACATCCTTCCCCGCCCTCATTTTTACTCTAGAGTAGGTGCAGGATCCCCAGTCCAGATTGGGGCCCTAGTATGTGGGGCTTTAACCCTTTCCCCCAATATGCACCCAATCTGGATCAGGCCCCTAACACCTACTCTAGAGTAAAAAGGATGGGGGAGATGTATCGTTTCTGCTAGATACAGTTGTCAAGCTCCATCACACCATCATTTTATCACACTTTCATCCTGCCTTGTTTACCATTTTGCCCTGCAACCCTCACACGACATCGTCTCTGTCCTACAGTCACCTCACCTCTTCTCCATTTTCTGTGTTTTTCTAGGGTGGGGAAAGTGCGGTATTTTTTCTCCATGCAGGATAAAACCACCCTTCCATTCTGGTGTTTGCTGTGCTCAAGCTTTGTCGCAGAATGTCCCTTCTTGGGTGTGTATGCAATGAAGGGCAGCCTTGCTGATGAAAGAGGATGGCAAGGGCAGTTCTCCGGCATGCCGAGTCAGTCAAACAGACTGTTGCCGCTCCAACCCCACTCTTATCGCTCTATCATTCACCTGTTTCAACTTCCCTCTTTTTTTTCTTCTTTTTTTTTGCCCGCTGTACAAGGCAGTAGTTCCCCCTGAATGTCTGCTGAAGAACTCCTGTATGCTATAAATTAAAATATCCTGGGGTAGGCTCCAGTCTGCAGAATGAATTCCTATGCTGGAAGGCCAGGCTTCTTCATTACTCTATGTAAACTGCAAGTGCATCCTAGAACACAACCAACACCATTCCATGGCTGTCCATTGGAGGGGGAGATCAGTACAAGTGGAAAAGCAATTTGCCAGGGAATCTTGTCTGCCATCATTAATCATCTCATAGGAGAACCCCTGATAAGCTTCCAAGGAACCCCAGACTTCCCTGGAATACAGTTTGAAAACCAAGGATTCAGAAACAAATTACAAAACTGCCGCATAACATCTAAAGGCAGCCTCAACTGCTCATCCAAAAGGGGATTTTGTACAGCTGTCATTTCATTGAAAGATGCAAGAGCAAGAGCCAGCTCTAATTATCAGCGCATAGATGAAAAATGCTTTCTGGTAGGTTTGAAGCCAGGTGAAAGGCTGTCCTGGAGAGATTTGTGTGGGGAAAGCAAGAAGGCGCTTTAACTCTCGCTTGTATTTGCACCTTGCCATATTTAAGCACATGGGGCTACCCAGAAGAGCAAAATAAACACACCCAGCACATATCATCCATATCGCTGTCCCTCCCAATCATGAAATGGTGATGTACCAGGTCAGTCCCCTAGGGTAAATTAGAGTAGAACGCTTTAATCCGGGAGGAAATAAACACCCATTGTAAAAAGTTCCAGAGAGATAACACAGCAGCTGAGTATGGCTGGGATAAAATGCATCGTCCTACTGGACATAAATGTGGCGTCCATATGGCCTGTTTACCCCATCATGGCTGCGCAGCATTGCTGCATTGTTTATAAGATGCAGCCGCCAACTCGCAGCCAGACTTCCCCACCCCCCGAAAGTGCACTTTTTCGCAGTGTAGTTTTGCCACAATTTTTGTTGTTGTTGTTGTTGCTCCGAGGTCACTACGTTGTTTCTCTGTCTGACGGTGGTAGCCTAGGTTCAAGTTAAGCCCAGTGGGTGTTGCTGAGGGCACATCCAAGCCCAACTGTGATTCCCCCCCATCCAGGGTAAGCGTGGGAACAGGGGTCAGGGGTCAGGGGGTGGGCTTGATGAGCCAAATGGCCACTGCATGGCGGCTTTCCAGCCAGATAGCCTGCACTCCCTCCTGCTTCCTATATTTATCAGTTCTGCTTCGTGGCAGCGATGCTGCAGCGGTTTGAAGGGAATCGGCTACACAGCTCATAAGGTATGAGTAGACAGAGTAGCCTTTGAACAAGACTCCGCAACTTGGGGTGCTGAGGACCGGAAGTGATGCTGGCTCAGGGACTGGGGGCTTCACACCCCTGTGCGCATGTACGCATGTGCGCGCACACACACACCCCAACACGCACACTCCAGTGATCCTGATACAGAGAGCTCTTTCCTTGCTGCTAGCAGTGGTGGGAAAGAGTGGTCTGTATCAAGATTGCTGGGGGAAGGGAGGAAGAGGATGCTAGCCCCACTGGGGTAGGGGTACAGTTAAGGCCTTGGGAGGGCTCATGCTGCCCACAGGTTGTGCACCCCTGCCTTAGAGTGATTTAACCAATGAAGTATGGGGCCAGGGGACCTTCCACTAAAGAAGGGAGGAGTTTTTTCACTGGCCAGTAGTATGCTGTATACCAGTGAAGACCCTTTTGGCAAGGTAAGAATAAGGGCCATAGCTCAGTGGTAGAGCACACGTTTTCCAAGTACAAGGTCCCAGGTTCAGTCCCCGACATCTCCAGAAAAATCCCTGCCTGAGAGCCACTGCCATTCAAAGCTCCATCACACCTGGGGTTAACATGCTCCCTACCTTCGTGTTTTTGTTCCTCAGTTACTTCCTTTTTTCAAAAGAGGAAGTACAGAACAAGCACGAGGCCCACTGAGTCCGCTGCACACAGCAGGAGAGAGCAGCGATTCCGAGATTTAAAAAACGTTGGACTTAATGAGAGGTTTTTTCCTCACGCAAGGAAGGCCAGAAGGGCCGGAAGGCGCGCGGGAGGCAGACGACATCATGTGAGGGACCTGAGCAAACTCCGTGAGTGCCCAGTAACCAGCGTGCAATAAAACGCTCATTGGATGGAGCTCTCAGTCTAGAAGACAATGCAGAGCTAGGCGGATCAATGATCGGACACAGTGTAAGGCAGCTCCCTATGATAAAGAGTACAAATTTTAGTTCCACTTGGGGGAAAAGTAATTTTTAGCACTATCCTCTGATTAAAGGAACCTTAATTATGTAATCATATGAACTTCAGCCAAGTAATTAATTGGTTGACTTGCATAAATTTGCAGATGAATAAAACAAGGCAATAATAATAATAATAGGGTGACCATATTTTAGAAACCAAAAAGGAGGACAACATGTCCAGCCTCCAAGGGGTGTGTGCCCACCAACATGCCCAGACCACAAGGGGACGTGCCCACCCAAACATGGCCTTGGTCACAGGTCTGATTTCACAGCACACAAGACAA
This sequence comes from Elgaria multicarinata webbii, assembly GCF_023053635.1. Lineage (NCBI taxonomy): Eukaryota > Metazoa > Chordata > Lepidosauria > Squamata > Anguidae > Elgaria > Elgaria multicarinata. The sequence continues at coordinate 80,968,116 of NC_086177.1, read as the reverse complement.
ACCTGTCCTACATAACTTCTTAATGTTAAAATCACTGGAATTAAGAACAGTAAGACACTCAATGTATCTGAAATTAACTTCACTCATTCTCGCTTTTTTAACTTTTGCTGTACTTTGAAGCTTTTGCTATACTCTGTGTGATACAGTCTCCCCTTCCGTCAAATATCTTTTCTGACTGCAAGTCCTTTACTGGATGACCATAGTCTCACCTTTCGTAACATTTAACACTCTTTCCCCATCACCTTTCTCATATCCATACTCACACATTCAGCACACTGCTACCACTGAACAAATGAAGCAGTCGACAAGTACAGAAAAATCTAGTACAACAAACCAGCAACGAAGCATTCAGAAAGAGTACAAACTACTATTCCCCTACAAACATTAGCCATGGAACAAAATGGAGTGCCTCTTAGCTTGTTTCAACTTCAAACAGACATAACAGTCAAAAACAACCAAGAAAAACACACCTACCTCCTTGACATAGCAAAAGCTAATGACAAAAATGTTGCAGAAAAGGAAGAGGACAAGAGAGAAAAATATACACCACTGGCTATGGAAGTTAAAGAACTATGGCAACAGGAAAAAGTTACAATTATTCCATTAGTCACATAAGTCACCAATATCACATCAATTTTTTATTTTTTTTACAGAAAACCTTCAGAAATAGGCCTACCAAAATACATGCATGCCAACATTCAGAAAGCAGTCATACTTAAAACATGTTCAAAAGTCAAGAAATTCTGAATCAGTAAAAGACTTGGCAAAGCCCATCATGTTCATCGAGAAAAACCACCACAAGCAAGAAAAGAGAGATAGATCGATGAAGATGATGATGATGGCAACCCTGTTAATTTTTTAAAAGGTTTTTAAGAAGGATGAACAATTATCAGTCATTGTTACAAAATATATATCATGCCAATTATATCAAACAAATTGGAAAGGAAGGTCTTTGGGTCTAAAATGCATTATTTAATGGGAATATCACCTCCAAATCATCCCCCCAACTCATAGAAAACTACAGCCACACACACACACACTGCAAACATGCACATCCATCCATTCATAGTCAAACAACCAGGCATCCCATTCAGACATCAATACACTCACACTGCCAGCACACGTGTGTGTGTGCACGCACACACAAACACACACATTCAGGATCACCCACTCCAAAACATACGCATGCACACATCCATTCACTCAAACACCCCATTCACCCATTCTCTCTCTCTCTCTTACACACACACACACACAGACCTCAGTCTTACCTCCTATTTGCTGCTGCTGCTGCTGCTGCTCCTCCTCCTCCTCCTGCTTGCTTCTTCTTGCTGCTGCTTCTTCCTTCTTCTTCATCCTTCTTCTCCTCCTCCACCTCCTCGGCTGGTGATCGCACCAGCCCAGGAGAAGAGGGCTAGATTATGGGGGGGGGAGCTGGAGGGCCGATTTTGCCATTTCCTTGCACTGGGGGAAGGCGGGGGCTGCTGCACACGTTCCTGGAAGTCTGAGAACACGTGCACCGCCCCGCAGGCCCAGCGTCGCTCTAGCCTAGAGTGGCTCTGCTCTGGGAGGGCTGGTGCATGCGTTCCCAGAAGTACAGGAATGCGTCTTCCAGCCCTATTCTGGTGCACACACATCTGCCATAGCAGGAATCCTCTTAGAAGAGGCATTCCATTCTGTTTGTAGGAGAATGCAGCCTTGTCCAAGTTTGTGCCCTCCAGATGTGTTGGACTGCCAGCTGTCTGGGATTCATGGCACACATCTGCAGGGCACCAGTTTGGGGAAACCAGGATCAGAGAATGCCTCTTCTAAGAGGTATCTGCCATCCTCCATTTTTGTACATTCTTGTACTAAAATAATGTAAGCATTTTTTAACAAAATCTGTTCCTTGATTAGAGGCATGATTTCTTTGCTCAAAACATTTTTAATCAATTGAATTAATAGATGAACCAATTAGGTATTAATTTTTATTAATTTAAAATTAATTATTTTATGAACATGGCTGGATAGGTTGCAAATGGCTGCAAATTCTTGCCTCTGCAGAAATAAGCAAATTCTTGCCTCTGCAGAAATAAGCAATGGTGTTAGTCACATAAACATGAAAGAACTTGTGATTTCTATGACCCTGCAAGACATGAGGGTGTTAACAGTAGGAGCTGATTCCAGAAAATATGAGAGGGAGTCCAACATTTGATGGCATTTGACATGTAACATGCCTCTCAGTAGGTTTGAAGGCAGGTCATACTGGGGTTTGATTGAGGGATGCCAAGGTCTTGGTGGTATGTTGCAGCCAACAAGCCAGACTGTGTCATATGCCTTTCACTTCACTGTGATGCATGCCATGTTATGGAAAGCATGATAGGTACGGATGGAAACCCCCCCAAGAGCCAGATCTGTTGGAAGAGCTGCCAAAGCTAAAATAGCAAAATGCGGAGACAAATATTGTTGTCTTTTTAATGCAGAGATTTGTCTGCTTACCTGCCATTTTCTTGTTTTAAATTTAGCACAACAGAAATGTGTTTACAAAGCTGCTAACAAATATTTATTTGTTTGTTTGATTTACAGCATTTACATACTGCTCCACATCTAGACAGATTCCAGAGCAGTGAACAATAAAAGTTGCAAAGATAAAGAATAAAACTCTATGTTATTTGTGTGTTTTTTTTAAAAAAAAAAAAAACGTGGCTGTTCAACCAAGGAAGGCTTGCTGAAATAAGGATGTTTTCAGGAGATGCCTGAAACAACACAGTGTTGGCATCTGTCTGACCTCCAGAGGCAGGGAATTCCATAGAAAGGGGGCCACCACACTGAAGGCTCTTCTCTGGGTGAATTCCAATCAGTCCACAGGTCTATGCGGAACCACCAGGATCATGCTTTCATTTAGCAGACATGCAGTATTTAGCAATAGGTTCTCATCAGTATAGTATACAGCAGCTTACTTGCAAAATCTTTCTCAACCGTGTTATACAATTATCTTCCTTCAGCAATCTACAGAGGTGTAGAATTGGTATTATAATTATGAACATTTGAATGAATTTGTTGAGCACAGAATCCAAGGAGACAAAACAAAGTTATTTTTCACACTGAGATCTGGTAAAAAAAAAAAAAAACATTACAAAAGAGCATCTATCCAGCCATGGGCATGGACTTAGGCAATCAGTTAATACACGAAGGGTTTATTCAACACAAATCTTTCATCTATTTAAGGCACAGCTTCCAGATTTGATACACTGAAACTAACTAATCTCCGTAAGTAGGTGACTTGTCATAGGTATTCATTTGCATAGCATGTGTGTTGAAATCCAAATCTCAATTCAAGAATGAAAATCTGAGATGAGCTATCTGCTTTTATACACTCTGGCACAGTCCGCTCAGAATAATCCAAGAATGACAATCTGACCTAAGCTTTTTGCTTTTATAAACCCTGGACGTGTCTGGTTTGAAATTCCAGAAGACTGGCTTCTCTACCAAGGTACAACGTTTTTTTCTCATGTTGACCTTGAACGCTACGTTCTGACTGGAATATTTGATTATCTGGAACATTTGCCACCTTGAACCAAAACAGTCAGATGAGGTCGGATCAGAAAGAAATGAAGTCCATTGAGAAAGAGTTTGATGCAAATGCCATTGATGGCGAACATCTTTGCAGAAATAAAAGGAGTTATCTTAATTCGCCAAATATTTATTGATACAGCAAAATAAATAAAATGTGCCTGCTGGGTAGCCATAAAGGATAATGAGCAAACTACAATTTAGGCTCAGAGTGGATCATTCTAATAGCAGACATTATGCAGCTGTCTGCTACTGTCATATCTCTCTTAGGTTGGCTTATTGTATTTTGCTTGCAAGTATAACTCTGCTGGTTTGTTGTCCCCAGCAGTTTGGCAAAGGGAACAGGAAGAAAACCACCTCTCACCAGTACAATAATTTGAATACGTTTTTTTATGGCTAAATTAAGGTAATGTATATCACAGGCAAGGAAATCTCTCTGAGGTTTCAATGTGTGTCACCCTCCAGCCCGTCAAGTCGGAGTGAAGACTGAGTGCAATCCTATGCATGTCTACTCAAGCATTGACCCAATTCACATGTAATGGCAGTAAATGGTGGGTTAATTAACTAAACTATCATTAGTTGGTAGGTTAAGTCTGGTTTGTTTAACCCATAATCAACTCAGAGTGTCCAGGTTTGGTCATCATGCTAAATGAATGGGACAGAAAACCTAAGTGGCTCATGTCTCAGCAAATCAATTTGATGCCATGAAGAGTGAACGGGCTTATTGAGTTGAATGCAGCTTACTCCCAGTTAAGTAGGTATAGTAGTATTTCCCAATCCAGATGTTTGGACTGCAAGTCCCAATGTTCCTACCCATTGGGGTATTCTTACAGCCCTAGGTGTCAGCTTCTTCTCCATTACTGATCTTTTATCATGTGCAGCCATAGGAGTGTTCCAGGTAAGGAAACCAACTTTTATACCAATCCCTGCCCCTGTGCCTTCTTGAACAGCAAAACGTGATCTGCAGAGTTCAGCAGTTGATCATGCTTATCTCTAGGCCATGAAAAGCATTGCCTGCTTATTTACGCAGAATAAACAAGCAAGCGCTACTACTAAAGCCACCAGAGCAGGCCAGACTGGGGTGTGTTTTTGTTTTTTTCCTATCTAGATGACAACCCTAGTTCTAGGCTGATGTGTGACAGCGGTGAAGCTCAACAGCTCTTGAAAATGTCCACCTTGTAGCAACAAAGGGTATGGTGAGGGATGGAGAGGAGTGTGGCCAAAAGGAGACAGTATGCAAAGAGAACAATGCATAATTACTTAAAAGTAAAACAAGGCAGTGTGGCTGACAACTTATTTCCAAGCATATTTAGTAGGAATTACCGCTACATGTGAACTACTTATGAGTAACTTAACAACCTAGCTACAGCACTACAAAACATGAGGTACGTCCCCCCACCTCAGTTCAAAGATGTCAACGCAGGTGCTTCACAAGGCAGGGAGAATCCAGGGTGGCAAATGTCATCACAGCAGGAGTATGGAGGAGTTGTGCCGCAAAGGTCCCTGGGATACGTGCTGGGAACAGACAGGGGAACTAAGGGAAAACAAACAATGGCAAGCCAGTAAGTGCCTTATCATCTGGCAGCAGCAGCAGCGTGGCTTAGCAAGTGATTAACCAACCCATCATGGCTTGTTTTTTGCATAGCTTATAGTGATGTGTGAACCAGTATGCCAAAACTCTGCAGGACTTTGTCCACATCCTCTGGCTACAATAATTGAAATGAAATTATTATTATTTTGTTTATTTATTGAAATCTTTCAGGCACCCATTCATCAAATAGATATCAGGATAGTATTCAAAGATTACCCAAACTAGGGAGAAGCAACAAACTCAAATAACTAGGCAAGCCCCAGACACATTCATACACATATATTAATTTGCCACCTGCAGTGTTGATGATCATTGCCTTTGAGCATCTCTACATTAAGGAAAAAACCTGCCTCCTTACCATGCTTTTTTCTGTTGGGCTTTCCCACATTCAATACAGCACCTTCACATGTGATCACGTGATTTATAATTGAAATCTCCCCCTCTGGCAGTATGTTTCATAAACCTCAATGAAACAGCACCATCCAGTGGCAGAATTAATCCCGTGATTATAGATATAGGATTATCTCGGGGGTTGGGGGTTGGGTTGTAGCGAGATTTCTGGTGGAAGGAGCAAGTGACATCCTGGAGGTTGATGGCATCATGTAAATGACCTGCAAATGTCAGTGAGTGGCCAATCATGAGCGTGCAATAAATCACTCATGTAAAGAAGCTCACTACAATTGCAACATGGGAAAGTAATTTAATATTCTCCTGTTCTAATGCCATGCTCACAAACCCTCTAGACAAGCCAAATCATCATATTCAAGCTTCAATGTGCCCTGTATAAGAACGGCTGTATGAACTCATTTTTCACAGGAATATGACAAGAATCAATTACACAACGCCTGAAAATGTCCTGCAAATCATTAAGACCTACGCAAGTACTGAACATTGTCATTTCAATATTTATTAAAAATCATGGTAAAGTTTGCTATAATATTTACTGCCCTGGAAATTTACTGATAGAAGTCCCCGTCGCTCACAAAAGTCAAAACAGTACTTGCGAATGGTGAATCCATGTGCACAAGCAGGAGCAATGGTTGAACAACAGGCACTGAGCAGTTCTAAAAACAACCTGAAATGAGAAGAACACTTGTTTCCGGAATGGAGCAGGTCAACAGAGGTCACAGAAGGGCGCTCCGCTGACCTGTCCCCATTTGGAAATGAGTGTTTCCACTCTTTTCTGGGGTTTCTTTTAGAACAGCTAAATTCCCATTGTGCCAACAGTTGCTCCCACAGTGGGAACGCAGCTGCGTTAGGTTTGGCTACACATATTGCTCAGTCCGGAGTTCTCCACATATAGCACTTGGAGCATGCAGCCCTTTCAGGAGCTGCACTTTCCAGAGTAACTTATCGGACTCTCCCAGATTTGTATGAGTAGTAATTAATCGGTCATAAAAATAAATAGCTGAGAAGTTCAAAGAGTTAAAATCAACACGCATCCTGAACGCAAGTAACCTAATGCATATCCATATAGTTCGTCACAGTGGATTAATATTAAATGTAGTTCAAAAGAAGGTCTTTTTGTTTAACTTAATTTAATTCTAACTGGAGATATCCGCTATTGCATGCTTTAGTCCTTTTTTACATTACCTCTATTTTTTTGTAGTACTGGTTTTGATCGTCAATTTTAGATTTTTTTGTTGTATATCAACTTAAGTATTTTAATACAAATAATAATAATAATAATAAGAAGAAGAAGAACGAGGAGGAGAATTCTCCTTTGCATCTGGATCCAGAGGTTGTGGTTTTCTAACCATTTGTAAAGGCAGAGAGTTATTCAACTCTCTCTTGACCATCACTAGTTTCAGCTTCATCCAGCAGCAGTTACTATGCACCTAGGCCAGTGAAGCCTCTCCCCTGCCCCCCCCCGCCGTCATATGCATTAAAACACTGTGAAGGTCTGCATGCACAAAATAACTGCTCTGTACATGCAGTGTCCAGCTGTGCATTCATCTCTGTTGCCAGATTGGCCAAGTTTCTTTTACTGGCAGCTGCCTCAAATCCATGCTGATGGTCTTTGATTGGTCATCCTCTCGGTCTGTTCTTGCTAGCTGCACAGCGTCTCTAGTTTTAATGCCTAACATTGGATGGGCATCTGTTTGCCAACAGTGACAGAACACACCCAAGAAATGCAACACATTGTCTTTGGAAACATCCAGAATAGCATCCTTACACACTTTCTTTCCCCTGTTTGTTTAAAGGCGTTTGCGCAGGTGAATAGACTCACCTGTGTGGATAAACCACATCGGAAGACAGAAGAGGCAGAAGGAAAATGGTAGTAGAGTAGTGGGGAAGAGTGGCAGGAAAGAGGAACAAAAAGGCAGGTTGGCTGCAACACAATCAGCTCTGCCTGCAAGTGTGGATGGGATTATAAACTGGGGGATTTAAAGGGGGGGAGATATGGGAGCCTGCTGCAATGTGATAGAATCCATAAAATTCCACATCTAACCAAAACCCAGAAATCAAATGAGCTGCACCCACAAGAAGGCTGCCGTTCTATCAAACCCTTATATATATATATTAATGGTCTTTTAATATCTATTTATTTGTTTATTGCATTTTTATACTGCCCAATAGCCAAAGCTCTCTGGGCAGTTTATAAAAATAAAAACCATAAAAACCATTCAAAGTATAAAACAAACAGTATAAAAGCGTAATATAAAATACAATATAATGGCACAACCAGGATAAGATCAAGCAGCAACGCAGAAATTAATACAGATTTAAGTAGAAGCTATTGCAGACTGCACGCACGAAAGGTATTCTCTCTCTGAACTCATAGACTTGTACCTTTTCCTATAGCTGCATGAACTCATTGTTTCAATTATAGAACTTACGCACATTGTTGGGCAACCAGTCAACAACTTGCATGCCCTTATCCCCGGGCCAGCAGCATTTGTTAAGCCATAAATTCAGAGGTGCTGTAGCTGCTGATAGCCACCCACACAGCTCCGTTGTCCTAGAGAAGATATGCTTTGATGATGCCCTTTTCTGAAAGTTGATCTTTTTAAAAAGAGAAATTCAATTCCCACAGAAGAAAAGTTGGCAAAGCTAGAGGTCCCAGGAATAAATGGCACATCATGCTCTTCAGAAAGTATTGAAAAATGCAGCATTTGGACTTCCTCTTCTCCCCTGCAAAAAGGGAGTGCCCAGAACGGAATGTTTCTCTTCTTATAGGACAGGACCGGGATCCCTACTAGAAAGGTTCCATGGCCCCTTTCAAAATAGACTTGGATTTACATCCTTTGGTGATATCAAGTTCAGCTCTCCTTGCAACCCAGAAGGGAAATTATATGATGTATTTTATTTAAGTGGTTATAATATTATGATAAATGTGATGGTCAGCAGAGCAAAATTCCTGGGGGATATTACATATGATCATGAAAATTGGGAGGCAATGAAAAAAGGAATTTTAGATAGCAACACCCCCATATTTCACATTAATTCTCCTAATTGTCTACACCCAACATCATCCATCATCAGTTTATATGCACTGAGATCATTCCACAAGTCTGCAGTTTAAGGACTTACCTCCAACTCCTATTCAAATTCTTTTCACCGAGGATTATATGCATATCTGCACCTAAATCAGGGCTAATGTCAAGGGTAGGCGTGGTTGGTCACCTGCCAGGAGCCCACACCACAGCAAGGACCTACTGACAATAAAAGCCTGGCTTGCTTCACTTTTTTTCTATTGCAGCCTGCTTATGCCACTGCACTTTTCTACATGAGTGACTTGTTGCATAGTTATGATTAGCCACTCACAGAAGTTTGCGGGTCAACCTCCAGGACGTCTCTCAAGCGTCCCCCTGGAAACCTCGCTGAAAAGAAACCCCCCAGAGATAATTAATCACAGGATTAATTCTGCCTCTAGATGGCACTGTTTATATGAGCATTTTGAAACATTCACCAGAGGGGAAGGGTTCAATTACAGAGCACGTGAATACATCTGAAAAAGCTGTAGGGAACCCCAAGGAAAAAAAGCCAGGTAAGGAGGCTGGTTTTTCCTTAACCCTGTCAAGCAAACAACTGGTAGAAATAATAAGAAAAAGGATAAGGAGCAATAGCAGTGGTGTGAAGGTGGGCTTGCTCAGCAAGGGTACCCATTGAGGGTAACTTGCCCAAGGGCCCTCAAAAACCTGGAGTTGCCAATGACATAAATACTGAGGCTTTTCTTGTACCAGAAAACTCCTCAAACATTATCATAGCATGCTCTTTCTCTCATTAGTATGTGTTAGGATTGTCCGCAGATCAAGAAACCTTATTCACTTACTTCCGTGAGTTCAGGTTAATCAATCAATCAATTAAATTTGCATGAAATTCGCATAACAGTAAAAACAATAACTCTGAAGCAAAAACATGCTTTGTTTTTAGATTACACACATTTCACAGTAGAAGTGGCATCTGCTCTGGTTTGAGAGGAAGGGAACGCGTCTTACTTTGAAGATGTGTGGGTATCTGCAGCTTTTGTAAGTACTTGAATTAATAATGATATTTTCAGTTGTGCTTCCTGATTAATTGGCACACACTTTCAGTCAATCAAAAGCTTCAAACTGAATTAATTAAATGTTGCAGCCCTTTGTAGCATTTGTACTCCACCTTTCCTTTTCATCTTGTTTCATCTCTTATCCACATTCCTTCCACCCTCGCTAACTCAGTCCATTCCAGATATAATGAACCTTCTTTTTTAATGGGTATAATGTGCATTTTAATTTGATGGTTTTTTTATACTGTTACATTTGTTGTGTAATTATTCTGTACACCACCTAGCAAGGGCAATGTGCTCTGAAAGTTGGTTTATGAATCTTTTAATAACAGAGCCAGCCCTACCATCAGGTAGAGTGAGGTGACAGTCTCAAGCATGCTGGGAGTATGGTAGTTGTTCCTCCTAAGCACTTCCTCCCCTGCTGTTCTGTTGTTGTTGTTGTTGTTGTTGTTGTTGTTGTTGTTATTCCATCGTTTTTCCTAGTTAAGGAACCCAAGGTAGCATACAAAATCCTCCTCCTCTCCATTTTATCCTCACAACAACAACCCTGTGAGGTAGGTTGAGCTGAGGTTGAATCACCCAATGAGCTCCCATGTCCGAGTGGAGACTAGAACTTGGATCTCCCAACTCCCAGTCTGACACTCCAGCCAGTACACCACACTGGCTCTCTGTTTGAATACAGCACGGGTCCAGCCCTGTACCTCCTAAACTAGCCTGCTGTCTTCAGGTGTGGTGAATCTCACATGTTGCTTTATTGCTCAGTTAAGAGTTCTGCTCATATGTACTTTGCTCTGCACATGAAGGTGTACCTTGCCCTACATTTTGGTGTGTTTTAATTGCAAAAATATTGTACCAGCAAATAATTGCTGTGACCAGCTACTATCTCTGATTCCTTGCCCAATCAGTAAACAAAAGCTTAGCCCTTCTTGGATCCCATCTTTGTTCCCCTTTTATTTTCTTCTATCTTGTTCCTTATCACCCTAATTATCTGACTAGGGCCATGGCTAGACCAGGCCTATATTCCGGGATTGTCCCGGGATCATCCCTGCACATCCAAATGACACACAGGGGACGACCCCTCCATTTGCCTGGGATAATCCTTAAGTCTAGCTAAGGCCTAAAACAGAAGACTGTAATTTCTATAATTCCACAGAGGCACAAGAATATAACAACAGGGGGGAGGGATTTAATTATGAGAAACCACTTTTCTTCCCCATAGTTTTGTACCACTCAAAGGGATGTGATATCCGTATCTCAAACTTTAACCTTTTTGTTCTATTTTTTTCTTATGAAATTTCCAAGATCTGCTTCTGAACATCTGCTCTGACTGATTTTCTTGACTGAGTTTCATCAGACGAGTGTGTTATCACACGCTCACTACTGCCCACTTATGGATGTGCGCGTGTCCTTTAGGCAACGACGACCTCCTCCCACGCACCTTCTGCTCGTTTTTCCGTCACAAAATAGACCCCCCAAAATCTGACTTTTACAAAAAAGAATGGAATGTGCTATGATCTCCTGCTGTATGCAAGAAAAGTGGCATGATTAAAATGGCCCCTGAATGGGCCATTTGTCTTTGTTTACTTCCTCTTTCCCAAGAGGAAGTAATGAGGGACAAATACGCAGGCAGATAAGCAATGGTAAGTAAATGAGATTTTTCCCCCGTGTGATGACGTTCTTATTCTCTGATGCTCAGTGTTCTTCTTTATTTGTATTTTTGTGCTTGCATTGTATTTTAGCCTTTTTAATTGAAAGTTACCCAGAGAAATTTGGTTGTGGGATGGCATCTAAATGTGATACATAAATAAATAAATATTCTCCTTACTCTCTAGTATTATTTAGGGTTGTGTTTATAGATAGAAATTAAACAAAAATATGGGAGAAAACTTTGTGCTGGCAATGTAAAATTGGACACATACCTGTCTCTGTCTCCGTCTCTCTGTCTCTCATATAGAGAGAGAGAGAGAGAGAGAGAGAGAGAGAGAGAGAGCTGACAACCTACATGAGAAGATTAGTACAAATTCCTACATGAAAGCAACTTCTGTATAGGAATTTTGGCATGTGTGAAGTAGCCCTCATCATTTAAATCCTCACTATTTTACAGATAATAAAAGGACTGCTAATCAACAACGAGAAAGTCAACGTGCCTTTTATTCATAGAATATTTTCAGTGCCAGCAAAATGGATCTTTCACTAGTAATATGTGAATCCTAATGCTCATAAGCTTCTTAATAAGTAACACTATGAAAAACATAGCAATCCATTGAGAACATGTGGATGGATGTTAGCCATTAACCTTAAAATATTACTCTTGCACGAACATAACTGGAATTCTAATACAGTCCTATAACTGCAACTGATTAGATAGCTATTTCAAATATATAGCTATTCAAACAAACCTGCTTTGGATGACATAGCTGGGTAGATTAGTAGTAGGGTTCTGTGAAGGTTGTTTAACTCTTGAATAACCCACAATGGCTAGGTTCACACAACATAGTACAATTCCAATGCCCACGATTGGGGGTTGTATATTCAAAATGGCAGCCATACACAAACGAGTGCAAGTAAGGACCTATAAGGGTATAGTTCAAATTCCTAAAATACTTAGAACGCAAATTATCTTGTGAGATATTTTTGTTAACTCAATGATATATATTTAACAGATGTATATTTTTACAACAGTCATTATGTCATCAAATCAAGTCAATAGTCTAAATACAATATTTCGAGGATCATTGAACATAAAACAAAGATCCGCAATCAAAATTTGGAAGCCCCTTAACTTCACATTTTTTGAACAACAATCATTCACCAGAGTCACTTTTATTTTTTGCTGTGGAACATATCAAACAGCAACCTTATCAACATGTGTGCATCTCTGACCTGTTGTTAAAAAGGGAGGCATATTGGATTTTTAAATTAGGCTCTATGTCTCCCAATGGTTTGAATATTTATTTATTTATTACATTTTTATACCGCCCAATAGCTGAAGCTCTCTGGGTGGTTCACAAAAATTAAAACCATAATAAAACAACCAACAGGTTAAAAACACAAATACAAAATACAGTATAAAAAGCACAACCAGGATAAAACCTCGCAGCAAAAATTGATATAAGATTAAAATACAGAGTTAGAACAGTAAAAATTAAATTTAAGTTAAAATTAAGTGTTAAAATACTGAGAGAATAAAAAGGTCTTCAGCTGGCGACGAAAGGAGTACAGTGTAGGCGCCAGGCGGACCTCTCTGGGGAGCTCATTCCACAGTCGGGGTGCCACAGCGGAGAAAGCCCTCCAAGTCGACAAACTCAACCTGTCTCCATTTCTTTAAAGAAGTTTTATAAAGGATAGCTTCTGTCATATTGTCAGTGCAGGAGGATACCTACCACGTTATCTCCAAGTTTTTAGCCTAACCAAGTTTTCAGCCTAACTAAGGCCGTTGCTAGACGAAGGGTTAGCCCGGTGCGAGCCCCAGGCTCGCCCCTGTGCATCCAGATGACGCACAGGGGATCCCAGGCTCCGGCAGGGGTAACCCTCCCTTGGCCCAGGATAACCGGCACCGCCTTTAGCCCGGTATTTCCCGCAGTCTCGGGCTGAGCCTGAGACCACGGGCACGTAGACCGGTCTGCCGCTTTTCCCGGCTACCGCATTTACGAGTAGCTGGGGAAAGCGGCGGACGGGGCGCAGCGCTCCACAGGAGCATTGCAGCCATCAGGGGGGGGGGGAGAGTTCGGGGGGAATCGGAGCCGGGGGGGGGAAGCGGAGCCAAGGGGGGGATGGGGGGAAATCAGAGCCAGGGGGAAAACGGAGCCAGGGCAGATGGGTAGAATTGGAGCCAGGGGGAAAACGGAGCCAGGGGGATTGTGGGGGGGGGGAGGAAATCAGAGCCAGGGGGAAAACAGATCCAGGGGGGATGGGGCGGGGGGAGATCGGGCAGGGGTGGTGGGGGAGCTCAGAGCTGTGGGGGTGAAGGTCGGGGCAGGGGGGGAATCGGAGATCGTGGGGGGAATCGGAGATCGCAGGGGGGTGAATCTCGGCCAGGGTGGGGAAATCGGGTGCAGGGGAGAGCGGGGAACCCTGTTTTAAAAAACAAAAACGCCTACCTTTGCTGCTGGTGCGCTCCTGCACACCCGGCCCTTTAAGAGTGAACAAAATGGAGGGCACGACGGGGTTTTCCTTTACCCCATCGCGTCTGACATGTGGATAGGAGCGACAGCCCACGCTACTTCTAGCACAGGCTGGCCCCTCCTCACCACCGGATTTTAAGGTAGGTCTAGCAAGGCCCTAAGTTAATACGGCCTCACATGGACCTCCTTGAAAGATAACTAATAGTTTGATTCCAATTAGACCGGCTCTTATCACGTGTGGTATATAGCTGTGTTTGTTTTGTCTCATTCTCCCCGGGGAAGGACATGCAGCACATACTTTTGATTATAGCTACGATGCAAGGTAATGAAACAGTTTTAAATGGGAGTTGTAAATAACAAATCTCCTTGTGTTAATGTTTATAACTACACAAGTAGTGGAAATTACATTGAATATATTTTATTTTACAGTATAGTTCAGAAAAGGATACAAAATAATTGTCATCACTACTCACATGTAGAAAGGTAATTATTCAGTTTAAATTGGGCTGTTAAAATACTATTTAGTGATATATGTGATGTTCAGCTTGTATATTGTTTATTTCAGTGCTTTGCCCCCCATAGGGCAGTTTCAAGTGACTGACAAATTAAAACACAGACAGTGACATACAACTGAGGAAGGCTATTGGAAACGGAATGTATAATCTGGAATTACTGTCTTGATTTGTTATTGTAATTGGAACCTTGATTTTGTACTGTTGATATTGTAATTTTGATTTGTCATCGCAATTGGAACCTTGATTTTGCACTGTGGATATTGTGTTTGGACTATTGACTTGATTTGATGACATAATGACTGTTGTAAAAATATACATCTGTTAAATATACATCATTGAGTTAACAAAAATATCTCACAAGATAATTTGCGTTCAAAGTATTTTAGGAATTTGAACTATACCCTATAGGTCCTTACTTATAGGTCCTTCTCCGTGAGCCCCTGCCAAAGGAAGTGAGGCAGGTGGCTACCAGGAGGAGGGCCTTCTCTGCTGTGGCACCCCGGCTGTGGAATGAGCTCCCTAAGGAGGTTCGCTTGGCACCTACATTATATGCTTTTAGATGCCAGGTGAAGACCTTTTTATTCTCCCAACATTTTAACAATCTATAAATACATTTTAACATGGTGTTTTAAATTTGTAATTTTGCATTGCTGCTGTTTTTATCTGGTTGAGCTTTTTTATTGTATTTTATATTATGGTTTTATACTGTTGTTTTATATTATGAATGGTTTTAATTTTTGTGAACCGCCCAGAGAGCTCCGGCTATTGGGCGGTATAGAAACGTAATAAATAAATAAATAAATTACACTCAATTATTGCGAAGGCCACTCCCTTCCTTTTTTCTAGTTTTAGCCATACACAACCGGCATGCGGCACAGCTCATCGGGGGTCAAATAACTCTTGATGAGTCAGTCATGCCGTGCGAACTGGCCCATACAGTTTGCACATTTCTGTTTTGTTTTGTATTCATTCTTGCCTTATTGGGCTTGAGATACCCCTGTCATTTTCTACTTTTTAGTAAGTAATTCTATAAATACATGAAGATTCAAGGAATCTTTAGTTATTCTTTAGGATGCAGATGACACCACTTTGATGGCTGAAAGTGAGGAGAAGCTGAGGAGCCTTATGACAAAGGTGAAAGAAGAAAGTGCAAAAGCTGGGTTGCAGTTACACCTCAAAAAAACCAAGATTATGGCAACCAGCTTGATTGATAACTGGCAAATGGAGGGAGAAAACGTGGAGGCAGTGACAGACTTTGTATTTCTGGGCGCAAAGATGACTGCAGACGCTGACTGCAGCCAGGAAATCAGAAGACGTTTACTTCTTGGGAGGAGAGCAATGACAAATCTTGATAAAATAGTTAAGAGCAGAGACACCACACTGACAACAAAGGTCCGCATAGTTAAAGCAATGGTATTCCCCGTAGTAACCTATGGCTGCGAGAGCTGGAACATAAGGAAAGCTGAGCGAAGGAAGATAGATGCTTTTGAACTGTGGTGTTGGAGGAAAATTCTGAGAGTGCCTTGGACTGCAAGAAGATCAAACCAGTCCATACTCCAGGAAATAAAGCCAGACTGCTCACTTAAGGGAATGGTATTAAAGGCAAAACTGAAGTACTTTGGCCACATAATGAGAAGACAGGATACCCTGGAGAAGAGGCTGATGCTAGGGAAAGTGGAAGGCAAAAGGAAGAGGGGCCGACCAAGGTCAAGATGGATGGATGCTATTCTGGAGGTGACAGACTTGACCTTGGGGGAGCTGGGGGTGGCAACAGCCGACAGAAAGCTCTGGCGTGGGCTGGTCCATGAAGTCACGAAGAGTCAGAAGCGACTGAACGAATAAACAACAAAACACCATGTTTAAAGAGAAACATCTTGGTACCACCTATTACACTCCTGCACCCCAGTCCTGAGAGGGCTGCACTTGCAGGGGCTTCAGCACTTATTCAGACTTCAGTTTCCTAGAAGGATGGCACTAGAGACTTGTGGCGTTTCTTTTATTTTTTTAAAAAAAGTTTATTTACATTGTGCTCATGATGAAGGCTACAACATCACCACTCCAAGCAAACCCAACTTCCTCTCTCCTGCCCTGGGAGCTTTTTCTGCAAGACAAAAGCTGCTCTCCTTTTGTCTTAGGGCTCATCTACACCAAGCAGGATATTCCACTATGAAAGTGGTATTAAAGCGGTATATAAAAGGCAGGAGCCACACTACTGCTTTATAGTGGTACTGAAGTGCTCTGATGGCTGTTGGGACCCATGACACATACCATATACTGCTTTCATACCACTTTCATGGTGTTATATCCTGCTTGGTGTAGATGTGTCATGGGCCCCAACAGTTGTCAGTGCACTTCATTACCACTATAAAGCAGTAGTGTAGATCCTGCAGTGCACTTCAATACCACTATAAAGCAGTAGTGTAGATCCTGCAGTGCACTTCAATACCACTACAAAGCAGTAGTGTGGCTCCTGCCTTTTACATACCGCTTTCATAGTGGAATATCCTGCTTGGTGTAGCTGAGCCTCTAGATTCACCCTTCCCCCAGATTCATATCCTCCTCCTCCTCACTCAGCTCTTGTAGAACTAAGGTTACCAATTTAAGATAACGTTGGGTAACTTGCCCAAAAGACTGCATTTGGGGAAATCCTCCGTCTCTTTGTACTCAGCAGCACTGAAAGGTAAGGGAACCCTAGAGGTGATATGGACTGACAACAAATACATCACACCTGTGTAAGACACACATTCATCCAAACATGCATTTCTTTGATGAATGTATTACATTCACATGTGTGTGCTTAGAATTTCAGTTTGAATGAGTTTAAGTACATGTAACAGACACATTTGTTTGGGAACATGTTGCCTGCTAATCACAGCTGATAGACATATGTGGAGCTTCTTCTGAGACTAGTTGCATGCCTGTCAATTTGTCAGTCCCTGCCAGGTTGCCAAAGGGAAAGTGAGTGAAGTGTGGGTATGTAACGAATTGATTTTTCATCAACTTGAGCTTTCTAAGTACATCCAGTATGCTAACAAGGAGAGATGGACAAACGGTGGTTATTGTGTTGTCCAAATTGAACCCGTGGAGTTTTTTAACCCTTTGAGTGGAGTATTTTGCCTGGTTCCCAGTTCCCAGGCAAGAGCGGCCAAAACCAAGCTGGCACAACTCACAGAGGCTGTTGGGATAGCACCTGGAGGACTGAGGGAGAAGGGAGGGTGAGGAGAAGGGTGGAGGCTGTGTCAGTCAAATGCTGGGTTGACTATTAATCCACTCAGTGCGAGCCTCAACTGCTCCATGGGGGCGTGGCACCATGTTGTGTGGGGAGTACCCACAGAATACTCAACTGTGAGTTGACTGATCCACCCACCGTTGACCAAAGTGTTGTCCAAACACAGCCACTGTTTAAGTGGGACAGATTGGCCTGCCTCGTATTCCTTGTGATGTGATGTTATGAATGACAAGTGAACAACTCCTCCACTCCTCCTTGCACTGTTTGGGTCATCTCCTTAAAAACACACATGCATACACACTATGACCCTGTTCAGACGATATGTTAAGCCATGGTGGTTAAGCATTTTGAGCTAAACGGTATGGCTTAGTGTGTCATGTGAACCATGCTTAACCATGGTGGTTACATAACCATGGTTTAAAAATGTTCACCAACCATTTGCTGCAAAAGAGTTAGCAGCCTAACCATGGCTTAGCATGTCGTCTGAAGAGGCCCATTATTTCAAAGTGCTCTTTAAACTAAGAGCTTTATCACACCAGCGTTATACTGTGCAATCACTGCAAATTGTGTGCAAAGGACTGCAAAGTTTTCCAGCTTATAATCTTCTTTTATTGTGAAGTACTCCCATGCATCCTGCTTTAATTGTGCTATAAAAGCAAAAGACTCGCCGTATTTTGATACTAGTTTTCGAGCGTATCATCCGAGCGGCCACTGGGGCGCAGGAGCAGGATTTGAAGAAAAAATAAACAAATGCTTACATCTGCGTAAGTTTTAAAGATAAAGACATCAAAATTGGCACAGTAATAGATATTAAGGAGAGCTTTAAGCATACCAAATTTGAATCAGATTGGGTCATCCGTTGGTTTTTTATGGGTTTTTTTTTTTTTTACATTTTCCCCCTTAAACCCATTTCCTGGTATGCAAAGGATCTAGCCGCCCGGTAGCAACAACAACGGTGACAGCTTAGCGCTGTAGGGGATAATTCGAGGAAACAGGTACGTGGGAAGCTATAAACTAGGTCCAAGCCATGAGGTCATCACAAGAGAACCTGCTCAGAGTCCCCTCACATGTTGAGGAATGGCAGATGACTTTTCAGAAGCAGACCTTTTCTGTAGGAGCCATCAGTTATGGAAATACCCTCCCCAGAGAAGGCTGCCTGGCGCCTAGTCTGCTATCCTTTTGGCACCAGGCAAAGACCTTTTTAGTCTCTCAGGCCTTTTAATCATCTACATTTCTCCTGCCATGCTGTGTTTTTAAGAATTGTTTTTTCTTTGATATTTTTAGTTCTTCTTCAGCTGTCTATTTTAGGCTCTGCTGCTTTAGTTGTTGAATTGAATTGCTGTTATGCTGTTGATTCTGCTTTTGCTGTTTTTATATGGATCTTGGGTTTTATTTGTGCTTTGATCATACATCTTCCTGAGAACTTTGAATCCAAGATTTGCCTTCTGTGAGAGGAAGGGACTTTTCATGAGAGGAAGGGATCTGTTTGCAGAAAAGGGGCTTTTATTATGTGCTTGTAATTCCTCACTCACAGTAGTTTGTGGGTCCTTTATTTCTGTCATCCTCCAGAGCCTCTCCTATGCTTTGCAACCATTATTGTGTGTTTTTCCAAACAAGGAAAGCCTCGATGTTATAGAAGCAATCCTGCTATCTTATTGCATGTTCACTGTACATGTGAAGGGTCAAATCTGATCATCTTACTTTGAGAAGTCAAATGACCCCAAACAACGTCCCCATTTCAATGTCACTGTTGCACTAATGGTTTTACAAAATTGGCAAGAGATATTTGAATATTGAATTATTAGCACCCCCTTGTGGCAGAGGAACACTGGATGTCAGAAATCCTAGCAGTCTTTTCAGAAAAGGAGGAAAGAGAACTAAAAGTGACTTTGAATCACATTTAAATGGGTTTTGTTATGTGTGGTAAGTGTATGAAACTGCTGTATGGGCTCAGGGCAACCTCTCACTAGTAGTCAACCATTGCTTCCAACATCAGCCAGGCACATGTTTCTGAAAACTGAAAAGAACACAGAAAGCAGCCTTAGATCAGGTTAGGCCATGGATCTCCAAACTTTTACGGTCACTGGGCCCTTTTGAAATTTTGAGGAATTATCATGGATGCTGTCATGAAATGGCTGCCACTGCTGCCCCTACAGACCTGCCACCTGAGACAGTTGCTTCACTCTGTCTAATGGAAGGGCTGGCCTATGTCTCAAAACACTGAGGTTCCATTGAACTGTTGCAGCTAATAACAATGGATAGCCCATGAATCTGACACTCCCAGTCACATGTACACACACACACACACACACACACACACACACACACACACACACACTGGTAGCAGCTACTTCCTGAAATAAAGTTAGGGCAACAGCAATGGTGTGTGTGATTTCTTTCTCTTTTTTTTTTAGTTTTTATTTTTTTCTCAACAACACATAGACAGACATCACATATAATACATACAAACAATGGTATACATATAACAACTACAGTTACACTAAAAACAATAAAGGGTAAGGTGTGTGTGATTTCTTAGACAGCTTCACTGGGCCTATCATGGGTTACTATAATGCTCATGCAGACACATTCAACACAGCACAGCAACCACATCCAGGCAGCACTGATAAATGTGTGCACTTATCTAGAGGAAATAGATAATCTCACCGTGCAGGGAACCATGTCAACTCCACGGAAATCCCAGAGCCCATCCCAGTTATTCTGCAGAACCTAGCTAGACGTTTTATATTTACCAGGCCTCATATTAGGGGTCAGGAAAGAACAGAAGGCAGTCTGCTTTGCTGTGTGTGGGGCACCCCGACCAGGTTGGTTTTGTGACCATGGACTAGTTCCAGGAGCCAAGAGACCCCTACTTTGCTTGATTTTTTTCTCAGCAGCACCAGGATGCAAGCTGCTAAGGAGCAGGATGAAGGGGATAAAGGAGATTAACGTGCATTTCTGCCGAACACAGATCACATTTGATTCACATCCAAAAAAAGTCTAGGTTAGAGAAATCGGAAAGAATGCCTTTTTAAAAGGGAAGAATTTAAAGATATATTTCTAAAGCCATATTACAGACACTGTTATTTAAGCACAATAGGAGAGGCTGTAGTTCAGTGGAAGGGCAGCTGTTTTGCAAGCCGAAGGTCCCAGGTTCAATCCCTGGCATTTACAGGTAAGGCTGGAAAACTCCTGCCTGAAACCCTCGAGAGCTGCTGCCAGTCAGTGTTGACAGTACTGGGCCAGATGGACCCGTGGTCTGATGCAGCTGAAAACAGCTTCTTGTGTTCATAACTCTATTTTTTGTATTCCATGAATTCCATCACCCTGGTATGAAGGTTATTATGCTTTTTGTCCTTGCCATCTTTGCAAAAAGTGTAAAAAAAAAATAAAAAAATGGTGGGCACGACAGCTCTCCCTCTGAGGTCGTTGCGTGCCACGTGTGAACAGACAGTGAGATCTTGGGTTAAAAATATAGCGAGATCTTCACGCCTCCGTCCCGCTAGACCGGTAGGTCTAGCTAAGGCCTGGGAGTCTGATTGCCTGCTCGTCTTCCTCCTTTCCCCTTTCAGTAGGGGTTCCGCAAGGCTCTGTGCTTGGCCCGTTGTTGTTTTCTTTATACATGTTGCCCTTGGGTAAGCTTATTCAATCTCATGGCCTCCAATATCATCTGTATGCCGATGATACACAACTATATCTTTCATCTCCGGAACTTTCTCCAGATGTTCACGATCGTATCTTGGCATGTCTTTCAGATATCTCAGCTTGGCTGCTTCATCGTCGTTTGAAACTCAATATGGCAAAGACTGAACTGCTTGTTTTTCCTCCTAAACCTTCTCCTCATCTCTCATTCTCTCTTACTGTCAATGATGTTACGCTCACCCCGGTCAAGGAAGCTCGTAGTCTTGGCTTTATATTTGATTCCTCGCTCTCCTTTATTCCTCATATTGAGGCAGTAGCTAAATCCTGTCGTTTTTTCCTGTATAATATTGCCAGGATTCGATCATTTTTGTCTGTCTCTTCTGCCAAGATGCTTGTTCATGCACTGGTTATTTCTCGGCTGGACTACTGCAACCTTCTTCTCACTGGCCTTCCTTCTTCTCACATCAGTCCATTGGTTTCTGTCCACCACTCTGCTGCTAAGATCATCTTCTTGGCCTGCCGCTCTAACCATGTTACTCCACTTCTGAAATCTCTTCATTGGCTTCCAATTCACTTCAGAATCCAATATAAACTTCTCCTGTTGACCTTCAAAGCTTTTCACGGTCTAGCTCCTTCCTATCTCTCCTCTCTCATCTCACACTATTGCCCCGCTCGTGCTCTTCGCTCCTCTGATGCCATGTTTCTCGCCTGCCCAAGGGTCTCTACTTCCCTTGCTCGGCTCCGTCCATTTTCTTCTGCTGCCCCTTACGCCTGGAACGCTCTTCCAGAACATCTGAGATCCAGAAGTTCAATCGCAGCTTTTAAAGCTCAGCTAAAAACTTTTCTTTTTCCTAAAGCTTTTAAAACCTGATGCTGTTTGGACTTTATACTGTTAGTTTTACCCTACCCTGTGCTTGTTTACCCTACCCAGTGCCTGTTGGCATTCTCTTCCCCTCCTTATCGCTTTACTATGATTTTAATAGAATGTAAGCCTATGCGGCAGGGTCTTGCTATTTACTGTTTTACTCTGTACAGCACCATGTACATAGATGGTGCTATATAAATAAATAATAATAATAATACAATTGGCAGCACTGATTTAATGAATGGCAACAGCATTTTCATGGACTACCTACCAATCCTAGGAGCTATTTTTGTTTGTTGACAATCCAATCAGTGTTTTCCAGATTACTGCTGCCAAGTTGCAAACTATTTGATTTTAAGTGAGCCCTAGTGACAAAGAAAAACTCTAGGGGCTACCCATGCTTCAGTATTGCCTCACTGCCACAAAGGTTCATTCATTTAAGGAAGAATCCTTGGCTTATTTAGCGCGGGGTGGGGGGAGTTCCACAACTCAGGATCTACACTACTGCTTTAAAGTGCTTTATAACAGATTTGACAGCTGTTGGGGCCCAGGACACATTCCATATACCCTTTTCAAAACTGTTATAAAGCGCTTTAAAGCAGTAGTGTAGATCCAGCCTAGACCCCTCTAGACAGCCATGCTGGATGGGGCATGCTGGGAAGTAAGACTTTTTTCTTTCTAAACTTGCATAGGATTGGACCCTTAGGTCTGATATTCCTGACTTCAGGAATAGATAAATTTGAGACAATAAATAAGTACTACTAGAATCAATAATGAATTGGAATGAACAAATCTAGCCACATCCTCTCTCACACATATGCTTGCATATACACTCATCCACAGAACATCCAGCAAATATGGATAAAGGTATCAGATGCCTTGATTTGGATGGGATAGTCAGTTTGCAGCTGCTCAGGCCTGCTATTTATACAATTTCTGGCAGGCTGCCAAAACATCCCAGTTAAAATTAGGAAAAACATTGTTTATTTCGATTGGTTTTAGCTGTTAACATTGTTTACATTTTTCTACGTTTAATTTTTATTGCATTGTATATTATTATTATTATTATTATTATTATTATTATTATTATTATTTATTGCATTTATATCCCACCTTTTTTTCCTCCAAGGAACCTAAGGCGGCATACATAATCCTCCTCCTCTCCATGTATGGTAACAAAATGGGTGCCAGGCAGGTGATGGTCCAGGTGGTGTAAACTATTCTTTGCAGCCCTTTAAACTACTCGTTTACAATAGTCTAGGAAATAATGTATTTATTTATTTATTTATTACATTTTTATACTGCCCAATAGCTGAAGCTCTCTGGGCAGTTCACAAAAAATGTAGAATGGGACACATTCAAACAAACCTTGAGTAGCGTTACTTCCTACCATAAATTCTAGTTGGTACTTTTGCAAATGGTCCCTAAATTACAACTCATACAATTAAAATGCTGCAATTAAAACAAAAAAGACATAACACATGTGGGCAGCTATATAACTTGGGCAAGCACACTAATAAAAACATTAAAAACTACAATTATTTATTTCTTAATGATCTGAATGGCTTGTCAATATATTTAAGGAACATGAGATGAAGGAAATGTTACAATTTCTGCTAGATTTCATTTCTCCCATCAGGCAGCAGAGGGCAGCACCTACTACTGAAATTGTGCCAAGCGCCCACTTCTTATCTGGTGCCTTACTGTTTTAAACTTCTGGGGAGAGCCTTTGTTTGTCATGGATGTTCATATGCTTCTAGTTCTATCAAATGTGATAGTTTGCCATTCTGTCTGAGCTATCCTTAACCTAAAACTGATATCTGAGAATAATTCAAATTGCTTCTTTGTTATCCTAATCAAAACATTTTAATTATATTTACCGTGTTTCCAATGCTTTTGATATTCAAAGTGCTTCATATGTATTATCTTGCTGTAATCCTTGCAACAACCCTTTAACGTAGGTCAGTAATATTATCCACATGTGGAAGATGTGACCATATGGAAAGGAGGACAGGGCTCCTGTATCTTTAACAATTGTGATGAAAAGGGAATTTCGGCAGGTGCTGTATGCATATGAACGACACCTGCTGAAATTCCCTTTTCTTTACAACTGTTAAAGATACAGGAGCCCAGTCCTCCTTTCCATATGGTCACCCTAGGTTTGAGACTGAGAGAGAGAGGCTTGCCTACAGCCGCCTGGTCATAGTAAAAGCAGGATTCAAACTAGGTTGTTCCTCATTCAGTCTCTTCTTAGCCACTGGGCATGTCTACACCTACGGGTGTAGAGGGTCGGAGAAGGGGCGATCCCGGACTTACCTACTTCCAGGATGGTTGCCCTGTGTCTACACGCAGCGCGCGATGTCCCGGGAGGAAGAGGATGTCGTGCCCACCATTTTTTTTAGTTTTTTTAATAAAAAAAGAGTGCACGAGTGCTCGAACGCAAAAGGTAAGGTGTCTTTTAAAAAACACACCCAATCCCACTCACCCCACCCCACCCCTCACGAGGAGCCAGTACAAACTGGGACAGCAGCCCACACCTCCCACAGTCTAGCAAACATCCCGAGACCGTGGGGAAAAACGCAATTAAAGTGCAGGACCATATCCCAGGGAAGGGAGGGATCATCCCTCTCTGCTCCCGGGATCCCCTATGCATCATGTGGATGCACAGGGACAACCCCCGGGATATTGCCCCATCTAGACATGCCCGCTATGTTACACTAGAAAAGCTTCTCATTATATTTTGCCACATTTTGATTCTTACCATAGGCAAATTTGACTGTAGTAATGGATAGAACATCACATTTAGACCAGAGAGATGGGTTCAAAATGCCAGTGAGTTTTGAAGCTTCCTAGCTGATTTTGAGACAGTCAAACATTCTCAGCCTAAACTACCTCCCAGGGCTGATATGTGGATAAAATAGGCTATTCCCATGTATGCTCTTTTGAACTTCTTGAAGGAAGGGCAGAATAAAAATGTGATAAATAAAACAAATGAATTTTGCTTCTATAATATTAATCAACAATCCATTCTTAGGCTTCGGGGTAATAATAATGCATATACTGCCAAATACATTAACAGTGTTTCTGAGATTCTACTGGAGGAGGCAGGATTAGGAGCAGGGCTGGCCCAAACATTTTGCTGCCTGAGGCAAAGGACAAGATGGTGCCTCTCCCCTTCCATGTACAAAAGCTGATTGGACTGGCAGTGGAATATTACTTCAACACTGGAAACAGTGTCCAGCCCCATGCCTGAAGGCAGCAGGCTAGCTTAGGTATCCAAGGCAGGCTGCATGGAACATACAGCTCTGTCCTCCAACACTGTGCCACTGTTCCTCAGCCCTTAGTATCTGGTGTTTGAGGTGGTAGGGCCAGTCCTCATTTTCCCACCCAAACAAGAAAATCTCAGTAGTTTAGGCCAACTGGGAGCCCATTTTCATTTAATCTTTCTTTACTTGTGAGCAATTTGATAGTTATTAAATACTTCAACCACTTGTGCCAGCAGAGTTATGCCTGCCGTGCTTGTACTCCTAATACCATGGTTTAACACATACTGAACTGGAGACGCAGCTGAAATACCCCATCCTTAGCCGTCTTTCTTTGATGGACACGCCATTCACCTTCACTATGATAATCCCTAAATGGGAAAATATGGGTTTACACAGCAAGGCATGAGGCATAAGAGCTTTTCCAACAGCAAGGATAGTAATCAGGCAAAGAACAGGCCTGTTCACACATATATGTACATCAGGAGATTAGAATATACTTCTGCACACTTGATGACAGCTGAATTGACACAACCAAGAGTCATTGTGTTTGAGGTAATGTTTACTTCACAGCTCTCGTTAGAAAAGTCAGGAAAAAGTGTGACATTATAGCTCTCTTTGGGTTTTCTTCCTCACATGGTTAAATGTGAGGAACAATTGTATGAGGGGGAACCCTCACATCATCATCATCATCATCATCATCCTCCCACCTTTTTTCCTCTTGCAAGAAACCCAAGGTGGCTTACAAGGTGATCCTCCTGTCATTTTATCCTCACAACAACCCTATTAGTTAGGTTAGCCTAAGAGTGACTGCCTCAAAGTCACCCAATGAGCTTCATGCCCAAGTGGGGACTTGAACCAGAATCTCCTCAGTCCTAACCGCTACACTGCACTGGCTGCCACCCCTGCTGGTCCCATTTGTCCCTGTGTGCTGGGTTCGGATGACACAGCAACCCACAATGTGGCGTGGGTAATTAGAGTAATCCTGAGGGGAATCTACACTACTGCTTTTAAAGCGCTTTAAAGCACTTTGAAAACGTTTTGAAAACTGTATATGGAGCGTGTCCTGGGCCCCAACAGTTGTCAAAACTGTTATAAAGCACTTTAAAGCAGTAGTGTAGATCTGCCCCCCTGGTTGCATGACCGGTGAGTGCTGGAGCAACAACTGACACTGCGTTGTTTCCCCTGCTGATCATCCAAACTCAGCCAACTTGTATAGGGGAGCTTTCTATATTCCACATACAGATTTCACTCACCACACATACAGAGGGTTACTGCTGGTGCAGAAAATCCCTCTGCCCACTGGATCAGGCCCAGTGGAAAATTCTTCGGCCTGATCCGGAGATGTAATGCAGACAACTCTTCCCCTGTTTGCTGATCATCTCCCTATTCTTGGGGAGGAAGGGAAGAGCCATGAATGCTACAGTTTTCTCAGATGTCTGGATCAGGATTCAAACAAAAATATCTCAAGAGTACAAAGCATCCAAGGGATGCCTCAAAGGAGAATATGAAGCAGCCGTTTTACGTCTGAGCAGACAGGCCAGTTGTCCCATCACTCACAGCTAGTTCATAGCATTAACGGGGGTGGCTGGGGTGGGGGGTGTTCTAGGATTACTTAGAAGGCTGGCAGACAAAACAGTGAAAGGTCATTACTCCTAAGGCTGGTTACACCCAGGTTTTTTTACTTGGCTGTGCCAGGCTCACAGTGAGCAAATATTTCTCATAGCCAGAAAACTGCCATCAATTATCTGATATAGTAAAAGATACTGTAACATGCTTTTGCAGATTATATCCCCTTTGCATCTGTCTATTAGGATAAGATTTATGTTTCTCTTGGCCCTTCTTCCTAAACATTTGTTTTTATTTGTTTATTAAAGACTTACAAGTGATCTAGCTCAAATCCTTTTGCTCTTAATGATGTAATTTCTTAATATATTGTTGGCCTACATCCTATTGGAGCAGAGATCTTTCTTCATTGAGCAGGCTTATCAAAAGAGATGCAATAGTTTCAGAATGTTCAATAATTAAAGAATCCCAGGTAGTCCATTAACATAGGATAATGGACAGGGCTCCTGTACCTTTAAAAGGTACATAGAAAAGGGAATTTCAGCAGGTGTCATTTGTATATATGGAGAACCTGGGGAAATCCCCTCTTCATCACAACAGTTAAAGGTGCAGGAGCTATACTAGAGTGACCAGATTTAAAAGAGGGCAGGGCACCTGCAGCTTTAACAGTTGTGATGAAGAGGAAATTTCCTTTTCAGTACAACTGTTAAAGATACAGGAGCCCTGTCCTCCTTTTCATATGGTCACCCTAATTAACGAGTTCTCTTTGAGCTTATTAGGCTATCACAGAACTTGTGTTGGCAGTCGCTGGTATGCTCTTCTTTAATCCTAGCCTGTGTGCAAAGTCCATCACTTTGTTAATACAGAGTTTATCTG
Organism: Elgaria multicarinata webbii; assembly: GCF_023053635.1. Classification (NCBI taxonomy): domain Eukaryota; kingdom Metazoa; phylum Chordata; class Lepidosauria; order Squamata; family Anguidae; genus Elgaria; species Elgaria multicarinata. Next base: position 80,940,404 of record NC_086177.1, on the reverse strand, counting down.
AAAAAAGAGAGAAATAACAAACAAGGGTAAAGAGAGTCAATAACAGACTGGGGCTGTTTTGGAGATACCTCCCCACATTTCAAATGTATGTTTTCCTCCACAAAACTGGCTGTGTAGTGTGCTGACTGGCTAGCAGCTGTGACGTTGCCACTCACCTGAGTAGTTGTGTAATTAGTTTTAAAACGTTTGCTGTTCTTTTCTTTTCTTTTTTAAAAAGAAGTTATATTGATGTCTGAATATATAAAGAAATATATGTGTATGTTCATATGAACTATCATTTTTATTATAATTTAAAGCAGACAGGCCACCTGAACGTCAGGAGGAGGAGATAAGCAAGACTGACAGTGGATTCAACATTTGTTCTGTATTTGTTCAAGATAATTTATAAAGCTGGGAAGAACTGCGACCACTGTTGTACAACATTTAAGCCAGGTTTGGGCAACTTGTGACCCTCCATACGTTTTAGCCTACAACTCATAAAATCCTTGACCATTGTCACACCGGCTGGAGCTGATGAAAGTTGCAGTTCAAAACAGCTGCAGGGCACAAGGTTACCCAAGTGCTTCACTGTCCTAACTTCCACCGAAAGCCAGATATTTCAGATATAGTGCAAATAACGCTTGCTTGTGCTTGTAAAAAAGGTCACATTTAAGATCCCTCTGTCATCTTGACTTGCAAGCACACACACACACGGTCATAATATCTCGTTATTGCTACCTATAGCTCCAGCTGGCTAAACTGGGTGTTGATTATCAGTTTTGTGCAGATGTCCTTGGATGACGTCAACAACTGCAGACATTTCACTTGCATCACTGTCCCAAGCTGGATTTGTGATCACGTTCGTACAGCATAGTGTAAAGCATGTACACTCTGCTAACATTATGTACAAAATTATTGTCAGCCATAACCAGAAGTTTAAGCGGAGGTGACCTCAGCTCCCAAACATGAGGCAGGTGAGGTTACTAACTGAGGAGAGGCAAAGTTCTGGTAGATTTTAGGTGCCATTAATGGAGGTAGAGTGGGAGACAGATAGACTTGACCTATTAAAGTGCAGGGAAGTTTTTCTGCATAAATCCACAGAAATAAATGGCATCTGTGCATTGAATGTTAATTAGTTTCAAACTAGACATATCGTTAACATGCTTTGTATATGCAGGTGTTTAAAAAAATGCAGCCAGAATCAGGTTTGTGTATGTGATCATTATTGGCATGGAGGGTGAATTTAAACTCTTTCCTCCCCCACTTCATTTCCAAAGAAAATCTCTCCTGTGAAGCTGATCATTCAAATTGGGAGGAAATCCCTTTTGGCACCAATCCGAGGTCATCGCACACCACGTGTAAACAGAGGGGAAGATCTTGCGATAAAAATATTGTGAGATTCTCACCCCTCCATCACACTAGACCAGGTAAATCTATCTGAAGCCTAGGACAACTCTGAAGATGTGTCTGTCATGGAACAGAACCTACACTTATACAGTGCTCTTACATTGCTGTGAAAAATGCTATGTTGATCTTGCCAGGGAATATAGAAGGAGAATGCACTGGCCCTCTCTGCATAAGTTCCAAGATAAAAGCTCGAATAATGGTCTCTACTATGAATAATTATAATTATGGAATACTTAAGAGATGGCAAATCACTGTGGAATAGTCAGAACATAACTAAGGGTGACATGAAGGATGCAGACAAGCAGGAGTGTGTTCAGAGGAGGGGAAACAAGATGATCAGGGGTCTGAAACAAAGCCCTATGAAGAGAGGCTGAAAGAACTGGGCATGTTTAACCTGGAGAAGAGAAGATTGAGGGGAGACATGATAGCACTCTTCAAATACTTAAAAGGTCGTCACACAGAGGAGGGCCAGGATCTCTTCTCAGTCATCCCAGAGTGCAGGACACGGAATAACGGGCTCAAGTTAAAGGAAGTCAGATTCCAGCTGAACATCAGGAAAAACTTCCTGACTGTTAGAGCAGTACAACAATGGAACCAGTTACCTAGGGAGGTTGTGGTCTCTCCCACACTAGAGGCATTCAAGAGGCAGCTGGACAACCATCTGAATGCTTTAGGGTGGATTCCTGCATTGAGAAGGGGGTTGGACTCGATGGCCTTGTAGGCCCCTTCCAACTCTACAATTCTATGATTCTATGATATGTTTGAAGCCTCTTAATAGTATTACTTAGTGAGTAATTGGGCAGAATGTTGCTTGCATATTTTTCCTTAGATCACTACCAGTAAGACGTCTAGAGACTTACTTTTAAGATGAAAGTTGAAGATCTACAGAGGGGCTACATCCCTCCAAGGTTCCCCACACCCACCATGGCTGCACTGAACTTCTAATATGGCAGTTCCAATTTGTAACACAAGCCCAAGTTGGACACTGTTTGCCATTGCTTTTGACACTTTAAGTTTCCTACATAGACTGCAGAGCTTTAAAATTAGAACCGGATAATGTCATAATGACTTTCGTGAAGTTAAAAAAAAAAAAAAGTATCACAGCAAGGTGGATTACAAAAGTGTCTGCTGTCAGGCCTATTAAAAGAATAGGCCCATTGAACAAATGAACCTGCATGCTTCACTAAATGTCAGCACAATATGGCATTATGGTAACCTTAAGGGGCTATCCGTTACTACAGTAAAGCTGCCAAAGCAACAGACCACCCCCTACCTTCAGTTTAGCATTACAGAGGTCATGACCACTAACAGCAGAAGAGCTGATCTTACAAGAGCCTGAGAGCTCTCAGTTCCTTGGGGGTTCAGGAGGAGTGAGGGGTGCCCAGTGCCGTTCAAAATCGAGCAAAAAGCAAGGAAACAACAAGCCCCCAAACCCATTCAATGTACATAAATGGATCTCACATTGCAAGCATGTTCAGGCAAAGCAGAATCTGGAAAGAACATAGGGCACTAATGACATTTGGAGATCAGCAGCAGTGGCACTTTCCATGCCTGTAATCTGAAACAAGCAGCCCCATGTCATAGCTAAACTATCTGCACCTGATCTCCTTTTTAGACTTATTAGATTTATTTCCTATTACATCTGTGTAAAGCCCTGCATTTACAGGCATTCGCTTTTGTATAAACTCAGATAATCAGAATGCTGCTCAGCTATTCTACCCAGCTGGGCGGATCATCTAATTACTTCCCTACATAAATAAGCCTATATAAACATACTGGACAGGAAATACGAGAGCAAACTGAGACCATTCTATTCCTAATAAATCATGGATATTGCTGTCAGCAACATGGAGAAAGAAGTAGACCTTGGATCAAGGTGCTTCATACTCTGTAGCCATTAGCCTTTGGACAACTGGCAAAAAGCTAATTTACTGAAGTCCTAGTAAAAGCAAAGACTCTTACTTGTTAGACTTTTTGAGACAGCTTTTTTCTCACTATAAGTATTTGATGACAGCTAACATTACTTATTAAGTGCTTATTAAGGAGGAAATGGTTGTCTGAGTGCCAATTCACATTAGAATCAGTAGAACTCTATTGTAATCTACTTCATCTTATTTGTCATCAAGACTGTCAATGAATGTAAAGTGATTTCGTTCTGAATTCGATATCATAAAATAAAAATTACACAGAAGGTATATGATAATATAATACATTCTGGAATGAGCACAATAAGTTAAAAGGAGTTCCTTTTACTTAAACATTGCTTGACAAACTACTTTTGAAACTTTTGAAAATGGTTCCCAGTTCAGCACAGGGAGCTAGGGGGCAGAGGCAAAGGAGAGAAATTGCAGTATATGATATTATAAGCACCTAAAGAGACCCTCTATTACAGACACAAATTATTTGTAACTTTAATTTGAATAAATGCATATTTGGAGTTTAGAATCTTGGGGTTGTTTGTTTTTTAGAGATAAGGATGGATAATCTGGATTTTCTTGGCACAGAATTGTACATTTCAGAAAAGTTTTAGGTTTTGTTCCTTTTGTTTATTTCAAGAGTTCTCAGTAAACAAGATAAAAATTGCTAAATACTTTGCACATTACAAGTGGATAATTAATACATGATTGATTATATGACTGATTGTTAATAAAACTAAATCAATGCAACATTTTCCAGGCAAAGGATCCCCCTAATTTGAGTTAAGTATGTGTCTTGTCTAGGGATTCTTCTCATTCCCCAAAAAACACCACCCTTATAAGAACAATGCATTGTTTCATCTGCTTTTTGAAACCCAAACTGTCCCACTGTGGTCATTGCATGTGGACATTGGGTGCTCAAGCAACGCCTTTATGGCAAAACTCTCAAATCAACTAGAACATTATGGTGATGACAAAGATGTTCAACTTTGACACACCGGCAAGGGTGGAGGCCTCCTACAGTATCAGGCAGAACAGCGCTGCTCTATGTTTACTGCGTATGTTGGATACTGTTGCAGGAAAGAGAAAAAAAGATCTGGAACTCAGTGTTCCTGGCTGAGTTCTCAAGGCTTGCTATATCGTGTACTTGCACATTGCACCATGACTCCTGTTGCTGAGATATAGTCAATATGTGAAGTTACCGATCCCTTAATGGCTGAAAGTCCTTCAGCACTGAAACTTCTGCTTTCTTCTTGGTTACAGCTAAGCCAAGTTATTTCCCTCTTGTTCCAATTTCCCTTTGAACTATTGCACACATATATACAAACTCCTTTCTTTAGTTAGCTTCTAAATCATTTATGACTGGCTTCACACAACATGCTAGCCCATACCCAGTAATTGAGTGTGGGTTGTTGTTGGAACTTGAGATATTGTTGAATCATGGGTGGGTGATCGTGTTGTCTGCATGTGATGCTTCGTCCACAAAGTGACACGTTAACTATGCAGTGTGGCTTGTTAGCCACCCAAAACAAGCCAACAACAAACCATGGGTTCTCAAAGTGGCTTGTTCAAGAAAAATAAGTTATACTACATGGTTAACCAGCCACCCTGCAGAAAATGTGCTTTAGACAACACGATATTTCCAAATGATGCTTCACTGTTTTTCAGCGAATGCATGACAATAATATTCTTCCAACAATACTGTCAGATTCTAAGAGTTCTGCTCCTGTGCTGCTCCACATAATGTATCTCTAGATCCGCATATGCTGGCAGTGTTCTCAGGAAAGTTTCGACAACTAGAATTTTCACATGACAGCAGAGCTCAAGTGACCATACAATCTCTGTAGAATCCATTTTGAACTGAGCTATAGGAACCGGAGATAACACTCTACACAGCTGTGCAGGTGCAGGTGTGTTTACCCGGGAGAAGGTGAGAGAAACCAACTGTTCCCAATTCTCCTGCACTGGTAATATTAAGCATTTGTTGTATGGCACTTGCTGGAGTTATAAACGAGGCATATACCCATTGTATTCCTTAAGATCTGCCCTCTGAGCAACCACTGGAAGTGGTAGTGCTTCGTAACAAAAAAGCCTTCCATGTCAACTATACTCATGTTGGCATGCAGAAAAAGGATACACTTTAACCTTTGGAGGAGAAATGCCCAAAATTTCCTACCCTTTTGCAAATTTCAATCTCCTGTCTAGTTCACTGGGATCCTCTGATCTGCTTTATGGGTGCAACCCACAGGATAACATTCTTGCACAGACCCCACTCAATAATAAGTGGGGTCTTGTGCAACTTCATTCCGTCAATGGAGCTTGAACTGCCTGATTGTGTCCGATCATGTCCTCATCTTTTCATATGAGTCTTTCAAATACCTGCCATAAACATAATGAACCTGTAGAGTCTGATCGACCTGAGAAGCATAAGCGTGACAATTTTAGAAGTGTGTTTCTTTTCCTAGTAGTGGTAAAGAGAATAGTTTTCTTCAGCTCTTGTTACTCAGCTCTTCCTCAAAATTGCTCAAGGTAGTATATATGGTTCTCCCCTTCTCCCATTTTATCCTTCCTCACCACAACCCGGTGAGGTAGATTATGCTAAGACTGGCCCAAGTCACCCAGGGAACTTCCTGGATGACTGGGTTGAACCTGGGTCTCCCTTGGTTAGCATGTTAACCATGCTTCCTTGGTTAGTATGGCACCACATTGGCTGTCTAATGTAATGGAGATCAACAGAAAATAGTGTACTTCTGAAAACTAGGGACAGGATAAGTACTATTTAATTGGGGGGGAGAGAGAGAGAGAGAACAACAAAGAGCATTATCAGACAAGTGTTTTATTGCATGCTCATTACTGGCCACTCACATTTTTTCATGGGTCCTTTTGATGACGCCATCTGCCTCCCACATGTCTCCCGCACCTTCTGGTCTTTTTTCTGTCATAAAATAAGACAGAGAAAATCAGATTTTTGGGGCTATAGCAAAACTTGCTGACATTTCCTGCTGTGTGCAGGAGAAGCTGCACGATAAAAACACCCACTGAATAGGCCAGGCGGTTGTTATTTGCTTTGTCTTTCTTCCCCATGTGAAGAAAAAGAAAGCTATTCGTCCCTATTGTGAGACAGCAGCAGGAGGCAACACGACAGTAGGGAAACACGATTTCCCCCCCTGTTTGATGATGCTCAAAAAGTTTTGTGGCATCTTAAAAATTAACACATTTATAAAGCTTCTTCTGAAGCAATGTCTATTCCAAACCATGGGCAAATTCCAAAGAACTACATTAGGCATGCCTCAGTTTTGACTTTGTTCTCTGAACAGCAGATCCCTGCAACAAACTTGCTTTTTAAAATGTCAGTGATTTTCAAAAGTGGTTTGACATATGACATAGAGAACTGATTATTCCAGAAACAAAAAGTCCAAAGCCCTGCTGGACATATTGAGCTGCTTGCATGGTTGCCCAAAACATTAACTTACATAGCAATAGAAGAAAAAAGGCAAAAGCAAAAAACCCAAGAATGAACATAGCTGAACAGAAATATTCCTCTCACAAAGTTGTTTGAGGGTAAGAGATGAACGTGCTAAAATGGTGTGCAGGTGGGGGTTAAGCACTCCTACCCACTACTTCACCCCCCTCCTTCCAGCAACCCATCCACCAAAATCATTTCCCCTTAATCCAGGTTCGGACACTGGGGGAGGGGAACAGTGCCCATGCACCCCTTTACATTATAGACACACTTCCCTGCTTACATGTGATTGGAGTAGACCTGAATTTAAAAATACAGATGTGCCATCATCACACATATTTTGGCCCTTACTTAGGTCTTTTAGAAAGACTGTGTGGGATCATTTTTACAAAGAAAGCCAATGTTCATATAACAGCAGTGGGCTCCATACCGTAATACCATCATGGGTGCTGCTCTCTGGAAATGACATCTGGCAGGCAGCTTAGCTCCATATTACATGCATTATTATAGACTATTAGCTGACATGAAGGGAGAGAGAGAAAGAAAGAATTGTTCATAGTTTCCAGAATAGTCAGTTCAGAAGTCAACTTAAACCATGGCTTTAACCATGGTGGTTAAGCCAGAAAGCCAGGCCATGTTCAGAAGACACTTTAAACCATGGCTTTAACCACGGTGAATAAGGCTTTTTGCTTTATTCACCATGGTTAAAGCTGTGGTTTAAGGTGTTTTCTGAACACAACCTGGCCTTCTGGCTTAACTACCATGGTTAAAGCTGTGGTTTAAGGTGTTTTCTGAATACAGCCTGGCCTTCTGGCTTAACTACCATGGTTAAAGCTATGGTTTAAGGTGTCTTCTGAATGGAGGCAGTAAATGAGAGGCTGGTCTTCCAAACCATGGTTTGGAGGATAGTGAACAAGCCCCATGCTCCCTCTAAACCATGTTTTCAAGCTACAATGGGAATTTGTAATGCTGGTTTGGAGAGATTGCCCTAATCCAGAGGTGCTGAACCCCTTTCAGCCTGAAGGCCAACTTCCTTTTCAGAGAAGTTTGTGGGAACCACATTCTAGTGGTGAGTAGGGATAAAGGCAAAATCAACAGGGCCAACTGCCCCGCCCCCCAAATACCTCATATTTCAGGTTAAAGCTCTTACTTCTAGTAACTAAGCCTTATTTACTTATTTTTCCCCATTCTAAAAGACTTTTCAATCTTTTAGAATGGGGGGGGGGAGAATGCACAAAAAACAGGAAAACCCCAATGATTCGTGTTTGGGGGAAAGGGGATGTGTCCTTCTGGGGAACCTCAGAGGACCAAATCGGAAGCCCTAATTTGGATTTGGTCCCCAGGCCTGAGGTTTTGCACGCATCTCCTCTAATCATAGTTTACCAGTTTGGATACAATGCCAAGCTATGTTCTGCTTAAATCAGGAAGTAAGCCTCAACCAATGACAGGAGGAAAGGAAGATGAGCATTTAGGATATTGCCAGTGAGTATCAAATTGGTGGTAGCTGGATTCTAATGGAGAGTGCAGCTCTGTAGGGAACAGAAGGGCTGTCTTAGAGGACTCATCTGCCGTGTAGGAGATTCTGTTTGCATCCAGAATCTGTGGCAGGTCTTGAAAATTGCTGTTTAGCAAAACCTGACAGGGTTTGTGCAATTTTGCCAAGAAGAACAGGAAAATATTGCAGGATTCAGATGTGCAAAGCTGGTAGAGACGTACTCCCAAAGACTCACAGCTGTAACTGCTGCCAAAGATGGTTCTTCAAAGTACTGGCCTAGGAGGGTGAATGCCAGTTTGTTTTTGTTAATTAACTTTTGTGCTACAATAAAAAAAGCACCCTCAAAGTGTTAAGTATGCTGTGTAAATCAAATAGTAAACATGCCAATAAAGTCCTTTTTAATTCTAGGTTGTAACACAACAAAAGGTGGACAAGTCAAAAGGGGGGGTGAATACCAAGGCACTGTATATTTATAAATAAAGCAAATATTACAAAGACACCTTAAGTCTCCAATACACTTTCATGCAAAGAAAACAAATCTCCAAAGCAGCCGCCCCAGGAACTTCTTACAGCTCAAAGAAATCGAGAACATACAACAGTATTAAAAGCTTGTTATGCTTCTGCTGGGCGGGTTGTAAAAGAAAGGTCAGCGGACTTCTTGTGAGGAGAAGTGATAATTCTGCACTGGGACCATTATGTCTGGGTGTTGCTGCTAGAATATGTGGCAATGAAGCAATTTAAATCGTGGTGAAAGGACATGGTTGTCTGTTAGCTTTAGGCTGTCAACACATTTCAAAGATCTGTTTGGCTCTCTTTCTCATACTGTTCATAAATGAGTGAATGGCCTTTAGAAAAAGCATCATGTTTGAAAGAGCTTTCAGACACTAGGGGGCTCCTCTAAATGAGTGATTTATTACATGTTTGTGATTGGCCACTCACTGAAGTTTTTTGGGTCAATTTCATGATGTTGTCAACAACCATCTCCTGTGGAATCCTCTGGAAATCCCAGGATAAAAAGGAACAGGGGTTGGGGAATCAGGAGACATGACGCTCATCAGCATATGGGATGAGAAGAACTCGGGAGCAAGCAGCCAATTAAATGTGGTGGGGGAAGAGCCCAACAGGCAAAGAGCTACATATTTGGTTAGCTCCAATGGTGTACTGTGCAGGTGCTGGAGGTGAAATTGAATGCATGGGAGGAAAAGCAACGTGGTTCTGTGCAGTGATGAGAAAAGGCTCTATCCAAGGACCATGCGAGCCTGTTAGAATTTGTCACCTGATGTGACTGATCTATGAGGCCGTTTGAACAAAGTGAAAGGGGACAGGGAGGAGAGGGCAGCACAGGAAGGCCTCCAGCTGACCCTAGAGCACAGCACTGTTGCTTAACTGGGGGAGGGGGAAAGAAGACCGCCGCCGCCGCCGCCAAAGAAAGGCCTCCCAGGTGACCTGGAACCAAATTACCTCCTGCTTGAAAAAACGTGAATATCACTGCTCTAACTGAACCGTTGTTTCAATATGCAGCACACTCATGCACTGGGAAGACTTCTCTCCCATCCGTAAGTAGTGGTATTAATGGAAGATGGACCCTTGGTCTGATCCCGCATGACTCTTCTTATGTTCTTATGAAGTTGAACCTCTTCTTTTGTCCACCTGACATTGCTTACACTTTGACTGGTTTGAGCTATACTGCAGATATTTTTCTACAGGCAAGTTACCCATAGTTGCTATTATCAGATGTTAATGATTGTCAGTCATCAACCACTTCTCTAATTTATCTTTGGCCATGCCATTCGTCAAACGTATCTCCCACCACATCTCTCAGTCCATCACCGCCTCCAAAGCCATATCAAACCCTACCCTAGGAGCTCAGAGTAAATAGTAATAGCTGGCGCTCTAAAACATTTATGGCACGAACTTCAAACCAGATTTCTGTAAAACAAGCAATGAAGCAAACACTCATGCCCAAATTATCCCTGGGACAAACTAAGACCATGATAATAGTACCCCCTGTTGAGACAGAGACTCACCCACCCATCTGTTCTTTGAAATTATGTCCATCATTTGAAAAGTCCAGTGAAGAGTATAAAGTGCAGAACTGTGCCATTAATGTAAACCGCTCAAAGAGCTTCGGCTATGGGGTAGTATAAAAATGTAATAAATAAATAAATAAATAAATAAATAAATAAATAAATAATAAACATGTTGCCAGATAAATTGCCCATGTCTATTTTGTAATCGTTTTGAAGCCCTAAATCACTGATCATCTTAAAATCATCTTATTGGCTTCCAGTCATGATAATCTGTATCAGTTTCCTGACCCATATTACTTAGCTCATACTGACACCTACTGGTTGGAGGAAACCAAAAGGAAATGACTGGTTCAGCAGCAGTGTGCAAATTTTCTACAATATTGTTTTTGCCTCGGAATCTGTTCAGTTTTATTTTTTCCATTAAAAGTTTTGTGGTGCCCAGTTCAGAAAAATGCATGGAAAATGAGTGTGTTCATGTAAAAAAAGCAAATGTTTGTATATTTTATATAATTTATGCTGTATGCAGAATTTGAGTTTTCAAGGGAAATCATATAAAATGTTTTAGTCTGGTGCAAAAGACAGACCAAAACACGGGTGTATCAAATGATAAGAATTTATGGCAGCGTACATTTGTACTGAACAAGGAATAACAGCAGCTAAATTCAGATTTCACTTTCTAATCTTCCATGAAAGAGTGGGCGTGCCTGTTTCCTCCTCTTCCTCACTTCTCATGCACAATCCCATTCTCCACTTCTGAGTTTCCATTAACCATGGTCTGCTATGATGTCCGCATCAGACAACTATGTTAACCTCCATACCATGGTTTGCAAACTCACTTCACATTCAGATTGTGGCTTGGAGGTTGGTGCGCACGCCCTATACTTTGCTAGATTCAGGCATAATGAACCCAGGAAAGGTTGTTGGAATCAGCATGTGATAAAGGAAGAGGAAGGTGGAGTGTTTAGGCCCACTGGTACTTTCCTAATCCGACTGGAGTGTCTGAATTGAGCCAAAGACTTGCCATGATGCTGAACTCAATATGCTCAATCTTTGTGTTGGATTGTAAATCTTTGACTCAGTTCAGATGTCTTGTTCCGTTCAGACTGAGCCAAAAACTACAATCTAGCCTAGTGTAAAGCCTACTTAATCCTATTGAGTTCAGCATCATGGTTGGTATTTGGCTTTTGATTACAATCCTAATTGTCATTGTATCCCACTGTAATAATGCTAGCTTAACCTCCTGTTCCTAAATAGGCGTCTGCCTGCAATACTGATACACCGTGGGTGCTTTTTGTCTTGTTCAGCAATTGGTAAGGCTCATCCTACAGATGCATTCACTGACAAAGTTGTGAATAACATAGCCAAGGAGATATTCATCCTCATGGTGAGTGCATTAAACAAAGTTCTCTTGCCATCAATGTGAAATCATATGAAACAAACGTCATGAAGCACTTAGAGAAATAATTTCTGATTCCTTAATCACCAAACAAATGTTTATCTGCAATGCAGTAAAGGGAATATATGTCATGTTAGTAGTATAGAACAGCCCTTTCCAACCTGGTACTCTCCAGATGTGTTGGGCTAACAACTCCCATAATCCTAGACAGCCTGGCTGAGGATGATGGGAATTGTAGTCCAACACACTCGGACTACAAGAATATAATATTGAAAATATCTCATGGGTGGGTGAGTTCATGTGTTTCAGTTGCCTATTTTACTGAATAATAATAATAATAATAATAATAATAATAATAATAATTTGTTACCTGCCTCTCCCTCTGGATCAAGGCAGGGTACAACACAAATGCAAAAGAAGAGAAGTGCCAGGTCACTGAAAAAACTGTTGTGAATTAATATATATCTCCCATTTTGCAAAAATGATCGTGGTATGGAGGATTATTTTAACATGAAATGCAAATATGCTAGAATAGGTCTTGATTTTTCATTAGGATGGTGCCATTATAGAAATGGGCAAGAGGAGTGATGGGACGAATAGAGTGGTTACAATTTCTCCCTCCTTTTCTGTGCCCTAAAGCAGTGGGGGGTGGGGGGGTAGGACTCAGGCACAAGGGCCACATCTTGCCCCCCTGGGGCCCCTACCTGCCCCCCCACCCCAACCTTCCCAGACAGCCTTGGCCCTTCTCCTTTCCCTCAAACGTTTTGTGATTTCATGGCGTTTGTGCAACCCTTCCCCACCAATTTCTAAAAGGTAGAAATGTCTCTCCTAAATTGCTAACAATGACAGCTTTATTCTACAATATTCTGATGTGTTTTTAAAGGTCAGTGGCTGGGTGTGACATCTTGTTTGGGAGATTACAGATAAGTGGTCCAGGAAGGCAAGGAAATACTTGGAGGAGGTGGCTCAGGGCAATATCCAAAGGTAGCCCTACTTAGATTAGCCCCATTCACTTCAATGGGTCTACTCAGTGTAGGGGTACCATTGGATACTACCCTCATTCTCCTACCCCACTAAAAGGAGAGGGTAAGGGTGTGTGTGTTTGTTTAAAAAGGAAGAAACTACCATTTAAAACAGAGTAGGAAAGAGGCAAAGAGAAGTTTTGGGGTATTTTGCTGCCCCTCTGGTAATTGACTTGCTGCTTGTAAAAGTGCTGTGCTGTTTGCCTCCATCTGCATTTATCTTGCAAAGAAACCCAAGTATTACAAAAAAAATGCCGTTTAGTGTCCAGTGATTTCTCCTCTATCAAAAACAATCCTAGGTAACCCCTGGAACATTTCACTGCTTGGGGAGCACACAACAGATATATATACCCATGTGCCATAGTCACAGATCACTTGGTCTATATTTACATACACAAACAAAATGTCCTTTCAGCAGTTAACTAGACAACAGATGACACTCCAACATCAAACATTTTCACTGGAGTATCTGTCTGTATCAGCATTGCTGATGTACTGACCCAACTTCTTGATTTGTAAGTGTAGCAGTTTGTCTGGTTCAACCTTGTTTGCTGGCAGAAGGAGTCTTAACATCCAGCTTGCCTCTAGTTATTACAATTAAGGTTGCAATCTTATACATACTTACCTGGGAGTAAGACCAATTGAAATCAAGGAGACTGACTTCCAAATGGCCATGCATATGAATGCGCTGGGCAATTTCAGTCATTAGCTTTAATGGAACTTACTTCCCAGAAATGTGTCGTAGGATGACCACGGTGTTGGTTTCTTATGGACCCAATCCTAACTTGTTTCCATTTACTGTGCAATAAAAGCAACTGATTTCAACATGTCATTTGAAAGCAAAAATTCCCAAACAGGGGCAACAACCCTGTGTATGTGCAATGTAGGGAGAAGCCACAGGTCAGTGGAAGGGCACCTGTTTTGCATGCAAATGGGCCCAGGTTTAATCGCCGGCATCTCCAGGGGCTTGTCTATACAGCTTGTTTACCGTGACCTAAATGCACATATTTGCGTTTTAGGTTACATGACGCAGCCGTCCATTTGCCACAGCGCCGGGTTTTAACCGCAATAATGCGCATCCTTCGCATTCGCTGATCACGTCCCAATTTGCACAGCGTTATGTCTATGTGTCTTTGGGGGAGTTAAACCGGGTTCTGACATGTGGGCGGAGCTTTGAGGGTAGGACAACGTGATTGGCCGATTTCCCAATTTTGCACTAATCAGCTGCCCCGTTCATTTGCGCCGATTTTAGTTTGAAGTCTCTCTGCGGAGCTCCGCAGAGAAAGCGTCTTAAAACAAATTTATTTATGTATTTATATATTTAGTGCATTTCTGTACTGCCCAACATGCGACGCTCTCTGGACAGTTCACAAAAACAAAGAGAGGGAAATGGGCAGCCAGACGAAGGAGACGTGTTCTGCTGCCTCGTTCCTTTCCCTCTGTAGCCTCGTTCCTTTCCCTGTGCTATGTCTTTCCTTTCCCACCCACCCCACTCCCGGTTTGTCTGTTCTATGAATCTGTGGAGCTCTGCATATAAAATGTATAACTTCGCTCCTCTCTCCTCCATAGCTTCATATATGTGATAATGCGCAGGTGCGCATCTATAACTCACGATAAAAATAAATAAATTCAGGAAATAAATTGCTGTTGCTGCTGCAGTGACACTCTTTACCTACATTTGAATCAATGAAAAATCGAGTTTATATTTAATGAGGAGCAATCCCATTGTCGTATAGATGGGGGCCTGGTTGGGCTGGAAGAACTCCTGCCTGGAACCCTAGAGAGCCGCTGCCAGTCAGTGTCAACAATACTGGGCTAGATGGACCAAAGGTCTGATTCGGTGTAACACAGCTTCCTATGTAAAAAAATATTTATAAAGTCTATGTGGAAAATATAAGATATTTGTATCACTTGCTTTTATTTGATGCAATTCATAAATATAACATTACAGAATAAACTCAATTTATTGCTAATAAATTAGAATGTATGTTTTGGGGACTTTCCCCCGTCCCCAATTCTAACATGAAAACATACATCAGTAACCCCAGCCTCAGCACTTCCTGCCCTGATACAAATAACATCTTTAGAACCCCTTACAGTGCCTTCTTTATGCAGCTATTCAGACAACATAAAAGTATTAGGGACAACTCAGGGTTTAAAAAAGAAAACGAAAACATGCCACCATCATTCACATCCTCATCATTTATCCTTTATATCAGAGATAGACAATCTGAAGGCTTCCAGGTGTTTTTGACTAAAACTTCCACATGCCAAAACCAGCATGGCCCATGTCAGGAATTATGGGAATTGTAATGCAAAACATCTGGAAGATTCCCAGTTGTCTACCCCTACTTTATAGTATTTAGCTTAACGTACATATACCCTATCTTTCCAAGTTCCAGCGAGGCCTATTTCCCAGCCAAACCATACCTTAGGGTGGATACATGCAGGCATTATGAACCCATGTCTCTTCCAATATAGATAACCTGAAAATAAACTTCTGACACCACTATGTAAGTATTTCCACACACCTCTCTCACACCCCCTGCACTCACAACACACTGCCACTACATTGGCTGTTGGTTACAGGGGGTGAGAAAATGCTACTCTCACACTACCCACCATCTCCACCCCCCAAATATACATTCCCATGTTGACTCTGGTTGGTAGCATCCACACATCGCCTTGTTATATGTAATTGGGCCTTAATTCTCTCTTTATGTTTGTGCGTTTTTAATGAAACCCAAGTCTTGCTTTCTCTCCAGAACACCTGGACAATTTCCACCTCTGGAGCTATGACCTCCAGAGGTTGCAGCTTCTTTGAGTTTTTTCTCCCCCACCCCCCCCCCCCGGCAAAAAATGTTCTGGTTCCATTTTAAGGTGCTGAAGCAGAAGAAATGTCTTCAGAAATTCTGGAGGAAAGTCAGACTTTAAGAGAAGGTGAAGTTTCTTAACTAACTGACTGTCTAAATCACACCTACTACCTAGATATGGCCTCTCGGCAAAGAGGTTAGGAAACACCTCACCCATGTTCCTTCTAATTGTCAGGGGGAAGGACCAGGGGACCTGAGGCGAACATTCAGAATGATAGGCTTAAAGGGAATTTGAGTTTCTCCACTGTAGTATCCTAGTATATCTATACTACGTATTTAAATTGGCTTGATTTGGTTAAACACTACGGTTTCCTCTGAGCAAAGAATGCTCAGAGTTGTCATTTTTGAGGGAGTCCCAAGGATTCCTTATTAGCTTTTTAAAGAACTACAATTCCAAGGATTCTTTGGAGGGAGAGAGTTGGAACCTTAGACAAGTTGAAAGGGACTTCAATGGATCATCTATTTCTAACCCTCTGCTCCGAGACGGGCCATCCCATACCTAAAGTATTGTTAACTGATATCCGTCCAATCTAGATAAGATAGTGCCACCCCACCTAACACATTACAGTGCATTCATGTAAGGTGTGAAACTCATTCAGGCCACAAAACACAGCTTTGGCTCATTTGCTACAACTCTGAACAAATCTTATTTTGCTACTACTGACTATCCTAATCTATCACAATACAATACGATCATACCTAATCATATTTTTATATTCAGTGATACGTTCTTATCTACTATAGTTAAACAGCAACGAAACAGTATCTATTAATTCCAATACCCAAAGCAAATAATGTTAACTTATCTATTAAAAAATCAGGGGCACAATCCAGAAACCTTAAGCATTTTAAGACCTAGTGGTTTTAGTAGCAGAGTTAAGCATGTGCTTAAATCTCTCCTCAAAATCCCTACGACTTCAAAATGATTAACATTGGCTGGATCATTTCCTAATAAGAATGTATGTACATTAAAAATAGAATACATTAAAATGCATTAAAATGTGTTTTGCTTCCTCAACAGTGTGAGCTATTGCTGTGCATTGTTTCCTTTCTCTCCCCTTTAATTTCTTCTCACTTCCCGGCCCCTTAAAGGCTGTGGAGGTCTGAAGTTTTTCAGCATGCAGAAGGCAGCTTCTCCCTCACCAGTACAGAGAAGGTTGCGAAATTTAGCTAGCTGTGGATGACAAAAGGTACAAAATTCAGCAAACAAACCACATGCTAAAACCCAGTCCACTGGGCAGATACGTGCATGCAAGTAATTGTTTGCCCTTCTAAGCTGTGGCAGAGAAACTGTGGCACAACAGATGTTGTTGAGTTATTACTTGGGGATGATGGGAATTGAACTGGAGCGTCACAGATTCCCCACCCATGTTCTAAGGCACTGTCCCAATCCAGAGTCTTCTGTGCACTGCTCTGTGCCTATAGAGCACCTGTACAGGTGAGATTCTCTCTCAATGAATCTCACATCTATTTGAACACTGTGTACAGTGGCAACCCCACAGGTGCACTGTGCGTGTAATAGCAATGACATCTGGAGGGCAACAGATACATTCATTACACCTCATTCCAGTGAAGAAACCCCGTTTCCCCACAGAATACTTCAAAAATGTTGTTGCAAACAAGGATTGCATGCACAATGAATTCACCCGCACACAGAGCTCGACAACCATGCCCAGTAATAATGATCATCCCACTGTTTCATTTTAATGTTTTCAACAGGAGTAAACAAGGAATATATTACAAACGTATTTTGCCTATATGAGACCCACTTTCCAAGGACCCATGAAATGGGGATGGGGGTGGGGCACAGCTATCTATTCCACTTTAAATTCCTTGGAAGAACTAAAGTAAAGTTAAAGGATAGCGCTGTGTAGGTTTGATTTTCAATCGCTGGGGTCATCAACAGAAGAGATCTGGTTTAGCTGTCACAATGATGATACCCCCTCAAGTCTCTCTCTCTCTCTTTTAAATGTAAGTATTTTATACTGTCCTTAAATCATTTTCCTAGGGTGGTTTTTCCTTTTCCCCATATACATGAGATTTGCCATTCAATTCTATTGGGAAAACCAAAGCATGACAACAGTCCTAATTGCATTCGGGGCAAGACCTCACCCACCTACAGCAGGCCAGCCCTCATTGGTGTGCGTGCGCACCGGCGTTGGGTGTCCATGTGCACATCTCTGTGTGCTGAGCACACAATGATGCATTGGAGTTTCTAAGGACACAAACACACTGCTGGTCATAATAATGGCCGCAGTGCTAGTATGAAATATTGATTAGACGATAAGATGTGTAAATATCAGCCTGAAGTTAGAAATTGTTCTAGACCTGCTCCACGACTTTAAAATGCATGGAATCTGTACAAATTGCAGGACCTTTATAGATGGGAGGTGTATTCTCTCAATGTCAGAATTGCGTACATTCTTGTGGGCAACCTTCTAAAAACAGATTTGGAATATGAAAGCACAAGCAAGGGGGTGGGCTAAATGATCTCCAAGGTCCCTTTCAATTCTAGGATTCTATTATTCCACAAGGCAAAGGCAAGGCAGACCTGTTCAGAGCAAACACTTATAGGCTCTCTAAGAATGATCCAGATGACACTTTCGAGAAGAGGAGGAACTGTGAGAGAGCCAAGGTAAGTCCAGTAGTCCAGAGAACGAGGGAGCAAACAGGAAGGATCAAAGTTGGTGAACCTATGCTGTTTACCCTAAACACAGAAAGAAACAAAGAAAAGGAAATAAGCAAACACTGCCAGAACATCTGCCTCCTATTTACCTTATTGCTATAGTGATGCCAACAGTTTCTTCTGCTGACTTTTGCTCTTCAATTAGAATAAAGATAGGCTTCCTGCCTCAAGGAGGTTTGCCACTTCCAGCTTTTCTTCTCCACTTTCTCTTCCAGGGCTGCAGGCAGGTTGAAGGAATCTTATGTAAGTTCCTCACCAATGGCTGCTGTTCATCTCCCTTCAAGTCTCTCACTCCCAGTGTGGGTCACACTTTCTCCAGCTCCATCGCTTGTCAATTCTTCCCTAAGACTCTTCCCCATTGCTACAGCTGTTTTTCTTGAGCATTTTATCTGCCTCGTCACTGGCAGGCTCCCTGGGTGGCCAAGGCCTCTTGAGTCTCAGCTACCGACTCCGAAACACTGTCGTCTAAGCTCATAAGACTCTCATCTGCATCAGGGACCTTCTCAGCCATCCTTTACAGTGTGCTCTGAAGCTGTTTTTTTGGAGGGCAGTTTTGACCCTTGCAGCGGCTGAACATCAAGGGTCTCTCATCTTTTCTCAGACCTCATCCACAGTAATAGTACTGTTCCATGCAAACTGCTGCTCTAACTTCTCTCAAGGGTTTTGTCCTTCGCTTCATTTTAGCTCAGTTTTTCTTCCAGGAAAACACAAACGTACTCCTAACACCAGCATTTCACACTTCCCCACTTTCCTGAGTGGTCAGGCTAGTTTCCATGGGATGAGAGAGAGCACTAGAGTCTCACGGTGTCTTTCCATCACAACACTAAGCCTCTTTCAGAGATATCATTGTGGCTTGACTGGCAAGAGGAGGGAGCTTTGGAGAGGAAAGCCATACAGCCCAAAGAATATATGGCCTTTTGCTTACTTTTCACAGGGGCTGGTGAGGTGGTTAATGTTATTTATTTCACCCATCCCCCAGACTCTGCCATTCATCAATTTCCTTTTTGCACATTCATATACACAGAGCACATCCAGAGAAGGGTGAGCTGGATGGTGTGGGGCATGGAAACAAAGAGCTATGAGGAGCAGTTGACAAGAGCTGGGTGTGTTTAGACTGGAGGAGAAAGGAGAAGAAAAGATTGAGACATAATAGTGGCCTTCAAATACTGTATCTGTAGGACTGTCATGCAGAAGATCAAGTTTCTCAGTTGCTCCAGAAGCCAGCACTGGAACCAATGAATAGAAATTGCAAAGAAGCTGATTTCAGCTAAGCATTAGGAGAAACGTCCTAACACTATGTTCATCCCTGGCCGACGGCTGGTTGGCCACTGTGTGAACAGAGTGCTGGATTAGATGGACCCTTGGTCTGATCCAGCAGGGCACTTCTTATGTTCTTATGAGCAGATAGACAATGGAACAGTCTGCCTTGAGAGGTGGTGGGCTCGCCTTCACAGGAGATATTTAAGCAGAGGCTGGACGGAGATCTATCAGGGATGTTGCAGTCGCCCGGTCCTGCACTGAGCAGGGGGCTGGACTGAATGACCTCCAAAATCCCTTGCAACTCTAAAATTCTTTGAGGTCAGCCAAGAGATTAAAGATAGTAGCATTCATGATAACACAAACCTGAATATTTGAAAGTTTATCAAAGCAGAGTGTTAAGGCAGTTTGAGCACAAGGGTAAAACTGAACATGCAGAGGTAGCACCCTAATTCAAAGGTCCATGCTTGCGCAGCTAAACACACATGTGGAGCATTCATTCAAGGAGGAAGCAGATCTTTGTGGGTCAAGGAAAAGCACACACAGGTTTACCTCCTGTTGCAAAGAACAGGAAATCAGTTATAGGTGGGGTAGTTTCCATATGAACATTGAGACTTCTAGAGCCATAAGAATGCCCTGGATTTTAAAGAACATTCAGTTTAGAATGACCTTACCCTGACTTTAATACCATCCAAATGGTCCGTGATTTTCTTCAGCTGTGAATTGCATTCACCCACCTATAAATACAAAACCCAAATTATTCACTTTACAGATTTTAAAATGTATTTCATTTATTGTTGAAATTTATTGACTTCTTTCTCATCAAATTGCTCAAAGCACTGTCGAAGTTTTAAAACCATATGAAAACAAAGAATACCAAAAGAGAAATAAGAACAATTGCACAGAAGAAACAAGTTTAAAATAATCATCAGCAATGAAGCAAAAATATTAGAGTTTAAAATTTCAGGATGTCTAGGAAAACAGAACGTTTCTGAAAAGTATACAAAATTATTATAAGCAAGTGAGTCTTTTAGGGCAGGCTATTCCATAATTGTCCATTAAGTACTACCACTGTGAACATCCTGCTCTTGAGTATCTGCAGATTTTACTTCTGAATCAAAGAGTCAAGAGTCACCATGGAGGTGCTTGGGGAATGCAGAGGCATGTGAGAGATGACCTTTCCTGAGGGATTTCTCCCACTAGATGCTAGAAAAATAATTCTAATTTGTCTTTCAGATGCCGCATGAACTACAAATGAACTAAAATAGCCACTCCCAATCTCACGACATTCTGCCAGGGAATGATGGGAGTTGTAGTCCAACACATCTGGAGGGCAAGAGGTTAGAGAAGCTGTGTTAGAATATTCCATAGGAGCACTGGGTTTTTAAAAGAAAAATATGCCTGATTTTTGGCTCATAAGCAAGTACAGAAACTTTTCCTAATGTTTTGGCTAACATTTCAATTGCTTTTTGATACCTGAACTGGTAACCTGAAGCTTGTCATTAGGCCTAAACTACAAGTGGTGCTACACACTACTTAAAACTTGGGTGAATCTTTTTTAAAAATAATAATAATAATTAAATATCAGTTGTGGGGACCTGGATCAGGATTGAGGCATGTAAAAGGGGATTTAATCCTTTCTTCCCATGATGCAGTCCTAACAAGAACGGACTCCCATCCCACAAGCTGCTATCAGCTTCAGGAGAGAAGCTTCCATTGATGCCAGAGGAAACTTCTCCAATCCTCTTCTCCATGGTTCCAATTCTAATGATCTTGCCTCCACCATAGCTGATAGATGAGATCCAGACTAAGGCCTAATCTACACCTGCAGCCCTTTTGCAACGGAAGAGGGCTGCTTCCGAATGTTTCCTGCTTTTGCAATTGGCCCTCATGGGGCACACACGACCGATATTTACCGCAATTACAGGAGTGCCGTTGAGGGAGCACGTGTGCTCCATTAAAGCACTTGCGCATGTATATTGGTGGAAGTGGGCGGGGCTAGGGAGATGGGTACGGGACAGAGTTTTTTTTTAATGACTCCTGAAGGATGCGCACCAGCACAGATGCGCAGCAACACATGGGGGGCATATGAACTCTGTCGAATATGCGCTCCTGCGCAGAGATATGTTTGTATTAAAAACAACAACCAAGCACACTTGGTGGTAAAACACGCTGATACCCATCCAAAACATGTGGCAAAAATGGCAGACAGGTCCACTCCCGCACACCTCTGATACCTACACACACGCCCCTCACAGCTGATTGGCTGTTTGCTGAGCCCAGAACTTGTGGTGAAGAGCAAAGAGGGGGACACACACACACACTGCAAACATTTTTCAGAATGAACATGAGAGAGCTGGAAAAAGCATGACAAAAGCAGGGATACTCCGGGAAAACTGAGAGGTGGAGCCAAGATCACAGCGGGAGCAGGTGAACATCATGTGGCCCGTTAGTGATGACTGCGATACAGTCCTGCAATAAATGGCTGGTGTAGACTCCCCCTTAGTCTTACTCAGAGCAGACACACGTAACTAAAATATGGTTATGTCTAGTTATACTCTGCTACCTGTAGTTTTTAAGATTCATATCATTTAGCATCACATGTAGTCTGGCCCATGGCTTCCTACCTTTGTTTTAAATTTCTGGGGAAAGAGAGATGCCACACACAGGCCCCTTACCTTTAAGAAAACAGCCATGACGGCTAATCCATCAGCCTGGCGAGCAGCCTCAACAAAGGTGGCATATTTGTCTGCATTCCAATGGACCACGTGAAGCTGAAAAGCAAGAAGCAAGTACTATCAATCACCACTTTACTGAAGTCAGACAACTCTCTGTAACATCTGATGGAATATTTGGGGCTAGTTTATTTTATTAACAAGTAGCCCAAAGCCATCTTGATGTATGTAGTCCTTTGGAAGCTCCACGCACGTTGGTCCAAAGCTCTGAAGATCCGTTTTAGCCAGTCCTAGTATTGGCTAAGTTTACAAAAAACAACGAAACCGCCTCTGGCCCACTCACATGCCAATCCCTCCCGCTAGGCCCTGTCCCCGCCCACACTTTCCCCCTCGACAGGAATCCTCAGTTATACACGCCGGATTGAGGGCTTAAAAGGTCCTTGCAGGAAAGCTGCTATGTAAGTGCAAAGTATTATTCTGAGTAAGATATATGAGTTCTGACTGCTGAGTTCACTAAATCGTTCGGTATTCTGGAACTTAAGGTGTCAACAGCACTCGCACTTTATACTTCCACTTAAAAGCTGGACTGTGTGGCTTTTAGAATATTATGAGCGTTACAGAAAGGAAACAAATGCTTTCGGCAGAAGGGCTTTTATTGTAGATTAATGGAAAACAACAAAGAAGAAAAGGACACGAGTAAAATGTGAAACAGTGTAAGGGAGGCCCATTCCCAATGGCTT
This sequence comes from Elgaria multicarinata webbii, assembly GCF_023053635.1. Classification (NCBI taxonomy): domain Eukaryota; kingdom Metazoa; phylum Chordata; class Lepidosauria; order Squamata; family Anguidae; genus Elgaria; species Elgaria multicarinata. The sequence continues at coordinate 80,917,465 of NC_086177.1, read as the reverse complement.
GTGACTTCTCTTTTAAAGGATGTATGTATCTTGTCTTACCACCGCTCCTGCACCACAGCTTGTTGGAGAAATCTGTTAAGGCCTGTTTCTTTTATGCATCATCATCATCATCATCATCATCATCCAATCGGAGGCACCTGGGTCCAGAGGATAGGCTGCCCCAGCTTAATGGGACCTTGGATCCATTGGCCTGTTGAGATCTTCTGCCAGGGGAAACGTGTTGTCTTCTTGACTGCAGAACAGCTCTTTCTTCTTGCATGTGCCAATTTGGCAGAGGTGCATTCTTGAGACAAAGAGCCTTTTTCTTCGTAGAACTAAACACTGAAAACTGCCACCTTGCCACTGACCCTTCAGATCTCTCTCCACCTATAAGGTCAGCCTGGTGCTCTCTCTCTGTCTCTCAATTCTAGGGTCCTTTCCCCAAAATCGGAAGGGTTTTTCTAGTGGGTTCTTGAAGATGTTTATAAGCAGCAGTGGGAAACCTTTTTAGACTGACTAAAAATTCCTAGATATTGTCTGTCTCCTTCCATTTGGTTTCTTAGATGGAACCTATACATTTGTTTTGGAACATATTGTTTTCTAAGCACCTCTTATTAATTCGTTATATTCCATCTCACCTGGTTCCTGTGGAAAACATAAGTCTTTAAACACTGCAAATGGTCATTTCCCCCCCAAAAACTAATTCTTTTCCCCACTAGTTTTAGCCACTCAACATTTCCCCCCGCCTCTCTTTATTTCACTAAGGAAATTGCTTGTCAGTCTTCAGCACTTGTGTTACAGTGCTGTCAAGCACAGACTTCCATTTCAGAATCGCTTCTAATTTCAGAACCCTTTTCCATTTCAGAAATAAGAAGACACTGAAAAGTTTCCCTCTTAATTGTTAGTTAACTGGTTGCCATTTACATTTTTTAAGGATAGGGGAAGCAATATTTTGAAATATTAATTTATGATTGGTGGCTTTTGCATACATAAGCTAGAATTTTTGACATTCCATTTCAACATTGAAATAACGTTGAAATAAATGATCAGAAAATGGAAAAAAATATTGAACGCCTTGATTCAGAGTATCCCTTACGGTGACAAAGCTCCAATGTGTACCTGAAGCTCCCTCACCTAGAAGTGCTTCCTCATTTATTCCAATGAAAGAAGCAGATACAAGAGCATAATCCTATGAATAGGGCAGCCAATGCACGTAAATTACATCAGATTACACTTATTGTCTGGATCATGATGTAAATCTATACCAATAAATCAAAAAGTGCATAAATAATTGCTTTTTACCCTGAGTTTTGGAAAATACAGAAATATCTACTGAAGATCTTGTCTATACCACCCCTATATCCCGAAATCATCCCGGGATCGTTCCTGTGCATCCCAATGCCACACAGGAAGATCCCAAGAGCAGGCAGGGACGATCCCTCCATTTTCCTGTGATAACTCTTAGGTGTAGAAAGGGCCATAGTCTCCCTTTTTACTCAGGAAGATCTCTCTCTCTCTGTCTCTATCACATGTATTGCACAACACATAAAGTGCAAAACACCATGCCTATGTGTTGGGAATTCCCATAGGCTCAACAGATCCCTGTTTCCCCCCCACTGTTCATGCACATACATGAGGAAATGTAAGGTGAACTGGAGATCTTTATGTACCTCTCATAACCCTCTGGATATGGGAGTTATATACAGATAGGGATATTGATATTGATATCTCCCATTTACCTAATGCTCCTTTCCATTGTCCGTATCTGCATAAGCAGCAAAAGGGAGGAAAATAGGAATCTACTGAGCCAAAGGGAGTCTTCTAGACTTAAATGCTGCATCTACAATGGATTGGATACTGTCATCTTGTTTTAGACCCTTTCCTCTCCATTAGAATATTAGTTAGATTTTCCCCACTTGTCTATAGGAATCTGACTATCATTTTCGAACAAAACTAATTTCCAAGGAAGAAATGGTACATGTAATATTGTGTGCTTTTGTATTCTGTGGTATTCGGCAATAAACATACAAAACAGCTGACCATCTCAGGATGCCACACTTTACGCAGCAGATATTTCCTGTGTGTTTTACCACATAACCACGCAATGACCACTGGGACATTTTAAAGGAAGATGAACATCCACAGACATGCAGCGTTGTGCTTAGAAGCCAGAGCATGGTGCAGCTCTCCAGGTATGCCCTGGAATGTTTGCTGAAATGTATCTGCCTTCAAACATCACAGTGTTCAACAGCATGTGGCAAACAATGGAAATATATCTGTTGTGTAATGAGCGATGCAGCCCTTCTCAGTCAGCAGAATTGCTAGAAACTTAAATGTTCAGTACACAGAAATCAAAGGCAATAGGCAAACGTAGCTGAGTGCACCACAGAACCTAACACAGTTGCCAGAAATGGTTGAAAGCACAGGTAGTAGGAAAACCAATGGTGTGATTCTAAGCACATTTAATTGGAAGCAAGTCCCATTGAAATCTATGGGATTTATTACCAAGCAAGTATGCCTAGAATCGGGTGTAAGATGAAATGGAAACGTCCAGGCCAAGTTAGTTTCAAATTCTAAAACTATCATACAGAAAGACAAATTCAAACCATGCAATAGTTCTGAATATTCAAGCCCATGATAATACCATGAAATTCCTCCTATCTGATCCTGCCCAAATAAATTCTGTGCTGGCACAAGATCACACATCACCAAATTAATCCAACTGGCGCTCTCTCTCTCTCTGTAGTGCTAGTGAATCATAATGACATTGACAACTGTAAATGAATAATAATTTTGTTGCTGAAATCAAGGCAACGTTATTTTTTTTAAAAAAAAATCAGGTCTGCTTGTCAAACAATGGCTTTAGGGACGGAGCCAAAGTCGAACACAACTACTTCTATACAGTTCAGTGGAATGCTTTACCTCTGCTGCAAATTTTGTTCCGTCGACTGCATGCTCAGAGCCAATGTCATCACTGGGGCCCCAATGGAAGTGAATTTGCCGCAGCCTATAATTTCCAATGAGTGGACCCCCACTCAGCACTATAAATAGGGGGAAAAACGTAGAGTAGCATTATTAGGTTGCTGTGAAGGTTTGGAAAATTTAACATTTATTTGACTATTGCCTTGTACTACCCGAGGGCCAGAACAAACAAGACATGGGAGAATTGGGTCTGGATCACCCAACTCATTTGTTGAGTGCTGATCCTTATGTAACGAAAATATCAGCAGGCTTGGGAAACCCCACAATTTGCAGAAGTACCAAAAAGGGGGGGAGCAAAAAACAAAACAAACCTAGGGGGAAGGACCCTAAACAACCCAAGGAAGACTGAACGCACATAGTGGTCACAGAATACTAAGTGTCTGTTGGGGGTAGGGTGGGATGGGGTGGGGTGGGAGGAGAAAGCTGGAGGAAGGGCAATGATATGGAGTATCATGGAAAAGGAAGTGGCTGGCTGGAACCCTGAACAGGAGCACTGAACACTACAACATTTTGTTGCAGGTTCCAACTGCAGTGTCTATGAGCTATGGCAGCTAATATTTACGGCTGTATCTCTTCGATTGCAAATGTTGAAGACAGCAAATGCTGTGGGATGGCAAATCACCCTCATGCCCTGGTTGTGAGCCCCAAGCTACATATTACAGACAGATATGATGTGTATTGGGGAAATTCCTAACTTGCTGGTGTGTCCTGCTGTTTGCTATGTGCACAGTGGAAGGGTCCCCATGGCATCTGGAGCAGGCGCCAGACAAGTCAATCAACAAAATGTGCATAGCTACATGAAGGGTTAAAACCTGGAGCTTGTATGTATAGGCTGCAACCAATGAGATGCAAGTACACTGGCAGAGCTAACCAATGGAAAAGTAAAGATATTTTTTAATTTGGAGTCTATATAAGTGTGTTCCGGAGTGAAGCGTGTACGCTTGCTTTGCGAACGATTGCCAAGCACCCCTTTCTGCATAGATCGAGAAAATAAAGGTTAAGTTGGATCCTCCACCTGTGTGTTTTATTGGACTTAGCGCGCCAGGCATGGGCCCTCCTGCCCTTTTGGGGGACAACAATATATGAGCACAATCAAATTGTGTCTCCTCAGTAGCACATAGTCAGGGGAAAATGCTAAGGTGTAGTTTGTCTTTCACTACCTCCCACTCTGCTTCACTGGCAGCCACTTGTATAACTACATCACAACACACTCTCTCCCCCCACCCCGCCCAATTATACATTGCCAGGGAGATACATGGGTCAGCCCAAGCAGCATGCCTCCACCTCCCTGTAATACAGGAGTACCAAAAGTGTGTCCCAAGGCTGTCTGGTGGCCCCTAGACTCTACCTCCCCACCAGGAAATACAGGAAAAACATTATAGAAATGGCCTCTATGGGTTCCTGCCATGAAAGCCTTGTTCCTAGAGTGACACTGGAACAACCTAAGCACGGCTGGGAGGCTTCTCTCGGCTTCCTGGAACATTCTAGGAATGGAGCTTCTATGGCAGAAACCATAGAACCTGTTCCTGGAATGCTTTTCCCGCCCCCTCCCCTTTTCCCCCTGAAAATGTCCCAGGTGACAGTGTAGGATGTCAGGATCCTTCAGCAAGAGATTGGATTGAGCAAGGGAGAAGGGCTAGGAACCAGGATTCCCAGATGGTTTGGGAATTGAGGCTTCTGGGGAAAGTGTTGATTTTATCTAATCAAAACAGGCCTCTGAAACACTCTTGGGCAGGAGTTGGAGTTTTACTGTTTTAACTCTGTATTTTAATTTTATATCAATTTTGCTGCATGGTTTTTATCCTGGTTGTGCTTTTTATACTGAATTTTGTATTTGTGCTTTTAACCTGTTGGTTGTTTTATTATGGTTTTAATTTTTGTGAACCGTCCAGAGAGCTTCAGCTATTGGGCGGTATAAAAATGAAATAAATAAATAAATAAATAAATAAATAAATAAACTGAGGGAGTGTTGTGTGTGTACATCGTATGTGAGTTGTATGTGGATATGTCTGTATGTATGTACAGCCCCTGCCACCCTAGCAGATACCTGATACGGCCCTCAGGGCTGAAAATATTGTGACCCTTGCAGGAATATTATTTATTTATTTATTTAAAAAATTTGTATCCCACCCTATATCACTAGGATCTCAGGGTGGCATACAGAAAAAATCATACAATATAAAACAATAAATATACACAGCTAAAAACAAATCAAACCATTAATCAAGTTAAAACCAACATATAATTTAAAAGCAGTAAAAACAATTTAAACAGTTAAAACAATGTGCAAGCCAGGTGAATTTAACCATTAAAGGCTTTATTAAAAAGCCATGTTTTTACTTGGCGCCGGAAAAGAGTCAGCATTGGTGCCAGTCGGGCCTCCAAGGGGAGGGCATTCCACAGTTGGGGTGCCACAACAGAGAAAGCCCTCTCCCATGTCCCACCATAGTGTATGTAGTTTAGGCCCAAACCTCTCTGGGGCATCTAGCTGAACTCAGCTGAAAACTATATGGAACTTTGTGTTAGAGTCAACAAGGCAGTTCCTAGGTTTCCTGCACATATATATGTGTTTCTTTTCTCCTCTAATAATTCCAGCAGAATTTCCTGTATAAACAGGTTAGTCCATCTGCTACGAAAGGGAAGTGTTTTGAAATGCAGAGACTTTCCCCTCGCTAAACACAGCAATCTCGGAAACTGTGAACTTGTATGAAACCTTGATCATTAGGAATCTGGGTGTGTGAGGATTCACTTGACTCATTGTTTCATTTTCTTCCTCAATCATCTGAATTTGGGAAATTGAGTTCATGGGCTGGGACACAATTCCCTCAGTGACTACAGACAGAAGGGAAACAAGAAATTTGAATCGTTCACATGAAATCAGACCTACAAGAAACAAACACTCCAATTATGCTGGAAAGCAAGAGAAAGCAGTGTTTGACAAGTGAATTTAATATCATTAAACAGGGGTTGGGGCAACTGTTGAGCTGTCTTGCAATAGGTGAGATGGAATCACTGCATAAGAGATTTGTATGAGTAATATCACCTCAAATGGCAACATATCAAAGACAAGTGAAACAGATCTTCCCTGGAGACTAGTAGTGTTATCATTCATAGAATGTAATGCCACGTCAGGTTGAAACTGAAAATTTCCCTAAACAAAAGAGTACAGTGAAGCAGAATTAAACCTGCCATGCAACAAACCTGATTTATTTTCAGTGTCATCAAATTCCACACTGGTGGAGTGTCCATTGTTGAGGATGACTTTAGCAGAAGCAGGATCATAGTCAGGGAAGATTGGACGTAGAGTGGGGTCATATTTGGTCTGCTGAGTTTGGATATCAATGGGAGATTGACGGTCTCCATTAGCAATAGGGAAAACTTCCTTCCAGTGAGAAGGTCCTAGAATGCATTGCAGTAGAAAAGTTGCTCATTAAAATACATTCTGTGCAGTCAGAAAAACGATGGAATTATCGTATGAGAAAATAATTACAAGGACCTACCTGGATTTTCTTATTTTTCTTATAAAAATATTATTCAGATTATTAAAAAAATGTTTGGATTTAAAGGGATGGAAAATACACCACCCAGTTGTATTTGATGAGCTACAAGACAGCTCTCTCTATAATTAAGTCTTAATTCTAATGAATTAAATACCCAAGGATGCGGGTTAGAACACTAGGGTTGGTCATTTTCTGCCTACTTCCAGGCATTCTGGTCATTAGGAATGCAGCAGGCACCTGAAATTAACACACATGCAATAGATTCAGAGAACATTCACTCATCAGCTGTTTAATGTGTAATCCACACGTCTAAAATGCTTCATTCTGATTCAGTGTCATAGGAACACAAGATGCTGCCTAACACTGAGTTGGTCTATTTAGCTCAGTTTTGTAAATACTGACGGGTAGCGGCTTTCAAACGTCCTTCTCAAATGCAACTGTAGATGCGCCAGGGATTGAACCTGGGACCTTCTATATGCAAAGCATGTGCTCTACCACTGAACTATGACCCTTCCCCATACTGGCTTGAAGTATGTGCCTCTAACACACCAAATTATGTGTTGATTCAGAACCCAGCAATTGTGTACCCACAACATTCAACTTGGTTTTGTTTAGGCCTTCAGTCAGAATGGGACCTACCTCATATGGGGTCCAGATAGCAACCCCAATTTTGATGTAGGCATTGTCATGGCGTAAAGAGAAAGATACTTGGCTCTTGCAGAAGACGAATCAGGTCTAGTCTATACATGAAGTGGTAGAACGGACAACACCACTTTAGACTAGATGTGGGAAATCCCATTTTTTTTAAAAAAAATGATATTCAATTAAAACACTTCCCACAAGTAAAATAAGTTAGTACATCAGTGAAAAATGTTCTAGACCGACTCTTTCCCTGATGTGTTGTGTTTTCTATTTGCACAGAAGTTTTCCACTTATGAAAAAATTAAAAATAGGATTCCACCCCCCAACCAGTCCTTGGTCCCTAGTCATTTGCGGGTGTTAATTCATTTAGGGTGCAATCCTATGCATGTTTAGACAGAAAAAGGCCTATAACTCCCAGGGTGCCCCAACCAGCATGCTTTTTTGCTATCTAAACACGCATAGGATTGCACTCTCAGAGCTGTACACATATTCCCCAGGCTAGAGTCTAATTTTTAGGAGAAAGTATGAAAGCTTACAAGTGCAAGCCCTTGAGCAGGAACAGGAAAAACATTAAGAAATCACAATATATTGATACTTTAAACTTATATCCATTTTATACCATTTTAGCTGTCATCACTCTCTTTAAAAAATCTTAGGAATTATAGTCCAGTGAGGGTGTTAGGAACCTGTGTGTTAAAAATCTCTACCCTACCCCATATAATGAGAGCCCCCACAATTCCTTGGGGAAAAGAAAAGTATGAATCCATAGATATATATCCTCAGTCACTAGCACAACTTTTTTAGGCCCTTTGGTGATCAGCACATAGGATTTTTCCAGCTGTGCACATTAGCACATAAAATAAAACACTAACTAGCAAAAAAAATACCAGTGGAGAAGGTAAGAAAGTTTAGCTAAAAGCAATTCTAGTTTTATAAGAAGAAAAAAGGCTCTCTTTTTCATTTCACTTTTTTAAAGAATTCTTTATTAGGCTACAATTTGTTCTTTGTATCTCCATCTCTTTATGTTAGAAGTGAGCAACTTGTGGCCTTCCAGATGTTTTGGCCTTCCAAAAGTTTGGCCTACATTTCACATCAGCCCCAACCAGCATAGCCAATGAGAGATGATGGGAACTGTAGGCGAAAACATCTGGTGGGCCATAAGTTACCCACCCCTCCTTCACAAATACTTTTGATGAAACTCATAAGTTATGGCATGTTATATCTCCTCTGCTATCATTCCATTAGCCTACCATTACTTACAAAACTTGCAAAGATAATAAACCGTATTCTGGAGATCTCTGCCTGTCAATTTTTTGTGAACCGCCCAGAGAGCTCCGGCTATTAGGCAGTATAGAAATGTAATAAATAAATAACGGAACTGCCAGTGTGCAACGCAAGATACTGATACAATCCCAATTGATTCAGTAGATTGTAATGGATCTTTGTTGTAGTTTAATCATTGCTATGGGTTCTAGCACCAAAGTGTTCCCCTCACCCCCACACACTCTACACACTCTTCTTGACCACCAAACCGCACACATCTCAATTTGTGTTCGGAGTTTAAAATAAAAGCAAGGATAACATCAACATTTCATTTCAGCTGTAGATCTGGAATTTGAATTCAGTGTTTGATCTGGAATTTGCAAGCATAACCAACTTCTTCAGGCAACACTGGTCAGAACTGAGCAAAGTGTGCTCAAATGTGTGAAGGTATCTTCTCAAACAGGACAAGACATGAATTTAAATTAGCAATGTAGATTGGGATGTATGTGGGTTTGTGCACATGCATCTATGTATTAAGGCAAAAAACTCACTTGGTTCCTTCCAGTCTATGATTGTATGAATATAATTCAGTTGTAGCCATATTGTATATTAAAAGGCTTCAAGACAAATCCTCTGTAGCATATGTGTCAATTGAATTTCTGTTCAACTTGGGTTACGCAATTGTAATGGAGATGAAGGTGTGAAATCTCTCTCTCAACCCCCACCCTCTGTATCTTGCATTTGCTCAAGAAAAAGATCTATTCACACTTAGCATTTTTCATCATAAATCTGAGTAAGTAAAACAAAAGTAATACTGAGTAATTATAGTCCACATTTCAATTGCCCAGAGTCCTCCCTACGTTGCCTCAGTAAATCTTTACAAGAGCTCTGTGAAGTAGGTGAATATTATTATCCCAGAAGGCTGATGTTAAAATAATAATGGCTTGCTTAAGGCTATGTAGTGAGACGGACAAGATAACATCTTGGCCAACACCATGTCTCTAATTCCGAGGGGAAACCACCTCCATCACATCTCCTAATGTTATCTGGCAAATGCACAGTTCATTCTACGTCAACCATGTTTCTGTCCCACCAAGATTATCTTTCAAGCTGTGCTTCATACCATACATGGTAAGTCAAATTATAGCCCTAAAATGGGTCAGTTACATACACGTGTGCTAAAAGATCGCCCTGTTTATGGAATCACTTCAGCATACATAACCTATAGCTTATTTACAAAACAATGCTCACTTCTTACAACTGTAAAATGTACCCAATCTTTTGACGGTATGTAATCCAGCCTTCCTCGACCTGGTGATCTCCAGATGTGTTGGACTACAACTCCAATTACCCCAGCTATTGGTCATGTTGGATACAGATGATGTGGGCACCAACACATCTGGAGGGCATTCAGTTAAGGAAGGTTGAAGTAATCCATAAACTACTTAAACATGCACAGATACATATAAATGCTCACTTGTACCAAGGAAGTCTTAAATGCCAGCATGCTGATTTACAGTGCAATCCTATGCATGTTTTGTTCAGAATGTTTGAATTCTGTACAATGCAAATTTGCATAGGGTTGCAACCTTTAGCAGTTTGTGGATTATGCAACCATGACTTTTAATTATAAATTTTGAAGGGAATTGTTCTGGGAGTTTAGAACTGTTTTGTTTTTTTAAATATAGCACAAGTCATTGGATAGTCCTAAGCCAATACACTAGAACATTTCACACATTGGATGGGCTCAGACAACACGATAACCCACACTCAAAGGTTGTGTGTGGGTTGGCGTGAAAGTGTGGGCAGTTGTTGAAACATGAGTTATTATGTTGTCTGAACCCAGCTGTAATAACAAACCATGGATCATTAACCATGAATAACCCACAGTTCACAAGCCAACAACAAACCATGTGTAATCTCCAAGGGTTGTTCATGATTAAATAACTGTTTTGTTAGGGTTCAGACAAAACGATCACGCACATTTCAACAACCCACAGTGTGTGTGATCATGTTCTCTGAATCTAGTCAATGTGTGTGTGCAAAGCCTCCCCTGAAAGTGAAAGTTAATGGGGGGGGGGACATCCATGTAACATTCTGAATAGCACATTAGAACTCCACATGTTGCCAGAGTTGCTGGATGGTCTTGATGTTTGTCATCTATTTATTTTGCAGAGGAGGTGCCTTACTAAACTTTCAGATGTTATTAACCAGACATACAGTAACTCATCTGGGGCTCCTCCATATGCAGCAGTAACTTTATCTTTGATGCATGGCTGGCTAAGCAGACGTCACCCACCCTGTTGTTGCATCAAGATTAGACAACTGCAGCACGATGCACAGCTTTAAGGTAATAGCGAAGCTTACTAAGCTGTTTTGCTGTGTACACATAGACAAAAAAGTGATCATTTTAAAGAGGTGTTATTAGTTATATTATTGGATCCTGCCTATCACAGAAGGTAAAAAGGTGGCCAAACTGAGAGTTCTACCCCAAGCTCATCAGCCCAGTCCCCAGGCACTTATGCATCCAATTTGGGAAGATAAAGGGAAGTATCACTCGGCAGCAATGTTTGTGGGGATGGCAGATATTTATCTCTCTCTCTCTCTTACCATAAAGGTTTATTTATTAGATCATACCCAGTCACCCTTCTCTTCTACTAGATACTTAAACACTATGACCTTCAGCCGTGAACTGAAGAATCATAGTCTTGAGCCATCTGGCGCATTCTTGCCAGCACTGACTGGCAGTGGCTCTCCGGGGTTTCAGAGTTTTACCAGCCCTACCTGGAGACACCAAGGATTGAACGCGGGACTTTGTACATACATGTGCTCTACCACTGAGCTATGGTCCTTCTCCAGCCAATCCTGAGTGTTCAGTACAGCACAATGCTCACAAAGCCTTCCTTACCCTCTATTCCACCTAATAGGTGAGCTGCATTGTCTGGCAGCAGCTGCAGAGAACACCTGTTGGGTTGCATGTTGTATGGTGCATGTTGCTTGCATCAGAGCTGCTGAGCCCCTTCCCAGCTTGCTTTCCTTCTTTTCACCCAAGGATTACACTAGCAGAATCGGGGCACGAACATGGAGCTGCCACTGAAATCAGTGGTGCAGAGTTCTACGATTGCTATCCAGCAAGCCCAAACGCACAAGCATCTGGATTTTGTTTTTTTCTTGCTTTAGTGTTTTGCCCTTTGCCTCTCATTTTAATGCCAGAAACATTAGGCAAATTTTAATGGGAAAAAAGTGCAATATTAATTCAAGTAGAATTGCATTTTAGAAAGCCTTCGATTTACCTTTATGACATCATCCCAAATATTTTTCAAGCTTCATTCACTCCTCATACCCTTGTATAGGTTTGTGCGTAAATCATTCTATAATGTGAAGGTAAAAATCTCTATGGGCTAGAATGTGCATTTGATTTCATGTCTGCATTCGGACGTGTACAACACTCACACAGGACACAAAGAACTGGAGACAGACTAAAATGTGATTTTGAGTGTCACTGTGAAAAGGGCCTAATGTCTGCACTGCCCTGGAACCAATTTCAAAAGCTGTGGGTAGCTTTAGACCTGTTTTGCATGATCACTTGTTTAAGCTAAAACATGTGCTAGGCACCATTTGCCTAATCGCCTGCCCAGACATGGCATGTTGAATTGTCCGAACCATGGCCTTTTGGAGGGTTGTTTCCCCCTCAAACAAGCCAGGCCGCCCAGGTTTAGACAACACACAAGTTGCGACTGGGCAGGCAATGAGGCAAAAGCAACCGTGGCTTGTAAAAGCCACGTTGATCATGTAACTCAGACCATAGAGTCCATGTTAGAAAGGGTTAGAGACAGAGAGTACACACTGTGGAACTTAACAGTAATTAAGAAAAGATTATTAATATAACATTACAAAGAAAAAAAGCAAAGCAAATTACATTAAACCACTACAGCCTTGCATCTCATTTAGCAATCAGAGTATATATTCTAAAATACTACCCCACTCCCAAAACCCACTATTTTATGAAAAGCAGCTGCTGTTTCTGTCTTGGCAAGTATAATTATCAGTAAAGATCCCCCTACTTTTATCTCCCAGAAGCAGGAACACATCCAGAGTGCTAAAACTCAGTCTGCTTAAATCCCATTTAAAAGCATATTTGCCCAATTAACATATCTTGCAATTTAGCGCACATAGAGAACAATCCTTCTTCTTTTCCTTACCTCAACCCCAAAAACTGCAGAAGAAAGCAACCTGAGTCTAAAATCAGCAAAAACAAATTTCTTCTAAAAATCCACGTCTGATAGGCTGAGTTTTAATCTTTTTCTAAAACAACAATGAGGAGTCTTGGGGTACCTAAAAGACTAGCAAATGTATTCTGACACAAGCTTTCATGAACTAGAGATATTTGAAGTTGACTGCAGTTCTCAAAAACTTATGCCATAATAAATATTGTTAGTTTTTTAAGGCGCCATGATAAGACTCTTTGTTGTTTGCGCTGCAAGACTAATACGGATCCAATAGTCGAAGGGAAAAGTCAGGTTTGCATCCAGTTTCCAGAAGGTTGGCCATGTTAGTCAGTAACAGCAAAAACAACAGAATCTAACAAATCTATTTATTATGGCATAAGCTTTTGTGGACACTGTCCACTTCTTCATCAGTTCCATGAAGGTTATATCCAATAATAGTCTCACTCATTTCAATGGGTCTACTCTAAGTCGGTGGTGCTAACATTGGCTATTCCCCTATGAACGAGAAAGCAGCACGGATCTCCAAAGTTGCAATCCCAACGCACACCTGCTTGGGAGCAAACCCGCCCCTGTTCTCAGCCGGGCTCACTTCCGTGACAACCGACATAGGACAGAGCTACACGTGTGATGGAAGTGGCTTGAACGCACGTTCTGGCGTCCTGAGAAGAAACGCGGCTCCTCCACACGTGCACCTCAACCCTAAGTGCCACGACTGCCTTCCGCCTAACTTAAAGCAAGAACTTTGCAGATCGCTCCAGCTAGCCCCCGATAATAAAAAGTAAGTAAAAAATCAAAACCTAACCCACCCAACGCTTCTCTGCCCCTCGGGACTCAATGCTCCAACCCCCTGCAGCCCCCTCCCACCCTGCTCCTATTACCCCCAGAGAGCCGGTCTGGGGCTCTCCCCCCTCACCGTTGTCCTCTTCGTATCCCCAGTGCAGCATGGCTAGTCCCCTAACGGGATGTTGTGGATGGTGGAGATGGAAGAAGAGGTGGCGATGCGGAGAGGCGAGCGCCCGTCTGTGAGCACAAGACGCGCGGGAGATGCGGCCAGACGCTCCAGCAGGCAGAGACCGAGCGCGCCCCGGGCGGGCCCCGCGGCGCCTTTTTATGGGCGGCGCCCCCCGCAGTGGCCGCCCGTGGCCGCCAGGGGACCGGCCCGGCACAAGCGAGGAGCGCAGACCCCGACCTCCCCCCACCCGCCCCCCAAGCCTCCGCCGGAGCGTCGCTGAGTCACATTTCTTGGGGGGAAACAACCGAGAGTCTGGGGGCACCGTCGAGACCTGCGTGTTTCTTCTGGCATAAACTTTCGTGGACTCCAGCCCGCTCCATCTCACGCACCAAGTCGGTGTCCACGAAAGCTTATGCCAGAATATGAGTGCAATCCTATGCATATCTTGGGGGGGGGGGGGGGGGAATGCCCTGCAACTTCCAGCATGTCACTTGTGAGTCTTTTTTTGTGTTAATCTTTACAGGACTCTTCCTTGGTTTTGCTGCAACAACTAACGCAGCTACTCCACTCCTCTGAAAATTAAGCAACAGGCTTCGTTTCTGGTTCCTTGCCTTGCTCCGCGTTCCACTACATTTTGAGGTCCGATCCTAAGCATTTTTACTCAAAAGTGAACCCCACGAGGGGTCTCACTTCCTAATAGTAAAATATGCATAGTAAAGAGCGTCAGGAAAGATGTTGCCTGTGCCCAATAACGTTAGGCCAAGTAGATGTTTTTGGGAGGTTTACATGCAGTGCAATCCGATATGCGTGTCTGCTTACAAATAAGCCCCATTAAGTTCAGTGCATGGTTACTACCGTCATTCTCATAAAAAGAAACATAACGGCCTGGTTCAGACAACGCACCAAACCATGCTGCTTAACCACAAAATGGTTGAATTCCCTTAACCATTTTGTGGTTAAGCAACATGGTTTAGCGTGTTGTCTGAACCAGGCCAATAAGTCAGAAGGGACTACAGAAGTAGCTAGTCTTGGAACATCCTCTTTCTTGCTCCCAGATCAATCCAAACCATAGTGTGCCACAGAGCTACAACCAGTAATTTTGTGTCCCAAAATTGGTGTTTGCAGGAGTATCATTCTAACAGATGGCACACCTTTTCTATTCACCTGTCCTGTGTCATCCTCTTATGGCTGAGACCATCCCCAAAGCTTCCGGTCTTTAGTTAGATGTCTAACTCATTAATTACATGATTGACTCAAGGAAGTGAGCCAAGCCACATGGAATAGAGCAGTGGTTTTGACCTGTGTTTTGGGGAGTGGGAAGGAACTTGGAAGTCAGGAGCCCTTAGAAACTTATCAGAGATGCCATAATGAAAAAATATACAGTTGAGAGAACAAGCTTCCCTGAAAGGCAGTTTGTCCACCTCTACCAATGTGCACTGTGTAAGAGTATTTAACATATTTTAGGGCGCATTATCATTTCACATAGATTGGGAATGAGGTCCAACAGGTCAATATCTTTCTATGTGAACTGATGATGTACCCATGAGCTTGTCCCAGAATCCTCTAGAAGGCACAGGAGAACCAGGACAGATATCCAGGGGTCAAAGTTTAATATGTCTCTCAAGACAGAAATTCTTCCCTATGTACAATGCCTGTGGTACCTTTTGTTTTACACATGCACGCGCACACACAAGATATATTTCTGACATGACTTGGCTGTGGGTGATGTTATGTAGTTCCTTGATATTGCTTAGCTACATATTTAAAAATGTCTATCTGCATTAGTCAAATTTATTATGGATGCATTTAATATATATGTTTGTACAGCATTTTGACAGTTGTGTGAAAAATGATATTTATACACATGCAACAGTCAGTTTCCCAGCTTTGGACAGAAAAGATTCAATTGAATCCTAGAAAGATCATCCAGTCCTAACCTCTACCCAAAGAGCAAGAGCATCTATCCAGAATATCTACCTCTCCCATCAAGCTATGCAGTTCAGACAACAGTGTATCATAGAGCAGCTGCACTAACCTGCAGATTAGCTCTTTTGAAGCAAACAGCACATTGTGTATGCATGAAAATGAGTGAGCGCAACTAAAATACTGACTGCTACCTCTTGTTTTATCTGCTCTGCAGTTCCAAGACAGCAAGAGAGATATGGTTGTGGAGAACAGGCAGAAAGATGAGCACAAAAGGGATGTGTGGAAACTAAAAGATAACGTGGACAATACTGGCCAGAGAGATAAGAGATTGTCCACTGCACCCTGCCCATGTACAGAAGAAGAAGAAGAAGACACCCTCATTCCAACTACAATAGCAAACTGGTGTTCTGCAAAAAAACCCATCAGACTATCACAGTGTTGTGCATAAACTGCTAATATAAATGTGTGTTGTCCTGGTCTCTATACTAGAACACATTGGCCAACAGCTATTTCACAGATATTAGTTTCTCTGACCAAAGACTCTCCTAATGTGTCTCTGTAATAATGTGCTTTTGTAAAGCAAGCCAAAGTAACATTGTCACTAAGGCAGAAATCCTATACATACTTATCTGGGAATAAGCCCCATTGAACTCAACAGGAATTACTTCTGACAAGACATATAGTGTAAGAAACCTGAGTTGCAAACCAAACAGTGCCTGGCCTGGTAAGTCACAGTCTCTCAGCTCAGCTTTGGCCTATGTACAATTTGTGGATAATAATAGTGTCCTATCTTATGGTTTTGTTAAAGGATGAATATGAGCCAACAGTGCGATATGGCTGCAAGAAAGGCAAATGCTATTTTGGGCTGCATTAATAGAAGTATAGCTTCCAAATCACGTGAGGTACTGGTTCCTCTGTATTCGGCCCTGGTTAGGCCTCATCTAGAGCATTGCGTCCAGTTCTGGGCTCCACAATTCAAGAAGGACGCAGACAAGCTGGAGCGTGTTCAGAGGAGGGCAACCAGGATGATCAGGGGTCTGAAAACAAAGCCCTATGAAGAGAGACTGAAAGAACTGGGCATGTTTAGCCTGGAGAAGAGAAGATTGAGGGGAGACATGATAGCATTCTTCAAATACTGAAAATGTTGTCACACAGAGGAGGGCCAGGATCTCTTCTCGATCCTCCCAGAGTGCAGAACACAGAATAATGGGCTCAAGTTACAGGAAGCCAGATTCCAGCTGGACATCAGGAAAAACTTCCTGACTGTTAGAGCAGTACGACAATGGAATCAGTTACCTAGGGAGGTTGTGGGCTCTCCCACACTAGAGGCCTTCAAGAGGCAGCTGGACAAGCATCTGTCGGGGATGCTTTAGGGTGGATTCCTGCATTGAGCAGGGGGTTGGACTCGATGGCCTTGTAGGCCCCTTCCAACTCTGCTATTCTATGATTCTATGATCAATGAGATAAAGTAATGTAAGTTCTCTATACATGCTGTGTATTATCATAAAATATGTCATACAGCAATGATTCGGTAGCCCAGGAAAGTGTGTTCGGTCACAGAACTGTAAAACTGGAATGGATTTGAAAGACGTGCAATCCTTCTTGCATTTCCAAATCCTTTTAAATATATCCAGAATTCAAGTCTAACAGAACTGCAAAACCCCGACATCTATCTGAAAGTGAATGGAACAGAAAGTGAATCAAAAGACCTCCATGTGTACAAACTGGCTATCAAGATGTCTTACAAAAGCATAAGAAGAGCCATACTGGATCAGACCAATGGTCCATCTAGTCCAGCATTCTGTTCTCACAATGGCCAACCAGATGCCTGTGGGAAGCTGGCAAGCAGGACAGGGGTTCTGCCCAATTGTTGTCACTCAACAATTGGGCAGGATCCTGGGCTAGGTTGACTTAAGTGCTGCTGAACAGGCTTCCAGGCAAATAAAAACTAAAGCTATTGCATCATGAACTGCACCTCTTCTCTATCTCCTCTTTCCTGCCAGTTGATTCTTTAACACTGCTTACCATTCTGGGCATGGGGGCTGTTTCTTAAGGGTTCACGCGTGTGCCAATTTGAAGGGCGAATGTGCATGCATGTCTTGTGTGCACATGTAAACCTGATGCACACATTACATTTCCAGTGCAGACACTTCCACACGTTCACCCTGTGTGCTGGTCTCCATTCTGCCAGTCCCTTAACAGTAGTGGCGATTGCAGGGCCTCTGTATCCTATCCAGAAAGATATTTTTTGCCCACTTTGAGTTATCATCTAAGAGTCCGACCACATGTTCCAACAAATACTCAATCCACCTTGTCAGCACATTTGTGGAGAATGTAAAATTCAGATAACCTACTCAATATGAGGGATTACAAAGAAGAGAGAACTGTGACATAACAATATAAAAAAGTCACCTTGGTGTTTAAGTTTTCAATTAATGTGCAACCCTAGTGACATTTCGACAAGAGAACACCCGCCGGGCCCAAATTCAGGTTGAGTGTAGACATGCAGCAAAATAAGGTGGTAGAATAGACTGTACCAATTTATAGTGCAGGTGAGGCATCACGTTTTTAGTGGTCCTAGGAAAAGGAAGCAAAATATTCCCTGCAAGTAGAAAACCACAACAGCATGGTATGGAAGATAACACTTCACCCTTAGATGCTAGTGTTCTACTTGCAGGGAGTTTTTAAATGGGGGAATATTCACAAATGGCATTCCCCATCTATAGTCTGAAGCAGAAAAGTCTATCCTGCCACCTCATCGGTTTACCACCTCATTCTACTGCACATGTAGACTGAGCTTCAAGCAAACCGTTATAGATAAATGGACACTCCATTTATAGCGGTAGAGCACAGAATACTAGTGGTGTTTGACGGGGGGGGGGGCAGCATTGATGCCCCATTTGTGATTGATGCCACTGTGAAACAGGATACTGGATTAAGATTTGGTCTGAATCCAGCGTCTCATATTAAATATATGAAGACACTGCCATCTCTAGTTTGGTGTTGATACTGCAATTTAGATTTTGCTTTCAACAATCCACAGGCAGACTTGCCTAGATACATACCAATATTAAAAATGGGATTACCAAAATATTTTATGTACAGAAAATACATAGCCTTATTTGTCATGCATACTTTTATTTATAAGAACATAAGAAGTACCATGCTGGATCAGAACAAGGTGCCATCTAGTCCAGCACTCTGTTCATACAGTGGCCAACCAGCTGTCTACCAGGCACCAACAAAGCAGGAGATGGTGCAATAGCACCCTTCCACCCATGATCCCCAGCAACTGGTGCACACAGGCTTACTGCCTTGAATACTGGAGGTAGCACACAACCATCAGGACTATTAGCCATTGATAACCTTCTCCCCCAGGAATTATTCAACCCCCTTTTAAAGCCATCCAAATTGGTGGCCATCACTACATCTCGTGGTAGTGAATTCCATAATTTAACTATGCGCTGTGTGAATAAGTGCTTCTTTTTATCTGCCCTGAACCTCCCAGTAATCAGCTTCATGGGATGACCCCGGGTTCTAGTATTTTGGGTGAGGGAGAAAAATGTCTCCCTATCCACATTTTCCACACCATGTATCATTTTGTACACTTCTATCATGGTTCCTCTTGGCCTCCTTTTTTCCAAGCTAAACAATCCCAGTTGTTGTAACCTTCCCTCATAGGTGAGATGCTCCAGCCCTTTAATCGTTTTAGTTGCACTTTTTCATCAAGCTGTCCACCACAACCCCAAGATCTCTTTCTTGTTCATCTCCTGCCAGCTCAGATCCCATTTGGTTATACTTGATGTTGGGTTTTTTTTGCCCCAACGTGCATCACCTTACACGTGCTTCCATTGAACCGCATCTGCCATTTGGATGTCCAGTCTCCCAGCTTGGAGAGATCTCTTAGGAGCTCTTCACAAGCCCTTTGTGTTTGAACACTTGTCGTGTTAAAAACACCTCTAATATTTCTAAATAATACTTATAATATATTTGTCAAGAATACTTCATCAGTGGTGTGTCTAACATGCACAGGCATTCAGTCAGAACTCCACAAAGCTTTTCATGCTATCTTACCATCAAAATAGCATACTGTCTCCAATGCTGCAAGTTAAATGTAGCCCTCATAACTAGTAGCCATTTATAGGGGAAAGTACTCTCTTCAATCTTGCGCTGTTTGGTTCATAAACTAAAATCCTCGTCACCCATTGATACATTTTAAATTACCAAACAAGGGGCTACCGTAAGGATCTCTTAATAGTCAAGGCATGAAGCTAGGCCAGCAGGGTCAAGAGTGTTGGGGTTGGTATAGGGAGAGAACCAGCTGCCTATAGAAAGCCCATAAGCAGGACATGGGTGCAACAGCACCCTCCTGCAAACATTGCCCAGCAACCGGCATACTACCTCCGATACTGGAAGTAGCATTTAGCCATAAGGACTATAGCCCTATCCTCCATGAATTTGTCCAATGCTCTTTTAAAGCCATTCAAATTGGTGGTCATCACTACATCTTGCGGAAGCAAATTCCATAGTTTAACTATGTGCTGTGTGAAGAAGTGCTTGATTTTTTTTGTCTTGAATCTCTCACCAATCAGCTTCATGGGATGACCCTGGGTTCTAGTAAGTCTACTTTCTCCACACCTTTTTCTAAGGCCATAGCTAGACCTAAGGTTTATCCCTGGATCATCCTGGGGTCAAACCTGTTCATCTAGGCGACACACAGGGGATCCATTGCTCAAGCAGGGGCGAACCCTGGATGATCCCAGGATAAACCTTAGGTCTAGCTGTGGCCTAAGTTAAACATTCCCAGAGGTTTAGAACCTTTCTAAATAGAGGAGTTATTCCAACCCCTTGGTCATTTTAGCTGCCATTTTCTGCACCTTTTCCAATTCTAAAATATCCTTTTTTAGGTGTGGTTACCACTATTGTACACAGTAATCCAAGTGTGGTCGCATATTAGATTTGTACAAGGGAAGTATGATATTGGCAGTTTTATTTTATTTATTATTACATTTATATCCTGCCTTTTTTTCCTCCAATGAACCCAAGGCGGCATACATCCTCCTCTTCCTCTCCACTTTATCCTCACAACAACCCTGTGAGGTTGTTGGGCTGAGTCTGTGACTGGCCCAAAGTCACCCGGTGGGTTTCCATGGCCGAGTGGGGACTAGAACCTGGATCTCTCAACTCCCAGTCCAACACTTTAGCCACTACACCACACTGTAAATAAATAAATAAATAAATACGTAAGTAAATTGGTGTCATCAGCCATGTTCATGGGCTAGTAACACACTCTCAGTCTAAACTACATCACAGGGCTGTTTTGTGAGGATAAATGTGAAGGGTGTAACCCCTTTTGTAAGCCATCCTGAGCTGCCTCTGAAAATAGTCCAGAAACTACAGGTGGTACGAAACATGGCAGCAAGATTGTTAACAGGGTCTGGCCAACAGGACTACATCACACCAGTCCCTTTCCAGCTTCATTGGCTGCCAGTCCAGGTCTGTGTCCAATTCAGAGTGCTGGTATTAACATTCAAAGCCCTAAACAGCTTGGGGCAAGGTTATCTGAAGGAATGCCTCCTCCCATATGTACCTGCCCTGACCCTAAGATCATCTTCTGGGGTCCTTCTTCATAAGCCTCTGCCAATGGAAGTGAAGCGGGAGGCTACCAGGAGGAGGGCTTTTTCTGCTGTGGCACCCCGGCTGTGGAATGAGCTCCCTAGAGAGGTTCACCTGGCACCTACATTATACTCTTTCTGGCACCAGGTGAAGACCTTTTTATTTTCCCAGTATTTTTTAGCATTTCACTATCTTAGATCTGTATTTTAAATCTCTGCATTGCTGCTTGGTTTTATTCTGGTTGTACTTTTATATTGTGTTTTTATATTGTGGTTGTATACTTTAAATTGTACTTTATGGTTTTACTTTTTGTGAACTGCCCAGAGAACTCCAGCTGCTGGGCAGTATAGAAATGCAAATTAATTAATTAATAATAAATAAACTGTGTTAACCGTTCCTGAGTATTCTCTCTTAAGAGCAAACGAAGTACCTTTCTAGCTATAATCCAATATTCTTTTCAAGAATCAAAGGGGCAGCTAGATGGTCCACCAGAAATTGCCCCCAAGCGGACTTCGATCTATTATCATCTACCCACGGATGCTCAGGGGTATTGTATTCTATTCACCTTTCTATTGGGCAAATTGTAGTGAGTATGATCTGGCTCGAATTTAGCCCCTGTCGGTCCAGTCCCAAAGAAGCATTTGGTGTCCTATTTGTTCTCTAGACTAAGATTCCTCGCTTTGAGAAGTTAACCGGACGTTTCCATGTGGCCAGCTAAGGAAAAGTCACAAAACCTTACCCAGGGCTAACCGGCAGAGGGAGGTCGCTTTTCAATTTAGCCGCGACTCGATCTTGGCGGAAGCTTGAGCTCCTGAGTCCCTTTGCGCCATCTCGATGCGCGTGTGCTAGCCTAAGGATGCAAACCCTATGCCTGTTTAGACAGAAATCCTACAACTCCCAGCATTCCCCAGCCAGCCATGGGTGGGTGGGGAACGCTGGAAATTGTAGGACTTTTTTCTGTCTAAACAGGATTGAGTCTTAAACGTGCTTGCGCTGAAGTGCCATTCTGCTCAATGGGACTTACGCCCTCGGGCAGCCTTGTCTCCAACCTGGCGTCCTCCAGGTGTTAGACATCTCCCAGCTAACGCTGGGAGTTGTAGTCCAACACATCTGGAGGGGGCCAGGTGGGGGAGCAGGATGCCCTAGGAAGGCGGGGGAGCTCAAGGGTTTCAGCTCCAACCTGAAGGCGCCTCGTAGCCCCCATCGCCGCTACCCCAGGAAACGGGACGTCCCCCCGCCCCCCAGGCAGGAAGGACTGCAGACAAGGGCGAGAGCAGCCTCTCAAGCCGGCGACTTTCCGGCCCTTCTGGGTCTGAGCAGGCGACGAGGGAATGCCCAGACGCGTTCAGATGACGCGCCGCCGCACGTGCTCGAGCCGGAAAGCAGGCAGCCACTTCGGAGCCGGCGCACTTTTGGGAAGCGCGTCTGCGCCCGGAAGGTTCGCTGCGCCTACTGCGGAGAAAGGAAGGTAAAATCACCGGGGAGGGGGTCGTCAAACGTCAGTGCAGCCAAGCCAACCTGGTGCCCTCCAGATGCGCTGGACTGCAAGTCCCAGCATCCTGAATGCTGGGAATTGTAGTCCAACGCATCTGAAGGCACGAGGTTGGTGGAGAATGCCCTAGGAAGACATTAGTAACGCAATGCCAGGGAGCTCAAGGATTTCAACTCCAATCTGGGGGACGCTTGGACTTGTAGTCCGGCACATCTGGAGGATAGCAGGTTGGGGAAGGCTGCTTCTGTGTATGCCAGGTAGTGTGGACTTGATTTATCTTAGTGCAAGGCTATCCAAGGCTAGAGTTAAAATCGCAGGAAGAGTTAACAACCTCATATATGCAGATGACACCACTTTGATGGCTGAAAGCGGGGAGGAGCTGAGGAGCCTTATGACAAAGGTGAAAGAAGAAAGTGCAAAAGCTGGGTTGCAGTTAAACCTCAAAAAAACCAAGATTATGGCTACCAGCTTGATTGATAACTGGCAAATAGAGGGAGAAAACGTAGAGGCAGTGACAGACTTTGTATTTCTGGGCGCCAAGATTACTGCAGACGCTGACTGCAGCCAGGAAATCAGAAGACGTTTACTTCTTGGGAGGAGAGCAATGACAAATCTTGATAAAATAGTATAGTTAAGAGCAGAGACACTACACTGACAACAAAGGTCCGCATAGTTAAAGCAATGGTATTCCCCGTAGTAACCTATGGCTGCGAGAGCTGGACCATAAGGAAAGCTGAGCGAAGGAAGATAGATGCTTTTGAACTGTGGTGTTGGAGGAAAATTCTGAGAGTGCCTTGGACTGCAAGAAGATCAAACCAGTCCATACTCCAGGAAATAAAGCCAGACTGCTCACTTGAGGGAATGGTATTAAAGGCAAAATTGAAGTACTTTGGCCAAATAATGAGAAGACAGGACACCCTGGAGAAGAGGCTGATGCTAGGGAAAGTGGAAGGCAAAAGGAAGAGGGGCCGACCAAGGGCAAGATGGATGGATGATATTCTGGAGGTGACAGACTTGACCTGGGGGAGCTAGGGGTGGCAACGGCTGACAGAAAGCTCTGGCATGGGCTGGTCCATGAAGTCACGAAGAGTTGGAAGCAACTGAACGAATAAACAACAACAAGACTATCCTATCACCTTGCAGCGGAAAGAAGGGAAGCAGGGCTCCTCTATTGGCACTGGCTCAGGGACCACTTTCATTTGGCTTCTCCAGTCCCTCAGCTGTTTTCATTATGAGAATTGCTGTTTGTTTCCCTGAGGTTGCTTTCCTCTTCCCTCCTCATCCCGTTTTCCTTTTGCGTTGTGGCTTTTAGGTTGTAAGCCTACGGGAAGGGACTGGCCTGTTTTCTGTTGAGCTTAAGGAAGGTTCAATTCTAGGGGCCCTTTTGGCTGGAATGGAATAACAATGCATTCTGCAACAACAGCAACAGATGGCATTGCAGTTGATCCTCAACTCCTAGGAAGAGTGCTCCTGTTAATGGCGCCAGGCAGTTTGGAATAGTATTCTTGAAATTCTGTTCAGGGTGGGCGGGAGTTCAGGAATGGGGAATGGAAAGCTTCCTCCCCACCTTATTGATAATATATTTTGATTTGTATGACATCTTTCTGAAATGACACTCAAGGCAGTTTACAATCACAGATAAATAAAATATTATAGCTGTGTGGGAGACAGGCATACTTTTCTGGAAAGGAGGCGGAAAATGTGTCTGCTCTGAAACTTTTGTGTAAAGTGTATTTGTGGGGGTGGGTGGGTTGTGAGATTAAATCCCCCCCTTTTAACCTACAAGCAAGGGAATCCCCTGGGTATATAGAAACCATGCCCTTATTTTTGGGTGGCCTCATTTTGCTTCCAAAGCCAAGTTTGCTCTTAGAAGGAATGGTGTTGGGATGCTATGTTCCAGTACACTTTCACTGGTTGAATAGTATGCTTCCTATCCTATCCAACAAACTGCTTGTTCATATTGAGTTTTAATTCCAGTTCATGCATTTTTCCAAATGAACATGTAGAGAGGAAGTGGGATCGCTGGTCCTGCCTCTCAACCCTCTATGCTTTTATCTGAAGATCTGATGCATAACTGTACCTGTGTTTGGAGGAGCTTTTTCAATTTATTAGTTTAGCAATAATGAACATGCTTGGCAGGTATTTTGGCAGCAGGCTGTCCCCAAAATACACTTGTGTATTAGCATGTCTGAAGAGTGCCTTTGGAGACTGAGGCCACAGCTAGACCTAAGGTTTATCCTGGGATCATCCAGGGTTCACCCCTGCCTGAGCACTGGATCCCCTGTGTGTCACCTAGATGAACAGGTTTGACCCCCTGGACGATCCAGGGATAAAACTTAGGTCTAGCTATGGCCTGAGAGATGGGCCTGTTGCCATAATGCCTATCTTAGGGATAATGTGCAAGTACTTCAGTGGGAAGGCTGATTTAAACAACTCAAAAAGACTTTTAGGATTTGCAATTCTGGTTCCCAAGTGTGTATACAATTGTATGTGCATAGAAGTTTCAATGTGCTGTTTACAGATGACATATCAACAGTTCTTAATATTTAATCTGCTACAACACACCCAGTCTGCAATGCTATTATTAAATGTTTCTCAAGCCACAAGTAAAAGAAAAGAAAAAAGAAAGACATTAAAAAAGAACTCCCGACAAGGAAACTTTCTTCTCATATAGAGGTATATTTATGATTATGATGTGTGCAGACAATATTGCAGGCATATATTCGATAGGACTCTTGTGCCTGATGGCCACCAGCCAACCCCTTTGTTAGGTTTGAGCCCTGGTGGCACTTTTTGGAGAACCTTTCTCCCTTGTGTTGGTCGCTATTAGTGCCCTTTGTTGTTGTTTTCTGGAAGCTCATCACATTTATTTAGTCTCATTGTTAAAGGATGTAGAAGAATGTTTTTTTCCCTTTCATCCAGGCAGGGAAGGGACATTCCTCTTTGCTGCCTGACTTTTTAAGGGCCTTGGGTAGGAAGCCCACTCTTATCATTGATCAGAGATTGTCAGCTTTAATGAGGTTAAGACTCTTCTAATTTCTGATCACTGATTGGAGATAAAGAGGGGAACTCTTTTATCTCTGATCAGTGACTGGAGATAAGAGCAGCATCAAAGAATAGTGCAGGCTTCCCCTAGCTAGCACATAGGCTTAGTTAACACATAATGACTTCCCATAGGTTGGTCAACCATGAGTTGTTAGGGCTGCATGAGAGTGAGCTGCCTCCTAACTGCTCACTGCTTTTTTTGGGTGTATTAAACAACTCAGAAATGATCTGTTCCTCAGTTGTGCTCTGTGACGTCCGAATTCATCACACTGGGTTTTTGAGGGAGAAACAATCCAGAGTTTTAACCCATGTTTTGTTGTTAGGTTGAGCTGTTTCTCCTCAACAACCCCAAGTGCTGGAACTGAAAAAAAGCAGTAGCGGTCAGGAGGCAGCACGCCCCGCTCCAGTGCATCCTCAACTACCCAAACAACTTATGGGTAGTTGTTACGAGTGAACCGAATATTAGCCTCTGTTGATAAGCACTGTGGCCACTGTGTGGCAATTTAAAAAGTTTGACAAATTGGACTCCTGAGTTAACAGCCTGATTCTATACATCTTTATTCAGAATCAAGTCCCACTTACTTTAATGGGACTTATCCCCAAACAAGTGTAAGACTCACACCTTACTTGCATAAAAGGTTAAAGGAGCTCTTAATATTGCTTACTACTGCAACAAGAACATATTATTGAATTGCTAAAAAAAAAAACCCTAAAAAATACAGATGTGCAAAACAAATTACTTTTTAAAACAATATTTTAGGCAATGGGCAAGAACAAGGCGAAAGGCCAGAAGCAGAAGAATGTATTCCATGTGGCCAACAAAAAAATAATGAAGACTAAAAGTAAAACAAAGCCAGTGACAACCAGTCTAAAAAAAGTAAGTATTAGAAATTCTCTCTTGGTATTTGTTTTGTTAGGAACATTTGTGCTTGTGCCATGCATGTAAAGCAACCCGCTGTATACAGTTGCAGAGTAATGGAGGCCACAGGAGTTTCAAATTCTGACTCTTCAAATCCATAGTGAATGAAATGCATGGAGGGCGAAAGGAAAGAGTGCTGCTGGCCCCTCCTTCAGGAAAAAGTAAGAATGGGTTCTATGTGCATAGAGATGTGAAGGCCTGGAAAAAAACCTGGAAAATTTGGGGAAAAACTTTTTTTCTGAAGCCTTTTTTGGTTTTCCCCAGAAAAATTGGGGAAAAAATGAAGAAAAAATGGATTATGGGATGTTTTATTTTAGCATGATGAATAAAATGTTTAAGACAAGGTGTTCAGATATTTACTTCTCCAAATGATTTCTAAAAACTATGTAATATATTAAATAAATTTATTATTATTATTCCCTACATGGTTTGGGTCCAGGTTACCTTTGGGATTGCCTTCCCCCATACAATCCATTTGTTACCAAAAAAAGTAAAAATTTAAAAAGTAAATTCAATTTGTAATAATTGTTTGAATACACTGTACTTTTAATATACCAAATGTCATAATTTTATGCCAAACCAACTTGCACATAATTACATTTTATGTTCCTAAAGTAACAAAGTGACTTTCAATCTGTAAAAAATGATAATACTGCATTATTTCAATTTTTCCAAAAATTTTAATTTCCCCCCCCCTTCCCTCCCCCCCCCCCCCCAATGGCTTCAAAATTTCTGGAAATTTTACATCTCTATATGTGCATACATCTAAGTAACAAGCTGATCCATTCTGTAAGAATGCTTATCGGTGACTTCATTCTATCAAATTCCCTACCAAACCTCTTAAATGGTTTCATGTAATTTATCCCAAATTAAGGATATTTTCCATTCAAAGTAATTTTGAGAATATGGTATGTTCAGTGTTAGTTTTTATAGATATTACATGGTGAATGATCTTTAGCTTGAAATGCAAAAGCCTTAAACTTTCTTTTCTCCATAGATCAATATTGTGAATGATGAAAAGGTCAACATGGTAAATAAGGTATTTACAGAAGTACAAAAAGAAGTTAAGCAATTATCCAAAGCCATTCCTGCAGCCTCTTCAAAGATGATTCAGGTAATCCTATTTGTTCTTGAATTCCCACCCCCCTCCCCAATCTGGTTTGTCTGAATCTTTAAATTGCAAAAAAAAAAAAATCAAAACAAAGTTTGTTAAAATATTCAATATTAATCATCAAATTACTTAAATTAGCTAAAAGTTTGAAAATATTTGCATAACCCTAAATTAAAGGCATCTAACAATTCTTTTGTTGGGGAAATAAAGGTTCAGATAGTTTTGTTAATAACTTGGTCTTTGACTAGAATTCTTCCTATCTAAAGTTCAACCCCAAACAAGTTGACACAGGAAGTACGACTGTGTTTTGTTTTTGATAAGTATCCTGAAACGTGGAGTACAGTGAGTATGTCAGGATGGTATTTAAAACTGAAGTAACTTCAGTTGTAGAGATTTTCTAGTATGGTTCTTGCATGCCCCAATATATTTTGCTTGAGTATTGTGAATTACTAGTGTTTCTGTAACACTGAGGGCCAAAACAGATATGACTTTCAATCAGTATCTAACAGCTATGTCTTCTTTTTACTCTAGAGTAGGCACTAGGGTCCTCATTCAGATCAAGGCCTCTGTGGTAAGAGTAAAAATGAAAAGAAACATAGGGATTTAAAGTCAAGTTTGTTTTGGCTCTAAAGTGGCAGGCTTCCATATCCTGAATTCTTACTAAGTAAATGGGGGATTGCTTAGACTATATTCCACTTAGGCTTCAGTATTCAAATAAATGTCTGTAGTAAGGGTTTTGAGGAACAAGGCTGTTCATAAGACAAGTATACACTAGCTACAGATATTTGTAGTAGGAGATTGTTGTGATAGGAGAGCTTTAACGCCTGCAAGAGTTCAAAGTGTGTGTGTGTGTGTATATGTTTTTTTCTCCTTCAGATCCCCAAGCCTCTGGAAGGTGAAGCAGCTAATGTGGATGCTGCTACTAACTTACTGTCTCAACTGTAGTGTCTACGTCAACATCACATCCCCGGTATATCAACACAGCAACTCTTTGTATAGTTTTTATTTTAAAAATCTTGTTAATGTACAAGCATTGGCACTCTTTAATACAAACTACAAATAGTGCTTTCCTAAATCGTGGAATGTTGGAAGTAAAAAAAAAAAAAGGAAGTAACTTAAAGTGCTAATAAAGAAGGCACTCCACAAAAAATATATTCTGAATTCATTGGGGAAACAAATGGAGCATAACCTAGTTAATGCCCAACATTTTACAAATGGCAGTGGAAGTTTTAGACATAAGGCCAAAATGTTAGAATGATTGTAGAACGTTCCCAAGGAGCCTGATTTGAGTAAAATGCAGCAGACTGTTTGAAGTGGGAAGTCTAGAAAGATTTACTGGAAGCAAAGGTAGGATAATTTTGAAATTTTGCTTCCCAAAAAACAAATAGAGAATGGTGGCTATTAAGCTGTGACATTTCTTTGAGTAGACCCCCTTATCTTAAAAAGGCCACTTCTGCTTAGCTGAGCCTAGTAGTTGTTCACAGTAACATACTAAGAAGAAAATGTACACCCAGTGTTGGTAAATTACAGAAGTTTTACATTCATTATTTTAAATACTTGCATTATAAAATTAAGTCTACAATATTATATAGTTAGAGGTAGATGAGGCAATCTGGCTGCATCAAATCTAGTAGTTCAGTATCTGCACATCAAAAAGATCACAGACTCCTTCATTATCATCCAGGTTGAAGCTGTAGTCATCTCCAGGAGTAGGAGACAGCCGTAAGAGAGGAAAAACTGCAGGGAAAACACACACCTTCATTTAACCACAATTGGTGTCATATAGCTAGTTCTGAATACAGCTGGATCTTCCTCTCTTTCTCTCTGGTAGCTGCACCATTGCTGCCATATTCTTTTATCATTTCCTTTCAAGTTTTGGGGGAGATTGTTTTGGCATAAAAGTGCTTGTCATGGAATCCTACCCCACAACATGTGGACTGGCCACTAGAGATGACAATAAGGAATTTATACTAGATGAGGTTGTTCATTGAGCAGAAAGGTGAAGGACAGGTAAGGGATGGATGTAACACACAATAGTCATTGCTTCCCTTAAGAGCACAAGAGTTCATGATAGTCAACGTGACTTTTGCTGATGACCAATTATATTTATTAGATGTTTCTGTTTAGTTCTGCATTTCTTGAAGGCTTGATTTGTTCTGCAGTGCAGACAAATCTTGAATAAATTACCAAGGCAAAGTAAATGCCTTACAGTACAAATTCATTATCCTCCGGGGCCCACTGAAAATGAGCATGTAGCTAAAGTGGTTCCTGGCTCTCAGTTCTTTGTTCAATTTAGTTCTTGCACATCTCATGGGTAACCTGAATAAGGAACTGAAGTTTGCACACTTCTGCAATGCAAAAAAAGTTTCTGGCTACCTCGAAGTTACATACTGCTACTACCATGAGACTCTCCACTATAAAAAGCCACACCTTAATTTGCTTCAATTTGTGCAAGGCACTCTAACATGTAATACTCCCAGGTTAAAATGTTGGAATAAGGAATTGGTGGTTTTGCACCATGAAATAAACTTTGAAGCATAGAATGCCAGAATGCTTAACATGGGTTGTTGATGTAAAGTTTTAAGTAACAAAAATAATGGGTTTTAACATACACACTGGGTTGGATTCAGACTTAGTCATAAAGTAAAATAATTGAAATAAATGGAAATGAAGTCCCATTAATGTCAATGGGCCTTCTCGAAGTATGACTAAATGTGGATCCAACCCATAATGTAACACATTTACTCCCAAGCCTAAAGATATTTAATTATATTTTTTTCTCCAGGTACAAAGCAAAAGGGATAGCTTACAATGCTGGAAATCAGTTTGTATGCTTGTACAATCTTGGAAAAAATAACTAGAATTACTACGATGGAAACTGAAAACTACACAAGACAAAATGTGGCAATCTTCCGGCAACAGAGGAATTGTTCTAAGAATTCTTTAAGACCAAGAACATTCCTACCCATATTGTGGCTATGCAGATGTAGAGGGCCAAATAATTTCCCATTTAAATTAACAGCAGTAATACCAAATGTACTTCTAAAGTGAAACCGCGTTTTTAAAAACTCATCACATAAACTCCAATGTAAATGATAAATTTGTAATATTTTTTGTTGACGTGTTAAATAAATATAAGATGGAATTTACAAATAAAGCATTTACTGAATTTGTTTGCTTTAGGATAAACCCTTGATCAGATTTCGTGCGAACCCAGTGAGTATGGATTATGCAAGGGTTAAACAACAAACCGTGGGTTATATAAGGGTTGTTTAATCCACACTCATCGGATTTGCACGATGCAACTCCGAGCAGGGGTTTTGAATGCAATGTGTGCATGGGTACCACAGCTAGTTGTGGGCTGCATATTGAAAATAGTGGCCATAGGTGCCCCGCATGCACTGCAGCCTCAGCATGTCATGAGAACAGTCCCAATGAGAGCCTCAAGCATACCATTCTGATCATTTTGTAAGGCGGCTGGCAGACTCAGATCTCCCAAGCTGGGTATCTTAGAACACTTGCACAAAATAGGTATGTATTTTGCTTTTGTTGGGAACTGTTATTTTGAAGCTAGTGTGTATGGTACAATTAAGACAAAACAAAGCTAAACTAATGGGTGCATTAGTTCAGAATGGAAATACAGCAGTCTTTATATTCATCTATAGTTCACTGGTGGTTCATCGCCCAATGCAATGAACTGCCCAGAGAGCTTCTGCTATTGGGCGGTATAGAAATAAAATAAATAAAATACTAGGGAATGAGCTCCATTGACTTCAACGGGACTTGTTTCTGAGTAAACATTCATAAGATTACACTGTGCATTCTTCAGATCTTAGGAGAAAGCTGAAATTACTGGCCTGTGTTTAAAGTTGTGGGTAGTGTTTTTAAAGTAAACACTTCTCCATTTCTATCCTTTCCTTGTTTATTCTTTGATTTTACACAGAACAATGAAATAAAATGATAATTTAAGTGTGTAATTTTGTTCACATATCTCTTGCATCCCCAAGGGTATGCATGATAATAATCAACTGTGGTGTGGAGTAGGATCAGTGTTGAACTGACTATTAATCCACGCTGCGTTGACTCACTTATTCCCGCCCTCTCGACTCACTCAGTCCTCCTGCAAGTATCCCATCAGCCATTGCTTCTGAAAATCTATCCTATCAGCTGGACTATAGCGGCAGCCACCACTTTGACCACATTTGCCTTGTGACTCTGGCTGTTGAAATAACCAACTGTGCCCTCCACACAACACGATAACCCATGGTGGGTTAAATAACCAACAGTTGACTATTTAAACCATCATTGGTTAGCATAACCCAGACGTTGGCTTACTCGTTGAACTGAGCAGCAACAACCACCTCTTTTTTACCAATAGGTAAAAAACAAAACAAAAAAATATGGCTGCTACAGCTGTATGTACATCCAAAATAGAAGTGTGATGGTGGTGGTACAGTGGACTGAGACTTGATGGGTAAATCTAACATTTTAAGCAAAGACATCTCACTTTGTAAAAAGAAGACAATGAAAAGTAACTTACCATCAGAGGACATCAATTCATCAATGATATCGCTGTTAATTATGCCTATGAACACAAAAGGACATTCATGGCTATTTGCATAGGCAATGAAGCTGACTATTTAAGCCTCATGAAACTTTCACCTGGATTTCTAATATTTCATCTTAAGATTTGATGAAATGGACATAAAAGAGCTGCTTCACACCTGATGTTGTGTTCTCAAGTTATAGAGTCCAGGGTATTAAATAAACTCCAGGTCAGTTATGAAGATCATATTGTGATTCACCAGACCCAGAAGGGACAGCTAGTCAACAATTAACATTTAAAGTATTTTCATAATGAAACACTTCGCATTTATGTAGCATTAATGATAGTGGAATGCTAGGTGTCTGAGATTGTTGTGCTTAATTGGAACATTTTCTCTGTGCTACATGTACGCAGAACTACAGCCAAACTAACACAGGAAGTATGGCTATTTTGCACAGCCTCAAAGAAGTGCTCTCCCCTTTTGGCAATTTCTCAATGGACTATTATTAAAGAATTGGAGAGAGGAGGGAAAATATCAGCCTGGGCAGATTCTTCCTGCCTTGTTGCACTGCACTGGTATGCAATGAAGCCACTAGCATAGCACAAAAGACTGGAGCATTTCCTATTCCCCTCTTCATTCAGAGAAAGGGCACTGCAAGGGTTTGCTTTCAGTGTCATTGCAATGTAGCCAAACTGGATTAGCTATCTGTAATGCTGAGATATATATTTTTTTAAAAAAAACAGCACTCCAATGCAGCTACTGGCAGTAGGAGTGATGTGAAAAGGATACGCTTGAGGTAGGGGGATGTTGATGCAAGATGTTGGGCCCTTAAAACCCCTTTTCAGACCTAAACAATTTGCCCACGAACATTTGGCTCAGCACTGCATCCAACAGCTACAGGATAAGACTGCCAGAAATGCAGCCCATGTTAAGACCATCAAAAGAAACTAGCTGCTAAGCATTTTCATCAAATAAAATTACTAGGCTGCTTCCCTTTCTTGTTTTCATTTTGGGACACTGTCAACCACCCCTCACTCCCCTCAAAGTTAGCATTGAAAGAACGATGTTTATTACCTCCAGGCTCATCCATCTTTGCTATGTCAAATGTGTTTGGTTTGAGAATACTATTAACATCCAGTGGAAGGAAAGGCTGGCAGGTATTTGAACTAGGTGTGGTTTCTGTTACAAGGCTATCATACAGCTCAGAATCTGTAATGCTGGCATAAAGACTTTCGGGAGTTGGACTCTCTTGTAAACTGATGTCTAGGACAGTGGAAAAGTCAAGTTAGAAATGTACATGCTAATTCAGTGCAATAAACAGAAATTGATATAGGGTGACCTCTCCCTTTACCACAACCCTGGGGTATAATTAAGGGGGGAAACAAGAAACAAACACAAACATTGCCCCATTAGTAAGCATACAAGAAAGACTGAAAAATTTCCCTCAGATACATAAGCTAATTACACTCTCGGATTGAAGGCAGCATTGAAGAAAAGAATACACAAGCCTTGTTCAGATGGAGCAAGGTACAAGCTCAATAGGAACGAATTTTTATAGCTTGGGGCCACCAATGAGGAGGCTCTCTCTTTTGCCCGTGCCAACCTAACTGATCTTAGTGGAGGGTACTTAAGAAGAACCCAAGACAGATCTTAAGATATGGGCAGTATTGTATGGGTGAAAGTAGTCCTTCTAATAGCCTGGTCTGAAGCCAGTAAGAGCTTTAAATATTAAGACCAGCACTCTGGGAAGTGGCAGCCAATTCAGCTGGCAGAGAATTGGAATTATTTTCAGACTTTCTAGCCCCCACGC
The DNA here is from genome assembly GCF_023053635.1 of Elgaria multicarinata webbii. Classification (NCBI taxonomy): domain Eukaryota; kingdom Metazoa; phylum Chordata; class Lepidosauria; order Squamata; family Anguidae; genus Elgaria; species Elgaria multicarinata. Next base: position 80,883,452 of record NC_086177.1, on the reverse strand, counting down.
AATCTGGGTGGCTACATTCTGTACCAGATGCAGCTAACTCTCCCCAATTCTTAATATTTGTTTCTAGATTTAATAGCAGTCACACAGAGGAACAGGCCCTATTCAGATTATCATATCTCAGCTAATGCGCACACAACCACTGCACTACTCTTTGCAGTGAGAAGCAATCAAACCAGGAAGTTTATAATTAACTAGAGTTTCTTGTTTCGTCCAAACTGGGAAACTACGGATACTAGCTTTACAGTAAGTCTGGATCGTAAACCAACTTCAAACTATCCTCTCTTGTTCCAGAACTGGTAACCATAGTTTAACAGTTTGAATAAAACAGGAAACCATGGTTAATTAAACTTCCTGGTTTAATTGTGGCTGCTGTAAAGGGAGAAGCGAAGAGGCTGTGGGGGCAGGGAAGGCTTAATAAGCCGAGATAAAACAGTCTGAATCAGGCCACTGTCTCTCAGTAGAGTACTTCTATACAGCAAATTAAAGGAATAGGTATGTTTGGGAAGAGGGAAGTCACTATTGTCTGCAGTGTTATTTCAGATCTTAATAAAGAGCTAAAAACTCTTTAGTTTTTAGCAGTGAAGGATGAAAGTGCATCATATCATCAGGTTTCATTGCTGGGTCCTGTCTTCAGAACACACTGAAATTTCAGCTTATGACATTCCTAATCACTGATTAGGAATGTCAGAAATGTTGCTGAATCACAGCACAGAATGTCTGTAAACCACAATGGACACAACTAAGCCCCACTACAATGTAGTGAGAAAAATCCAAGTACTGAATGCTGATTGAAGTTCACCACTCCTGTAAGTTAATTTCTGTGAAGGAAATGAGTTTCAGCACCTACCGGTTGACATATCTGTGACTGCTGCCTGTGAAAGGGATTGATCCTTATTAGGGTCTTTAGACTCTTGTAACTTCTGAGGATCTGCATTTGATGTAGGGGAAATCAATGGCGCTGCAGGTTGAGTTGGAGATTGGAGGAGATCATCTGGAGGTGGTACTGGAAAAACCACTGGCTTGGAGCTACTGGACTCTTTATTAATGAGCAACACGTGGATAGGCCCTGAATTACTTTTCAGATTGATCTGGTATTTCTTTTGCCCCTTTAGGAAGGTACCGTAGTAAAAAGATAAAGTTACAATCTTTTTCAGAAGTAGCATTAATAATTAAACCCAATATGACTGCAGTAGGTGAAAGTTAAGTACAGAATCTAGTGACAAGTTTTCCCCTCAGCCGGCTTCTATCTAATATGATACTGTTGTGATTTTATCATAGTTAATTTATAAGACTAACAGTACGGGTACATATGCATTATGAGTGACGGAGAAAAATGTCTCCCTATCTACATTCTCCACACCATGCATCATTTGGTATACCTCTATCATATATTTATTTATTTATTGCATTTATATACCGCCCTATAGCTGAAGCTCTCTGGGCGTTTTTCTCCCCTTAGCCTTCTTTTTCCCCAGCTAAACAATCAAACCAGTCCATACTCCAGGAAATAAAGCCAGACTGCTCACTTGAGGGAATGGTATTAAAGGCAAAACTGAAGTACTTTGGCCACATAATGAGAAGACAGGATACCCTGGAGAAGAGGCTGATGCTAGGGAAAGTGGAAGGCAAAAGGAAGAGGGGCCGACCAAGGGCAAGATGGATGGATGATATTCTGGAGGTGACAGACTTGACCTTGGGGGAGCTAGGGGTGGCGACAGCCGACAGAAAGCTCTGGCGTGGGCTGGTCCATGAAGTCACGAAGAGTCGGAAGCGACTGAACGAATAAACAACAACAAAACAATCCCAGCTATTGTAACCTTCCTTCCTAGGGGAGTTGCTTCAGCCCTTTGGTCATTTTAGTCGCCCCTTTCTGTACTTTTTCCAGCTCTACAACCTCTTTTTTTAGGTGCTATATGTGAAACTACATATAGTTTTAGTTCCTGCATGTGCAACTCTGCCTGAGAGGAGAGTTAGAGAATGCATGGATGACAGAAGTGTCCCTCCACTTGTTCATATAAGCAAGATCTGTGCACGCCTCTGCACTGGGATGGGGTACAGGGGCTAGGCATTGGTAAGTCGTAGGGAGTACCTGTTCAAGTAAGCTACTGGTAAATCATACTAATAGTAAGCTATATTTATTTATTTATTACATTTATATACCGCCCCATAGCCGAAGCTCTCTGGGCGGTTTACAAGCTTTCTGGGCGGCTTATGGTTTTGTTTTTGTTTTCAGGGTGGAGCAGCAATTAAAATGTTATAATTAATTAATTCCCACTTGGATGACGCTGTAAATAATCTTGCTCTTTATAAAGAAAATATACGAACAATCATTTGGGATCAATGGGTTGGATCCAGATATATGTAATTCTTAAAGCAGACCCACTGAAAACGATGGGACTTAAATTAACCATGATTAACTTGTCCCATTGACTTCAATGGGCCTACCCAAGCGCAGCTAAGTCTGGATCCAAGCCAATGTCAATTTCTCCTTCCACCTACAACAATACAAAGTTTATATGATCTCTTTTTAGTATCGTAGGAAATTTCAAACTGAAATCATTAAACGATAAAAGACGAACAACGTCCTACAGAAATACCTAAAACAAAAAAATCTTTACTGTGTTTTCGTTAATGGTATCTACTTCACTATCAAGAATTTAAATAGATAGTTGAGTGTACAATTCTATGCATGTATGCACCAGAAAAAGTCCTACACTGCTGGCTGGGGAATGTTGGGAGGTATAGGTGGGTTTTGTCAGTCTAAACATGCATAGGATTGGGCCCTGAAGTAATGAACGGTGCATTAATTTTCCCTCCCGGTTTTGGAGAAACAGAAAAAAGACTAAAGTTTTCAAAAGGAACAAGAGATATATTTTTCCATGTTACTAAAACAAGATCCTCAAATACGCCCTCCAAAAGAATTAGAACCCAGACACGGCTTCAAGCCAGTCAGATTAAAACAACTTTTCTATACATACCACATGAGGTAGCGGAACTTCTAATTGTGTACCAGAAGGTGCCTGAATAGCTAGCAGTGTATCCCCTGATTAGAGAGTAATTGTCAAGTGTTAACTGAACGCATTTATATACATTCCTGGATTGTATGCAATCAATTCAGCGTACATTTTCATCATCAACTTGAAATCCCCTACATATGGTCAACAAATAAGATCTATCACACCCAAGGAAAAAAAAGGTATGGCTATGATCAACCCTATACAGTACAGTCTTCCTCAACTTGATACACCCCAAATGATAGGGGCTACAATCTCCATCAACTGCAGCAACCATGGGCATGCTGGCTGGAGATGAGGGGAACTGTAGTACAGCACTTCTGTAGACACCAGGTTAGGGAAGGCTGCTATAATCCATAAAGACAAGTAATCAGAAAGGTCCAAAAAGGTTGGGGACCTCTGCCTTAGCATGTTTATTCAGACATTAAATCTAATAGCGTTCAATGGGGTTTATCCCCCGGCAACTGTGTTTAGGACTACAGTTGGGATTGCACACTTACCTGGAAGTAAATCCCATTGAACTCAATGGGACTTATTTCCCAGGATACACACATAGGACTGCACTGTAAGTTTAGTTCTCCTGCATAAAGTATCAGCATGCTGCATTTTGAGTGGGAGAAACTGTTCTTCTGCTAAAGGCCTCCTAAGAGTTTCTTTGAGCACAACAGGACTCTGAAAATCAGAATAGCTTTTGGAAAAAAAGAAAGAAAAGCTAGCTTAAAGATTCTTTTTAATCAGTGGCCATACTGGCAGGGAATGCTGGGATTTGCAGTCGAACAAATCTGGAGGGCACTACATTGGGGAAGACTGACATAACTATATGACCCACAGGCTAACACTATTTACAAACAAATTAAAATGTTCATCAACTTACCATTGAAGCAGTCACAAATGTCTTCATGGGTGATGTATGAAAAAGTGGCCTGCGTCAAGGAATTTTTCAAAATAAACTGATAAAATGACAATATGAGGCAAGTGACTTTTTCAAAAACAAATATATATTTTTTGGAGAATAGCTTTGTTTAAATATTTTGTTTGGCATTCACCGGAGCAATGACCAAAATTGCAGAATTAAAACTTAAAAAGTTGTCTCCTCCCAGTTTATAACAGGCTTTGATGGAATCCCACTAAGGCTATGATTCTATGCATTCTTACTTGGCAATAAGCCTCAAGTAAAGGAGCATAAGCAGAAAACACTTCTGCTCTTATTAGTTAGGGGGCCTTATTTTTTCGTTGCCCCCTCATATTCACTACAGCCCATTATGCTTTCCGGGGGTGGGGGGCTTCTGAATCAACAGCGGGTGAATGTGAAGGGAAGGAATCAATGCAATTTACACATGCATAGGATTGGGCTGGTGGTCATAGATAAGCTCCCAATGGAATTTTGCCTTTGTCTGGACTTCCATGCCATCTTACCTCCAGACCTGCAATTCATTTCCACTGGACAACTCTGTCAACCCCACTCACTTCCAACAGCCAGACAGAAAACTGCTACCAGCTGTTAGCAAAATGCCCCACCCACCATCTGAAAAACTGCCTATCACTATATAAACTCCAGTTTCACCAAAGGAGTGTTGCAATAATTCCATTCCATTCTCAAGAATTACACAGTATTTTTTAAAGGATATCGTTTATTTGTGGAATCTTCCTTAACATTTTTGATGCTTTGCTGCAACCACAATTTCTGCTGATCCAGTTCCTTTTCTTTTAGTTCTAGATCTTCAATTTCTGCTTCAAGATACCTCAGTCTATCAACAACCTCCTTTGTATTACAACCAGCACCTACACCTCTTAAAAGAGAATAATAATTTAATGCTAACATAAAGGGGGAAAATGTATGTAAGAAATATCTCAGTAGTAGGATTTTTTAAGAAGTGTTGTTTTACATACCCTATTTCTTCGATTCTAAGACACACTTTTTTCCCATATAAACATATCTAAAAATGGGGTGCGTCTTAGAATCGCGGGTGTGTCCTAGGGTTTTTTTTCCTGTTGGTGGTACTGAAATTAGTGTGCATCTTACAATCAATGGTGTCTTACAATCGAAGAAATACGGTATGAGTGGAATGGAAAATAGAAGTTTGAGGGGGGAACTAGTAATATGTGATTTTTTCTTGAGGAAAATAATGGTAATAATGGTGATAAAAGATTGAGTTAACATTTTCAGTTATTTTCCTTAAACAAAGTGTGTCATGAATCAAGGTAGAATGACAGTTTGATCCTATATGAAAAACCTTGTAGCCACAATGCCAACTATTTATTCTTTGCTTCTACTATTTTAATAGACCATCAACTATATACCCTGTTTCACAACGGTGGCCCCATCTAGCTGTTTATTTGATAGTAACAGCAGCTTATCAAACTTTATTATTTTCACATTTCAACCAGATTTCATCTACATTCCTCCTAAAAGTGTGCATATTTCATCCTGCTTATTGCCTATTGCTGGCATGCAATTAAAAAAATAAACTGATAGACAAGTCAATTTAGAATTGGCCAGATAGATTGGTAACCCTAGAAAGGAAAGGAACACAACCTTCCCATCTTGCATTAACATTTAATTTTCAAATGCAAAACTGGTGGGGGGAAAATTCAGGTCTCATGTGACACCCCGAGTAACTCACTGGCTCTTCTGTTTATAATAGCATGGTTTGTTGTTGCACAATCTTGCTTACCAGCTGGGGCCTGCAGAAGCTGAATGCATCATCTGTTATATTCACTGAGTTTCTCTGTGCCCCAGGTCTTAAATATGCACAAAGGGGCATGTGGCCCCAATACATTTTTGTGGATCACTACATATTTATTGTGATCTGAAGCCCTGAGCCAGAAGGGACTCCATTTCTAAGATGATATATCCTTAAGCTTTACTGAAAAAAACAAAACTCTAAGGCAAAAGCGCTGAGGTGAAAAGACACTATTCACACAAGGGATAGCCAACTGGCAGCCTTGCAGACTACCCACACCTGATCCCTGAAGCTATTTTTTCTGTCCCCGGCAATCACATCAAATTTTAATTAATGTATGATAAAAAGAACACTATAATTGGGGAGAGGTGCTCAAACATTTTAAGAGAGAGAGGTAACCCATCTTTGGTTTTGATGTCCTGGACATGTGCTCTACAATGGTGAACCCTCTGTTGCCTGACAGCCAATGGTTAGTTTATGGACCATCACTTAGTGGTAGAGTACATGCTTTACCTGCAGAAGGTCCCCAAATTCAATTCCTGGCATCTACAGGTATGTCTGGGAAAGACTTGAAACCCTGGACAGCTGTTGCTAGTCAGTGTAGACGGAGGTAGGCAACCTTTTGGGGCCTTAGACACACTTGGCAATTTGAGAAACTGCCCTGGGCACCACCACAAGATGGCTGCCAAGGGAGGAATGGGTACATTCAAAGAACAAGTAACTTGCCCAAAAGCTGCGCCCTTATCTGGACAGAGATAGCCTAGCTACAGTTATCCATGCTCTGATAACCTCTCGTTTGGATTACTGCAATGCATTATATGCGGGGCTGCCTTTGAAAACGGTCCGGAAACTTCAATTGGTACAAAACAGGGCAGCACGGTTACTAACAGGGACTGGCCGACGAGACCACATTACGCCAGTCCTTTTCCAACTTCATTGGCTGCCAGTCCAAGTCCGGGTCCGATTCAAAGTGCTGGTATTAACATTTAAAGCCCTAAACAGCTTGGGGCCAGGTTATCTGAAGGAATGCCTCCTCCCATATGTACCTGCCCGGACCCTAAGGTCATCCTCAGGGGTCCTTCTCTGCGAGCCCCTGCCAAAGGAAGTGAGGCAGGTGGCTACCAGGAGGAGGGCCTTCTCTGCTGTGGCACCCCGGCTGTGGAATGAGCTCACTAAGGAGGTTCGCTTCGCACCTACATTATATGCTTTTAGACGCCAGGTGAAGATCTTTTTATTCTCCCAGCATTTTAACAGTCTATAAATAAATTTTAACTTAGTGTTTTAAATTTGTAATTTTGCATTGCTGCTGTTTTTATCTGGTTGAGCTTTTATATTGTATTTTATATTATGGTTTTATACTGTTGTTTTATACTTTGAATGTTTTTAATTTTTGTGAACCGCCCAGAGAGCTCCGGCTATTGGGCGGTATAGAAATGTAATAAATAAATAAATAAATAAAAGACTTTCTGAACCCCAACACAAAACACTCCTTTGAGCCCACAGTTTCCAGCACTAATAGAAACCTGTTTCACAGTAATTCCCACTGTATTGGTAAGAAAATCTGTTAATTACACAAAAAAATGTTTTTTTAAAAAAAAAATTGGGGGAGGTAGAAATACAGCATCTTGGTAGACATGTAGAATGTTTTCTGGGAATGAACTGGTGTCCATGGACAGTACATTGCCTACCCTTCTACTGAGTCAGTACTGAGTTAGATAGACCAATGGCCTGATTCAGTATAAGCAAGCTTCTTGAGTTCCTAAAGGGTTGGTTTGTGGCAAAATATATTTTCAACCCTTACACAGAATAGAAATACTACTGGTGATTGCTGATATATTTTATCATCAATACAAAATCTCTAACAATTAAAAAATCCATCCCTGTAAAGGAAAGCAGTATTAGCATTCTCAGTTTTCTGTGTTAAAAAAATAGGTTCTCTTACTTCCACTGGATGCTGTTTTTTGACTTTTTTTCAATGAGATCTATTCCTTCCAAAACGTTGGTGATGTCATAGATTCGCCTTTTTTGTCTTACAGCCAGTGTATCAGCAGCCTGGTAACAGAAACAAGATAAAGAACAATACTTGCAGATGAAGGGCAAAAAGGGAGGTCTCATTAGCTAGCTTCAGTGAATTTGTACAAGCCTTCTAGGGAATATTAATCATGTCTAAAAAGGCAAGTCTTCAACCTGCCATGGCCACAGATCTGCAGTTAGATGCCTTAGACCACCCTCCCTGTTTCTGGGACAAGGATAGTCACCTTTAAACAAAATGCTTATAAGAACGACCTCCTCAAAACATGACTATAGAATTTCTCACAAGGGAATGAGTTCTTTCAGGGTTAGCCATGCATGAGTCAACTGAGGGAGTTCAGAGAGGGAAGGAAAGAGTTGAAAAGATGGTATGCCTTTCTTCAGCAAGATGCAAAAGAATAATCTGCCATTTTCTTTTAAAATATGGGTTAAGGACTGTTGTGGGGAGAGAGAGAGAGAGAGAGAGAGAGAGAAAGGGAAAAAATTCATTGTAGCAAAGGAAGATAACTTCTTTACATCTTTTACTGTGGCTTGCTATACTGCCAAAATACAAAGGACAATGGTTGAAATGGAACTTCGATGGATGAACATGACCAAAGGAGTGAAAACTGCGGACCTTCTGAGCAAAATAGGTAATGAGACAAAAATTAAGTTAAAAACAGGGGCGTTCAAGAAGTATGCTCTAGCACATACTGTCTTATTGCAGCCATCGTGAGCTGAAAGCAACAGCAGATGGATACTGAAGTTCAACCTGAAAGTAACAGCTAACGTGATTAGCAGCCTAACCTCTGAGCCTCAAATTTTTGTGTTGGCATGCGTCCAATGTAAACTCTTAAAGAATCAGACTGCCTGGGTTTTTTTCGTAACAGGGAAGACAGTTTTCGCTTTAATATTGTTTTGTGATCCAATGTGAAAGACATCCTTTTGCTTCTTCTGTCCCAGTAAAAAGGAGAGTTTTAGTTGCTCATTAACCCAAGGCACATATATAGATTTTCTGGCAAACAAAAAGCAACAACATTAAACTTTTAGTAGTAGTTTCTTCCTCTCTCAGAACCCGGGGTCATCCGATGAAGCTGATTGGTGGGAGATCCAGGCCAAATAAAAGAAATTAAATTATGGAACTCACTACCACAAGATGTAGTGATGGCCACCAATTTGGATGGCTTTAAAAGGAGGGTGGATAAATTCCTGGAGGCGAAGGCTACTAGCCCTGATGGTTGTGTGCTATCTCCAGTATTCGAGGCAGTAAGCCTGTGTGCACCAGTCACTGAGGAACATGGGTGGGAGGGTGCTATTGCACCATGTCCTGCTTGTTCATCCCTGGCCGATGGCTGGTTGGCCACTGTGTGAACAGAGTGCTGGACTAGATGGACCCTTGGTCTGACCCAGCATGGCACTTCTTATGTTCCGTATTGGTACAGCAATATAAACCACATTCAACTGTTATTCAGAACCAGCCTATACTCACAGATTCAGGGCTATTTGCTGCAAACAACAACACCTAAGAACATGAGAAGAGCCATGCTGGATCAGACCAAGGGTCTATCAAGTCCAGCATTATTTACACAGTGACCAACCAGCTGTCAGCCGGGAACCCACAAACAGGACACAAGTGCAACAGCACCTATCCGCCTATGCTTTCCAGTAAATGGCATACGTAGGCACATCACCTCTGATCCTGGAGGCAGCACACAGCCATCAGGACTAGTAGCCACAGATAGCCTCCTCCAGGGATTTGTCTAACCCCCTTTCAAACCCCCATTGAAATTGGTGGCCATTATTACATCTTATGGTACCGAATTCCATAGTTTAAATATGCGCTGTGTGAAGAAATACTTCCTTTTATCTGTCCTGAATCTTCCACCAATCAGCTTCATAGTATGACCCCAGGTTCTAGTATTAAGAGAGGGAGAAAAATGTCTCTCTCTCTCCACACCATGCATAATTTTGTACAACTCTATCATACCTCCCCTTACTCACCATTTTTCCAAGCTAAACAATCCCAGCTATTGTAACCTTCCTCCATAAGGGAGTTGCAATATCTTTTTTTAGGAGTAGTGATCAGAAGTGTACACAGTATTCTAAATGCTGTCACACCATAGATTTGTACAAAGCCAGTATGATATTGGCAGTTTTATTCTTAATTCCTTTTCTAATTATGCCTAAAATAAGAGTTTGCCTTTGTAACAGCAGCTGCACAATGGGCTGACATTTACATTGAGCTGTCCACCACAATCCCAAAATCTCTTTCTTGGTTGGTCACCACTACCTCAGATCCTATTAAGTTCTACTTGAAGATTGGATTTTTTTTTTTACCCCAATATATATCAATTTACACTTGCTTACACTGAAACTCATTTGCCATTTTAATGCCCATTCTCCCAGTTTGGAGAAATCCTTTTGGAGTTTTTCACAATCCCTTTTTGTTTTAATCACCCTGTATAATGTGATGTCATCACAAACCACTACACTGCTCATTCCTAATTCCAGATGCAGAACACCTAATTTGTGTTTATAATTGATAATTTCAAACTAAAGACAGAATCCTAATCACAAAATTAAAATCCCAAGTTTCCATCAGTCCAATTCCACCTTAGCTCTAGCAATTAAAAAACTGAGAAAATGGCTAAGATGGTTTAACTATACTTTATGTTGTGAAACCTGGGTTTCTTCATAGCATATCCACATGTTGAGTGTCATAGTGTTGTACTCTATGGTTTGCAAATTTAAACTCAAATACATTTTTGCATTGGTTTCAATTCTAGTAAAAAATCAGTAAGCTTTCTGCTAGACATGCATCTCACTCTGTTCAATAACCACAGAGATGTTTATTCAACCCTGTGTAGAAAGACGCTTATCAGAAACTAGTAACATTTCAGAACAGATAATGACAAGTAGTGCTGCTAGCAATCATCTAAAGTAAGGGTGGATAACCTGTGACCCTAGAACTGCATGCAGCCCATAGCCTAATTTTATGCAGCTTTTAATCTAATTTCAAAAGCCCTCCGTAAACAAACAGTTCAGGCCTCAATGTGTTCCTCCCCTGGCAGTGCACTAGGCAAGGAGGAAGGTGGAGAGAGAGAAGGGGTGGCCCCGCCCACTCTTGCCTCTGGCTCTACCTACTGCAGGCATGCAGCTTCAACAGCTTACCCTTGAGGAAATGTGGCCCGCAACAAAATGTGGCCCTCCCTACCCCTGCTTTAAAACCTATTTCGATATATCCTTAGATAGCAACCATGATGTTCCTGGCTTATTGAAAAAATCACCCAGGCACTGAGACATATAATTATTTATTTATTTATTTATGTTATTATTATTATTATTATTATTATTATTATTATTATTATTACTACTACATTTATATCCCACCTTTTTCCTCCAAGGAACCAAAGGCGGTGTACATAACCCTCCTCTCCATTTTATCCTCACAACAACCCTATGAGGTAGGTTGGACTGAGAGTCTTGACTGACCCAAAGTAACCCAGTGAGTTTCCATGGTTGAGTGGGGACTAGAACCCGGATCTCCCAACTCCCAGTCCAACACTCTAGCCACTACATCACACTGGCATATAGTGCAACATATAGTGTTGCAAACAACTGCTTCCCTACACATACTTTAACACCTATCTTCTAAAATAGGTGTGCCTACCAATAACACATTTTGTGTTGTCCCCATATATAGATTAAGGAAAGTAAACCTCTCATCTGCTATATGATGCATATATTTCCTTCCACTCAAAAATTACACCTGGTACAGCACATAACTTTGTAAATTGAGTGTAAACCTGCATATAAGGAAAATATGTGGTAACTGACCATTAAAGGAAGTAAAAGACTGCCAACAAGTGTTTGTCTGCTTTACTACAGTCTCATATACCCTCCTCCTCTACTTTACAAACACACATATAGTTTATGTGTAGGCCACCATAATAGATGCAGAAATGAATCCCATGCAGCTGAAACCCCAAAATGTGGATAGTGCAGCTCCTCTATACATTCCAATTAGGATGAATTAGGAGATTGAAATTTTGGGAATCCCTAAAAATAAAAACAAAACAATAAAACACACACATACTCACACAAGGATAATGACTCATTCATCTTTATCATACATAGCTGATGTGTATCTTTAGTTGGAAGGAAGATGCAATCTTAATGACCTGGTTTGCATGTTATGACAAGCCATCAGTTGTTGGGGGGCGCCTGCTGCCTGCAGTGCACCCACCTCTTCCACTTCATCTCACAATCCACCATCAGCTCCTTTGTAGGTTGTGTGTAGCATGATGTGCAAACCCAGACCAGTGGATTGTTTAGATGTGGGCTCCATTGCCATGCTGCATAACCTACAAAGGAGCCAATCATGGTTTGTGTGGTAAAGCAGGTGTGCTATAAGCAGTGCTCCCGCTCATGTGCAACCCATCAGTTTTTAACCAATGGCTTTTAGTTATGTGCAAATAGCCCCAGTATGTTAGTGCAATGTATGATGTGGCCAGTCCACATATAGACCTGTTTAGGAGAGTGCCCCTTCAAAAAGGTCATGAGAGAAGGGATATCTCATGCATATTGCATCACACACAGACTAAGTTAGTTAAACTTTGTTCCCATTGAAATCAATAGGTCATGAGTAATGTGCCCCATCGATTTCAATTAGATCAAAATTCAAATAAGACTGGATCCAATCCACTGAGTTTATATGAGGAGCATTCACATCACAGTTTCCTGTATGTACATGGTGGAACAAGGTGCAAACACATGCTCCTACACCATGCAAAGAGAATATTTAGGTAGCCAAGTCCATGAATCTGGTGGAATGTAATTACGGCTTTACCCAGTTGACATAAGGGTCAACTGAAAGTCTATTGAAAACACCTTTCACTTCCTAGTGCAAGAGCAGAGGACTGAACTTTATTAACAAGAATATGCTAATAGTTTTATCCTAAACGTATTTATTTGGACAAAAGCTCCGCTGCTGCACTCCGTGGGACTTATGTCTGGGTAAACCTGCATGTATTTGGGCAGTACTTCAATTGGAGGCTTTGTTGGGAACAAAGACACAACTTATTGCAACTTAGCTCACCCAGATATTATTAATTGTTTCGTCACTGTTAAAAGACTTTTACAATCTTTACCTCGTCTATCCACACCACAGCTTATGGAATTATCATTCTAATTTTACAAATGAAAAAATAAATCCTGATAAATAGCAGTTTGCCTTGGGTCACCAAAGGATTGCAGCATAAAATGGGAATGTGAACCTGTGTGTAATTCCAGGACCAAGCCATCTCCAATTCCAGGGCTCTGGGAGAATCTCTGGGGAAAGGAACAGGGAGCACAGCTCCCTGCAGCGGGTGGGGTGCAGCGGGTGGGGTGGGGGTGGGAATCAGGGCACAGGTTGTGCACCCCTGTCCTTGAGAAAAAGTGAGAGGGGTATAGCAGAGTGCAGCAGAAAAGTGTCTTAAGAAATCAGCATTCAGCAGACAAGATCAAATGGAGCATTAACGCATTTGGAAACAGCGGCATTCCCAAGCCAGCAAGTAATGTTGGGAGTCGTAGGGCTTTCTGTCTGTCTAAACATGCACAGGATTGCGCCGTAAATCAGCGAGCCCTCAACCTAAATTTACCTCACAGGGTTGTGATGAAGATGAAATAGTGACTTACCACACACAATCTTATACATGTCTACTCAAAAGTAAGACCCACTGAGTTTAATGGGGCTTCCCCCCAGGGAAACGGGGACAGGGTCGCAGCCTTAAAATCCTGAGGAGAAAGGGGAAACAGTCTCCTTTTTAAAACACCTTTATCCCTCCCTCTCCAACCCAGGGCACTGGACCTCTCAGACCTTCTCTTTCGCAGACCCCGCCGGGGATCATTGCTTTCTCTCTCTCCCTTCCCCCCCCCCCACAACCCCCGCACCAAAACCAAGGGGCTTTCCCCGCCGCCCAGCCTTTCGGAACCCCCCTCGAAGCAGCCCACCACCTCCCCGCAGCCCACCACCAACTCACCGCCTTCAGGTCGAGCACGCCGTCCTTGGCCTCCTGCAGGAGCGACACGAACTTGGTGGTGAGGAGCCCCAGGCTTTTCTCGTGCCTGCTGCTACTGCTGCTGCCGCCGCCGCCGGCGCCCCCCGTGCCCGCGCCGCCTTCCAGGCCGCTTCCGCTGCTACTGGAAACCGACTCGGCCAGCGCCGCCGCGGCCATGCTGCATCTCCAGCCCCTCTGCCAGTGGGGTTTCCCCGGCGGCAGCGGCGGCCCCACGTGGTCCTGCCGGCGTGGCTTCCCCTCCCCCGGCCGCGAGGAAGCACAGCGGGGCCCTGAATGGAGCAGCCTCCCGACCCACCGGCTGCTTTGAGAGGAAAGGAAGTGACGCTGCCCACGCGGTTGCCGGGAAACAAAGTTTTGTGTAGGGGGAAAGCGAGAGGAAGGGGTGGTTTGTTTTCTAGGAGGTAGCGCCTGAGCCGTGTCCGCCCCCCGCAGCCACGGCGTCGTTTCCCCCTCTCCGAGGTGGCAGAAGGCGAGGGAAGCTCCCTTGCACGGCGTCCAGCGTGCTATGTCTCCTCAGAAGTAAACCCTGCTGAGTTCAACAGGGCTTACTCCCAGGAAGAACGTGCGTATAGGACTGCAGCCGTAGTCGTGTCTGGACAGTGGGTAGTATCCACTGTTGGCTCTACTTAGAGTAGACACATTGAAATGGGGCTTTAGTACTAACTTAAGTCCCATTCATTTCATTTGGTCTACTCTAAGAAGGCTAACACTGGATACTACCCAGCGAGATTTACTTTCGCATGGGCATACATAGGGTCTGGCGTAGGCTTGCAGGAGTTCTAAGCAGCACTGAATTCAGTGGGACTTACTTCCAAATAAACAAAAAGTGGGAGGGTTCCAAACCAAAATTACATCATGGAGATAACCTAACCTGTCCCTCAAGAGCAGCCATTCCCTTTCCACCTGTGTTGGACTACAGCCACCATCAGGCACAGCCAAGCTAGGAGAAAGGCTGCTCCAGTAAATACACCACTATTCTGTGTTTGGGTTCACTATTTCACAGGAAGTCAACACCAGCAACACTACGGTGGTGTAGGTGTATGCACTTTTAATGCAGCATACGTTGCGGTTTTACAATTTTGTGTGTGTGTGCGTATCAAAAACGCAAGTACGAAATCTTTCATGGAATTGTGAATAAGTATAAAATTTTGAACATGTAATGTAGCTATGCTTTGACAGATTTAGGATTATCCCAGCCAAATGGGAGGGGTCGTCCCTGCCTGCTCCCGGGATCCACTGTGTGTCATTTGGATGTACAGGGATGACCCCAGGACGATCCCGGGATATAGGCCTGGTCTAGCCATGGCCATAGTGATGAAAAGTGGGGGATACACACACACTAAAATTGAACTTCTCTTACAAGTCTTAACTACTGTAGATATATATGCAGGGTTAGGATCCAACCCTATGCATCTTTCAGCAGAAAAGAGCCCTACAACTCCCAGCCTGGCTGGCTGGGGAATGCTGGGAATTGTAGGACTTTTTTCTCTCTGTACATACATAGGATTGCGCCCTTAGTGCTGATAGTACTTTAGTTCTGCACGAAGCCAGACCACCACTTTCTGAAGCCTTATTCAAGTTCCAAGAAAAGTTCGATCCTTTGAATTGTCTACAACAGCGGTTCTCAACCTGTGGGTCGGGACCCCTTTGGGGGTCGAATGACCCTTTCACAGGGCTCGCCTAAGACCATCGGAAAACACATATTTCCGATGGTCTTAAGAAACTGCATTGACTGAACTATGTCATGTATCATCTTTTGTATTATTAAAGCTATTGTTATGTATTATTTTCATTAGCAAACCATCCCATGACAATGGATCGTGTAGAGAAGAACGAAAATAATTTTATGGTTGGGGGTCACCACAACATGAGGAACTGTATTAAAGGGTCGCGACATTAGGAAGGTTGAGAACCGCTGGTCTACAAGGTCTTATATCGCTTCTATTTTTAATAGATCATAACTCTTCACTTTTTTGTAGTACATTTTGTCTTTAACATCTCAGTGAGGGTCACTAACAGTAGAAGATACAACAAATATAACTATTTATTCTGAAAATATTGTACATAAAGTGCAAATATGTCATGCCCATATGTAGCATTTTCCCAGGGTTTTTTTTATATAGTAGCAGCCATCAAGTACATTGTTCACTATTTCCCTGAATTTAGTAAAAGGCCCTAAAAGTTTGTCAGATTTTCGGTATATTTCAGATCTCTTGCTGCATGTCACTCAAAGCAACTGTAAGTCGTTTCATTTTCTCTTCCATTGCCTTTTTGTTGCTTGCAGTTTCTTGAAGTAGCTGACGCATTTCTTCTTCAACCTGGTAAACCTGAAATAAACATTTAGCAATACATCTGTTACAAATAACACCATTCTGAATTTACAATCCATTTGTGCAATGAAAGATTCAGTACTAGTATCTTGTCACCTTTTTTCTGTGCTGTAAGTTTGCAACATTTCTTCTGAAAATGTTACAGAAAATTTAAGCAAGGTTTGAAATCAACTGAAGAAGTGAAGGCACTGAAGTTTGGTAGTTTTCTCTGAAAGATTTCTTACATTGTGCTTTTTTTTTTAAAAAAACTTGCTAGCAGTAATACAGTAAGCAATACTTTAAATACAGTTTTCAATAAACTCCCTCCAAAGGCAGATTATTATTATTATTATTATTATTATTATTATTATTATTATTAAAAAAGGAAGTACTAGATTAGTTCTGGAATGAATTTATTTACTCAAACCTCCAGCAGCTTTCCTAATAAGAAATTACCAGCAAAATTGGCTGTTGGCAGGCCTCTTGAGAATCAATTGGGAACCTTGAGACCATTACTGAGAACCTTCAGAATATGCTTTCACAGAACTTACTTTGTGCAAAAGAGGAAGCCATTCCTGACCAGCCTTAACACTATGTGAGCAATAACTAATGTAGGCAGAAGCTAGCCCATAGGGGCTTTATAAGTTCAACACATGCCCTTGAATCCAGCCTGCAAATGAATTGCAGTGGTGGAATTGTCAAAAGCACTGGCTTTAAGTACATCCTCTCAGACACACCACACCAGAAGGCATTCAGCCCCCACAGATCATTCTTCTGAGACAGCACCAGTAATTAATGAGTGATGCTTAAATCTACAAATTGCCAGCAGACAAATATCCTAGCAGACTTATTTGCTTAATATATAAACAGGTTGAACTGCATAGCATTATCCATCACCTTTTCTTTTGCTGCCACAATTTGTTTTTGCTTTTCATTTGCTAGCTGCACCAGTTCTGCTTGATGTGCTGCTAGCGTTGATTCATGCTGTCTTCGGAAAGCATCATCCATAGAATGCAGCTTTTCCATCATAGCCCTAAACACAAGATGAATCCTTAAATCTCTTGATAGTAGGGGTGTGCACGGACCCCCCGCTCCGCTTCACTTGCAGATCCGCCATTTTTCGGAGCGGGTCGCTCCGCCCCGCCCCCGCTCCGCCCACTTCCGCTCCGCTCCGCTCGGAGCTCCGGATCCGGATCCGGAGCTCCGTTTTTGCCCCCCCATAGGGTTGCATTGAAAGCTAAAAAAGTAAACAACTTTTTTTCCGTTGAAGTTAGAAACCTCACGTTTGGCACCATGACACCTCATGGGCGTATACACACACACGCCAAGTTTCAAGGCAATCCCATCATCCCCTGATTTTTGGCGAATTTTTGAAAATCGGGCACCCCACACACAACATCCCTGCGAGGTGGGCAGGGGAGGAGGGAGGGAAGGCAGGCAGGCATGCAGCTGGCATTTCTGGGGGCATAAGGAAGGGAGCCAAGGATAAGCCAGTAATGCATATAAAATGGAATAAATCAATCAATAAACAAAGGAGGGGTGGAATTAAAAGCAGCAGTGTTGCTCAATAAACAGCAAGAAGAATTAAAAAAAAAAGGCTATATCTGTCTTTTACCAGCAATAGGGGGACGTGCCCGGGGGAGGGGGAAGTAGCTGCCAGTTCAAGACAGCCACCAACAGCTCTGAGAAGAAGTAAAACGCTCACTTCAACTCATAACAGGCATTGCTCCACCACTGAAAAGTGACCATTCACTTCAACTCATGATAGGCATTGCTCCACCGTTTTACTCTCTTTGGAAGGCTCTATGGCCTTCCAGTGCAGGAGAGAGTGGGGGCACGTCCACGATGAGATGCCCTAGGGGAGCTCATCCCCTTGCACCACATCGATTCAGTTGTTCACCAAGGTTAGGGTGGGGAGCAGTGCTGTGTTTTCTATCTCTTATTCTTGGCTTAGTATATGATTTCAGGTTGTGTTTGTGCATTTGGTGGGGCTACTGTGTTAAAAAACACGGGGAAAAGCCCGTTCAGATGAAGAAAGAGAAGTTTCCCAGAATCCCAAGTTACCTGTTTTGCCTATGCCCTCCTCCAACTTTGGGATCATCATGACCGGGAGCTGACTCTGCCCCTCAGCCCTTTGAAAAAGGTATTTTTCCCGCCGATTTTTAAAAAACTTCTAGCCCGCGACCCGTACGATGCAGAAAGTTGAGAGTGGTCTCAAAATGACCCCCATCCACGACTCTCTGTGCACAAGAATTTTCAGAACGATAGCTTAAACCCCCCCCCAGTTATCCCCGATTCTTTCCCTCAATGCAATCCTATGGGCGAAAAGCCGAAACGCCGTTTGAGCCCCGCGGTTGACCCGATTTTTAAAAAACTTCTAGCCCGCGACCCGTACGATGCAGAAAGTTGAGAGTGGTCTCAAAATGACCCCCATCCACGACTCTCTGTGCACAAGAATTTTCAGAACGATAGCTTAAACCCCCCCCCAGTTATCCCCGATTCTTTCCCTCAATGCAATCCTATGGGCGAAAAGCCGAAACGCCGTTTGAGCCCCGCGGTTGACCCGATTTTTAAAAAATTATTGCACGTGAACCACAGCACGCAGAAAGTTGAGAGTGGTCTCAAAATGACCCCCATCCACGACTCTCTGTGCACAAGAATTTCCAGAACGATAGCTTCAAAAACAATGTAGTTATGCGCGATTATTTGCCGCAATGCAATCCTATGGCGAAATGTTTTCAAGATGGCGACCGGAGCGCTCCGACTGAACTCGGAGCTCCGAAAAATGGTCGCTTCTCTTCGCCTTGCTTCTAGGGGGTCCGCGGTCCGCTCCTACTCCGCCTCTGGGTAAGGCGGAGCAGGCCAATCCGCTACTGCTTCTACGCTCCTAATCGGAGCGGAGCACATCCCTACTTGATAGCGTTGTAGCATTATATTATCAGGAGTAATTGCATTCCAGTAACTAGTTCACAAATCATACACTAAGCATTTTCTTAGCATTGCTTATTACTATATTTTCTCTAATGCAGACTCACTAAGGAAATATTTTGTTACATTACACCACGTTAGAAGGAACTATATGTTTATGCACATTTCTCATGGGAAATTAGGAGGAAAGAAAAAATGTATTATAACAGTTTTCTAGAAGAAAAAAGATACTACCTACACTCCTTGAGTTGTGCATTTAACATAATATAATCTCTAGACTATAAGCCATCAATCCTATTTACTTATGCAAAGATAAAACCAAGTGCAGAAATGTACTAGTTTCCCACAAGGGGTGTCTCTTTACATAAATACTGACAGATTTATCCCAAATTCCTAGAATTCACGAAGATGTTTCCCTAAAGAACTGCTTCCTAATTTTATTAGGCCCTTTTTAAAATTTCCACTTAATTATCTATAAAGATAAAAGTAAACCGAAATGATTCACACTTTTCAAGTGCAATTAGACGCATTACAATGCAAGCAAGGAAACTCCCTGAAGGTGCAGCCACCATTCTGTAAAGCCAATTCCTTTCTCCAATTCCCTAAAAACACCCTAATCCAGGGGTGCAAAAAGAGGGGACTTCCCAGACCCCTAATATCTGCTGCCACCAAAAAGAGAAAGGAAAACATGCTCCAAGAATAGGCTTGATGGTTTCTGCCACTGAATCCTCATTCCTAGAGCATTCTAGCAAGCAGAGCTCAAAGGTTCCAGTCTGGTTCCTTGGACACTGGAGATGCTCTAGGAATGATGTTTCTATGGCAGGAACAATAGAGCTTGTTCTTAGAGTGTTTTTTTTTCCTGTTTCTTTTTTCAGTGGCAGTGGAGGGAAGGGTGAGTATGTGTAAGTCAGTGTGAGGATGTGAGTGTGGGAGAGACAAGTGAGTGGATGTGACAGAGAGTAGGAGGGACTGGATGTGAGTGGGGGCACATAGGGAGACCCAGCCCAAACAGATGCAACACAAATTGCCCCTAACCCTGTTTTAAACTGAAAGGTTTTTTAAATATTAGAATGTATACAAGACAACCACAGTGTGAGTAAGCTGTAAGTAGATGTGCATGTGGACATGTGTAGTCCCCACTACCCCAATAGACACCCAATAGGGACCTTGGGGACAAAAACGTTGCGCACCCCTACGTTAGACAAATTCTTCGCCCATTAAGATCTTATATGGAGCACAAACAATACACCCCAAATTCTGACCATCTTGAATGGAACACATATCAACACAGTCAGGAAGGCAAACATAGTGGCCACATTCACACAAGCAGCTAGGAATCTTGGTTTAATAAATCACCATGTGAAGTTTTTTTAATTTTTATAAACCGCCCAGAGAGCTTCAGCTATGGGACAGTATATAAATGCAATAAATAAATAAATGAGCTGCATGCAACTCATTTGCTTCTCCCTTCCACAAAGCAGGTAAACAAACCAGATATGGACAGTTTAGAATGACTCCAAACTTGGGATTATGGTATATCCCCAACAAGCCAAGATTTGTAAGTCAATAATAAATCCTGATTTAAAGTTGGCTTATGAATCCTGGCTTGTTGAGGCACAACATACCATAATCCCAAATTCAGACTAAGCTATCCCAGCCTGGTTTGTTTACCGGCTCATGTGAAGGAAGGAGAAAATGGGCACTGACAGGGATGGCGAATGTGTGGTCCTCCACATGTTGTAGGACCGCAACACCTATCATCCCTAAGGATTGGCTATGCTGGCTAGAACTAATGAGAGTAGCAGTCCAACATCTGGAGGGACACACATCTCCCATCCCTGGGCAAAAGTGCACTGCTTGTTCAGACTGAATTTAATAAACCAGGAATCCTGGTTTATTCCCATGTGCAAACACAGCCAGCACATTTACTTACTTCTGTGCTTGAAGACTTTTGTCTCTCTCCTCAATCAACTGCTTCTCCTTGATATCAAAATTTTCCTTCATTTGTTTAACTTGTACTTCAAGCTTGCTCAGCAATCCTCCTTTATCTTGCCACTTTTTATTCATTGCACTGAAATATAATGGATATGTTCAGAGTTTCCTTCATCAAGGAAAAAAAGTATTCTATTTGTTAAAATGTATATTCTGCTGGTACTCAAACATTTGAAGTGGGAACAGTGGAGTTATAACTTAACCGTAGTATCTTTTTCCACCATGCCTGAACATGATCTATAACAGTTCAACATTTATAGACGATGTTACCAGTTTTAAGCACCTATAAGATTTCTTGATATCTTCGAGCTCTGCATCTTTTTCTTGCACCTGCTGTTTTAACTCCTCTTTTCTCTCATTTTGCCTTTCTAACTTTTCCATTAGCTCATCCAACTGCGTATCTTTTTCTTCTAGTTGTACCTGAAATCTCTTCTGGATTTCAGTACTTTCTTCACGACGCTTTCTTGTTTGCTCATCTCGTTCCTGTAAGGCCTTGAAAACAAATTGTCCTCATTGGTATATTTGCACTGGAATGCAGCTAAAAGTTCTTAATACTTGGAAAACCCTACCCCCCCACCCCATTGGTATAATTAAGAAAACACGTTTTAATGTTTCGAAAGGTGTGAGGTCAGTTAGACGCCGCACACCGTTTGTGTAGGGTTTTGTACTTTACATTGTGAGGTATTATTGACCCTAATGACTTATGTACAACCATATTGTTTTATTGGAAAAAGGAAGGTCACAATAAAGGCATGGCTTTTTTTTACTTGTGAATAGTGTATGGCTTTCTTGGGGTACATTTGACCCCAGTATCAGATTGCCACAGTGAATATTTCAGTTGATGGTTAAGGCAAAAGCCTCACAATGAGTGCATTTAATTTCAAGGCCATGTGACAAATTTGAATGTCTGATAGCAGCTTGATCCTAAAGCCTCAGAAAACAAATTGTAGCCATTAGAGTTTGTGACTCAAATGAATGGAATTTAAGAACATTAAGTAGAGCCATACTGGATTAGGCCAAGGGTCCATCTAGTCCATCATTCTGTTCATATAGCATCAGCCAGCTACCCACGGGGAATCCCACAATCAGGACAAAAAGTGCATCAGCACCCTCCTGCTCATGTATGCCAGCAACTGGTGTACATAGGAATATTGCCTCTGATACTGGAGATAGCACATAGCTATCAGGACTAGTAGCCATTGATAGCCATATCTTCCATGAATTTGTCCATTCCCCTTTTAAAGCCATCCAAATTGGTGGTCATCACTACATATTGCAGAAGTGTATTCCATAGTTTAACTATGCACTGTGTGAAGAAGTACTTCATTTCATCTGTTCTGACAGGCCATTCATCTTAAGCCACTTAAGGAAGAGATGCGACACAAAATAAAAAACCTGTTTTAATATGTCCTTCAAAAAAGTATCAAATATAGGAATTACTAAAGATCCTAATCAAACAGAACACTTCTGGAAGCCACGGTATTTGCAGTAAATTTTCATCATCAACACACTTCTATGAACACAAACACCAATCCTATCCAGCTTGACCTCCTGATAAACATGGATATTTTTCTGGCTGCAAGAGTTAAGCAGATGCAACTTTTCTGACCATGAAGGTGCACCAATAGGAAAAAATATCCAGGGACTGTTTGCCTTCTTCAGTCTTAAACAGCTGTTAAAGGCAGGGGACCCTTTCCAGAAAGTGGGAGGGGGAAAGGAGTGACCCCGGTATTCCTAATACCTAGAGACAGCAATGAAGAAAAAATGTGCAATAACCTTAGTTTTCCACACATTATTGTGAGAATTTCAAGGCAGTATCTGTTATTCAGGTAAAGTTTGAAAACAAAAAAGCACCCTTACTTCTTTTAACTTTCTAATGGTTTCAGTTTGATCCTCCAGTATTTTTGACTTAATCTTCAACGCATCGTTGTTATGGTCGTTTTGTTTCTTCAGAGTCTCATTCTCACTAGTTAGAACTTCTATTTTGGCTTCCAATTTTCCTCGATCTTGAGCAAGGGAAGCCCCTGGGGGTGGGGGAAGAGAAGAAACACAAAATAAACGTGGTGCTTTCTGTGCTTGTTATTGAAGCTAATCTGTCTGGTTAAGAGAGACTAAGAAAATAAGCCCAGCACTCTGTTCTCCATCTCCCAAACGTTCTTGGAAGTGCAAGACTCACTTATGCAACATGGAAACAGATACCTAGACCTTCCCCATTACTTGGGATCAGCTCAACTCAGCCTTTCCCAGAACAGAAGCTACCAGTGGCCAGACAGTCACTTACTCTACAGCTAGCTGAAGAGACAGACAATTTTTAAAACATATCTCTGTATAGGATACTACAGAAATTATCTGAAAAACTGTTAACCTATTGAGCATAAAAATATGATTCAAGTCTCATCAACAGAACTACCTTTTATTACTGAACACTGCTTGAGGAAATTAATGTCAAGAAACGCATGTTATTCCCAGATGGGCACCTATTAGAAATTAAACAGATGCATCTATGTGCGTGAGCTCTCCTGCTCTTAATATGGACGTGTTGGATTGGGGATGCATGCTTCTAACTGTGTCAAGTACTGCCAAACAAGTACTGCCAACCAAAGCTGTAATCCACGGGGAGCTGCTCCTAAAATAGATGCAAGCTGTGTAAATATGGGGCTTGCTGCCAATATGGCCCATTGTACTACCACTCTATGTTTTGCAAACTTACAGAGAGCTAAAGCTAAAATTTATCTTTGTGTGTTCTTTATCTGCATCCTACCAGAACAAGAATATAAGATTTGGGGAGTTTACCTTGTTGTGCCAGCTCCTGTCCCCATAGTTTCCTTTCTGCTTTTAATCCATCAATTACAGACTCCTGGGCTGTTATCTGTGAAATAAGCTTCGATTTTTCCTGTTTAAGAAGTGCAAGATCAATAGTCTTCCGTTTATCTTCCTCCACCATATTTTCAAGTGTTCGGATTTGACTCTTTAGAAAAAGCACACACGCACACACAAACTTTAAATGAGCCTTGGCACTGTAAAATATATTCCATACCTATGTTGCATTATGCTACAGGACTGTTTGTTGTTGGTAGTGAATCATTATTAGTGATTGGCAGAGCTGCTCTAACATAACAAAGAGGCAAGACAGGCTGTTGGAGCTATTGGAAGAGCTCTTCTGATCTTAATAACAGAGCAGCCAGAAGTGTCTAGAGAGAAAAATGAGGCAGGAACCAAATAATGCAAAATGCCAAGCACAGCAGGTGGGGAGGTAGAGAAAAATCAAAAGAGGGTGGTCCAGAAGAATGAAGGAGAAAGGTTGTGATAAAAGCAGGAATCTAACAGAAAAGCAGAAGGAAAAAAGAAGAGAGAACAAGTAAAGAGAGGCGAATATGCCAAGAAGTTTCAAAGACAGAGAAGATTGGAAATAACAGATTGACATATAGGCTGTGTTCAGAAGACACTTTAAGCCATGGCTTTAACCATAGTGAATAAAGCTTTTTGCTTAATTCACTGTGGTTAGAGCCATGGTTTAAGGTGTCTACTGAGCAAGGCCATAGTAAACCATCCAAATCTTTGGTTGCTGTCACCTGGTATAAAACTAAATTCCAGAAGCATAGTGTTGCAGTAAAAAATGCCATGGGAAATTCATGGTTTTCCATTCTGTAAACAAACCACTGAAAGCTATGGGCTTTTGAGCTCTCCTTCTCCTCTTCTGCAACTGCAATGGAGTGGATTGGAAGTTTTTCCCTTCCACAGACAAACCCAAGGTAGATTGCTGCTCACCTAAGAGCAGGAAATGCCCCTCTCAGCACAATCATTACTGCCCCACCCTCTCTCACAGAAGTACACACACCATTCATCCATCACCTGCCATAGTTTTCTGTTACTTCTGAACCAGGTCAGAGAGTGAGCCTAAATCAGGCCTGAAAGACCATCTATTGTATTGCAACGTAAGCTTTTCTAGGACTCTGCTGTTTTAAATAAAAACTAAATTTCAGGCCAGACTGTTAGCTGCCCAAATTATGGAGTGGTCACCCAAAATAAAGCCATTTATACTTCCATTATATTTGGCTACATTCTGGAGAGAATGATACAAAGGAATGAGTTTATGAAGCAAGCCATGAGAATAGAAGCTGCAATGCCATGAAACATTTTTGTACTATTATAACTCTAGCGTAAGTCTTTCTGTACGAAGACAAAATTCAGTGCATGAAAGACAAGAAATATGATAAGCCTAAAAATTCATACTTTCAAGTTGTATGTTGTTTCTTGTTTTGATTTGACTACTGCAGTGATCTTAGCTTTTTGTTCTTTCACCATGGATGTCAGCTCTTGGATAAGAGTAGCCGATTGCTTTTCTTTCTGCTGAGACTGGACCAGAACACGCTTATGTTCAGCCAACTCAGCAGCAACTTCATCAAAAGCTTCTTTAACCTATTTTGGTAAGAGTATTTTTTTTAGAAATTAAAAGAAGTTACCACCATGTTTCCTATAAGAACTGCAATGTAGCATTCTAAGCAGACAGGAGGTTAATTTTAAAAGTACGACATTAAACATTCAATATTAGCAATTTAAGAATATGGATGCTCCGCATTCATCTCAACAGTTAGCCCCCCCAAAAAAACGGCAGATAAAAACTGGTTATAAAAATAGATATGTTTAATTTTAGTTGCATTAAGTTCAGTTTATTTTTAAATCAGGTTATTTTTAAAAGAGAAACTTAATACAATAATATAATTCTTAAAATTGAATTTACAGCCTTCTAATGAAAGACTACTTTTCTTCATAAAGAAAACATTGTGGAGAAATCCATCATCAGTCATAATAAATTTCAGAGCTAGTGGTGAACCACACAACTAGTGCATGTTTGCAGCAGATTTTATATATATATATATATATATATATATATATATATAAAGAATCACTCCACTGAACTGGACTAAGTCATTGGCTAAAGCATCTGGAACCAGAGTTCCTTCAATTGCTTAACCTGCTCATCACATCAGCAGCTTCATCTGCAGGCACAGAAAGACAGTTTGTCTCAATTAGGTTTGAAGCGAAGAAAAAGACTGGGGAAAAAGCAGGCAAACCTATTTCTAAGAACAGAGAGAGCAGGCTGGATGAAAACGAATGGTGTTATAAGTTCGAAGGAAATTCTAATTTTAAACATTTCTATAGATTAAAACTTGAAGCTTATAACAGGGTTTCTTGTGGTAAGTGTGCAATGTGAATAATTCTAATTTAGCTTGAAATTGTAATCAAGCCAGTGTATTGTATATTTTTTTCTAAGACAATAAAAATATTAAATATTTAAGGATCAGTGCAATCCTATGCATGTTTACTCAGAAGGAAGCCGCACACAGAGGAAGAAGTTGACAGAATCCTACGGATTCTCAGATGCCCTCCCAGTGATCATAGTTATCGTGCCTTTAGTGTATAGCGTTTGTATAAAAACTCCATACAGTTTTAAAAATCAGTATGTTTTTAATTATCGTAGCAACCAATTAGTATGCACTTTTAAAATTTGGGAACTACCTAACTAAAACATTGAAATTCTGGTCTTAAATTGGCCTTTTTAGCTTATTGAGTTAAGTCAGCTCAATTTCCACTTTGAAAAACACGTCACAACTTCTGCTTATAAAAGACTAAAATGGCTTTTCATCGCATAAGCAAAAGAGTTCCTAAGGGATTTCTCCCCATACACTCTTCATCTCTTACCTCTGTAAATCTTTTGGCTTCTATAGTTAAGGCGATACGAAACTCATCTTCTAGATCTTTGTAATTCTGGTTTAACAGACGCACCTTCTCCTGAAGTTCTTTAACATGGCGTTCATGACTCTGTTGCTCTCTAGCCATTTCTTTTGACAGAGCTTCTTGGAATTCTGAGCCATTTAACGTAACTCTAGTTTCAAGTTCTTTTCTGGAATGACAAAGCCGTACTGGTAAGAAACTAAGTTAAGTGAAGGCTGCTTGTCTGGAAGTGGAGTTCTTCTTTACTTCTTGGAAGCCCACATATAGAGTTGAGGCACAAACAGTGTTGAAAATCTCAAAAGAATGCAGGTACAAGACTGAATGGACAGCGCTTCATCTGTAGGACAACCATTTCTGCCAACACGACTTTTTTTGCCTTCTTCCAAAAGGAGCTTGTATACTATCCCTTTAAGAAGGCATACCTGCCAATTAAATGTACAGGCTTGCTAACAACAAGTGATACCCTGATTTGTTGGGACAACATAAAGAACTTTCCTCTGTAGCATATAGAACAGACTGGTTTTGTTTGCGTTACCTAACTTCTGTTGTCAGACAACGTGTACAGCTCATGCTCCCCCTGCCCCCACCCCCGTTATGGAACTCCCTCCCTGAAGATGGGTCACACACCCCCCACTCCACTTCAAGTGAGCCTTGCAGACATTTTTGTTTCAACTCCCCTTTGAACCCCACTTCCCTTTGATGTTCTTATTTATTTATTTATTTATTTATTACATTTCTATACCGCCCAATAGCCGAAGCTCTCTGGGCAGTTCACAAAAATTAAAATCATAGTAAAACAATCAACAGGTTAAAAGCACAAATACATAATACAATGTTCTTGTTTTGCAGTAATTCAGTTTAGGGGCCAGACTGATGTTTGATTGTTTTATGCTGCTTTTACTTTACTTGGGAGTGTTATGGATTATTTTTAATGTTTCGGGTTTTGATAAATGGAAGTTTTACTGTATTTTTGCTTATAATTCCTTAATTGTAAGTTGCTTCGGGATGATATCTCAGTCCTGAAACACAACGTTAAAACCTCTTAAATAAAATGAAATAAAACACACACAGAAAGGCTACCCTTGCCATGTTATGCCCAACCAAGGAATCCCACTGTTCAAAACTTTCAAATGCTTTTAGTAATAAAAGGTATGTTATTAAAAAAAAAAAGCACTTAAGCTTTTTCAACCATTAAAAGCTGCACATTTTTTTAAAAAAAATATGCAACTCCTCGCATACTCAAGAATTATATGTGCATCTACCGGAAAGTTACAAGGCACATACCTGTGTTCCTGCTCTCTCAGCATAAGAAGTTCATGGACTTGTTCCATCTTCTCTTTTTGTTGCTGGAGAGATATTCGAAGTAACTGCACTTCTCGCTCAGCGGCTGTTGCTTTAAGTTCCGCTGCTTGAATGCGTTTCGTCTGTGTAATAGTCCAAATCAAGGTAAGGGAAACACATTCACAGCTGCCAAGGTATAGCACTACGAGCATAAATTCTTAGCAAAGCAGCCTGTTATCCCTATGATTTGTCAGATCATGATTTGACATAGTAGAACCCTCGTGCTTATCAGTCTGGCTCAGTACAAGCTGCCGTAGGATGGGTTGCAATTAATGTGAAGGGGTGGGCCGTGCAGAGGGAGATGGACAGCGGGGAAATGGGGCCATTCCACCAGCCCTGCTGAAAGACTGCTTGCATTTTTCCTCTTCCCTTCCCCAACCTTCTTCCTTTGCAGGCAGGGACTGACTTGTTTCACTGATTGCATGCAAACTCCTCTGGCAGCCTTTTTGGCCAAGGAGCGTGATAAAAAATACTCTTAAGTAAATAAATACATTTTAAATTTTCAGTGAATTTTGATTTCAGCATTATAAAGCAGAATATTGAAGCTTTATAGAAATCCCTCCCCTTTTTGGAGTACACTATTACAGTATCATGCATTTTACTGTTTGGTTAACAAATATGTAGCCAGGACCAATCAGCAACAGTGTTCAACCTACAAAACGGAAATAACTGCACATCGCTGTGACCATTTGGGGAACTTCGGTGCAAACGGAAATATACAAGGATCCAGCTGCGACTGGGGCGGTGTGTGTCTTCAGCTGCCAAGATCAGATCAGAGAAATGGCTACCACTACCTACACGTTTACAGCCAGTCTATGCTAATGCTCCCCCATGCAGGAGATGCAGAGGAAGGCCTTCTTCACCAGAAAATAGCTAAACTATAGAGTTCACTGCCACATGATCTAGTGATGGCCGCCAACTTCAATGGCTTTAAAAGAGGGATAGACAAATTCATGGAAATTAAGGTTATCAATGGCTGCTAGTCATGATGGCTTTATATTACCTCCATTATTAGGCAATATGCCTCTCAGTGCCAATTGCTGGGGAACATGAGAAAGAGGGTGATGTTGTACTTGTGTTCAGCTTGTGAGCTTCCCACAGGCATCTGGTTGGCCACTTAGGAACAGAATGCTGGACTAGGTTAAGGCCTTTGCTCTGATCCAGCAAGTCTCTTACCTTTTAATGACCATATATGTAAAAAGCTCCTAACAGATTAACAGGCTTTATTCCAAAATATGATCCAGACCATTAGTATTTACAATTAAGTTTATTAGATGCAAGAGAATAGGACTACTCTACCTATCAAGTATAGCTTTGGTCGCCTCTGCATGATGAGTTGCATCTGCCAAAATTCTCTTTTACACATAGATTTATAATTGAAGCATCAATAGATCCCTCCCCCCCACCCCCCCAAAAAAACAGAGCTAAAGATCATACCTCGGAAGCTTGCTGCTGTACCCTTCGCGTCTCCATCTTGGACAGCGCTTCTTCTAAAGTCTGCAGTGCCTTTTGCTGGTCCTCCTCTTTTTGCTTTGACTGCTCCAGCTCCTTGCCAAGTCTCTCAGCTTCCTCTTTCAATTGCTGAATGTCAATCTGAAGTTTTGTCTTTGCATTTCTCTCTCTCAGAACCAGGTCTCTTAGCCTGCAAAAACACACGCGAGACTGTGCATTCGCAATCTTTGGTATATATTTCACATTAAAAAAGGAAAACTATTTAAGCGGATTCCCAGCTCCACATTGCAGCAAGCTGCAGGGAGCAAAGGCCAACCTGAACTATGGCTTGCCAATCCAGATACCACACCAAAACAGTTACGCTTCTTTAACCACGGTGTGGCAGGGTGTCTGAATTGAGCCATTAAAGATTAAACAATAAGCCAAGTTCCTTAGAGCGCTTGTCACCCTCTCATCCCTAGCAATGAATTGTACTAATCATTTAGTAGAACTGAAAGCTGAAGTTTTTAAGAGGTGGAGAGGCTCTTTCTCAAAGGGCACAAAGAAAGCACTCAAAGGTTCAGAAGCTACAACTACAAATATTTAACTCGGGTTTATTCATTTGCCTCAATATCCGAGGTCGATACTGCAGTGACTGCAGCATTTGATTTTGTGCAGTCTCAACACAGAATGTTTTTGAAGAATCTCTGTTGCTGTATTCTGAGCAAAACTACTGATCCATCAAACTCAGTATTGTTTCTACTAACTTGCAGAAGGTCTCTGGGGACGCAGGAAGGATTCTCTCCCAGCTCTACTTGGAGATGCCAAGGACTGAGTCAAAACAAGTACTCTATCACTGAACTATCGCTTCTTCACAAGTATAAATCCACTTTCCTCTTAGCAAGATCCAAGTATGTCCTTTAGAGTTGTGCATATTCTATTAAGCACAAAACACCCCCACCCAAAATCGCCCTTTATACTAGAGGCCAAGTCAGCATCACAACGTTTTTCTTCCTTAGATGGATGCTTGTGGAGGTAAACTTAGAAGGATGTAGACAAAACTTCCTAAAAAGATGGATGCAAACTGTAAAGGCAGCAATTACATCCTGGTGTGTTTTGTGTGGGTTCATTCTTCATCAGGGTATCTCCTGATGTTTCAAATGTTATGTTGTAGAAGTAATATCCTTTTACAAAGTATCACTAAACTAGGCATTATAGGTTTTGTGGGGAATTATTAGTTATAGCACAAGGGTTTTTCAATTGCACTTCAGAATGCTAGAAGGAAATGTGAACTGAACGTTAATAGCATCGCACTGGTACTATTGTTAATATTAACATCCACTCTAAATGCATTGGAATCCAGAAGTGTCTCTCCATCCACCTTGGTAACCATTTGCTCTCAGTTTTGAAAGTTTGTATTCCAAGAAATCTAGTCTGAAAGTTATTGGGAATTGCTTATTTGCAGATCAGTCTACATGCACGAACTGTAATTTGTTGCATTTTACTTCTCTGAAGAAGCTTACTCTGCTACCTGGAAGTGAAAACACTACTTAAATCCATTTTTTTTAAAAAAAAATCATTACAACATGCTAATTCTTTACCTATCTGTAGTATACACAGCCATAGTTTGAATATTCTTTTCCTCTTTTGCTTGGTTCTGCAGGTCTTTGATATTTTCACTGAGTTTTTTTTCAGCTTGTTCAGCCTTCCACCTCTTCTCTCTCTCCTGATCCAGTTCTTGAATTAGTGCCTGAACAAGAGCGAGATACATTCTTAAGGTGTTGCTACAAGTACAATCAGTTAGTTTGATAGGTTTGATATGATTGCTTGTTTCTCTTATAAGAGGAAAGGTAGATGTAGTGTGTGTGTGTGTGTGTGTGTGTGTGTGTGTGTGTGTGTGTGTGTGTGTCTGTCTGTCTGTCTGTCTGTCTGTCTCAGGGGGAGGAGTGACAGGTACATCCTCTGTAATTACCAAAGATATCAAGTTATATGGTCATTACTTTTGTCAGTGCAGGTTCCTGCACTAGAGGAAAGGTTTAAAAACTGGGCTGCAAGCAGCCAAGGCATAGATTTCCACTAATGACTAATGAATCCCAACAAGATTTGATGATAACAATTCCATAGCTTTGCTTCTTCCCATCCTCTGTCTAAAGAGAAGACCAAAGAATATTTAGCAAATCAGGAGCCTGGGCAAGGTTTGAGTTTATCAACTTGTAGTTACGGAAAGACTAAACAAGTGGTAAGGAGTTCTTTGCTGAGATAGATGTGTACTCCAGAATTTATATCAGATGCCTTATAAAAGAAGGTATCCATTTTGAAGTCTCCAGAGGAATAGAAGTCTTATTACATGTATGCAGCCCCTGACTAGCCACTGCATTCAGCCCTCAAGGACTAAACGGCTGTCCACCCCTGCAGTAGACTCTTTGCATCATAGGAGACTGTTTCTGAAATCATTTCTACAGGTGTGTTTCTGTGGATCTTCTAGGGCTATCTGAAAGCCTCACTACATGATCAGATCCAGCTGCAAGATATCCTGAACTCAACAAACCAACCTCTAGAACACTCACAATAGTTTGGATCCTAACTAAGCTTTTGTAAACAAAAGGACTCTTTCCATTCACAGATGGGACTGAGATCCAGCAGAGGATCCTGCAAGCAGAAGGTGGCCGGTGATTTTTGCAGGTTCCCTCCTTTTTCTCCTCACTCTTCCCAAGGGTAGATTTTCAAGGAGGAATTGACGAAAGTTGCCTCCCCAAGCTGATGGAAACATCCTGTGAGCAGAACTCAACTAACAGCACCAAACTCAAAATGCCAAGAATCATGATTTCAAGTCTATGGGTTCTAATCTCTACTTTAAAGAAAAATTAGAATAACTTTTAAATAAAACTTTATATTAGTGCTGGTTTCTATGGGAAGTGTGAGAACCATGTTAGTCCACATTACCTTGAAATTAACTAATTAAAACAGTTACCCTATAAGTAGATTCTTCTTGAGTACTAGAAACCAAACTTTTCGAGTTTTTCACTTTACTTTTCTGCCCACTCAATTTCTTGGGTGATTGCCCCACTATTTCCAGGCTTGGTACTTCTGAGGTTGGACTTGAATTTTCTTCTTTGACTTGGGATGATTGCTTTTTTGACCTTATGCATGTCTGCTCTTCTCCCCTAAAATGACAGAAAAATTAAGTTCACACACATACATAGCCCCGTACTGGAACATATAAGTAGTTTAGATAAAAGCTTTCATTTTTAAATTGTCACCTAAATACAAAAGAGATTACAATTGCAATTTTAGAAGTTTATAAAAGTGTGCCTGTCGACTAGCATCACAGATAATTTGATGGTTAATTACAGTAAGATGCAGTTATTTAAAAGTAGCAATTAAATTTTCAGTGCTTTTTATACATATCAGCTTCATTCTTTTTCTTTTTAATAATTTCAATACCCAATTGAACTAGAAATTTATCTATATAAAAAAGTCAAAAGCCATCAACAAGGAGCAAAGGAGCTTTCCAGCCTGCCCCTAACCATATTTACACAGAAGCCAAGTTACATTCAACCATGGAACTTATTTCTAACTGTGGAATTTATTTCAAAAACAAACTTGTTGCGACTGTCTGCCAACCAAATGATCTCGCACAAGATTGAATAGGAACCTATTGGATGTACAGAAGTGGAAAATTACAACACAGTTCTATGCATCTACACAGAAGCAAGTCCCACTGAGCTCAATGTTCCAAGTAAGTCAGTATAGGATTGTATGTGAATCTGGAAGTAATCCTAGTTCTACTGAGATACCTGTCGGAGATTTTGCCTCTCTGAGGACAGTTCTTGGTAGATAACGTTGCTTTTCGATTACCAGGGAACCTGCTTCTTTTCGCCACCTTTCTGTTTTCTTTTCCGCTTTCACCATCACTCTCTGAAGTGACATCTGTCTCTCTTTTGGCTTTCAAAATATTTAGAGCAATGCCAGCTTTTGAGGAATTAGCCACCTAAAAACAGAAGTATTCTTTCAGAGCTGATTTCTGATCCTACTTGATCCTCAGACTCATCAGTTTTAGATAGAAAAGTCTCTGGTCAGAAAGGCCGATTATATTAGAGGCAATTTATAACAAGATACCTGTGAAAATGTATTCACTTTAGAAGAAAGGTGTGTCCATTATTACTTCAAGCAGCAGCTGTGAAGGTGGCTCAAGCTCCTGGGCTGTGAGCTTCGGCACTTACCACTCAAGCAGACATTAGCACCACTTTGTGATCAAGTACCTGACTCATACTGCACTCTGAGGCCTGTTCACACTGCCATTATGGGACTATGGAAGCTAAAGTGTCTTGTTCATCATACTCTGCCTGAAGCCACAGAATACAGATCAGTGTTCATTCAAAAAGCAACTCTAGAAGCCAACGCAAGAAATATAAGCCAGGCGTAAACAAGTGGGAAAGAAAAAAGGCAGCTGTTTCAGGTCAGTAGGTTAGCTGTTTTGTCACAGGCTCTAAGCCAACTTTCCCCAAATCTGAAGCCCACCAGAAGTACTGAACTTCAACTCTCATCTACATTAGCCATTGTAGCGAATTTGATACCGGACAAGTCGGGTCAGGTGTTAAACTGAAAAGTGTCCTATATGCTGTGTATTAAATGTACAGAGGCCTGTTTAGTATAGAATAAAGAGGCAGTGTCTTGTTTCCTAAAGTATTTCCTAAAGGTTTCCCACATGGAGAAATTGGTATCAAGCAGGCACCAATCCACACATTAACAATTGCTAGCTGTCTAACACTGATAAGGGGGATAATCGTCATGTCAGCAGTTATGCAGCTGCCTAATTTCCTCTGTTTGCTTTACTTTTCTATCTCACTGAGGAGATGGAGACGGGTTTTTCTCCTCCTTCCACCCATGTTGGAATGTTGGCAACTCTTAGTCATAGAGAAAGGTCATTCATTTATCTTTCTGTGATGCTTTGGGCACATCTAAAGCATTAGAAAAGGGTATAAAAGACTGGGCTGAGGCCTAATCAATTTGGTCTCGCTCCATGGGAGGAAAACATGCACAACCAGCCTGGAGAACTTTGGTCCTAGGAATGAGGTCTTGCATGCTGTTGATTGGGCCACCCAGCATATACGCAGCTATGATGAAGGTGCCAACGTCATCAGCTGAAGAGATGTGTGAGCTTTCTTTATCTGCATCCATTATCCATCAATGACCCTGATCAGAAGACATACTAAGCCATGGTGGTTAAACATTTTGAGCTAAACATTTTGGCTTAGCGTGTCATGTGAACTATAATTTAGCATGTCATGTGAACCATTCCTAACTATGGTGGCTACATAACCACGGTTTAAACACATTCACTAACTATTTGCTGCAACCATGGCTTAGTGTGTTGTCTGAACAGGCCCAATAAAATGTCAGTTCCTTCCATAAGTAGTCTAGTTTCATCATGGTAATACAAACTATCTATTTTGACTGAGCCCAGCATAGATCAGGCCTCCAGATTAATATAGCTATGCTGGCTGGGGATGGTGAGAGTTGTAGTCCAATCATCTGGAGGGCACCGGATTGGAGGATAATTGCGTAACTTATAACTGAAAGTGGACAATATTACTAGATCTATTTGAAATTTTCAATATTCTCCTGATCTTCTTCTACAGTATTAGCCTTATAGTCACATGGGGCAAATGTATCAGGTCTAAGTACACCAACATATAAACATTTGCCAAGCTAGACTGGAAAACATAAAAAATGTGTTACCTTTTCCAGGAGGTGCGATATCTGATCCTCTAGTTTTTTTATTCTCATGTCACAGTCGAGTTTAATTCTTTCTGGCTCAGAAGACAATATGACCTCAGTGGAAGAGCTAACAGTGGGCCAGGTCGGTATATTTGTACGCTGGTGAAACTGAGCTAATACCTGATCAATACGGGGTGTCAAAACTGGCAAATCAATCCAAGCCTATTGAAAAGAAAAAAAGCCACCAAATTATAAGGTCATGTACTGCAGACACACTGCTTCTTTGTTGTCAGACAAAAACAAGAAAATACAGAAGTCACAGCACCTCTTCTTCATCTACAGGAGAACTGGATGAGGCCAAGCAGTCTAAAAGACCTTCTAAGCACTTCAAATCTGATGAGTTTGCTTCCACTGAGTTTATTGGTTCACCAAATATATTCCTTCCATCTAGGATGGTTAGCTGGGGTAAAGCCTGAAGCAGGATCTCTCTGTAACCTTAAAATAGAGAAGATATTATGTCCCGTGCTTGTTAAGATCTCTGAAAGGGCTGCAAATTCTCATTATAAACACCTCTGAACATTCTGTTATCGGGGGACGGGGACGGGACGGGGACCCCTGCTCGCTGAAGAATTAAATCAAGGGCTTAGAACCTTCTGCTAGAAGAAAACTTATTCTGCTCACGGAAGGACTGTTTCTGACCCAAAGAAAGAGTGATGCATAAGAAAGGTAACACACACACCAATCCAAAGCTTGCACAAGCTCTTTCTCAATACCTTTTTATGGCCCACTAGATTTCATATGCTAAAGTAGCCCACAACTATACATTATGTGCACCTTTCTTACCTATTTTGGCACACACTGGATTACTTTTTCCTTTTTTCTCTAAGGTAAGATTGGTCAGGTACTGTAATCCACTCAGGCACTGGAGTAAATGGTTAACGTTACCGATACAATTGCTGTGAAGCTCAACGTGTCTAACTTTATAGTTGGTTCCACGGAGATACAGGAGCCCTGCAAGAATTAGATGCAAGATGTCAGATAACATTTTCAAGAGATGCTATCACCATACTTTGAAATATGATTATATTAAACTAGTAAACATCTCAAGAATAAAACACTTCCCTTGTCTCTGTAAAATACTCTAGATTTACATTATTAGCAAATTGTTAACCATAGCTACAGAGCAGCACCAATTATTGAAAAACAAGCTTAGCCCTGAAGTGGCAGGCTTTGGAGTACTGTTAAAGGATAGCAAGTTGTAAGTTTATCGTTAGATTATCACCACCCAGGGGGAGGTACCATTTGAAGGGGAGGTCCTATTCAAATCTCAAGCTCTTTGATGAAACAACAATAACTTTTTCTCAATGAATATGTCCATTAAAAGTAAACTTTCCACTAGATTGTTTTGCAATATAACTCTTAGTGAATTATGTATTGCAGACATTTTACTAAACCCCACCATTCTCATTCAAAATACAATATGGCTAAATGATTCCTTTACAGTGGGCTACTACCAAGATTTCAGTTCTCATCTCAAACTAGCACATTTCTTAGATGTTCCTGCAAAAGACTGCAATGCTACACACACTTATCTGGGATAAGTCCCATCAAATCCAAATAGTCTAACTTTTGACTGAGCTGAATATATATATATATATTACCTGTAAGGTCATGTATGCGGTTGTAAGACAAATTTAATTTGGTTAAGTTAAATAATTTTTCCAGTCCTGGGGGAAGAAAAAGGGGGGGGGGAAGTAAAGATTAACTGACTATACAGAATAAAGTATGAATATTTATACACACACACAAGCAGGACCAGAAACTAGGAATGTCGAAGGAATCTACAATGGAGTCAAACGAGTTCGGACTTCTCTGAATCCAACTTATGGATTCTGTCGGACTGGCTTTTCCGAGTCATGCAGATTCTGCAGACTAGTGAACTGGTTTCCACTTGAGGGGGGGGGGATTTGTGCAAATTCATATTAGCACATGGGAGCAAGCACACTAATCTGCATTAGTTAATTCACATTAACTAATATGGATTGATTCCCCTTAAAAAATCAGATTCTGTCAATGAGCGGATGACAGAATGAAAGACACCTGATAATCCGCAAAACACAGACAAAATGGATTTAACACAATCCGTACATCCATACCTGCAACAAAATGTTGCAGCATAAATGCTTCTGATCAGGGTTCCAGCTATCCCATTCCATCCCTCCTCCCCACCCCCATGATCAGTCAGCATTCAAAAGCCACTGAACATGTCCAGACCTTATCAGCTGTTTGGGCTGTTTTTTGCCCCTTTAGGGATTTTACTGAAATATTTTTGGCTTTGCAAATCTCAGGGATTCCCCCACATCTGAAACCAAATTCTTTTGCATGGGTGGTGCCATATTGGCTACAGAAGGACCAGCACTCAGGGAATTGGGACCGCTATTAGTATAGAGTATATAATGTCGCAACAACGTGCAGGAGCTGACAAATTTTTGGCTGGTCTTGGTAGCCAAGCAGAATTTATGGTTACCAGGACCCTCCACCTCCCCTTGGCCCCAGTTTTGTATTGTGCCTCCAGTTTTGAGGCCCAGGACAATCCCCACCCTACCTGCTCAACTTGGAGCTGGGAAAGAGCTTGCTTTGGCAATGGAGTGCCACGACGCTCAGAAGACCTTGGCCGCCCAGCATCAAAATAGGAAGCCCAACTTTCAAACCCAGCTCGCCTCTGGAGAAGACAGGGATCTTCCTTGTAGTTGCTCTGCGCATTGCAACTGCAGAGATGAACCCTGCCACGGTTCCAAGCTGGAGCATTTTTGTCACACTTGCCAAAGGGCAACTGGACACTCACCAAGGTAAGCAGAGTTGTGGACCCTTGAACAACTGCAATCTCCGACAAACAAGTGTTGTTCAAAATACTGTTATTTGCAGAGTGCACAGCGCTGTTTACGCCACCTTTTCAAGCGATATGCACCGTTAAATGTAAAATAGAAGATGAAAAGTGTGTTTTACAAGAACTCTTGAATTACGTTTTGGAAAGTTCATGAATCATAGGGTTGGGCCCAGACTTCTCATGAGCAGTTTCAGTAAGGAGACGCTCCCCCACTGGAGGAGTGGGAGGTGAGGAGTCAATTTTCACTGGTTCTTCCTTTCCCCTGCAGCACCCCGGAAAACTTCCCCAGAGGGTTCAGGGAGCTTCCAGAAAAGCGTTGGAGGTGGCACTGGGTGCCTCGGGGGAAATGGCAAAAAACTGCTCCCCACTTCTTCCAGTGGGGATCTTCAGCCGAATCTCAGTCCCTCCCATTCACAGAATGGCAGGCCTGGATCCAACCCACTAAATGCAACATTTACACTAGCAACAGAAAAACAATCCAGCCAAGAACTAACCTTCAACTTTTGTTATTAAGTTACAAGCCAAGTTTAAGGTACGCAGATTAGTGAGGGAACTTAACCCTTCAATCCAATGTATGCGATTTGATGATAGATCCAGATGCTGTAAATTCAACATGTGGTCAAGCCTTTCAATCCGGGAGATCTGGTTACAGTGCAGGTTCAGTGTGTGAAGTTCTGAACTTAAAGGTAATTCTGCTAAACTACAAATGAAAAGCATGTGACATT
The DNA here is from genome assembly GCF_023053635.1 of Elgaria multicarinata webbii. Classification (NCBI taxonomy): domain Eukaryota; kingdom Metazoa; phylum Chordata; class Lepidosauria; order Squamata; family Anguidae; genus Elgaria; species Elgaria multicarinata. Next base: position 80,844,612 of record NC_086177.1, on the reverse strand, counting down.
GATATAATGGTGGGTGGGTTTTTTTTACAAACTGAAGTATAAAAAGCAGCAGCAGCAGCAGCATTTATGTGATACATATCAAATGTTCAAAGCACACAAGAACTCTTACACCAATTCTGCAAGGTAAGTCAGTATTCATTATTCTGTGAGAAAAACAGCATTTAAGGAACAATTATCATAACTCAAGCTTGCTTACATATTCTGGCTCCTTAGTACTAAGGATGCAACTGGAAGGGGACAAGAGCTGAGGCAGGCAACCTGACACCCTCCAGAAGTTTGGGACTACAATGCCCATTATCCACAAACACACATCATGTTGGCTTTTGCTGATAGGAGTCATAGTCCAGAACAACTGGAGGGTGCCAGGTTGCCCACTCCTTAAGTGTGGTGTGTGGTTAGTGTTCCACTAACAACTAAGTGTTCCACTTAGACTTGGCAGGCCTACGTTCAAATCCTCACTCGGTTGTAAAAACTCACTGGAGGATCCTGGGACAGTTCCTCTCTCTCAACCCTCCCTCACAGAGTTGTTGTGAGAATTAAATGGGGGCAACTCCCATGTATTTTCATTTCCTTTGCTGTAGGGACCCCACAGCAGCATATTGGTCTTTCTCCCATATATCTCCACAGACCCCATTCAGTTAAGCCACAGCATTTTGAGCTAAACATTATGGCTTAGCGTGTTGTGTGAATCATGACTTAGCATGGCTTAAATATGCTCACTAACCATTTGCTGCAAAAGGGTTAGCAGATTAACCGTGGCTAAGCGTGTTGTCTGAACAGGGTCTCACTTTATCTTCAGAACGATCTCATGATTTAGGTTAGGCTGTTGAGAGGTAATAAGTGGCCCATAGTCAGCTTTGCAGCTGAGCAGCCTCCTTTGCCCTAGTTCAGCCTTTCCAGAGCCAGTGCCCTCCAAATGAATAGGACTGCAACATCCATCATAACCATTGCCCATGCTGGCAGGGGATGATGAGAGTAGTAATTCAACAGATCTGAAGCAGGCTGCGGAAGTCTGCTCTAACCACTACACAACACTGTACCAGCCTGATATCCTTAGAGAAAGGATAAGATTTAAGATAAGGAGAGTTAGGGTAGGTTGGACCAAAGGCCTAACTAGTCCAGCATACTTGGCCAACCAGATGCCCCCAGGAAGCCAACAAGCAGGACGTGTGGGCATAAGCCCTCTGCCCCACTGTTTCCTCCCTACAACTGGTACTTAGGGTCACACTATCCCTGAGCCTAAGCGATTTCATATTGCCATTATCACCATTAGCAAGAGCTTTTCTCCTTCATTAATTCATTTGATCCCCTCATGGAGCAGCAAATTTCATAAATTATGTGTTGTGCAAAGAAACACAAAGCCACCATTTTGTCTCTCTTGAATTTCCTGACAATCCGTATCTCTCATGCAAGAAAGAACACTCTGCATATGTTAAGGGGACAATCACTTCTATCTTTCTAGTGCTTTTTCTCTAGATATGGACTGGGCCTTTTCCATCATAGAGATCAGGAAAGAACTCTTGCCTTCTCCTGTTTGATGCCCTCCAGATGTTTTTGGCTATAACTCCACACTGAGAGCCAAGGTGGTATAGTGGTTAAAGTGCTGGACTCGGGAAATCTGGGTTCTAGCCCCCTCTCAGCCATGAAGCTCACTGGGTGACTTTGGGCCAGTCACTGATTCTCAGCCTGCCTACCTCACAGGGTTGTTGTGAGGATAAAACAGAAAGGAGGATCATTTAAGTCCCCTTGGCTCCCTTGCAAGACGAAAAAAGGCAAGATATAAATACAACAACAATAAAAACAATCAAAGTTCTCATTAGCCCCAGCCAGCATCAGCAATGGTCAGGAATGCCAGTTCCAAAACATCTGGAGGGCACCAGGTTGGGGGAAGGTTGGAAGGAGGGGCTGATCCAGACTGAATCATCCTAAACTCATACGGAGAGTAAACGCACTAAAATAAATTGGACGACTATCTTAACCCCATTGATTTCAATGGGTCTACTCTAAGAGTGACTAAACAGGGCGCCCTCCCATATGCGAGCCGTTCACCTTTTGATGCCTTTGTCCATGAGGCTGAGCTCGCCTGAATCTGCCCCGGGCTCCGCCATTCCGCCCCTTTAGACGTCACCCCCCACAACGGGCGCTTGCCGCCCTCCCCTTTAAATCCCTCCCACCTCCCCCGCTCTCGCTGTGACCGGCCCAACGGCACCGCTAGGCATGACGGGAGGAGCTGCGGCTCCTACAAGCAAGTGAAGTCCTAGAGAGGAAAAGGGGGCGGGGCAAGGGAGAGGAAGAAAGAGGTGCGCTCACAAAATGCCATGCAGAGGTAGAAAAAAGGAAGAGGGACCCATAGGGTTGTATGTTGGCCTACTTTAAAGTTGCATTCTTTACAGTGGGTCTCTTCTAAGTAGGACTACGGCTGGATGCAACCCAGGCCTGAATTTTCAGCTTCAATGGATTTGTGTGTGTCTTCTCTCCCGTTAGGGGCGAAAGTGAGAGGTGCCCATAGAAACTAATGGACAAATCTGGCACTTGACCTCAGCTGCGGTTTTGCCGCAGTAGCGTGTACAGAAACAAAACGTAGTAACAGCAAAGATAGAAGTCCCTGCTATTTCTAACTCGATTCTGATTTCATGTGAAAAATTCAGTGCATTTTGACTTATTAAACTTTATTTTAATAGCCCTTCCGATGTAAATTTTAATGTTCATGCCCTCTATTAACCTCCTAACGGCGTCTCAAATGTGAATCCGGAAATTCCCTACCGAGACAACAAATGCGTCACTCTTATTTCTTGTCTTTGTGACAAAAAAACAAGGCAGGGCACCATAGAGAGGGTGAAGAGCGACTCCCATAAACGGGTCAGTTTATGCCAGTATTCAAATGCAAATTGCAAATGGTGCCCGTGTGTCACTCTTTATTTTACATCTCTATGGGCTTAAGAAGTTCTGTTTGTCGGGAAAAGCTGAGCATCTAGAGGACCATAAAGCTAGAAAGGATAGAGTCATACATGCACGTTTCTTACAGTGCTGTTTGATTTGAGATCCCAATTTTTCACTGCTAGAGGGGGGAAACCCATTGGGTCTGTGCAGAGATTAGGAATATTGCAACTTTGTCTGCAAGTTAGTGGAAGAGGGCAGTGTTGCAGTTAGTTAATTTATGGGAATTTTGACCACAGCTATCCTTAGGATCCTTATAGCCTACAGTGTGGTTTCCTGTGATGTCTTCTTTTTGGTCCTCTCCTTTCCTTTCTCTCCCTCCGACTCTGACTTTCATCAGTTGGCCACCTCTGTTAAACCTATTCATCCTCTATTTCAGGGGTGGGGAACCTCAGGCCTAGGAGCCAACTCTGGCCCTCTTGGGGTCCCAGTCCAGCCTTCCAAAGTTCTCATCTGCCAGCCCCTCAGACTTCCCTGTTCGCTTTGAGTTTAGGTGCAATCCTCACAGTATTATTACTTTTTACGGGTGCTGGTGGAATGGATTTGTCCAGCAACAGTATATTGTTCCCTGTTGTATTCTGAGGTGGCTTGGTCTTGAATGGGCAATTAAGACCCATTCACTTTGCAAAAGATCTGCTCCTGGTGGAGAAGAAAACTGCTAGAACTGGTTTGTTGCTTTGGATTAACACAGCTGCTTGGATGTTTGGGCTCTCCTTTGGGGCATGGCTATGAGGACTATTACAGTGAACACTTGAAATTCAGAATGTACCATTACACTACTGGCTATGATTGTAAAGTAGGATTTTAAAAGAAGAAGGGCTGGTATGTTTCTCTCCTTGCTTTTTCAACCTGATGCCTACTTGCTTGTTGAAAACCAGGCTTGGCTGAAGCCGCTCCTGGCTAAGGAACCATGTGGTCAGAACTATCCTAAGAGCATCTTTAGATTAAGGGGAAATCATGTTGTCTTCCCGGAGCTTTGCTTCTTGCTTCTCTGCATTACACAGGCGGAGTGGGACAGCCACTTGGTCTAGAATGGTAAAGTTCCCCTTCTTTCGGTGCTCATAGCCCTGAATGGGAGAGTGCCCTCTAGTGGGTGATTTGTAGTGCAACTTCCCCTGCACATGGTAGGAAATCCCAAGGTATTTCAACAGAATCGGGATATATTCAGGCCTTTTTAAAGAACTAAATTACCAGGGGAAGGCGCAGAAGACTTGCAGGAGGTTAACGCCATCGTCAAAAGGACCCACCAACCTCTGTGAGTGGCCAGTCAGTTATTTCACTCATCTGAAGAAGCTCTAAGACTCTTGCAAATGGCCTGAAACAAAGAACTTTAGGACATGTATGTAAGTACTGAGCCCTGCTTAGAGCCATAACCCAAGGCAAGCAATGAAGGGAGGCAGCCTTTTAAGTAATTCTTTATTTTTGTGCTTTCCCCTCTCCTTCTATACTAAACTACTTTTTGTATAGGGTGTCTCATTTTGCAGCCATGTTTTGTGAAAGACCCTGCCTAGATGGCATGGCTACCAGCTGTCTTGAAAGGGAGTTCATGCCCAGATGGGCACCAATGGGAGTTTTCCTCCCATCATAAATAGAATCTTGGCACAGTCAGACTGTTCTGGTCTTTGGATTTTAAACAGTTCTTCATCGTGGACTTCTAAAAAGCCCTTAAGGGAGGGTCCGGGAAAGTGTATATATAATGATAGCAGCCTTAATCGGCTTGGCCTGAGTGCTTTACTCCTGTGAAAATATATGTGAGAGTTTAACAGCACAATCAACTTATAAGTAAGTCCCATGGAATTCAATGGGGCTTTCTCCCACATAAGTGAATATAGGATACACACTTACCTAGCAGTAAATACTACTGAATTCAGTGGTACTTACTTCTAAGTAAACATGCATAGCATTGCATTATAAAGGCAGTAAAAGGAGATAAGAAAACATTTCTCTCATCCTCTAAGGAAAATACTTTTGAAATCACCAAAGAGCGTAACGTAGCGGCAGATGGCATTTGTAGGTTTTTTTAATTTGTTTTTTTGTTTTTTGCTTTGTTTTTACAAACAGGGCATCTGAAGTCCTTGAAGTGTTGCTGAAGACCCATGAGACCACCTGCTAAATGAATAAGGAATCAGTAATTTTTTATGACCATATGTCTCTTGTAATGAATAATCCGAGGAGAATAATGGGAAGCGTGTCGATTTGACTAATCAGTTATTTATTATATGCTGGCAGGTTTGGGGCAAAATATGCATGGGAGAATTGATGTTTTCATCTGTAGCTTTTGCTTTATTTCTTGATATTGAGTGTACCTGTTGAGTTTATATTTGTTCCAAGTGAATTAATCCAAATATATTCTCATAGTTGTTGTAGGAAATTCTAGAGTGGCTTCAGATATCTAGATGTCAAGTGTTAACCTGGAACTGGATCTGTTGCCTTTGCACTTTCTGCTGTTGATGGCTGTGAGTTGTCAGAATTCGAACCCACTGCCATTGGACAACCTTAACTTCTCACTCACCACTGCAACACAGCCTCCAAGTCCTCCGTAATGGGAATTTGGCCCTCAGATTGAAAGAGCTTCAACACCTGCCTTATAGTTCCTGATGTAGAAATAATTTTCTTTGGCAGTCAAGACGGGCTGTGTAGTCCAGTGGAAAAACAAAGTTCAGAGAGGAGCCATTTCATGAAATTGTATTTCCCCAAGTTTAGGGTGACCATATGGAAAGGAGGAGAGGGCTCCTGCAGCTTTAACTGTTGTGATGAAGAGCGAATTTCACCAGGTGCTGCGTTCATACAAACGACACCTGCTGAAATTCCCTTTTCTATTCAACTGTTAAAGATACAGGAGCCCTGTCCTCCTTTCCTTATGGTCACCCTACCCAAATTACTGGGTCATTTCTACAAACATTTGGTCTAATCATTGTTACCCACCCCCATCCTGTAAGGCAGGGCTCTAATTTCAACTAGTATTGGTAACTTAACTGTCTTATTAACTGTAGCAGCCTGTTGTCTACTCAGAAGTAAACCTCAATGAGTTCTATAGGACTTACCCCTAGGTAAGTGTTTATAGGATTGCAGCCTTAATTGGAAACACATTGGGACAGAGTAGAGGTGCAGAACTGTCAATAATTAAGATTTGGCCAACTTTTGTAAGGATGTGGTTAATCATCAGCACTTTTCTTGTTAAATGTAAAAGGGTACAAGTCTGAAATGACTCATAACTCGTTCAAGTAGTATTTCGCTGCACCCAGGGAAGGAGAGAAGGTACTTAGGTATGTTTTCAGGTTACTAACTGTTACTAACCGCAAAATCTCAAAAGAAGAAGAAAAGATCATGGAGAAGGAAGGAAATAAAAATGAAAACAGCAAGATGCAGCTTGAAAGAACTATCGGATATTTTGGAGGCGTTAGCTTTATAGTGGGTACAATTGTAGGTGCGGGGATCTTTGTCTCCCCTACTGGAGTGCTGAAATATTCTCTGCTCAATGTTGGTGTTGCACTGATCATCTGGACTGTTTCTGGCATCATCTCTTTGATGGGCGCTCTCTGTTATGCAGAGCTTGGCACGGCGTTACCATTTTCAGGAGGAGAATACAGCCATATAAAGAGAGCCCTCGGCTCTCCACTGGCTTTCGTCTTTCTGTGGACATCGATGTTCAACAAACCAGCCTCAAATGCCGCCCGAGCCTTGCTCTTTGCTGAATACGCTACCCAGCCTTTCTATGGTGTGTGCCCGGCTCCGGAAGTGCTGAAAAAATGTCTGGCTTTGGCTGTTCTCTGGTTTCTTGGAATCCTCAATGGGCGAAGTGTCAAGATGGCTGCTTGGGTGCAGACTGTTTTTACCATCCTGAAGATGATGGCTCTGTCCGTCATTGCAATTGGTGGAATGGTCCTGTTGATCAGAGGAAGGAAAGAGAACATAGCGAGATTTGAGCATGCTTTCAGCTCCGAGATTCCTGATGCCGCTCAGATTGCAGAAGCGTTTTTCCAAGGGCTCTACGCCTATGGCGGCTGGTGGTCTCTCAATTATTTGGCAGGTACATCTCTCATTGTCTGTTGTCAATTGGAGTCTCTGTTGTCTGTTGAGCCTTGAGTATGGAATTCAAACTCCACACAAGTATTGGTAACTTAACTGGCTTATTAATAGGGTTCCATATAGCTTCTTGGCAGGGAGGGTATCTACACGGAGCTTTTACTCCAGTTCTACTCCACCCCCCAAGTCAATCGTGTCAGATGACGCACACACCTCTCTGTAGCTAGTGCAGCGTTTCTTGCCCTAAATCTGTTTTTTCCCCCAAATTCAATTTGTGACGGAGTTTTTCGTCACTGTGGATTCAGTACGGTTGGGGAATCCGTGTGACCTCAGCTGGCTTCAGCACAGGTTGGTGGAAACGGTGCTGATTGGCCAAAGGGAAAGTTGCTTGGGGCAGGGGCAGGGTGAGATCACGAGGCTAAACATGGCTACCCTGAAGTAACTCAGTTCCTTTATTTGTTTATTTATTACATTTCTATACCGCCCAATAGCCGGAGCTCTCTGGGCGGTTCACAAAAATTCCTTCCATTGCACTTTGCTGACTACAGGGCAGGATCTACACTACTGCTTTATAACGCTTTATAACAGTAGTGACAACTGTTGGGGCCCAGGACACACTCCAAGTGCAGTTTTCAAACTGCTTTCAAAGTGTCATATCCTGATTGGTGTAGATCTGGCCCAGGAGCCAGCTCTGCTACTTTGAAACTGTGCTGTTGCGAACATGGACTCAATAGCTGCCTTTCCACTATTTATTTCAGTTGTGCACTTGGGATCGCCCCTCCCACTGCAGGGAGAGAGAGGGGTGCCAGGATGGATGTTCGCATGTCTCCATTTCACTTTACGAGCACATGAGCGAGTGGGGGTATTGATTCAATGCTTCACAGCTAGGAAAGAGCACAGCTGAGAGAGGGTAGGGGCTCCTGTTGATTCAAAGCTGTGTAGATGCAGGGAGGCATCCTTTCACAGCCCCATCATGAGTTGTTATTTGCTGTGCGTTACAGCTGTGTAACCAATCCTGCAAAGTTTTGGGGCAGGGTATGCCACATTCAGTCCTGTCCATGTATCACTGTAGTTGTCACTTCGCAACTGTGCTGCTGCGGGTTTTGGGGGGGAAGTGGCACTGTGTAGATGGCCACCATGACCTTAATAGAGGCCTGCAACAGGATTTTTCTAGATGGAGGGAAGAGATGGGGGGAAGTCTGCAGAACAGATTTTTCTTAAGGGGACAGTGAACAATGAATTTATTGTTTGGCCATGCCTTTCTTCAGACCAACCAAAATTCCACAAAAATAGGCAAGCTTTTGAGTTTTCCAGAACTCTTCATCAGGTTGGGTACAACACAGCAGCCACTCACATCCACACAGAGTACAACCTCCTATATCAGAACCCTACTCAAGTAAGGTGGCCAGCTTATTTTCTAGCTGTCATCTTGTCTTTTCCACACAATCAATGAATTCACTGAGCTGCTGCATGTTCGATCAATTCGGGATCATTTGGGGCCAGGTGAAGTATCTTTATGGCTTTCCACCAGCTGTATATATGTTTTGTAACACATTTTACCTCTTACTGTGCTTCTTTTATTCACCATGTTGAAATATTAATATTCCCGGAGACTAAATGAGTGTTACCATGAACAATACAGGAAAAAGCCATTTCCTTTCATTTTATAAGCAGATAAAATCTTCTTAGCCAGCCTGATTTCTCTTCATTATATTTACACTATTCAAAAGAAAAGTAAGGGGGTGTAAACCATGCAATTGGTATCTGATCTACGTTTATTATAAGAAATAAGACCCTGGATGCATAGCTCTGGTGGACTAATGTTAGCCAGCTATAACACAGGCTAGCCACACAATCCTATTACTTAGGCCCCATTCAGACCACACGCTAAAGCATGCTGCTTAACTATGGTGACCATATGAAAAGGAGGACAGGGCTCCTGTATCTTTAACAGTTGTATAGAAAAGGAAATTTCAGCAGGTATCATTTGTACGCATGGAGCACCTGGTGAAACTCCCTCGTCATCACAACAGTTAAAGCTGCAGGAGCCCTTCACTCTTTTGTATCTGGTTAAGAGGTCAAGGTTCCTGCAGCTTTAAAAGTTGTAATGAAGGGGGAGTTTCACCAGATGCTGCATGCATACAAATGATACCTGCTGAATGACACCCTTTTTACACAACCATTAAAGATACAGGAGCCCTGTCCTCCTTTCCATATGGTCACTATAGCTTAACCACAAAATGGTTAACAGAATGCATTAACCATTTTGTGGTTAAGCAGCATGGTTTAGCGTGTTGTCTGAATGGGACCACTGCTAGCCAAGCTAGAGTATAGAGCTCCACTTGTTCTTAAGGAGCCCGCTCTTGTCTAGTGCAAGGAATGTGGTTTTGTGCTAAAAATAGGGAGTTAAGATAAGGGAAGGGCTCGGCAAATATTTCTCATCTAGAACATTCCAAATTGGTGGTAAAATATTTCTTTTGATTACAACTGTTGCTGGGCAGGACTGAACAAATTTAGAGTATATATGTTGGAATGGAGTTAAGTCTTTCAACCGTCCGCTGTATCTTCAAGACTGAACTTGGATCATGCACTGTCTTCATGATGCTGATTTGGCCAATGTCATTGGCTCTGAAGAAAGATATACTCAATTGAAATTATGAATTGGTGATGCAGTCACTGCAAATGGAGTCCGTACAGCACAATGTCCATCAGTGGTGTAGTGGTAAACTTTGAAATCCAGGTGCGCATGATGGCAGCTGCCATAGCCATGACCCCAAGAAGAGTCCAAAAATCCAGGCATCTGTGTTCATCCACATCTACGAACCAGTTTTAGCAGATCCCATCTCCACCAGGTTTTTGGTAAAGCTAATGGGTCTTATTTGCTCACTCAAGACCAAGCTGCCCCAAAATCTTTTCCATTACAACAGGGAACAACATATTGACCCTGTTCAGACAACACACTAAGTGACGGTGGTTAACCATTTTGAGCTAAACAGTATGGCTTAGTGTGTTGTGTGAACCATTCCTAAGCATGTTAACTACATAGCCATGGTTTAAACCCACTCACTAACCACTTGCTGCAAAAGGGTTAGCGGCTTAACCATGGCTTAGCGTGTTGTCTGAACAGGCCCAATGTTGCTGGTGAAATCCATTTCTCCCTAGCTACTCTGAGGATTGCAGCTAAGCTCAGAGAGAACAGGGAATTCTGTGTGTGTTGTTTGGTGGCAACCCCATTATCTTCCATTTCAGGTAATGCTCTACGTTTAGAACATTCCACACACTGTCTTAGTGTGTGCTTACATCAGATCTGCTTACATCAGATCTCTGCATTTAACCCCAGATCTGCTTGCTTGGAATTGCGATAGAAAATAAATCCATTTGTGCTCTCTATCTATCTATTTGATATCCCCCTCCCATTTTAGTTTTATACTATAGGGAATTATTTTGCAAGGATCAATACGCTATCAGAAGGACAATAAGCCAGTGAAGAAAGGAATAAACAAGGAAGCATAACTGAGATCCCCAATGGGTGGCTTAAATTCAGCTTTTTGGAGCCCGTACTTGATTCTTGGAAACAAATTGCCATAGTTATGCTAGCTAGAAGCATGCTATAAAAGTAAATCAAAAGCTGCCTGGAGTTCTCAAGATTCAGTGTCACTTACCAAATTCCATTCATGATGGAAAATCATATAAAGAGTCTAGCCATGAGCCTAGCAAATAATTCTGATACATGCTTCTTCTCTTTACAAATGGTTGTGTTAGAGTAACTTGTACATTATATATTCCAGAGGAGGTCAAAAACCCCAGCAGAAACATTCCTTGGACTGTGATGACTGCACTTCCTTTAGTAACAGTGTTTTACTTGCTGGTGAACATTTCATACCTGACAGTACTCACACCGAAGGAAGTTGTTTCTTCAGGTATGGTTCCTAGCTTGTTTTCTTAATACAGTAGAAGCTTTGATAATATCTACAATAGATACAGCACAGAAGTCACTAGACAAGTCTTCTAAATCGAATTGTAGCAGAGACTTTGACCATAACCATAAGTTCACAAATGCACACGATTATGAATTCTGTTGATAAAGACAGGAAAACATAGAAGTATCTCTGCTTGTGTTTGATTAAAGCCCTCTTTGGTCATTTTGGGGAGAAATACATTTAAAATTGCCATTTATGTCAGTCTTTTACAGATCAGAGATAAAGAAATGTAGCATGAAGCAAAAGCAATAAGACTAGTTATGACAACTTTTAAACGTAGCCTGCTAACCTGCAAGCAAAGATTTTAAATCTTTTTCTGATACTACTTATAAATAGTTTCCTCTGGCTTAGTTTGGGAGGAAACCCAAATCCCATTGAACTGTATGGGGGAATTTTGCCTCCAAGTTATGATATGGGGGGTTATCTAAATGTCATCTTTGCTCTGTGGTGGCTCCGAATCAGCGGTGTGTTGGTTTTGTGATGTAGCCACTGATTCGGAGCCACCACAGGGCGAAGATGCAAAGGAAAAAAGTTGGGGACTTACCCCAACTTTTTCTGCGGGGCTGAGGTCAACATGGCTCTTCTGCCATCTGCCCTCGCTCCAGCACTGCCCCAGGGGCGTTCCTGGGTGGAAGGCAACCTTGGATTGATTTCCGGAAGCCAGGGGTGGGGAAAGGGGTGGGCTTGGCAACCCTAATGGCCACCGGAAAGCCCGCGCTGCCTCCCTCGAGATTGCTCACTGCCAACCCGCAACAGTGATACTGCAGGGCTGGGCGGTAGAGCAGCGCGAACTTGATGCCATGAAGGCAACATTATTATAGATTTTTGTTTGATTGCTGTAGACCAGCCTTCCTCAACCTGGGGCGCTCCAGATGTGTTGGACTGCATCTCCCAGAATGCCCCAGCTGGCTGGGGCATTCTGGGAGTTGTAGTCCAACACATCTGGAGCGCCCCAGGTTGAGGAAGGCTGCTGTAGACTCTCGGTTTTGTTTCTGGAAATACAAATGAAGTAATTACAAGATTTCAAAGACAAAACAAGAATACCAAGCAACAACAGAGACAAAACTGCATTCATTTTCTACCTGTTTTCTTACTAAACTGTAGGCAGTACTGGCTAGAATCATTCAGTCTTGTCTTGTAGTGGATATGATGTCCCAAATTTGCTACAATCACAGCTCATTCACAATGGAATAATACTTCTGTGGTGCTGTTAACAGTTTCACAATGCAGAATTTGAGCAGATGCTCCATCTTTCTCCAGGGAGCCTCATTATGGCAGAAGGTGTGCAGTTGTGAAATACTGTGTCCTGTGCAACTATTGAAAGCACAGGTTTATTGTTCTATATTTAATCCAGGATCCACAAGCACTGTTGATTCAAAATTCTGGAGCCTTGTTCTTCAAGGCTCACTGAAACATGGGTGCAAGAGTGTAGGCTTCACTTTGTGATTCAGCCATGTGTGAGCCAATCCAGGAAGTCTGTGGAACTGTTGATGTAGTCTTTTGATGATATTGATGTAGTCTTTTAATGGTATTGATGTTTCCTTGCAGTTGCTGTCGCAGTCACGTGGGCTGACAGAGTGATCCCTTCAGTTGCTTGGGTAATTCCTGCATCTGTGGCTATTTCAATATTTGGGGCCCTTAACAGCAGCATGTTTACACTTGGACGACTAAGCTATGCTGGAAGCCAATCTGGACACTTGCCTGTTATAATATCCATGCTTAACATCCAGTACTGCACTCCAGCACCAGCCATGATTTTCTCCACCGTGATTGCATCCATTTTTATAATCCCATCCGATCTAATTGCTTTGACTAATTATTTTGGATTCTCCATTTGGCTCATGGTTGGATTAACGTGCACGAGCTTGATTGTCCTCCGGTACCGAGAGCCTAATCTACACAGGCCTTACAAGGTAAAAAGCAAGAACTGAAAATGTGTAACAAAGTTGTCTAATCACCTTGCGTTGTACATATATGTGGGACTTGCAAATCTTTTAAAATGTTGGGCAGCATAATCACTTAATCTAAGCAAGTTTAGCTCCATTCATATCAATGGGACATGAGAACATTTGAAGTTGCCTTAGACTTAGTCAAAGCATTGGTCCATCTAATTTAATAGATATTGTCTGCTTTCATGGGCAGCAGCTCTTCCAGAGATCCAAGCACAGGTCTTCTACACCAACCACGAGCTTATTCTTTTCACTACAGTTGCCAGGGATTGAATGTGGGACCTGCACTCAAAGCAGTATGACCCTGAGCAATGCCCCTTCACACTACAACCTACCTACTCCTATGCAATCATCACAAGAAGAAATTTCTTCCTTCACCTTGCCAAAAGGCCACAGCCCTATTCAGTTGTCATGAACGTCTAGCCATGGAGGGGACAAGGGAACCTGAATGCCCTCTCCACCACAACTTCCCCATGTTTATGGAGCAAGTCTGGAGAGAGGCTGTAACCACATTCGCTTCAATGCTGTTGCAGTCCTCGGCATGATAGGGAAACCTCACAATCAGGGTTCCTGATCGTGGGGAGCCCTACAACCACATTTGACCAAAGGCAGATAAAGCCTCTCTTCAGCCCTTCCAGTTCAAACTGGGAATGTTGGGTGGTGGAGGGCTGGGGCTGGATGGTGTTCATGTCCCCTCCACAGTTAGAAGTTCATAATATGGGGCCCATGACTTAGCATGGTCCAGAATCACAGCACCACTATTGTTTCCAAAGTGAAGAGAAGAGTCTGCTTTTTGCTGCAATGTACAAAGGAAATGTAGTTATGGTAAGATGGGTGGAAGGAGAAATGTCATGATGAGCTATCTATCTTGACAATTCCATGTGTGAAGAACGAGCTGGGCCCTCTCTTGTGTATCTCCTTGTTGCCTTTGTCTGCTTCTAAATTCCTTTGAGACATTCTTTCTGGGGAGAAAGAGCATGTGGGGGTGGGTGGCCTTGTACTAACAGGCTCTACCCCAACCTACATGTATTTATTTCCATGTCTGAAGTGAGCTTATGGACAAACAACTGTATAGGTAGAGAGGTCCCTGCCTCTGGACACTTGCATGCCTAGGCCCATTTAAGACTTTGAAATGAAGATATGTAGGTCAGGAGCCTGCGCAGAAGCCATTTCCTTCCCTTGAGTCAACCCTGTCTTCTGAACAGTGCTCTGCTTTGTGGCTTAACCACCATGGCTAAAACCATGGTTTAAGGTGTCTTCTGAATGGGGCTGCTGAAGCCCCTGCAAGTTCACCCCTCCCACGACTGGGGTGCAGGAACGTAGCAATATATTAACAATCAACACTTGTATTCAACAGCCAATCAGGCAGCATTAATAAACATCATATAAAGGTGAGGGTTAAAAGCCTCATGTAGAAAAGCCCTTAGTCATGAAGTTAAAACAAAGAGCTTTACCACACCAGCGTTATACTGTGCAGTCACTGCGGATTGCATGCAAAGGACTCTGAAGTTTTCCAGCTTATAATCTGCTTTTATTGTGAAGTACTCCCATGCATCCTGCTTTAATTGCCCTGCTTAACCAAAAGAAGGGCAATATTTTGCTACTAGTTTTCGAGCGTATCATTTGTTGTTTTCCGAGCGGCCACTGGGGCGTAGGAGCAGGATTTGAAGAAAAATTAAACAAATGCTTACATCTGCGTAAGCTTTAACAATAAAGACATCAAAGTTGGCACAGTAATAGATATTAAGGAGCGCTTTAAGCATACCAAATTTAAATCGGATTGGGTCATCCGTTGATTTTTTAATGGATTTTTTACACTTCCCCATAAACCTTAAACCCATTTCCTGGTATGCAAAGGATTGCTGCCGCCCGGTAGCAACAACAACAACAACTGCGACAGCTTAGTGCTGTAGGGGATAATTCGAGGGAAACAGGTACGTGGGATGAAGCTCAAAGCCAATTCAACAGTCTGATTCTATACCTGCCTATTCCAACTAACCTTTACTGAGTTCAACTGGACTCACTCCCAGGAAAGTGAGTATAGGTTTATAGCCTAAACCTCACATGTGACAAATGACTGAATGGTTACTTATACTCTTCCTAGTGACCACAAACTGATCATTTGATAGTAAGAAAGTCTGGAGAAAATGGTTTGTATAATGCAGCACTGGAGAGATTCTGCCTAGGGCTATTCCAATTCTTGCCACCTATATCCAAAAATAGATTGTTGGCAGCAGAAGCAACATCTGTGTTCAGAATATGAAAAAAAAAGTGTTTTATTTTCTCTACATTTAATCCATGCTTGTTCCTATGTCCGCTTTCTCAACCCTTTGTTTTCTGTTTTCCAGGTTTTTTTACCAGTTGCCTTTGGAATGGTGGCAGTTTCATTGTTCTTAGTTTTAGCTCCAGTAGTTTGGACTCCAAAGATGCCGTACATCTACGCTTCCCTTTTCATGCTTGGGGGCCTTCTCTTCTATCTGCCTTTTGTGCATTTCAAAGTACATTTTGAGTTTTTTGACAAAATCACTTGCTATCTGCAGCTGTTGCTGGAGGTTTCGCCTTCAGATGATAAAACTGAGTAAGGGCAAAAGTTTATACTCTGTGGTACTGACTGGTAATGAACAACATGGGGCTTGTCTTGAGGAGGGGAAGGCCCCAGGGTGGATCCGCAGTGGCGGTAGGTCATTTATATGATGCAGCAGCCATTGCAGAATCATCCCAGGGCATTCCCCCGAAACTCCGCTTTTAAGAAGTCGGAGATTTACCCTGACTTTTTCCTCTGAGCAAAGCTGCAGACACACATTTGCCGTCTGCCGCCTTGCTCTGGTGTTACAGCGGAGGTGTGGCCCGACCAGTGATGACCCTTGATTGGTCACCATCGGCCTGGACATGGGGAGGGGCTGGGCCAGCTGCTGGACCGCCTCCGCGGTCCAGTGGAGCATCGCAATTAAATAAAAAGTTTTTAAAAAATAAAACTGGAGCCAGGCACAGGCGCGCTGGTACTGGGGAGGGGGCAGCCCAGTGAGCCAAATGGCTGCGGGACTGCGCATTACAACAAAAAGGTAAAAGAAAAGAAAATGGAATGGGGAGCTGATTCCCCCCTCCATGACTCCTTTCTATTCAACAACAGGGGAAGGGGAGAGGAACAGGGTGCTAGGGCAATGTCCCATGCGGTTTCAAACCCTGCATTTGCACCCCTTTCTGTAGGGATTACTTGGGAGGAGCGCAAATGCGGCATGTCAGATCACGAGGCACTAATGCCACTTTGTATAGACCCGGCCATGGTTTGGATGCATCATAGCATGAATGGAATGCTCCTCGTAGTGGAAGCTGTTGGCTCTGATGTCTGTGGGGTGGTGAATCCTCAAATAAGATGCTCCACGCCTTCGGTAGCTCGTTTGACTGAAACCCAGAGCAAATTCATCGCTCCACTGACATTGGAGATACCAGCCTCCATTGGCTGGTTATACAGAGGGGCTTCCCTGCCCCCTCTGACCCACTGCAGTGGAGAGGAGGACTGGGGGGAAAACCATTGTGTGAGTGGATTCAAGCCAAATCTCTCTTAAGGTTATGGGATAGTAGAGCTGTCATCTGGTTAAAGAAACCGTAGTCAAATTTACTATACTCAGCGGTATATAAATGCCACAAATAAATATTTTATACATGCTGCTGCAGTCCCCACCTTTTTTATCTGGTGGACACAGAAATTGAGCATGATATTGTTTGTTTAGTTGAAAAGGGAGAAGATAAAATATCTTTTAAAGTATTTCTAAATTTGCATCTATACATGTAAATTAGCATATTTAAATATTATAGTCTGCCTCTCTTGTTCTCTGTTCTGGTGATTCATATGTGGCCACTCTATCTCAAATTTATTCCCCCTCTGTTAATTTGATTTCTCTCCTCGTGTGACACAGAGTGGTAAGCGGCAGTTACTGCAGCCGAAACAGTAACTCTCCCGACTCAGCCTTCCATCCTTCTGAGGTTGGTAAAATGAGTACCCAGCTAGCTGGGGGAAAGGTAACTGCAACTGGGGAAGGCAATGGCAAACCACCCAGCTACAAAGTCTGCCAAGAAAATGTCAGCGAAAGCAGGCGTCCCTCTAGGAGTCAGCAATGACTCAAGTGCTTGCACGAGAGGTTCCTTTCCTTCCTTTTCCTCCTTTTTCATCTTTACCTCTGTGGTCTCCCCACACTGTCTAAATTTAGATTGTCAGCATCTTGGGTCAGGGACCTCTTTTTGCTAAAGCTGCTCTGTAAACCACCACTTAAATATAAATGGCATTACATCAATAAATACATTTTTAAAATATTCATATATACCTTTTATTGAATGCTGTGCCTAAATGTGTTTCAAATGCATACCTTGAATTATTCAACCTCACCCTGTCTCTTTCTTCATCACAAAAGGAACTCTTGACAACTCTGAGCTGGTTCGCAGGACACAGCTGGTTATCATGGGTTATTTAACCCACAATGAGTTGCAGTTTGTGCTGGGCATGTACAGCCAGTGTTTCAAATATGCAACCCCAGGTTGGAGTAATCAGGGTTTGCACCATGTCGTGCAAACCCAGCCATCATAGGTTATTCAAGGGTTAAACAACCCTTGCATAAATCTCAATTAGTAGTAGGGTTATGCAAGGATTGTTTAACCCTCAAATAACCTGCAATGACCAGGTACACGCGACACAACCCCCATCACCCCGATTGGAGATTACATATTCAAAGTGGTGTCTGCACACACCCAGCACGCACGTGCCATGGCTCATCATGGTTCACATTGAGCTGGTCATGTGCAAACTGGCCCTCTGGCTGTTTTAGGACCATGATATGACTATCGCTTGTAGACTTCTTGAAATAGCTTCTCTTTCTGAAACAAAGATGCAGACAACACAATCCTCTGCATATTTACTCAGAATTAATCACACTGTGTTCAGTGTGGCTTACTCCTACCTATATATACATAAGATTGCAACTAAAATGACCTTAAGAAAGATGGATGGGCAGCCTATTTCTAGAATCAAAGTGTTAGGCATTTTAAATCAACACATTTGTTCACAGTTTTGTGCACTAAATACACTTGCTGCAATGTAAATATTCCATGTGTACTGAATATATTGGCGACAGTCCAAATAATCCACATGCATTCAATATCCTGGTAGCAATCCAGATGTTCTACATGCACATGTGCAACAGATTGGCATGCACACACACTTTCTCATCAGTCTTTCCGAACTACAATTCCCAGCATGGGTTACTTGCAGGAGCCAGAAAAGAACTATCAATAAAAAACAATTAAAGGGGCTGTTCCAACCACAATAACAAGGACAAATGATCTCAAAGATGCTGCTTTTGTTAATGGCTGCATATTGGAAGTTGTGCAGCACTGGAAAGCACATTCCGAATGTTCAATACAGGGCCGGTTCACCAAAATATGGAAACTCACACAGTCAGAAAGATGAATTCATCACAAGAGAGAGGTGCAGGGGAGTCTGAAATACGACCAGTTCATGGAAATCTGGTTTCCATTTATCACTTTCATAAATAAAGGCATAGTGGATGATAAACCCCCAAGAATCCAAAAGTAATTCTGGAAAGGCTTAATAGAATGGTGGAAGACAGAAGCTAATAAGGACTGAGCTAGATACACTGACTTAATGTACATGAAACAAAGAAAAATATGAGAACATATTTCTTATTTGTATTGTTGATCATTATTACGTGTGATGCCTTAATGATATTGTATTATTCATGAGAATTCAACAATTCTTATTCTTTTTTAAAGGCTGTGTACAAGATAGTGCTGTTTTCTGATTTATTCTTCAAGAAATACCCTGTACATATCTCCTGTTTGGATTCTTTGCTTATATTTCTGGAACACAACAAATCAAACCATGTTTAAATTAATATGCTTTGATTATAAATATATACACCAACAACAGATGGTGCATCTTGGGGATTCACAAGGGAGGTTGTGGGCTCTCCCACACTAGAGGCATTCAAGAGGTAGCTGGACAGCCATCTGTCAGGGATGCTTTAAGGTGGATTCCTGCATTGAGCAGGGGGTTTATTTATTATTTTTATTTTATTTATTACATTTTTATACCGCCCAATAGCTGAAGCTCTCTGGGCGGTTCACAAAAATTAAAACCATAATAAAACAACCAACAGGTTAAAAACACAAATACAAAATGCAGTATAAAAAGCACAACCAGGATAAAACCACGCAGCAAAAATTGATATAAAATTAAAATACAGAGTTAAAACAGTAAAATTTAAATTTTAGTTAAAATTAAGTGTTGAAATACTGAGAGAATAAAAAGGTCTTCAGCTGGTGACAAAAGGAGTACAGTGTAGGCACCAGGCGGACCTCTCTGGGGAGCTCATTCCACAGCCAGGGTGCCACAGCGGAGAAGGCCCTCCTCCTAGGTTGGACTCGATGCCCTTCTAGGCACTTTCCAACTCTACTATTCTATTATTCTATGACTGATCCAATCAGAGATCGGCTAGGGAAAGTTACGGATGAATCTTGGATGTGTGTAGATCTCTAGGATGGGGCCATTATGAAGGTGCTGCGCCTGCACTTAAGAAGTCCTTCAATTCAGACTGGGGTGCAAACAGCTAACCCAATGTCATATCACAAAACAAGGGTTAGCATTGGGCTGCAATCTTGTACACATTTAGCTGGCAGTTAGGCTTACTGCTTAATAGACAGAATTGCTCCATTTGATATTTTTCATTTGAAAAGCAAAGCCAAAATTACATCCTCCCCATCTCACCCCCTGCTTTGGCTCACATCTCATGATTTAATGGCACATGGGGGAATCCGCACGTCGTTCCGAGATCGCTTCTAAGCGACCCCAGTGCGGCGTGAAAGCGAGCATGTAACTTGCCTTTGGAAGAGCCGACGAAGAGACATCCTTCCCGCCGCTGCCGCCTGCAGACCTCCTCGCCGAGCGGTGAGGAGAGCTTGGCTGAAGAAGGCGGGGTTGAGAGTGGAAGAAGCTCTCCACCCCGCCTTCTTCCCCCGAGCTCTCCACCCCGCCTTCTTCCCCCGAGCTCTCCATCCCAGCCGGCGAGGAGGGAGTTGGGTGGCAGCGGCGGCGGCGGGAAGGACGTCTCTTCGTCGGCTCTTCCAAAGGCAAGTTACACGCTCGCTTTCACGCCGCACTGGGGTCGCTTAGAAGCGATCTCGGAACGACGTGCGGATTCCCCCATGGTTTTACATTGGGAGTCAAAAGTGTCCTTTCTGATATTTGTCACCCAAAGCAACTGTTTCACATTACATAACGGTAAGATTAGTTCTGCACAAAGTATGAGATCACACCAGAATGGCAGTGAACGTACAGCATCACAGACAGTTAACCCTGGGCGAATATCTGGGTTTAGGATGCCAGGTGTATATGTAGTTAGTTAGAGAGCGTCTAACAAGTTGTCCACCAGATGGCACCAAGCAAGCAATATCTTCCCTGAAAAATTAGGGTGGATTATAGAATCAAAGAGACACAGTAGTCAATCATTTTGTCAAGGTAAAAATGTAGCAAAATCATTTTCTAAGAAAGGAATTTAAAAGCTATTTTCCAGTTTGTGTGTTCCGGTGTCGAACATCTTATAAGGTGACTGAAAATCACTTGATTCTGATAGGACAGGATTGCCCTGAAGGAAGTAACTGAACCGCCCACAGAGCTTCAGTTATTGGGCAGTATAGAAATAAATAAATAAATAAATAACCATTGAATAACCATTCAGATAAGGGAGGGGGGATATTAAAGAGAGAGAAAAGCCAATCCCCATGGATCTGCAAAAAACCCCACAGTGGCCATTGCCACCCTAGGCCAGATGGGACTGCATACCAGGCCATGGAGTAGCAATGAAAGATGGCTTGTCCCTATAAATTCAGACTATTTGCAGTAACCAGAGGATGTCATGTGGCAGAGCCCAAGAAGTCCCTATTGGATCACCTAGGTTGCAATGGCTGGGAAGTAGGCATAAGGAGCCTGGCAGAACTCATAGGCTGCTTAGGTCTTGCAGTGGCTGGGATCTAAGGAGGCCAGAGCACACTGCTTGAGCCACTTCCTTCTAGTTACAGCGGTGGCTGATAAGGACAGAGAGCCATCCTACACCCTCCCCCTTGGAGAGTCAAGTGTGAAGGTCGGCATGCAGTGTCATGACTGTGTTGCCCGCTAGGGGCTATAGGCACCATCCTACTCTTGGGTCTCCTCTCCTCTGGGTCAGTTGAGAGTCAGGGCTGGTATACATTACCCAGTCCATGTGTAAAAGGGCTGAACATTGCGCCCCAGTGTTTTAGAGAACAGCTGTGTAAACATCTGTGAAGCACTGCGATACAATGATGCTGTTGCTACTGTCAAGCAGTAGAACTCAGCATGACCAGCAAGCCAAGTGTGCAACATTGTGTATGACAGTGAACGCTTTAAAAATGATAACCTTTAAAAATCACGCTTGCGTTCGTTTGCTAACGCTTGTACATGCACACGCGACTCAGAGATCCAGTATTCCAGAAATGTATTCCTTTACCAAAAAACGAAGGACGTCTCCCGTTAAATCTTTAAAAGAATTAGAGCCGAGGCATGCTGATATGCGACTCAGTACATTTTTGTTGACGCTGCCATGTTGCTGTCTAGGAAACGCAAGCCTGGAGGCGAAATTATTTTTTAAAGGCAGATTCAGCAGTGATGGTTATTACTGCTAGTAGGAAATAGAATCTTGACATAAAAATAAATAATACAGACACAGCTGTGTCCATGTGTGTATGTTTTATTCATTCTAAGGACTCTGTTGTAACCTTCATCTCCAGCTTCACCATCATTGTTACTGTTGAATTTGGTCCTTCTACTTTCCTTGCTTTTATTACATCTTCTTCTGTGAGAAGGATAACCTGGTCTATCAGAGGCAGGCTGATCCTTTCACAACTTCCAAAATCAGCCACCAGAGCCCGAAGTTGCCACTGCACTCTGCCTAACGGTGGGGGCAGTCCTGCAAGAAATGACCTACACTTCCACTGCAGGAGGAGGCCACAACACCAATGTAAGGTAGTCATGACCCCATGCTCGCCTAGCAACTAAGTAAGTAAAGGTTATGTAACTACATGAACAGTCACTCCCACACAATCCCTGGCAATGCTACCAGCATCACCATAGCCACAGTGTTAGACAACAACAGTCATAGCCAATTTATTTGTATACCACATTTTTCATGGTACATTGCGCTCAGAGCGGTTCACAAAACAAGCAAATACTATCACAGTAATTGTAATACATCACCATACACCAACTCAATTACAGTTCATTTAAAACGTATCGAAATTTAAGTGTCAATAATAAGAACATAAGAATGTTCCTGCTGGATCAAACCAAGGACCAATCTAGTCCAGTGCTCTGATCACGTAGTGGCCAACCAGCTGTTGACGAGGGACCCACAAGCAGGACACAGGTGCAAGAGCACCCTCCCGCCCATGTTCCCCAGCAGCTCATATACATAGGCTTCCTGCCTCTGATACTGGAGGTTGCATCATCAGGACTAGTAGCCATTGATAGTCTTCTCCAGGAATTCGTCTAACCCCCATTTAAACCCATCCAAATTGGTGGCCATCACTATGGCCATGGCTAGATCAGGCCTATAGCCCAGGATTGTCCCGGGATCATCCCTGTACATCCAAATGACACACAGGGGATCCCGGGAGCAGGCAGGGATGACCCCTCCATTTGCCTGGGATAATACTTAGGTCTAGCTAAGGCCTAAGTCTTGTGGCAGCGAATTCCACAGTTTGATATGTGCTGTGTGAAAAACTAGTTCCTTTTATCTGTCCTGAATCTCCCACTAACCAGCTTCATGGGATGACCACGAGTTCTAGTATTTGGGATGGTGTAAAAGCCGGAACGGAACGGAACAGGCCGGAACAGCCCCATTATATTAAAAAACCATATCAAAAACAGTGGCATGTGTTAGCAACACTTGAGAACAATATTTTAGGACTAAAACCATAACAATATTATGTCACTATTAACCCCAAAACTCCCAAAACGACGTCCGGAACAGAATGGGATGGCCGGAACGGCCACTAGGGAACGAGCGATATCAACCAAACTCACCAGTCATGCATAACTAAATGGCAGGGATGCAATAACCCCCAAAAGTTGCCCCGAAACCACGTTCAGATACCCGTTCCGGGCAAAAACGCGTATTGCGCAAAACCGGCCGTAAAAGCAGCTTCCAAATGAGGAAAGTCAACCAAACTCACCAGATGCACATAACTCGGTGGGGCAAATATAGAAAGCTCCAAAAGTTGCCCCCAAACCACGTTCAGATACCCGTTCCGGGGGAAAACGCGTATTGCACAAAATGGCCGTAACGGCAGCTTCCCAATGAGGTAAGTGAACCAAACTCATCAGATGCACATGACAAGGTGGGACAAATATAGAAAGCTCCAAAAGTTGCCCCAAAACCATGTTCAGATACCCGTTCCAGGCAAAAACGCGTATTGCGCAAAATGGGCCGTAACGGCAGCTTCCCAATGAGGTAAGTCAACCAAACTCACCAGATGCGCATAACTAGGTGGGACAAATATAGAAAGCTCCAAACGTTGCCCCGAAACCACGTTCAGATACCCGTTCCGGGCAAAAGTCTGTGTTGCGCAAAACGGGCCGTAAAAGCAGCTTCCCAATGAGGAAAGTCAACCAAACTCAACAGATGCACATAACTAGGTGGGGCAAATATAGAAAGCTCCAAAAGTTGCCCCGAAACCACGTTCAGATACCCGTTCCGGGGGGAAACGCGTATTGCGCAAAATGGGCCGTAACGGCAGCTTCCCAATGAGGTAAGTGAACCAAACTCACCAGATGCACATGACAAGGTGGGACAAATATAGAAAGCTCCAAAAGTTGCCCTGAAACCATGTTCAGATACCCGTTCCGGGCAAAAGTCTGTGTTGCGCAAAACGGGCCGTAAAAGCAGCTTCCCAATGAGGAAAGTCAACCAAACTCACCAGATGCACATAACTAGGTGGGGCAAACATAGAAAGCTCCAAAAGTTGCCCCGAAACCACGTTCAGATACCCGTTCCGGGCAAAAACGCGTATTGCGCAAAACGGGCCGTAACGGCAGCTTCCCAACGAGGAAACTAAACCAAACTCACCAGATGCACATAACTAGGTGGGACAAATATAAAAAGCTCCAAAAGTTGCCCCCAAACCACGTTCAGATACCCGTTCCGGGCAAAAACGCGTATTGCGCAAAACCGGCCGTAAAAGCAGCTTCCCAATGAGGAAAGTCAACCAAACTCACCAGATGCACATAACTCGGTGGGGCAAATATAGAAAGCTCCAAAAGTTGCCCCCAAACCACGTTCAGATACCCGTTCCGGGGGAAAACGCGTATTGCGCAAAATGGGCCGTAACGGCAGCTTCCCAATGAGGTAAGTGAACCAAACTCATCAGATGCACATGACAAGGTGGGACAAATATAGAAAGCTCCAAAAGTTGCCCCGAAACCACGTTCAGATACCCGTTCCGGGCAAAAACGCGTATTGCGCAAAACGGGCCGTAACGGCAGCTTCCCAACGAGGAAACTAAACCAAACTCAACAGATGCACATAACTAGGTGGGGCAAATATAGAAAGCTCCAAAAGTTGCCCCGAAACCACGTTCAGATACCCGTTCCGGGGGGAAACGCGTATTGCGCAAAATGGGCCGTAACGGCAGCTTCCCAATGAGGTAAGTCAACCAAACTCACCAGATGCACATAACTAGGTGGGACAAATATAGAAAGCTCCAAACGTTGCCCCGAAACCACGTTCAGATACCCGTTCCGGGCAAAAGTCTGTGTTGCCAAAACGGGCCGTAAAAGCAGCTTCCCAATGAGGAAAGTCAACCAAACTCACCAGATGCACATAACTAGGTGGGGCAAACATAGAAAGCTCCAAAAGTTGCCCCGAAACCACGTTCAGATACCCGTTCCGGGCAAAAACGCGTATTGCGCAAAACGGGCCGTAACGGCAGCTTCCCAACGAGGAAACTAAACCAAACTCACCAGATGCACATAACTAGGTGGGACAAATATAAAAAGCTCCAAAAGTTGCCCCCAAACCACGTTCAGACACCCGTTCCGGGCAAAAATGCGTATTGCGCAAAACGGGCCGTAACGGCAGCTTCCCAATGAGGAAAGTAAACCAAACTCAGCAGATGCACATAACTAGGTGGGACAAATATAGAAAGCTCCAAATGTTGCCCCGAAACCACGTTCAGATACCCGTTCCGGGCAAAAACGTGTACTGCGCAAAACCGGCCGTAACGGCAGCTTCCCAATGATATAAGTGAACCAAACTCACCAGATGCACATGACAAGGAGGAACAAATATAGAAAGCTCCAAAAGTTGCCCCGAAACCACGTTCAGATACCCGTTCCGGTGGAAAACGCATATCGGGCAAAACGGGCTGTAACGGCAGCTTCCCAGTGAGGTAAGTGAACCAAACTCACCAGATGCACATATCTAGGTGGGGCAAACATAGAAAGCTCCAAAAGTTGCCCCGAAACCACGTTCAGATACCCGTTCCGGGCAAAAATGTGTATTGCGCAAAACGGGCCGTAACGGCAGCTTCCCAACGAGGAAAGTAAACCAAACTCGCCAGATGCACATAACTAGGTGGGACAAATATAAAAAGCTCCAAACGTTGCCCCGAAACCACGTTCAGATACCCGTTCCGGGCAAAAACGCGTATTGCGCAAAATGGGCCGTTATGGCAGTTTCCCAATGAGATAAGTGAACCAAACTCACCAGATGCACATGACAAGGAGGGACAAATATAGAAAGCTCCAAAAGTTGCCCCCAAACCACGTTCAGATACCCGTTCCGGGGGGAAATGCGTATCGGGCAAAACGGGCCGTAACGGCAGCTTCCCAGTGAGATAAGTGAACCAAACTCACCAGATGCACATGACAAGGTGGGACAAATATAGAAAGCTCCAAAAGTTGCCCCCAAACCACGTTCAGATACCCGTTCCGGGGGAAAACGCGTATTGCGCAAAACCGGCCGTAAAAGCAGCTTCCCAATGAGGAAAGTCAACCAAACTCACCAGATGCACATAACTCGGTGGGACAAATATAAAAAGCTCCAAAAGTTGCCCCCAAACCACGTTCAGATACCCGTTCCGGGGGGAAACGCGTATTGCGCAAAATGGGCCGTAACGGCAGCTTCCTAATGAGGTAAGTGAACCAAACTCACCAGATGCACATGACAAGGTGGGACAAATATAGAAAGCTCCAAAAGTTGCCCCGAAACCACGTTCAAATACCCGTTCCGGGCAAAAGTCTGTGTTGCGCCAAACGGGCTGTAAAAGCAGCTTCCCAATGAGGAAAGTCAACCAAACTCACCAGATGCACATAACTAGGTGGGGCAAACATAGAAAGCTCCAAAAGTTGCCCCGAAACAACGTTCAGATACCCGTTCCGGGGGAAAACGCGTATTGTGCAAAATGGCCGTAACGGCAGCTTCCCAATGAGGTAAGTGAACCAAACTCAGCAGATGCACATGACAAGGTGGGACAAATATAGAAAGCTCCAAACGTTGCCCCAAAACCACGTTCAGATACCCGTTCCAGGCAAAAACGCCTATTGCGCAAAACGGGCCGTAACGGCAGCTTCCCAACGAGGAAAGTAAACGAAACTCACCAGATGCACATAACTAGGTGGGACAAATATAGAAAGCTCCAAACGTTGCCCCAAAACCACGTTCAGATACCCGTTCCGGGCAAAAACGCGTATTGCGCTAAACGGCCGTAACGGCAGCTTCCCAACGAGGAAAGTAAACCAAACTCAGCAGATGCACATGACAAGGTGGGACAAATATAGAAAGCTCCAAAAGTTGCCCCGAAACCACGTTCAGATACCCGTTCCGGGCAAAAGTCTGTGTTGCGCCAAACGGGCTGTAAAAGCAGCTTCCCAATGAGGAAAGTCAACCAAACTCACCAGATGCACATAACTAGGTGGGGCAAACATAGAAAGCTCCAAAAGTTGCCCCGAAACCACGTTCAGATACCCGTTCCAGGCAAAAACGCCTATTGCGCAAAACGGGCCGTAACGGCAGCTTCCCAACGAGGAAACTAAACCAAACTCACCAGATGCACATAACTAGGTGGGACAAATATAGAAAGCTCCAAACGTTGCCCCGAAACCACGTTCAGATACCCGTTCCGGGCAAAAACGCGTACTGAGCAAAACCGGCCGTAACGGCAGCTTCCCAATGAGATAAGTGAACCAAACTCAGCAGATGCACATAACTAGGTGGGGCAAATATAGAAAGCTCCAAAAGTTGCCCCGAAACCACGTTCAGATACCCGTTCCGGGGGGAAACGCGTAATGGGCCGTAACGGCAGCTTCCCAATGAGGTAAGTGAACCAAACTCACCAGATGCACATGACAAGGTGGGACAAATATAGAAAGCTCCAAAAGTTGCCCCAAAACCACGTTCAGATACCCCTTCCGGGCAAAAATGCGTATTGCGCAAAATGGGCCGTAACGGCAGCTTCCCAATGAGGTAAGTCAACCAAACTCACCAGATGCACATGACAAGGTGGGACAAATATAGAAAGCTCCAAAAGTTGCCCCAAATCCATGTTCTGATACCCATTCCGGGCAAAAACGCGTATTGTGCAAAACGGGCCGTAACGGCAGCTTCCCAATGAGGTAAGTCAACCAAACTTTTTGTATGTCTCTTTGCACATGTGCTATGCAGTGGCTCACCTGTCCCTTTCCCAGCAGACATGGTGCCTATATGGCAGTGGATTGCAAATGAACTTCTCATGCACAAATCACTTCTTCCACGGCCAAGTTTAATGCAGAGACAGCAGCAGAGAATAAAGAAGCAAATAAATCAGAGAGAAATTAAGCAATTCAATAGTCCTGTTTCTAGAAAACCACTGAAAGGAACATTTTCTACAATCCAGTTCTTGTCTTCAGCAATACAACAGTATAACACTTCATCTTGGTCTTTGTGCTTAATGGGTGATCAGTGCAAGAAACCCAAGGAGGACACCATGGTTCTGTGCGAGGGAGCCTGTCAGGACTGGCACCATCTCTCTTGCCTTGAGATAAATCAAGCTTCTCGTGGTATATTCAAATGTCCAAAGTGTTGTGAGAAATGAATAATCTACACTGTAGGCAAAAATTTATGTTAACAGGTGCTATATGTTAGCATTTACATTTACACACACAACACACACACACACACACACACACACACACACAGAGAGAGAGAGAGAGAGAGAGAGTATATAGATATTATGTACATTGTTTTTGTTCTTACTGTTTGTGGTTATTTTTCTTGTATTCATGTTTTCATAAAGAATATGACTAAAGAAGTGTATATGTTAATAAAGCTTCAGAACATCACAGCCAATGACAATGGGTTATACTGAATCAAACAAATGGTCAACCTAGCTCCCTCTTATTCACATGGGGCTAACCTATTCAAGACACCTAACATACAATTAAAAATTGTGTGATTGGCTTTTAAAAATAAATTCCATGTTTGGGGAGGGGAGGGGTACCTGTCAAGATTGTGGAATGTGGGCATTAATGCTTTGTCTCCTGGTGTGATAAGGGTGACCAGATGACCCGGAAAACCCAGGAGACCTCTGGAAAAACAGAGATCTCCAGGGCAACCGGGACTGGCACCCAATTTCCTGGGGGAAAGGGCTGAAGGGGAAGGCCTCCATCAGCCCTGGAAGGGGTTGGGGGCCACGTTTTTGGACTTCCTGGAATGCAGCCTCCAGTACTCCCATGGCAATCCTCAAAAAACCTGGGCTTTTTTGACAGAACATTTATATCCCACCCGCCACCCAGAAATGCATGGTGAACTACAATGGCCTTTCCCAATTTTGTAATAACCCTGTGGGATAAGTTAGGTTGAAAGATGTGAATAGCCACAGGTCATTGTAAGCTTCATGATGGAATGAGACAGCCCAACCCCAACAATGCCATCATAGACTGATATTTTAAGCACACTACCAAACCACATGACAACTATGGGCTTCTGTAGGAAACCATCTTTGCAGAACTTCACTCTGGATTCTGAGAAAGTTTATTAAATGTTCCAGTTAGTACAATGAAAGTAGTTTATTTGATTGCATTCACACACATAGAAGTTGCCTTTCGAGGCAATTTCCCGACAATAGATAGTGCCTCATTTTCCTCACCCATAATTTTCTTTTCCAGCTAATTTTGGGAATATGAACTATGGCCCGGAATGGGTAACAGAACCTGACTTTCATGGAAATTTCAGAGGTTATTATATCTGTCCCATCTAGTAATGTGCTTCTAGTGAGTTTGGTTGACTTACCTCATTGGGAAGCTGCTGTTACGGCTCGTTTTGGGCAATACAGACTTTTGCCCAGAACGGGTATCTGAACGTGGTTTCGGGGCAACTTTTGGAGCTTTTTACATCTGTCCCACCTAGTAATGCGCATCTGGTGAGTTTGGTAGACTTACCTCATTGAGAAGTTGCCGTTACGGCCCATTTTGCGCAATACGCGTTTTTGCCCGGAACAGGTATCTGAACGTGGTTTCAGGGCAACTTTTGGAGCTTTCTATATTTGTCCCCCCTAGTTATGTGCATCTGGTGAGTTTGGTTCACTTATCTCATTGGGAAGCTGCCTTTACGGCCGTTTAGCGCAATACGCGTTTTTGCCCGGAACGGGTATCTGAACGTGGTTTTGGGGCAACTTTTGGAGCTTTCTATTTTTGTCCCACCTTGTCATGTGCATCTGGTGAGTTTGGTTGACTTACCTCATTGGGAAGGTGCCGTTACGGCCCATTTTGCCCAATACACGTTTTTGCCCGGAACAGGTATCTGAACGTGGTTTGGGGGCAACTTTTGGAGCTTTCTATATTTGTCCCACCTAGTTATGTGCATCTGGTGAGTTTGGTTGCCTTTCCTCATTGGGAAGCTGCTTTTACGGCCTGTTTTGCGCAATACGCGTTTTCCCCCGGAACGGGTATCTGAACGTGGTTTGAGGGCAACTTTTGGAGCTTTCTATATTTGTCCCACCTTGTCATGTGCATCTGGTGAGTTTGGTTGACTTACCTCATTGGGAAGGTGCCGTTACGGCCCATTTTGCCCAATACACGTTTTTGCCCGGAACGGGTATCTGAACGTGGTTTCGGGCCAACGTTTGGAGCTTTCTATATTTGTCCCACCTTGTCATGTGCATCTGGTGAGTTTGGTTCACTTACCTCATTGGGAAGCTGCCGTTACGGCCCATTTTGCACAATACGCGTTTTTGCCCGGAACGGGTATCTGAACGTGGTTTCGGGGCAACTTTTGGAGCTTTCTATATTTGTCCCACCTAGTTATGTGCATCTGGTGAGTTTGGTTGACTTTCCTCATTGGGAAGCTGCTTTTACGGCCTGTTTTGCGCAATATGCGTTTTTGCCCGGAACGGGTATCTGAACGTGGTTTTGGGGCAACTTTTGGAGCTTTCTATTTTTGTCCCACCTTGTCATGTGCATCTGGTGAGTTTGGTTCACTTAACTCATTGGGAAGCTGCCGTTACGGCCCATTTTGTGCAATACGCGTTTTTCCCCGGAACGGGTATCTGAACGTGGTTTTGGGGCAACTTTTGGAGCTTTCTATTTTTGTCCCACCTTGTCATGTGCATCTGGTGAGTTTGGTTCACTTACCTCATTGGGAAGGTGCCGTTACGGCCCATTTTGCACAATACGCGTTTTCCCCCGGAACGGGTATCTGAACGTGGTTTCGGGGCAACTTTTGGAGCTTTCTATATTTGTCCCACCTTGTCATGTGCATCTGGTGAGTTTGGTTCACTTATCTCATTGGGAAGCTGCCGTTACGGCCCATTTTGCACAATACGCCTTTTCCCCCGGAACGGGTATCTGAACGTGGTTTCGGGGCAACTTTTGGAGCTTTCTATATTTGTCCCACCTTGTCATGTGCATCTGGTGAGTTTGGTTGACTTACCTCATTGGGAAGGTGCCGTTACGGCCCATTTTGCGCAATACGCGTTTTTGCCCGGAACGGGTATCTGAATGTGGTTTGGGGGCAACTTTTGGAGCTTTCTATATTTGTCCCACCTTGTCATGTGCATCTGGTGAGTTTGGTTGACTTACCTCATTGGGAAGCTGCCGTTACGGCCCATTTTGCGCAATACGCGTTTTTGCCCGGAACGGGTATCTGAACATGGTTTCGGGGCAACTTTTGTGGCCTATTGCATCCCTGCCATTTAGTTATGCATGTCTGGTGAGTTTGGTTGATATCGCTCTTTCCCTAGTGGCCGTTCCGGCCATCCCATTCTGTTCCGGACGTCATTTTGGGAGTTCTGGGGTTAATAGTGATATAATATTGGTATGGTTTTAGTCTTAAAATATTGTTCTCAAGTGTTGCTAACACATGCCACTGTTTTTGGTATGGTTTTTTAATATAATGGGGCTGTTCCGGCCTGTTCCGTTCCGTTCCGGCTTTTACACCGTCCCCTAGTATTTTGAAAGGAGAAAAATGTCTCCCTATCCACCTCCCCCACATCATGCGTAATTTTGTACACTTCTCCCTTACTCGTTTTTTTTTCCAAGCTAAACAATCCCAGCTATTGTAACCTTTCCTCACAGGGGAGGTGCTCATGATAAACAATTCACTAAACAGCTCATGTTTAGAGACCTAACAATAAGATACTTCATCCACATCAAACTCACAGCAAAACAAAGGGAAAGGGGGGGGGGAATGCCAAGCACTTCAAGTAATCCAACTTTAAGCAGCAGAAAAAGACCCTGCTCTCACCAGAGTCCCCTGATCTGAGCCAAAGAAGGCTCAGATCATGGCAACTCCCCTGCATGCTGCCCATTAGAAGCACAGAATCAGGAGGGGCAAGGTGAAAAAAATGTCTCCCTGGGCAGATGTCCCCAAGCTATCCTGGGCCAGAACAAATACAGACACAATGGCTTTTCTACATGAGGTGTTTATTGTGCGCTTGTCATTTCCTACTCACAGTTGTTTGCAGGTTGTTTAGACAATGTCCTAACCCTCCAGTGTTGCTTCTGTGTCTAACTAGCACTTTCAGCAGGTTTTTTTTTAGAGTAGGGAAAATGCATCATGTAATTGTGAAAGTGAAAGAAAGCATGATTTCCTCTTGTGTATTTCTGCTATTCCTCCATACCACCACGCCACTTAAGGAAATGCTCCTTGGATCTTACTTCTGCAACAAAACTGAGAGTAGATATAGAGAATTAACAGCTGGTTCTAATGTAGAAAAGACTAACAGCTGGTTCTCATGTAAACTGCCCAGAGAGCTTTGCCTATGGGGCAGTATATTGATGATAATAATAATAATAATAATAATAATAATAATAATAATAATAATAATAATAATAATAATAATAATGATGCTCCAAAAGTAGCAGCAGCTCCCCTTAGGGAGGCTCCTAGGGCTGGTGTGTGTGTGTGTGTGTGTGTGTGTGTGTGTGTGTGTTTGTGTGCAAGACAAGTGGAAACAAACCACCTGGCAGGTGGATGGCAAACACAGAGCCTTTCCCTTCACCAGTCAGTCACCAAGATGCTCTCAGACTACGGCCCTTTTGCATATTCGGTATTCCCAGAGAACATGAATGAATATGCAGTGATGACCGGAATGCTATTCAGACATTATAGGGTCCAGTCCACACACTCCCTCCCACATGATGCAATGCGCATATGCAGGCTGTCAGGAACCAGAGCCATCTGAAGACATTCGGCTGCCTGAGGCAGAGGAGCAAATGTCACCCACTCCCTCCCCACTTGCAAGTCAAGGAGCACAGTAGCCAAGGCCAGTCAAGTGGCTTTGGCACCTAAGGCAGAAAATGTCACAAGCACCTCTTCCCCTGACTGGCAGTATAAATACAATTAGAAGACATTAAATAACTAAGTAAACAAATAGCAGCTTACTGCCCTTTCATGACACCCAAAATCAGCCACCAGAGTTGGAGGCTGCCACTTCACGCCTGCCTAATGGTAGTCCCAGGCCTGCAAGGAACGACTTACACTGCCTGCCCTAAGAGTGCCCCCCTCCCTACCATAATTCAGTGGTTATGAGGCTTGGAGGCTGCCTAGACGGTCTGAAAGCCAACATGGGGCTTTCCTGCGAAGCTGCGACTTTAAAAAGTCAGGGACTTACCCCTGGAGCAAGGCAAGCATGGCACATCCACCATCTATCCTTGTTCCGGAGCTGTGGGGGAGGCGATCCCGGGTGGATGGCAACCCCAGATTGGTCACCGTCAGCCCGGGTAGACGGCAAGGGGAGGGCCCAGCGAGCTAATGGCCACGGGAAACCCTACGCCCTCCCTCTGCGGTGGGATTAGCCGCTGCCACCCAACAGCAGAGAAAGCACGGGGTTTTGCTTAAGGCGGTGGCAACCTGACACTATACGCAGCCTCTTGCATAGGAGACAGGCAGGGCCGGTGCCAGGCTTTTTTGCGCCCTAGGCACACCCCCCCACCGTATCCCCCACCCACCCCACGTAGACGGAGACAGGTTACCTGTCCCTCGCCTGAAGTCCTCCTGGCTTGGCGGGACACTACTGTGGGGTGGGCGGGCAGCTCCAATTCCATCCGTTTGCCGCAACCCCCAGCGTCCCGGCTTGTCTTTGGCTGGGAGCCCCCAGCCGAAACTAAGCCGGGAAGCTGGGGGAGGGCAGTCAGACAGCTCCACGTTCTGACTTTCGGCATGCACCGGAAGTCAGAACGTGGAGCCATTCCTTCCCCCCCCCCCAGCGTCCCGGCTTGGGTTTGGCTGGGAGCCCCCAGCCGAAGCCAAGCCGGGAAGCTGGGGGAGGGCGGTCAGACAGCTCCATGTTCTGACGTCCGGCACGCGCTGGATGTCAGAATATGGAGCCGCCCGCCCCCGCCTCCCCAGTGTCCCAGGTTGGCTTCAGCTGCTGGGCGGGCGCCCAGCTGAAGCCAAGCCAGGGACGCTGGGGAGCAGGGCGGAAGGCTTTGGAACGGCGCACCCGGAAGCTGCCCTCACTCGGCCAGAGCGGCTCTGGGAGTGGGAGGGCGACTTCCGGGGGCGCCGAACTTGGCGCTCTATGCAGCCGCCTAACTGGCCTTTATGGAAGCACCAACCCTGGAGACAGGCTTCCCAAGAGAGTTTCAGACCTTCACTGCTGAGCCCAGATCAGCAGGAACGCAGAAATCAATACATACTTTGCAGGTTCTCTCTGGCTTGTAATTAATTCTAATATGATGCTCTATCTTATTGTTACCTGTATCGTTTTGTATTGTCATAGGAACTGAAATTGTTTTAATAGTGTATTTAAATGTGGTTTTTAATATTTATATGTAAGCGTCTTACATTGATATACATTATATTAAGAAGTATGTAAGCATTATAAATAAGGTTCCCCCCCCTAATTTCCCATCCATATAGTAGGCTTTGTTGCCACACAATTTTAACTAGAAGTGCTTTTAAAGAATCCATAAAAACAATGAACTCCAGTGTTCCAATTAAAATGTTTTTTTTCCAATGATCCAATTAAAATAGCAATTACACATTTGGCTGGGATAACCTTAGATAATCAATGCCCCAAAACTCAAAATTCTGATTTGACCTATGGCTGTAGTATAGCAGTAATATACCTTTCTACAATGAGTTCATTGTAACATTGAGTATTATTATTATTATTATTTATTTATATAGCACCACAACTGATCTTATTACAATGGGCTTTTTGGGGAGCATAATAAAAATGTAGCACTCCCCACTTATGAAGTATGCATAATAGGCCCGATCCAGAGAATGGTCTCACTCACAATGACATGGCCTGGTTCATACATAACAACAAGCCAGGGTGTTTTTTGTTTTTTTTCACACTGCCCAATTGCTTCCAATGCCAACCCAATTCTTGGGTTTAGCATGATGTCCAAACCATAAACTCTGCCTTGTCTGTCCCACAACAAGCCAAAATTGAAACCCAACTCAGATTTTTTTTTCCAACCCTGGAAGGCAAGCCAGACTTCTGGGTTGGGATACCACACTGAACAACCCAGGTGTGAAGCAGGAGGAGGCAAGCAGAAGTTATACAACATTGTGAACTAACACCCTGTTTTGTTCTTGATAGCCCAGACTTTAAAAACACAGTAACCTGGGTTGTCATTATGTGTGAACCGTGGTACTTGTCTCAATCCACACTAATTTGGAGCAGCTGAGCATGATGGTGAATTGTTTCATGAATGTTGTTGCTGGTCAGATTATTGAGAGGTTAATCTGTTGTCAAGCAACTGCTCTCCAACAATATAATGTTGTATGCATTATGTGTTGTACTGAGAATTCTGCTAGTCTTTCTCTCTCTCTCTCTCTCTATTATTTATTACATTTATATCCTGCTTTTTTTCCTCCATGGAGCCCAAGTGGCATACATAAGAGAGCCTGTGACTGGCCCAAAGTCACCCAGTGAGCTTCTATGGCCAAGTGGGAATTAGAACCCGGATCTCCTGACTCCCAGTCCAACACTTTAACCTCTGTACCACGCTGGCTCTCATAGCAGAACTATGTATGTCACTGAAGATCCTTCCCCTAAAAAACAGAAATCTTACTTATCATACCCACCCAGATTCTGATTTCACCTAGTTTTGTCCATAAAATTCCAAACAATCTTTAAAACCATAAGGGCTAGAAATGTTCCTTCTTTGTAAACGGAAAGAGTAAGCTAAAAAAAATTAGGATTTCTGAACTGAGGACCAAATTCTATGTTTGGATAAAAAAAATGCTAGAAATAAATATATAAATAAATAACCAAATCACACAGCCCTGGATGTAGCAGACCAAAGGAATGGAACAGATGTCACCATAATCTCTGCAGTAAGAACAAGGGCATTACTCTGTAATTTAGATGCTAAACATAAAGCTAAACTGATCTTATATTATGCCTTTTGTGTTAATAATAATCTCATATTCCCTGGAAAACGATAAGACATTTAATACCTTCTTGATATTTTTATTCAGTTAGTGGAATGCTTGAAAATGTTGTTCCTCTTGTAAAGAGGGTGAGCAAAAGAGCCGATGCTGTTATTTAAAGTAATTATTTTTAAACTTCTCATAAAGTGTGTGTGTGTGTGTGTGTGCGTGCGCGTGCATGTGTGTTGGTACTATCCTATTCAGCACTAGTACCAATTTAAACTTTGTAGCTGTAGCGTAAGCTCCCTCTAGCACAATGCCAATAGTTTTTGTTGGCATGATGAACATAAGCACATAAGAGCCATGCTGGATCAGACAAAGGGTCCATCTAGTCCAGCACTCTGTTCACACAGTGGCCAACCAGCCATCGGCCAGGGATGAACAAGGCAGGACATGGTGCAACAGCACCCTCCCACCCATGTCCCCCAGCAACTGGTGCACACAGGCTTACTGCCTCGAATACTGGAGATAGCACACAACCATCAGGGCTAGTAGCCATTGGGTTGTTGGCATTGTACCATCAAATGCTATTGATGTCGCACTAGAGGTAGGTTACACTATGGGCTCATCTACACCAAGCAGATATTCCACTATGAAAGCGGTATATAAAATGCAGGAGCCACACTGCTGCTTTATAGTGGTATTGAAGTGCACTGACAACATTTGGGGGGCATGATACATACCATATCCTGCTTTCATACCACTCTAATAGTGCTATATCCTGCTTGGTGTAGATGTGTCATGAGGCTCAACAGTTGTCAGTGCACTTCAGTACCACTATAAAGCAGTAGTGTGGCTCCTGCCTTTTATATACCACTTTCATAGTGGAATATCTGCTTGGTGTAGATGAGCCCTATGTTAATGCTAGAGCTGTATAAGATCCTCTTGAAAATGCTGTAAACTTGCAATTGTGAAGAAATAGCTCCTCATTTCTACCACTACAAGCCATAAGACAGTTCCAAAATAATTTATGATGAGCAGCAATTTGTGCAGGGCAGGATCTACACTACTGCTTTAAAACAGTTTATAATGGTTTTGACAACTGTTGGGGCCCAGGACACGCGCCACATAATGTTTTCAAACCATTTTCAAAATGTTATATCCTGCTTGGTGTAGATCTGGCCCAGGTCTCGCCTGTGTCAGGAACATCTGAGGAACATCTCATAATTCTCTGGATCTGTTCCATTTCTTGCAGATCCAGCAACAGTCCTGTCAGTATCAAGGAACATTAAACTCTTTTTCTTTGTTCATGGAGGATGGTGTGTATTTATAGCAATTGACAGCCTGCATTGCAGTTTTCTGGTCTGCCTTCTCAAAAATGCAGATGCCTGCTGACTACCACCCTCAGGGGAAATCAGAATTTCACTATCAGAAATGTGTATCTTCCCTTTGCTTTCAGGAGTATACAAATGATGATCCATAAACAGTGGTTTGGGTTTGAAGTTAGGGTTAAAAGTAGACAATAAGGCTCCATGCATGTGTGTGTGTGTCAACAAAATCTTAATATATGCACATTAATGTCTGTTTAGGCTTTTCAGAGATTACTTGGGATTTGTTATGGATTATAAATAATAGTTGTCAATCCTCTTTTCCCTCAAACCATTTGGAGCTAAATACCGCAAATCCCACAATGAACTTGCTGCTTGAAGAATATACACACACTTAGCCATAAGGAAAGGATGAAAGAGCTGCAAAGGGGATATTCAGCCATAAGGAAAGGATGAAAAGGGCGGGGAGAAGCAAGGACTTTCCTACTGATGCTGCATGAATGGACCCTTCTCTTTTGTTTGCCTTGGCATTACGAAGGGCAAGGTTGGGCAGAGGAAGGCTCTAAAGCAGGGGTACATAATCTTGTTTCGATCAAGGACTGCCTTCCATTGTGGGTAATCTGTTCGGGGCCACATATTGGTGGCGAATGGGGCTGAAGTCAGGAGGGGACATGGCCAGAGCAAAGAGTGGATGGGTTGCCCCCTTTCTCTTTCTGCCACCTCCTTTTCCCTCTCTCTTTCCCTCTTCTTTCCCAGGGAAGCTGATTGGTGGGAGATTCAGGACAAATAAAAGGAAGTACTTCTTCACACAGCGCATAGTGAAATTATGGAATTCACTACCACGAGATGTCGTAATGGCCACCTATTTGGCCACCTATTGGGATGGCTTTAAAAGGGGGGGGTAGATAAATTCCTGGAGAAGGCTATCAATGGCTACTAGTCCTGATGGTTATGTGCTACCTCCAGTATCCGAGGCAGTAACCCTGTGTGCACCAGTTGCTGGGGAACATGGGTTGGAGGGTGCTGTTGCATCATGAGTGCTGGACTAGATGGATCCTTGGTCTGATCCAGAATGGCACTTCTTATGTTCTTATTGCTGTTGCAAGAGGTCTGAACTAAACGCAGGTAGAGCGCTTTTGAAATTTGGCTGAGTGCCACATAAAGTTATATCAAGGTGGCATGTGGTCCTAGGGCTAAAGGTTGCCCATAGCTGCTCTAAGGTAAGTCATGGGAGAGACTTGCTATGCACAGATGTTGCATTGTAAAAAGGGAAGGTTACATCAAAGCCCGATGGGACTCTGCACCCTGCTTCCCACATACACAGAGTTCAGGACTGTGGCCTTGGTGAAGGACATAAATCCTTACTCGTATGAACATCAACATGGGTGACCACCTACACATCCCCCAAGGAAAGATAATGCATCACCAAACAAACAAAAAGAGGACACAGATTTGCATGCCATTTGCATGTGCTAATTTATAAGTGTAGATGCAACTGCAGAAATAGTTACTATAATTTTCGGACAACTGTCACCAATTGACCTGTGAGGCTGCTCAGTCTGCTACTCAAGTGTGCGAACTGAGGATGGGAAAACTCAAGGCCTCTGCTGCTCTCCTTCTTAGGGTTCTTTATCTTTAAACCAGACTCAGACTGGACACTTCAAACAGAGGACTGTCCTCTTACAGCCCTTCAAACGGAGAATTATCTTTTATAAAGTAGGACATGGGGCTAACCTAAAAGTAACCATGGAATAAATAGCCAGATAAAAGAAAAGTGAAAAGGGCCCAGGAATATAACAGGGTGGCATTCTTTTAACTAATTAGACATCGGCCCATAAAACTCAAGTCTTCCCACACTTTTTTGTTTTGTTTTGTTTTGTTATGATTGCATATACAAAATATATAATATATAAAAATATTAAAAGGTATCAAGAGCCCTTGATTACATTCCAAGCTGGAGAAGAATTCCCAGTTTACCCCACCACCACTTCAGTTCCCAAGCGTCACTGGGGGTTATTACCAAATACTGGAGAGAGGAAGGAGGGAAAGTTCTCCCTTTTCTTCTGACCTACTCTCTCTGCTCTGGCCTGGTTAGGGTTTAGAAGAAAGGGTTGGGTGTGTGTGTGTTTGTAAATGGGTAAATGAGAGGGAAGTCTAGGTGGGAGGGAGGCAGTGGGCTGAGTAGGGATGGACATCGCAGTGAAATCTAGCCCTTTTTAGGCTCACTGGATTTCCTCGGAGCCTTGTGAGCCGAGCTGCAGGCTTTTCCCTGAAATCCAAGAACTCTTCTCATTATTTTAAAAATCAACATTTTTTCTTAAATCAGCTGCAGCTGCAATCTGCATTAATTTGCACAAACTGCATCCGCCAGGATTAAGGGATAGAATGGGTGGGAGGCAGGAATATATATATAATTAAAATCCTATTTGAAGAGGTGGCGATGGTGACAATTTACTTCCTATTCCTTTCTAGTTCACTGGGCAGTTGGTTGGAACTGGAACAGGCTTCCGTGTGGGGAGAAGGGGCCCAGCCCAGCTTGGCAAAGCGGAAGATGCAGGTGCAGGAAGCAACTTGGCAGATTATCTGGCTGGTTTCTCCTTCCTTCATTAATGTTAACTAGGAGCACAGGTGATTTATAGCTGTGTACACAGTAACCATTACTTTGCTGCCTTAGGCAAGTTTTGAGGACTTTTTTTAATGGCCTAAAATTACACAACTCATACGAGCAACGAATGAATAAAATGGAAATAAAATATCTAAATAAGATAAATTCCGGAGGGTTAGCCATACAGCGAAGTGCTTTTTAAAATAATGGTTTTGTGATACCAACGTATTTATTGTGGCATGTGTTTTTGTGAACTAGGCCACTGTCCGTACTGGTTCTGTGTCCCAGTCGGCCTAGCAAGATATAAACCAGGCTGGGTCAGAATGTGAGCTGGAAAACTGACCCGGACAACCCCTTCTCCGTCACAAAACTAGCTGCAGCCACAGCCAACGCAAGAGGCAGCAAGAAGGCTGCCAAAGGCTGGTTCCTAGGAAACAGGAGAAGGAACAGCCTCCTCCTCCAGGGTACCCCAAGGCAGCCTTGAAGCCACTGGGATGTCTGTCTAAGGGTCATTTACTGGACCATGAAACCAGCCAGTAGTTGACACTTACAGATAGGCCTTCTTGGCCCTTTCTAGTCCTGTCAGTACATTAGGTAGTGCTGCTCTGAAAATTTCTTCCATATTATTTTTGGCCATTCTCATTCAATTCGATAGAAAAGAAATTGCTTTCGGAAAGAAATTCAAAGGAGAAGTAACTGACAGAGAAATTCTCATGGGTTGGGTTCCGGGTTCTTGTGCTTACTTTACATAAGAGGTGGCCAAGGAATGTGCATGAGTATCTTGTCTTTCATTGTACAATCATCTCTCTGTACCTGCTTTAGAGACAAGATGTATCCAGAACTCGCCCTCAGAAATTTAACATTTGGAAGATCCTGTGGGCAGCGTGGAACCCTAAATAATGACAATTAGAACTGAGCCAGAAATTTCTCAGAAGACATTTTTTCCTCAGAAAAGTCCTGAGATTTTTCTTTTCTTAACCCCTTAGAAACAAAAGGCCAGTTTGCAGAATTCCCACAAATTACTTCCCTATTTTTCTTCCCTCTCCCATTCCCCCACAATGCCCCAGAACAATGTCAGGTAGTGGTATTGTGGACTATGCAAAATGGGGGCCAGGCTGCCAACACAGTTGCTTCTTTTGCCATTCACAGTGGCAGCGCCAACAACAACAACAAACCCGGGGGGGGGGACCTGTGTTGCAAACTCTGCCATTGATGAGAGAGAATTTGTTGGAGAATTTCTCCTCTCTCTGGAGAAATGCAGTGGAATTATTTCCCCAGTTTCTCTGCCCACAAATAGGGTGTAGAACTTCAAGAGGGCATTTATTTGCACAGAGTTCTAATAGTGAGCAACCAGTCTACAAATCCCTGCTCTAGAGCTCTGTTCCTTCCACAGCATTCTCCCATTTGCACCGCAGCAGGGATGGGCAACCTTCTTGGCTCTGAGGGCCAAATGCAATGTTGGATGGTGAGTTAAGGGCACACATGCATGCGCGCGTGCGCACACACACACACACACACACACTTACCCCATCCACCAATATCTAACCATGCAGGGATAGGGAAGTTTAAATGTCCCCTTCCTGACTGCTGGCATCAGGGGGCAGAATCACTGTTTTTTCCCTCAAAACATCAAATGTTTCTTTTAAGACTATTTCTGCCAATTTGAAATAATTGATTAAAACAATTTACAAATGGCACTTCACTCCAGCCAGATTTTATCAAATGAACCCTGCCCTGCCTCCACTTTCCTGGAGGATGTGGGAATGTTGGGACGCTGGTCCATATGTGCTGGGACTGTCCCCAGGTTCAACACTTCTGGTTTGGAGTATTTGGGGGGTGATTTCATATATTGTTAGTTGCATCATTGTGCCCAAACCCCTCTTAGCTCTGCTATCTGTAATGGATAATGTAAGA
The DNA here is from genome assembly GCF_023053635.1 of Elgaria multicarinata webbii. Classification (NCBI taxonomy): domain Eukaryota; kingdom Metazoa; phylum Chordata; class Lepidosauria; order Squamata; family Anguidae; genus Elgaria; species Elgaria multicarinata. Next base: position 80,802,987 of record NC_086177.1, on the reverse strand, counting down.
GACAATTTGCCACACTTTGAATGTCATCATATGGGGAAAATTGTGTTTGCTTACAGTTGCTTCTCCGCCTGCGCATTTGTCCCTCATTACTTCCTCTTTTGAAAGAAGAAGTAAACAATGTGCACGTGGCTCATTTAGTGGGCCATATTGATGACACTGCTTCTCCTGCACACAGCAAGAGATAGCGGCAACTTCCATCTTTAAAATAAATCAGACTTACTTTTTTGTGGTGTGAAGAAGGCTAGAAGGGCGGGATGCACACGGGAGGCAGTCGACGTTGTGAGAGGGACCTAGGAAAATCCGTGAGTGTTCAGTAACGAGCATGCAGTAAAACACTCATCTGATAGAGCTCTACAAGGTAATCCTGTTCTTGTTTCTAGCAGCATGCCTAGAAATAGTACACCACTGGAAAGCAGGTGCCGGTTGCACAATGTGTGTTGGTTCAATAACTGGAAAATGACATTTTCAGTGAGACTAACCCACCATAGCAGAGTTCTGAGAGGGGGGCCCAAACGTGACCACTTCACAGAAATCTGGTTTCCCTTCTTTGCGTTTATCACCAAAGGAACGGTGGCCATTAAGCCCCCAATATCCCAAACATCATTCTGGAGGGATCTAATTAAATGAGGGATGTTGTAAGAACATTCTACTGCTCAAGTAATTAAAATAAGAGTGGGAACAGTTTCTTTTTATATTTTTTGTTTGAATAGTTGACTGTTATTGTATTTGTTGACTATGAGCTCATTGTACTTTGCACAATAATTGACTAAAACAAAGTAAAAAGAAACATTAAATCTTTTACATTCTAAAACAGGCAGCACTGGACCTTGTGATCTTTCACACGTGCCCTAGGAAACTACTTTGCATCTTTGGCCCTTCCTACACCTAAGGATTATCCCAGGAAAATGGAGGGATTGTCCCTGCCTGCTCCCGGGATTCCCTATGTGGCATTTGGATGCACAGGAATGATCCCGGGATGATCCCAGGATATAGGGCTGGTGTAGACTTGCCCTTTGTGAACCATGGAACAGGGTTTCTGGATAAATTCCATCTTTCCGTCACACTTTTGTTTCAGCCATGACAAAGAAGATATATCAATATAATAACCCTAAACGTTTCATTGTTATAATGGCACGCTGCAGCATAATAAAACTGGAACCCTAAAGAATGACAAATGCGGGGGACCTATTTACTGGAAGGAAGAGGGAGGTGGGAGCAATAATAGTTTATGCTCATTTGCCATGAAGATTTCTGTTCGATTGTTAAGAGTTAAGAAACAGATCTTGGGATGAGATTTTCACTGGCATATGTGCAACTGTTATTTCCTTTCTATCCCATTTATCATTTTGATTTACACTCCATGCTATTGATCACACACATTAAATGGTTTTTAAATGCTTGCTTTCCAGCAGAATTGAATTACATTCCTGTATTTGACAGTGTAGCTTTCATAAATGTGTTCCCAGATATATATATTTTTAATAAGAACGCTGAACCAATAGACATATGAACTGTAGTCAGCAATAAGGTGCCAAGGTAGATTTATTACCGAAGTAATAAACTCAGCACATTTCAGGCAGCTGTCAGCTCTTCATCCGGAGAAATTTTAATTTGAAGGAAAACAATCTTAACCAGATTACTATCAATTCCCAGGATATATCTAAAGTACAGAATTAGGGCCAAATTGCACATTAATGGTGTGTGTGTGTGTGTGTGTGTGTGTTTAAAGCACGCTTAAGAGAGCAATCCTATGGCCCTTAAACAGAGGCTAGGGCCTAATCCATACCAGCGATTTATCCTGGGGTCAGCTCGAGGTTGTCCTTGTGCATCCAAATGATGCACAGCTGATCCTGGGGTCAACCAGGGATGACCTCTCAGTTGTCCCAGGATAAATGGCACTGCACTTATCCCAATTTTTCCTGCAGTCCTGGGACAAGCCTGAGATCTGCAGGCGGTGTGCCACTCGATCCCAGGTCCCCCGTCCTCCCTGCAAGTAGTGGAGCTGAGCAACCCGGCACAGAGCTGTGTGTGGACTCTGATGCATTGCGGGGGGAGCATTTTTGCCATCCTTGGGATGGCTGTTAGCATTTTCTGACACAGAGGTTTTTTTTAAAAAAAAAACTCACTGTGTTGGATCAGGCCCCTGCAATTGCGCGAATGTCTCCTCCTAAAACAAACAAACAAAAAACCATGCCATCCCGAAATGTGCACCTCTTCCCTTCTGGGATGACACGCTGGCATATGGACCCAGGGGGTTGATCCCGGAAGTGGTAAAGCCTGAGATCCTCCTCCGAGTCCCAGAAGGCCTCAAGGTGTAGATGAGGCCTAGATTTACACTACTACTATACAGTGGTATTGAAGTGCACTGAAAACTGTTGGGGCACATTAGACATTCCATATACCATTTTCATAGTGTTACATCTTGCTTTTTATTCCACATTTGAAATGATTTAACACAAGGTGTAGATCTGGCCAGAGTCTGAGGGGCCATAGAATAGTTTGGATTCCTGGATCCGAGGTTGGAGACAGCGCACTGACTTTGGAGCCATGATTCGGAGCTCCCTGCCCCTGAGGTCGGAAAAGTGACCTCGGAGAGGAGGGAATGAGAGTGTGCTGGTGGGCAGGGAGAGGAGGGGACTGAGCAAGCCAGTTTAGGCTGTATTCCCAGCCCCGTCGCCTCCTTCCCCTCCCACTGCATTGAGCTCCAGCTGGATGGACCAAAATGCCTGTCTAACTGAATTGCAGATTGGGAGGAGCACAGGGGTGAAGACCGCCTCCATCACCCCTCCCGCACTGCACTGGATAGCCGTAAGCCTACAAGTTCAGAGGCTTACGGTCATTCTTATATGATTGCGCCCTAAATTGCTCACTTTTATTCTGAAGAAAAAACAGTGGTAGACCCTCCAATATGTAATGAGTTCCTGAACTGGTAGTGTAGATGAGTTCCTGGACCGGTAGTTCTCCCCACACCATTTTGTTGCACCATTCAACTCTTTTGTTGGATTAGAAACATAGGAAGCTAATGAGTCAGACCGTTGGTCCATCTAGCCCAGTATTGTTGACTCTGACTGGCAGCAGTTCTATGGGGCTTCAGGCAGGAATTTTTCCAGCCCTAACTGGAGAAGCCAGGAATTGAACTGGGGATGTTCTACAGGCGCTCTACCGCTGAGCCATGGATTGTAAGAAGTGGCCTAAATTCTTCTGACCCCCAGGCAGGAAGAAAAGTGGAATAATATAGATAGTACATTCTCAATGGCTGGCACCCCGACTCTTTGCTGGAACTAAAACATAAACCATAGGGAGCAGAGCAAAACTTCAGAGATGGTCCAGCCCTACCATTAGGCATAATGAGGCAGTGGGCTTAGGAAGCAGATGCTCTGTGGTGTGGAGGGAAAAGGATGGTAGCCCTTTCCAGTTCTGTCACAAGCCTGCCCTGTGCACCCTAAGCTAAACAGATGTATTTAGGTGAGGTGGAAAATACTGTACTTGTTGGGAATATTGCAACTTCATCTGCATGTTGATGACACTTTGAGAAATAATACCCACTTTCCCCTGTTCTAAAAAACAGAACACAACAGGAGGATTACGAAGTTCTCAAAAGAACCTGTAAATAACTGTGAGTAAGGAAACATGAGCGCACAATAAAGGCTTAGTGCAGAAGAGCTTCAAATCTAACATCAAGTCACTCTGGACCACTATAAATTTTACAGATCGTTCCACAAGTGAGTTTTACGCAAGTGGTGAGTCCAGGGCCATCCCTACTGTTAGGCAGAGTGAAGTGGTCACTTTAGGCAGCAGATGCTGGGAGGTTCTGGAGGAACCACATGGCCTGCCCTGCATCCAGTAAGGTGCAGTGGAGGATGCTGGCCCATCACCACCCTGAAAGAAAAGATCCTAGTGCTGGTCCAGTCAGCTTTTGTACATGGATTGGGAGGGTTGCCCTCTTGCTGTTCACCTCAGGCAGCAAAATGTGTAGGGCCAGTCTTGGTGAGTCTTTATGCTTGCATCATGTCCATTTTTTTCAGTTCATTTCATTTCCCCTGGATCAATTCCAACTTTTCTTTGAGGATTCAGGGATTACAAGCTCCCCTTCCCCCTCGCCCCACCGCACCCTGTATTGCTCTGCTGTTTGTCCAAAATTTTAAAATGGGACAAATCCAAAGTTCCTAATATGCCTTGTCATCACATTAATGACCTTGAAAACACCTCCAGATCTTGTGCTTCTCTAACCGCCCAGAGAGCTTCGGCTGTGGGGCAGTATATAAATGTAATAAATAAATAAATACCATAAGAGCTGTGTAAATGACAGTGTGAGGGATAGGCTGATTTAAGCCAAAGGGTGGTTTGTAGCAAACCTTATTTCATGTTGGATTAAGAATAAAAAATAAAAATGACGCTGACGGAAAAATTGCTACCTGATGTTACTGCCACAAAGGCCATGGGGCTGTCATAAGAGCTACCTATCAAATCTGCATTCACTAGACATCTGATCAATCATTTGTAGCGATTTACAGATGAAGGATTTTGGGAGATCTTTCCCCCCACCCTCCGCAGATCTATGCTTGGCTCAAGGAAAGGAAATAGTGTACAGATAATTCAAAAGGTGAATACAGTCTTATATTATAGAGAAGGCTACTTGGAGCTTTACTAGATGAGACTGAGCATTAGTGAAACCAAGGTTTTAAATGGAAAGTTGTCTTCTTTTCAAGAAGACAAACACAGCCTATTAGTAACTGCAGAGTTTGTATACCTGAGAGTTGAAGCTGTGCATTGTGAGTACTTCTGGATCTAGAATTTTGAAATTAGTCCCATGATTCCAACAACGGCCATGTTTTTATTTCCCTCATTGCACACAATTAATTAAACACAGTAACAATTTGAACTGAGTGTAGTCAGTACATTTAAGCCAACTTGGATAATACATTTTAATTAATTAGTAGTTAATAATCCCATGAGAGCCTAGGCCTCATTATCATAAATCCACATTATCTTCTTGTAGATATACAGGGGTCTGAGATGGACAAAAAAACTCTGGTTAAAAAATAGTTAGTTATTGTTTTTTCTGCAATAGACTAACATGTCTACCCTGTGGAATTCGTTACAATGGAAGACTCCATCTAATGCAGACTTCATCCAATCTGCCAGATGTTTGGACTACAATTCACACCATTGGCCATACTGCCTGGGGCTGATGGGAACTGAAGTCCAAAAATCTGGAGGGCACTATGTTGGGGAAGGCTGATCTAACGGTATGTGCAGCTAGAATGGCCCTCCTTGCTCCATCCAAAACGGCCGTCACTGAGCTTAGTTCTTCCTGGATGCAACTGTTGCTAGGCACACTGGAGCCATTAGGATCAGGCACAGGCAGTGCCCCAGCACTGCTGGCAGCCGATACAGCAGCACTGCAACCCAACCCCAGCACTTGGCACTAAGGGACTGAGCAATGGGTGTAACGCCTCAGGGCTCTAGAACCAGGAGCTCCAGCAGCAGGGCCCAGAAGACTGTGCCACTCATAGGTAGAAGACACTGATTTGATGGCTGGAGGGTACTGTATTGCTACTCTCATTTTGGGTTTTCCCATCATAAAAGGACAATTTTCAGAAGTAGTTAGGAATGCCCCTTACTGTACCTCCTGCGTCCATCTAAAAAGGATGGGCTCATCTACACCAAGTAGGATATTCCACTATGAAAGTGGTATGAAAGCAGTATATAAAAGGCAGGAGCCACACTACTGCAGGATCTACGCTACTGCTTTATAGTGGTACTGAAGTGCACTGACAACTCTTGGGGCCTATGACACATCTACACTATATAACACTAAGAAAGTGATATGAAAGCAGTATATGGTAGGTGTCAATAGGCCCCAACAGTTGTCAGTGCACTTCAATACCACTGTAAAGCAGTAGTGTGGCTCCTGCCTTTTATATAACACTTCCATACCACTTTCATTTGGAATATCCTGCTTGGTGTAGATGACTCCAATGTGTTCCAATTCAGTGGCCAATTCCCTCCCTTTTGTTATCTATGGTTTAGATCAAGGGTAGGAGACCTGAGTCTTTCGAGGTGTTGGGTCTCCAGTTCCCTTCAGCGCTAGTCAGCATGGCCAATGGGCAGGGAAGATGGGAGTTTTAGATGATACTAGCCCTTCTGGGGGAAGGCAGGAGCTGGAATGCACATTGCTTGTTCACCATGGGTGTTATGGGTGTGTGTGTGTGTGTGTGTGTGTGTGTGTTAAGGTATCACTGACAAATCCTCACTGGAGCAATAAATCTGGAGTTGGTAAATCATCAGCGGTGTATCCATGGGGAGATTGCTTTTTCTGGCTGGGTTTCCCTCTTCCCCACCACCATCCCTCACACCACATCAGTAGGGTGGTAAATCTGCTCTGGGTTTCAGTCAGAACCAGTTAGAACTCTTCTGCACCTTGGGTAGCTCCGGAGGGGATTCACCACCCCACCAACATCAGAGCCAACAGTCACCACTGGCCCACACACAACTTTGCAGGACATGGGGAGAAGATCAGTGACTGCTCTGTGGGACTTGCTTTGGAAGCTTTTACTGTGAACTGTAACCTGTGTGCCGGCTCAGCCAGCTGACCAGGTGTTAACTGCTGATGGGCAACTCCAAGGCCTCTGCTCTCTTTCTTGGGGTTCTTTATCTTTAAATAGCCCACAGTTGGCCACACTACTGCTATGCCTCTTTCTGGAAGTCATTTTCAATGCTGGGCCAAATTCAGTGTTGAAAGGACTTTCAGCAAAGTGCCAACTTCTACAGTATGTGGTGCCTCGCCCTCCCACCTGGCTATGTGCAGCAGAGGGGGCAGCCATGAACCACCATTTTACATTTCCGGATGTAGTGTCATTCTGGGGCATTATGGGAAATTTCAGTGGTGGCTTGGAGCTACCTAGCACAGACATCCAAAGACAGGTGTCAATGCTGGATGGCTCCACCAGGCAGGCTTGGATCCTGACAGGTTCCTGAGAATATTTAGTACTTACTTCAGGTGTGGATAAGAAAACCTTTCTTTCTTTCTTTCTTTCTTTCTTTCTTTCTTTCTTTCTTTCTTTCCCCAGAAGACTTTTTAGTGCACGTACCTGTTAGTTTTATTGAAGTGAAGTGTTCAGATTCAAAGTTAATCATTTTCCCCCTTTTTCGCTCCACACAAAGCACTAATCTTTTACCATGCTGCAAAATATTGGCAAGAGCTATAAATAAGAAAAATGAGAAAAAATAAAATCACATATTGAAGAAAGATCAAAGTGTTCATAAAGATTATTCAGTACACAAAGAAAAGCCTTAGAGGCATCCAGGGTCAATACTAAGAGGATCATCAGGAAAGCGTGAGGTGGAAAATGATTCTTATTAAATAGGGGTTCAGATTAATATTCACTTCTCAAGCAAATTGGTTTCCTGCAGAGTTTCTATAGGATTTTTAAAGAAATACCTTTGCAGGTTATCTAGAAAAGGTGAGCTTGAGAATTCACCTTTGGAGAAACATTTATAATCGCTCTTTATATTATACATTTCCTCATGCACGTTGTTCAAGCCGCAGACTCAAGCCACAGCAAATCATCAGGCTGTCGGCTGAGTAGCTCATTTAAATCCTCGTTTAAAGAAAGGTCACTTTTTTAAAAGCTATTTTTTTAAAAAAAAAGGACAGCAATTCCATTTAAAAAAACAAATTTTTTTTAGGCAATTCTCATTTAGAGACAGAATGTTGAACCTATAATTGGGAGAACAGGTTTCAAATTTATACTCAAGCAATGAAACTTACATTTGACTTTGGGCTACTCACCATCTCTTCCCCCCTGTGGCCCATGGCAACTCCCCACGTGGCCCACAGCGCCACGCCCGATATTCTCAGCAACCCTGCTGATCAGCTATCAGTTGGGCTTTGGGGAGGAGGCTGCTATTCCCTCATTGCTATCCTCATCTGGTGGGTGGGTGTCTTTAACTAGGGGGACCATACGGGAAGGAGGACAGGGCTCCTGTATCTTTAACCATTGTATAGAAAAGGGAATTTCAGCAGGTGTCATTTGTTTACATGCAGCACCTGGTGAAATTCCCTCTCCATCACAACAGTTAGGGCTGCAGGAGCCCTGCCAGATACCTAAGAGGGCAGGGCTCCTGCAGCCCTAACTGTTGTGATGGAGAGGAAATTCCATCAAATGACACCTGCTGAAATAGCACTTTTCTATGCAACTGTTAAAGATACAGGAGCCCTGTCCTCCTTTTCATATGGGCACCCTACTTTAACCCCACTCCCCAGCAATTCTTGTAGGGAAGATCACTGTTTCCCCACTGCTATTAGGTTTAAGCCTGTCCTAGTCCCAGCCCCAGCCCCTGATCAATGGGAAAACTGCAATCTTACATACATCAGGATCTTTGTGGGGGAGGTTAAAGTTAGCTGTTCATTATGCAGGAAAATAGTATAATGCGATTTTGCCTGCATCAGGATCACTGGGGGAAGTGAGATTAAAACTATGGAATCCCCTGCCTTTGGCAGTTAGGCATGCACCAGCATTGCATTGCTCTTGGCGCCTCCTGAAAACGTTATTCCAGGAAGACTTCCCTGAATGATCGATCGTGGTTTTATCTGAACTTTAAGTAGGGAAAGCAGCATGGGCTTTGCAGTTGGCCATCAGCGCTGAGCACCTGGGCAGCAGACTGAACAGGCAGGGATACAGGTCACCTGATCTTCCTCACTATGGTGAGATGTATTCTATTTCTGTTTAAATTATAGTAGCAATTTCTAAGGGCATGTCTACACCATGCCTTATCCCGGGGATCGCCCCAGGATCATCCCTGTGTGTCTGCATGACGTATAGTGGATCCCGGGGGCAGGGAGGGATGATCCCGCCATTTCCCTGGGATAACCAGGACAGCTTTAATCCCGACTTTTCCTGCAGTCTCGGGATCGTCCCAAGACCACGGGAGGTGTGGGCGGCCATCCTGGTTTTGTCCCAGGTCCTCGTGAGTAAATGTGAGGAGCCAGAACAAGCACAGGGCACGGAGCTCTTCAGGTGTTCTGTGCCCATTGGGGTTGGGGTGGGGGGGAGCAGGATGATATTTTTTTTAAATAACTAACCTTTTTGTTGGAGCTCGTGTGCTCATCTTCAATAATAATAATAATAATTTTAAAATGTCGGCTGTGATGCCCTCCTACCTCCCTGGACGTTTGTCCCGCATGTGGACAAAGGGGAGGATCTTGCGATCAGCACATCGTGAGATGCTCCCCCTTCCTCCCGGATCGCCAGGAGGTGTAGACATGCCCCTAAGTTAGTACATGTACATTTCATGCAAATCTGTGTCCTCTTGTGCCCTCACACCAGTGATGTATATGAACGAGGATGATCAGGGGTTTGGAAAAAAAGCCCTACGAGGAGAGACTAATAGAACTGGGTATGTTTAGCCTGGAGAAGAGAAGACTGAGGGGAGACATGGTCTCACTCTTCAAGTACTTGAAAGATTTTCACATGGAGGAGAGCCAAGATCGTTTCTTGATCATCCCAGAATGCAGGACATGGAATAATGGGCTCAAGTTACAGGAAGCCAGATTCCAGCTGGACATCTGAAAAAACTTCCTGACTGTTAGAGCCGTTCGACAATGGAACCAATGACCTAGAGAGGTTGTGGACTCTACCTTTCCTTTTCATCAAACCCAGGTGAGGCAGTGACTGTTCTGAACCAGTGCCTGAGCATGGTAATGGACTGGATGAGGGCTAACAAACAGACTCAATCCAGACAAGACGGAGGTACTGTTAGCGGGTAGTTCATCTGTCCGGCGAGGTGATGTTTGCCCTGTCCTGGATGGGGTTGCACTCTCCCTAAAGGATCAGGTCCGTAGTTTGGGGGTGCTCTTGGATCCAGAACTGTCACTTGAGGCACAGGTGAACTCAGTGGCAAAGAGCACCTTTTATCAGCTTAGGTTGATATACCAACTACGCCCTTATCTGGACAGAGATAGCCTAGCTACAGTTATCCATGCTCTGATAACCTCTCGCTTGGATTACTGCAATGCGTTATACGTGGGGCTGCCTTTGAAAACGGTCCGGAAGCTTCAGCTGGTACAAAATAGGGCAGCCCGTTTACTAACAGGGACTGGCCGACGAGATCACATTACGCCAGTCCTTTTCCAGCTTCATTGGCTGCCAGTCCAGGTCCGGGCCCAATTCAAAGTGCTGGTATTGACATTTAAAGCCCTAAACGGTTTGGGGCCAGGTTATCTGAAGGAACGCCTCCTCCCATATGTACCTACCCGGACCTTAAGATCATCTACAGGGGCCCTTCTCCGTGAGCCCCTGCCAAAGGCAGTGAGGCAGGTGGCTACTAGGAGGAGGGCTTTCTCCGCTGTGGCACCCCGATTGTGGAACGAGCTCCCCAGAGAGGTCCGCCTGGCGCCTACACTGTACTGCTTTCGTCGCCAGCTGAAGACCTTTTTATTCACTCAGTATTTTAACACTTAATTTTAGCTTAAATTTAAATTTTACTGTTTTAACTCTGTATTTTAATCTTATAATCAACTTTGCTGTGTGGTTTTATCCTGGTTGCGCTTTTTATACTGTATTTCGTAATTGTGTTTTTAACCTGTTGGATGTTTTTTGTGGTTTTAATTTTTGTGAACCGCCCAGAGAGCTTCGGCTATTGGGCGGTATAAAAATGTAATAATAAATAAATAAATAAATAAATAAATAAATAAATAAATACCATACTAGAGGCTCTCAAGATGCAGCTGGACAGCCATCTTTCAGGTAGGCTTTAAGGTGGATTCCTTAGAGGCCCCTTCCAACAATACTATTCTATGATTCTATGAATCCAAACGATATAGTTGAATGTGTAAACTAGCACAATGCTCTTTAAGAGCTTTACCTTGATAAAAGAGGCTGGAGGGCGAGAAGAAGCACTATATATATTAATATGTAGCAACTCCTTCATATTAAGCTGTTCTGCCAGCTGCTCCAGTATAGAGCCACTTGAGATTTTTAGAATGTATGACATTGCTGTCAGTTGACTGCCCACTCCCTGTCTCTCAGCCTCCCATATTTCTCACCCCAGAGCTCCTTTCTGCAATATTCATCTTTTCCATCTGCGTCTGCAGATTTATTGCTGCTTCCCCTCCACCATCATTATCTAATCCCTAGGAACAACATTAAAAACAAACAGCAAATGCACATAAGATGAAGTGTGTCTCTGTCTCTGTGTGTCATCTCTGTGTGTGTATGTACAGAGAGAGAGAGAGAGAGAGAGAGAGAGATGTACATAATTGGATGCATTTATTCTGATTGCTTAATCTTTACAGACTTTGAAGGGGTTGTAAGTGCTGAAAAATTAGATGCCTTTCCTCCTTCCTTTCTATTCTATATGCTTCCTTGGGAGGGAAGATTGTTATTTGAGAGCAAGACTGCTCAACAGGTCATTTTCTTGTCTAAATTACCAACAAGAAGAGTCCAAGATCAGGTTTAACACTCACCAGGACAGATGCATCCATAAATGCATAACTTTTGCTGAATGTGGTAAGGATTTCAATGGCAACAGCAGGAATAAAAGTTGCAGGCTCAGTTTACTCGAGACTTGTTTTCCAGCTTGCAGACTTAGCATTTGAAAGAAATCAAGTTAATGATTACTTCAAGGCTACCTTTTGTAGGTCAGAACAGTCAGGTTGCTATAAACATATTCAAGTTGTAACCTATGTAATTATGACACTTTCCCTGTTCTAGGCCCAATCTACACCAAGCAGGATATAACACTTTAAAAACATTAGGAAAACGGTATATGTAATGTGTCATGGGCCTGAACAGTTGTCATAACCATTATGAACCGTTATAAGCAGTAGTGTAGATCCTGCCCTAGTGAGTGCACAGCAAATTGGATTTATACAATCAGAAATTAAATACAAATGCCAAATTGGGTATCACCCTATATTTTATTCATGGAACATCCATGGGGCCAAGGCTGTGTTCTGTATAAAATTTGTATCCATCTTGACATGAAATTTTGCATAGGGGAGGAAGAATGTAGCTTCATATGCACAGTAGGATCTCTCTACCTTCTCTTTAAACTAAATCTGAGCTTTCCTGTCAGACACATCTCAGATGGTAATCATGGCAACACTCCCCCTCCCCACCCCAGCAACTATTTTTTATGTAGATGGGTCCCTTGTTAGAGGTATTCATTGGAAATAGTTCCCCCAAAGGTGTCTTTTCAGTACAGTGCCAATGCGATTTTTCTTGTGTTAAGGGAGAAGTACTGCCTGACACACAATGTTCATCGAATGCTTCAGAGCCCCAGTTCATAAGGTGAAAGAATAGAGATACAGAAACATTCCATGGTTCACCCTGAAAAGTGGCTAGCTGATGTATTTTGTATTCCAACTGAACATTAATTTTTTAAACTACAACAACTCATACCTCTTGAGAGAGTGTTAAATTACATAAGAACATAAGAAGAGCCATGCTGGATCAGTTCAATGGTTCACACAGTGGCCAATCAGTTGTCAACCCAGGGACCCACAAGCAGGACACAGTGGAACAGCACCCTCCCACCCATGCTCCCCAGTAACTGGTATATATAGGCTTATTGCCTCTGATACTGGAGGTAGCGGATAGCCATCACAACTGGTAGCCGTTGATAGCTTTCTGCTCCAGGAATTTATCCAACCCCCCTTTTGGAGCCATCTAAATTGGTGGCTATCACCACATCTTGTGGTAGTGAGTTCCATAGTTTAACTATGGAACTGTGTGAAGAAGTGCTTCCTTTTATCTGTCCTGAATCTCCCACCAATCAGCTTCTTGGGATGACCCTGGGTTCTAGTATTATGGGAGAGGGAGAACAATGTCTCCCTATCCACAAATACTTATCAAAGCTGAACTGAAACAAAATTCTCACTCATCCCTAGTGAGTTCAAACACTCTCGAAAGATTCAAAGGTGTTCAGAAAGGACCCATGTGGGCTGCCATTGCTGCTTTCACCTTGCCTTGTCCCCAAACTCAGGAACATCCTTTTGGGTCAGGGGATGGTGACGGAGCCAGTGGGATTTGTTTCCAAGGTCTCGATGGAGAATCTTTTCCTGTTTAGCACTGGGACAAAAACTACCTGTCCCTAGTGAGAAACTGGTGCTACATATGTCATTTCCAGTGGGGATTCTGGGATTGATATTCCCAGACAGGAAACAACTTTTTCTTGAGACCCTGGAAGTATGCTGATCCACCTCTACTGCCTTCCTCTTTCCACACTAAAGATGTAATTCACAGGGCTGTCCCTACCATTAGACTGGGTGAGGTTGCCACTTCGGGAAACAGATGCTGGGGGTGGGTTGGGGAGCCGAAGTGAGGTGTTGGAGGACAGAGCTGTGAGTACTACAGAGCCTGCCTACAGGTGTCCTCAGGTGTGCTGGTGGATTCTTTCCCATTGCCAGAGTTGCAGAAACATTTAGCCATCACTCTGGTCATCTTCTGTATGGGAAAGAGGGGAGGTATTTTATCTTTTGTCTTAAGCAACAATTGTCTTGGGCCAGCCCTGGTCACCCATGCAAAGCAGCCCCATCCTTGCCACCACTCAGGGGAAGTAATGTGAGAATTGTTAAGCTTTGGGGGAATAGGCCTTGAACTAAATAATTGAGAAGAAATGAGACCATGAAATCCTGGCTCATATCATGCAATATGAGCAAAAGCGAAGTCCTAACTAAAACCAATGTTATACAATAGAAAATGTGGGCTTAGACTCTCTCTCTCTCTCTCTCTCTCTCTGTGTGTGTGTGTGTGTGTGTATGTGTGTGTTGTAGTTTCCCAGTAATTGCACAGCTCCTCACCAGAAATAATCTTACTCCACTTAAGCTTTAAATACTTAGACTTAGAAAATGGGTCTAAAGTAATTTCTTTATAATTGAAATTCCTCCTGGGCAGGATGGTAGTTCTGGGGCTGTGTTTTGAAATAGTTTGCTACAGTAAGGGGAATTAATTTATTCCTGCTGGGGCTACAGACAATCAGGAGGAGATAATAATGACCAATCCAAGATCTAACACAAATGAAGACAGGATATAATTTAATGCATGTCAGCTCTAATTTAACACTTTTGATCAGAGCATCAAATGTTCCATTAGTGACATTTAATTTTCTCAGCCTGTTGAGGACAGTAATAATGATGAGCTCTGCCATTGCTAACTGAAGCTCTTAAACTGTCCTTTCTAAGTCTTCCATCTTTTGGAGTGACCTCAGATGCCAAATCAGATGATAAGAAGCTGTCACTGCCATGAATAAGAATCTCAAAGCTACATCCTACTTTGAAAATGTACCTTTAGGAACCGATACAGCTTTTTGGTGGATGTTCTTGACGCCATTTTAGGAAGGATTTTTTTCCCCTCCAGCCAAAAGAAGAATAGAGTACATCTACTTTAATACATATCCACAAGGGTGAAGTTCCAATTCTAAAAGGTAGGCTTCCAAAGATTATATTCTTCCTTTGTCACTAAACAACTTTCTTGCCTACTCTTCATCAGAGCAAAACAGATCGCTGATTCAGAAATTTAACCCAATACATTACATCAAATTATGGATCCTTGCCAAGAGGTGAGCCAAACAAACATAGAACAAAAACAACTGAAGCATTCTAGAGCTTTCTGTGGTCTATTTAATGGCTGGTGTAAGTTAAGGTGAATCTAAAAAAAAAAATTAAAAAATGGAGGTTATGATTAACCTTGGAATTCTACTGCTTATGTAAATAACACCTATTGAGCTAAGAACATGAAACTTGGTGTCTATAATATAACTGATGAGGTCTACTTTTTTTGAAAAATTTCACACTGAACCAATGCAAATTGCCACAAATACAGCAGTTTAAATGGTGGCGAAAATGTATACTTTTCTACTGCAAGATGGGGACGGTGTAAAAGCCGGAACGGAACGGAACAGGCCGGAACAGCCCCATTATATTAAAAACCATACCAAAAACAGTGGCATGTGTTAGCAACACTTGAGAACAATATTTTAGGACTAAAACCATACCAATATTATATCACTATTAACCACAGAACTCCCAAAACGATGTCTGGAACAGAATGGGATGGCTGGAACGGCCACTACTGAACGAGCGATATCAACCAAACTCACCAGTCATGCATAACACCATGGCAGGGATGCAATAAGCCACAAAAGGTGCAAAGAAACTGCGTTCCGATAACCGTTCCGTGCACAGTGCATATTGCGCAAAAAGGACAGGGATAGCAGCTTCCAAGTGAAGTATGTTAATCAAACTCACCAGACACACATTACTAGGTGAGCCTGATGTAATAAGCTCCAAAAATTGCCCCCAAACCACGTTCAGATACCCGTTCCGGGCAAAAACACGTATTGTGCAAAATGGGCCGTAACGACAGCTTTCCCAATGAGGAAAGTCAATCAAACTCACCAGATGCACATAACTAGGTGGGACAAATATAGAAAGCTCCAAAAGTTGCCCCGAAACCACGTTCAGATACCCGTTCCGGGCAAAAAGCTCCAAAAATTGCAGTGTTTTTGCCCGGAACGGGTATCTGATACGTGGTTTCGGGGCAACTTTTGGAGCTTATTACATCAGGCTCACCTAGTAATGTGTGTCTGGTGAGTTTGGTTGACTCACCTCATTGGGAAGTTGCCGTTATGGCCCTTTTGCGCAATATGTGTTTTTGCCCGGAACGGGTTCCTGAACGTGGTTTCGGGGCAACTTTTGGAGCTTTCTATATTTGTCCCACCCTGTCATGTGCATCTGGTGAGTTTGGTTGACTTTCCACATTGGGAACCTCATTGGGAAGTTGCCGTTACGGCCCATTTTGAGCAACAGGCGTTTCTGCCCGGAACGGGTATCTGAACGTGGTTTTGGGGCAACTTTTGGAGCTTTCTATATTTGTCCCACCTTGTCATGTGCATCTGGTGAGTTTGGTTCACTTATCTCATTGGGAAGCTGCTGTTAAGGCCCATTTTGCACAATACACGTTTCTGCCCGGAATGGGTATCTGAACGTGGTTTGGGGGCAATTTTTGGAGCTTATTACATCAGGCTCACCTAGTAATGTGTGTCTGGTGAGTTTGGTTGACTCACCCACTGGGAAGTTGCCGTTACGGCTCTTTTCCGCAATACACGTTTTTGCCCGGAAAGGGTACCTGAACGTGGTTTCGGGGCAACCTTTGGAGCTTATTACATCAGGCTCACCTAGTAATGTGTGTCTGGTGAGTTTGGAGTTATGCATGACTGGTGAGTTTGGTTGATATCACTTGTTCAGTAGTGGCCGTTCCGGCCATCCCATTCTGTTCCGGACATTGTTTTGGGAGTTCTGAGGTTAATAGTGATATAATATTGGTATGGTTTTAGTCCTAAAATATTGTTCCCAAGTGTTGCTAACACATGCCACTGTTTTTAGTATGGTTTTTTTTAATATAATGGGGTCGTTCTGGCCTGTTCCGTTCCGTTCCGGCTTTTGTGTTTTTCGTAATTTTCTGTATTTCGTAATTGTGTTTTTAACCTGTTGGATGTTTTTTGTGGTTTTAATTTTTGTGAACCGCCCAGAGAGCTTCGGCTATTGGGCAGTATAAAAATGTAATAAATAAATAAATAAATAAATTACACCGTCCCTTATTATTGAATCAAGCTTTGCAGAGACTTGCTGTGACAGCAAAAAAAATAAAAAATCTGAAATGTTATTCCAGTCTGTTTATTTCCCCCCTAAAATTCTAGTGATACATATGAGCATAATTTACTGCTTATATGTCAAGAAAATACTTTTTCAGTTTATTTACATCACTGCTACATGAAGCAGGCAATGGTAAATATGGCTTTTAGCGTGAGAACAGCACCCTGATCCTAAATAGGATACATGCTTCTGCATACCATTTGCTGGGGAGCAACAGCAGAAGAGGACTATTGTATTATCATGCCCTGTTTGGGGTCTTCCTGAAGTCATTTGGTAAGGTTGGCCTCTGTGAGGAGCAAGATGCTGGGGCTCAGCAAATAGCTTAAGGAGCAGCCATGAGACTAGCTCTGTGTCACTTCTCCCACAAAAACGACTTCCCCATCCGCATGACATTAAAGCTGAGATGATATTTGTCCCATTAGAACCAGCCTTTGCTCCTTGTCCAATGTTTTTAAATGCCAGAACCAGCTAAATAGAGGAGTGCCTTTTATGTGCCTTCCTCAGATGCTGGAATGCAGTTTCCTTTCATGTTGACGGGCTTGCTTGACTGAGGGAAAATGTGCCCTGGGGACATACTAAAATGAAGGACATTGAGTGGTCATTGAAACACTTTGGTTCATTCCAAATGGTCTTAGGAAATCCTTTTAGGGACCATCTTCAAATCAACAGGCTCATAGCCCAAAGTAGGAATACATTGAAATCATGGTATATGAAATTATAGCACGTAGCTATGACAGAAAAAAAAATGCCATAAAATTAGCCAAAGTCAAAATACCTGACTTTTATAAAACATGACAGGATTTTATTTTATATACTGAGCAGGATCATGCACAGTAGTATATGCCAAACCCTTTCCTCAGATTATGGAAAAGAGACTAAATATTAGTTTGATATAGAGAAGAATGATAAAAGGAAACTTCTAAGCAGCCCATGAACTCCTCATATAGTTTGGTCTGTAATGCTAAGTGAAAAATATGAATAGAGGTTAAATTTATTTATTTATTTATTTATTCATTTATTACATTTTTATACTGCCCATCAGCTGAAGCTCTCTGAGCAATGCACAATTAAAAAACATAAACTATAACAAGTATAAATTTAAATCATTAAGAAGTTAAAAAAGGCAGTATAAAACTAGCTACATTAAAAAAACAGGGAAAGCCTGTGTAAAAAAGGCATGTCTTCAGGAGGCGTTTAAAAGATGTTATGTACTACCCTCTGTGGATAATTTTATTTAAATTCAATATATTCCCCTTTTTTATTTACTTCTTTTCTTTTTCATACTTCTGGTTGACTTTCTTTTGGAAAATTATATATATATATATATATATATATATATATTCGGTCAAAAGCCTGTTATAGTAATTATTTATTGATGTTCTGAAGTGGGGGAAGAGAGAAACAAATAATTTGAATATTTCTGGGTGGGGCTTGGATCAGGTAAATTCAGTTCTGATTGGCTGGGCGTTCCCATGAGGTGGGAAAGAGCGGGAAAAGACATTTGGTGTCAGTCAGTCTGAGATTAGACAGCGAGAGGGAAGGGGTGTTCTTTGGTAGGTGAAGTTTCAGAAAGAAAACTGAGGAGAAACTCAACAGCTGAGGCTTGAATATGAAACTAAGGGTTCTGTTGAATATTCCCCTCGAATATTAAGCTATTCCTGTGGGATAACCATGGGTAGTTAGTGAAGGTCAGGTGTAGGGTGGCTGTATTATGCCAGAAAGCTGCCCTAAAAGAAGCTTATACAAGCAGGCAGAGGCAAACACCCAGATAAATGGCTCAAGCAGCCAGAAATACAATAGGAGAAGCTTTGGGATTCAGAAGAATCTTGTTATGGAGTGTATTTGGCTAAAGGTTTAGGGGGTGGTTTTGTCCTGTGGTAAAAGAAGGTTATACAAGCAGGCAGCAGCAAACGCCCATATAAATAGCATGAGCAGCCAGAAATACAATAGGAAAAGCTTTGGGATTCAGAAGAAGACTGTTATGGGGTGTATTTGGCTAAAGGTTTAGGGGTGTTTTTTCCTGAGGTAAAAGGTTATACACGCAGGCAGCAGCAAACACCCAGATAAATGGTCCAAGCCGCCAGAAATACAATATGAGAAGTTTTGAGATTCAGAAGAAGACTACTACGGGTATATTGGGCTAGAGTAAAGGTTTAGGGATTTTTTTCCTGAGGTAAACATAGTCTTTAAGAGGCTTATAATAGGGACAGTGTCCTTAAGAATTATCACTGGGAGTTTTATGACTTTTTTCTTCTTCTTTTTTGGCTAAACATGCATAGGATTGTTTAATAGTTCGTCATGGCTCTAGTTTTGGAGACTCTCTTATGCCAAAGCCTCTTATAACAGGAAATTCTAAAGAGATTTGGTGGCGGGGGGTGGGGGAAGGGTGCACTTGTAGAACTTGGAGTTACAGTGGCAGAGAGTTCCTTAGGCCCTGAGATCTTGCCAGAAGAGGGTTAAACAAGCAGGCAGCAAAACCTCAAATAAATTGTCCAAGCAGCCAGAAATACAACAGGAGGTGCTTTGGGAGTCAAAAGAAGACTATCCAAGAGCTAGAGCTAGATGTGGGTGTATATCTAAGGTTAAGGTTTGGGAATAAGTCCTGAGGTAAAATGAGTCATTAAGGCTTATTGTTAGTAGCAACAGTGTCTCTATTCCTTAAGAATTAATACCGTCTTTTGAAAACCCCAAAGTAAATAGTAGTATTCTCTGATGCACTAAAAATCCCTTTAATCAGGAAGAAACAAAGGCTGGTAGCTGAAATTTTATATAAGATAGGAAAGTTATAACAATATAGGAAGAGGGGATATGGGTTTTTCTTATCTTGTATTCTATTATCAAGCTGTCAAATTAGCCTTACTAAATTAGTGATAAATTGTTGGAAGCAAAGAAAATATCTTAAGAGATTTTTTTTAAAGTTTAATATAGTATTAGAAAAAGCATGAGAATATATATGATTATAACTCTTTCCGCTTTAGATATGTGATATAAGATTTAAACTTTTGTTGTTGCTCTGGGTTATTACCATGAAGTTTTAAAATGAAGAATTAATGTATTTCTAGTTTAACAAGTTATGTATTATTATTAAGACAATATAATGAGCACATATTGGTATATTGTCAAGATAGTTTAACTGGTGGTTGAGCTATGAGGTATAAAACCTCCAATGTCTGAAAATGGAGTTGAATGTTTTGACACTGCTGTATTGAATTATGTGTTTACATACGTATATATGCTTTTTTCTTCTTGCAGGGAAAACAAGGTGGCTTGCATCATTGTCATTCTCCTCTTCATCTTATCTACATGGATTGAATGGAAAATCAATGCAGCTCCTAAAGAAGGGCTGCCTGGAAGTTTTGATATAACAATGTGAGAAGAAAGCACTGCCTTCAAAGGGAGGGGACCCCTTATTTCCGGTGTTCGCAGTTACTGGCCAGACTTCCTTTTAAGGGGAGAGCAAAACTTATTGCTGGCCTTAACACTTATTTCCAGCCAGACTCCCCTTTAAGGAGAGAGAAGTGCTTATTCTGGACTTCACACTTTACTGGATCCAACTCTCTAAGCAATATATTACACTGGCTTTGATAGCACTTGTTCTTGTGTTCTGTTTCCTTCTCATTTGTTGATTAACGGTTTTTAATGCTTTATGTGTGTATGTTCTGTGTTTTAGAATTCTAAATTTTGTATACTCGTTTTTATCTTAATTTTAGAATTTGTGTAAACCGCCCAGAAAGCCCTAGCTATGGGAGTGGTATAGAAGTGCAATAAATAAAAAAATAAATTGTAGATTTTCACTTCTCTGTCCCAGGATGATAGTCTACTGCACCTCTGAAATCAAGGACCAAGACTTCCCTGGCCATTTCTCTGCTGTCCACTTGTTGGACGGATTGACTAGAAGATGCCTGGAAGTTTTGCTGTAAAGACGTAAGAGGAAAGCGCTGCCTTCAGAGGGAGGGGACCACTTATTGCGACCATTCACACTTTAGTAGCCAGTCTTCCCTTCAAAGGGAGAGAATTGCTTATTGCAGGCCACCACACTTTACTAGCCAGTCTTCCCTTCAAGGGGATAGAAGTGCTTATTTCAGGACACCACACTTTACTAGCCAATCCTCCCTTCAGGAGAGAAAAGCGCTTATTTCAGGACACCACACTTTGCCAGCCAGTCTTCCCTTCAAGGGGAGAGAGGTGCTTGTTTCAGGACACCACAATTTACCAGCCAGTCTTCCCTCCAAGGGGAGAGAAGTGCTTATTGCAGGACACCACACTTTACCAGCCAGTCTTCACTTCAAGGGTAGAGAAATGCTTACTGTAGGACACCACACTTTACTAGCCAGTCTTCCCTTCAATGGGAGAGAAGTGCTTATTGCAGGACACCACACTTTACAAGCCAGTCTTCCCTTCAAGGGGAGAGAAATTCTTATTGCAGGACTCCACACTTTACTAGCCAGTCTTCCCTTCAAGGGGAGAGAAATGCTTATTGCAGGACACCACACTTTACTAGCAAGTCTTCCCTTCAAGGGGAGAGAAGTGCTTATTGCAGGACACCACACTTTTCTTGACAGACTTCCCTTCAAGGGGAGAGAAGTGCTTATTGCAGGACTCCAAACTTTTCTGGACAGACTTCCCTTCAAGAGAAGAGAAGTACTTATTGCAGGACTCCACACTTTTCTGGACAGACTTCCCTTCAAGGGAAGAGAAGTACTTATTGCAGGACTCCACACTTTACTGGCCAGTCTTCCCTTCATGGGAAGAGAAGTGCTTATTGCAGGACTCCACACTTTACTAGCCAGTCTTCCCTTTATGGGAAGAGAAATGCTTATTGCAGGATACCACACTTTACCAGCCAGTCTTCCCTTCAAGGGGAGAGAAGTGCTTATTGTAGGACACCACACTTTTCTGGACAGACTTCCCTTCAAGGGGAGAGAAGTGCTTATTGCAGGACTCCACACTTTACTGGCCAGTCTTCCCTTCAAGGGCAGAAAAATGCTTATTGCAGGACACCACACTTTACTAGCCAGTCTTCCCTTCAAGGGGAGAGAAGTGCTTATTGCAGGACACCACACTTTACTAGCCAGTCTTCCCTTCAAGGGGAGAGAAATGCTTATTGCAGGACACCACACTTTTCTGGACAGATTTCCCTTCAACGGAAGAGAAGTGCTTATTTTAGGCCACCACTCTTTACTGGCCAGTGTCCCCCCCTCACTCTCCTTTATGGGGTGGGCTTTGCTTTTTAACGCTTCCAGTGAAAGCGAGGCATCTTACATCGTTGTCTTCGTCTCCATCTTATCCTCAAAAAAAATCCTTCGAAGTAAGTCAGTCCAACTCTCTAAGCAATATATTACACTGGCTCTGATTGCACTTGTTTTTGTGCTTTTTTCCCTTTCATTTGTTGATTTACAGTTTTTAATTCTTTATGTGGGTATGTTTTGTGTTTTAGAATTTAAATTTTGTATACTTGTTTTTACCTTAATTTTAGAATTTCTGTAAACCGCCCAGAGAGCCCTTGCTATGGGAGCAGTATATAAGGGCAATAAATTAAAAAATAAAATGTAGATTTTCACTCCTCTGTCCCAGGTTGATGGTGTGCTGCACCTCTGAAATCAAGGACCAAGACTTCCCTGGCCATTTCTCTGCAGTCCACTTGCTGGATGGATTGAATAGAAAGTGAATGCAGGTGTCGAAGAAGGGATGCCTGGAAGTTCTGCTGTAAAAACGAAAGAGGAAAGCACTGCCATCAGAGGGAGGGGACCTATTATTGCCAGCCTTCACACTTTACTGGCCAGTCTTCCCTTCAAGGGGAGAGAATTGCTTAGATCAGGCCACGAAACTTTACTGTCCAGTCTTCCCTTCATGGGAAGAGAAGTACTTATTGCAGGACTCCACACTTTACTGGCCAGTCTTCCCTTCATGGGAAGAGAAGTGCTTATTGCAGGACTCCACACTTTACTAGCTAGTCTTCCCTTTATGGGAAGAGAAATGCTTATTGCAGGACACCACACTTTACAAGCCAGTCTTCCCTTCAAGGGGAGAGAAGTGCTTATTGCAGGACACCACACTTTTCTGGACAGACTTCCCTTCAAGGGGAGAGAAGTGCTTATTGCAGAACACCACACTTTTCTGGACAGACTTCCCTTCAAGGGGAGAGAAGTGCTTATTGCAGGACACCACACTTTTCTGGACAGACTTCCTTTCAAGAGAAGAGAAGTGCTTATTGCAGGACTCCACACTTTACTAGCCAGTCTTCCCTTTATGGGAAGAGAAATGCTTATTGCAGGATACCACACTTTACCAGCCAGTCTTCCCTTCAAGGGGAGAGAAGTGCTTATTGTAGGACACCACACTTTTCTGGACAGACTTCCCTTCAAGGGGAGAGAAGTGCTTATTGCAGGACTCCACACTTTACTGGCCAGTCTTCCCTTCAAGGGCAGAAAAATGCTTATTGCAGGACACCACACTTTACTAGCCAGTCTTCCCTTCAAGGGGAGAGAAGTGCTTATTGCAGGACACCACACTTTACTAGCCAGTCTTCCCTTCAAGGGGAGAGAAATGCTTATTGCAGGACACCACACTTTTCTGGACAGATTTCCCTTCAACGGAAGAGAAGTGCTTATTTTAGGCCACCACTCTTTACTGGCCAGTGTCCCCCCCTCACTCTCCTTTATGGGGTGGGCTTTGCTTTTTAACGCTTCCAGTGAAAGCGAGGCATCTTACATCGTTGTCTTCGTCTCCATCTTATCCTCAAAAAAAATCCTTCGAAGTAAGTCAGTCCAACTCTCTAAGCAATATATTACACTGGCTTTGATTGCACTTGTTTTTGTGCTTTTTTCCCTTTCATTTGTTGATTTACAGTTTTTAATTCTTTATGTGGGTATGTTTTGTGTTTTAGAATTTAAATTTTGTATACTTGTTTTTACCTTAATTTTAGAATTTCTGTAAACCGCCCAGAGAGCCCTTGCTATGGGAGCAGTATATAAGGGCAATAAATTAAAAAATAAAATGTAGATTTTCACTCCTCTGTCCCAGGTTGATGGTGTGCTGCACCTCTGAAATCAAGGACCAAGACTTCCCTGGCCATTTCTCTGCAGTCCACTTGCTGGATGGATTGAATAGAAAGTGAATGCAGGTGTCGAAGAAGGGATGCCTGGAAGTTCTGCTGTAAAAACGAAAGAGGAAAGCACTGCCATCAGAGGGAGGGGACCTATTATTGCCAGCCTTCACACTTTACTGGCCAGTCTTCCCTTCAAGGGGAGAGAATTGCTTAGATCAGGCCACGAAACTTTACTGTCCAGTCTTCCCTTCATGGGAAGAGAAGTACTTATTGCAGGACTCCACACTTTACTGGCCAGTCTTCCCTTCATGGGAAGAGAAGTGCTTATTGCAGGACTCCACACTTTACTAGCTAGTCTTCCCTTTATGGGAAGAGAAATGCTTATTGCAGGACACCACACTTTACAAGCCAGTCTTCCCTTCAAGGGGAGAGAAGTGCTTATTGCAGGACACCACACTTTTCTGGACAGACTTCCCTTCAAGGGGAGAGAAGTGCTTATTGCAGAACACCACACTTTTCTGGACAGACTTCCCTTCAAGGGGAGAGAAGTGCTTATTGCAGGACACCACACTTTTCTGGACAGACTTCCTTTCAAGAGAAGAGAAGTACTTATTGCAGGACTCCACACTTTACTGGCCAGTCTTCCCTTCAAGGGGAGAGAAGTGCTTATTGCAGGACACCACACTTTACTAGCCAGTCTTCCCTTTATGGGAAGAGAAATGCTTATTGCAGGACACCACACTTTACCAACCGGACTGCCCTTCAAGGGGAGAGAAGTGCTTATTGCAGGACACCACACTTTACTAGCCAGACTTCCCTTCAAGGGAAGAGAAGTGCTTATTGCAGAACACCACACTTTACTAGCCAGTCTTCCCTTGAAGGGGAGAGAAGTGCTTATTGCAGGACAGCACACTTTTCTGGACAGACTTCCCTTCAAGGGAAGAGAAGTTCTTATTGCAGGACACCACACTTTACTAGCCAGACTGCCCTTCAAGGGGAGAGAAGTGCTTATTGCAGGACACCACACTTTACTAGCCAGACTTCCCTTCAAGGGAAGAGAAGTACTTATTGCAGGACACCACATTTTACCAGTCAGTCTTCCCTTCAAGGGAAGAGAAGTACTTATTGCAGGACACCACACTTTTCTGGAAAGACTTCCCTTCAAGGGAAGAGAAGTGCTTATTGCAGGAAACCACACTTTACTTGCCAGTCTTCCCTTGATGGGAGGAGAAGTGCTTAGTTCAGGCTACCACACATTACTAGCCAGTCTTCCCTTCAATGGGACAGAAGTGCTTATTGCAGGACAACACACTTTACTAGCCTGTCTTCCCTTTAAGGGGTTAGAAATGCTTATTGCAGGACACCACACTTTACTAGCCAGTCTTCCCTTCAAGGGGAGAGAAATGCTTACTGTAGGACACCACACTTTACTAGCCAGTCTTCCCTTCAATGGGAGAGAAGTGCTTATTGCAGGACACCACACTTTACTAGCCAGTCTTCCCTTCAAGGGGAGAGAAATGCTTATTGCAGGACACCACACTTTACTAGCCAGTCTTCCCTTCAAGGGGAGAGAAATGCTTATTGCAGGACACCACACTTTACTAGCCAGTCTTCCCTTCAAGGGGAGAGAAATGCTTACTGCAGGACACCACACTTTACTAGTCAGTCTTCCCTTCAAGGGGAGAAAAATACTTATTGCAGGACACCACACTTTACTAGCCAGTCTTCCCTTCAAGGAGAGAGAAATGCTTACTGCAGGACACCACACTTTACTAGCCAGTCTTCCCTTCAAGGGGAGAGAAGTGCTTATTGCAGGACACCACGCTTTTCTCAACAGACTTCCCTTCAAGGGGAGAGAAGTGCTTATTGCAGGACACCACACTTTACCAGCCAGTCTTCCCTTCAAGGGGAGAGAAGTGCTTATTGCAGGACACCACACTTTACTAGCCAGTCTTCCCTTCAAGGGGAGAGAAATGCTTATTGCAGGACACCACACTTTTCTGGACAGATTTCCCTTCAACGGAAGAGAAGTGCTTATTTTAGGCCACCACTCTTTACTGGCCAGTGTCCCCCCCTCACTCTCCTTTATGGGGTGGGCTTTGCTTTTTAACGCTTCCAGTGAAAGCGAGGCATCTTACATCGTTGTCTTCGTCTCCATCTTATCCTCAAAAAAAATCCTTCGAAGTAAGTCAGTCCAACTCTCTAAGCAATATATTACACTGGCTTTGATTGCACTTGTTTTTGTGCTTTTTTCCCTTTCATTTGTTGATTTACAGTTTTTAATTCTTTATGTGGGTATGTTTTGTGTTTTAGAATTTAAATTTTGTATACTTGTTTTTACCTTAATTTTAGAACTTCTGTAAACCGCCCAGAGAGCCCTTGCTATGGGAGCAGTATATAAGGGCAATAAATTAAAAAATAAAATGTAGATTTTCACTCCTCTGTCCCAGGATGATGGTGTGCTGCACCTCTGAAATCAAGGACCAAGACTTCCCTGGCCATTTCTCTGCAGTCCACTTGCTGGATGGATTGAATAGAAAGTGAATGCAGGTGTCGAAGAAGGGATGCCTGGAAGTTCTGCTGTAAAAACGAAAGAGGAAAGCACTGCCTTCAGAGGGAGGGGACCTATTATTGCCAGCCTTCACACTTTACTTGCCAGTCTTCCCTTCATGGGAAGAGAAGTGATTAGTTCAGGCTACCACACTTTACTAGCCACACTTCCCTTCAAGGGGAGAGAAGTGCTTATTGCAGGACTCCACACTTTCCTTGACAGATTTCCCTTCATGGGGAGAGAAGTGCTAATTGCAGGACACCACACTTTACTAGCCAGACTTCCCTTCAAGGGGAGAGAAGTGCTTATTGCAGGACACCACACTTTACTAGCCAGTCTTCCCTTCAAGGGGAGAGAAATGCTTATTGCAGGATACCACACTTTAATGGCCAGTCTTCCCTTCAAGGGGAGAGAAGTGCTTATTGCAGGACACCACACTTTACCAGCCAGTCTTCCCTTCAAGGGGAGAGAAGTGCTTATTGCAGGACACCACACTTTACCAGCCAGTCTTCCCTTCAAGGGAAGAGAAGTGCTTATTGCAGGACACCACACTTTAATAGTCAGTCTTCCCTTCAAGGGAAGAGAAGTGCTTATTGCAGGACACCACAGTTTACTAGCCAGTCTTCCCTTCAAGGGAAGAGAAGTACTTATTGCAGGACACCACACTTTTCTGGACAGACTTCCCTTCAAGGGGAGAGAAATGCTTATTGCAGGACACCACACTTTACTAGCCAGTCTTCCCTTCAAGGGGAGAGAAGTGCTTATTGCAGGACAACACATTTTACCAGCCAGTCTTCTATTCAAGGGGAGAGAAGTGCTTATTTCAGGCCACCACTCTTTACTGGCCAGTGTCCCCCCCTCACTCCCCTTCATGGGGTAGGCTTTGCTTTTTAACGCTTCCAAGGAAAGCGAGGCATCTTACATCGTCGTCTTCGTCTCCATCTTATCCTAAAAAAAAATCCTTCGAGGTAAGTCAGTCCAACTCTCTAAGCAATATATTACACTGGCTTTGATTTCACTTGTTTTTGTGCTTTTTCCCTTTCATTTGTTGATTTACAGTTTTTAATTCTTTATGTGGGTATTTTCTGTGTTTTAGAATTTAAATTTTGTATACTCGTTTTTACCTTAATTTTAGAATTTCTGTAAACCCCCCAGAGAGCCCTTGCTATGGGAGCAGTATTTAAGTGCAATAAATTAAAAAATAAAATGTAGATTTTCACTCCTCTATCCCAGAATGATGGTCTGCTGCACCTCTGAAATCAAGGACCAAGACTTCCCTGGCCATTTCTCTGCAGTCCACTTGCTGGATGGATTGAATAGAAATTGAATGCAGGTGTGGAAGAAGGGATGCCTGGAAGTTCTGCTGTAAAGACGAAAGAGGAAAGCACTGCCTTCAGAGGTAGGGGACCTATTATTGCCAGCCTTCACACTTTACTGTCCAGTCTTCCCTTCAAGGGGAGAGAAGTACTTATTGCAGGACTCCACACTTTTCTGGACAGACTTCCCTTCAAGGGAAGAGAAGTACTTATTGCAGGACTCCACACTTTACTGGCCAGTCTTCCCTTCAAGGGGAGAGAAATGCTTACTGCAGGACACCACACTTTACTAGCCAATCTTCCCTTCAAGGGGAGAGAAATGCTTACTGCAGGACACCACACTTTACTAGCCAGTCTTCCCTTCAAGGGGAGAGAAATGCTTACTGCAGGACACCACACTTTACTAGCCAGTCTTCCCTTCAAGGGGAGAGAAGTGCTTATTGCAGGAGAACGCACTTTACCAGCCAGTCTTCTATTCAAGGGGAGAGAAGTGCTTATTTCAGGCCACCACTCTTTACTGGCCAGTGTCCCCCCCTCACTCCCCTTTATGGGGTGGGCTTTGCTTTTTAACGCTTCCAAGGAAAGCGAGGCATCTTACATCGTTGTCTTCGTCTCCATCTTATCCTCAAAAAAATCCTTCGAAGTAAGTCAGTCCAAATCTCTAAGCAATATATTACACTTGCTTTGATTGCACTTGTTGTTGTGCTTTTTTCCCTTTCATTTGTTGATTTACAGTTTTTAATTCTTTATGTGGGTATGTTTTGTGTTTTAGAATTTAAATTTTGTATACTTGTTTTTACCTTAATTTTAGAATTTCTGTAAACCGTCCAGAGAGCCCTTGCTATGGGAGCAGTATATAAGTGCAATAAATTAAAAAATAAAATGTAGATTTTCACTCCTCTGTCCCAGGATGATGGTCTGCTGCACCTCTGAAATCAAGGACCAAGACTTCCCTGGCCATTTCTCTGCAGTCCACTTGCTGGATGGATTGAATAGAAAGTGAATGCAGGTGTCGAAGAAGGGATGCCTGGAAGTTCTGCTGTAAAGACGAAAGAGGAAAGCACTGCCTTCAGAGGGAGGGGACCTATTATTGCCAGCCTTCACACTTTACTGGCCAGTCTTCCCTTCATGGGAAGAGAAGTGATTAGTTCAGGCTACCACACTTTACTAGCCACACTTCCCTTCAAGGGGAGAGAAGTGCTTATTGCAGGACTCCACACTTTCCTTGACAGATTTCCCTTCATGGGGAGAGAAGTGCTAATTGCAGGACACCACACTTTACTAGCCAGACTTCCCTTCAAGGGGAGAGAAATGCTTATTGCAGAACACAACACTTTACTAGCCAGACTTCCCTTCAAGGGAAGAGAAGTGCTTATTGCAGGACACCACACTTTACTAGCCAGTCTTCCCTTCAAGGGGAGAGAAGTGCTTATTGCAGAACACCACACTTTACTAGCCAGACTTCCCTTCAAGGGAATAGAAGTATTTATTGCAGGACTCCACACTTTTCTGGACAGACTTACCTTCAAGTGAAGAGAAGTGCTTATTGCAGTAAACCACACTTTACTTGCCAATCTTCCCTTGATGGGAGGAGAAGTGCTTAGTTCAGGCTATCACACTTTACTAGCCAGTCTTCCCTTCAAGGGGAGAGAAATGCTTATTGCAGGATACCACACTTTACTAGCCAGTCTTCCCTTCAAGGGGAGAGAAATGCTTACTGTAGGACACCACACTTTACTAGCCAGTCTTCCCTTCAAGGGGAGAGAAATGCTTATTTCAGGACCCCACACTTTACTAGCCAGTCTTCCCTTCAAGGGGAGAGAAGTGCTTACTGCAGGACACCACACTTTACCAGCCAGTCTTCCCTTCAAGGGGAGAGAAATGCTTATTGCAGGACACCACACTTTACCAGCCAGTCTTCCCTTTAAGGGGAGAGAAATGCTTATTGCAGGATATCACACTTTACTATCCAGTCTTCCCTTCAAGGGGAGAGAAATGCTTACTGCAGGACACCACACTTTACTAGCCAGTCTTACCTTCAAGGGGAGAGAAATGCTTACTGCAGGACACCACACTTTACTAGCCAGTCTTCCCTTCAAGGGGAGAGAAGTGCTTATTGCAGGATACCACACTTTACTAGCCAGTCTTCCCTTCAAGGGGAGAGAAATGCTTACTGCAGGACACCACACTTTACTAGCCAGTCTTCCCTTCAAGGGGAGAGAAATGCTTACTGCACGACACCACACTTTACTAGCCAGTCTTCCCTTCAAGGGGAGAGAAATGCTTACTGCAGGACACCACACTTTACTAGCCAGTCTTCCCTTCAAGGGGAGAGAAGTGCTTATTTCAGGATAACACACTTTACTAGAAAGTCTTCCCTTCAAGGGGAGAGAAATGCTTACTGCAGGACACCACACTATACTAGGCAGTCTTCCCTTCAAGGGGAGAGAAGTGCTTATTGCAGGAGAACGCACTTTACCAGCCAGTCTTCCCTTCAAGGGGAGAGAAATGCTTACTGCAGGACACCACACTTTACTTGCCAATCTTCCCTTGATGGGAGGAGAAGTGCTTAGTTCAGGCTATCACACTTTACTAGCCAGTCTTCCCTTCAAGGGGAGAGAAATGCTTATTGCAGGATACCACACTTTACTAGCCAGTCTTCCCTTCAAGGGGAGAGAAATGCTTACTGTAGGACACCACACTTTACTAGCCAGTCTTCCCTTCAAGGGGAGAGAAATGCTTATTTCAGGACCCCACACTTTACTAGCCAGTCTTCCCTTCAAGGGGAGAGAAGTGCTTACTGCAGGACACCACACTTTACCAGCCAGTCTTCCCTTCAAGGGGAGAGAAATGCTTATTGCAGGACACCACACTTTACCAGCCAGTCTTCCCTTTA
Source organism: Elgaria multicarinata webbii (assembly GCF_023053635.1). NCBI lineage: Eukaryota > Metazoa > Chordata > Lepidosauria > Squamata > Anguidae > Elgaria > Elgaria multicarinata. The sequence goes on along the minus strand of NC_086177.1, from coordinate 80,772,516 downwards.
AGGGGAGAGAAATGCTTATTGCAGGATATCACACTTTACTATCCAGTCTTCCCTTCAAGGGGAGAGAAATGCTTACTGCAGGACACCACACTTTACTAGCCAGTCTTACCTTCAAGGGGAGAGAAATGCTTACTGCAGGACACCACACTTTACTAGCCAGTCTTCCCTTCAAGGGGAGAGAAGTGCTTATTGCAGGATACCACACTTTACTAGCCAGTCTTCCCTTCAAGGGGAGAGAAATGCTTACTGCAGGACACCACACTTTACTAGCCAGTCTTCCCTTCAAGGGGAGAGAAATGCTTATTGCACGACACCACACTTTACTAGCCAGTCTTCCCTTCAAGGGGAGAGAAATGCTTACTGCAGGACACCACACTTTACTAGCCAGTCTTCCCTTCAAGGGGAGAGAAGTGCTTATTTCAGGATAACACACTTTACTAGAAAGTCTTCCCTTCAAGGGGAGAGAAATGCTTACTGCAGGACACCACACTATACTAGGCAGTCTTCCCTTCAAGGGGAGAGAAGTGCTTATTGCAGGAGAACGCACTTTACCAGCCAGTCTTCCCTTCAAGGGGAGAGAAATGCTTACTGCAGGACACCACACTTTACTATCAAGTCTTCCCTTCAAGGGGAGAGAAATGCTTACTGCAGGACACCAAACTTTACCAGCCAGTCTTCCCTTCAAGGGGAGAGAAATGCTTACTGCAGGACACCACACTTTACTATCCAGTCTTCCCTTCAAGGGGAGAGAAATGCTTACTGCAGGACACCACACTTTACTAGCCAGTCTTCCCTTCAAGGGGGGAGAAATGCTTACTGCAGGACACCACACTTTACTAGCCAGTCTTCCCTTCAAGGGGAGAGAAGTGCTTATTGCAGGATACCACACTTTACTAGCCAGACTTCCCTTCAAGGGAAGAGAAGTGCTTATTGCAGAACACCACACTTTACTAGCCAGGCTTCCCTTGAAGGGGAGAGAAGTGCTTATTGCAGGACAGCACACTTTTCTGGACAGACTTCCCTTCAAGGGAAGAGAAGTTCTTATTGCAGGACACCACACTTTACTAGCCAGACTGCCCTTCAAGGGGAGAGAAGTGCTTATTGCAGGACACCACACATTACTAGCCAGACTTCCCTTCAAGTGAAGAGAAGTACTTATTGCAGGACACCACATTTTACCAGTCAGTCTTCCCTTCAAGGGAAGAGAAGTACTTATTGCAGGACACCACACTTTTCTGGACAGACTTCCCTTCAAGGGAAGAGAAGTGCTTATTGCAGGAAACCACACTTTACTTGCCAGTCTTCCCTTGATGGGAGGAGAAGTGCTTAGTTCAGGCTACCACACATTACTAGCCAGTCTTCCCTTCAATGGGAGAGAAGTGCTTATTGCAGGACAACACACTTTACTAGCCTGTCTTCCCTTTAAGGGGTTAGAAATGCTTATTGCAGGACACCACACTTTACTAGCCAGTCTTCCCTTCAAGGGGAGAGAAATGCTTACTGTAGGACACCACACTTTACTAGCCAGTCTTCCCTTCAATGGGAGAGAAGTGCTTATTGCAGGACACCACACTTTACTAGCCAGTCTTCCCTTCAAGGGGAGAGAAATGCTTATTGCAGGACACCACACTTTACTAGCCAGTCTTCCCTTCAAGGAGAGAGAAATGCTTATTGCAGGACACCACACTTTACTAGCCAGTCTTCCCTTCAAGGGGAGAGAAATGCTTACTGCAGGACACCACACTTTACTAGTCAGTCTTCCCTTCAAGGGGAGAAAAATACTTATTGCAGGACACCACACTTTACTAGCCAGTCTTCCCTTCAAGGAGAGAGAAATGCTTACTGCAGGACACCACACTTTACTAGCCAGTCTTCCCTTCAAGGGGAGAGGAATGCTTAATGCAGGACACCACACTTTACTAGCCAGTCTTCCCTCCATGGGAAGAGAAGTGCTTATTGCAAGACTCCACACTTTACTAGCCAGTCTTCCCTTCATGGGAAGAGAAGTGCTTATTGCAGGACACCACACTTTACTAACCAGTCTTCCTTTTATGGGAAGAGAAATGCTTATTGCAGGATACCACACTTTACCAGCCAGTCTTCCCTTCAAGGGGAGAGAAGTGCTTATTGCAGGACACCACGCTTTTCTCAACAGACTTCCCTTCAAGGGGAGAGAAGTGCTTATTGCAGGACACCAAACTTTTCTGGACAGACTTCCCTTCAATGGGAGAGAAGTGCTTATTGCAGGACTCCACACTTTTCTGGACAGACTTCCCTTCATGGAAAGAGAAATGCTTATTGCAGGACTCCAAACTTTACTAGCCAGTCTTCCCTTCAAGGGGAGAGAAGTGCTTATTGCAGGACACCACAATTTACTAGCCAGTCTTCCCTTCGTGGGAAGAGAAATGCTTATTGCAGTACACCACACTTTACCAGCCAGTCTTCCCTTCAAGGGGAGAGAAGTGCTTATTGCAGGACTCCACACTTTACTGGCCAGTCTTCCCTTCATGGGAAGAGAAGTGCTTATTGCAGGACACCACACTTTACTAGCCAGTCTTCCCTTCAAGGGGAGAGAAATGCTTACTGCAAGCCACTACACTTTACTAGCCAGTCTTCCCTTCAAGTGGAGAGAAATGCTTACTGCAAGCCACTACACTTTACTAGCCAGTCTTCCCTTCATGGGAAGAGAAATGCTTATTGCAGGACACCACACTTTACCAGCCAGTCTTCCCTTCAAGGGGAGAGAAGTGCTTATTGCAGGACTCCACACTTTTCTGGACAGACTTCCCTTCAAGGGAAGAGAAGTACTTATTGCAGGACTCCACACTTTACTGGCCAGTCTTCCCTTCATGGGAAGAGAAGTGCTTATTGCAGGACACCACACTTTACTAGCCAGTCCTCCCTTCAAGGGGAGAGAAATGCTTACTGCAAGCCACTACACTTTACTAGCCAGACTTCCCTTCAAGGGAGAGAAATACTTATTGCAGGACACCACACTTTACTAGCCAGTCTTTCCTTCAAGGGGAGAGATGTGCTTATTGCAGGACACCACATTTTACTAACCAGTCTTCCCTTCAAGGGGAGAGAAGTGCTTATTGCAGGACAGCACACTTTTCTGGACAGACTTCCCTTCAAGGGAAGAGAAGTTCTTATTGCAGGACACCACACTTTACTAGCCAGTCTTCCCTTCAAGGGAAGAGAAGTACTTATTGCAGGACACCACACTTTTCTGGACAGACTTCCCTTCAAGGGAAGAGAAGTGCTTAGTTCAGGCTACCACACTTTACTAGCCAGACTTCCCTTCAAGGGGAGAGAAATGCTTATTGCAGGACACCACACTTTACTAGCCAGTCTTCCCTTCAAGGGGAGAGAAGTGCTTATTGCAGGACAACACATTTTACCAGCCAGTCTTCTATTCAAGGGGAGAGAAGTGCTTATTTCAGGCCACCACTCTTTACTGGCCAGTGTCCCCCCCTCACTCCCCTTCATGGGGTAGGCTTTGCTTTTTAACGCTTCCAAGGAAAGCGAGGCATCTTACATCGTCGTCTTCGTCTCCGTCTTATCCTAAAAAAAAATCCTTCGAGGTAAGTCAGTCCAACTCTCTAAGCAATATATTACACTGGCTTTGATTTCACTTGTTTTTGTGCTTTTTCCCTTTCATTTGTTGATTTACAGTTTTTAATTCTTTATGTGGGTATTTTCTGTGTTTTAGAATTTAAATTTTGTATACTCGTTTTTACCTTAATTTTAGAATTTCTGTAAACCCCCCAGAGAGCCCTTGCTATGGGAGCAGTATTTAAGTGCAATAAATTAAAAAATAAAATGTAGATTTTCATTCCTCTGTCCCAGGATGATGGTCTGCTGCACCTCTGAAATCAAGGACCAAGACTTCCCTGGCCATTTCTCTGCAGTCCACTTGCTGGATGGATTGAATAGAAAGTGAATGCAGGTGTCGAAGAAGGGATGCCTGGAAGTTCTGCTGTAAAGACGAAAGAGGAAAGCACTGCCTTCAGAGGGAGGGGACCTATTATTGCCAGCCTTCACACTTTACTGGCCAGTCTTCCCTTCATGGGAAGAGAAGTGATTAGTTCAGGCTACCACACTTTACTAGCCACACTTCCCTTCAAGGGGAGAGAAGTGCTAATTGCAGGACACCACACTTTACTAGCCAGACTTCCCTTCAAGGGGAGAGAAATGCTTATTGCAGAACACAATACTTTACTAGCCAGACTTCCCTTCAAGGGAAGAGAAGTGCTTATTGCAGGACACCACACTTTACTAGCCAGTCTTCCCTTCAAGGGGAGAGAAGTGCTTATTGCAGGACACCACACTTTACTAGCCAGACTTCCCTTCAAGGGAATAGAAGTATTTATTGCAGGACTCCACACTTTTCTGGACAGACTTACCTTCAAGTGAAGAGAAGTGCTTATTGCAGTAAACCACACTTTACTTGCCAATCTTCCCTTGATGGGAGGAGAAGTGCTTAGTTCAGGCTATCACACTTTACTAGCCAGTCTTCCCTTCAAGGGGAGAGAAATGCTTATTGCAGGATACCACACTTTACCAGCCAGTCTTCCCTTCAAGGGGAGAGAAATGCTTATTGCAGGACACCACACTTTACCAGCCAGTCTTCCCTTTAAGGGGAGAGAAATGCTTATTGCAGGATATCACACTTTACTATCCAGTCTTCCCTTCAAGGGGAGAGAAATGCTTACTGCAGGACACCACACTTTACTAGCCAGTCTTACCTTCAAGGGGAGAGAAATGCTTACTGCAGGACACCACACTTTACTAGCCAGTCTTCCCTTCAAGGGGAGAGAAGTGCTTATTGCAGGATACCACACTTTACTAGCCAGTCTTCCCTTCAAGGGGAGAGAAATGCTTACTGCAGGACACCACACTTTACTAGCCAGTCTTCCCTTCAAGGGGAGAGAAATGCTTACTGCAGGACACCACACTTTACTAGCCAGTCTTCCCTTCAAGGGGAGAGAAATGCTTACTGCAGGACACCACACTTTACTAGCCAGTCTTCCCTTCAAGGGGAGAGAAGTGCTTATTTCAGGATAACACACTTTACTAGAAAGTCTTCCCTTCAAGGGGAGAGAAATGCTTACTGCAGGACACCACACTATACTAGGCAGTCTTCCCTTCAAGGGGAGAGAAGTGCTTATTGCAGGAGAACGCACTTTACCAGCCAGTCTTCCCTTCAAGGGGAGAGAAATGCTTACTGCAGGACACCACACTTTACTATCAAGTCTTCCCTTCAAGGGGAGAGAAATGCTTACTGCAGGACACCAAACTTTACCAGCCAGTCTTCCCTTCAAGGGGAGAGAAATGCTTACTGCAGGACACCACACTTTACTATCCAGTCTTCCCTTCAAGGGGAGAGAAATGCTTACTGCAGGACACCACACTTTACTAGCCAGTCTTCCCTTCAAGGGGAGAGAAATGCTTACTGCAGGACACCACACTTTACTAGCCAGTCTTCCCTTCAAGGGGAGAGAAGTGCTTATTGCAGGATACCACACTTTACTAGCCAGTCTTCCCTTCAAGGGGAGAGAAATGCTTACTGCAGGACACCACAGTTTACTAGCCAGTCTTCCCTTCAAGGGGAGAGAAATGCTTACTGCAGGACACCACACTTTACTATCCAGTCTTCCCTTCAAGGGGAGAGAAATGCTTACTGCAGGACACCACACTTTACTAGCCAGTCTTCCCTTCAAGGGGGGAGAAATGCTTACTGCAGGACACCACACTTTACTAGCCAGTCTTCCCTTCAAGGGGAGAGAAGTGCTTATTGCAGGACACCACACTTTACTAGCCAGTCTTCCCTTCAAGGGGAGAGAAGTGCTTATTGCAGGAGAACGCACTTTACCAGCCAGTCTTCTATTCAAGGGGAGAGAAGTGCTTATTTCAGGCCACCACTCTTTACTGGCCAGTGTCCCCCCCTCACTCCCCTTTATGGGGTGGGCTTTGCTTTTTAACGCTTCCAAGGAAAGCGAGGCATCTTACATCGTTGTCTTCGTCTCCGTCTTATCCTTAAAAAAAAATCCTTCGAGGTAAGTCAGTCCAACTCTCTAAGCAATATATTACACTGGCTTTGATTGCACTTGTTTTTGTGCTTTTTTCCCTTTCATTTGTTGATTTACAGTTTTTAATTCTTTATGTGGGTATGTTTTGTGTTTTAGAATTTAAATTTTGTATACTTGTTTTTACCTTCATTTTAGAATTTCTGTAAACCGTCCAGAGAGCCCTTGCTATGGGAGCAGTATATAAGTGCAATAAATTAAAAAATAAAATGTAGATTTTCACTCCTCTGTCCCAGGATGATGGTCTGCTGCACCTCTGAAATCAAGGACCAAGACTTCCCTGGCCATTTCTCTGCAGTCCACTTGCTGGATGGATTGAATAGAAAGTGAATGCAGGTGTGGAAGAAGGGATGCCTGGAAGTTCTGCTGTAAAGACGAAAGAGGAAAGCACTGCCTTCAGAGGGAGGGGACCTATTATTGCCAGCCTTCACACTTTACTTGCCAGTCTTCCCTTCATGGGAAGAGAAGTGATTAGTTCAGGCTACCACACTTTACTAGCCACACTTCCCTTCAAGGGGAGAGAAGTGCTTATTGCAGGACTCCACACTTTCCTTGACAGATTTCCCTTCATGGGGAGAGAAGTGCTAATTGCAGGACACCACACTTTACTAGCCAGACTTCCCTTCAAGGGGAGAGAAATGCTTATTGCAGAACACAACACTTTACTAGCCAGACTTCCCTTCAAGGGAAGAGAAGTGCTTATTGCAGGACACCACACTTTACTAGCCAGACTTCCCTTCAAGGGAATAGAAGTATTTATTGCAGGACTCCACACTTTTCTGGACAGACTTACCTTCAAGTGAAGAGAAGTGCTTATTGCAGTAAACCACACTTTACTTGCCAATCTTCCCTTGATGGGAGGAGAAGTGCTTAGTTCAGGCTATCACACTTTACTAGCCAGTCTTCCCTTCAAGGGGAGAGAAATGCTTATTGCAGGATACCACACTTTACTAGCCAGTCTTCCCTTCAAGGGGAGAGAAATGCTTACTGTAGGACACCACACTTTACTAGCCAGTCTTCCCTTCAAGGGGAGAGAAATGCTTATTTCAGGACCCCACACTTTACTAGCCAGTCTTCCCTTCAAGGGGAGAGAAGTGCTTACTGCAGGACACCACACTTTACCAGCCAGTCTTCCCTTCAAGGGGAGAGAAATGCTTATTGCAGGACACCACACTTTACCAGCCAGTCTTCCCTTTAAGGGGAGAGAAATGCTTATTGCAGGATATCACACTTTACTATCCAGTCTTCCCTTCAAGGGGAGAGAAATGCTTACTGCAGGACACCACACTTTACTAGCCAGTCTTACCTTCAAGGGGAGAGAAGTGCTTATTGCAGGATACCACACTTTACTAGCCAGTCTTCCCTTCAAGGGGAGAGAAATGCTTACTGCAGGACACCACACTTTACTAGCCAGTCTTCCCTTCAAGGGGAGAGAAATGCTTACTGCAGGACACCACACTTTACTAGCCAGTCTTCCCTTCAAGGGGAGAGAAGTGCTTATTGCAGGAGAACGCACTTTACCAGCCAGTCTTCTATTCAAGGGGAGAGAAGTGCTTATTGCAGGACTCCACACTTTACTGGCCAGTCTTCCCTTCAAGGGGAGAGAAATGCTTACTGCAGGACACCACACTTTACTAGCCAGTCTTCCCTTCAAGGGGAGAGAAATGCTTACTGCACGACACCACACTTTACTAGCCAGTCTTCCCTTCAAGGGGAGAGAAATGCTTATTGCAGGACTCCACACTTTACTAGCCAGTCTTCCCTTCAAGGGGAGAGAAGTGCTTACTGCAGGACACCACACTTTACCAGCCAGTCTTCCCTTCAAGGGGAGAGAAATGCTTATTGCAGGACACCACACTTTACCAGCCAGTCTTCCCTTTAAGGGGAGAGAAATGCTTATTGCAGGATATCACACTTTACTATCCAGTCTTCCCTTCAAGGGGAGAGAAATGCTTACTGCAGGACACCACACTTTACTAGCCAGTCTTACCTTCAAGGGGAGAGAAGTGCTTATTGCAGGATACCACACTTTACTAGCCAGTCTTCCCTTCAAGGGGAGAGAAATGCTTACTGCAGGACACCACACTTTACTAGCCAGTCTTCCCTTCAAGGGGAGAGAAATGCTTACTGCAGGACACCACACTTTACTAGCCAGTCTTCCCTTCAAGGGGAGAGAAGTGCTTATTGCAGGAGAACGCACTTTACCAGCCAGTCTTCTATTCAAGGGGAGAGAAGTGCTTATTGCAGGACTCCACACTTTACTGGCCAGTCTTCCCTTCAAGGGGAGAGAAATGCTTACTGCAGGACACCACACTTTACTAGCCAGTCTTCCCTTCAAGGGGAGAGAAATGCTTACTGCACGACACCACACTTTACTAGCCAGTCTTCCCTTCAAGGGGAGAGAAATGCTTACTGCAGGACACCAAACTTTACTAGCCAGTCTTCCCTTCAAGGGGAGAGAAGTGCTTATTTCAGGATAACACACTTTACTAGAAAGTCTTCCCTTCAAGGGGAGAGAAATGCTTACTGCAGGACACCACACTATACTAGGCAGTCTTCCCTTCAAGGGGAGAGAAGTGCTTATTGCAGGAGAACGCACTTTACCAGCCAGTCTTCCCTTCAAGGGGAGAGAAATGCTTACTGCAGGACACCACACTTTACTAGCCAGTCTTCCCTTCAAGGGGAGAGAAGTGCTTATTGCAGGAGAACGCACTTTACCAGCCAGTCTTCTATTCAAGGGGAGAGAAGTGCTTATTTCAGGCCACCACTCTTTACTGGCCAGTGTCCCCCCCTCACTCCCCTTTATGGGGTGGGCTTTGCTTTTTAACGCTTCCAAGGAAAGCGAGGCATCTTACATCGTTGTCTTCGTCTCCATCTGATCCTCAAAAAAATCCTTCGAAGTAAGTCAGTCCAAATCTCTAAGCAATATATTACACTTGCTTTGATTGCACTTGTTGTTGTGCTTTTTTCCCTTTCATTTGTTGATTTACAGTTTTTAATTCTTTATGTGGGTATGTTTTGTGTTTTAGAATTTAAATTTTGTATACTTGTTTTTACCTTAATTTTAGAATTTCTGTAAACCGTCCAGAGAGCCCTTGCTATGGGAGCAGTATATAAGTGCAATAAATTAAAAAATAAAATGTAGATTTTCACTCCTCTATCCCAGGATGATGGTCTGCTGCACCTCTGAAATCAAGGACCAAGACTTCCCTGGCCATTTCTCTGCAGTCCACTTGCTGGATGGATTGAATAGAAAGTGAATGCAGGTGTGGAAGAAGGGATGCCTGGAAGTTCTGCTCTAAAGACGAAAGAGGAAAGAACTGCCTTCAGAGGGAGGGGACCTATTATTGCCAGCCTTCACACTTTACTGGCCAGTCTTCCCTTCATGGGAAGAGAAGTGATTAGTTCAGGCTACCACACTTTACTAGCCACACTTCCCTTCAAGGGGAGAGAAGTGCTTATTGCAGGACTCCACACTTTCCTTGACAGATTTCCCTTCATGGGGAGAGAAGTGCTAATTGCAGGACACCACACTTTACTAGCCAGACTTCCCTTCAAGGGGAGAGAAATGCATATTGCAGAACACAACACTTTACTAGCCAGACTTCCCTTCAAGGGAAGAGAAGTGCTTATTGCAGTAAACCACACTTTACCTGCCAGTCTTCCCTTGATGGGAGGAGAAGTGCTTACTGTAGGACACCACACTTTACTAGCCAGTCTTCCCTTCAATGGGAGAGAAGTGCTTATTGCAGGACATCACACTTTACTAGCCAGTCTTCCCTTCAAGGGGAGAGAAATGCTTATTGCAGGACCCCACACTTTACTAGCCAGTCTTCCCTTCAAGGGGAGAGAAATGCTTATTGCAGGACACCACACTTTACTAACCAGTCTTCCCTTCAAGGGGAGAGAAATGCTTACTGCAGGACACCACACTTTACTAGCCAGGCTTCCCTTCAAGGGGAGAGAAATACTTATTGCAGGACACCACACTTTACTAGCCAGTCTTCCCTTCAAGGGGCGAGAAATGCTTATTGCAGGACACCACACTTTTCTAGCCAGTCTTCCCGTCAAGGGGAGAGAAGTGCTTATTGCAGGACACCACACTTTACTAGCCAGTCTTCCCTTCAAGGGGAGAGAAATGCTTATTGCAGGACCCCACACTTTACTAGCCAGTCTTCCCTTCAAGGGGAGAGAAATGCTTATTGCAGGACACCACACTTTACTAACCAGTCTTCCCTTCAAGGGGAGAGAAATGCTTACTGCAGGACACCACACTTTACTAGCCAGGCTTCCCTTCAAGGGGAGAGAAATACTTATTGCAGGACACCACACTTTACTAGCCAGTCTTCCCTTCAAGGGGCGAGAAATGCTTATTGCAGGACACCACACTTTTCTAGCCAGTCTTCCCTTCAAGGGGAGAGAAGTGCTTATTGCAGGACACCACACTTTACTAGCCAGTCTTCCCTTCAAGGGGAGAGAAGTGCTTATTGCAGGACAACACACTTTACCAGCCAGTCTTCTATTCAAGGGGAGAGAAATGCTTATTGCAGGATACCACGCTTTACTAGCCAGTCTTCCCTTCAAGGGGAGAGAAGTGCTTATTGCAGGACACCACACTTTACTAGCCAGTCTTCCCTTCAAGGGGAGAGAAGTGCTTATTGCAGGACAACACACTTTACCAGCCAGTCTTCTATTCAAGGGGAGAGAAATGCTTATTGCAGGACACCACACTTTACTAGCCAGTCTTCCCTTAATGGGGAGAGAAATGTTTATTGCAGGACACCGCACTTTACTAGCCAGTCTTCCCTTCAAGGTGAGAGAAGTGCTTAGTTCAGGCTACCACACTTTTCTGGACAGATTTCCCTTCAAGGGAAGAGAAGTGCTTATTGCAGGACACCACACTTTACTAGCCAGTCTTCCCTTCAAGGGGAGAGAAGTGCTTATTGCAGGACACCACACTTTACTAGCCAGTCTTTCCTTCAAGGGGAGAGAAATGCTTATTGCAGTACACCACACTTTACTAGCCAGTCTTCCCTTCAAGGGGAGAGAAATGCTTATTGCAGGATACCACACTTTACTAGCCAGTCTTTCCTTCAAGGGGAGAGAAATGCTTATTGCAGGACACCACACTTTACTAGCCAGTCTTCCCTTCAAGGGGAGAGAAATGCTTATTGCAGGATACCACACTTTACTAGCCAGTCTTCCCTTCAAGGGGAGAGAAATGCTTACTGCAGGACACCACACTTTACTAGCCAGTCTTCCCTTCAAGGGGAGAGAAATGCTTATTGCAGGACACCACACTTTACTAGCCAGTCTTCCCTTCAAGGGGAGAGAAATGCTTATTGCAGGACACCGCACTTTACTAGCCAGTCCTCCCTTCAATGGGAGAGAAATGCTTATTGCAGGACACCACACTTTACTAGCCAGTCTTCCCTTAATGGGGAGAGAAATGTTTATTGCAGGACACCACACTTTACTAGCCAGTCTTCCCTTCAAGGGGAGAGAAATGCTTATTGCAGGACACCGCACTTTACTAGCCAGTCTTCCCTTCAAGGGGAGAGAAGTGCTTATTGCAGGACAATGCACTTTACCAGCCAGTCTTCCCTTCAAGGGAAGAGAAGTGCTTATTTCAGGCCACCCTCTTTACTGGCCAGTGTCCCCCCCTAACTCCCCTTCATGGGGTGGGCTCTGCTTTTTAACGCTTCCATGGAAAGCGAAGCATCTTACATCGTCGTCTTCGTCTCCATCTTATCCTTAAAAAAAATCCTTCGAGGTAAGTCAGTCCAACTCTCTAAGCAATATATTACACTGGCTTTGATTGCACTTGTTTTTGTACTTTTCCCCCTTTCATTTGTGGATTTACAGTTGTTAATTCTTTATGTGGGTATGTTCTGTGTTTTAGAATTTAAATTTTGTATACTCGTTTTTACCTTAATTTTTGAATTTCTGTAAACCGCCCAGAGAGCCCTTGTTATGGGAGCAGTATATAAGTGCAATAAATTAAAAAATAAAATGTAGATTTTCATTCCTCTGTCCCAGGATGATGGTGTGCTGCACCTCAGAAATCAAGGACCAAGACTTCCCTGGCCATTTCTCTGCCGTCCACTTGCTGGATGGGTTGAATAGAAAGTGATGCAGGTGTCGAAGAAGGGATGCCTGGAAGTTCTGCTGTAAAGACGAAAGAGGAAAGCACTGCCTTCAGAGGGAGGGGACCTATTATTGCCAGCCTTCACACTTTACTGGCCAGTCTTCCCTTCAAGGGGAGAGAATTGCTTAGTTCAGGCCACCAAACTTTACTGTCCAGTCTTCCCTTCAAGGGAAAAGAAGTACTTATTGCAGGACTCCACACTTTTCTGGACAGACTTCCCTTCAAGGGAAGAGTAGTGCTTATTGCAGAACACCACACTTTACTAGCCAGTCTTCCCTTTATGGGAAGAGAAATGCTTATTGCAGGACACCACACTTTACTAGCCAGTTTTCCCTTCAAGTGGAGAGAAGTGCTTATTGCAGGACACCACACTTTACTAGCCAGTCTTCCCTTCAAGGGGAGAGAAATGCTTATTGCAGGACACCACACTTTACTAGCCAGTCTTCCCTTCAAGGGGAGAGAAATGCTTATTGCAGGACACCACACTTTACTAGCCAGTCTTCCTTTCAAGCGGAGAGAAATGCTTACTGCAGGACACCACACTTTACTAGCCAGTCTTCCCTTCAAGGGGAGAGAAATGCTTATTGCAGGACACCACACTTTACTAGCCAGTCTTCCCTTCAAGGGGAGAGAAATGCTTATTGCAGGACACCACACTTTACTAGCCAGTCCTCCCTTCAAGGGGAGAGAAATGCTTATTGCAGGACACCACACTTTACTAGCCAGTTTTCCCTTCAAGTGGAGAGAAGTGCTTATTGCAGGACACCACACTTTACTAGCCAGTCTTCCCTTCAAGGGGAGAGAAATGCTTATTGCAGGACACCACACTTTACTAGCCAGTCTTCCCTTCAAGGGGAGAGAAGTGCTTATTGCAGGACACCACACTTTTCTACACAGACTTCCCTTCAAGGAGAGAGAGGTGCTTATTGCAGGACACCACACTTTACTAGCCAGTCTTCCCTTCAAGGGAGGAGAAGTACTTATTGCAGGACACCACACTTTTCTGGACAGACTTCCCTTCAAGGGAAGAGAAGTTCTTATTGCAGGACACCACACTTTTCTGGCCCGTTTTCCCTTCAAGGGAAGAGAAGTGCTTATTGCAGGACACCACACTTTCTGGACAGATTTCCCTTCAAGGGAAGAGAAGTGCTTATTGCAGGACACCACACTTTACTAGCCAGTCTTCCCTTCAAGGGGAGAGAAATGCTTATTGCAGGACACCACACTTTAATGGCCAGTCTTCCCTTCAAGGGGAGAGAAATGCTTATTGCAGGACACCACACTTTACTAGCCAGTCTTCCCTTCAAGGGGAGAGAAATGCTTATTGCAGGACACCACACTTTACTAACCAGTCTTCCCTTCAAGGGGTGAGAAATGCTTATTGCAGGACACCACACTTTACTAGCCAGTCTTCCCTTCAAGGGGAGAGAAGTGCTTATTGCAGGACACCACACTTTTCTACACAGACTTCCCTTCAAGGAGAGAGAGGTGCTTATTGCAGGACACCACACTTTACTAGCCAGTCTTCCCTTCAAGGGAGGAGAAGTACTTATTGCAGGACACCACACTTTTCTGGACAGACTTCCCTTCAAGGGAAGAGAAGTTCTTATTGCAGGACAACACACTTTTCTGGCCCGTCTTCCCTTCAAGGGAAGAGAAGTGCTTATTGCAGGACACCACACTTTTCTGGACAGATTTCCCTTCAAGGGAAGAGAAGTGCTTATTGCAGGACACCACACTTTACTAGCCAGTCTTCCCTTCAAGGGGAGAGAAGTGCTTATTGCAGGACACCACACTTTACTAGCCAGTCTTCCCTTCAAGGGGAGAGAAATGCTTATTGCAGGACACCACACTTTACTAACCAGTCTTCCCTTCAAGGGGAGAGAAATGCTCATTGCAGGACACCACACTTTACTAGCCAGTCTTCCCTTCAAGGGGAGAGAAGTGCTAATTGCAGGACACCACACTTTACTAGCCAGTCTTCCCTTCAAGGGAAGAGAAGTGCTTATTGCAGGACACCACACTTTACTAGCCAGTCTTCCCTTCAAGGGAAGAGAAGTGCTTATTGCAGGACACCACACTTTAATGGCCAGTCTTCCCTTCAAGGGAAGAGAAGTGCTTACTGCAGGACACCACACTTTACCAGCCAGTCTTCCCTTCAAGGGGAGAGAAATGCTTATTGCAGGACACCACACTTTACTAGCCAGTCTTCCCTTCAAGGGAAGAGAAGTGCTTATTGCAGGACACCACACTTTACTAGCCAGTCTTCCCTTCAAGGGGAGAGAAATGCTTATTGCAGGACACCACACTTTACTAGCCAGTCTTCCCTTCAAGGGGAGAGAAATGCTTATTGCAGGACACCACACTTTACTAGCCAGTTTTCCCTTCAAGTGGAGAGAAGTGCTTATTGCAGGACACCACACTTTACTAGCCAGTCTTCCCTTCAAGGGGAGAGAAATGCTTATTGCAGGACACCACACTTTACTAGCCAGTCTTCCCTTCAAGGGGAGAGAAGTGCTTATTGCAGGACACCACACTTTTCTGGACATACTTCCCTTCAAGGAGAGAGAGGTGCTTATTGCAGGACACCACACTTTACTAGCCAGTCTTCCCTTCAAGGGAGGAGAAGTACTTATTGCAGGACACCACACTTTTTTGGACAGACTTCCCTTCAAGGGAAGAGAAGTTCTTATTGCATGACACAACACTTTTCTGGCCCGTCTTCCCTTCAAGGGAAGAGAAGTGCTTATTGCAGGACACCACACTTTAATGGCCAGTCTTCCCTTCAAGGGGAGAGAAATGCTTATTGCAGGACACCACACTTTACTAACCAGTCTTCCCTTCAAGGGGAGAGAAATGCTTATTGCAGGACACCACACTTTACTAGCCAGTCTTCCCTTCAAGGTGAGAGAAGTGCTTATTGCAGGACACCACACTTTACCAGCCAGTCTTCCCTTCAAGGGAAGAGAAGTGCTTATTGCAGGACACCACACTTTACTAGCCAGTCTTCCCTTAAAGGGAGAGAAGTGCTTATTGCAGGACACCACACTTTAATGGCCAGTCTTCCCTTCAAGGGAAGAGAAGTGCTTACTGCAGGACACCACACTTTACCAGCCAGTCTTCCCTTCAAGGGAAGAGAAGTGCTTATTGCAGGACACCACACTTTAATGGCCAGTCTTCCCTTCAAGGGAAGAGAAGTGCTTACTGCAGGACACCACTCTTTACCAGCCAGTCTTCCCTTCAAGGGGAGAGAAGTGCTTATTGCAGGACACCACACTTTACCAGCCAGTCTTCCCTTCAAGGGAAGAGAAGTGCTTACTGCAGGACACCACACTTTACCAGCCAGTCTTCCCTTCAAGGGGAGAGAAGTGCTTACTGCAGGACACCACACTTTAATGGCCAGTCTTCCCTTCAAGGGAAGAGAAGTGCTTACTGCAGGACACCACACTTTACTAGCCAGTCTTCCCTTCAAGGGGAGAGAAATGCTTACTGCAGGACACCACACTTTACCAGCCAGTCTTCCCTTCAAGGGAAGAGAAGTGCTTATTGCAGGACACCACACTTTACCAGCCAGTCTTCCCTTCAAGGTGAGAGAAGTGCTTATTGCAGGACACCACACTTTACCAGCCAGTCTTCCCTTCAAGGGAAGAGAAGTGCTTACTGCAGGACATCACACTTTACCAGCCAGTCTTCCCTTCAAGGGGGAGAAGTGCTTATTGCAGGACACCACACTTTAATGGCCAGTCTTCCCTTCAAGGGAAGAGAAGTGCTTACTGCAGGACACCACACTTTACTAGCCAGTCTTCCCTTCAAGGGGAGAGAAATGCTTATTGCAGGACACCACACTTTACCAGCCAGTCTTCCCTTCAAGGGAAGAGAAGTGCTTATTGCAGGACACCACACTTTACTAGCCAGTCTTCCCTTCAAGGGGAGAGAAGTGCTTATTGCAGGACACCACACTTTACTAGCCAGTCTTCCCTTCAAGGGAAGAGAAGTGCTTACTGCAGGACACCACACTTTACCAGCCAGTCTTCCCTTCAAGGGGAGAGAAATGCTTATTGCAGGACACCACACTTTACCTGCCAGTCTTCCCTTCAAGGGAAGAGAAGTGCTTATTGCAGGACACCACACTTTCCCAGCCAGTCTTCCCTTCCAGGGGAGAGAAGTGCTTACTGCAGGACACCACACTTTACCTGCCAGTCTTCCCTTCAAGGGAAGAGAAGTGCTTATTGCAGGATACCACACTTTAATGGCCAGTCTTCCCTTCAAGGGGAGAGAAGTGCTTATTGCAGGACACCACACTTTACTAGCCAGTCTTCCCTTCAAGGGCAGAGAAGTGCTTACTGCAGTACACCACACTTTACCAGCCAGTCTTCCCTTCAAGGGGAGAGAAATGCTTATTGCAGGACACCACACTTTACCTGCCAGTCTTCCCTTCAAGGGAAGAGAAGTGCTTATTGCAGGACACCACACTTTACTAGCCAGTCTTCCCTTCAAGGGGAGAGAAATCCTTATTGCAGGACACCACACTTTACTAGCCAGTCTTCCCTTCAAGGGGAGAGAAGTGCTTATTGCAGGACACCACACTTTTCTGGACAGACTTCCCTTCAAGGAGAGAGAGGTGCTTATTGCAGGACACCACACTTTACTAGCCAGTCTTCCCTTCAAGGGAAGAGAAGTACTTATTGCAGGACACCACACTTTTTTGGACAGACTTCCCTTCAAGGGAAGAGAAGTTCTTATTGCAGGACACCACACTTTTCTGGCCCGTCTTCCCTTCAAGGGAAGAGAAGTGCTTATTGCAGGACACCACACTTTAATGGCCAGTCTTCCCTTCAAGGGGAGAGAAATGCTTATTGCAGGACACCACACTTTACTAACCAGTCTTCCCTTCAAGGGGAGAGAAATGCTTATTGCAGGACACCACACTTTACTAGCCAGTCTTCCCTTCAAGGTGAGAGAAGTGCTTATTGCAGGACACCACACTTTACCAGCCAGTCTTCCCTTCAAGGGAAGAGAAGTGCTTATTGCAGGACACCACACTTTACTAGCCAGTCTTCCCTTAAAGGGAGAGAAGTGCTTATTGCAGGACACCACACTTTAATGGCCAGTCTTCCCTTCAAGGGAAGAGAAGTGCTTACTGCAGGACACCACACTTTACCAGCCAGTCTTCCCTTCAAGGGAAGAGAAGTGCTTATTGCAGGACACCACACTTTAATGGCCAGTCTTCCCTTCAAGGGAAGAGAAGTGCTTACTGCAGGACACCACACTTTACCAGCCAGTCTTCCCTTCAAGGGGAGAGAAGTGCTTATTGCAGGACACCACACTTTACCAGCCAGTCTTCCCTTCAAGGTGAGAGAAGTGCTTATTGCAGGACACCACACTTTACCAGCCAGTCTTCCCTTCAAGGGAAGAGAAGTGCTTACTGCAGGACACCACACTTTACCAGCCAGTCTTCCCTTCAAGGGGAGAGAAGTGCTTACTGCAGGACACCACACTTTAATGGCCAGTCTTCCCTTCAAGGGAAGAGAAGTGCTTACTGCAGGACACCACACTTTACTAGCCAGTCTTCCCTTCAAGGGGAGAGAAATGCTTACTGCAGGACACCACACTTTACCAGCCAGTCTTCCCTTCAAGGGAAGAGAAGTGCTTATTGCAGGACACCACACTTTACCAGCCAGTCTTCCCTTCAAGGTGAGAGAAGTGCTTATTGCAGGACACCACACTTTACCAGCCAGTCTTCCCTTCAAGGGAAGAGAAGTGCTTACTGCAGGACACCACACTTTACCAGCCAGTCTTCCCTTCAAAGGGAGAGAAGTGCTTATTGCAGGACACCACACTTTAATGGCCAGTCTTCCCTTCAAGGGAAGAGAAGTGCTTACTGCAGGACACCACACTTTACTAGCCAGTCTTCCCTTCAAGGGGAGAGAAATGCTTATTGCAGGACACCACACTTTACCAGCCAGTCTTCCCTTCAAGGGAAGAGAAGTGCTTATTGCAGGACACCACACTTTACTAGCCAGTCTTCCCTTCAAGGGGAGAGAAGTGCTTATTGCAGGACACCACACTTTACTAGCCAGTCTTCCCTTCAAGGGAAGAGAAGTGCTTACTGCAGGACACCACACTTTACCAGCCAGTCTTCCCTTCAAGGGGAGAGAAATGCTTATTGCAGGACACCACACTTTACCTGCCAGTCTTCCCTTCAAGGGAAGAGAAGTGCTTATTGCAGGACACCACACTTTCCCAGCCAGTCTTCCCTTCAAGGGGAGAGAAGTGCTTACTGCAGGACACCACACTTTACCTGCCAGTCTTCCCTTCAAGGGAAGAGAAGTGCTTATTGCAGGATACCACACTTTAATGGCCAGTCTTCCCTTCAAGGGGAGAGAAGTGCTTATTGCAGGACACCACACTTTACCAGCCAGTCTTCCCTTCAAGGGGAGAGAAGTGCTTATTGCAGGACACCACACTTTACCAGCCAGTCTTCCCTTCAAGGGGAGAGAAGTGCTTATTGCAGGACACCACACTTTACTAGCCAGTCTTCCCTTCAAGGGAAGAGAAGTGCTTATTGCAGGACACCACACTTTACTAGCCAGTCTTCCCTTCAAGGGGAGAGAAATGCTTATTGCAGGACACCACACTTTACCAGCCAGTCTTCCCTTCAAGGGAAGAGAAGTGCTTATTGCAGGACACCACACTTTACTAGCCAGTCTTCCCTTCAAGGGGAGAGAAGTGCTTACTGCAGGACACCACACTTTACCAGCCAGTCTTCCCTTCAAGGGGAGAGAAGTGCTTATTGCAGGACACCACACTTTACCAGCCAGTCTTCCCTTCAAGGTGAGAGAAGTGCTTATTGCAGGACACCACACTTTACCAGCCAGTCTTCCCTTCAAGGGAAGAGAAGTGCTTACTGCAGGACACCACACTTTACCAGCCAGTCTTCCCTTCAAGGGGAGAGAAGTGCTTACTGCAGGACACCACACTTTAATGGCCAGTCTTCCCTTCAAGGGAAGAGAAGTGCTTACTGCAGGACACCACACTTTACTAGCCAGTCTTCCCTTCAAGGGGAGAGAAATGCTTATTGCAGGACACCACACTTTACCAGCCAGTCTTCCCTTCAAGGGAAGAGAAGTGCTTATTGCAGGACACCACACTTTACTAGCCAGTCTTCCCTTCAAGGGAAGAGAAGTGCTTACTGCAGGACACCACACTTTACCAGCCAGTCTTCCCTTCAAGGGGAGAGAAGTGCTTATTGCAGGACACCACACTTTACCAGCCAGTCTTCCCTTCAAGGTGAGAGAAGTGCTTATTGCAGGACACCACACTTTACCAGCCAGTCTTCCCTTCAAGGGAAGAGAAGTGCTTACTGCAGGACACCACACTTTACCAGCCAGTCTTCCCTTCAAGGGGAGAGAAGTGCTTACTGCAGGACACCACACTTTAATGGCCAGTCTTCCCTTCAAGGGAAGAGAAGTGCTTACTGCAGGACACCACACTTTACTAGCCAGTCTTCCCTTCAAGGGGAGAGAAATGCTTACTGCAGGACACCACACTTTACCAGCCAGTCTTCCCTTCAAGGGAAGAGAAGTGCTTATTGCAGAACACCACACTTTACCAGCCAGTCTTCCCTTCAAGGTGAGAGAAGTGCTTATTGCAGGACACCACACTTTACCAGCCAGTCTTCCCTTCAAGGGAAGAGAAGTGCTTATTGCAGGACACCACACTTTACCAGCCAGTCTTCCCTTCAAGGGGAGAGAAGTGCTTATTGCAGGACACCACACTTTAATGGCCAGTCTTCCCTTCATGGGAAGAGAAGTGCTTACTGCAGGACACCACACTTTACTAGCCAGTCTTCCCTTCAAGGGGAGAGAAATGCTTATTGCAGGACACCACACTTTACCAGCCAGTCTTCCCTTCAAGGGAAGAGAAGTGCTTATTGCAGGACACCACACTTTACTAGCCAGTCTTCCCTTCAAGGGGAGAGAAGTGCTTATTGCAGGACACCACACTTTACTAGCCAGTCTTCCCTTCAAGGGAAGAGAAGTGCTTACTGCAGGACACCACACTTTACCAGCCAGTCTTCCCTTCAAGGGGAGAGAAATGCTTATTGCAGGACACCACACTTTACCTGCCAGTCTTCCCTTCAAGGGAAGAGAAGTGCTTATTGCAGGACACCACACTTTCCCAGCCAGTCTTCCCTTCAAGGGGAGAGAAGTGCTTACTGCAGGACACCACACTTTACCTGCCAGTCTTCCCTTCAAGGGAAGAGAAGTGCTTATTGCAGGATACCACACTTTAATGGCCAGTCTTCCCTTCAAGGGGAGAGAAGTGCTTATTGCAGGACACCACACTTTACCAGCCAGTCTTCCCTTCAAGGGGAGAGAAGTGCTTATTGCAGGACACCACACTTTTCCAGCCAGTCTTCCCTTCAAGGGAAGAGAAGTGCTTACTGCAGGACACCACACTTTACCAGCCAGTCTTCCCTTCAAGGGGAGAGAAGTGCTTATTGCAGGACACCACACTTTACCAGCCAGTCTTCCCTTCAAGGGAAGAGAAGTGCTTATTGCAGGACACCACACTTTACCAGCCAGTCTTCCCTTTAAGGGGAGAGAAGTGCTTATTGCAGGATACCACACTTTAATGGCCAGTCTTCCCTTCAAGGGGAGAGAAGTGCTTATTGCAGGACACCACACTTTACCAGCCAGTCTTCCCTTCAAGGGGAGAGAAGTGCTTATTGCAGGACACCACACTTTACCAGCCAGTCTTCCCTTCAAGGGAAGAGAAGTGCTTATTGCAGGACACCACACTTTACTAGCCAGTCTTCCCTTCAAGGGAAGAGAAGTGCTTATTGCAGGACACCACACTTTACTAGCCAGTCTTCCCTTCAAGGGGAGAGAAATGCTTATTGCAGGATACCACACTTTAATGGCCAGTCTTCCCTTCAAGGGGAGAGAAGTGCTTATTGCAGGACACCACACTTTACCAGCCAGTCTTCCCTTCAAGGGGAGAGAAGTGCTTATTGCAGGACACCACACTTTACCAGCCAGTCTTCCCTTCAAGGGAAGAGAAGTGCTTATTGCAGGACACCACACTTTACTAGTCAGTCTTCCCTTCAAGGGAAGAGAAGTGCTTATTGCAGGACACCACACTTTACCAGCCAGTCTTCCCTTCAAGGGGAGAGAAGTGCTTATTGCAGGACACCACACTTTACCAGCCAGTCTTCCCTTCAAGGGGAGAGAAGTGCTTATTGCAGGACACCACACTTTACTAGCCAGTCTTCCCTTCAAGGGGAGAGAAGTGCTTACTGCAGGACACCACACTTTACCAGCCAGTCTTCCCTTCAAGGGGAGAGAAGTGCTTATTGCAGGACACCACACTTTACCAGCCAGTCTTCCCTTCAAGGGAAGAGAAGTGCTTATTGCAGGACACCACACTTTACTAGCCAGTCTTCCCTTCAAGGGGAGAGAAGTGCTTACTGCAGGACACCACACTTTACCAGCCAGTCTTCCCTTCAAGGGGAGAGAAGTGCTTATTGCAGGACACCACACTTTACCAGCCAGTCTTCCCTTCAAGGTGAGAGAAGTGCTTATTGCAGGACACCACACTTTACCAGCCAGTCTTCCCTTCAAGGGAAGAGAAGTGCTTACTGCAGGACACCACACTTTACCAGCCAGTCTTCCCTTCAAGGGGAGAGAAGTGCTTACTGCAGGACACCACACTTTAATGGCCAGTCTTCCCTTCAAGGGAAGAGAAGTGCTTACTGCAGGACACCACACTTTACTAGCCAGTCTTCCCTTCAAGGGGAGAGAAATGCTTATTGCAGGACACCACACTTTACCAGCCAGTCTTCCCTTCAAGGGAAGAGAAGTGCTTATTGCAGGACACCACACTTTACTAGCCAGTCTTCCCTTCAAGGGAAGAGAAGTGCTTACTGCAGGACACCACACTTTACCAGCCAGTCTTCCCTTCAAGGGGAGAGAAGTGCTTATTGCAGGACACCACACTTTACCAGCCAGTCTTCCCTTCAAGGTGAGAGAAGTGCTTATTGCAGGACACCACACTTTACCAGCCAGTCTTCCCTTCAAGGGAAGAGAAGTGCTTACTGCAGGACACCACACTTTACCAGCCAGTCTTCCCTTCAAGGGGAGAGAAGTGCTTACTGCAGGACACCACACTTTAATGGCCAGTCTTCCCTTCAAGGGAAGAGAAGTGCTTACTGCAGGACACCACACTTTACTAGCCAGTCTTCCCTTCAAGGGGAGAGAAATGCTTACTGCAGGACACCACACTTTACCAGCCAGTCTTCCCTTCAAGGGAAGAGAAGTGCTTATTGCAGGACACCACACTTTACCAGCCAGTCTTCCCTTCAAGGTGAGAGAAGTGCTTATTGCAGGACACCACACTTTACCAGCCAGTCTTCCCTTCAAGGGAAGAGAAGTGCTTACTGCAGGACACCACACTTTAATGGCCAGTCTTCCCTTCAAGGGAAGAGAAGTGCTTACTGCAGGACACCACACTTTACTAGCCAGTCTTCCCTTCAAGGGGAGAGAAATGCTTATTGCAGGACACCACACTTTACCAGCCAGTCTTCCCTTCAAGGGAAGAGAAGTGCTTATTGCAGGACACCACACTTTACTAGCCAGTCTTCCCTTCAAGGGGAGAGAAGTGCTTATTGCAGGACACCACACTTTACTAGCCAGTCTTCCCTTCAAGGGAAGAGAAGTGCTTACTGCAGGACACCACACTTTACCAGCCAGTCTTCCCTTCAAGGGGAGAGAAATGCTTATTGCAGGACACCACACTTTACCTGCCAGTCTTCCCTTCAAGGGAAGAGAAGTGCTTATTGCAGGACACCACACTTTCCCAGCCAGTCTTCCCTTCAAGGGGAGAGAAGTGCTTACTGCAGGACACCACACTTTACCTGCCAGTCTTCCCTTCAAGGGAAGAGAAGTGCTTATTGCAGGATACCACACTTTAATGGCCAGTCTTCCCTTCAAGGGGAGAGAAGTGCTTATTGCAGGACACCACACTTTACCAGCCAGTCTTCCCTTCAAGGGGAGAGAAGTGCTTATTGCAGGACACCACACTTTTCCAGCCAGTCTTCCCTTCAAGGGAAGAGAAGTGCTTACTGCAGGACACCACACTTTACCAGCCAGTCTTCCCTTCAAGGGGAGAGAAGTGCTTATTGCAGGACACCACACTTTACCAGCCAGTCTTCCCTTCAAGGGAAGAGAAGTGCTTATTGCAGGACACCACACTTTACCAGCCAGTCTTCCCTTTAAGGGGAGAGAAGTGCTTATTGCAGGATACCACACTTTAATGGCCAGTCTTCCCTTCAAGGGGAGAGAAGTGCTTATTGCAGGACACCACACTTTACCAGCCAGTCTTCCCTTCAAGGGGAGAGAAGTGCTTATTGCAGGACACCACACTTTACCAGCCAGTCTTCCCTTCAAGGGAAGAGAAGTGCTTATTGCAGGACACCACACTTTACTAGCCAGTCTTCCCTTCAAGGGAAGAGAAGTGCTTATTGCAGGACACCACACTTTACTAGCCAGTCTTCCCTTCAAGGGGAGAGAAATGCTTATTGCAGGATACCACACTTTAATGGCCAGTCTTCCCTTCAAGGGGAGAGAAGTGCTTATTGCAGGACACCACACTTTACCAGCCAGTCTTCCCTTCAAGGGGAGAGAAGTGCTTATTGCAGGACACCACACTTTACCAGCCAGTCTTCCCTTCAAGGGAAGAGAAGTGCTTATTGCAGGACACCACACTTTACTAGTCAGTCTTCCCTTCAAGGGAAGAGAAGTGCTTATTGCAGGACACCACACTTTACCAGCCAGTCTTCCCTTCAAGGGGAGAGAAGTGCTTATTGCAGGACACCACACTTTACCAGCCAGTCTTCCCTTCAAGGGGAGAGAAGTGCTTATTGCAGGACACCACACTTTACTAGCCAGTCTTCCCTTCAAGGGGAGAGAAGTGCTTACTGCAGGACACCACACTTTACCAGCCAGTCTTCCCTTCAAGGGGAGAGAAGTGCTTATTGCAGGACACCACACTTTACCAGCCAGTCTTCCCTTCAAGGGAAGAGAAGTGCTTATTGCAGGACACCACACTTTACTAGCCAGTCTTCCCTTCAAGGGGAGAGAAGTGCTTACTGCAGGACACCACACTTTACCAGCCAGTCTTCCCTTCAAGGGGAGAGAAGTGCTTATTGCAGGACACCACACTTTACCAGCCAGTCTTCCCTTCAAGGTGAGAGAAGTGCTTATTGCAGGACACCACACTTTACCAGCCAGTCTTCCCTTCAAGGGAAGAGAAGTGCTTACTGCAGGACACCACACTTTACCAGCCAGTCTTCCCTTCAAGGGGAGAGAAGTGCTTACTGCAGGACACCACACTTTAATGGCCAGTCTTCCCTTCAAGGGAAGAGAAGTGCTTACTGCAGGACACCACACTTTACTAGCCAGTCTTCCCTTCAAGGGGAGAGAAATGCTTATTGCAGGACACCACACTTTACCAGCCAGTCTTCCCTTCAAGGGAAGAGAAGTGCTTATTGCAGGACACCACACTTTACTAGCCAGTCTTCCCTTCAAGGGAAGAGAAGTGCTTACTGCAGGACACCACACTTTACCAGCCAGTCTTCCCTTCAAGGGGAGAGAAGTGCTTATTGCAGGACACCACACTTTACCAGCCAGTCTTCCCTTCAAGGTGAGAGAAGTGCTTATTGCAGGACACCACACTTTACCAGCCAGTCTTCCCTTCAAGGGAAGAGAAGTGCTTACTGCAGGACACCACACTTTACCAGCCAGTCTTCCCTTCAAGGGGAGAGAAGTGCTTACTGCAGGACACCACACTTTAATGGCCAGTCTTCCCTTCAAGGGAAGAGAAGTGCTTACTGCAGGACACCACACTTTACTAGCCAGTCTTCCCTTCAAGGGGAGAGAAATGCTTACTGCAGGACACCACACTTTACCAGCCAGTCTTCCCTTCAAGGGAAGAGAAGTGCTTATTGCAGGACACCACACTTTACCAGCCAGTCTTCCCTTCAAGGTGAGAGAAGTGCTTATTGCAGGACACCACACTTTACCAGCCAGTCTTCCCTTCAAGGGAAGAGAAGTGCTTACTGCAGGACACCACACTTTAATGGCCAGTCTTCCCTTCAAGGGAAGAGAAGTGCTTACTGCAGGACACCACACTTTACTAGCCAGTCTTCCCTTCAAGGGGAGAGAAATGCTTATTGCAGGACACCACACTTTACCAGCCAGTCTTCCCTTCAAGGGAAGAGAAGTGCTTATTGCAGGACACCACACTTTACTAGCCAGTCTTCCCTTCAAGGGGAGAGAAGTGCTTATTGCAGGACACCACACTTTACTAGCCAGTCTTCCCTTCAAGGGAAGAGAAGTGCTTACTGCAGGACACCACACTTTACCAGCCAGTCTTCCCTTCAAGGGGAGAGAAATGCTTATTGCAGGACACCACACTTTACCTGCCAGTCTTCCCTTCAAGGGAAGAGAAGTGCTTATTGCAGGACACCACACTTTCCCAGCCAGTCTTCCCTTCAAGGGGAGAGAAGTGCTTACTGCAGGACACCACACTTTACCTGCCAGTCTTCCCTTCAAGGGAAGAGAAGTGCTTATTGCAGGATACCACACTTTAATGGCCAGTCTTCCCTTCAAGGGGAGAGAAGTGCTTATTGCAGGACACCACACTTTACCAGCCAGTCTTCCCTTCAAGGGGAGAGAAGTGCTTATTGCAGGACACCACACTTTTCCAGCCAGTCTTCCCTTCAAGGGAAGAGAAGTGCTTACTGCAGGACACCACACTTTACCAGCCAGTCTTCCCTTCAAGGGGAGAGAAGTGCTTATTGCAGGACACCACACTTTACCAGCCAGTCTTCCCTTCAAGGGAAGAGAAGTGCTTATTGCAGGACACCACACTTTACCAGCCAGTCTTCCCTTTAAGGGGAGAGAAGTGCTTATTGCAGGATACCACACTTTAATGGCCAGTCTTCCCTTCAAGGGGAGAGAAGTGCTTATTGCAGGACACCACACTTTACCAGCCAGTCTTCCCTTCAAGGGGAGAGAAGTGCTTATTGCAGGACACCACACTTTACCAGCCAGTCTTCCCTTCAAGGGAAGAGAAGTGCTTATTGCAGGACACCACACTTTACTAGCCAGTCTTCCCTTCAAGGGAAGAGAAGTGCTTATTGCAGGACACCACACTTTACTAGCCAGTCTTCCCTTCAAGGGGAGAGAAATGCTTATTGCAGGATACCACACTTTAATGGCCAGTCTTCCCTTCAAGGGGAGAGAAGTGCTTATTGCAGGACACCACACTTTACCAGCCAGTCTTCCCTTCAAGGGGAGAGAAGTGCTTATTGCAGGACACCACACTTTACCAGCCAGTCTTCCCTTCAAGGGAAGAGAAGTGCTTATTGCAGGACACCACACTTTACTAGTCAGTCTTCCCTTCAAGGGAAGAGAAGTGCTTATTGCAGGACACCACACTTTACCAGCCAGTCTTCCCTTCAAGGGGAGAGAAGTGCTTATTGCAGGACACCACACTTTACCAGCCAGTCTTCCCTTCAAGGGGAGAGAAGTGCTTATTGCAGGACACCACACTTTACTAGCCAGTCTTCCCTTCAAGGGAAGAGAAGTGCTTATTGCAGGACACCACACTTTACTAGCCAGTCTTCCCTTCAAGGGGAGAGAAGTGCTTATTGCAGGACACCACACTTTACTGACCAGTCTTCCCTTCATGGGGAGAGAAGTGCTTATTGCAGGACAACGCACTTTACTAGCCGTTTTTGCCTTCAAGGGGAGAGAAGTGCTTATTGACAGCCTTCACACTTTACTGGCCAGATTCCTCTTTATATAGAGATCACTGTTTATTGCCCATCTGCACACTTCAGTGGCCAGAGACCCCTTCAAAGGGAGAGCACTGTTTCTTGCCGGCCTTCACTCTTTAGGGGCCATTCTCCCCTCCTCTGTCTCCCCTTCATGTGGTGGGCTTTGATTTTTAACACTTCCACGGAATCCGAGGCATCTTACATCGTCATCTTCCTCTCCATCTCATCCTCGAAACAACCCTACTAGGTAGGTCAGTCCAACCCTCTAAACATATTACAATGGCTTTGATTGCACTTGTTTTTGTGTTTTCTTTCCTTCTCGTTTGTTGATTGTACATTTTCACTCCTCTATGCCAGGTTGATTGTCTGCTACACTTTTGAAATCAAGGCCCTCCTGGCTGTCCTGGATGAAGACTTCCCTGGCCATTTCTCTGCTTTCCACCTTCTGGATGGATTGAATGGAAAGGGAATGCAGCTGCCGAAGAAGGGATGCCTGGAAATTCTGCTGTAAAGATGTGAAAGGGAAGCACTGCCTTCAACGGGAGGGGACCCCTTATTGCCGGACTTCACACTTTACTGGCCAGATGGCCCATCAAGGGGAGAGCAGGGAATCCTTCGTTTTCAATTGCTTAATTCAGTTCTCCAATGAAAATGTGTATTTTATTATTGTAAGCCTCTGTCTGGGGTCTCTTGCCCTGAAATGTGGCCAATAAATGTTTTAAATAAAATGAAGAAAGAAATAAACATCTGCTTTTTTCCTTCAACCCCACTCACTTCTAGAACCTGGCTTCCAAGAGCTGCTCTGAAATTTAATTTGGGCTCTTGTGCTGAATCAGGTTTGGCACTCCCTTCCACCACAGCCTCAGTTTTGTAGGTGTATAGGGGGAGGCCTTCCTTAGTTTTGGGCCCCCAAAGCTCTGAGCAGTTGTGTTGACTTAGCTCCAAAAGTAGTGTGTTTTCTTCCAATAGGTCCCACAGTCTTTGCCAGTTGCCAATCACCAGAGAGGTCCCTCAAGTTGCTCACTTGCCCTAGTCCTACATGCATTTCCTGCACCTACCTGACTTTCAATAAGTGCGAGTGAATTAACCCGAACAACCCTTTTACTTGCAAAAATACCCTCTTCAATTATCAGGGTAGATTAAGCAATAACAATTAATAAATAAAGTATGATAAATAATAACACCGTGTGTGTGTGTTTTGGGTTTTTATGGTTCTTACAGCCTTCACCCTCCCCACCATGCCAGTGTCCTTGGTGCATGGGAAAAGCCCACCCTAAGAGCTCCCCACCATCCTGACCGCAAGTCCAGCCCCACACCAAGGCAATGCCATTGCAGAAGAACTTCTATCCTGCTGTGCTGTGTTGCTGGGGGATGCAATCCGTCTGCAGCACTATGTTTTCCTTTTGCTACCCCTGTCTCAGGGTGACCAGATACCAAAGAGAACTGGGCTACTGTGCCTTTCACATGTGTGTAGAAAAGGGCATTTCACCAAGTGCCGCTTCTCACGCATTCACCCTCTTGGCACCTCTCAAAGGTGCAGAACCCCTATCCTTCTTGGCCTCTGGCAACCCTGCTCTCAATTCAGTTCACCAGATCCCTTTAGCAAGAGGAAGTCAAAGTGACAGAAGTGGATTTTCATTCTGGGACTGGGGGCAACCAACCAACTCCCTGTTCACTGTTGTGTGGGAGTTCGGCCTGTTTTCCCCTGATCTCTCCTGGGTCGACGTCAGGAGCATGGGAGAGCAGTCTGGGTCCAACATGGGTGTTGCCGCCTGGCTTGAATGGCCCCCGAACAAGACACATGTCAGGGGGAGGTCACACGCATACTCCTGGGCAGTATTCTCTCCCCCCACCGGCATGTTCCCCACCCCGCCCCCCCAGCATAGCTCTCTGTCTAGTCTTTCTCCCACACACACTTACTCTACCTCCTTATCAGGATCTTTTCCCTTTTTTAACTTTTAGAAGAGTTTGGGCACTGCAGAGCACAGCTGCAGTTGTGCTGCGTACCTCTGTCCATGTGGCAACGTGCCCCAACCTGTTTTAAAAGTTAAAAGGAAGTTTTAAAAGGGGAGGGGTAAGGGGGGAGATGGCACGGGGGAGAGTGAGCGCTGAGTGGCGAGGGCAGGGGGGGAGAGACTGTATTTTTGGTCCCGGACCTCTGCCCGGCCTTTCTGGAGTCACTGTTTGACATGTAGGGGAAAGAACTTTGGTTGTCAAAATATGCAGTCAAACCTCAGGTTCTAAATTCAGAAACTTTATGAAGCTCAAGGTTAGAGGGCAAGTTTAAGGGAAGGGGGGAAAGGTACAAGTAGCAGGAAAGCAACAAAACAGTTTACTCTGGTGTCCCACTGATAACTGCAGAGGACATATGTATACCAAAGAATTAAATTGGATCATTAGCTATTCCTTTTCCCTAGAAAATCCTGGGAACTGTAGTTCTACACCCTCACCACACTACTTTTTCTGGTATTCTTTGAGGGAAGCCATGACAATTCAGCAAATAAAAATTAATAAAAAATCATGCCGCCTTACCATGGCTTTCTGCATTCGCTCTCTTTTGGGGTTATGACCATCGCCATTACACAGGCAGCCACGTGGTTTCAAATTGAATATTCCTCCCTCTGCATGCTTCATTCAACTGCTTAATGAGGATGGCAAATTGATAACAGCGATATATGAAGGAAAAGTAACACTGAGCCCAGTTGGTGAATATATCCCCTTAGAAATCACTAAACCAAAGCCGTGTAGCATACTGAAACTGAGCCCTGGTGAAGATTGACAAGACCTAGATAAAAGTTGATGTAACAATCAAATTTCACCTCCTGATCTAACTAAAAGGTTCCATCTGGAAGTGCAAACAGAGTCGCTTAAACTACTGTCTTGGAATATCGCGGGGTTGGAGAACAAGCTGAATGATTTGGAGTTTGTACAATATCTGACCAACTTTCATATATTTAGTCTACAAGAAACCAGGGCACAAAAAATAGAACTACAAGGCTATCAAATATTCTCAGTACCAGCAAAAAAAAAATTTTTTTTCAAGAAAGGGAGGAGCTGTGGGGGCCTCGCTTTGGGTATATCTGCCAGTCTAAACGTTGTGACCCAGGAAATAGTTACTGACTCACCATTTTTGCAAGCCATTCAGTTGACTATCCAAAAGGGGGCAGACTAACATGTATAAACATATATATCCCCCCAGAGGATCCAATTACTATCCTGCTAACATCTGGGACACATTGGAGGCCCTTTTAGATACTGTTATCAACAGTATCTTTTATGCCCAATTATTGTAATGGGAGACTTTAATGCTAGGATATGAGATGAATATACTATTGCATTAAATAACCTATCTCTAAACATGGAAGATTTAGCATACTTGCCACCTAAGAAATCCAGGGATAAGACAATAAACAAGGCGGGTATTTGTCTAATTAGATTAATGTTCAAGTTTATAATGTTCATAACGAATGGTACTGGTTTAGATGAATCAGCCGGA
This sequence comes from Elgaria multicarinata webbii, assembly GCF_023053635.1. Taxonomy (NCBI): domain Eukaryota; kingdom Metazoa; phylum Chordata; class Lepidosauria; order Squamata; family Anguidae; genus Elgaria; species Elgaria multicarinata. Next base: position 80,741,938 of record NC_086177.1, on the reverse strand, counting down.
AACTTCCAGTTCCTACTTTGGCTCAGTCTTCTCCCAAAAGCGGGTCTATGGCCCCCCCTGGAAAAAGTGAAGTACAAGCTGACGGGGCAGAACTGCAGTTTGAGATTGATGAACAAATGGTCAAGTTCAAATGGTCAAATTTCTTTGAACAGGTTCAAATCTCTAGGGCCCGATGAACTGCATCCTAGAATAATAAAGAAGAATTCTCAGAACCACTGTCTATTATCTTTGTGAAATCATTGAAGATGGGTGAAGCACTGGACGACTAGAGGAAGGCTAATTTTATCCTTATCTTCAAAAAGGGCACAAAGAAGGAACCTGGGAATTAGAGACCAGTCAGTCTGACAGCAATCCCTGGGAAAAATTTTGAGCAGATTATAAAGAAGTCAATCTGTAAGCACCATGAAAATAATGCAGTGATTATTAGAAGCCAGCATGGATTTCTCAAGAACAAATCCTGTCAGACTAAACTGATTTCATTTTTTGATCAGGTAACCTCTGTTGTGGGAATGCTGTGGACATAACATATCTTGTCTTCAACAAAGCTTCTGACAAAGTGCCCCTGATATTCTGATTAACAAACTTGCTAATAGTGGGCTAGATGGAACAACTATTAGGTAGATACACAGTTGGCTGCAGAATCAGACTCAAAGAGTGCTTATCAATGGTATCTTCTCAAACCAGGGGGAGGTAACGAGCAGGGTACCACAGGGCTCAGCCCTGGGCCCAGTGCTCTTCAACATTTTTATTAATGATTTGGACGAGGAGGTGCAGGGAATGCTTATCAAATTTGCAGATGACACAAAATTGCCTGGTATAAACTTTTTTTAAAGTCATTCATGTAATTTTAAATGGTGTCATGTCTACTTTAGCCTTTAGAGTAGTCTGTTACTCTGTGTGAATTTTTCCAGCATTGGAAGAGGTAGTTCCCATGAAAATACAACCATGTAATATTCTGTCTAGTTCACATGTCCCTTTCATATGTTATTAGGCACAATCCATTGCTGAAGTACATCTCGGCCATGATCCCACACAGTTAATTAGGCATACTTATGCCCATTGATTTCAGGAGGGTTAAGAGTGCACTGGATTGTGGCATTGATATGTGTGTGTGTACGTGCTGATATTGTATTGTTCCTACTTCTTATATAATTTGCACATATATCTAGTTTATGTACCACGTTCAGATACCCGTTCCAGGCAAAAACGTGTATTGCCCAAAATGGGCCGTAATGGCAGCTTCCCAATGACATAAGTGAATCAAACTCATCAGACGCACATAACTAGGTGGGACAAATATAGAAAGCTCCAAAAGTTGCCCCGAAACCACGTTCAGATACCAGTTCCGGGCAAAAACGTGTATTGCGCAAAATGGGCCGTAACGGCAGCTTCCCAATGAGATAAGTGAAGCAAACTCACCAGATGTACATAACTAGGTGGGACAAATATAGAAAGCTCCAAAAGTTGCCCTGAAACCATGTTCAGATACCCGTTCTGGGCAAAAAAGTCAACCAAACTCACCAGATGCACATAACTAGGTGGGACAAATATAGAAAGCTCCAAAAGTTGCCCCGAAACCATATTCAGATACACGTTCCGGGCAAAAACTCATATTGCGCAAAACGGGCCGTGACCGCAGATTCCCAATGAGATAAGTGAACCAAACTCACCAGATGCACATGACAAGGTGGGACAAATATAGAAAGCTCCAAAAGTTGCACTGAAACCACGTTCAGATACCCGTTCCGGGCAGAAATGCCTGTTGCGCAAAATGGGCCGTAACGGCAACTTCCCAATGAGGTGAGTCAACTAAACTTACCAGACATGCAATACTAGGTGAGCCTGATGTAATAAGCTCCAAGAATTGCCCCCAAACCACGTTCAGGTACCTGTTCCGGGCAAAAACGCGTATTGCCCAAAATGGGCCGTAACAGCAGCTTCCCAATGAGATAAGTGAACCAAACTCACCAGATGCACATAACCAGGTGGGACAAATACAGAAAGCTCCAAAAGTTGCCCCGAAACCACGTTCAGGTACCCGTTCCGGGCAAAAACACGTATTGCGCAAAACAGGCTGTAACGGCAGCTTCCCAATGAGATAAGTGAACCAAACTCACCAGATGCACATAACTAGGTGGGACAAATACAGAAAGCTCCAAAAGTTGCCCCGAAACCACGTTCAGGTACCCGTTCCGGGCAAAAACACATATTGCGCAAAAGGGCTGTAACGGCAACTTCCCAAAGAGGTGAGTCAACCAAACTCACCAGACACACATTACTAGGTGAGCCTGATGTAATAACCTCTAAAAATTGGCCCCAAACCACGTTTAGATACCCGTTCCGGGCAAAAACGGGTATTGCCCAAAATGGGCCGTAATGGCAGCTTCCCAATGACATAAGTGAACCAAACTCACCAGATGCACATGACAAGGTGGGACAAATATAGAAAGCTCCAAAAGTTGCCCCAAAACCACGTTTAGAAACCTGTTCCGGGCAAAAGTCTGTGTTGCGCAAAATGGGCTGTAACAGCAGCTTCCCAATGAGGAAAGTCAACCAAACTCACCAGATGCACATAACTAGGTGGGACAAATATAGAAAGCTCCAAAAGTTGCCCTGAAACCACGTTCAGGTACCCGTTTCGGGCAAAAACACATATTGCACATCAGGCTCACCTAGTAATGTGTATCTGGTGAGTTTGGTTGACTCACCTCATTGGGAAGTTGCCGTTACGGCCCTTTCGCGCAATACGTGTTTTTGCCCGGTACGGGTACCTGAACGTGGTTTTGGGGCAACTTTTGGAGCTTTCTATATTTGTCCCACCGTGACATGTGCATCTGGTGAGTTTGGTTGATTTTCCTCATTGGGAAGCTGCCGTTACGGCCGGTTTTGCGCAATAAGCGTTTTGCCCGGAACGGGTACCTGAACGTGGTTTCGGGGCAACTTTTGGAGCTTTCTGTATTTGTCCCGCCTAGTTATGTGCATCTGGTGAGTTTGGTTCACTTATCTCATTGGGAAGCTGCCGTTACGGCCTGTTTTGCGCAATACGCGTTTTTGCCCAGAACGGGTATCTGAACGTGGTTTCGGGGCAACTTTTGGAGCTTTCTATATTTGTCCCACCTAGTTATGTGCATCTGATGAGTTTGGTTGACTTTCCTCATTGGGAAGCTGCTGTTATGGCCCATTTTGTGCAATACACATTTTTGCCCGGAACGGGTATCTGAACGTGGTTTGGGGCCAATTTTTGGAACTTATTACATCAGGCTCACCAAGTAATGTTTGTATGGTGAGTTTGGTTGACTCACCTCTTTGGGAAGTTGCCGTTACAGCCCTTTTGCGCAATATGTGTTTTTGCCCAGAACGGGTACCTGAACGTGGTTTCGGGGCAACTTTTGGAGCTTTCTATATTTGTCCCACCTTGTCATGTGCATCTGGTGAGTTTGGTTGACTTTCCTCATTGGGAAGCTGCCGTTACGGCCCATTTTGGGCAATACGCGTTTTTGCCCGGAACGGGTATCTGAACATGGTTTGGGGGCAATTTTTGGAGCTTATTACATCAGGCTCACCTAGTAATGTGTGTCTGGTGAGTTTGATTAACATACTTCACTTGGAAGCTGCTGTCCCTGTCCGTTCTGCGCAATATGCGCTTTGCACGGAACGGTTATCGCAACGCAGTTTCTTTGCACCTTTTGTGGCTTATTGCATCCCTGCCATGGAGTTATGCATGACTGGTGAGTTTGGTTGATATCACTTGTTCAGTAGTGGCCGTTCTGGCCATCCCATTCTGTTCCGGACGTTGTTTTGGGAGTTCTGGGGTTAATAGTGATATAATATTGGCATAGTTTTAGTCCTAAAATATTGTTCCCAAGTGTTGCTAACACATGCCACTGTTTTTAGTATGTTTTTTTAATATAATGGGGTCGTTCCGGCCTGTTCCGTTCCTTTCCGGCTTTTACACCGTCCCTGCAAGATGTGCCTTGGTGTACTATTTATTTATTTCAAAATTTATTTATTTATTTATTGCAGTTATATCCCGCCTTTTTTCCTCCAAGGAACCCAAGGCAGCATACACAATCCTCCTTCTCCACTCCATTTTATCCTTACAACAACAACAACAACCCTGTGAGGTAGGTTGGGCTGAGAGCCTGTGACTGGTCCTAAGTCACCCAGTGGGCTTCCATGGCCAAGTGGGGACTAGAACCCGGATCTCCCGACTCCTAGTCCAACACTTTAGCCACTACTCCTCATTGGGGGAAACTACTGATGTGCTTTATTTCAGGCTTGCTGAGGAGGGGTGCCTTTCTTTGATTTGGTAAAATTCTGAGCAGCCGTTCAAAAGTTATCAAAGTTTTTCTGCCTTGAGAAAGTCTATGGCAGCAACTGCTGGTAAAATAATGTTAGGCATGCTCAGTTTTACTCTGAAACTTTTGAATTCTGAAGCTCTGAAGGGTTTTGAATTTCACTTTTCCTGTCAGTATTATGACAGTGAGGATGGGGTAGCAGGGAACTGTTAACTGAGATAAGAGTAAGGTAATTTTGAACACTGAGGGACTCACTCTGACTGATGAAGAGAAGGAGGAAAATGAAAACAAAACCAAAACCTACGCTGGAATTCAGTTTGGTCTTATTCAGATGTAAGTATTTGTTCACATCTACTCAGTTCATAGAATCATAGAATAGTAGAGTTGGAAGGGGCCTACAAGGCCATCGAGCCCAACCTCCTGCTCATTGCAGGAATCTACCTTAAATGACTTGTTTCTGTTTGTGTTTTTTTCTGTTTCTGTTTTAAAATTTAAATAAGAATAAATTGAAATAATAAATTCCCTTTTTAAAAACCAAACACACACAATAACCCTGCAAATTGTGAAGGCTATTTCATACCCTTAGCCTTCTGCTGGAGAGAGGGTGGTGCAGCGAGAAGTAGAAGGGAGGTAATTCCTAAAACTCCCCCCCCCCAAAAAAAAAACCTGCAGCCTGAGGTGTGTGGCAATGATTGTTCAGGGGAAACATTTAGCTAGAGCCTCTTTCCTTGACTCTGGAAAGCTAGCATTCCAGAAAGGTTAAACATCTGATTCAATCTCTTAATTTCCAGAGTGGTAAAATCCAAAGGAAGCTCATGATATTCTTTTAGTATGTTTTTGCTCTATGTCTTCCCAGGAGGTAGCATCCCATCACCAGCTTGGCAGCGACAGAAACATTTGCTGATATTTCCTCAAGGAGAGGCTGGCTGTAGGCTTGTGTCAATTGCTTTGGTTTCTACTAGTATCCTAATAGAAGGTCCAGCAACAGAGCCAGGTGCAAAACAGTGGCATGGAGAATGGAGCAAGATGCAAAACGATGACTTTGGAGAGCTCCTTTAGAGTTCTGACTGGTACTGACTGAAACCTGAAACACATATTTGAGCATTTGCTGTTTCCTTAGGCCTTAGCTAGACCTAAGGTTTATCCCGGGATCGTCCTGGTGTCATCCCTGTTCATGTAAATGACACAGAGTATATCCCAGGAGCAGGCAGGGACGACCGCGGGACGATTCCGGGATAAACCTTAGGTCTAGCTAAGGCCTTAGTCACAGCACACCACCTAAATGCTATATTGGGACTTTAATTGGAACTTTAATTTGATACACAAAGTACCATGTACTTTTTAATATGGCTTGCATGGGGGCAGCTTTGAGGAATTCCAGTCCCCAACTGCTTTGATGAAAGTTGAGCAAAATCAAGGATCAAGTCTCTTTAATCTCAAGGTTCTCCTGATGAAACAAAAGACCTGCAAAGATTATGCTTTATAACAATACATCCCCACTTTCTTTTGAACTAGCCATGTCACAGCAGCAACTTTTTACCAACTATGAACCGGCCATTATATATCATTTCTAAAACTTTATTGTACTCTATAGAGTCAACTGTATCCTTTCTGCCTCTGCAGACTGTGTTTTTGACATCACTGTTCTGCACCTGATGAACTCTGGGTCTGAGAGAGCGATCAGTGCTGTATTGTCTTCAAAGCTACCTGTGTGCAATTACATAGATTCTTTCCCCCCCATTTCATTTCTCCTGTTGCCATTATTGATCTGTTGCACCTCATTGCACAACCTGGGTCACCTAAAGCAAAGCCCCCAATAAATTGGCCCAAATGACCACCATTAAAATGGTACCAATGCAAGCGCATTGCTTTTCTGCTCTGTTGAGTTCGTACTAAAAAAGAAAGAAAGAAAGCGAGAGTTCGACATTCACTTAAAAACAATGTTCAAGAAGCAGAGAGAGAGACAGCGAGAACCTGCTCTAAAAGACAACTCATCCTTGAAATCACCACAATTGATTTTATTCAGTTTGCTGTCAAAAACTACTTTGTGTTCCCGAAACATGATCTTTTGCAGTTAGTCTCTGAAACCTCTTTCTGTAAATAACCATGTTGGATGGAACCAATGTGCTTCTTGTTATGAGTGACATATTAATTATAAGTGTCATAAATTTGGATTGAAAGTAAAAAGACTAAAAATGCTTTGTACATTCTGTACACTACAGCAAACATTCTACTTTCTCCCTTAGTCTTGAATATAGCTTTTTGATTGTGGCCGTAATATCCTGGTTTCTTGGCTCCTGAAGGCATTATAGATTCAAGAGATCATTTGAAACTAATTAGTTCAAATGATCTCCCCCTTGATTCCACCTTGGATATTGCTCTCAGTGATTGCTTCTACCTTTTTTGTTTCTATGGCCTCCTGGTTACCTGCATCAGTTTCTGGGCTTAACTTTATCCCTGCATGCTTCTTCCTAGCCCTTTCATTCTCGGGGCGTTGCTAGACCTACCGGGTGTTCCGTCGTTGAGGAGCGGTGAAAGCGGCTTTTCCCGTTCAGCCGTGACGCCTCATGCTCCACACCTGCCTTCGATTTGTGGCGGAAGTTTGCGCCGGTTGTGCTGCTGCCGCCACGAGCACGGTTGCGCAGCCACACCGGCCTGATTGCCGCGGCTTTTTTTTCCGCTCGCTGCACGGTTTGCGCACGTCCGAAAGACCGCAAACTTGCGCAGCCGTCAGCGATGCCGCCGCCGGCCCTGGCGGCGGCAGCGGCGGCAGTGCCAGTGCCAGCCGAAGTGCTGCTGGTGCTGTTGAGGGTCAACATTGATGCGCTCACTTCCTGATGGGGGTCGTGGCGGGTGTCATATGACCCGAGGTCAATCGTCTGCATGGCCACTCTGTGCCTACATCTCCCATCATGCCTCTGAGGTGTCGGCGGCGATGATCGCCTCTGTGCCCTGTGCCCCATCCCAAGGAGCCAACCCACATCTGGCCGTAGCCATGGCAGCAGCCCACAAACAGCTCTGCCCTCTGCCAGCCTGGTACCCACACTAACAGGCAGCGTACAGCACCGCCATTATGCGGCCACGGTAGCTGCCCACCGCAAGGAGTCACCAGCCACTTTTCCGGTCCTCCGGTCCTGCGCAAACTGTCACTGGGGAAATAAAAAAAAAAAGCCGCTCCGCCGCACTGCCCCAGCTGGTGGACTGCGCGCAAATGGCGGAGGCGGCTTGACCGAAGCCGCTGACCACTCCCCCTTAGCACGCCTTTTCCTGACCAGTGCCGACCGCAGTGACCTCACATCCTCCCACACGTACTCCGAATTACCGCGGGACAGCAGGAAAAGGCGCCCTAAAACTCACTTTTTTAAAGTCGGGAGAAAGAGGCTTCACCGCGGGATAACGGCGGATCCTCGTGAACGTCATCTGGAAGCCTCGACGTGACTGCGGAAGGTAACGCGCGCTAGAGCCTCGTCTAGTAACGCCCTCAGATTGTCTTTCCGGTGGTAGAGTTCCACCAGGGGTGGAAAAAATGTTTTTGCTCAATGTATTCCCACCAGCTTGGAAGTGACAGAAATTCCAGATGTTGTAGAATCCAACTCCCATCAGCCCCAGCAAGCATGGTCAATGGCCGGGAATGATAGGCGTCAACAATACCTGGATGTTGCAGGGTCTGAGCTAGATCTTTGCATTGTGGCTTTCCCTAGCCCCTTTGCCTCCTTCCTCAAGGGATAAGGCTGTAAATCAGAAGCATGGCTTCCAGCCCTTCTTTCAAGAATTATTCACCAATCAATTTTAATTCATTAAAATAATCAGTTTGAGTTTGTGAATTAATCATTTTGTTTCTCATACAGAACAAAACCAATATGTAATCAGCATTAGAAACCCCTTATCAAGCTCAGAAGATATTAATGTCACTCATCCAGCGCCACTGCATTTAACACTCAGTTAATAGCAAAGACAAAGCAGGCTATTTTCTCCACCTTGGAACAAAAATATGAGCATTTTCACATTGCTTCTTATTAGTGTGCGAGTAAATCACTGCCTTTCACCTAATAACTGCAAGCTCCTTTGTTGCAAATTGGGGCAGAACCAAATACTGTTGGCGTGCTCTATTTTTTCCTCTTTTCTCTGATCCTTAAAATGCACATGTTTTATTACCAAATTTAAAAGAAGTACATGAAAGAGTAAGAAAAGCTGTATGCTCACAGCAAATGTCACCTCCTTCTCCTCCTCTTCATCAGTATTCTGTCTTTCTTCCAAGGAGCTCTGGGTGATGTTCAGGAGTTACCCCATTTATAATACCCTAAATAAAGAATTTTCTGAGTTTTGCATGTTGCCTTGTTATGGGTATTGGATAAAAGCATCTGAAGAAATAAATGGCCATGGTGGGGTGGGGAGTAAGAAAAAGCAATTTGTCTCACCCATTAATTCACCTCAAAAATTCTTTAAGCTGCAAAGGGCAGACCCTCTATCAGATTAATAGTGCAATCCTATATATGTCTTCTCAGAAGTAATCAGTGGTAAAGGAGCAATCAGTTCTAAGATTCTTTGTACTTCTGTAAACCTTGGGAGTTCCCCCAAGGCTGTTGTTACCTCCTTCTTGTACACGGCTTGTGCCATTTTGGCTACATATGACCAGCACCTGGAGAATGAGTTTATATAGGATCTAAGAAGAGCCTGGCTGCATTAAATCAAATGTTCAACTACTACGGCATTTTGGGAGGTGTCTATAAGCTGCCGCTTTGTAGCTGATTCCCCTCAAAACTCCACAGCATCACTTCTGCAAGGCAGGAACAATAAATTTAGATGGCAGGATGGCAGAAAAATTACAGCACTGGTGGCCATTTGGTCCATCTAGCCTGCCCCCTGCTCTGAGTTCCCACCCTTATTCTGGACTTATCCTGGACTTGGATCCATCCCCAGCAATGTCCACTGGCTTAACCCAAACCAAGGCCATCACTGATAGTCTGAGAGACATGCCAACCTCAGAGCAATTTAAAAAATTGTGGCAAAATGGCACCGTGAAAAAGCATAGTCTTGTGGATAAAAGCCCGATGTGGCTGTGAGTTGGCGGCTGCGTCATATAAACAACACAGCTATGATGGGGTAAATAGGCTGTATAGACACTTCCTTGTTTCTACCACTGGTCAACCAGATGCTTCTAGGAAGCCCACGAACCAGATCATGCTTTAAGCTACCTTGGTGCACATGACTCCATGTGCCAGTTCAGTAAATCTGACCTATAGTATTCGGTGTGACTGCACCTTCACAACAGCAGAGAGTGGCAAGGAGGATTGTGAGTAGGATGGGCACTTATGCATTATTATTATTTAAAAAAAGAAAAGAGAAGGAAATGCATCTCCAAAAGAGAGGACAAAAGAAAAGACAGGTGAAACTTTTAGCTCAAAATATGTATTTGAAAGTACTCTTTTGTTAATTTCTCTATCTTTCTCTCTCTCTCTCTCTCTCACACACACATGGCATATATTTAATTAAAAATGCTATACATCCCCCATAGGAAATCTATGACTAGTGTACTTGTTCATACATGTTGTGCAGGTGCTACCTGTTGATGAGAAACTTGAAGGCCCCTGCTGTTCTCCCCTAAACTGAACTTGATCTGGATAGCCTTTCAAATAGTGGACCCCTACAAATAGAGGACTGTCTTCTGTAAAGTAGGACACATGGCCATCATCATTGTGAGTTATGTTGTACATTCAAGGAACATTGTGCCACAACATCCCAATGCTGATGGCTCCTGAAGGCATAACTGTCTGGGGAACGTAGATTCTGTCAACAATTGTGCCTTTTATATGAATCCTCTCGCTCAGTTACCCAGAGGTTTGCAGGTTTGCCTCAAGCGTACAACTGAGCGACAGTACATAGCAGCTAGTATGCCACCATATTGGTCAATTAGAAACCTAAAACCATTTTAGGACAGCAGTTGCAGGAATGTGTAGCATAATCGTATGTGTAAATGACTTTTAATAAAATCCTGCTGTTTTATGACCAGTGTTAAGTTTATCTCAGATTGGCTGAAGTTCCATGAAGTCAGGAATTTGGAAGCTTAGGCTGATGGCTTAACAGACATGCCTTGTGATCAGTAATGATGTCACACATTGTGTTTGCTTACAAATTACCCTCCATGCACCCACACTTTTCCTGGGGTTTTCAGGTCCAAATCCAGATGGGGAGGTGGGAGTTCCTGGGATAGGGAACTGCCTGAAGTGAAGGCCAAGATGGTCCCCCCCCCCACCTGCCCATTCCATATACAAAAGCCGATTGGACTGACAGATTAATTTGTCTTCAATATTGATTATGGGACAATGTCCTGCACTGCATCTGAAGATAGCAGGCTAACGTAGGGGGTTCAGAGAAGGCTGCATGGTACACAGGTCTCTTCTTCTACATCTTGCTGCCACTTTTCAGCATCTGTTGCCTGAGGTGACTGCTTCATTCTGCCTAATGGTAGGGCCAGCCCAGGCCTGGGCCAGCAAAGGTGCCTCACATTGTCCTGACCCTGTATTGCTTTATGAAGCAGCTGAAGCTTACTGTATCACTAGATTCCTTCTGCGAGTTGACAAATACCTCTTTGTTCTCTGCTACCCCCTCCCCCACTGTCAGAATGCTGACGGGGAATTCCAAACACTGGAGTGTACTGGCAGCATTCTAGCTTCAGAGTGAAACTAAGCATGCCTGACATAACTTTGCGTATTTACATATGTGGTGGGAATGTAAATATGTGCAAAAGTTGTGGAAGATGGTGTTTTCTGAGATTGAAGAAATTGTTGGAATGAAGATAGGAGAAACACCAAGAGTTGCATTACTCTCACTACATGAAGATTTAAAATGCAGTAAAGAAATTAAGGAATTGATAACGAATTTGCTAACTGCAGCAAGGTTGATTGTAGCTAGGAACTGGAAGATTCAAGGTGATTATTGTATTGAAGAGTGGTATAAAGAAGTATGGGAGATTGCTATTAATGATAAATTAACATGTAACATAAAAGTGAGAAGAGGTATAGCAAAAACGAATGATTTCGAGGAAATTTGGAAGCAGTTCCTAATATTTGCGTTTTCTAAGGGAAGTGGGAAACCACCAGCAGAAGAGGTGTTAAGATTTTAGAAACAGGAATGATCCCGAAGGGAAGGGGGAGCACTTATGTTGGATTATGTTATGATAAAGCATTATATGTTAACAATTATATATTTAAGCAATTTGTCAGGTATTAGTATGTTAATTGTTATGTTGGTTTGTATTTTATGTAGTAATAAATAAAATTAAAAAATTTCAAAAAAAAACCCACAAAACACTTTGCCAGCAGTTGCTGCCTGTTGTGTTTCTTAAAAAACCTCCTACCTTCCTAGGAGACAAAAAAGGAGGCCTGCTGAGTAATCCACAAAGCTTTATTTAAGCAATAAACATTTTTTTCCCACCTGAAGAGGGTCTAATCACTTGGAAACTTCTCCCTAGGCAAAACTATGCAAATTAAGTGAGAATGGAAAGCCTTTCCCCAAAAGGCATTAACTTCAGAGAGGCTAGTTCTGAGGCGGCTCCAGACGCAATGCGAGCCGGGCCGACTTCCTCTCGCCTTCCTTCCACTCTGTGCGTTTGAGTTTGTGCCGCACCGTAGGATCAGTTAGCCTGTCGATGGGCTCTCCTTGGGAAGAATGTTGGCTTCCCACGGCCTCTGTATGATTTGCCCTTGACAAGATATGCTCTGGAGAGAGATCAGGACCAGCTGGAGGAGAAAGCGTGAGAGCTCTGTCCCCCCACTGGTACAGGCTGGCCTGCGTCTGGGACTGACTCCTCTACTTCAGAGTCTGATTCTGATTGATTACCTGAAACACCTTCTTCCAAAACGGGGGGGGGGGGAGCAGGGCTAGACATGACACTGCCATGGGGTTTCATGGGGCAGAAAAACCTTGATCATTTTTAAATGCTGCTCAGAATTTCACCAAATCAATGAAAGGCACACCTCCTCAACAAGTTTGAATAGAGTATGTAAGTAGTTTTCCTGAGAATTTGAAAGAAATACATAATATGTCGAGGCACAACTTGAATACCACGTACAAATGTGTTTTCAGCACTTTTTAACTTGCGGTATCTGTGGCAATTTTTCTTGGAGTGGTTAGAAATGTTACATAATCATAGACCTTGTCTGATAGATTATAGATGCCAGTTTTTAAGTTATTAGCTCTACAGGTATCATTGTTAAAAACAGTAGAGAGTTCAATTCCAGCGGAAGCTGATTTCAGGCAGCCGGCTCGGGTCGACTCAGCCTTCCATCCTTCTGAGGTCGGTAAAATGAGTACCCAGCTAGCTGGGGGAAAGGTAATAACGGCCGGGGAAGGCAACGGCAAACCACCCCACTATAAGGCCTGCCAAGAAAATGTCAGCGAAAGCTGGCGTCCCTCCAAGAGTCAGCAATGACTCAGTGCTTGCATGAGAGGTTCCTTTCCTTCAAGTGTGTATTGGGTGGCAGCCTCCCTTAACCTGGTGGACTCCAGTTGTTTTGGACATCAATTGCCATCAGCCCCAGCCAGCATGCTCAATGGTCAGGAATACTGGGAATTGTAGTCCAAAACCTCTGAAGAGCAACAGGTTGGGGAAGGCTGAGGCAGCATGAATATATTTGGGGTCTTTATCAATTTCTAGATTCGACATTTGGCAGCAGGAACTACTAAAGAGAATTAGTGCATTAATCAGAGAAAATATTTATTTACAGGAATGTAAAAATTATGTTACAACATTTGGAACAAAATCATCATGAATGATTGCACAAGAACACATGGCAATATTTTCAGTGCATTTGAATGTAAATAAACTTTCTGTCCTATTTGTTAAAAACCACCATGGCTTTAAAAGGGTTGTAGAAGTGTATATGGTTGTTTTTCATTGTTTTAGGAACTGTTTTGTCCCTCCAGGAAATAATTGCTGTAGATAAAAAAAGTTACAGCATTACTTAATGCAAGGATACAGAAAGGTACAAATCTGGTTGCCTTGATCAGATTATAAATGGAGGTTACAATACAACTCCTCTCTGGACCCATTTCTCCTGTACTCAGAGGTATGTGGGTGCTGTGCTCATAGCTAAACATACTGTGGGCTCATCTACACTAAGCAGGAAATTGCACTATGAAAGTGGTATAGAAAAGGCAGGAGCCAAACTACTGCTTTATAGCGGTATTGAAGTGCACTGACAACTGCTGGGGCCCATTGACATACACCATATACCACTTTTATACAGCTATATCCTGCTTGGTGTGTGGCTCCTGCCTTTTATATACCGCTTTCATAGTGCAATATCCTGCTTGGATATTGCACTATGATATTGGACAGATGAGCCCTGTGAATCAAACCCCACATTATAGTCAGAAAACAAAACAACCTTAGGAAGAAAGTGCTTGCACTGAAATCAGCCTGCTTTAGTGCAAATGCTGTAATAATACAATGGACTGGATTACATGTGAAGGTACCATGGCTCAGGGTAGAACTCACATCTTCCATACAGGAAGTCCCAGATTGAATCCCTGACAACTATCGCCAAAACAATCTCACACAGCAGGGCTAGGAAAAGCTGCTGCCGGAGACCACTGCCAATTAGGGCAGATAATGCAGAGCTACATGGACTCAGTATATAGCAGCTGGACATATTGTTCATAGGTCTAGCCGACCATAAGTTTTTCTAATTTGGGATATTCAGACTTGCTTTTCGGGTATTGCGATGACAACCTATTCACTTGTCCACATGTCTCCGTAAATGCAAATTGTATGAATAACCTGCATGATTTGCTCTCTAGCTGATGAGTGTTCATCAGAGGCTGCCTTCATGGTGCTGAGTTGGTGCTGCTCCGCCACCACCTCCTGTGGTATTGCTGCTTGTGGGGGGGTGAATAATCCCCACTGGGGGAGGCAGGGCAGACTTCCCAGTGGCCAGTAGGCTCGCTGGGCCCACACCCTCCCACAGCTTCTGGCAACCAATGGGAGGTCGCCTTCTGCACAGGAATACTTCCGGCACAATGCCAGAGTGAGGATAGATGGCAGAAGAGCCACACTGATCTTGTTTGGGCAGGAAAAGTCGGGGTAAGACCCTGACTTTTCCACTGCGCATCTTTGGCTCTTTTCCCCAGGATGGCTCCGAATTAGCTTCTGCATCATTCAACCAACGCAGTGTGGATTCGGAGCTACCCCAAAGCAAAGACAACATTTAGTCAGCCCCCCAGAGGTATTCTGTGCTGTGGCTTATACAGGTCTGCCACATTGGTAATTCATGCAAAATGTGTGTGCATGTAACAGATAGCCATGAATTCATGGGATTTATTTATTTATTTTTTATCCAAAACCTGAACAATGGCTCTCCATAAACAATGATAGAGAAAGTACTCCTAAACAGTATCATTTTAAAGACTTACAAACCCTTCAGTGAATAGGCACATGGCAAATGAACACATACAGAATGGGGAACAGCAAATTCATTCACAGCCATGTGTGTTCCTTTGTATGTGTGCAATGTGCCTATGAGTGACAGAAAAGACATTCGGTGAGTAGAAGCTGCCACTGTGAAGCTGTTCACGGTATGTATGACGCACCCTCCCAACTATCCATAAGGGGCTTACATCTTGCAACAGTAACCTAATCATTGAGCTGCACAAGGACGTCGTTTCATATGTAAACTGTTTTAAACCATATTCTATTTATAGGAGTCTAGCACCGCTTCTCTGCTAGGAATCATAATTGAACTACCGTATTTCTTCGATTCTAAGATGCACTTTCCCCCCCAAATAAACATCTCTAAAAATTGGGTGCGTCTTAGAATCGAAGAAATACGGTAAGCTGGTACTAAGGCAAAGAAAACAAAACTGATCTGTGCAATTTTATGATCAGAATGATCAAGTTCTGGCACTTTCTCTGGCGATGTAGCGGCTTTCCCAACGTGGTGCCCTCCAGATGTTTTGGACTTCAACTCCCATCTGCCCCAGCTTGCATGGCTAATGGTCAGGAATGCTGGGGATTGTAGTCCAAAACATCTGGAGGGAACCAGCTTGGGAGAGGCTGGCTTACAACCGCAGGTGTACCTATAAACGTTTGATGATTAGCACACAAGGAACGATTCACCAGAGTAGTGGGGAGAGTTTATTCAGCAACCATAGAATGAATTACTGTGCCACCCTGGGGGAAGCAATCTACTTTCAAATCTCATTTTGAGAGCACTTGAAACCTTCAGGAATGAGAAATAAGTGCAGAGAAACACAGTGCTCTATTGAAGGTTCCCTTCACATGTTATTGGGATACCATCAGGACTGCCTCATTCTTTGGTTAGCTGCTTGTGTGAAGCAGCACCCACATCATTTGGGGGCAATTTTAACATCAGGCAAACTGTTGGTATACAGATGTCTGGTTTAAATCATTTCATACCACAGCCATGACTGAAAAGTCCCAATAGCAACAATTCAGGATTCAGAGTAGATATGAAATCAAACATGTGAACTTTTCAATATGGCAACACTCTTGGAAGTATTAATGGAATTTTTGAATCATATTGATCTTTGCTATTTGGAATGTGCTTATCTGAAGACAGAGTAGCAAGAGAGAGGAACCTTACAATATAGTAAGGGTTTAGGGTGCAGTTTAGAGTACTGAAATTAATTGTATTTTTTCCCATTGATTCCAATGGGATATGTATTGTGCACAGATCTAGTATATGCAAATTACATCTATTACCATGTAATGATGCATGGGGGGGGGGGGAATCCAGCCATGAATATTACTTTGCCCTTCATCATGACCCTTCTTAATAAAAATATTCACTTTAAAACAGGAATAAAAATAAATAAAAATAATTAAAATACTATTCAACATATTGGCTCATAAATCTTGACGATCTCATTTCAGTATGCTGTAAACATTTAAGTGCAATATCACCTGACTTTAAATATGATGAACCATAAAACATGCTAATCATAAAAATAGCTTTTACAAATATACATTTGTTTACAGTGTTTCCTTCATTTTAAATATGTCCTTCATGTTATCATACAAGTCATTGGCCTTCTGACATCAAAATTAAAAAAATAATACCAATAATTAGCCAGGAAAAACACATTTACAATCTAAACGATAAAAATCTGACAATTGTACATCTTTAGAACATATAAGAAATGGATTTTCTAGTTTTGAATGGTAATGTCCATTTCAAGAACTAAATTCAGTTCTTCATAAAAATTTGAGTCATAGGTGTTGTTAGCCGGCAAGAAACTGCAGTTCTCATTTCCACACCAGGAAGCCAGTGAATTATCTTCTCAGTTTCCAAAGGGGCTGTAGGTGATTCCCAATTCATTTGATCTGTAGAAACTATAAAATAAAACAAGTATTTCAGTTTGAAAACATTTTAAAGGAAAGTGAATGAAAGGAGACGATGGCCCAAACTAAATGGGACCCGGGAGATACATGGCTGGGTCTCCCTGGATGACTTTCTCCTTTGTAGCCACAGGCACCTGATTTGGATCAGAACCATGGTATGGGAAAGAGTGAGTGTTAACCCCTTTCCCCCACACCAATCTCCCAATGCAAACTGCCCCACCAGAACTATTACCTGCAGAGGGGGGAAATGTGGACCCTAATTTCTCCTTTATCCCAGTTTTTCCCCAGCCCTGTCTAGTGCTCTAAAATTATGCCACTCTGTGAAGCTACTTATAGATGTCAAGATTCAACAAATAGTAGTTTGGTCCATTTTCATAATTGGATTCATCCTCAAAGTGACACTGTGTTATCATCTGAATCATAACCCTTTGAACATTAATTGCCAATTTTATAGTGCTATAAGTGTCTCAGCTATGCAAAACCTTGATGAGCTCTGTGTTTATTGAAGTACTCCAGTCTGTCAAGAGCAAGTTGACTAAGCAGCCATTGAAGTGTAGAGATGGAACCATGGAGTCAAAGGCAGGTTCTACACTATTGTTTTAAAATGGTTTATAACAGTATTGACAACTGTTGGGGCCCATTACACACTCCATATACAGTTTCCAAACTGATTTCAAAGTGTTATATCCTGCTTGGTGTAGATCTGGCCAAAGTTTTCAGTGTTTTCTGAATATTATGTAGAGGTGAACAAGTTTCAGATATGGGACTCCTGTTCCCTTGTTTTTAACTGGATTGCTTTTATAATAGTTGTAATTGTAGCTATTTTAATCTGCTGGTCTATGAGATAAATAGATAGATAGATAGATAGATAGATAGATAGATAGATAGATCTGCAAATCTATTGGACTATTTCCATGTTATCCCACCCCTGTAAACATACACAAGAGCTTACTGAGTCCAGTTCAATTTTTAACTGATGCCTTTAAATGCCTTCCAACTATTTATAGCAACAGATTCATAGGCAGAATTGTTTGTATGAAGAGGTGTATTCGCCCCCCCCCCACTTCAATCTACTTAACAGCCTTAATGATGGTTAAGTAGGTCTATAGCTCTTACAAGAATGAAACCAGTGTCACTCTACGCTCTACCTTTTAACTCTAAAGAACCGTCTGCTTTTTACTCTTTTGATTGTGCTCTTCTATTATATAAAAGACAAAGACCAGCAGATTTTCAGATTGTTTTTTTGACTCAAGGAGGGGCTATAGCTCATATAGAGCATGTGTGTTGCATGCAGAAGGTCCCAGGTTCAATCGCCAGCATCTCCAGGCAGGGCTAGGAAAGAATCCAGCCTGAAGCCCTGGAGAGCTGCTGCTGGTTAGTGTTGACAATACTGGGCTAGATGGACCAATGGTCTGACTCAGTATAAGGCAGCTTCCTATGTTTCTATCTTTCCATAAGCCTGTCTGGAGCACTAAAATGCTTCGAGTTATGATTAGGAAAGAACACTGCCAACCATCTGGATCCGAAAAATCAATGTTGCTCTGCTGTTCCAGTGTGATGAATATTAAGCAATCCAAATTATAAGCAAAATGGCTATGGAATTTTCTTGCAGTATACACACCCTTGCTCTCCGACTTGTTTTAATAGGATGGAAAGGAAAGCTAATGTCTACACACTCCAACCCACAGTACAGTAACTGTATTAGGACCAGCCAAAACATCGCAGAGCTGTGAGCGCCTTTAACATCTAAAGACACACACGTTTTATTATCTCCAGAGTGCCAGGCCCACTTCTAAGAGGGATATGATTAAGGAGGCAATAGAAAACTCATTTTGTTTCCCTCCTTTTCAGCTAAATTTATTATTGGTTGTGTGGCAGCTATGACATTTCAACACACACACACACTGACAAATTTATGGTAAGGGAAGTATTCTAAGAGATTAAATATAAATTATCCCCTATAACAATGTAGATGAAATCAAATTAAATTCTAGCAAGCCATGTGGCTTTCATTTGTTTTCGTGTAAAGAAAAACATCATCTGAAAGAAGAAGATCCATTTGGCTGTAAAGAAACTGGATTGTGACAGAAAATATAGATGTTGTACTCATACTTCCTATCGAACACAATCTAGAATCACAGAGATGAAGGGAACCTTGCAGGTCATCTAATCCATGCCCCTGCACAATGCAGGAAGTACAGAGCTAGAGCATCCCGAAAGCTGGCTGTCCAGTCTCTACTTGAAAACCTCCGGCAAGGGAGAGCAAACTACTCCCCTGAGAAGTTCTTTCAAATGTCAAACTGCTCTTACTGCCAAGACATTTCCCCTAATGTCCAACTGAAATCTAGCTTTGTGTAATGTGAGCCCCTTAAATCTAATAAAATCATAGAAATTATTGTTCATAATTATAAAAACTTTTTCATGGGGATTATAAGTATCACGGCCTATTTGAAACCATTTTTCTTTGCTATATTTTTTTGTCAGGATCAGCCTCTGTCTGAAACCAGAAGGGAGTAAGAACTCCTTTTTAGAGGATGATCACATCACAGGCCCAGACAAGTACTGGGAGCAAGGTGAGTTAGTGTACCTGACTAGGGATGGATTGATCAGTCTTGATCTGGTTCATGTCCCATCATGTGTTCACCCCTTTGTCCATTACGTCCTCTTTCCATGTGGATTCCCTGCCCACCAAAAAACCCCACCCGGATTTAGTATTTTAAAGTACTTATGTTAGGAGGTGGTTGGAGGGCTGGTTAGAAAGTGTGGCTCTTGCCACACACCATGAAAAATGGGGCTATAAATGTCTCCTGGGAGAGGTTGCACCCTTTGAGGTTGGTAAGTGTGGGCAATGTGACCCCTCCTGACCCTCAGAAGTTGCACATCTCTGAAGTAGACAATGCTGGGTTAGTCTGAGATGGTTTGCTATGTTCAGTCCTTTCAATTAGAGTTGAATCCAGAATGTATTTCCCACAAAAGGGCTCCTTTTGTCCGTGGAAGGCTTCAAGTCCAGTGAAGGGATCCCACTTGTGGAATGGGGGAAGGGTAGATTTTCATTGCTCCTCCCCCACACCTGCACCCCTATGTCCCCTGCAAATCTATTCCATGAAGTTGGGGGACCCTCCAGAAGATTGGGGGAGGTGATGCTAAGGACTGTAGCAGAAGGGATAAATCAGTGAAAATGTGGGAGAGTTCTGAGCAGAATTCCGCTAACACTGACAGACAGAAATGTTGGATCCAACTCAGGGCCCTTGGATTTTTGTGATCAGAAAATGGTACTTGCACCACTTTATAGGTAGATGGCAAGGATAGTAGGTTAGGGTGACCATATGAAAAGGAGGACAGGGCTCTTGTATCTTTAACGGGGAATTTCAGCAGGTGTCCTTTGTATGCACTCAGCACCTGATGAAATTCTCTCTTCATCACAACAGTTAAAGCTGTAGGAGACCTGTCTTCTTTTGTATCTGGTCAAGAGGGCAGGCTCCTGGAGCTTTAGCTGTTGAGATGAAGAGATAATTTCATCAGGTGCTGCGTGCATACAAAGGACGCCTACTGAAAATCCCTTTTTAATACAACTGTTAAAGGTATGGGAGCCCTGTCCTCCTTTTCATATGGTCACCCTATAGTAGGTCAAACAGAGCTTTATTGGAAGAAAAGGGAGAGAGGTATAATTTATATGCTATAACTTGCCTATATTCAAAGATGCGTATTTTCATGGTAGTTTTCTTCAATACATACAAGAGATTGAACTATCTGAGAAGAAAGTGGGAAGGAGCTGAATGTCAAAGAGCTCCTAGGGAATTGGGCTGGGAGAAGTAAGAGAAAAAGCAGTAGCAGCAATGAGGGAAAATCCCCAAAGTGGAGAATAGAAGTTGTTTCGATGTAGGGCACTTGGGTAAAGAGCCAAAGGAATAAATTTTCTACTTTACATTCGCATAAGACAAGTTATAATGAGATTGTGATGGAGTTGAAAATTGCTGTCTTGAAATATCAAGCAAGGATTACTAACACATTTAGAAAAGAATATTAAACTGGACCTGTTTTCAACTGCATGCATTAAATGGCTTTCCTTGGGTTTTCTTCCCATCAATACTGATTTGCCTGCACACAGTATTGAATAACTCCATCAACAATTTGCTTCTTAGTGGTACTTTTCTTTTGAAAAAATAAATTGCAAATTGAAATGATAGCTTAAGAGATGCATTATGGGATACAAATGGTTCTGAACCATCTGATGCTTGGTTGCATACAATTAACTCTATTTTCTTTTCTTGGCTCTCTTTTTCAGTTCACAACCTCTTCTACATCAGGGTCTCTTTTCTTTTTCCTTAACTCACTTTTTGCTCTGAATTTATAACTTGCAGCCAAACACCATTCATCTGGGTGCTACGAAACATGCAATTCTTCAGTAATGGAAAGATGCCCCCCAAAGATGGTAACTGATAATGAAAAACTCATCATATTCACTAACCTCAGTGTGTCAGCAGCTACTATATAGTCCCTACTTACCATATGTTCCTAGTTACTTTCAACCAGTGATTAGAAATGTAGAGTGATTTGGAGGTAGATCTTATGGGTTTTTTTTTCTGGAATTGTCCCAGAGTTCAACCTGAATCTCAGGAGATCTGCTAGGCAGTTCTATCAGATGGGCTGTGTCAGCGTGATGCATAAATTGAGAAGAAATACCTGTCACCCACATGCTTTCTGGGAGTTGTGCGGAAGAACAATCCGTATGTAGAGTACAATCTATGAACCATTCAGTGCATTTCAGGCTCACAGAAGGCTCTGACATCAAGTCTTGACCCTGTGCAGCAACCCATAGAGCACACCAAGTTGCCCAGGGGTGTTGCAGCCTAGCAGTTAAGGCTGGAGTTGAAGGACTTCAGCGAGGTCCAAGTAAGCAACTTGCTCCAGCAGGTTCTGGAGTCCAAATAAGTCCTTTTATGCTTTTTAGTCCAGACTACACTGCTCAGGCCTTGCTCTCATCTGTACCCTGGAGAGTGGTGAACTGAAAGGGCCAGATGCCTGGCCTGAAGTCCTCTTTGTCTCCTCTTCAATAGTTTTTTTTTCTTGAGCCCTTTCTACACCTAAGGGTTATCCCAGGAAAATGGAGAAATGCATTTGGATGCACATGAACGATCCCGGGATATAGGGCTGGTGTAGACATGCCCTATGTTTGTTGCCTATGCTGATAATCCAGCAAAAGAGAATATAGGGTGCCAGGTAGAGAGGCAGTCGGTTTCTTGGGGATCTCAAACCAGGGGGTTGTGGTCTCTGTGGATCCTGGTTCAGAGATCTCTTGACTGCTGGTGTTGGGGCCTTTGTCAGGGTCTAATTCTCCCATGGTCTATGCTTTTAGCCCTGATCTGGCTGGCCACTCCTCATCTAGGTCAAATAAATGGTTAGTTATTTCATTTGTTACTTGTATTCTTATTGCTGGGAACAGGGAGAGGTGCTTGCGGGATTTTCTGAGCCATGTGTCAAAATGATTTCCTTGGCTTTGGCCAGGGTATTCATCTTGACTTGGGTAGTTGAATGGGGCACTAGAGCAAAATATATTGGGTCAACTCTGGCCAAAGTCCAAGTTGCTGGCCAAGATGGGGGTCAAGACAGTCTGGCCTTCTACCCTACATGGATATGAGACCCTCTGGGGGACACATATAAGCTACTCTTTCTTTAGCAGAAGGGTGAGAGGAAATTGTCTGTGAACCAACCCTCATTTTTCCATACAAGACTCACAAGGATCAATAGACATCAAGATTGAGCAGGAACATCAGCCCTATTCAGGCATTCGAGAAATGGAGCGTTCCAGCCCGAGCCTTCTCCCTTGTTCTGTTGGTCACCCTCAACTCATGGAGGGTGACAGTCTGAAGAAGAGAGTTTCCTGTGTCTATGTCGGCTCCCCATGTGAGCCAGAAAGCCTGGATCACAAGTTCCATCATCCCTCACCATTGGCTATGCTGGGTGGGGCTGATGGGAGTTGCAGCAACATAATCTGGAGGGCCACCCGTTGCCCACCCCTTAGCTGACAGGTGCCTCTTTCAGTTCACAAGGAGGGCACGAAGATGATGGGCACCTCCTGCTCTTGGGAGGCTCTGTTTCGTTATCATAGCTGACAGCCATTGACAATTGCAGCCATTGCACCAATACTGGGATGCTGAAGCCGGACCAGGGCCATTTATATCCAGGAATACTGATTTGCACACATTGGTTCCTTAGTTTGCAGATTTGTATGCAAAAGAAGATGTGCCGCTTAATGTTTCCATCCAGGGTGTTCTTGAAAATGTGAATTGCCAAGTATTCATATCAGAAATCAATTACTTGCTTAAGTTTCTAATCGAAACATTCTGAGTGAAGGAAATGCTGCCAGCTGGTTGTTCTCATTGAAAATCAGCATATGGGGGTGGTGGTGGTGTTTGAGTGTAAAAGAAATCATATTAAAGCAGCGACAGGAATACAGTTAAATCCAGCACAATGCCTGAGAAGCCTGTCCCTGAGTAACTGACAGCCAAAACGAATGGGCTGATGGCAAAGACATTGCAGCCGTTCATCTATACAAAATAGGAACAATAAACCAGTTGAGTGCGATGCTGCAAATATTAAGCATAAAAAGGTGGGTGACATCGGGATGATTTGCAATTTTTGGTTTCATGATGTGCTTTCATTACTTTTTTGCCCTCATAGTTTATTAGGTACACAGGAGCTTTGGAAGGTCCAACACATCTGTATTTGTCAAGTGTGCCTCTATTAATGAATTCCCTCTGATTGCTCAAGTACACCAGTTTAGTGATATCTATCAAGTGAGCAAACTCTACCAGTGGTTCTCAGACTGCGGGGTGGGCCTGCTTGTGGGGTTGGGGGTTTTGTGTATTGTCATCTGAAAGAGGGAGCAAAGCCCCAGAAAAGTCAAAGGATCCTTAGAAAGGTTGAGCCTTCCCCTTCTCCTAGCAGCCTGGTTGAGTTGAAAGGCTGACAGTTCCATGCAGGGTTTCAGAGGGTGAAAGTACCCCCAGTGCCCTGCTATTCAATCTCAGATGGGAAGAAGGTAACACAGTAAGAACTGCTGATTTGTTCTGACAATAGTTCCTTGATGGTGTAATCAGAAGTAATTTTGTACACTGTCTATTGTACTTTTTTCTTTGGTGGAAATGTATTTTCTCTCTTTCGCCAAAAGTACACTGATACCGAGAGTAATTAATCAGATGTCATCTTTGTCATTCATAGAAAGCAGTAATTATTTGGTATGATTCAAAGCCATCGGCGCTGAGAATTGATAAGCACCTCAGGTTTCACACTAACAAAGGAAAGCCATGATGGATAGGTTTGCAATCACAGCTAAATCAATAGAACAGTAGAAAGATTGTCTTTGCTACAACTTGAATAGATCTCATTCCAAATAATAACTTTCAGCTTTTATGTACATTGCAAATTTGCCTGAAATAACTGCTATGAAAGAATAGCATGAAACAGCAGGGCTAAAATATCCGTAATTTAGAAATTACCACCATCACGGCACTGACTTTTAAGATGTGTTCACATTTTACATGAACTATTCAGTCAAGGAGGCAAACCCCTGAATTTACCAAAAGGGAACATCCAACGTCTTTTGCTCCGTGTCATTATTTGTAATGGGGCTGGACAGAAGTTGGACAACTGCAAACTGGTTCTTCTGGCAAAGCAACTAAAGGGGTTGGTGCATAAGACAGCCGGCCACACCATCCGCGGTCCTCAGGACCATCCCGGGACTGCGGGAAAACCCGAGAAAAAAGGGTATGGTGATATCCCGGGGAAGTGGAGGGATAATCCCTCCCTGCTCCCGGGATACCCTGTGCATCATGTGGACGCACAGGAACGATGCCGGGACGATCCCCGGGATATCGCCCAGTGTAACTTGCGCTGCTGTATCCCTCTTTTATATAGTCAGTGTGTTGGAGAAGAGGAGAGCACATGGAAAATGTCCATGAAACAATGAACAGATAGCCTTGCTTGTTCTATTTACTTAAAAGAAAAAAAGTATAAGGAAGTTGCTCCCCATCTCTTATAGCAATGCTTCATAGTTTCATGGACGTTCTCCTCCTATTTTATAAATACAAAAAGAAAAACAAAAGAGAGAGGTATTTTCAGGCAGCGTGTTCCTTCTCTCCAATGGAGCGGCACAGAGCGCTCCTGATGGTTTTAAAAGCAAGGCTGCCATCCCCACAGTAAGGTTATTCCCACCCTTTTCCATTACATGAGAAAGGGATATCATGCTGTCAATGCTGGATTGGTGTTACTGCAAATATAGCAAAGAGAGAAACGATCTGTAAGTTATCACCTAGAAGGGCCACAAGACATAGCAAGTGAAAATAAGGTTGCAGTCCTAGAAACACCTTCTCAAGAGTTAGCTTCAGGGAACTCAGGGAGACGTATGATCGGCCTCGAAATTGATTTCATCCCATTCCCTTCAGCAAAAGACTAAATTGGACCACATCCCAGCTGGCTGTCTGCGAATCAGGCTGAAATGCCGTTATCCGAAACACATTCGTTAAATAAAAATGCGTTCTACTGAAACCCGTCGGAGTTATTTCAAAGTAAATGGGATTGTGAACCTTTTGTGCCCTTCAAATTGCCCCACCAAAATGAACAATTTTAAAGCTTTCAAGCTAGTTTTAGTACTACTGATATAATGAACATTATGGTTCACCATTGGGGAACCGCCAAGGTTCCTCACCTGGAGCACAGAGGCTTGGACTCCTTCCATGGGCCCTGCTGACTGCCCTCCCTCCCCTCCCCGCCCCTCCCCAAGCCCCGCCCCTGGCCTGGAAGCTACTTGGGCTTGGGGAGGAGGCAAACAGAGCAAGTCCCTTGTTATTTCTGATCACAGATTCCTCTGTGTGCTGGTCCCCCTCCCAAATGAGAGTGCAAGCGGTACACAAAGGAATCCCCTTGTTATCTCTGATCACAGATTGGAGATACTTCACCTGTTACCCCCAATGGGGGAAGGTGTGAGGTGGTCAAAGGTGGGTACTCAGACAGCACTGAGAGGAGCAGCTGTGCCTTCAACACGGAGAAAGGCAATATGGGTAGGAACGAGGCAATGATATCAGTGGCCATGGCCACGCCCACACACATCATCTGGCCTGCAGAGGATCTGCCAGGGGCCAATATGGACCCCACTTCAGGATTTTATCCTAGGGATGTATAGGTGAAACTAGGGTTGTAGCAAACCTTCAAATAAGGATTTTCATAGAAGTGAGAACCCACTTTTGTATGTCTGAGGAGGGTTTTCACTGGACCATGCCCACGTTGTATTAGTTTCCTGCCATGGATTCTGGCACTGGTAGTCCCAGGCCCATCCCCAGGTGGAAAAGACGTTCCTCTAGGCATCAGCAGCATTCACCACCACTGCTGCCTCCCCCTCCTCTGCCTCAGATAGGTTATTGGGCCCTTGGAAGTCAGGAAAGGGGGAAATGACAGGTATTCTGGAAGCACCATCTAACCTTTTTTTTTTGAGCTTTTGCAATGAACTCTACAAAAAAAACAGCATTCAAGCTCTACAAGTGTTTGTTTTCAATTTTTCGCAAAGTCTCGACCATTTCCAGAGTAAGCTGCACGTTGAATGCCATCCCTGGGTAATAGCAATTACAAAACTGGGCACATTCTGTTTTACATCTTTAAATAAACCTCATATAACAATGTGCCATTCAAAAGGTGAGTCACATCAAAAGTACGCATCACAGGACGGATAATCTGGTGACTATTTTAGATCCCATGCACATACATCTCTATGCATGTACAGCCACTGAATGTGCAGGCAGGCTAGATGGCATAACTTCAGGGCATGGTCTGAAGATATGGTCTGAAGGCACATGAAGCAGCTACTTTACTGAAGCTAAGCAGGTCTTGATCTGGTCAATGCTTGGAAGGGAGACCACCTGGGAACTGCATGTTGGGCATGTCTACACCAGCCTTTTCCCCCCAGGGTCATTCCAAGGTCATCCCTGTGTGTCTAAATGATGCATAGAGGATCCCAGGGGCAAGCAGGGATGACCCCTCGGTTATTCCAATTTTGCCCGCAGTCCTGGGAAGATCCTGAGCTCCGCAGGGGTGTGGGTGCCCGTCCCAGCTTCCTACCTCCTCAAGAGTAACCACAGCTATCAAAACATGCACTAAGCTGTTCAGGGGGGGCTCTGTGCCCTTTGGGGGTTGGGCGCCGGGTGTGTGTGTTCCTTACTTTTTTGCTGCATGATTGGCTCCTCTTAAAAAAAAAAGAAGGTGCCTATGATGTCTCTCTTCCCTTTCAGGACGTTGCGCGGCCATCTAGATGCTGGGGGAGGATCGCGGAAGCAGGTAAGTCTGTGATCTTCCCCCCTCCCTCCCTCCCTCTTCACCCTTAGGTGTAGATACACCCGTTGAGTGCCCTTTCTGTTTCTAGACTAGGATATCCTTCCAATATGCATTCATTTTCATAAGCTCTTGACTCCCCCAGCCCTATATCCACAAATAATCTAACTTGAAATGTGCCATGTTTATTACTGTGGCCCAAACTGATAGATAACAACGTATTGTGGAAAGCACACAGAGTGTACCAAAGGACGAATTGACTCTGCACGTTGCCTGAATCCCAGACGGTGAGGCTGTGTGTCTGAGGAAAGACGTGCAGAATAAACTACGTTGACACCATTAATCACAGAGGCTGAAACAAAATAATCCATAGAATAAAAATAAATATATAAATAGAAAACATGTAGCTTTCATTACTTGAAACTGGAATTAGGAAACAAGAACCTCAGTGACTGCAAAAACAGCTTCCTTAAGAGCGTCAGGATTTTATCCAGGTAGCACTCAAAAAAAGGAACAATACACTTGTAAAACAGATTTTAGTGTGAATGAAAGAGGCTCAAAACCACAGCACTTTTACTCTACTTGCCTACTAGAAGAATGACGGTACAGGAATTCAGTGCTCTAGTGACAGACTCCAAACCCTAATTTCTAGCCATTGTATTATATATATCATATACTGGGATCTCCAATATGGGGCCCATGGGCTCCAGTGTGCCGAGGGACAACTGTCTTGGTGCTCACCAGGCTTCCTGCCCCACCTGATTTTTATTTTATTTCATAAGATTTATGCATTGTATTTTTACATGGGATGCTGGCATTCTGCAAAGCAAAGGGCTGCCCTCCAGAACAATCTTTATTTGGATTTAAAAGAATCATTTTGTGTTTTAGAATGCAGACCCTACCTCTGCCTTGTACCCGGGTTCTTGGGGGAGCTACTTTTATTTTATTTTCACCAGCTTGCCTTCTGGGAAATGAGTGTTTTGAGACCAGTCATGCCCATTACTGGCAACCATTTTATGAATGGGCAAGCTCCCATGGTAGCCATTTTATGAGAACACCCACGACTCTCAACATTCAAAATGTGCTCACTGACCCAAAAAGCTTGGGGAAACCTCAAAGGTAAGCTCTTCTAAAGACTTGCCAAGTGGGCTCTGGGCACAGAACAACATTAACCAGCCACAGCATTTGACTGTAGGGTGGAGTTCTCTGGTGAAGCACCACTATACTGTACTATACTGTACTATACTATACTATACTATACTATACTATACTATACTATACTATATTGTTAGAATCATTAACAAGCAGGAACAGAGGAGAGGGGCCATGGCTAGACCAGGCCTATATCCCGGGATCATCCCTGTGCATCCAAATGACACACGGGATCCCGGGAACAGGCAGGGACGACCCCTCCATTTGCCTGGGATAATCCATATGTCTAGCTAAGGCCAGAGTCACACACTGCTGGATGACTTTTTAGCAACAACAACAAAATGCATCATTATTATTATTATTATTATTATTATTATTATTATTATTATTTATATAGCACTATCAATGTACATGGTGCTGTACAAAGTAAAAGAAAAAAACAGCAACACCCTGCCACATAGACTTACATTCTAATCCTAAATGTTAATAATAAATAAATAAATGCACTGAAAAGAATCACAGTGATATGCAAGCTCTTCCCAAATAAATAAATAAATAAATAAATACAGAGCAGAACCTTGTTTCAAGGCAAAAAGAATACTTCATAGTTGGTCATGGTTGAATACGAATTTTGACCTTGGTCTGGATGGAACTGAGGACTGCAATGCGCCATCACCCACTCAAGGGCTGAAATGTCTAAAGGTGATTGGATTAAAGGAGAAGATAGAGAGTCCAAAGTCTGGCTACACCGTGATTAAGACCCCAGAACCCTGCACAAATGTGTAATAGAAAACACAGGTCTCTCCTTGTACCCTGAGCCAAAGAAAAACACAAAGAAAGGCAAAGGGACTTAGGGAACAGACGCAAGGGAGAGAAGCTATCTAAGTGATTGGGGTTCCTGGTCCAAGGTTCAGTGAAAACCTAACACAACACCCTCAACCCTCAGCTTGGCTACAGGGGGAATAAACCACTGTGTTTAAAGTCAACAACTCATAGCAGTCATACTGCTTTCTCTCACTGCAAGGTATGGCAGAAGACATTCAGATCGTGAACTTCAGTTACAATAAAAGCGGGTAATCTAGCATACTATGTTAAGTATGTCAAGTGCATTTGGTGCACACCTACCATATGACTCTTTTGCTCCTAGCTGCCCTGTGCAGCCCTCCAGAAAAAAGGGTATACTAGACAAGGTGCTGGCGTGATGCCAGCACAAATGCAAACTACAAACTACACGTCTACAAAAGCCACCCTGGCTGAGTGTCTCAGTAACAGACCCCAATACTGTTCTCTTGCATTCATCATAACACATACCGACTTACATATATAGTTGTTTTTTAATGTCTTACCAGCTCATTACTTCCGTCTTCATCAAAATCCTCCTCTATTCCATCAGTCATCTCTTCTCCATCCCCATCCAACCCTCCTTCAATAGGCTCTTCTGTAGAGTTGTCAGCATTCTCTGATATGCATTCCTCTTGGATCAATTCTGCACTGTCTTCTATTTGTTTCTTTTGGGCTTCTGTAAGGAATAAAATTAAGTGTAGCTAAATAAAACCTGAACCCACCCGGACACTACAATTAACATCAGAGGCCTTCCTCCAAGTGCATCCTCTGAGGAAGACCCAGAAAGTGGCAACAAGGGAGAGGGCCTTTTCAGTGGTGGTCCCATGAATTACAGAATGCTTTCCCCACTGAGATTTGCCTGGTGCCAAAATTCACATCTTTTGAGTGCCTGGTGAAAACAGTGGTCTCTGCTCCCAGGCATTTGATGGCATATAATGTGGCATTTATGTCAGTTGCTTCTATCAGATCCAGTATTGTATTATACATATTTTAGCTGTTTAAATTGTTTTGTAGTTAAATACGTTATATTATGTTTTTATCATCTTGTATTATGTGTATTTTTTGTAAATTTATTTATTTATTATTGCATTTATATCCCGCCTTTTTCCCCTCCAATGAACCCAAGGTGGAGTACATCCTCCATCTCCTCCTCTCCATTTCATCCTCACAACAACAACCCCGTGAGGTAGGTTGGGCTGAGAGTTTGTGACTGGCCCAAAGTCACCCAGTGGGTTTCCATGGCTGAGTGGGGACTAGAACCACCCAGAGAGCTTCGGCTATTGGGCAGTATCGAAATGAAATGAAATGAAATGAAATAAATAAATAAATAGAACCTGGATCTCCCAACTCCCAGTCCAAAACCTTAGCCACTACACCACACTGGCTCTCAGAGAGAGCTTTGACTATTAGGCAGTATAGAAATAAAATAAATAATAACCACCATCACCTCTTTTTCAGGAAATGGGATGGTCTCCTAGACAATGGAAAATATTCTTTCACCCTGCAATATGTTGTATTGTGAAACAGGATGACATAAAAGGTTTTTAGTTATAAAGTGGCAAACTTCTGAATAGACAGCGTGAGCTGTTTAGGCCAAGCACTAGAAATCTTAAACAAATATAGTAGCTAAAACCAGTGAAAAATTTAATTGTGTTCAATACGCAGTATGAAGGCCTGTCTCACTGATTTTATGGAAGCTATAAAAGGACAGGGAAGCAATGTGCTTATACTTGGATGTCTTCTTCTGCAAATTAATTCTATGCTTTAAAGCTGGTAACAGCAGTCATGGGAAGATGTATCCAAATCATAAAGTTTATTATTTAGCCTACTATAAAAATCACTCAGCTAATTATAGTTAGGAAATGGAAGATACAGAAAGAAAGGAATGGGAGACAAACTGTATGTCTAGACAGATTTTAATAATTAAATGTTGAGATGAATACATATCTCAGGGGCACCTGTGTAGAAATATGGGTGGACGCAAATTGTCAAGGATCATTTCTTAGCTGTTTCATCCACCTCAAATTGGCTATTTTGTTTTGGATCTATGTTGGGATAAGACATAATTCTTTGCGGGGGGGGGGGGGAAGAATTTGAACAGCTGCAATTTTGTTTTTTCCAGAAAGCCCTTTCTGAGGAGCTTTTTGATGGATTTAAAATGGCTCTTGCCATAAAAACACACACAACTGGCTGCCACTCTTGGGGGTGGGGGAGATTATAACAGAAAGCAACTGACTATCTACCGGAAAACATACTTTTAAATGGGCAACTCATTTTATTCAAGAGACAAAGTGTCAAAAATTCTTCCAAAGCAGTTCCTCGAATCTACTACTGTATGCAGGTGAAGAAAATATTTTTTTTAAAAAGAAAGAACAAGCACATACTGAAATCAGAGTCTTACAGGAGAATCCTATGCAAATCTATTCAGAAATAACTCCCACTGAATTCAATGGGGCTTACTCCTAGGCAAATTGGTATAGGATTGCAGCCAAAAACACTTAAACCCAGACTTAACACACTCGTTAGCTGGTATAGCAGCTCAAAGAATTGGGCTCTTTAAACCTCCTTCTGGTCCTGCATTTGAGCACATGATATTTCCCAAATTTCCTTGTCCACTGCCCCGAACTGACAATATGATTGATAACTTTGCACTGGATTAATTCACTCTTTAATGAGATGCCAAGAGCTATAGATCATTTTCACCTACCTGCTTCAGCCTTCTGCTGCTTTTCAATCTTCTCCAGTCTCCCTAGCAAAGAGTCAATTTTTGTTTTGATTTGAGTTAATTCCTTCTTGATTGTTTGCAACTCATCTGATTTCACTGAATGGAAAAAAAGAATAACAACAACAACAAAAAAGGTGCCAACCATGAAACAAATCGTTATTTTAATGCAAAGGAATTCCAGCACAACCTCTTCATTGTACTCTACAAAATATAGTAAAAAGTCGAGCCTAATGTATTCTTATTTCTTTTTTTGTGGGGTGGGTAGTACATCTAGTATATCACCCCCAATTTCTGTATTCATCTGTTCATGTGCAATACGTGCATTGGACTTATACTTCCTTTGCAATGTGCACAGAACATGCCTTTTGATGTTCAGGGTTTTCCATGCAAGTACAAAAATCTAAATGGCAAATTTCATTCAGTTTAGAACATTAAGGAAAACTGTATGACAGTGCCAAATGTTCATCCATTTCAGTTTTGGGGTTTTTGGGGGAAAGGATTGAAATATCTCCTCCAATTATTCAAATTTTCATCCCCCATACCAATTAGTAATTCACTAATTACTGGATCTTATTCTTCCTGAGAATAGTCACACAGGATACCCTTAAGCATCTGTAACGAATAGGATAACATCATGCAGCCAATGGGATTTAGTTTTTTGACTAGCTGATATACCCGGCGTTGCTCGGCCCCCCTAATGACGTTTATTTGAGAGAGAGAAAATATATGTCTCCGAGGTATTTTGTTGATTCAGATTCATGCTGGGTTGAGTGTGTGTGTGTGTGTGTGTGTGTGTATCTGGGCGCACAGCTATTTGGGTCCACATATGAGAGACCATTTCATACGGGCAGAGGAAGGGGGAAGAAGGTGGGCAGAGCTTCTGCTCCACACTCCAAACAACGCTCCAGCCTGACCGTCGGCTCCTCCTCAGGGCTGCTTTTACCTGCTCTGAGCTGCTATCCAAAGCCCGAGCGAGGCAGGTTGTTCTACCTGGTGTGGCTCTCGCAGGCCATGATTGCAGCTCCTGCTTACTGCTCCAGGGCAGCTAATGGTAGAGCTGCATCCTGTGCAGGAGTGGAGTGAAGCAGATCTCAGTGGACGCCAGCAGCTCCATCCAGGACATTCTGAGATGTGTCGCCGTTAAAGAGGTCTCACGAGATCATGCATGGACATGAGATCTGTGAAACACCTATACCTCTCAGCATTCCTTTGAAGTTGCTGTAAGTTGTCAGTATGCTGGGAGTTGTAGCTGTCAACCTACGATTTCTTTTTAATTATTTAAACATAGTTTAACCACAGAAATTCAGGTTTACGGATTGTTTTTGGTACATTGTACACAAAGACCAATCGGCATTGAAAATTTTAAGTTTTGACCTCATCAGGAAGTGGGTAAACATTTCTGGATGTACAACCCCCCATACATACTTTCAGCTTTATAGGTAGACATAATGTCTCTGAAGGCAAACAAAGCCAATTCGGAGAAATGACAATTATTCTTGTAATACATGGGCGATTCTAGGCAACTGGGAATCATTCTTATATAGCCAAGCATATTTAGTTACATGCTGTCATCCCTGAGGGCAAATGAACCAGCCTTCAGGAATAATTGCCCTCATTCTCAATAGCTGAACAAATCTGTCAATTTTGGTTTCTCTCCATTTCTCATTTTTCCATCTCTAATTCAGTTCATCTCAAACTTTGAGAATATCTCTAGTCTTAACTTTCTGTCATGTCTAGCCCTGCTCCCCCTGGGTGTTTCAAGTAATCAATCAAAATCAGACTCTGAAGTAGAGGAGTTGGTGCCAGAAACAGGCCAGCCTGTACCAATGGGAGAGAAAGCTCTCATGCGCTCTTCACCAGATGAGAGTGAACCCTTTCCAGAGCTTATCTCGTCAAAGGCAAATAATACACAGTCAATGGGAAGCCAACATTCTTCCGAGGGAGAGAGCACAGAGAAGTTAGCCGATCCTAGAGTACACCACAGACTAAAATGGGCAGAGCTAAAGGAAGGCGAGAGAAAGTCAGCCCAGCTCATGTCCCATCAGAAGCTGCCTCAGAACTAGTCTCTCTGAAGTTAATGTGTCTTGGGAAAAGGGCTTTCCATTCTTCTTGAAAGGACAATTGTCTCGCTTAGTTTGCATAGTTTTGCCTAGGGGGAAGTTCCTAGAGATTAGACTCTCTTCAGGTGGGAAGAGATGTTTATTGCTTGAATAAAGCTTTGTGAATTACTTAGCAGGCCTCGTTATTGTCTCCCAAGAAGGCAGGAGGTTTTGAGAAACATGACACATCGGTTTGTGCAAAACTCTGAGTATTTTTTTTAAGTTTGCATGAAAATTCATAATTGTTTTTGTACATGTTTCTTCCAATACATGGATTTTGATACATTTTCTTGCAAACTATTTTCTAATATAATGCATTTCTGAAAATTATTTCCCCTAATCTACATATTTTGGTACACATTTTTTTTATTGTAGAACTTTAATGCAAAATTCAGAGAAGTGGGAATTTCAAAGGCTCCCTGATTTGGGTTCATATAGTGGTTCTAAAATCTAAAATTCAGTAATGAGAACTGAACTAATTACTCACCCATCCCTAGTGAACACAATCTTCCACTTTAATACCATGCCAGAAAAATCACCGATACAATATTTTCTGATAGATGTTCATAAATACTGCCCTTTTTAACTCAACCTGGTCACAACTACAAAATGATTATCTAATTTCACATAATGAAAGCTTATTTTGGCAGACTTGCCAAATGGGGGTATATATTCTACCCCCATTTAATACCATATCAAACTGTCTATCTTACAGTGTCATGTAAAAACTGGCTAGCAGTTATGAAGTCAGAATTGATTTATGAAAACAACACTTTGCTCCCAAATAGCTATTCTGGATCCATAAACAGAATAATGAGAAAACTGTTTAGCACCCCTTCCCATTTTAAAATGTCACATATAAATATTCAAGGAACATCTGTTTCATCTTCTCCTGCAGAAAGCAAAGTTTGCCATGCAATATCAATAAACTATCTACATCTGTTGCCTCTTTAGATAGAAAATTACAAGTAAGCTTTTACATGGTTTATTTTAAAGGAAACTTTTGCTAAATATGTAAATATGTATTTTTAAGCCATTGGATTAAATAAAAAACCATTGGTCAGCAATTAGGTTCAAAGCAAAATGCAAATCCCTCAAGCTTGTTAAGAAAGCAAGATGGGAACATGTACATATGCTTTCTATTTCTAGTGTAAAATTTGCTAGTTAAAAACAGACAACCCCCCACTATTTTTGCAAATACGCACACACACACCCATACCATCTGGGGTGCAATTTTGCCTATTGTACGAACCAGTGCCAGTTACTAGTTTAGCAGATCTATTTTGGACTAACTGAAGTTTCCAAACAGTTTTCAAAGATAGCCCCACGTAGTCCTTATTGGAGTAATTCAACTGGGAGGAAATGGATAACTGTTGCCAGGCTATATTTGTCCAGATAATGTGAAAAGTAAGGGTATATGAACTTCAGAAGAACTTTTCTTCAAGAATTCTAACAACTTTGCTCTTTCAATAGCCCTATTCAGGCATTCACTTGAATGTGTAAGGGCTTAAATTGTGTATTGGGATAGGGCTGTGTTGCACCAGCAAGGTCTGATAGTAGTTCTGCTTGTGTATGCCTGAATGTGAGTAGAACTGATTGGGAAACATGGTAAGTCAGGATTTGCGATCGCATGGGCTGCTCTACTCAGATTCAAGCGAATATGAGGTAGAATTCTTGTTCAGAACTTGCCGGTTCAACATGGCCCCATCCTGTTACACACTTGCCAGCTCAACACAGCCAGAGTGCATGGCCCCATCCCATTCAAGCCAACACCCAAATAGGGATAATGCTTATAGAACTTTATTTATTTATTTATTTATTACATTTCTATACCGCCCAATAGCCGAAGCTCGTCTTGTTTATAGACCTCGTCTATAGGCCTCGTTTATAGGCCTCATCTTGTTCTTTCTCACAACTCTGTGAGTTGGTGTACTAATATTGTCTTTGTACATATGGAGACAATGAAGATGGATGTAGTGGCATGCTTAAGAAGTGATGATCCAAAATGAGTCTGAACCCAAGATATTGTCTGGTTTTATGAATTTCAGAAGTTGGAAACTGCTATTGTTGTTACTAGTAAGGTACTCATCCTATGCATATTTTAATTTGGAAAGATAACAGAGAGTGATAATAAAATGTCAACTAGACTAGAAAGTCTTCCTGTTGATACAAACTTTAAAAAATAGATCCTTCATGAGTTTTATTCATGTGGTACCCTACAAAGCTGCTTTTTTGTTCTTCTAATAAATGCTCTGCAAAATTGTGTGCCCTCCTGTTCAAATCTGCAAAATTATGTCTCTCTCCTTTTAAGGTCTACCAGCTGAGGAAGAGAAAGTAACCAATTCCATGAGGAAATCAAGCATGAAAGTCATTCTCTCTCTCTCTTTCTCTTTTAAAAACCTTTTAACTTCCCCAGTGTATTTTCAAGGTTTCTGGATGTGAAACATAACTCTTTCTGTAATTCACTGAGGTTTTTTTTAAAAGCCTATTGTAATCAAAATGCAACTGCATAAACATAATTTTCAAACCTAATTCAAGGAGATCAAAGTTGTGCCTCAAGGTACTTGGTGTCAAGGCAGTGATTCAAGTCACAGTGTAATTTGCTGGTTTCTCCATTGTCATATTCTTCTTCAGGAAGCTCTGCTCTGTTTTAACTAGAGTGGTCTGCAAATAGCCTCTCAGGATTCTCCTCCCTCTCGGGGGTGAGGGTAACAAAATGGACAGACCATTTTACTGAACTTCTCCAGGAGGACAAGAATTCCTCCAACTGTTGCTCAGGGATGGGCTCACTATTAGTAGTGGCAGTAGCACAGCCTCTTGCTTTTTTTAAAAAAAAACTAAATTCTCTTGTTTTCCTATTGCTGCAATTGAGAGGGGGAGCAACTGTGTTAGCAGCCCAGCTACCATTTCACATTCTCCATAATACCCTGGACCTAACATTGTTCCAGGGCACTGTGTGTATGTGTTGCATCCAGGGAGTTCGAGAGAGACAGTGGGCACATCTTGTGAATGTGGGCATATTGATGACTGAAGGGAAGGAGGGAGGAGCATGAAGTAAGAGTGTACATGAAGCCTCTCTCTGAGCAAAAGCCTCAAGATCCATGATATCTACAGCTAAAGAAATTATGGTAACATTGCTTAGTGACATCAGTTCATGATAGTCACTATTCTTCAAATGTACTTAATAATAATAATAATAATAATAATAATAATAATAATGCCATCTTACAGAAATGTTTACCTCATGAAAACATGAAGGGATTGGAACAAATCATGACAGAAAATGGAGATGAATAAAACAGTTCTCATCATATTAATGCAATTAAAAAAAAAAAAGCAATGATATTTGAAGGTTCCATTCCAATATACAGGCCAATCCACAAGGGCATGGTGCATGATGATATTTATAATCATCCCATTGTGTTAGACATGGCCTGGGGAGATGCAGGTCCAAATCCCCATTCAGGCATTAAACATGCAAGATGGGACTTGAGCAACAGTTAACCTCCCTGGCCGACCCAACCTCAGGGGAGACTCCTTCTTTGGAGGTTTGGGATTCCATGTCAAATCACACTCCCATAGAAGATGTGAGGCAGTCTTAAGCTTCCTGTCACAAGGATGCCCTTCCTGGGGACCTGAAGAACTCCTTTGAACCTACCCCAAGCCCTGCTGAATTTCCCAACTGTCCTCTCTTATCCTGTGGCTCTTCAGAAAATATGCAGTGAACCAGGTGGGAGACTCAAGAGTCATTGTCAGAGCATCTACTTTGCCCCCAGAAGTCCCTTTCATTCAGGGTCTCCTCCATCTACTTGGAAGGAATGAAAACGCCTATTGAGCCAAGCATGAGTTGAGCTGCCAGCAAGTATATAAGTCCTTAGTCTACTCCCAGGCATTTGCTGAATTATCAGCCCCCATCAAGCTATTCCTCCAGCTCCTGGCTCAGAAGAGCAACATAGCTTGCCTCACATATACTGTGAGGATAAAATATGATAACCCCAACCGCATCACCTTAATCTCTCTGGAGGAAGCTGGAATACAAATGTATTAACTGAATTCATACTTGTAAGATCTATGTGGAACTCATGTGTCAACAGGTCCAACATGGCTTCCCACCACTATGGAATAGCAATTTTTCTTTTGACATACCCTAATTGCACAGTGGTTTTTGATACCAATTAGGTTTAAACTTCTTCTTAAAACTGGATTGTACATGCACCTAAACATGAGGCAAATGCAAAAGAAAAGAAAAGAAAGGAAACTAAAGGAGGGCTGTGAATGCATCCCTATGAGATAGCCAAAGTACTTAATACATTGTTGGGTGCTGAAAACTGCTCCCAGCTTCAAGTATGATAACTTTAATGTGGCCTTCTGAAGATTTTTCCAACTACCTTGTTTTAAAGATTTTGTGACGGGTTGGGCTAACACATCCATTATTGAGTTATGTGACCTAGATACATACAGACAGCCTCAGAAGTACAAAATTGAACTCACATTTTGATCCTGATGAGGAAGTTCCACTTGATGTAGATCTTGATCCCCCTTTCATGGAAAACACCCCCTTTCCTCTGCGAGTTGCCGTGACCGTTACACGTGGGCGTTTCAATGGAATTACTGCACGAGGTGGTGCAGGGACACGGCTATGGTAATCAAACAACCTTAAGGAAATGAAAACAGAGTTTTCATAGTATTTTATCATGGTTTGATGTCAAGGAGATCTTGTAGACTAAATTTTCCCATTTTCTAAGAGAAAATTTCCTTATGAATTCTCAGCGACGTACATGACAGTTAAATTAGATTTTGAGAACTTTTGTACATTAAGAGGTGCGTTTATATTTCAGATGTGACCAAGTGTGTAGTTGCAATTTTAGTGAGGAATAGCATTATTAGACCGCCTTCACTTGTGGTGTGGAAAATCTTCTCCACCTTAATTTAATTTCCCCTAAGTAATTGTATCATGAATTTTTAATGTAAGCAATACTGTAGCTCTATTACTAAATTTATGGTTTCAACTTTTTATTTTCTCACTTCATAGTAATGCTTACAGTGACACTTAGGATGGTCTGTCCTGAAATGAAACATGGCTGAGTTGAAACGTCTCTCAGGAAGGACAAACAATTACTTTCACTATTCATACAATTTAGTAAGAACTACCTTTAAGAAGAGGAGAGAAGATATAAAACCCTGACTTTCACTTATTCCTTGGAATGACAGATGTACTTTCTTAGCAGAAGTTCACAAACTGATGTAGTCCTTTCAGCTTCAAATGAGGTTCTCTCAAATCACAGAGAAACTT
Organism: Elgaria multicarinata webbii; assembly: GCF_023053635.1. Classification (NCBI taxonomy): domain Eukaryota; kingdom Metazoa; phylum Chordata; class Lepidosauria; order Squamata; family Anguidae; genus Elgaria; species Elgaria multicarinata. The sequence continues at coordinate 80,702,847 of NC_086177.1, read as the reverse complement.
TAACTAATATTCTTTTCACCAATGTGAAATCTGTCACTATGTTCAATAATTAAATCTGCAATCGTATGCACACTGAAGCCCTGTTCAGGTGTTTGCACAAACATGTGAGGGTTTAAAGTGGGTAGAGCGATGGGGACATGCATACTGCCCCCCCAATGCTTCCTGGTGTACACCCACCCCAGTTCAGACCTTGCTGTGCTCAATCAGCAAGATCTGAAAGGGAGTTCTACTCATGTTTGCTTGACCCTGCCTTATCAGGGAGATGTAGGAGTCCTAACTTTAATCCTCGCATGTTCAGGCAGATGCTTGAACAGAGCTTTAAACGGGAGTAAATCCCATTACAAGTAGTAGGACTTGCTTGTGAGTAAAAATGCAGAGGTATGAGCTGTAAATGATTATGGTCATTTGAACAAAGTCAATCAATTATTCTTAATTCAGCTCCAGAGGTAAGTAAACAGCAGCCATAGACAAACGGGTCAAAAATCCAAGGGGATATTAGAGGGGGTTGGGTCAATTTTCCATTAATACGTTTTGCTTCCTGAAGTGCCTTGGAATTGGTCCCCAAACAAAGCAATGAGCGATGAAGGATAGTTTTGAGAGAGGGCTAGGTCTGATCATGTCATGATCATAGTCCGTCTAAAATCTGAAAAAAATACCTCTAAATTCTATCCTTGACAATAATTGTTCTTGACCAGATTTCTGGGTGTTCTCCTACTCCCCAGCAGACCATGACATTCCTGAACATGAAATATGTGGCTCTTGGCTTTACATTACAGAAATAGAATACATATTAATGGGTTGCACGGTGGTAGATATCAATGACGCTCGTGGAAGATACTAGCATGAACAATACAGAACTGCTGTATCTAAAAAATATTCGAGTCTGAATTCTAAAACAGCATATGGCAGAGAGGAAAATTCAGGAATGAGCATCCAGGGTTATATCTAGCATATCCCCTAATAGTTCAGAAACATGAAACTCATAAAGCATTTTGAGCAGTGTGAGAATGTCATCCTAGCCACCTGAATAATTGTCTACTGTTCTTCCACTGGGCAACCTGTTCCTATATGTTGGCTTTAATAGCAGTAGTATCTTAACTGCTGCAGCTGAGGCGCAATCCTATGAGAAGAGCAAGGAAGAGCCACTTGGCTGTGTTCAAAAAAATCCTTCCCTTCTCATCCTTAAAAAATGGATGGCTATTGTGCAGAAGCTATAGCTCCTGCACACTTCAGAGACCCGGCACTCTGTCTTCAATAGTGGCACAAAGTCCCTTGCCCAACAGAGATGAGCAGCATGTTACCCTGGAACAAATCACTGGGACTTGCCCATGAGTACTCCAGCAGGTGAAGCCATGCTATCTATTAACACACAACAACACCCCAAAATGGAGCCATACTCCTGATGCTTTATGCTCTGAACACAAACAGAAACCAGAAAGACAACAGTCACAAATAAGCAATAAAAATAAATTAAGTCCTTTGAGAAAACAAATGCAAACTTTTTCTGAACTACTTATGTGATGATATATAGGGAGTGTGATTTATGTATCCAAGGACAGAAATCAAAGCTACACATACCGATTGTAGAAATCATCTCTGTAGTAATCATAATCAAAGACATAGCCACTGCAGAAAGAACAGAAAATTCACATAAGCTGAAACAAGTGGCAAACCGCATTACCTGAAAAATAACTTCATGTAATTTATGAAATTACAATGCTAATTTAGATCCATATCTTTGGAGCTTGTTTCTTCTTAGTTACCTTTATTAAATATTGTTTGTATGTTGACAACTGGGTCTTTGGGATTGCTGAGTCTTTGGGATTTCTCTAAAAATGTAGGGATTGCAATATATAAAGAAAACGTTGTTTTAAATCTTATTAAAAATAAATAAAGCCCAGACCTATCAATGCACATGTTGTTCATATATGCGAGTCAGTGTGGTACAGTGGTTAGAGTATTAGGCTAGGACTGTGACATCTAGGTTTAAATATTTATTCAGTCATGAAGCTCAAGGAGTAAATTTTGCCCAGTTACCTTTTTTCTGCCTAATCTACCTCTTTGGGTATTTTTGAGGATAGAATGGGAGGAACCATGTACACAGCCAGGGCCTCCTTAGAAGAAGCATGGGATAACACAGCAGCAACGAGAACACATTCAAAGAATCCAGGAGCACCCCAGTCCTATATAACCTTAGCTGTAATAGCACACAGATGGAAGCCAATAAATGGGCATGGCTCTAATAGGATACAACCCTATATAAGCTATTTTATACATGCTTCCTTAATGCTTTAGTGGATCTTTATAAGGAAACTCTTTTCAACAAATGAAGCATTACCAAATAAAAACCTACAATAATTATCATCCCTAAACACAATGACAGCCTCCTCTTTTGTCTCTTACACTTTAGTCATTGTGCATGATTATGCACATATGTAAAGGACTCCGTGAGGATCACCGACACGAAAGCTATTAATTTATTTGCAGAGGTGCAGAGCGTTGCTAACATTATTACTTTGCTATATGACGAAGAGTTGCAATTAGCCCAGAATTAATATTTAAGTCTTTTATGTTCCTTTATGAAGGAAGGAAAAGACAATTTCTTTATTCAACTGAAAACAGACCTACTTCAGGCAAACCTCTCATCTGGAGTAAAAGGGATTTCATCCACATGGAGCACATCAAGGACTACTGAGCTTGAACCAGGAACTTCAGATCATAAGATGGGGTCTAACTTAGTGAGTTCCCTGCATGCACTATGTACTCAGGTTTCAGAGCCTATTTCAGGTGCAGAAGGGGGTAGGGATAGACAATGCCAGCTCCTTAGACTAGATCCAGCAGGTTATAGGCTCCTTCCAACTCTATTCTATGATTCTATGTCAAAATCAACACATTGATCCCATATAGATAATACATATAGTCCTTTGATGATGATATACAGAGTAGGTAGGGGTGGATGAACCTGTCAAGCTCAATTTCACTTAGGTTCCCCATTTTTTCCACCACAAAGTTCATCCTGTTTCCACATCAGATTGTGATTTTTAAAAAAATGCTGCCCAAACATTTTGATGTATTTTCTTGCACATTTCTCAAAATATACACATTTTTGGCACATTTTTTCAAATGCGCATTTTTTTCCCCAAACTGCAGGGCAAATTTCAGAAAATTTGAAGCATGATTAAATTCTGTACCTACAGGGTTGAACAGAAGTATGGAGAAAGGACAAACGGGGGCAGTAGATCTTAAGTTACTAGGTTCCAAATAGTTTAGGGCCTTAAAAGTAACAATGAATTGAGCCTGGAAATGAATTGGCAGCCAACACAGATCAAACAGGACTGGACTTAGGTGCTTTCTCTGACCCATCTTAGATAATTGCCTGGCAGTGGACTTTTGGACTGACTGAAGCTTCTGGACACTTTTTAAGGGCATTCCCATGTATAATACATTATAATAGTTTGGTCTAGAGGTTACAAGAGCACGTACAATGTATTCATCATCTCTTCTATGTAGGTAATAATAGAGGCAACCAAAGGTATATATGTTTATATTATACTTACACACAGTATCTTAAAAGGCTTCAATTGCAACAGCAAGCTCCCCTGGACAATACCAGTCGGCACATCATTAACAAGAGTCTACTGAATCAAGTTACCCTCATAATTTCTCAGAACAGCCTACAGCAAACTATCCTATATCCCCTAAACTGCATGAAAGAATTGAAACTGTTAGCCTCTTCTTCTCACTTGTGATATGCTTATTTTACCTCTCGTATTTTCTGCTTTCTCCCAGGAAGAGACTATTATAATCAATACTGCCCTTAGAGGTCTGTCATACTTTTGTGAATACTTTGCACACCATGACAGGTTTATAGCCTATAAAGTACAAACGAGAATATGAAATGCATCCTTCTATGAAAGCTACATGGAGCCAAATGATGTTCCGAAGACAATCACTTTGGTAATAGCTTTGTTCTCGATAAAGAGTAGAGTTTGCAGTAGAACTAAGCTTTGTGCGCTACCTACCAAATGGCACCACCAGAAAGAGAGAGAGGGAAATAGTTTGCCTTAAGGGAGTAGCGAAAGGTAACATTGCCCGTGAAGTCTGAGGCCATTTCTACACCTGCCTTTTCCCCCCGGGATCGTCCCGGGATCATCTCTGTGCATCCAAATGACACAAAGGGGATCCAGGAGCAGGCAGGGACAATCCCTCCATTTTCCTGGGATAATCCTTAGGTGCAGAAAGGGTCTGAGTCTGCTGAACATACAAGGAATTCCTCTCACAGTATCAGTGTTGTCTGATATTGTGGGATGCAAATCTCTATTTTTCCTTCCATTCTTCTGAGGTAGAAAGTATGGCATGTTATATCTATACAAATGATAGCAGGCCTGCAGTACACAGGACAAAATTACACATACTTCAAAAAAAGAAAAAGCTCTCGTTAACATATACACGCCCACAGCTCCTATTAATACCAGCATTAACAACAGGGCAAATATCAGCAATGGAGACAACTTTAATTGGGGGCCCAGCTGATGACCCAAATTGTAGTCATGCAACACCAGAATTTTCTACATGAGGCATTCATTGTGTGCTCATCATTCCCTATTGTTTACAGGAAAATGCTGCATTTAATTGCAAAAGTGAAAGAAAGTGCTATTTCCTCTTGTGCATTTGCACTATTCTGCTATACCAAAGTGCCACCTAGAGGTTATGTAGTGGAAAAACAAGAAAGCAAATGTTCCTTATGTAGTGCTTGGATCTCAATTTTGTGATGAAACCAAAAGTAGTTACAGGGGATTAAGAGCTTCATGTAGAAAATCTCACCAGCACCAGCACCTTACAACCCAGTCAGGATCCAAAGTCAACCCCAGACGAGCCAGCAGGAAAAGAGAAACTTCTTTATCACCTGTCTCTATTTTCAACATCAAAGAAAGCTGTTGCTAGAGAATTCAGAAGGCTTTCTCAGAAACCGCAGTGAAATGAATGCAAATTGTTCTAGAACAGGTCTTTTTTCTTCTTCATTAAGCCAAAAGAAGCAAGTGTGTAATTGCAGAAGTCTGTTTAGGCCTTAAGCAATTTTTACGCAGCCAAAACACCAAATAAAACAGATGAGAATCTTTCATTAGTAATGATGACTCTCATCATGCTCCTTAATAAAATAATAAGAAGGAACAGGTTGTACTAATTAAGTTGCAGAAATGTAATGGAATCAACTCTCCCATGTCACTAGAAAGAGACTTAAACACCAAATCCTAACCAGTCCTAAGGTTATTTTATCACCACCATCAGAGCATTCCTTTCTTTTTAACTGTATTTTCCAGTGAAGTGAATTTTCAGTGACAATTATTAGGGACAAGCCTTTCAGCTACTCTCTAATTGCTCACTGTGGTAGACATGGCTCCATTAATAATATCATTAATGGTACAACGTGTGAACTGTTCAATAGATGTCCTTAGTTTACTATATGCAAAGGATATGATCCTGCAGCATGAAAGCCTTTTTCAGATGTCATGAGCTTCTATAACACATGTGCATGTTGTGGGGAGTGGGTTTCCCTTCACGCATTCTAACAAATGCACATAGGTTTGGAGAGGATGCTGCCCCCCGCAATGGCTCTTTCTGTCAAAGACATAAGAACATAAGAAGAGCCATGCTGGATCAGACCAAGGGTCCATCTAGGCCAGCACTCTGTTCACACAGTGGCCAAACAGCCATCGGCCAGGGACCAACAAGGCAGGACATGGTGCAACAGCACCCTTCCACCCATGTTCCCCAGCAACTGGTGAACACAGGCTTACTCCCTTGAATAGTGGAGATAGTACATAACAATCAGGGCTGGTAGCCATTGATAGCCTTCGTCTCCAAGAATTTATCCAACCCCCTTTTAATGCCATCCAAATGGGTGGCCATCACTACATCTTGTGGTAGTGGGTTCCATAATTTAACTATGCACTGTGTGAAGAAGTACTTCCTTTTATTTGTCCTGAAACTCCCACCAGTCAGTTTCATGGGATGACCTTGGGTTCTTGTATTTTGAGAGAGGGAGAAAAATGTCTCTCTCTCCACATTCTCCACAGCATGCATAATTTTGTACACCTCTATCATGTCTCCCCTTAGCCTCCTTTTTTCCAAGCTAAACAATTCCAGTTGATGTAACCTTCCCTCATTGGGGAGATGCTCCAGCCCCTTAATCATTTTAGTTGCCCTAGTCATAGAAGCCCATAATGTCTGAAAATGACTTTTGTGTTATGGGAGAGTCTGACTGCTACCAGGAGCTCCAATTCTATCCTTCCTTTCCCCATTGGTAAAGTCTAATGCAAGGATAGGCAACTGGTGTCTCTCCAGATATATTTTTTTGCCAATGACTCCCATAAGCCCTAGCCAGCATAGCCAAATGTGAAAGATGGTAGTTGTAGGCCAAAACATCTGGAGCACCACAAATAATCCAACTCTACTCTAGTGTAAGATATGGGCAGGTTGTTTTCACCTACTGGTCAAAAAGGAATTAATTTGTTTAGATTTTTTTTTTTAAGACTGAGCCAGCTTTAGAGCAAAAGCTGTCTTCCAGGATAGATGCCTGGTTAAGGCCTGTGTGAATAGAGAACAAAAATCAAACCAAGTTATTACTTCACATGGCTGGCAGAGTTTTGTTATATCCAGTAATACCAAGATTGTGATGCGATGTCACCATGTTGTGTATTTTTCTGCCCCCATAAGCAGCAAGTAATGAAGTGGAGCACAGGGTTGGGTCACAACTTGCAGTATGGTGACATAACATACGTTGCATTAATAGATGTTCCTGGGGTGGGGAAAACAAGGGGACACAGTGGCAGCCACAAGTCTTCCATTATATCAAGTTTTGTCCTTCAGCTGCATAAATCCCAGGGTGAAAGTGATCTGCACGTGTACAGGATTAGAGCTAAATCTCGTTCAAAACCGTAACTCTGAATCTCCAAGTACACAGGTCTTATCTAGTCTTATTACGACCATAGATACTTTGCTTAGAACATAACCATCACTGGATAGTTCTGTGACAGAAACATTTCATGCTGAAACACAGATGGAGATTTAGGACAGATGGCTGGCAGCAACGTCACCAAGAATATGGAGTTATTATATTGCTAGTAGAAATTAAAACAACAATTCGATCAGCAGAATTTATTTTATTATTTATTTATTTATTTATTTTATTACATTTATATACCGCCCCCCAGCCGAAGCTCTCTGGGCGGTTTACAACAATTAAAAATAGTAGACATTAAAAGTATACAAAATTTTTTAAAAACATAGAATGACACCATTGGATGCAACCCTAAATGATACACACAAAAACAGGTTTTAGCCGTAACAGAATGCAAGCTGATAATAAAAACAAAGTTAAAGGCAAAGATATGTACAAAATTTAATACAGAACAGATAAATTAAAAATAACAATGTTTTTACATAGGAGCACTTGTGGTTCCAAATTTTATATCCAATGTAAAACCATAGGCTTTTTGTTACATGGTATGCTACAGTTGAGGCTTGACTGGAATTGAAACATTTTACTTGTGTATACTGATTATTTACTTGAGAAAAATATAAAGCAGTTAGCCCCATTTGATAAAATTCTTATGTGCATACAAGCCTAGACATTTGGCCACTGAAGAAGACTTTCTGGTTGAAACATGCACGGCCACTTGAAAGAAAGCACTATTTTAATAATTTATTGGATGTAAAATTTGGAACCACAAGTACTCCTATGTAAAAATATTGTTATTTTTAATTTATCTGTTTTGTATTAATGTTTGTATTATTATTATTATTATTATTATTATTATTATTATTATTATTATTATTATTATTAATTGCATTTTTATACCGCCCAATAGCCGAAGCTCCCTGGGCATATCTTTGCCCTTAACTTTGTTTTTACCACCTGAAATGCTAAATGATGCATACATCTAAGTTGCAAACTTTTCTGGAATCATCTTAATGCTCATGCAAAAACTCATATGAGCTAAGTCTACATTGGACATTGAGCTGACTTCCTTGAACTAAGGGGAAAATGTTTTTAAATGATATTTTAACCAACTTTAATTTGACACACCCACCCTGCTGCATCTGCTAGATACATTTGTCTTCTGTTTTTTTTCATTCTTAAACAGTTATTTTGAGGTCTTCATCAGAATCAGAATATATATATATATATATATATATATATATATATATATGTGTGTGTGTGTGTGTGTATAAAAACTCCCACTCTGTCTCTACCGTTAATTGCAGTCTTTCTGTATTTCTAACCAATCTGACAACCTAGAGCTTTCACAAAGCTAAACTGGAGGATTATTTTTAGTGATCCTGGCTCAGCCTTTCCACTTAAAATCTACTGAGATATCTTCGAAGCATCTGTTGCTCAGAGGTTGACCCTCAGGGGAGAGCTATTGCGTGTTTGAAGTGTGAATTCTTACCAAGTGAAGTTATAGGCCAAACAGGCATTACTTTAAATCTGTATCTAGGAGCTATGTCTCTCTCCCCTCTCCATTTTTACTGGAGCGCTCCCTATCTGGATGTTAAAAGCTCCCCAAACCCATACATTAAGGTCCCAATTTAGATGAAGACTCTGCATCTACTTTCGAGTAAAAATGAAAATAAAAAGGCGTAGTTGCTAGATACGTAGTTAAAATAATGTCTGTTTTGCTCCCAAGATTGCAGGTGGTCAGGCTTCTTAGTAAACCTAATTCATGAAGGCCTTAGCTAGACCAGGCTATATCCTGTCATGAACCCCGGGATCGTCCCTGTGCGTCCAGATGACACACAGGGGCTAACGGGATCAGGGAGAGATCATCCCTCCCTTGCCCTGAGATACAGCCCTCCCCTTTGGGCCTGCTCTTTCCGCAGTCTCGGGCTGAGCCCGAGATCGCAGTGCATGCGGCCCATTTCTGTGGGTTTACCTGGCTCCGTGATTACTTGTGTGGAGCCGGGAGCCGCGCATGGGGTGCAGCGCCCCTCAGGAGCACTGTGCCTATCGAGGTAGGGTGGGGGGAGCAGGGAAAGTAGTTAATTTTTTTTTAAAAAAAACTTACCTTTGCGCACAACCGTTTGTGCGCTCTGTCTACTTTAAAAAATAAAAAGATGGGCGCGACGCCTCTCTTCCTGAGGTCGTTGCACCTTACGTGTAAACGGGGGTGAGATCTCGTGTTAATCTCCCCTAGAACAAACGGTAGGTCTAGCTAAGGCCGAAGTGCCCCCTGCTCTTCCTGTCGTTATTGGGAGTGAAATGCAATGGAGTCCTGGGTCAGTTCTGGAAACTACCCAACTAGAACTTGGATTTTCAGCCTGAAATCCTCCCTACTTTGCTATAATTTTATAGAGTATTCATGATCTCTTTAGAATGTCCTTTACTGCTCATAAAATATATTTATGCTGCACCAGATCCCTCAGTTCAAATCTGTCTCTTCTCCTGCTCCCTCAAAAAGGTTTTCCTTTTCTTTTTTGGATTCTGAGCAGGGTTTATTAACATATCTTGGATTCTGAGCAGGGTTTATTAACTTATCTTTGTCTATCATTTTGTTCTCCGATGTGCATGAAATGTAACCTTTTACGTTGTATATTTTCTCGCCTTTAAGCAGAATTGCTCTTTACATGCAAAAATGGGCCACTTCATGACATGAAACAACTTAGCGCAACTTGTTCTAATTGGGAAGAATTTCAGTCCATTTCATAAAAAGAAACAACACCTCTCCACATAATGGTTTTATTAAACAAGACAAAAGAAAACAATGCAACACAAATGTTTTGAAAGGATCCAGGAACTTAGAGAACTGTCAAACTAATGTTTGTGCCATGAAAATCCAAATATTATCAAGGCTACGTGTCTTTGTGTGGTAGGAACACCATAAGTTAGAGCTGAATTGTTGGATGTGCATGACTGCTTCTGCATGGGGTAACATGACAATATACATCAAATAAATGCACCAGAGCATCCCAATTTGCTATGATGGAGCTCTTGCATCTAGAGCTGCTCCATTCATTTAAATAGAGAGAAAAAACCTGGATTCTCTATTCAAATGACTGGGGTAGCGTTCACATACAAGAGCTCAACCAGAGCAGCTTGAGATGCTGTGGTGACTTGCTGTTGGTATCTGGGTGGGGAGGGGGCGGAATGGGGCAAACATTGAAGGCGTCATGCTTGCATTGTCGCTCTTGAACCTAGAAAAAACCGGTGAGTCATACTAGCACGATGTGAAATCTTACTTCACACGCCGTTCAGAGAAAAGCACAAGCAGAAAAATAGCTTTGGGTAACAGCATATATACAGGGAAGAGAGGAGGCAATAATATAACCAACCAAGAGAGGGGAAAGTGATCCCATGCTCTGTTGCCTTTTTTCATTAAGAAGAATATCCACACTAATATTTTAAGGTCACAAAAGGAAAAAAAGAGTTAGTTAGAAGATGTGTCTTATGAGTTTATGGCTAATAAAAGTTAATGAAACTAGGGGGTATTCCTTTTCATTTTCAGTAAGTCAGAGAAAAGACCAGGCCAGTACTAATATCATTTAGGCTGCAGCTGGGAGTACTGATAAATAAACCATAATATCAGTCCTTTTTATAATTACACCTACCCACTGAACAAGGCAATCATTGGAAATAGAACTGCACCAGTTATGTGTAGCTGAATAAGTTCTGAGACCTCAGCCGATGTACCTGGTGGATTTTGTGATTATTTCAGAATTTTAATGAGCTCCACAGGAAAGCGAGGGTGATATTAGAAATTCTGAATGTTGTCACATGTTGTTAAGTAACCAGTGAAAATTACAGTACTCAGCGAAAGATTCTTACTTACCCGACTGACAGGAAAGGCTCCTTTGTTTCAAGTCTGTTAATAAAATATTGAAATGGTTAAATGTATTAAAAATACATAGCTAACATACTGCACAAGACTTACATTGTATGCCCTAGTCTAGACGATAATGGCGCTGGCTTTACAGGGTGGCAAGATCGGGCATCTGCCAGGGCCCAAAGCCTGGCTAAAGGCCCACTGCCCCAACAGCACCACCACCCTCACTGCGGATAGAGCACCTGAGAAACTTAAGAGTGACCTGGTTCTCATGTCACAACAACCCATGGTTTGTTTAAACCATGGGCTGCTGTGAATGAAGTGTGTTAGTTCTCACCTATGCATTGTTCCTTCTGCAGCTTGATGGAGCTAATCAATCCAAGGATGCCCAGTCCCTTCTTGTCAATGATGCACAAACAGGGAATTGTTTGCATGGTTTAACCATGGATTCCAACTCTAGGTCACATGTCACGGACAACAAGCGAGGGACAGGGTTCCTTGGGTTGTTTAGCGTTGCCTGGCTGCAGCTGGAGCAATCAAGTGGCCAGAACCAACATGCCTATTCGCTCCCGCTTCATTCACAACAACCCATGTTTTAAACAAACCATGGGTTGTTGTTGTGACATGTGAACTGGATCATCATGAGAGAAATGTTTGTTTGCGCACTGCATCTCTTCCAGTTTAAGGCACCCGACAGAAGCTGCATAGTTGCAAAATCTTTGAGCCAGCAGCAAGGCCCCCTTTCAAACTGTGGTTTAGTGATTAGAGTGCTGGACTAGGACTGAGCAGACCCGGGTTCAAATCTGCACCCAGCCATGAAGGGTTACTTTGCCAGTCTAACCTATCTCACAAGATCATTGTAAAAATAAAATGGGAGGTGGGCGGAAACTGTGTTTCCGGTCATGAGCTCCTTGGAACTCTTCAGAGGGAAAGCAGGATGAAAATGTAATAAATAAATAATTTTGTTTTTATAACAAAGTCTAGTAGAAGCAAACTGATTAATTTTTTTGCAACCAAAAGGTAGGACTTCAGTATTCTGATAAAAGATGCAATTGGGCGTCTGCTTCTTTGAGGGGGGGAAAGTTGGGTGTGTGATCCCTGTGGATAAAGCACTGCAATTAAAAATCTGTTTGAAATCCATTCTCAAGAATTTGCTCAAGATACAACTGCCCTCAATTTGACCTTCTCTTAGTATATTTAACTAAATGGTTTTAGGTGATTTGTAGTGATTCAGTAAATTACTTCAAAGCATTTCAGGCAACAGAAGAAAGCAATTATCCATTGGCCTTTCATTTAAATTGCTCTTTAAATTAGTAACTAAATGAAACTAAAATAGAGATGTTAAGACTGCAACACTAAATGGGAAAGATTATGCCCTAATGATGGTATTTATTCACATGTTACCGCATTGCAATTCAGCAACCAAAAATGTTCAGGGTGATTCCCCATGAAGAACAGAGCTTTCCGTTTTTGTCCTGCTGGGAAAAAACACACCATTGCACATTGCATACTTGAAACCAATTGGTTTTTAAATTCATTTGGTGAAGAAACTCACAACATCATTCCAAAACAATAGTTGTGACTGTGCTACTCTCTGTATAAAGAACAACAGTATGAATTTAAGTCTAGACATTAACTCTGCTGACTGGGGATGGTGGGAGTTGTATTCCATCACATCTGGAGGGCACCGAGTTGGGGAAAGGAGTTCTAGACTAAGCACTGCAGCTCCCCCAAATCATGCAAATAGGCCTTTAAGGGCTCAACCCTATGCCTGCTTAGACAGAAAAATGTCCTACAACTCCCAGCATGCCCCAGTCAATATGGCCGACTGGAGCATGTTTGGAGTTGTAGGGCTTTTTTCTGTCTAAACATCCATAGGATTGTGTCCTCAGTTTAATAAGCAAATGCAATAAGCAACTGGCTCTTTACATTTTATAGTTAATTGGTTTTCTTAATGAAAAGTAGGGATTTTGGAAAAATTTGAGATGGACTAAAATGAGTTTGGATTTCTAAGAATCTGTCCTGCGGAATCTGTTATGGACTGGCCTCTCCTGGCCGCACAGAGTCTGTGGACTTCCATATATATATATATATACACACACACACACACACACACACACATACATATTCTTGAAATGTATGTAAATTCATTCACAAGAAAATACGTGGGTTTCTGCTGAGAAATATGCCATGATGGAAAATATACGCTGGAAAAAGTCAAATGGAATGTGGAACAATATGCTAAATGTTACGTACTAACATAAATTATGCAAATTGTTGCAAACTTTCTTACGGAATTATTTGCATATTTTCCACATAATGGGGAAAAAATCGAACCTGTACTTGAACCGACACCGGGACAAATGACACTGCACAATTCATGAAACACATGCGGGATGGATTTCCCAAAATTTGCACCTCCCTAATGAAAGCTGTTGGGCCAGCTATGCCTCAGCATTCGAATGAGACACTTGAGGGTAGAAATGCATGTCCTGCAACCCCTCATGTACTGAAACTCCAAATGGCACTCTGCCTCAGCATTTCAAGATACTCAAATCATTGCCCTAGTGACTCACTTCCTAAGTAGCTCTCAAGCGATTGGCCAGGGGTTTGCCATGCTGCACCACCACCACCAGGGTAATTGTTAAAGTGGGACAACAGTTGATTTGACCAGGTGGATCAGGTGAGCTGAGGAGCCCAATATAGTATTGGCTGGCCTGATACAGCTGTTGCTTTCTCAGTCTAAGAGTGTCTTCAGACAAGCGTTTTATCGCATACTCATGGCTGCACACTCAGGGATCTTCACGGGTCATTTTGATGACACAGCGATCCTCCTGCACATCTCCCGCTTCCCGCTTCTTCTTCTATTGTTTTTCACGCTATAAAATAAGACCTAGAAAATCTGTTTCTTCTTGGCTCTGATGATAATTGGCACCATTTCCTGCTGTGTGCAGCAGAAGCTGCACTATAAAAATGTCCACTGAAGGGGCCACGTGGTCACTACTTGCTTCCTCTTTCTTCCCCATGTGAAGAAAGAGGAAGCTGCTCATCACTACTGTGGGAGAAAAGCAGGAGGCAAAGTGACGGTAGGGAAACACGATTCCCCGTCTGAAAATGCTCAAACTCGTTACTCAACTTGCCTTACAGATGTCTGTGCCTTATCCTGCCTACCACACCCTTTGGAGCCTGACCATCTGACTACAGACCTGCCTCCATCCCTCTGATCACTGTTGGGTGCTTTGCAGTATGACTGTTGCCTGACCTGACTATACACCTGCCTCTGGGCTCTCTGACATTCGTTCACTACTCTGGGATCATGACTTTGCCTTACGTGGACTGTGTACTTGCCCTTGGGTTCTTCCAACTGACTGCTTTAAGATTTGACTTTGCGGGACCTTGACAGCAAGGGGGCATCAGGAGAGGGTGATTTGCATCAGAGCAGCTGCTGGTAGGCGTGGAAGGGTGGAGTGAGGCGTAGCGCTTCCCCCACCCATCACTTCCACCTTGCAATTCCCCTCTCACGATCTGGTGTTTCAGAACATGTCTGTGAATATTCTAAAAATAAAGTACGGTGCCAATCAATAATCTCATTTTACTTTAATTTTTGTGCTCTGGACACCTGCACTTGAAGAAGATAAGATTTGGAAGATTTCACCTTTTAAACAACAGTTTTGCCTATCTGATGTCTTTCAATGGATCAGATCAATAAGCACTGAGATCAACAGTGATGGTATGGGAAAATATATGTCTAGCTGTCATCTTTAAGCACCACTCTTCTAACATCAGTAATTATTTGGATAAAGCTGATGCCAGCTGACCTTTTTATACCCTGTATCAAGAAATAATACCAAAGTCATTATGCATCAAGAAGCTGTAATGAGCCCATCAGAGTCAGCTTAGCAAAATGGTGTTGACCGTTCAATTGCAAACAACCAATGGCACATTATTACATGCATATTTGCAATCAGGAGCAGTAGAAAGGTGCCTCCCGCACATCTCTTAAGATAGACACTTCATGTTCTTATCCCTCATTTCTCTGCTAATATTCACAAGCAACTCAGCAGATTATGCATTGAGCTGGCAATTCATATTTATCTCACAATTTGCTATAATAAACTCATTTTGGGAGTATGATGCCTGCATTAAGCCAAGAATATATTGCGTAACAGTGCACACTTTCATAATAATAATTGTCATTATAAGGATAATAGCCAAGATACGAGGAGCTGCCTAGGCTCATGTAAGGAGCTTGTACTAATTTAGTGGAATGTTTTACTTCTGCTAAGAGGTCCAGCAGAATGTTTGCACTACTCCTGTTTTTCTCCTGGAATAGATCGTCCATGGCCGAAGTCATCAGTGCCAAACCCAAACTGGAAATCAGATTGAAATGTCCCTAGATAGTTGGTGTTACCAAGAGTGTTGGGAGTCACATGACAACCACCTGCTTGAGCACCTTTGGCACCTGTCACATCTTAAAAGTTGTGGTCACCAAGAATCTGATTCATATGGGGACTGGTGGAATATCTGGTGCCAGCCTGCTTATCTCTTAGTAATACAAAGGAATATGTCCTATTAGAAAGAAAGGATATTGCCAATGGTTTAATATAAGAACAGTTGCCTAGAGGACAACAGTGTACACACTGACTGACTAAAAGGGGTCCCAACAAGCCCCAGATGTTTTAGAATGATGTGGTGGGAGTCTTTGCAGTTTTATCAATCCCTTTTATTTACTTTCTATGCATTCATAGATCAGTTGTAGGGTATTGACTGCAGGTGAAAACCTGTCCCAGTAATTGGTAGGGGGAAAAGACAACAGAGTGAATGTTAAGATGGAGGTATTGGACTGAGGCCCAGCTGAAGCTTCACAGGGAATGGGTGATAGAGTTGCCACTTTTTGTCCTAGCAAGGTTGCTGTGCCAAGGGACTACTTGGTAGTCAGATACTCAAGGAAGATGGAATCTTTCACTATCCATAGGGAACAGTCTCCAAATCCCCACAAACTGTTCCTAGATATTGTAATGAGCAGATCAACCTACCTATAGAGAGCTGAAAGTGGCCGCTTGTTTCCAGGCTTAGGTCTGTATGGTTTTGGCTCTCCTGCCATGTTGATGTCTGAAAGTAAACATAATGCATACCTAAATTAAAATATAGTGCTCAAAGAGAGAGGGAGGGAAAGAGAGAGGGGAGGGGGGGAGAGAGAGAGATTACATACAATAATCTTCTAAATAAGGGAGTAGCCTTGTTCAGAAGTCACCTTAAACCATGGCTTTAACCATGGTGAATAAGGCAAAAAGCCTTATTCACTGTGGTTAGAGCCATGGTTTAAGGTGTCTTCTGAATAGGGCCAACAACTATACATAGAATTGCAATGTGTTCTTCACTGCTTGTAAATGAGGCAAAAAAAAATGCTCCTCAAAATTCTACCTGTCTCCCTACTAGCTCTTTGCTACTTTTTGACCACTTCATTCATTTATCAGGTCTTAATTTCCTTCCTCCCCATTCATAGCAACATTAGGAAACTGCCTTAAACCAGGTCAGATTGTTCGTCCAAGTAGCCCAGTTATATCTACTCCAACTAGCCGTGGTTAGCTAGGGTGTAAGGCAGAGGTCATTAACACCACACACTACCTGATCCTTTCCATGAGATCCAGGGATTGAACCCAGGACTCTAACGTGTATAAAGCTGCCTTAAATGGAGTAGGACCATTGGTCCATCAAACTCAGTATAGTATATAGCCCTGTTGAGATGTCTGCCTGAATGGGAAGGCTTAAAATGGGTACAGACATAGGGTGGGGCACACTGGCCCGGCTCCCTACATCTCTGGGCGCACCACCCCTGCCCCCTCAGTTCAGGTCTTGCCATGTTGAGCCAGCAAGGTCTGAATGTAAATAGAAATTTCAGTGCAAGTGGGAACCTGCATCTGAAGCATCTTGTGGAAACGTCTTCCCAAATGTTTGTCCCTATATCACTCTCACTGTGTTTCTCACAGCCCATTTCTAAACTGCACCACAGCTTTGCACACCAGCTACTGCTATTGGCTGCTGCTTCAGCTGAAAAAGTAGTGCTGATCCATCCTTGTTACACTGGGCAACATCCTAGCTTGTATCACAATGCTGTGGCAACATGACTATTCAGAACTTTGAACTCTGTCCTTTCCACACATTATGCCGCTATGTTTGAGACGATAGTGTTGGACTATTGCTTTTTCTTACTGACGAGTCTCAGCACATTTCATTCTAAATGCAAAAGGAACCATTTCTGCAACTCTTGACTTTTATGTTACCCTCACAGACAAATTTGTCTCTCGGCAAAAATGCATTGAGATGCTTGTTATGTGGGTAATATTTGTTTCAATAAAGCAACATCACCATGAGATTTCTGAGCTTGTTTTTATGATTTGCCACACCGCACTCTGCAGTTTTAAGATAAATGTGTTATTAAACCAAAGGTCAAACCTCTTTAAATATGTACCTGAGATGCTTTCAAAAGTATCTGTTTAAAGGAAAATAATAACAACAGCGGATAATTCTCTCAGCATTGCAGAAAATGGTTGTGAGATGTTATTACCTGTGCAATTCTGCCGTCTGTATTTTTGAGATTGCAAAGGAAATTTCATCCTGTGACCTTTTATTATAATTGCATTTTTCCACAATATTTTAATATGGCAATTTTAAGGTCAGTGATTTTTACCATATGACAGTCTGAAGTAAGGCTATATGTTGAGGGGGGGGAGAGAAATGCAATATTTATGAAATTATCTTGGGGAGAAAACTCCCTACGGTCATAACATTAATCTCCATATTCTTCTTCTCTGTCATTCTTTTCCATTCATAGATGTTTTACCAGGTCACTACATTCTTAGACATTTTAACATTAAAGGATTCTCTGGCATTTTCCTGTCTTTTAGGGACACACCCGTGCTATTTTGATGTCTGTTTCTTGCGGCTTGATAGACTTTGGTATGTAAAACTGAATATGTTGATTCACTGTCTCCTTGACCTAGCCAAAGAGCGCATAACAAAAAAACAATTCCCCAAGAAAACAGAACAGCAGAGTTGCTCAGGCTCATTAACTCGTACTTCCCAAAGGCTGTAACGGAGTGATTGAGTGAGTATTATTGTGCTGCAATAGTGAGTTCTTAAATAGTCACATTGGCTTTCAGTCCATTTCTGGACTCAATTCAAAGTACTGTTTTTGACCAACAAAGCCCTAAATGGCTTCCTACTAGAAACATATTCAGGCTGAACAAGTGAAAGGATCTTGTTAGAATGCATGAAGTACTCCCATCCCGAAATGCTAATGCATATGTTTGCTCCATGTAGCAAATATAAGGTTCAGGGATTATTTTCACTGAGAAGAGAGAATCAGAATGGGGATGGAGAAACGGTTATGCCCCATTCCTGCAGCCATAAGAACATAAGAAGAGCCCTGCTGGATCAGACCAAGGGTCCATCTAGTTCAGCACTCTGTTCACAGAGTGGCCAGCCTGCTGTCAACCAGTGACCCACAAGCAGGACATGATGAAACAGCAACCTCCCACCCATGTTCCCCAGCAGGCGCTATTAAACTTTTAAAGAACTGCAGGCGATCAGATCACAATATTTATGCCATTGGGTATAGTTTGGCCCTATGGTGGGGAGCAATTATTGCTGTCTCACAATTACTGGCATTCAATGGAGGATATTTTTGTCTTTGATAACACTCATCCCCTACAGGTGAGCAGAATTTTTTTGGGGAAAACGGGGAAACATTTAATCCTTGTCTCCTGCAGTGCCGTGGTCCTGATCAGAATCAGGACCACATACACTTACACTATAGTACATAAAAAAGATAACCCTGAGCTACACATGGTTAGTTCTCCTTGTAGTTTGGCTCTTCGGAAGATAAGAATTTTGTGCACTGAAAACTATTGTAGCCATTATTATTATTATTATTATTATTATTGAATAATAAAAGCACAAAAATTATAACAGCAAACAAGGTTTATATTACATTAAAAGGAGTTTAATATACCCTTTCTCTTAAGATAGAAATGAAGAGACTATTGATTCTAAATACGACTAATGACTTGGTAAAGGAAACTTACGAGCTCAAATGGGGTTGGGGTGAGGAAGGTAGGAAGGATTCTAGCTCGATGTGTGCACTTTCTGGTTGTTACGGGCTCTGATCCAAGGAAGGTACTTATCAGAAATTGACCACACACAAAAAATCAAATTAACTGTCATTGCTAGTAAAATATTGAACGAATGTCTTTTCTGAGTCACATAATGCACTTTCCATGGTAGCATAAAAATAATTTGATGACATGGCTTGCTATTGTATTTGCATTCTCTCTCCTTCTGGAAGTAATTAGAAACCTTCTGTATTTTTTTTTGTTGTTGTTGCTTACAGAGATGACAGCTATTGTTAATGCCGCACACAATAAAAAGCATGGTTTGAATTGTATAGGAAATCATTTGTTTGGCTACCTCTCCTATTAAATGCTCCCTAAAGAAATGAAATGGAACAGTTATGTGAAATACAGTTCTTAACTCTGCTGGTATGATTTCTTTTTTCCACCCCAAGGAATTCCCTTTCATTCATTACCTACAGGAAAATAAATCAATTTCGTAAATAACTTGACTAAGCAGATCTTGTACAATTATAAATATGTATCACACACACACATGCAAATAATAGACACGGGCATATATGCAGATATATCACAGTAAGACCTAATATTTATTTGTAATTACAATGATTTGTATCCTGCCTTTCAAGACACAAATCCTTCTAAGCCGGCTTACTAGTAAGATCAAAATGCATTTTTAAAAACCCACAATAACCAATTTCAAATCATCAGAAACCTTCCTACAAAGCAGCTGGTGCTGGATGGCTCCAGAGAAGGCAATGGTTCAGCTGCTGCCGGTTTTGAGGCATTCTTTGCCTGCCTGCCTTTCTCCCTTGGGTTCCTTCTTCTTTGTCAAGGCTCAGCTTCAGCACTGCAGTGGGCCTTGTAGTTTATAGCCAAGATTAAATTAGAAGTAGTCTGGAAGGGTCTGGGCCTTTTTCAGGCTGTGGAATGTCAGAATCTCTGTGTGTGTATCACTGTCAATGTTCGCAGAGCCAGGGAGAGTCACCCTACTCTCCCCGTCCACCTGCTGGCTCATCCTTGGCAAAGAAGCTCTCCCGGAGAACTTGACAGAGTTGGGGGTGGGGTTTGCAGAACAGTTGCCCAGGTTGAAGTGTCATCACTGGAGAACTGAGCAGTGATGCCTGTTTATGGCCTTGCTGAAAGGCCAAAAGTCCTTGTCTGTCAAGGGGTCTGGAGAAGCTTTCCCCCCTTTTAAGCTGATGCAAAGGTGAGGAGCCTTTGCTTGGAACATCTCGTTCTCATTGCATGAAACCCACTCTGTTTGGATCCATCATTGCTGCACCTCTGGAGGCACTCTGTACTTGGACTCTCTCATCAGAATTTTGGATTACTAAGGACTCACCGTGAAAAGTACTGTAAGACTTTTCTCATTTGCTGTGGATTATGTGCCTTTGTTTGTCATCAGCTCAGTGTACCGGCAGACTGGGTTTGATCCATGACTTTTGAACTTTCCTCTGCCTGGACTCATGCAGCACGGAATTATCAGTGCGAGAGCAGTGGCATGAAACTCCTTGCATCTGTGGGTTTACCCTTCCCTAGGTCTTGATAGGTCATGACCATGTAGCCTGAAGTTACCAAAGAAAGATTCAAAGTTGGACTAACCCTCTGTGAGAGAGGTTTTGTTTAGGCCTTTCAAGAATTTACCCCTTTGTCTGAGAGATCATTCCAGGAATTATTCCCACTCCTTGTCTGGGGTTTGAAATCCCTTGTATGGATTGTCTGGGTTGGGTTACACCAGGAATCCCGAGACCCTTCTCTTGTGTTCAGGGCTGTGGAAATAGCAATGTGGAAACCACACAGATGAGGATCTCAGTCACAGTCATAATGATTAGCTTTTGACTGTTCTGGAATGTCTTAGAGCTTATAACTACTGACCAGCAGCTATAGGATTTCTAAAGTGTGTAACGGCTAAGCTTTTGCCATGAGATTTCCTGCAATTCGGTGTTCCATCAGAGTTTCTCAAAATGTGTTATTGCCTGAGAGACCAGAAACCTGACATTCTGGGAGATGGAAGATGGTGGAATGCTCTCTGCAGGAAAGCTCACTTGGGAGGGAGCCTCAGCCTAACTTAGGTGTTATTTCTGTACCTTTTTATTTCCCTGAACTTTTAAATCCTCTGTACGTTCCTTTCATGTTTCTTAAAGTTTGTTTTAATTCCCGATGACTCCTTTTATATTGTTCCTTTATATTTTGGTGTTTTAGTGTTTTTGTTTTATTGTAATGTTAACTTCTTGTAAATTGTTCTAGGAACCTGTTGAAGGATGGGATATACATTAAATCAAATAAATAACTGGAGCTCCTGTCTTATCTCAATTGTTTTCTTAGACCAATGAGTTGATTGCCTGCTTTTATTCTTTTTAAAACCCATTGGGCAGGATTCAATGCTGTTGTTTCACTGACAGAAGCAGTTTTTAGTAGAACCAGGAGAGGGAAGCGGTTCTGTTCATAGAACCACAGCCCCCACCCCATTTGCACACCCCAAAAATTGGCTCTGAAGGGTTGGGAAACCCCACAGGGCACTTTTCAGGGTGGCGTGGAAGTCTGCAGAGAGGAGGAAAGAGGAGCAAAGTCCCATTGCACTAGCAAAAGTCCATTCTTATGACTCTGGATTTAACCCTTCAGTTCTTCAATTTGTTTTCCAACTAAACATAACACACAGTGAATATTGACTCTGGCTAGCTATTCTTACCATTTTAGGAACCCAGTAGAAGGTGTCATAAAATTCTGATATTTAACAATAAACAGAAGCTTCTGGGTAACTATCAAGTGGGATAATCTTTTCCATTATGTATGAGTAAATACTGACATTTTCGAAGGAGTGGAAAATCTCCAAATCAAGGCAGACGATATAACTCTTTTAAACATTTATTATTACATCTCAGTAGTTTCCAAACGTCTTTTTCTAAATGGCAAGAGCACAAGCACATTCCAGCAATGGCAGAGGCAGGTTCAATTGGGTGGGAGGGAACAGCAGGCAATAGCTCGGTAAAGAAGAACTTCACTGGAACCAATACATCCCAACGCATTGATGGGGTTGGCCCTTCACTTTCTCTGTGTATTTATACACAAAAGTAAAGGACAGCCACAAAATTAATCTACCATGATCTTACATTCTTTCTTTTCTTTTTTAAAATGTTTTTCTAGAGTAAATATTATGAAAAAATAATCCTGTTGCATTCACTGGGCTAAATGCCATTGTTTTCACAAAAAACTCAAGGCTGAGCTATCGGACGACAAAGAGAGGCATTAATCTGCCAAAGGTAATTTCAAAGGGGACAGTTTTATCCGGCATATTATTTACAAGCAAACCGTGTGCCATATCTCAATAACAAATAAACGCCTGTTTCTTGCTTGTTATTCATTTTCTTCTTGACACTAAATTCTAGGTGTGCACTGCACATACATTTGGCTGCTCAGAAGCAATCTTGGTAAAATTAATGGGAATATCCACAAGTGAATAATGTAAAATGACCACTAGGTTGAATTTAGCAATTAACAGTTTCCTACTAAAGATAGTAGATTTAACACATATCAAGTCTGAAAATAGGGATAGCCAGAAATGGAGAGAAAGCTAAGGCTGCAATTTTTCCCCTTTTTACTGCATTCATTTGCAGTCAGGTGGGTTCAGAAAGCTTGTTTCTTAAATAGTATGTATTTCTGTATATTATTATTAATAATAATAAATTTATTTCTTGCCTGCCTCTCCATTTTGATCGAGGCGCGGAACAACAATAAACTATAAAATACATAATACTCAATTAAAACATAATATACATTGTTAAAAACATCCTAAAAAACATCCTAAAAAACATTTTAAAAACATCTTAAAATTCCACTGAATAGGCCTGCTGGAAGAGATCAGTCTTTGTGATCCTGCTACCTGTCCAGACATCTCTCCAGTCCAAAACCGACTTCTTAGGTCCAAACTGCAGCTTGCGGCCACCCTGGATGGATCACCTGGCTACTGACCTTGGCTCAACCTCTGATGCTGCTGATCCTCAAGTAACTGCAGCAGATCGGAGCTACTTCTCCATGGGTTCTTCCTACGCCACTCAAGTTGTGTATGTATGATAAAATTCTACAAGTGCGGTGTGTGTGTGGGGATGATAAGGTTTCCTCCCACAAAATCATCTCCCTTCTATAGGAAAATGCAGTATTCTGTCACCCAATGTAACTATCAAGAAGTTCTACATAAGATAACAGTCATTTTTACAGAAAGACGTATAGACAATAATTTGAGTTTTATTGCTCAAAGGTCCCCCCCCCCCCCGGTCTTTCAAAATAAGCATCAGTTTTGCAAAAGAAAATATGCTCATCCCTAAACTAATTAGCACTGTGAATCAATTTTTTTTTTAAAAAAAAAAAAGACGACATGGGTTTTACAACTGTGGAAGGTACAATTTACTATTGACCCACTGCTTTGCAATTGCATGTGAAGGAAGAACAATAAAGCCTGACAACCTGACAAGAGCAGAAAATTGACTATGGTGCCAAGAATGAAATAAAGCCAGTTAAGCACAAGTATCATCTTTCTACATAACAGTGATGAAAGGGGGACAAAACTGTGGAGGAAAGAGAGGAAAGCTGTGATGAACTTGGCTGTTCATGATTATTATGACTGTTACCATTATTAATATTTGGCCGGTTTCATCTGACTGACTCCAGTTCGAAAATATAAAACTCCATTTAGGAGACAGAAAGGTCTATGAATCTACCATGTTAGGCATTGATGGTCAAGATGTGTGTACCACCTAATGTTTTATCCTCTATGGGCATGGCTAGATGAGAGGGGTTGAGGGGGATCTTGCGATTTTATGATTGCAAGATCATCTCCCCTCATCTACACGTGGCGTGCGACGTCCCAGGAGGAAGAGGACGTCACGGCCACCATTTTGTTTGTTTTTTTAAATCGGAGAACGCAGGAGTGCTGCTGCGCAAAATGTGAGTTCTTAAAACAAAACAAAAACCCCCTCCTGCTCACCCCACCCCACCCCTGATGGGCACAGAGCTCCTGAGGACCTCCGTGCCCCATGCAACTGTGGGCCACATGTCCTGAGGTCTCGGGATCATCTCGAGACTGAGGGGGAAAATTGAAATAAAAAGGTAGGGCAATATCCTGGGCCAAGGGAGGAATCGTCCCTCCCTGCTCCCACGATGCCCTGTGCATCATGTAAATGCACAGGGACGATCCCGGGATGATCCCCAGGATATCACCCTGTCTAGACATGCCCAAAGTCTCATCTATTGCTTTATGTCTTATTAACTTCCTATATAGTTCTGTATAGAAAGGCTGCAGACCACATTCCCTTCCCATCCCTGTAGACTTTTACTCAGTTAAGAGATTTTACCACCCTACAAGATGTGGTTACCCACCATCTTGTATGATGTCTCACACAGAACTGTGATCCAGGTGTGGAGGTTCCTTCTCGGAACTTCAGGTCAATGCTTCTATCCACCTATTTTCTCATTTCTATCTGACAGAGGGCAGTTCTTACTAGGCTTTCTGCACTTCGAGGCTCAGGAGAACAGCGCTGGTAGGCATGGCATGACAATACAGTTTACAGTGGATTGAATCAGGTGATACTTCATCTGGCCGCTTCCTTATTTATGGTAGGAAGTGTGAGCAGAACAGTACCTACTTCTTTGCCTACCAGAATACTTGCCCTATCGCAAATGCCCCAGCCAATGAGGCGTATATACATACAATCCAACGTACAGCAGCTTAGATTGCATCATCAATTCCCTGATTTTATCTGGAAAATTGACTACATAAAATCGATCTAGATATATAGGTCCAATTCGAAGGTTACACTCCAGCTTGAATAGCCAGAGGTGTTGGGAAAGGGGTAAGTGGCCTGGGTAGGCATCAAGGTAATCTGTGCTCTTGATCCTGTTTGGAATTACACCTAAGGGAGCGACCAAAGTATCATCCAGTTTGACCCAGTGTCTTTGATCTGTGACTCCTTACTTCGAACTGCAAATTAAGCATTTGATAGTTCTCGACTCAAATATTAAAGAAAAAAAACAGTTTCTGTTATTAATTTTGCAGGAATAATGAATATATATCAGGGATGGGCAGACTTCAGAATTGATGGATCTGTTTTGTTTTTTATTAGAATCTCAAGATCCACGCATTAGAGCCAGATGCAAAATGGTGGCTGAGCAGAGCTTCTGTACACTAAGAATTAAAAACCAGGATGCCTTTGAGCACATGCTCAATCCAAGAACATTTTTTTCTTTACCAGAAATGACCTCACAGTCCACATGGAGAGACTTGCCTGGTTTCCTCCCAAGCTTTATTAGAGTTGTTAGTGTGTGTGTGTGCTTTTAATTGTTTGTATTGTTAAACCACTGGGAGTCAGAAACACTTGCTGATCTATTGCAAATCACCCTGAGATCTATCATAGAATAGTAAAGAATGGGCCTATAAGGCCATCAAGTCCAACCCCTTGCTCAATGCAGGAATTCACCCTAAAGCATACCTGAATGATGGTTGTCCAGCTGCCTCTTGAAGGCCTCTAGTGTGGGAGAGCCCACAACCGCCCTAGGTAACTGGTTCCGTTGTCATACTGCTCTAACACTCAGGAAGTTTTTCCTGATGTCCAGCCGGAATCTGGCTTCCAGTAATTTGAGCCCATTATTCCGTGTCCTGCACTCTAGGAGGATGGAGAAGAGATCCTGGCCCTCCTCTGTGTGACAACCTTTTAAGTATTTGAAGAGTGCTATCATGTCTCCCCTCCATCTTCTCTTCTCCAAGCTAAACATGGCCAGTTGTTTCAGTCTCTCCTCATAGGGCTTTGTTTCCAGACCCCTGATCATCCTGGTTGCCCTCCTCTGAACAAGCTCCAGCTTGTCTGCGTCCTTCTTGAATTGTGGAGGCCAGAACTGGACGCAATACTCTAGATGAGGCCTAACCAGGGCTGAATAGAGAGGAACCAGTACCTCACGCGATTTGGAAGCTATACTTCTGTTAATGCAGCCCAAAATATCATTTGCCTTTCTTGGAGCCATATCGCACTGTTGGCTCCTATTCAGCTTGTGATCTACACAATTCCAAGATCTTTCTCATTTGTAGTATTGTTGAGCCAAGTAGATCCTATTCTACTTTCTGCCCACTCCTGGTATTTTTTAAATATTATCTACCCCAGGTATTGTCAAGTATGTCTTCACATGAATAGTAGGGTGGCCAGGTGCCCTATTTTACAAAGGACTGTCCTCTATCTGAAGGTGTCCTGTATTTGAAGAGCTATCCAGTCCAGATTCAATTGAAAGATGAAACCCCTAAAACAGCATACGTTGCACATCAATAGCACTTGGACAGGAGATTGAACACAGGTCAACTGGTCATAGTCATCCACACTATGTTCTGAATTTCTATTTAAATTATAAAAATGATTTCTAAATTTGCACCTACAGATATAATTAGCATATGTAAATTTTATGCAATTCTCTATCCTCTTTTGTCTTCTTTTTTGGTGATGCATTTCTTTCTGAGAGGCAATTCATAAGCATAATGAATAGATAAAATTATGACTTATGCTGGGAAACATGGCAAAAAAGAGAAGAGTTTTATTAAAAAAAAAACCTCCATGAAAAAATATTACAATCCCTATTAACATTTTTATTATTAGTTGTCCAATTCGTGCAAATATAATTGAAGCTGTAGGTATACTGGAGAGGCCAATATGTGACCTTGCAGATGAATTCAGGGATGCCGACAACGTGATGCTTACAAGGGCAGAATCAGACAAACTCAAATAAAAAGTGCTTATGTGTGAAGGGGACAATATTTCCCAAGTCTTGTGATGAGAAATCTCCATCCAAACTCATTTACAACCCTGTCAGTCTAAGCCTTTGGGACACTGTCTCTGGAATACAGACACCATTAATCCTAAAGTTGCATTTGTTTGCGGTTAGGGTAGTTCTGCTATCACGCTAAATTGTCAACAGAACTCAACTACACTTGAAAGCCTGCTTTCCCACAACCCCTGCAGGCTATAAGTGCTTTTCTTTCAAAGGCTGCAATTATCTATGAAAAACCTTTAAAGCTATTTGAGAAGTAATGCAACAATCTCTGGAGGAAAAGAAAGGTGAAAGAGATTATTATTATTATTTTATTTCCTTTTATTAAGGAGTTTCAACTTTCCTCACCTGAGAGGGTCTTTGGAAGATTATAATATCTGGGAAATGATCTTTAGCGTCTGTACAAGGCTATGAGCCACATAGCTAAAAAACACAAACCGCCACATGTTTTAACCACCCAAATTACTGCTGCTTTATGTCACGGAACCATTCTATTCTGAGGTTTGGAACATCACCTTTTACCCAGGGTTGTCCTTGTTCCAAATTAAAGTATGAGCGGCATCACACGGGGAGAAATCGTGTTTCTTTACCATCGTTTCTCTGCCCCCGCTTTTGTCCGTTATTACTTCCTCTTTCTTCCTGGAGGAGCAGAAGATCACGGCACATTCCATTTTTAAAAAAGTCAGATTAAAAGGGTCTATTTTGCAACAGAAAAACAAGCAGGAAGCATGTGGGAGGCGGACAATGACGTCTAGAGGATGCGCACACATTTGTATTGAGCGTGAGATAAAACACTCATTTGATGAACCTCATAGACCTCTGGGCCATGTTCAGAGTTTTTAATCCACTGCTGTCAGCCCAGTTAAACTGGGTTCCTGGAATGATACTCTCTTACAAATTGCCTCTGCCACCTCAAAAAGAGGACAAAGAAATGTATTAAATTTCTATGTGTTAATTGATGTGTGTGTGTGTGTGTATATGTATGTATACATATATACATATGTATATATATATATATATATAGAGAGAGAGAGAGAGAGAGAGAGAGAGAGAGAGGGAGAGACTATAATTTAAAAAGAACTGTAATCAATCTCACCACAGTGCAGTCTTTTGTCCAGGGACGAATTCAAGGCCCTGCTCTCCCTTCCTATAGTCCTTTCTCTTACCTCCCTAGTTTCCTAGTTCTCTCTAGGAAGAGGGATCCCAAGGGCAAATCTGGCCCTACTGGGGTTCCAATCCAGCTCTCAGACTGGGCTTCTCAGACGGCCAGGCTCCTTTCTCTGCCCCATCCTCTTTCACCAATCCTTTGCTGGTTTCCCAGTTTACATGCATTTCCCCTCATTCTAAAAGACTGAAATGCCTCTCCCAAGACTAGTTTACAGACAATAAGAGGTTTAAGCTAAAATATCCTGGTATTTTTGGCCTTGTCTCTTTTGTCTTTGCTACTCACCTACCCCCCGCCCCTGCCCTGCCCTGCCCTGCCCTGCCCTCCCCCAGCTTCTCTGAAATTGAATTTTGATCCTCAGGGTGAAAAAGGTTCCCCATTTATGATTTAGACACAAGGGAGGGGTCTAAGCCTGTGATAAAATAAAGCCAAGAAAATGCTTTTTAAAAGAGGCATTGTGATATGCAGCCCTTTATTTTTTTAAGGACAAGCTACAGTGATGTTAACAGCACCTTTGCATTTAAGGTACAGGTTTTCTTGAATGCAAATCGCATCAGCTGGGGTAACAATGCATGGCATCAGAGCTGGTGCTGAGGGGAAATTTAACCCTTTCTCTCCCCCCCCCCCCGCTGAAGTCCTGTCCTGGGGTGGGTGGGAGGAATAACCACCTTCTTCTGAAGCTAGTATTTGTTTGGGTGCAGGGAAGCCTGAGACAATTGCCCTTTCTACACCTAAGGGTTATTCTAGGAAAATGGAAGGATCATCCCTGCCTGCTCCCGGGATCCCCTGTGTGTCATTTGGATACACTGGGACGATCCAGGGGGAAAAGGCAGGTGTAGAAACGGCCATTGTTATTAATATCAGCATTACAAGACTGCATTCAGCATGCAGGCGTTCAAAGCCTCACGCAATTAGTCTCACGTGAGGGGAGACCCTAGCTGGCCCCTCTGCCTCTATCCATGCCTGTTGTTGCTACCCTGCACCTGCTGAGGAGGAGGGTAGGTCTGAAGCCGGAAGCCTTATGTATGTAGATTCCCCATGAGTACCCTGATCACACAGGCTTCTTAATCGCATTAGGAGCCTACCCAAGTACACCAGGTTCCCTGCTGCAAACCCACCCCTCCAATAGGCGGAAGGTGGTGGGATGAGATGATGGAGATGGGATGGAGAAGATGGGGCCCATGAGTGCATATCTGCTCTTCCTCTCATTATATGAGAATGAGAATGTCAGAACATGGCTATAGTGTTAATATCCACATTAGGTCAATATCTTTTATTAGGCCAACCCAAAGATCACAAAAAATATGCAAGCTTTCAAGACCCCTGGATCTCTTCATCAGGGAAGAAGTTATAAAAAGCAGGTTGGGATGGGAAGTATGGGAGGCATGAAAACTAGTACCTCTTCTACATGTGGTGAAGTGAAGACACATTGCCTGCATGGGAGTCCCAATATCGGGGTGGTGGTGGTGGTGGATCTACCAATGTTCATTTTAGGCTCTGCAGGTCATGTGATGGTTACAGGAAGGACCTGCAGCTGCCCCTGGGGCTGCTGGGACCATGAAAGGGGGAAATGTTGGCTCCTCTATTTTTGGAAATATAAAATCGATCACTTCTCAGAAATGTTTTCCATCCTGGGCAAAGCACATGGGTTGCCTTTACCAGTGGACCCACAGGGAGAAATGATGCAGTCTTTATATTAACAAAGCGAGAGATAATTTTAGATGCTGATATTTTGGTTGCCCTAATGTGGATTTGGGGATGTTGACATATGGTCAACATAGCTACCTTTGCTTATAGTGTTAATAGGATCCATAGACTGACGCTGTTCACAGCTCTATCCTTCATTATCTTCCTGGAAGATAGGGCTGTAATAACCAGTACTAAAATACTTATTCATACCAGATTAGACCAATTTATTCCAGAGCAGATCATAGAATCATAGTAGAGTTGGAAGGGGCCTATAAGGCCATCGAGTCCAACCCCTTGCTCAATGCAGGAATCCACATTAAAGCATCCCTGACATTAAAGCATCCCTGGATCCCTGTCCAGCTGCATCTTGAAGGCCTCTAGTGTGGGAGAGCCCACTACTTTCCTAGGTAACTGGTTCCATTGTCATACTGCTCTAACAGCCAGGAAGTGTTTCCTAATGTCCAGCCGGAATCTGGTTTCTGTAACTTGAGCTCATTATTCTGTGTCCTGCACTCTGAGATCACTATGTATAAGATGAAAATCAGGGGCTAACCCAATAAAGGCATCATAGAGATGTTTGTTTTTATTTCTATGGGTGAAAAAAAACAACTTGTGGAGATTGGGAAAGTACAAAATGCTTGTCCATTGTACCCACAACATCTGCCCATGGATGCATTTGGCCTTCTTTTTCTCATACGTACTCAAGAACGGGGATTCTACAACCAACTTAGGCAGTTGGAAGTTAAAAATAAGCACAGAACACTTTGTATTTCCCTGAGCTAACAACCACGTCTCTTTTTTTTCCCCCAAGTGTCACTTGCATTGGAAATGTTATTAAGATACAGGAAATTATTTGGAAGCACAGTACAAAGAACTACTTCAGCAATCTATCCTATCAGAGGTTTTAGATATAAAGCTTTGTTATTTTCAGTCACTCAGGTGTCATTTTGTTAAAGGCAATTGTTTTGGAAAAGCCAATTATTCCAGACGCTGTAGATACATTTCAATCTTCACTTCCAATTTGCATGCAGCTGCAGCGATTCATACTTGCCTTCGTTGAAAGGATGCTGCTTCTCTGATCACAGCCAGGGAAGCTCTAAACCAGCTTATGTGAGCTATTTATCAGTTCAGATTAGGTTTTTCCAAACAGCTCATGTTTATCAGCATAACACAGAGATTTAAATAGCCTTCATTAGGAGCTCCACAAATGTCGCCTGACTGTTCACTAGTTCTCCTGCTTTAAACCAGGACTCACTATTCTACTTAGACAAGAAGCATAATGACCATATTGATTAGGCAACAATCAGAATTATATTCATTAGGTCTTAAAACTTAAGACTAGTTACAGGAATATTTAGTTTGTATACGAAGGAAAGGCAACATGCATGCCGTTGATGAAAGGATGCACCAAATCAATTCATCTAAGATACATTCCTGCCTTATCCATTTTTTTGTTGACTGCTGAACATCTGAAACTGCCTCATACGGAGAGAGCCAGTATGTTAGATTGGAGAGATCAGGGTTCAAATTTCTGCTTAATCACAAAGCGTACTTGTGGCTAAACAGATATTTCAGCCCTGGTCTCTCCAATCAAACACTCTGAACATTACACCACACTGACTCCCTCAGGACATTAAGTACCTCTCTGCTTAACCTATATCATGGTTAGGCGGGGGCGGGATGGTCCAGGCCACCCAGAACTATTTGAAGGAAGGATGGGATAGGTAAATAAATACCGAGCCAAAAGTATTGGTCAATCTACTGCAGTATTGTCTACTTTGACTGACAAACTCTCAGGTGGGGTTCCCCCGCCCCCCTTGACAGGGAGCTAATAGAAACAACAACTGTGAATACCCAGGCTAATAAACACTGGACACTTTAGAGCAAATTCCTAGGTAAATGCAATTTGTCTTCTCTTGGTGACGGGAACAGCTATGTTTTTTTCTTTCAGGACTCCTGAGGAGATGGAAGTGAATCAAGGTTGGCTATTTTACACAACAAATCTTCTAATGCATTGGGCATTAACAAAACAAAACAAAACTTGCCACACAAAAGCTGGGAGTGTGAAGAATGTCTTAGAACAGGGCTGTTCGGCCTGGGACAAATTCCAATTTGCGAAGGGTCACAAGGCCTGCATGGGTCAAGGACACGGGGCAAGGGTGGGAGCAAGAAAAGTGAAGTGGGCAGAACCAGATGTCATTCTTACCCATTTGGACTTTTTCCTAGCAACAAAGCTCAATTCTATGCAGGTCTACTCAGGAGAAAGTCAGGTTGCTTACCTGTAACTGGAGTTCTTCGAGTGGTCATCTGTGCATTCACACATATGGGCACTGTGCCTGCATGGAGCTTTGATCGGGAAACTTCTATAGCTAAGCACATCCCACTGGGCATGCTCCAATGGGTTCCCGCCCATTCCCTCAGTTTTTTCTCAACCGACATTGTGGCTCATTTTGGGACTTCTCCGTCAAATACTGACTAGAAAATCTTACTCAGCAAAGTGGACACGGTTCTCGATTTTCACAAAGGGAATCAGATTTGACCCAAGGGTGGCCTCGGTACCACAAATATTGAACTTCCTTCTACCGTATTTCTTCAATTCTAAGACACACTTTTCCCCCCATATAAACATCTCTAAAAACGGGGTGCGTCTTAGAATCGCGGGTGTGTCTTAGGTTTTTTTTCTGTTGGTGGTACTGAAATTAGTGTGTGTCTTACAATTGATGGCGTCTTACAATTGAAGAAATACGGTATATCTCCAAGTACAGCTCAATCATTAGCAGTATATTTAAAGTTAAATTGCCTTTAAATACCAGAGATAACCTTACATGCAATACGGAATTCCTGAGCTGCATCAGGCTCAGCCAGACCTTCCCCATCCCTGACCTAGAACCATTGAATCCCTAAGGATGTGCATATCCCCCCATTTAGTTATCAGAGGAAGGTATATGCACCCTCTCTTCCAAGGCAAAAAACAGCCATCTCTAGTGCAACCAACTGAAATCTTATTAGCTATGATGTTTGAGCAGAATCACCGATTGCTGGTAAGAACAAGAGTCGCTTTTCTCAGTGTGCTTGCAAGGCCGAGTAGTTTCATTAATCAAAACAATTAACTGTCAGAGTAGTAAAAGAAAAAGTACATGGTGGTGGAAATGAAACAGGTGCGCCCAGAATTGATTCCTTTTTTAGATCTAATGATCCCATGGTTCCATTTTTACTTAAACCCCTTGCAACATACAGCACAGCACACAGGACCACTATTCTAAGCTATGCATATAAAATGCCGCCTTGCCCTTCTCTCAGAGCACAGCTACACCAAGCAGGATATTCCACTATGAAAGCAGTATATAAAAGGCAGGAGCCGCACCAAGCAGGATATAGCAGTATGAAAGCGGTATATGGTATGTGTCAAAGGGCCCCAATAGTGGTCAGTGCACTTCAATACTGCTATAAAGCAGTAGTGTGGCTCCTGCCTTTTATTTACTGCTTTCATAGTGGAATATCCTGCTTGGTGTAGATGTGCCCTCAGATACTTCCAAGGTCCAACAACACCCAAACAGCATTACTATCAGTAATACCATAAAGAAGTATTCATGAATTATGTTGAAACCTGGAAAATGACAGTTTAAAACCATATTATCTGATGTGCGGTAACATTAAGGCCATGATAAATGTATGGGTGGTTTCACATCAGGCAAAGAAATGCTGAAACTATTCTACCCAATGAATGCATGGTTTCACAGTGCTCCAGTTTTGGGTGGTTAAAATGTTGCCTCATTTATTGAAATAGCTTTGAAACTGTTGTACTAATAATTATAGTTATTCTAATACACAGAGGAGCTATGACAACCTCAGCTATTTCTGACCTCTTGTAAACACATAGAACCGTTCAGTACTTTCAACTCATAGTTAGCGCAGAGAGGAAATAATAGCTCACCACCTCTGGGGATTTATGTAAAATGTGGAGAAAACCTGGAGGTGGTGAGCTGCAACCCACCCCAAACAGCAGAATTTTTAGAGGGCAAAGAACTGGAGTGTACTTGTAGGATTTGTTTTGAATCATAACAGAGCGCAAGGCCAAGCAAATTGAAGACCCTGTTTCCAAATCTATCAAGAACTGGATAAATTGCTGGACTGTCATTCCTAGTTTTGGTTCCTACACAGAAGATGGCCATGAATGGAGGTTCCACACTGCACGAGTCTTCATCCCAGTTTGGAAAGTAGTCTCCAAAGTGCCTTTTTGACAACCTTTTCAGTGGTGGTGTGCCTGCTTCTCTTAACTCTGCTTTTCAGCTCTTTAAAGTTCTACAATAATTTCTTTTTGCAGAAACAGAGTCAGAAAAAAAAGGGCAAGTTCAAGGCTTAAATCCAGCGTTGAACTAGGGGACATCTGCTAGCATAATGGGACTTTCTCTCCCCCGCCCACCACCTCGTGTAGTGACTGCAATGTCTGAAAACCTCCTCCTGAAAGTTACCCAGGTTTCTGGAGCAGGTTTTAAGGGCATGCAGTACCCTGTAGAGGGAAGGGGAATCAACCCCCTCCCAGAATCACAGCACTCTATCACATCCTGCATTCACCAGAAACAGAAGCAACTCCTCACCATCTTGCTATACTTATGGGGAAGTTTCTGGGCTTAACCTTGGCAATAGGCTGCTTGAAGTGAGTATATCCCCACACCCCATAAGCTTCTTATTCTTTATTTAATAATGAACAGGCACTTTTCACTGAAGAACAGACTCAAAAGCCTATGAGATAAAGGGGATTTTTAGTGGCCAACTTGTGTTTGCCAAAATTATTTTGAACATGCTGAAGAAAGGCAATTGAGCTTGGGCATTTATGAATAAAGTATCTCAAAGACAAAAGCCCAGCCCAGATCCTTTCTAAGGCATTAACTTTATGTTCATATATGGCTTGTATCTGCTAGGGATTTACTGCTGATATGAAAAGGAAGGTGGCAAAGACTAATAACCTTTGCTGCAGACCATAGGCTAAGGCAGTCTTCCACAACCCTGTACCTCCAGATGGCCAGGACCACAACGCCAAGCATTCCTGACCATTGGCCATGCTGGTAGGGGCTAATGGGAGTCTAAATCCAATAGATCTGGAGGACAATAAGGTCAGGGAAGACTGGCCTTTGGTCTAGGATGATTTTATTTTAATGACTGGAGTTCATTAATGGGTTTATTATTCTGACCCTACTCTGAGTGATGTTTAATTTTTAGTAGTGTACTTTGGCTTATGAGTGCTTTCATTGATTTCATAATTGCATTTTAGTCCATGGCTGCTAGCTGCATAGAGGACTCATGTTCGGCTGATTTGGCAGGGTACAAATTGGGATAAAAATAGATCAATACAATTCAAACTCAGCAGGACTTAATTTCGAGCAATGGGCACAGTTATAATGAAATACTTAAAGTTAGCTAGATTGTGTCTACTATTAGATTTAAACCATACAGTGCTAATCCTGTGGCACACATGCTTAAAGTGGCCCAGGCTATGGAGTAGCTTCACGACTCAGGCCTCTAAAGCAGCCTAAATCTCTCATACACTCCATTTCCTGGTCTTGAATTCAGCAAGTTAGAGCTACAACCACACCATGGACGTATGATATGTGTGTCTTTGTGTTGTAGGAAGAAGCACATCCCCATTACAGTAACACGGTCACACACTCCGTACTCGACTTGTGACAACAGGCTGACTGTAACTAAAACAGGAGAAGGCACAATGAAGGAAAAAGCAATGGCATAAATGTATGTATAAGAGACAAAATAAAATACCAAAGTGGTGCCGTCTGCTTCATTTGCAAAACAAAAAACATAAAACGTGTCTGTCTGTCTCCCTTTCTTTGTTTACGCCTTCCTTTCTCTTTTCTCTAGTTTTATCATTTTCCTTCTCTTCAACTGCATGAACTGCGTCAGCTCCAGGCAACCCCCCTCCTGCTTGGTCCCTTACCTGGACCCGCCGCTGCATGAACTGCAGGGGCGGCGGCTCCAGGCAAGCCCCCCCGCACCCCACCACTTACTTTCTCCGTCATGGCTGGGCCGGGCTTGAATTGAGCCCCAGGGTCCACCCAGAAGCAAGGCTGCAGGTGCGGGCTTGCTTCCGGGTAGACCAGGGCGCTCAGTTCAAGCCCGGGCCCAGCGACAATGGAGCAGGTAGGTGGGGTGGGGTGGGGCTTGCCTGGAGCTGCCACCGCAGTTCATACATCAGCGACAGCAGGTCCAGGTAAGGGCCCAGGAGGGAGGGGGGTTCTTACCTGCTCCATCGTCGCCGGGCCCAGGCTTGAATTGAGCTTCCGGGTGGACCAGGGCGCTCAGTTCAAGCCCGGGCCCAGCTACGATGGAGCAGGTAAGTGGGGTGGGGCTTACCTGGCAGCGGGGCCAGGCAGGAGGGGGGGTTCTTACCTGCTCCATTGTCGTAGTCCAACACCTTTGGAGGGCTCCAGGTTGGGGAAGGGCTGCTCTAAACAAAAAAAGAAGTAGGTGGCTCTAAGTTGTTCGTCATCAGTTTTCCACAACCCCAGTCACCTCTGCATATCCTATTCTCCATCCTGTCCTCATGGTTTATCTGCTTTGGGAGAATGAAAATTTCACTGGTACTTTCTGCCTCCTTAGGGAGGATGTGGTGTTAAGGCTGGTGAGCCTTAACTCCCAATTTCCCCGCTTTTTGGTGCTTGGTTGAAAAGTGTACATCCTTAACGTTGTTTTGTAAACCGTAGGTTTTTTGTTTATTGAATTTCATGGCTTTGTGTAGAGGATGACCAGAAGATATCTTTTAAATCTCAGACGTACCTATTACATATGACTTGGAAGTCACATGTAATAGCCACATCAGAGATTTAAATGAATTTTAAAATACTGCTTCCAAAAACTGCATTTGCCTTGTATGCTGCAACCTTACACGGTTAGCTCACATTAAGAAATCCATCCAAAAGCTTCTTTCCACCTGGCTATCCCAAAGCACATATCCCATATGACTTGGATGTACTTTGGAATAGGCAGGTGGAAAGAAGCTAACCTTTTGGATGGATTTCTCAATGTGAGCTAACAGTGTAAGGTTGCAGCATACAAGGCAAATGCAGTTTTTGGAAGCAGTATTTTAAAATGCATTTAAATCTCTGATGTGGCTATTACATGTGACTTCTAAGTCATATGTAATAGGCACGTCTGAGATTTAAAAGGCTCTCCTCCCCCCACTTAACGCCCCACCCTACTTCACTTACCTTCTGCGGCAGCGGCGGGCCCGGGCTACCGGGCCCGCCGCTGCCAGAGAAGGTACCCCCCCCGCCTGGGCCTGCTGCCACCACTGCACAAACTGCGGCAGCGGGCCCAGGGAACCCCCCTTTCACTTACCTTCTCCGGCGGTAGCAGACCTGGGCTACCGGGCCCGCCGCTGCCAGAGAAGGTAGCCCCCCCGTCCTGCCTGGGCCCGCCACTGCCGCCGCACGAACTGCAGCGGCGATGGCGGGCCCAGGCAACCCCCCACCCCTTCACTTACCTTCTGTGGCAGTGGCGGGCCCAGGCTACCCCCCACCCCACTTCAGTTACCTTCTCCGGCGGTAGCAGGTCTGGGTTTAAATTGAGTCCCTGGCTCCACCCAGAAGCAAGGGCCCAATTTTTGGCCTTGCTTCCGGGTGAAGCTGGGGGCTCCATTTTAACTCAGGCCTGCTACCGACAGAGCAGGTAAGTGCCCCCCCCATCCTGCCTGGTCCCGCCGCCGCACAAACTGCGGCGGTGGGCCCAGGCAACCCCCTTCATTTACCTTTTGCAGCAGCGGCGGGCCCGGGCTACCAGGCCCGCCGCTACCAGAGAAGGTAGCCCCCCCGTCCCGCCGCCGCAAAAACTGCAGCAGCGACGGCGGGCCCAGGCAAACCCCCCACTTACCTGATCTCTTGGGGATGAGCGCAGGCCACGCTCTCCCTTCTTCTCCCCCCTTCCCTCTGGGGAATCTGAGGCACATGCGTTAGCTTATCAGATTCCCCATAGGGAAACATAGGAATTTTAAAAAATTAATAAAAAATTGATGGAATGGTCTTTTGAAAAAAGAAAGGCCATTCCATCAATGGGGAGGATAGGGCAATGCAATCCTACAACTGGATTGCATGGGGAGGCTCCCAATTTGCAGCTATTAGTGCGCAAAAAAATGGTCGCCAACCCGGAAGCATTTCTGTGCCAGTTTGGAACAGAGATGCTTCCCCCCTTTTGTCATTTAAAGTGACATCCTGCCCTCAATATTTCATCAAACTTCATGAAATGTGCAGGGTATGTAAAACCAGCATTTCTTTCTGGCAGTACTCCATTTCAGAAAGATTGATGAAATATTTTTCATTTTAGGATGCTAGGTTGACCCACCCCCCAATAACTCCTTTTAACATGGTGGAATGCTCTTTTTACTGAGCATCCTTAACACAGGGAACACTGCCATGTTCCCTGTAATATCTATATAAATACACACACACACACACACGGTGTGGGCAGGGTTTGTAAACAGTGAGGTCAGAGGGAATTGAAGGGGAGAAAGTACAAAAAGTGCTAATTAATAACAGCATCAGCTAAGGATAGTGTGTCTCCTCTGAATGAATGCTTGGAGGCAGTAATGGGCTGGATGAGGAAAAACAAACTGAAGCTGAATCCAGACAAAACAGAGGTGCTTGCTGTCAAGGGCTCTGACCTAGGTTTGGAGATGTGTCAGCCAGTTCTGGATGGGGCTACACTCCCCCTGAAAGACTGTGTTCGCAGTTTGGGGGTGCTCCTAGATCCGTCACTCCAAATGACAGCCCAGATGGATGCGATGGCCAGGAGTGCCTACTATCAGCTTCGGCTGATACGCCAGCTGCACCCCTTCTTAGAGTCAGAAACCCTAAAGACAGTAGTGCACGCGCTGGTAACCTCAAGGCTTGACTTCTGCAATGCGCTCTGCACAGGGCTACCATTGTATCTAGTTCGGAAACTTCAACTAATTCAAAATATGGCAGCCAGGTTGATCACCAGTACATCTAGGGGTGAGCATATTACCCTAACATTAAAACTGGCTGCCAATTAGTTTCCGGGCAAAGTACAAAGTGCTGATCATTACTTTTAAAGCCCTAAATGGTTTGGGTCCAGGTTGCCTGTGGGATCACCTTCTCCCCACACTCAGGTCCTCTGGGGTGAACTTACTTCAGTCAGCTAAAACTAGGCTGACATCAGTTTCCCAGAGGACCTTTTCTTCTGTCGCCCCCAGATTGTGGAATGGCCTGCCAGAGGAGATTCGTAAAATTAACTCTCTGTGTGATTTTAAGGCAGCTTTAAAGACTAGCCTTTTCCGGCAGGCCTATCCAGATCAATGTTAAATCATGAATTTTTAAGATGTATTGATTCCTGTTCTAATGTTGTTCCCCGCCTCGATCCAAAGGGAGAGGCGGGTAAGAAAATTATTATTATTATTATTATTATTATTATTATTATTATTATTATTATTAGACGTGGCTAGAGGTTTTGTGAACCGCCCAGAGAGCTTCGGCTATTGGGCGGTATAAAAATGTAATAAATAAATAAAAAATAAATAAATAAATAGATGGGGCGATATCCCAGGGATCACCCCGGGTTTGTCCCTGTGCATTCACATGACGCACAGGGGATCCTGGGAGCAGGGAGGGGTGATCCCTCCCTTGGCCTGGGATATCACCCTACCTTTTTAGCCCGCTTTTCCCGCAGTCTCAGGATGATCCCACGACCGCGGAACGTGTGGCTGGGCGTTGTGGGTTGTCCCGGCTCCTTGCGAGTAACCGTGAGGAGCCGGGAGCTGGGGGAGGGGTGGGTGGAGCGGGGCATTTTTTTTTAAAAAAAAAACCCTACCTTTTGTGCTCGAGTGCTCCTTCTCCTTAAAAAAAACAAAAACAAAACGGCAGGCGTGACGTCCTCTTCCTCCTGGGACATCGCGCGCTGCCTGTAGACAGAGGGAGAGATCTCATGCTAACCATATCGCGAGATTCTCCCCCCTCTGCCGCGCTAGACCTGGTAGGTCTAGCCATGCCCACAGAAATCTTTGCAATGTTAAGTTGATTAATATATGCCGTGTGATTTTTTTTTTAAAATCCTTTTTCCGTTTTCAAGCTACAGGACATAGAGTTGAACTTCTTGATGAATTAAGATTTGGATGTGACCCACTTCTTGTTCCCAAATTACCAGCTGAAGAGCAACGGACAATATCCAGGCAGCAGATGGTCTGCACTCAGGCAAATGTTCCCTTTTTCAGACTCCTATTTCCATAGGGTGATTTCCTGTACTTTCCTAGCATTCAGAGCTTGAACAGGACCAGATGCTTCCTATTAATTGTCAATGCATTCTACAGGGATCTTCCCCAGCACTTATCCTGATGAAATGAGTTCCACAAGATGAATATACTCCCTGTTAATTTAAATAAAACTTGTACAGGAGAAAGACTCTCTGGATTGCTCTCTGAGTTGTTGGACTATAGAATTTTCATCTTTTTCTTTAAAACACAGATGCTTCTCTATTATTATTATTTTACTTCCAAACATTATTTACTTCCAAACATTATTTTACTTCCAAACAAGCTGGAGTGTGTTCAGAGGAGGGCAACCAGGATGATCAGGGGTCTGGAAACAAAGCCCTATGAAGAGAGACTGAAAGAACTGGGCATGTTTAGCCTGGAGAAGAGAAGATTGAGGGGAGACATGATAGCACTCTTCAAATACTGAAAATGTTGTCACACAGAGGAGGGCCAGGATCTCTTCTCGATCCTCCCAGAGTGCAGGACACGGAATCACGGGCTCAAGTTAAAGGAAGCCAGATTCCAGCTGGACATCAGGAAAAACTTCCTGACTGTTAGAGCAGTACGATAATGGAATCAGTTACCTTGGGAGGTTGTGGGCTCTCCCACACTAGAGGCATTCAAGAGGCAGCTGGACAACCATCTGTCAGGGATGCTTCAGGGTGGATTCCTGCATTGAGCAGGGGGTTGGACTCGATGGCCTTGTAGGCCCCTTCCAACTCTGCTATTCTACGATTCTATGACATGCAAGTTGTTATTCAATGCATTGGATTACTGCAATGTCTTATATGTGAAGCTACACTTGAAGTCTCTTTTGAAATGTCAATTAATTAAGAGATAGCAGAGAGAGGATCAACAGGATGCAATCATGTTTCACCTGTATTAAAAGATATTTAGTAGTTACCATAGTCTTCTGGGTACATTTTTTTTTTTGGTATTTAAAGCTCTAAATGGCCTCCAACCGGGATACTTGAAAAGCAACCTTTTCTTATATGAACTTGCTGATCTTCAAGCTCTGCTTCCAATGCCTTTCTTTGGATGCCCAAGTACCTGAGATTAGGTAGACAGAAAGCCCTTTTAGACTTTGGACCCATCTTTGTAACATTCTTCCCAGAGAGATTTACATTAGTATCTTTTAGATATCAGTTCAAGGCCCTTTAAATTCTCCAAGGAATGTGTTCTATGCTTATGTTAACTGCTGCTTTTATTTATCAGCTCATGAACCTACAAAAGAAATTTTAGTTTCAAGGTCATTTTCAAGGATGAAGAAAATAACGACCGACGAATCTGCAACACATCATGACAGGTATGTAATAGTTTGTATATCTTACTTGGTTATCATTATCTTCCATCTTCCATTAAGGAAGTAGATCCAGTTTTTGGTCATCAGTAATTTGATGAAAAAAGATAAAATCTGTAGGACAAGCCTGTCACTCTCCCCTTATACAGTACTATTATGACCATCAAAGAAGATCATCATTAAGAAGCATTTTCCCACACGAGAATATGGGTTGGATCCAGACTTCATCATACTTAGAGTAGACACATTGAAATCAATTGATCTCAGTGGGTCTACTCTAGTATGAGTAAGTTTTGGTTCCAGCTCCTTGAAAGGAAATCCATAAGCAAAGTTTCACACATGTGACTTGAATCAGGTTTAAATTGATCTATAATTTAACATTATAGATCATCAACTGAAATATAAACTTGACCATTATTATATCTTGTATTGGAAATGTTCACTCAGGGCATAAGTAGTGCAAGAGAGACCTAGCGGCTATTCTTAGCATTTTGAATGAAAATGATCTTGGCAAGTTGAGGAAATCTAATTGTCAAGGTTTCCTCATCCTCCAGATGCCCCACAGCATCAGATCTGTGGATAGGGTCCTCTCAGTAGTGGTGCCCTGTTTATGGAATTCTCTTCTCAGGGAGGCTTTGCCTAGAGTTTATTTCTGGCTTTTGCCAGGCAAAACCTTTCTATTACCCAAGCTTTTATATATTTATTAAAGTGTAATGAATTTATTACCAGTTAAGCTGTTTTATGCTTTTTAAGCATTTATTGTTATTTTGTTATATATGCTATTTTTATTTACTAAGTTGCAATAAATATTTATATTGAGGGATGTCATGGAACATGTAAAAATAAATAAGTAAATGCAGATATATCACCATCATTTCAAATACTCATAGTTCTTATTTTATTAAAAAAATCCCTTTAAAATCTACTAATTTCCAGTTCTTCAAAGCAACACCCATTGTCTACAAGGATGGATACTGTGAATACTATGGATGGATGCTATTCAACATCCCTTGAAACATTCACCTAAATTTATGTTTTACATATAGTCATTACAATTCATTCCCATTTGCTGTAGCATATCATTTGTGATGTGCAAACTGTTCATTTAGAACTTCCTTATGCATCCAACATTTCAAAAATATTAAAAGGATATATGGACCTGGAGTCATTTTCTATAAAGGAGCTAGATCCAAGATGACTCCGGTTATCACTTTAATTATAGTGAAGAGATTTAGGGGACTCTGACTGTTAAAGATCTTAAATGTTTCCCATTCACAGAAAACCTTGTATAAGCATTGAGCACATGTAGTTTATTCAGTAAAAGGTACAGATACAAAACAGATCACAGGATTGTACTCCTACGATTAAGCAGTGGCTAGAGATTATGAAATGACAAAATACATAATCATTTTGAGATTCAAGAGCTAATAAAGATATTTTAAAATGTATCAGTTTAGTGATAGGTTGAGACTGAAACCGCAAATAATCCTGAACTGGCCACCCTGTATATGGCTAGCAGGAATGCCAGTAAGTGACCAAGAAAAAGGTGAAACAATGCTATGAATGACTGTGATTTCAACAGTAAGGAATGATTATAATTACTACTTATGGTGTTCTTCTAATCTGGTGCTACCATGTTGATGATTTGTTTATCTTAAAAACGTATATCTTGCCCGTTCAATGTGTTTGCTCAG
Organism: Elgaria multicarinata webbii; assembly: GCF_023053635.1. Taxonomy (NCBI): domain Eukaryota; kingdom Metazoa; phylum Chordata; class Lepidosauria; order Squamata; family Anguidae; genus Elgaria; species Elgaria multicarinata. The sequence goes on along the minus strand of NC_086177.1, from coordinate 80,659,965 downwards.
GGCAGCCTGCAACAACACTTAAAAGCAATAATAAACAAATGAAAATGAAACAATAGTATTAACAATAGAGACAGGCTCAGCAGATTAAAAACAAACAGACCCATGTATATGTGCAAAATACCTTGCATCCCAGTATGCCGTGAATCCCCTATGGCTGAACGTTTTAGCAGCTTACCCCACTTCTGCTTGAAGAATTGTCAATGGAAAGTTTGACAAAATCCAGACCTGAGATGCATATTACTAGCGGATACTACCTAGCTGCAAAGGATCAATCGGATGCTACAGATCTGGGATGTGAGTCTGTTGGGATCAGCCTCACACTTTGCCCTAGGCACTATCACAGTTTATTCCTACATTGCCTCTTTGCTTCCTAATTTCCCGGTCCAACCCCAACTTGCCTGCTCCAATGAAGCTGTTCCAGTCTTGCTTTGATTCCTCTCTGGGTTTCTAGATCTGATCCCACTTCCTCCAAGCTGCATGCCTGAAGCTTAACCGTGAAATTGACTTTCAGAGTGCAGCTTCTGTCAAATACAATTCTGCTTGAGTTTCTGTCCTACTGGCCATGACTCTGCCAAGGTTACATTACCACAATGGCCCCTGGCCCTACCAATGTGATAGAAAAAACTGTGATATCAAAAACTCCCTTGGGATGAAGACTTCAAATAGCTTCCTCCCATGTAGTCGTAAGATTTTTGTTTTTTAAACAAAGGAAATGGTTGCAGAGTCATGGTCAGCCAGACTAAGAGCTAAGCAAACTAATGCTATAGCCAAATAAAGTGCAAACACAAGTTTTATGCTCTATAGGTTATCTCGCTACATTTTGCTTTCAGCGTCTAGTTCCGCATCCTGAACTACTGTACCTACAAGATACATTTTCAAGATAGATGCTGCAAAATAGCTTGGCATTAAGTCATCGTAAAAACATGGATCAGCAGGAAACAGGCAGTGTGACCAATTCCATAGGATAAGCTACTGCTGAGAATGTGGAAAAGGTTCATGGCTTTTTAAAAGTGCCATATTCACCACCACCCCTCTAGGATCGTTTTGTTGTTGTTCTATGGACCATAAAGGATCCTTTCCACTCCCAGACACAGCATACTTTGTCCTACCTCAAGAAGCTTTTATGGAAGTAAAGGGTGGTTAAAAACAGTATTTAACATTTGGACAAAAGAAAGAAACAAAGCTCATTGGCTCATGCCAATTAATAATATATTTGCATTTGCTTGCCTTTCATCCTTGCCTACCTGCTTTGATTTGCAACCTTTAACAAGATAATTCCCACTTCATTCTCAGCATGACTGTAAGGGCAGTCCTATTGAAGTTAATGGGAAAACTATTTATTTTATTGCTGCTTTTAATCTTAACTACATTAGCATGGACTTGAGAGCTTCGACCCTACAAGTTTTTTTATTTGACTCAGGTATGCAAATGTAGCTGGTTTCGGAGCACACTATAGTTGATGCCATATTTGGTTTAAGAAACAAAATACAATTGATCATGAAGTGGAATTTTTTTTAACCTGCTCCTGTATTCAGAATTTTATTTTGAATCCACAGATATTCTTTCTATTTTCCTCCCTTTATCGGTTTCTTTTCTTCAAAAGTAGCACATGAAAAATGAGGGCGATTGAACTTCAAACATCTCTAGCTCCCTTAAGTCAATTTGCATAAAATAATATAGCACTGCAAAAAAATTCTTCTCTCTCCTCCCCCGTCTCTTCTTAAGGGCAAAACCTCAACCCATCCAGTCATTATGTTCTGAATAAAGAATGCTGAGCTGGTGTGAACTTACATTTAATCTCTATTTCCTTGTTGGTTTTATAAAGTAGTCACACTTGCTGATGGTTTCCATAGTAACAAGTGAGCTTATTTTCCATTCTTATGATCTCTACATCACCTAATAATATAGATGCTGTAATGTAAAAGCACCAAAATATACCACTTGTGCCATTCTCGTGTTATTTATCCACTGCAGAAGAAAGTAAGGGATAGTTTTCAATCAAATGAGGAGACATTTTCCTCCTCAATGATCTAATTTATATTTCTTTTTACACACACACACACACGCACACACACACGCAGAATTATGGCTACTTACATCTTTGGTTTCTGCGTTTGGTCTTGTACATAGTCATTCTGAAGAAATCCTGCTATCCAAGAAACAATTCTCTCCGACACTGAGACAAAGAAGCTGTGCTTCTGCTGTGTAGTGAGGCAGTTGCTCACTGACAGAAGGTAACCAGCAATCTCCCGGCAAAAGCCAGGGTAATACCATTCTCATCAAATCTTGGGGAGATATTCTGATTCTGTTACCTCTCATGCAACTTGGAGGCAAAATGTACCTTCCCCTACCCCTTGTTCCTGTGACATTTAGGCATCTTACCTGAAAACCCACAAACTATAAGGAGACATAACTTGAACAGTGTTGCTTTAATGGTGTAATAATTACATATTATTTCCCAGTGTGACCTCTGTGTTCTTCCTTGGAAATCAAGATTGGGATCTTGAGTAAGTGAATGTACAAGTAATTAAAAACTGACTTCTTCATGAAGAGGCAGTAGGAAAAAAAAGCCTCTCAAAAAAAAACAGAAATAAGAACATCTAAGTACTTATCTTTGTACAGACCATGATTTCACGATCACTTATCCAAAACTATGGTTTGCTTTAACCTGCTGATTTTATATATATACATATATATATATATATATAGTTAGTTAGTTAGTTAGTTAGTTAGTTAGTTAGTTAGTCAAAGGCAGAAAGAGAGAAGATAAAAAACACCCAGTAAGCTAAATTTATGGGAGTTTTGTTAGGGAAGAGTAAGGATTACATTACTGCACAATTGGAAACATGAAAATATGTTGAAGAAGGAATTTTTCTAAGACACTTCTGCCAATTTTGATTTCCCCTTGTATAGTTGTAAACCACATTTTCACAGTCTCTTTAGGATCCAATCCGTATGTTAAAGCTATTTGATAGTGAACATGCTTTTTACTTCATAGCTTTGTTCCCATTGTCAACTAATTGGATGCCAAAGTAAGAGGCAGTAGTCCATGAAAACTATTAATATGCACTTTGTGTGTTCAAACTAAGTCCGTACAATGATACTGCCAGTGCCTTAGTGTTTTCAGAGGAATTCCATTTTCTCCCCATGCCTCCATTTTGTCTGTATGTAGCTGTCAAGAGCTAGCTGCTAATGGTGATGGTGCCTGAATAGCAGGACGAGCATTCATTTGGAATGGAGAGGTGTATGTCTTAGCACCTTCTTACTGTGTATCTTCGTTTGGCTGTATGTGCACATGTGTACCTGACTGACACAAAAATGTGATCTTCTGTAGAGGTGTGGCATGCAGTGGATTATTCACTGTGCTAGATTGAGAAGGGCTTTTTTTGTTATTTATTTATTTCATTTATGTCTTGCCTTTTTTGCTCAACCCTGTGAGGTAGGTTAGGCTGAGAGTCAGTGATTGGCCCAAAGTCACCCAGTGAGCTTCATGGTTGAGTGGTGACTAGAACCCAGACCTCCTGAGACCTAAGCCTTAGCTAGACCTACCTGTTAGTCCGCGACAGAGGGGTGAAGATCTTGTGATGGTTTTATCATGAGATCCCCCCCCCTCAGAGGGAGAGGCGTCGTGCCCGCCATTTTTTTGTTTTCTTAAAGAGCCAACAGCGCACAAGTGCTCGTGAGCAAAAGGTAAGTGGTTTTTTTTTTGGTTTTTAAAAAATATTTTCCCCACTCCCCCCACCCCCCCATGGGCACAGTGCTTCTGAGGCGCTCTCCGCCCCGTGTGCAGGTCCCGGCTCCTCACAAGGAACTGCAAAGAGCCAGGACAAACCGCGGCGCCCAGCCACACGTTCTGTGTTCTTGGGCTCAGCCCGAGACCGTGGAAAAACTGGGCCTAAAGGGTAGGGCGAGATCCCGGGGCAAGAGAGGGATCATCCTTCCCTGATCCCGGGATCCCCTGTGTGTCATGTGGACGCACAGGGACAATCCTGGGGATCACCCTGGGATAAAGCCCTATCTAGCTATGTACCTAGTCCAACAATCTAACCACACTGGATCTCTTGTACCATAAACTTTTACAGAAAGCAATTTAAATGTAATAAATAAATAAATAAATAAATGTAATAAATAAAATAAATAAATTAAAAAAACATTGATTAGTATAGTGGTGCCGGCCCTGGACCGGCAGTGATAAAATGAGAAGAGGCAGGAAATTATGGTTCACCAAACAAAAAATGGGAGAGGCACTAGGGAAATGGCAAGGCAGTACTTGGAGGCCTCAGTGCAGTGGGACACCTTCAGTTTCAATGGCACAAGGTTGGCCACACAGGAGGTAGAATGTATAGATTTCTAGAGATATCAGGAGAAATAATCTATATAAATAAAAATGAAAAAGACCGTTCGTTACTGTCGTTATATCTCCGAAAGTTCTTCACCGATTGCTTTGAAATTTTGACACAGCGTTGCGTTCGAATACGCGAGCGTTGTTATGTAACTATGTTCTCTATGGGGTCAAAGGTTTGTCTTAAAATCGAAGAAATAGGCCTCCTCAAAACCAGTCCTGCTGATCATTGTGACATCACCAACCAGTAGGCCAATCCGCTGCCTCTGCCTCCTCTCCTATTTGCATGTACTCTCGCAATTGGCTGAGTGAATATAGATGTCACACCTGTGACAGTTACACGTTCTGAAGAAAGGTAACTGCCAGGAGTTTCCAGTAACCTCCTCACCGTAAAAACATGCTTTTATATCTTCGAAAGTTCTTCACCGATTGCTTTGAAATTTTGACACAGCGTTGCGTTCGAATACGCGAGAGTTGTTATGTAACTATGTTCTCTATGGGGTCAAAGGTTTGTCTTAAAATCGAAGAAATAGGCCTCCTCAAAACCAGTCCTGCTGATCATTGTGACATCACCAACCAGTAGGCCAATCCGCTGCCTCTGCCTCCTCTCCTATTTGCATGTACTCTCGCAATTGGCTGAGTGAATATAGATGTCACACCTGTGACAGTTACACGTTCTGAAGAAAGGTAACTGCCAGGAGTTTCCAGTAACCTCCTCACCGTAAAAACATGCTTTTATATCTCCGAAAGTTCTTCACCGATTGCTTTGAAATTTTGACACAGCGTTGCGTTCGAATACGTGAGCGTTGTTATGTAACTATGTTCTCTATGGGGTCAAAGGTTTGTCTTAAAATCGAAGAAATAGGCCTCCTCAAAACCAGTCCTGCTGATCATTGTGACATCACCAACCAGTAGGCCAATCCGCTCCCTCTGCCTCCTCTCCTATTTGCATGTACTCTCGCAATTGGCTGAGTGAATATAGATGTCACACCTGTGACAGTTACACGTTCTGAAGAAAGGTAACTGCCAGGAGTTTCCGCTAACCTCCTCACCGTAAAAACATCCTTTTTTAAAAACCAAACAATTTGCTTTACTTCATCCAAATAATGCCTCGCAGAAGATCACACTCAGGTCGTCGTACTCGCGGAGCGGAAGCACTGCGACGAGAAATTGCAAATCGGACTGAGGAAGAACGGGCATCAGCAAACGAGAAAAAAAGGAAAAGAATGCCTCAAATACATGCCAAGGAACCAGCCAAGCAACGTTCAGCCAGACTTGAGGATGCACGGTTGCGAGCACGGCAATCGCGTTCTACAGCTTCAGATCTGCTTTGTTCTCAACAGAATGAACGCGACAGGCTGAGAGCGGCTGAAAGACGTCAACGAGAAACAGCACATCAGCGTCAAACATGACTCCGTGGTAAACAATCACACGATTACAATCGCCTTGCATTCCGGTACAACCCAGCTGATGATTATAGTTTGAGGCGGCATGTTCTCATCGGCACTGTGACTGAAGTGTGTCCTTATTGCAGGGCTCTTAAATTTAATGGAGAAACAAAAGGAATGTGTTGCGCTGCTGGAAAAATTAAACTGCCTCAACTTGGAGGACCACCAGAGCCATTACAAACTTTGCTTGCTGGATATACTGCAGAATCAAAGCATTTCCTATCTAACATCAGGAAATACAACTCATGCTTCCAAATGACGTCGTTCGGTGCAGAAATAATCACAGCTCCATTTATGCCAACTTTCAAAGTCAAAGGACAAATTTATCATAAAGCCGGCTCCTTCCTTCCGTTTCAAGATAGTCAACATAAATTCCTACAAATGTATTTCATTGGTGATGGCAATGATGAATTGAATGCACGCTGCGGAATTTATACCAGCATAAAAAGGTCCATCGTTTCAAAACTGCAACAGCTACTTCACGAAAAAAACAATTTAGTACATTTGTTCAAAACAGCAATTGACATGATGCCATCTGATACACACAAGATTGTTATTCATGCTGACAAAACACCTGCTGGAGAACATGTTCGAAGATTCAATGCTCCAACTATAGACGAAGTGGCAATTGTTATAGTCAGAGATCAATCTTGACAGGACCTTTCAAAGGTGAAGATGTCCTCATTCCTCGCATTCCTATGATTCCAACAGATATGCCATTTCAATTTAAGAGATTGCAATTCCCAATTCGATTGGCGTTTGCAATCACCATCAACAAAGCTCAGGGCCAATCTTTAGAATTGTGCGGTTTAGATCTAGACACAGATTGCTTCTCACATGGACAATTATATGTTGTGTGTTCTAGAGTCGGCAAACCAGACAATCTCTATATCTACACAGACAATGGAACAACTAAAAATATTGTATATCCACAAGCATTGTGAAATTAAACATATTAGAAACATCCGCTTTGTCTTTTCTTTCTTTTCAATTTAACCAGACTGAGCCACAGCAACGCGTGGCAGAGTACAGCTAGTGAGAAATAAAGTCAGAGCAGGTATATTACTTGTTTCAGAGGAAAGCGAACATAGAGGGCTTTACTCATAGTTGCTCATAGTCACTTGGAAACCCACAGCAAGTGGTGGCTACCCTGGCTCTCAGAGCTTTTTGGTCACAAATTCACAATGCTCAGTAGGGTCTTTGCCTGAGTGGGAGTGAATCCCATGATTCAGTGGTCTTCTGTTCCATGTAGACAAATGTTACCACAGGCCATGATGGAGACCGAGGGCAGGCTGAGCTGAATTTAGGAATGTTGTTCAAAGCTAGATTTGGAATTAAAGCCAGTGAAAAAGTGTCTCTTCTTGGACCCCAATTAGTCCATGGAAAAAGACAAATGCAAAGAGGGAACTAGGGGAAAGGAGACAAAAAGCTTAATCCCATGTACCTGCTTCCCTCAGATTATCCCCGTAGCGCTAAGCTTTAGCGGTTGTTGTTGTTTTTGCTACTGGGCGACAGCGATTCTTTGCATACCAGGAAGTGAGTTTAAGGGGGGAAATGTAAAAAAATCAATGGATGACCCAATTCAATTCAAATTTGGTATGCTTAAAGCTCTCCCTAATATCTATTACTGTACCAATTTTGGTGTCTTTATCGTTAACGCTTACGCAGATGTAAGCATTTCTTTAAAATCCTGCTCCTGTGCCCCAGCGGCGGCTCGGAAGATATGCTAAAAATGTAGGGGCTAAATACGGCAAATCTTTTTGCTTTATTGCACAATTAAGGCAGGGTGCATGGGAGAACTTCACAATCAAAGCAGATTATAAGGTGGAAAACTTCTGAGTCCTTTGCACGCAATTCGCAGTGATTGCACAGTATAACGCTGGTGTGATAAAGCTCAAAGAAGAAAATGAGCTAAGTGGTGGCTCTTCCTGGCTCGAGATTCTGCACCGCCCTACGCTTTTAGCGAACCACTAAGCTTAAAGCCATCATGGTCTTATTCTTACTCTGTAGGCCCAAGGTGGTGAGCCCACAATGATCTGCAGACCCACTAATGCACCTATGAAGTCCTCAAGAACCTGCAGACTGGTTCCCCGTGTGGTCACGCAGCACCGCTGAAATGAATTGCTGCTTAAATGCAGGTGTGGCTGCTTCAGTGGGGTGAAACTGGGTATTCAAGGCAGGAAAGTAGCGCAAGCAAGAAGGAAAACTCTGGCCCTAGAAATGTGGGTTTAGCGCCAGAGTGAGAATTCATTCAAAGAGAATCTAAACTGTACAGTTCACACAACGAAATAGCACAGGTACACTTTATATATAATGTCCGGCTTTTGTAAACCACCCAAAGAACTTTGGCTATGGGGCAGTATATAAATCATAGAATCGTAGAATAGCAGAGTTGGAAGGGGCCCACAAGGCCATCGAGTCCAACCCCCTGCTCAATGCAGGAATCTACCCTAAAGCATCTCTGACAGATGGTTGTCCAGCTGCCTCTTGAATGCCTCTAGCGTGAGAGAGCTCACCACCTGGCCCTCCTCTGTGTGACAACCTTTTAAGTATTTGAAGAGTGCTGATGTAATAAATAAATTAATAAATCCGATTTGAAAGATCCCTTACTGAGCTCAGCTTCTATAAATGTGTTGTGTGATGTATGAGTGCTATTATCTACGTTTGGTATCAAAATGGGCTGTTCCCAGTCTGTGTACAGAACTATCTAAAATAGCAACAACCATATAACTGGAACTTTAGTCAAATCCTGACCAGGTAACCTGGGAATTTGTGGGTAGTTTCTCATTATCTCTATCAGTGCAATTAATTCTGTTGGTCCTATATAACCTTTTCATTTTATTAAATGATACAGAATTTGAATAAAAGTTAACAATTCTCTTTTTTAAAATACCCTTTTAGATAGGAAGATAATACAATCCTAGATAGAAGCTAACTCTACTCCTGAATTTGAAATTTCTCCATTAATTGAGAGTTTCCACTAGACTTGCATTTGTGCTATTAAGGTTTGGAACTAAAGAAAAAAATACAAGTACTTAATATGCTTAAGATTTAGGGAGATTTCTAGATGTTGTTATGGTAACAAAGGGATTAGCTTTTATCCTAAAGCAGACAAATTAGTTTTCTCCCTTGTATTACAGTTCTCAAAGATAACGGCAAAACTTAATTAATAGGCTACCTCTGGACATTATGAATGCAATCCAAGAAGAGCAGATGCTGTACATTTCCCATTAAAATAAGCAGTGTTACTGCAATTGTAGTCCTTAATAATCCACACTCTTGCAGCCCACAGGACCTTTTCCTTGTAGATATACTTAATTCCTTATTAGTTGTTCTCAAGCTTTACACAGAATTTTCACAGAGCTCTCAAATGCAGCAGAAACAGCTCATAGCATGGGTGGAGAAGGGGTGAAAGAATCAGTGGCTAGGATCTTTTATTCCTTATTATCTCTTGAGTGGCTGATCTCCCAAAACAGTTGGAAGGAATAAAATGTTTCTTAACCCTCCCTGCAATAACTACCACAGATTGTAGTCCAGTTTGCACACATAAGTAACCTAGGGTTTTTAAATTCTGGGTTACTGAGAATGAGCTAGTGTGCTAGTGCACACTGCTTGATCACTCCAACAATTGTCCATGGATTTTTAGCCACTCCCACTAACAGGAGGAGCCAAGTGGGAGTGATCTAGCCACATGAATTAGCATGCAGGCCTGGTCACAGTAATTGTTCATGCAAACCAGGTCATTTAGTATGCTCAGGCTGCAATGCTATACCCTTACATGGAGTAAGCACTGTTGAAGTCAGTAGAGCTTCCATCTGAGTAGACATTGCACTATTAAACATGCCATCTTCTTTAAAGAGTAGTATTTCCCATATATATATATCAGGTAGTGAGCTATAAATGTCCTAATGTCATACAATATGTTAGGTATTACAGGGGCTTTTGAAAATAATAGGTGTTGTACCAGAAGGAAATTTTTGTCCTATAATGCTTTAGTAAGATTGTTACCCCAAATGAATATCTATACATTTCTCAGTAACTTTCCAGGTTCTCAGGAGTTCTGGCTACGTCTGCTGTACTCATTGTCTTCTGCCTGCTCCACATATTATCTTCATACTGTGTTGTATAATTCTCCAAAGATGATGCCTAGTTATCAACTTTGCCTACTTATCATTTCGAAAACAACTGATTAATGTGTTTCTCACCTTTTCTGACTACTATGCATCATACATTCAGGCCCTTTTAGAACAGGAATGATGTAGGGGGTTACTATTCTTACTCTAGATTCTGTATATGTAATCTCTGTGAGGTTATATTATGAATTTGTGGTTATAGTTGTGTATTCCTGTTATCTCTCTGTATTTTTGTGGTCAGTATATCTAGGGAGAGAGTGGTATGAGTGACAGGAGGTATAGTGTATTTGCATATTTGAGATGATTGGCTGAGTGAGTGAGGGGAGTGAAGCGTGTGTGATATACAAACAGGGAGCTGTGCTGGTGCAGGGCAGATAGGGAAACGTTAGAGACAGAGATGGGGTTTGTAAAAGATGGGATTTAGAACAGACAAGGCTTGAAAAGAAAGATAGGATTTGGATAGGGTCTGCGAAGACATTGATTATGAAGAGACAAATTGCAGAGAGAGAGAGAGAGACTGGGATTTGTGTGTGTGTGAGGATATACATAGATAGGAGCTTTTAAAGTTACTTATTTACTGTTCAACATCTTAATGCTTTATTTAATAAAGATTTCTTTGTTTTATAATATCCTATGCCTACTGCTTATGGTTACAAAATGGTAAAGTAATAAAGGGCATAATGCAAATTAAAATAAAGTCAGTGTGCCCTCCAACTCATGAAGTAAAAGAGTTGGACCTGAGGGAAAGGTCCTGGTGGCAGCATTACTGTGTGTGGTGGAAAGTGTTGCCTGCTGTGGGAAAGGCCTCATTGAAATGGCATGTTCACTGGTAATAGGCAGGAATGCCACAAACCCATTCCATAGAAGCAAATCACAGTGGCAGTTAATTTCTAACTCAGCACTGTGGATGGCACAGCATTCTCCAGCTCAACTGAGGGCATCAGACTTCTGCAATGCGGGCTGCCTTGAACACACAGCTCTGTCCTCCAACAGAGGGAAATGGCCAAGGGCCTGGCACCACTGCCCCTTCCACACTATCCAATATCTGCCTCCTGAGATGTCTGCCTCATGGTGTCTAATGGTAGGGCTGGTCCTGAGATTTAGGGCTTTGCTAGACCTACCTTGAAATCAGTGCTGGAGGAGTGGTGAGCCCACGCTACAAGTAGCATGGGCCGTTGCTCCAATCCAGACATCAGATGCGATGGGCTGCAGGAAAGCCCCGTCGCGTCCTCCATTTTGTTTCCCTCTTAAAGGGCCAGGAGCGCAGCAGAGGGAAAAGTAGGGTGTTTTTTTTAAAAAAAAAATAGGGTTCCCCGCCCCCGATTTCCCCACCCTGGTAGCGATTCCCCCCTGCAATCTCCGCTCCCTGCTACCACGATCTCAGATTCCCCCCACGATCTCCGCTCCCCGCCTCAGCGATCTCCGCTCCCCGCTGCCGCGATCTCTGATTCCCCCCAATCCCCCTGGCTCCAATTCCCCCCCTGCCCAGATAGCCGTAGTGCTCCTGTGGAGCACTGTGCACCGTCCGCTGCTTTTCCCAGCTACTCATGTGTAAATGTGGTAACTGGGAAAAGCAACGGACCGGGCTATATGCCTGCTGTCTCGGGCTCAGCCCAAGACTGCGGGAAATACCAGGCCACAAGTGGTGCCAGTTACCCCGGGGCCAGGGAGGTTTGTCCGCTGCCTGAGCCCGGGCATTGCACCGGGATAACCCCTCATCTAGCAAGGCCCATAGTTTGAGTCCAAGGCAGGATGCAAGGGAAATGCTCTCAAATTAGCACAATTTCACTAAACCTGCTACTCTAGGTCTATTTAGACTTAGCCTCTATTTAGCACCATTGAGTGCTAAATCGGACTGGGGAGGAGACTGTATTGTAACCCCACCCACCTCCAACAATTGGTCTGCATAATTGTCAACTTTTCAAAAAGTGTTTTGTGAAAGCAGGACAAATAATGGTAGCAGCAAAACCTAAAAATGCAGGTCATGCAATCTAGAGTGGTAGGGCATGACCAACCATATCAATAAAGACCACTCCACCATGCTTTGTGTATCATTAGCACATTACAAGGCAAGGCAATTGCATTGGAAGCCAATACGATTGCCACTAATTAGGGCTTTAAACAAGTCAATAACTGCAATGCAATGGGTTGATAGTGATGGTGTCCGAATTCTGTTATAACTGAATGAATGGAAGGTGTCTATAATGGATTAAAAGGCTATTGTAGAATTACCCAAATGATACAATGATTGTAATGCCATCCATGATTAAAGCTAGGTGGTTTTACCTCAGCTCTAGTGAATAATATGAATAATGAATAATATGAATAATCATGCTGAGGAATTTCATACCACCCACTTTCTGATTCTGTAAACTAGAAATGCTAGAGATTGAACTGAGACCATCTTCACACAAAGCATGCAGGCATACCCGGTTTGAAGCTTTGAGTGCAAGTGTGTGTCCATCGAAAACATTCACGAATTTTCGAATGTGTGTTCGTATTCATCCTGTTCCCAGTTTGATTTCCACAAACTTTCTCAGTAGACTGAATCAGCCCTACGTTAGTCTATGGAGCAAATTTGCACAAGTTTGGGGAAATTTGCGCCAATCTCCCATTTGACCAGTATTCTTTTCAAGTTTGCAAGAATGAGAAGCAATCACATAAAGATGATGTTCGGAGAATCCTGGCAATCTCAAACATTGCTCGTTCACCCATTCCTAATTACCATCCATAGTGGGATGCAAACATCTACTTTCATCAGATTTTATGGAATTTTAATGTGGTTTTAATGGTATATTAGTTGTATCTTTTCAGCTCGTAAGCCACTTTTAGTTCTGAAATGGAGCACAGAAATCCTTAATATAAATAAATAAACAAACAAAAGCAATGTAAATCAGATTCTGTTTGCAAAGATAATGATCTAACATGCCTTAATATTTAAATTCCATCAGCAGGGAGAAACACTCTACACAAATTTAAGTTTTCTTCTCTGTTTGTCTAGTGCGATTCTTTATAAGCTTGCACAAAGAAGAGTTGGTGAAGATAGAAAGTGAAGATAGCACCATTGTCCTACCCTAATATAGATGTATGAGTCATGCTGCCAGCTTTAAGGCTTTCATCTGTGTTTTTTTATCATTTGCTTATTACTATCACAGTACCTACTGTCCGCTTCAAAGCAATTCTTTAATAATATGGTTCTTAGGGGGGGCGGAGCTTGGCAGCCATGGCGGTGGCAGGTTTCTTCTGAGGCTCTGAGCGGCGTTGCCGGAAAAAGCAATTATCTATTTTTTAATGGGCATAAATCTTTGAGCAAACGACAGGAAATGATTATAAAAGCTATCGGAGCTGGAAAGTGTTGAGAAGAGCCGATGGGATGAGGTGAGCTTGACGGAATGTCTTTATAAACTGCAGAGGCAAAACCGAAAGTAAAGTAACATGATTGATGTCGCAGTTTGAAAAGAAAGAACTTATGCTTGTTAGACGTTGATCTGATTTACAGCGATCCTCACTTCTCATCCTTTATCTTAAGTTGGAAAGATTGAAATACTGGCTTTGAAGTTGTTTGCTGTAATCTTTGTAAAGTGGAAAGTGGAAGCTGTTTGCGGTGTGCCGAGAAGGGGGGGGTGAAGGGGAAGAAACAGCATTCTGTGAGGGAGATGTGGGATTTTGAGAAACTGTGAATGATTGGATCTGATCCCCTCTAGTGAATGCTGTTGTGAACTGAATATATTTCCTCCCCCTCGGGAAGAAGGTGGTGTGTTTGGCACATAGAAGAGAAGCCAGTAAAAGTTGCTAAGGAAGTGGGGGCTCTAAGATTTATGCCCTACTCAGAAGGGTCCTATGTCCAACATTAAAAAAAAGATTAAGAAGTGGGAAAAGTTGAATATACAAAAAAAGAAACCTTCAAATCATAATTTAACCCACCTCTCCCACCTGGAAGATACAGCCCCTGGAACAGACCAGGAAGACGAAGTTATAGACCCAGTTTCTTTGGATACAGTACCAAATAAAGAAAAGAATATGGCTGAAGGGGGAAAAGCAATGGACAGCAACTTTCCCTCCCTAGCAGAAATTAAGGCAGTTATTGTAGAGAATAATATCATCATTTTTAAAAAAATGGATCTGCAAATGAATGAATTTAGACAACAAATGCGTGTTCTTTCGGATAAGACCGCAGAAAACTCGGATAAGATCAAAGAGATAGAGGCAAAAGCGGAATTGGACCAGAAGAAGCAAGAGGCTTTTGAAAAATCAACAAATATTCAATTTAAGGAATGGGAATTACGTCTGATCGCCTTGGAAGACCAATCTCGTAGATCTTCAATTCGAATAAAGCAGCTGAAGCAGATACAAGGAGAAGATCTTAGAGAAATCATTCTGAACTGGTTCAAAGAGCTGATGCCTGACATACCAATAGATGGATCGGATCTGGACCGAGTCCACCGCGTGGGGGGGCAAAACTACAAAGGGACTAGAGATATTTTGGTGAAATTTGGTAACTATTATAAAAAAGAGCAAATCATGAAAGAATTGAGATCTTTGACCCAGTTACAATATAAAGGCAAAGCAGTGCAAATTTATAATGATCTTTCTCAACATACATTAAATTGGAGACGGAGTATTAAACCAATAACTGGAATGTTAATGCAGAACAAAATTCCATACGCATGGGGTTACCCGGTTTTCTTAAGATTTACATATGGGAGGAGGGAACACAGAGTAACCTCATTGGATCAAGGTAAAGAATTGCTGAAGAGGCTGGGTCTGGATGGGGAAGCAAATGGGGCTGGAGTGGGTGGGGGAGGGAATGAGGCTGGGACATCTGGAGAGTAAGAGAATTGTTAATTATGTTTGGAGATAATTGCAAATAGAAATGCTAATATAGAAACCTGCCGGCCAGGCGCAGCACTGCCTCCCCCCCCTTTAAAGTAGATGGCTGGAGTACTAGACTCACGGGGATATGGAGGGGGGATTAGAGTGGGGGGGTGGGGAGGGGGGGAAGGTAGGAGAGGAGGGATTGGGGTAGGAGGGTGGGGGTTTTATGTATGGAGTTTGTTTTTTTATGTAAGCAAGTTTGAACTGCTGAGCACAAGGGATCGGAAGAGATTTCAAAAGGGTGATTATGGATAAAAAGATAAAGGTATCAACACTCAATGTTAAAGGTTTGGGGGCAGTCGTGAAAAGGAAGAGAATAGAACAAATGCTTAATAAAGAGGGATCAGATATTATAATGGTCCAAGAGACACACCAAGGCTCCGAGAATTCGAATATGATAAAATTAAAGTGGTTAGCCTATTATGAAAAGTCATTAGGGACATCGAAAAAAAATGGAGTGGCCACTTTGATTTCAAAAAAAAGTGGGTTTATATTAGAAGAAGTAAAAAAGGATGATAAGGGCAGATATCTTATGTTAAAAGGTAAAATTGAGGGAAAGGTCTATACTTTGATTAATGTTTATGCCCCAAATGAGAGGCATAGAGAGTTTTTTATAAAGTTGTTTAAAGAAATAGAAGAATTTAAGGAGGGGTATGCTATATTAGCTGGGGATTTTAATATGGTTATGGATAATAAACGGGACAGGTCAAATCCCACTAATGCTGAAAAGAGGAACAATATGACTATATTGAATAAATTAGTAAAAGAAAATGATTATTTAGATTCGTGGCGTTTACTTAACGGGAATAGGCCTGGATTTTCATACTTTTCCCCAGTTCATCATACATACTCCAGGATAGATTATATATTTGTTTCAAAAGATTTTGCAACGAGGATTTGTAAAATGGAAATGGGGGTAATAAAAGTAACTGATCATGCCTTGTTAAGTCTAGAATTTACAGTTAAGAAAGATTATAAAGAGGCATATAGATGGAAGCTGAATACAAAGATATTGAAATATAATAAAATAGTAGATAAAATTCGGAAGGAACTGTCGGAGTCATGGGAAATTAATGAAAAAGGAGGAACAGCTGGGTCAGTCATTTGGGACACCATGAAGGCTGTAGCAAGAGGAATCTGTATTAGAGAAACATGTAGTTTAAAAAGACAACAACGTGCAGAACAGGAAAAGTTAGAGATAGAAATTAAAAACTTGGAGGAAAGATATTGGCGAGTTAAAGATAAATATAAATTAGTGGAAATACAAGCTAAGAAGAAACAATTAGAAAATTTAAATATAGAAGAGATTCAAAAGAATTTAATGTATATGAAAAGGGAATATTTTGAAAACAGTGATAAGAACTCGAGGTTGCTTGCCAAGCTCACACAAAAAGAAAAAGGGAGGAATGGGATAGAAACGTTGAAAGATAGCCGAGGGAATTATTGTCATGCAATGAAAGCTAAAATAAAAATTTTTCAGGAATTCTATCAGGAATTGTATAAGGGTAAAGAAAGTCAACAAGAAAAGGTGGAGGAGTATATTGGAAGGTTTATAAAGAAGGGAATAAAATTAGAATATAAGGAGTTAATGGAGTCAGTAATAACTCAAAGAGAAGTTGAAGAGGTTATTGATAAGTTAAAAGTTGGTAAATCACCGGGAGCAGATGGTTTGGGTCCAGAATATTATAAGGTCTTCAAAGACTGTTTAGTTCCAAAATTAATGGAACTTTATAATAGGATATTATCAGGAGAGAAGATACCTGAATCATGGGAACATTCAGTGATAATTCTGATCCCAAAACCAGATAAAGATTTGACTAATCCCGATTCTTATAGACCTATTTCTTTAATAAATCAGGATGCTAAAATTTTTACATCTATTATGGCCAAACGGCTAAATAAATTTTTGGCAGAATATATAGGAGCAGATCAATGTGGGTTTGTGGTAGGAAGGCATATGCATAATTTAGTGGGTAGAGTTTTAAATGTAATAAATGTAATAAAAAAAGCAAATATTAAGGCAGGTATTATGGCATTAGATATTTTTAAAGCTTTTGATTGTGTGAGCTGGCAGGCACTAAAGAGTATTATAGATAAATTGGGATTTGGAAATAAATTTAAAAATGTAATAGAACAGCTATATTCCCAAAATACGGCGGTAGTGGTGGTAAATGACGGACTTACTGAAAAGATACGACTAGCCAGAGGAACAAGACAAGGATGTCCGCTCTCGCCGGTCCTGTTTGTAATGGTTATGGAAGTTTTGGCGAAGGCACTAAGGGAGGATGAAGAGTTAGAAGGAATTGGAGAGGTAAGGGAAATAAAGTTAAACATGTTTGCGGATGACACTTTATTGACCATTAAGAATCCATTAAGAAAGTTAGAAAGAATTAAATATCAGTTGAGGGAATTTGAGGAAATTACAGGGTTAAAAATAAATTGGTCTAAATCAGAGATGATGTTGTTTAACTATACCAAGAAGGAAGAAAAGGATTGGGAATTTAAGGGAATGGAATTGAAAGTTAAGAATGAGATTAAATATTTGGGAATTAAAATTACAAAAAATTTAGAGAATCTTGAAAAGGAAAATTTAACGAGGTTAAAGAAAGAGGTATTAGAGAAATTGGAGAAATATAAAAGATTAAATTTATCTTGGTTCGGAAGAATAGCCTTAATAAAAATGAAGATATTAGCTAAAATTAATTTTGTATTTAGAATGTTACCTATAAAAATATCAGAAACCGAGATAAAAAGTTGGCAAAATATTATTAATAAATATTGTAATGGAGAAAAGAGAGCAAGAGTGAATAAAAATAATTGGTACCTAAGCCAAAAAAAGGGGGGAATGGGTCTCCCAAACATAAAATTATACTACGTAGCAAATAGATTAAGACATGTTGTAGAAGCAATTATGGGAGTAGGAGATTTATATTGGATGGAAGAAAAAACCATAAATAAGGTAGAGATGAATTTGGAGAATGTTTTTTTTAAAGACGGAGGAAGAAAGTGGGTTGGAAGTATAGATAATCCACTCCTGAGGACTCAATGGGAAATTTGGAGTAAATTTAAAGGGAAGCTGCTTCCGAGCAACTCTCCCTTAGCACCGATAATAATGTTAAAGAATTTCCCAGAGGATCTAAAGGGTAGATTATGTAAAATATTAAAAGAGAAAAATAAAATAAGATTAAAGGATTGGGTAAGAGATATTAAAACAAGAGAGGATATGGAAAATTTGTTAAAGGAGAAGAAGCTATCTTGGCTAGAATATGGTCAATCAGAGCAATGGAATAAAAAGTGGATTAAAGATAATAGAATGTGCAGAAAGATGACGAGGTTTGAAGAATTAGTAGTAAGTAAGGAGGAAGGGAAAGGAGGGAGTATAGTTTCAAAAGGATTAATGAGTGAAATATATAAAATATTGTTAGAGAAGGAGTTTAGAGAGAATACAGAGAAAATGGTTTGGGAATCAGATTTGAAGATACAAATAGGGCGACAGAGCTGGGAGGGACTATGGAAACAAAGAGTGTTGAGAAGTTTATCAGTAAGAATAAAGGAGAATTATTTTAAAATCCTATGGAGGTGGTACCTAACCCCGGTTAGATTGAATAAGATAAGTGATCAACATTCAGCAAATTGTTGGAGAGGTTGTGGGGAAAAAGGAACGTATTTACATATGTGGTGGCAATGCAAATATGTACAAAGATTATGGAAGATGGTGTTCTCAGAAATTGAAGAAATAGTGGGAATGAAAATAGAACAAACACCAAAAATAGCATTGCTGTCACTATTTGAAGATATAAAGTGTGGAAAAGGAACTATAGAGCTGATATCGAATTTGTTGGTTGCAGCACGACTGATGGTAGCTAGGAACTGGAAGGTCCAAGGGGAATATACTATTGAGGAATGGTACAAAGAAGTCTGGGACATAGCCATTAATGATAAACTGACATGTAATATTAAGTGGAGAAAAGGCGTAACTAAAATAAATGAGTTCGAGGGAATTTGGAAACAGTTCCTAGTGTTTGTGTTTACTAAGGGAAGTGGGAAACCACCAGCAGAAGAAACGATTAGATTTTGGACTCAAGAATGATCCCGAGGTGGGGGGTTCACTTTTATGTTAAGAACGAAGATGTTGTAGTATGATAAGGTATATGTAATAGTTTTTGATATTTGTACTCAACAATCATTCAATATGTATGCAGCAGATATTTGATGTTTTTCTTTTTCTTATTGTGTTTTGTTTCAGTTATATTTTGGTAATGTTTATCTATGTTTATATAGTGTTGAAAATGAATAAAAATTTAATAAAAAAAAATAATAATATGGTTCTTAAAAGATAAAAAATGTCAATGGCTGTAAATGATTCCAAAACCCTAGAACTCTCAAAACACAAGCACTCCAGTCTTTGAGTTTCAATTTTCCATGCAGACGAATAATTTCCAAGAAGACGTAAAAGTTTGTTATTCTAAATGATTATACATATCTAATGATATAAATAAATTTTAAAGGTCTTACTAAGATTGTACACTGAAAAAATGACTGCAGTTTATCCTTCCTGCATAATAATAATAATAATAATAATAATAATAATAATAATAATAATAATCTAAATTTATTTCTTGCCCGCCTCTTCATTTTGATTGAGGCAGGGAACAACAATAAACGATAAAATACATAATACTCAATTAAAACATAATATACATTGTTAAAAACATCCTAATTTTTTTTTTAAAAAAATCTTAAAATTCCACTGGATAGGCCTGCTGGAAGAGAACAGTCTTTATAGCTTTCTTGAATGTTAGTAGACTGTTAAGTTGACATGTCTCCTCCAGCAGGCCATTCCAGTCTGGGAGCAGCAGAAGAGAAAGTCCTCTGGGTAACTGTTGTTAATCTAGTTTTTGCTAGCTGAAGTAGATTTTTCCCAGAGGACTTGAGTGTGTGGGGTGGATTGTACGGGAGAAGGTGATCCCGCAGGTATTTATTTATTTATTACATTTTTATACCGCCCAATAGCAGAAGCTCTCTGGGCGGCTCTCTGGCCTGGACCCAAACCATGTAGGGCTTTAAAGGTGATAACCAACACGTTATACTTTGCTCAGAAACTAATTGGCAGCCAGTGAAGAGATTTTAAAACTGGTGTAATGTGGTCACCCCTAGATGTACTGGTGACCAGCCTGGCTGCCATATTCTGAACTAGTTGAAGTTTCTGGACTAGGCACAAAGGTAGCCCTATGTAGAGCGCATTGCAGAAGTCGAGCCTTGAAGTTACCAGTGCGTGCACTACCGTCTTTAGGTCTTCTAACTCTAGGAAGGGGCGCAGCTGGTGTATCAGCCAAAGCTTCCTGGCCGTCGCATCTATCTGGGCTGTCATTTGGAGCGACGGATCCAGAAGCACCGCCAAGCTGCGAACACAGTCTTTCAGGGGGAGTGTAACCCCATCCAGAACTGGATGACACACCTCAAAACCCAGGTTGTGGCCTTTGACAGTGAGCACCTCCGTCTTGTCTGGATTCAGCTTCAGTTTGTTTTTCCTCATCCAGCCCATTACCACCTCAAAGCATTCATTCAGAGGAGACACACTATCCTTAGCTGACACTGTTGTTGAAGGCATAGAGAAATAAAATTGGGTGTCATCAGCATACCATGCCTCCAGATGATCTCTCCCAGCGGTTTCATGTAAATATTTAATAGCACTGGGGAAAGGGTGGCACCCTTCTTTGAGGAGCAGCTATCCCCAAGCATCACCATCTGGAACCTGCCCAAGAGGTAGTACCGGAACCACCGAAGCACAGTGCCCCCGATTCCCAATCCCCTCAGGCGATCCAGAAGGGATACCATGGTCGATGGTATCGAAAGCTGCTGAGAGGTCCAAAAGTACCAGCAGGGACACACTCCCCCATCAATACTCAGACATAGATCATCC
Organism: Elgaria multicarinata webbii; assembly: GCF_023053635.1. Taxonomy (NCBI): domain Eukaryota; kingdom Metazoa; phylum Chordata; class Lepidosauria; order Squamata; family Anguidae; genus Elgaria; species Elgaria multicarinata. The sequence continues at coordinate 80,639,244 of NC_086177.1, read as the reverse complement.
GCTAAGGCGACCATAGCTGTCTCAACTCCGTATCCTGCTCTGAAGCCAGTTTGAAATGGGTCTAGATAATCTGTGTCATCCAAAACTGCTTGGAGTTGGTTTGCAACTGCCCTCTCGATCACCTTACCCAAAATTAGTAGATTTGATATTGGTCTATAGTTATTAAAATCCAGGGGGTCCAGGGAGGGCTTTTTTAGAAGCGGCCGTACCACTGCCTCTTTTAAGCATGATGGAAAACTACCCTCCCTGAGAGATGCATTAATAATATGTTGTAATTGTGATCTAACTGCATCTCCTCCCTGGGCGACCAACCAAGGACAGGGATCGAGAGGGCATGTCGTTTTTCTCACTACCTGCATGATGCTATCTGCATTCCCTTTGACAATATGTTTCTTCACTGAGGCTGTAACCCAAAATATCGAAAGTGTAACATCTGCAGAAATAATAACTGCTGGAATATGGGAGATTACATCTGCTAATGGCTTTACTAGGTGGTGATGATAGGAATTGTAGTCCAACACATCTGGAAGACAGCACTAGGTAGACAGGAAAAAGAAATAGAGAAGAAGGAGGAGAAGAGATTTCAAAGCAGAGAATTAGGGAACTGATGGAAAGAACTATCTTGAATGCTATATGAAAGGAAGACAGGATATGTGAGAGGCACAAGAATAATTTTTGACACAGTCCTATATCTTTCAAAAATATTAAAGGATGCTATAAACCCAAGGCAAGAGTATGGCGTTAGCACAGAGAAACATCTGCATGCTGCTTTTATCAACTGAAATTATGCACATCTGCATGTACGAACTCTAAATCACCCTCCACTTGGCAACCAAAGCGTGAAGGCCAACCAAAATGTACCATTTTCAAGCGCTTGATTTTGACACTTAGAATTAATGACCAATTTTGCAGTTGGCTTCTAATTAGAGAAGTGAGCGATTCAGTTTGACATGAGTGATGAGGAAATTCTGAACCAATTTTAAAGGCCTCAATGGGCTTCAACGCCGACTAAATGTGCAAAATGCGTTCATTTTCCCACTTGTTTGTGAAGAGTTTGTTTCCCGTAAAATATTTTAAAATGAAGAATCTGCTTTTATGCTTAGCTTTGGTGCTAGGTGATCCTACCTTCTTTACACAGAATTTGGGAAAGGGAAGCGGTGTGTGTATGTGTGCATGCTTACCCAGATGATCCCTATGCAGCAGGAGTTTGGCCCATTTAGTTAAGCATGTTCAAAAGTAGGCCAGGAAAGGGTGTAGTAAAGAGAGTTGTGGAAAGGGAAGGCTGTGCTAAACTCCACTCTAACGCAACAGCCCTTTGCTTGCATCCTAACTGCCGCTGCAGATATTTGATAAGATGGTTTTACCTTCAAGGTGGTTTGTTAGCACATGACCAACAGCAGCATGCAAGTTAAATATAAAACTAATACTACATCTTTGCAGCCAGAAAGACTATTAAACTTAAAGAACATTCAATACTCTCCGCCCCCCAGCTGAGTTGTTTCAGTTGTGACTGCAATTATCATTATAACTTCAATCAACAGAGGCTTTGCGCATTAAAACATGGTAAAAAATGAAAACTTTATAGAGGGACATACAATCATATAAGTGCTTAAGGCGAATACACAAACAAAGGCAAATGATTTACAGGACAACGGTTCATTGTATCATGCCAGGATGTATCAGACAAATACATTTTCCTCCAGAGATTACGTATAATTATATATAATGTTTCAAACTACGTTGCAGTCAAGCATGTGAGCCCTGAAATAGTACAGCCTCAGAAAGGAGGGAGATGCAGCACCAGGAAGAAGAAATGTGCAGAGCGATTCTATTTTTTGTGACTTGATCCCATGTTTCCATGGCAATGTTTGGATGAAGGAAGCATGTATGGCAGGGCTGGGGGACACTGTTCACCCTGAAGGATGCACTCCTTCATGGAGGTTCTCTGGGGCTACATGCCAGGGATGATTGAGGCTAAAGTGTTGGACTGGGAGTCGGGAGATCCGGGTTCTAGTCCCCACTCGGCTATGGAAACCCACTGGTGACTTTGGGTCAGTCACAGACTCTCAGCCCAATCTACCTCACAGGGTTACTGTTGTGAGGATAAAATGGAGAGAAGGAGGATTACTTGGAGGTGGGTTACTTGGAGGAAAAAGGAGGGATATAAATGCAATAAATGAATAATAAAGCAAAAGGTGGGTGAGGTCAAAGCAAAAAGTGGGCAGGTCATCTCTCTTTATTCTTTAAACTTTATCTGGTTTTCTACTTTCTACATGAGATAGTGTTGCTCCATATTTGCCAAATTTGTGTGGAATATATATTCATGAGCAAACTGTAATCAACGTTCCTTATTGACTACAATTTTGCACTTTTAGCAACTGCTATGCTAAGTGCAAAAAACAACTTGGTATGTAAAACTGAGATTCTTTGCAAAGTTTTTTTTCCAAAGCATGTTTAAAGTGTCAGGCACAAGAGACCTGATTATAAGTCAAGACTCTTTCATTCCACATAAGCAGAAAATGTATTTGCATTTTAATTTCTTAGGAATTTAAAAGCCTCATCCAGAGTTTATCATAATCCTATTTTAAGTTGCAATTTAAAATAAATATCTCAATTATCCTGCCAATGTAGCATGCAAAACTTTATTCAAATTTTCCCTTGGTATCTGCAGGATTTTAGAAATTTGAAAATAAGAAATCGTTAACTTGTTAGGGATATTTTTCTTTTTGTAAAACGGGTATGCAAGGTCACAGCACAGTTTACTTATTAAACCAGTGGTTTTCAGACGTGGTTCTCCAAGAACTCCTGAGATATTTTGGAATTTTATGAATGACTCCTCTACTGGAGGGTCAAACATGGAGTACAAATGTGCTGATCTTTTTCTGTGGTGAACAGCTGAAGGAGTATAGAATGTGTCCTAGATCGGAGTGGGCAGAAGGTACGTCTGGATCTTCTGGCAGTTCTCTGGGTAATTTGCAGTAGATCAGCCAGGATTTCTGACTTCCTGTTGTTTAATAATAGCAATCAAATAACTCCCCAGCTATCTTAAATTATATTGCTGAAATGAAGATAGGTTGGGGTATGGGCAACTAGGATGTTTGTGTGGATGGACTATGAGTTCTGGTACAAAAAACAAATTCCTGGGTTCACATTTTTTAAATTCTAAGTGTAGGCCTTTTGCCTCAGGGTTTGAGTGGTAGATTTCAGGGTTCTACCAACAAAAAAAGTAGACCTCAGGACCCCAAAGTCTGCATAACATCCTACCTTTGAGGAAGCCAAAATAACTGCCTTGTCATTAGAGAAAAGGGTAGTGCCCAAACACAGAACGGGTTCGATCCAACTTCTTTGGTGCACCTGTGGAATGAATACTGCAGGCAGAATGGGACTTCCACATCCTCTCCTACTGTTTGGAGACCCTCTAAAGGAGATCTGAAGGTGTGCAGGGATCTGCAGGTAGGAGGAAAGGACACAGAAGTACTGCCCTGCCAGCAGTATCCATCCCATGGGCACAACGAAGAATCCAACCCCTGGGCTGAGGTTGCTGTTATGTTTCAATCTGTATTGCAACTGCTTTGCTCACCTAATTCTGCCCAAATCAGCTTGTGCATTTTAAATTCATATCGTACTCACTAAACATCACGTGCCATAACTGCCAAAACTCGTGTGAGCGTGGACCTGTCGGGCAAAGGTGGCCTTCTTAGCTGTAGACACTACATTGTTAGTTTCCAAACGTCCCTTTAAATTTTGTTCACTCTGTGAACGTGTGTTAGGAGAAATTGTTTTGCCAAATGATTACTTTAGACTTCAATATCAAATCACGCACAGCAGCTCAGCAATGCATTCCACATTCTGACTGTGATATTTAACGTATAGCTGCTTTCAGGTGTCTGTCTGGGTGTTTGGCTGGCCCACTTTGCTAGGCATTTTTAATTAAATGCCTCTCTTTTTTACTTCACTTTTATTTGAGAAGGACTTTTCAATAATTCTGCAGATATCCACTGTCAGATTTGTGTTTCAGGGGAAACTTGTTCATAAATCATTCTTCAGTCTGACATCTCTATGTGCTTGTAAACTATTGCTTTGCTATACTGCAGTCTTAGCACACAGTATACATTTGACAGCCTGAGTCTAAAACAAATACACAAGAGCAAGAAGGGCTCACAGTGGAACATAACTCCAAATATAGCCATACAGTGGCACAAAGTTATGCCCAGGACCCAAGAAATTAGTTTTGCATGCCCAAAGAAGCTTTGGCCACTTATGGAAAAAAAAAAGGCATTTTAAAAAAGGAATTTGTAAATGCTGCTTTGCCCTCCTCTGCATCCCACCAACTCGAGACATACATTGTGTTGGGACATGGGACAGGGCTTTCTCTGTTGTGGCACCCCGGGTATGGAATACCTTCCCCTTGGAGGCCCGACTGGCGCCGACGCTGGCTTTATTTCGGTGCCAGGTTAAAACACGACTCTTTATCAAACCTTTGAGGGCTAAATTCTCCATGGTCACACATAGTTGTAATTGTTTTTATTGCTTTTAAAAAAATTCTACTAGTTTTAATTTGTTAATTATTTAATGTTTTTAGCTGTGTATATTATGTGTGTTTACATTGTTCTGATTTTATCTGTACGCCGCTGTGAGATCCTAGTGATATGGGGCACAATAGAAATGTTTTAATAAATAAATAAATAAATAGGCAAGGGCTGTGCTATTAAGAGCATACTGAAACCTTTGGGTGTGTCTAAAGTAGTTCAGCTTTAGAAGTTTCACGAACGACACTCCGTGCAGGGGCAGAGCCCAGATGTGTAATGCACAGAGACCACGATGAAGAATGGACATTTCTCTTCTACCCCCACCCCAGCCACCCCCACGCCATGCTTTACAACTGCATCTACATTCCTGATATATTGAGCCACTCTGATCAAACAAGCTAACTAATAAAGAGGGAATACGCCCAGCACATACATTTTTGCATTTAAACTCACTTAAATCATAGCACCATCATGAATACAGGAATAAAATGGAGTTTGCTTTTGCTGGTTTGACGCTAAACACATTTACTCAGGAATAAGCACTAGGAGGAGGGCTTTCTCCACTGTGGCACTCCGGCTGTGGAATGAGCTCCCCAGAGAGGTCCGCCTGGCACCTACACTGTACTCTTTTTGTCGCCAGCTGAAGACCTTTTTATTCTCTCAGTATTTTAACACTTAATTTTAACTTAAATCTACATTTTACTGTTCTAACTCTGTATTTTAATCTTATATCAATTTTGCTGTGTGGTTTTATCCTGGTTGTGCTTTTTATACAGTATTTTGTATTTGTGTTTTTAACCTGTTGGTTGTTTTATTATGGTTTTAATTTTTGTGAACCACCCAGAGAGCTTCGGCTATTGGGCGGTACAAAAATGTAATAAATAAATAAATAGTGTTGTACAAAAGGATAAAAGTTAAAATAAGAAAATGATCACCTGTGACCATGTGTATGCCTAGACCACTGTCACTGACTATAAAGCATTCTTTTAAAATAAAAAAGCATGCAGGAGTGAACAGCATCAGTCCCAGTGGGTCTCAGGAGGCCCATGTCAGTCCAGGTGCTGACACTGGGCCTGTTTGGCGCTGCTCCCATCATCTGCAGTCCTGCAAGTGGTCATTTGAGTGCCTCCAGAGCTGTTGGGCCTTATGCATTACTGACCCTGGCAGATGCCTTTCATTATGTTTTTATCCTGCCCTTCCTCCAAGGAGCTCAGGATGACACCCAAGGTTCTCCTTTTGTGGAGCAAATTAGGCTGAGACACAGTGACTGGTCATCCAGTAAGGCTCGTAACTGAGTAACTGGACCCAGACTTAGGCCGTAGCTAGACCTAAGGTTTATTCCAGGATTGTCCTGGGGTCAAACCTGTTCATCTAAGTGCCACACAGGGCATCCAGTGCTCAGGCAGGGATGAACCCGGGATGATCCTGGGATAAACCTTAGATCTAGCTACAGCCCCAGTCCAACATAGTGCTCTTCACATGATACTAGGTGATGCTCCAGGTTAACAGCAATACTACACCAGCATTGCAGGAAGATCATTTATACGATCTGAACCACACCAAATGACTATCACAAGAATCAGGCTCTTTGTATTTTATCACAGCTGAATCTCTTGCGCCATCTACTGGGGATAGTGCTGCACTTTCGAATCACCCCGAAAGCTTGCAAAAGTTTGTAAGTGAAAATAAGGAACCCAAAGAAGCTTTTGTCTCTGCAATTGCTTTTTCATTTCAGTCAACATATCAGTTCTCTTCCGTTCCGGAGCTGCATTTCTTATTGTCACTCAAGCTAGAATTATAACTTCTAAATATGAGATCAGTTTCATTTAATTTAAAATATTTATATGATATATAAAACTGCCTTTTAGCTAAAATTTCTGCATTTTATTTTAAAAGTCTAATAATACAAATATGTGAAATGTGTTCTTTCCTCCTCCAGCAGAATTTCAGTGTGGTATATTCATATTTATATTACTTTGAATTGTTTCAGATAATTTATCCAATCTGGAATTTCACTGACTGTTGATGTAGGTGGAAAGTGGTATCCAACGTGGTTAAATACAAATCCTGGCCTGTGTTAACCCACTACAGCAGGGCTGCAGTATATTCCAGCACGTGGGCGTAATCTGGCTCATGGGGCACCCCAATCTAGTACGTGCCACCACTTGGTATTCTCCCTGAATGTGGAGCTTATATCTAAGCCCCATCCCCTGGAGGAATCCCCTTGGAGGGCATCCCCACTGTTGATTCCGATCTGAGATCAGAGATAGCAACAACACCAGCAGCAGAACACCTGCTATAATCTCTAATCTCAGACCAGAGACAGTGGCAGGAATTTGCCTACGCCAGGGAGAGAGTCGCTGCTTTCGCCCAACACACCTCCTCTCCGCTGCTATCTCTTACCTGAGAGTGGAGATAGAAGCAGAGATGCAGGGTGGCCTGGGAAGGGAGACACACCCGTGCAGTGGGGGAAGCAAGCACTCTTTTCCATGTGCAGTTGACCCCTCCCCTCCATCCCTACTGTTACCTCTGATCTCAAATCAGAGATGGCAGCAGGAATAAAAAGTGGCGGGACTCACCCAGTGTGTGCAGGGGAGCCACAACCGCTGCTGCCCATCATATCGGAACTGAGATAGCAGGGGAATGGAGGGTGGCATCACAGGACATGGCTGTGCCAGGGAGAGCGGTCAGTCTTCCTCACGTAGGTGAGTCCCAATGCCCAGTCTGCCCTGCACCCCCACTGTTATCTCTGCTCGGAGTTAGCAGGAGGGGTGCAGGGCAGCCGGGGTGGGGGGGAAGGCATAGTTCCGTGCCTTCTTGCACAGCAAAGAAAAAATGATGAAAATGGGGAAAAAAATGGTGGTGGTGGGGAGGTCAGGACTAGAGTCATGTCCTCTGACATCATCTGGCCTGTGGGGTGGAAGACAATCAAGACTCCCACCCCCAAACCGTTCTGCACCCCTGCTCTGTTGTTTCCTTTATGCCTGGAGTACTGTAAATAGCAAACCACATCTTGCACGTGTGTCTAAATTGTTACCATCTACCGAACTTGCTCTTAACAGCTTGATCATATCTTTTTAAAACTATCTTTCTAACTAGCAGAAGGTCAATTTCCTTGGCTTTGGTACATAGGGGATCATCAGATGGAGGGGGGGGAATCCCGTTTCCCTACACCCACTTTGCCTCCTGCTTCAGGCCCACAATAGGGATGAACAGCTGCCTCTTTTTTCACAGGGTGAAGAAAGAGGAAGCAAGCAATGACCATGTGGCCTATTCAGTGGGCATTTTTATGGCAGTTTCTCCTGCACACAGCAGGAAAGGTCAGCAAGTTTCGTTATAGCTGGGGGGGGGGGAATGGATTCAACTAGGCTCATTTTGTGATGGAAAAAAGAGCAGAAGGAGTGGAAGACATATGGAAGGATTGCTGCATCATCAAAATGCCCTGCAAAGAACTGTGAGTGGCCAGTCGCGAGAGTGTGATAAAATAGGGTGACCATATTTGGGAAACCAAAAAAGAGGACACCTAGTGTGCGTGTGGGGAAGCAGCTTTCTGAGTCCTGCAGAAAGTACGTTATTCCCCCGCCACCTTAAAGAACCCGATTGGAGTGGAGGAGGGGAAAGGATTTCATTCTGCACCACCACCATCCACTCCAATTGGGCCCTTTTCTATAATGTCCACGAATGACCCACTTTCCCCTTTAAGACCTCAATTGGAGCTCAGGGTGGGGGAATGATGTGCCTCAAGAAAGCATGTCATTCCCTCCTGCCATGCTAATGGCAGCCTTAAAGGGGAAGGTGTGTCATTCCAGGACATTATCGAAAATTATAGAAAATGGAAAGAACAAAAACCAGGACAAATCCGGGGAAATCCTGACAGTTGGTCACCCTAGATAAAACACTCGTCTGAAGAAGCTCATAGTATATTCTAAATTTTGAAATAACTATAGAATTCATTAAACAAAAAAACATATGGTTCGTCATCAGTTTTCCACAATGTCACAGTCACCTCTGCATATCCTATTCTCCATCCCGTCCTCATGGTTTATCTGCTTTGGAAGAATGAGAATTTCACTGGCACTTTCTGCCTCCTTAGGGAGGATGTGGCGTTAAGGCTTGTGAGCCTTAACTCCCAATTTCCCTGCTTTTTGGTGCTTGGTTGAAAACTGTAGAGATGTTTCATCCATTGTGAATGGGGGGAAACTCAGGCAAAACCAGGAAAATCAGCAAGGTCAGCAGTCAGGGGAAAGACAGCATGGCCGCATGGGGAACCACAGAGGGATAGATCGGGATTCCAGGATTGTGGGATTTGGCCCACAGGCCTGAGGTTGTATGTGTTTTATAGGTAGTGGTAGGAAAATGTACATTAAACACTTTGGACCATTTTAGAGAGGTATGCCAATCATCACCACCAGACCAAATGTAGCTTTTGGCTTAGGAGATGTTGTATGGCTGGAAATGTTGGCTTTTGAAACTCCACCCTGTGTAAATTGCTTAGGATATCTGATTCATTGTTATTTAGATCACAGTTGCACCTGCTTCAAAATATGCAGGAAACACATATGGAGGCACTAGTATTCCTTGAAGAAATCCAACTAAGTTTTTTTTTTTGGGGGGGGGAACAAATTTGCTTATGGCAAGGCAATTAGATTTGTTCAATTCTACCAGCATGTTCAAGATTCAGGATTATGTACTTTCATGTACCTGCACATGCTGAAAGGAGGATGTCTGCAAAGGCATGGCAGAGACAGCCCAGGCAGAATCCCAAGTATTTCAGTGGATGTATAACTTCTCACACAGGCACACACAATTACATCTTGACTGGTGAGCTAACCTGCAAAATGCAAAAACATTGAAGGCACAGGGAACACCTGACATTGCTGCTGAGATGGCATAGCCTCTGCCACCTAGGCTAACTCTAGATTGATTTACAGATTGATCTACAGAGCAGCCATAAAAGGGGGGGGGGGCAATGTTGGTTCCCTGTGTCTTGCAGGGAATTGAACGCTGACATGCTGCTGAGATGAAATTCCAGACTACTGTATGCAGTAGGGACCAACCAAGAAAGAGATCTTGGGGTTGTGGTGGACAGCTCGACGAAAATGTCAACCCAGTGTGCGGCTTCTGTAAAAAATGCAAACTCCATGTTAGGCAGAATTAGGAAAGGAATTGAGAATAAAACTGTCAATATCATACTGGCCTTGTACAAATCTATGGTGCGACTGTACTATGTAAAGTTCTGGTCACTGCACTGAAAAAAAAGGTACTGTAGAGCTAGAAAAAGTGCAGAAAAGGGCAACTAAAATGATCAAGGGGCTGGAGCATCTCCCCCATGAGGGAAGGTTCCAATGGCTGGGATTGTTTAGCTTAGATTGAGACCTGATAGAGGTGTACAAAATGTTGCATGGTGTGGAGAATGTGGGAAGGGAGACATTTTTCTCCCTCTCTCATAATATTAGAACCAGGGATCATCCCATGAAGCTGATTGGTGGGAGGTTTAGGGCAGATAAAAGGAAGTACTTCTTCACACAGTGCATAGCTAAACTATGGAACTCACTACCACAAGATGTAATGATGGCATGCCTGTGGAGCTAATGGGACCTGCAGTCCAAAACATTGAGGGACTGCACCATGTTGAGGCAGGGCTGCTCTACAGAAATCCAACTATGCAGACTCATGAACTCTTAAATGAACTTAGAGGAAACGTCATAAAACTTCATGCCTTTATCAGAGTCCTCATGTAAGCACATGGGACTGCAACAACAGCAGATTAGCTATCAACTGCATTTTTTTACATAGTTCAATCTACTCAAACATCAACAGAAAATGTATTCCTTGGCATCGTTAGTCACAATACGTTAGTTCTAAATTAAATGCTTTATCTCTAAAATGTAAAGCATACCAAATTGACTGTCAATACATTTTATTTTAGTGACCTAATATGGAGACGTTTCATTTTTTCATTTATTTATTTATTTATTTATTTTTATTTAATTACATTTATATACCGCCCCACAGCCGAAGCTCTCTGGGCGGTTTACAACATTTTATTAATAGTTATTCATCTGTTTCTCTCCATATGAGTTTTCCACACACACAAAATATCGTTGGCTGATACAAATATGAAGAAACTGTGCCATCTAGTGGATCAATGTAGACTTTACATTATATATCAGGAATCTGATTCCAATGAATGAGAGTTTGCTCACACTTTCCTCTGGGGTGATTATGTAACTTTTGTAGTCACCTTGGAGATTATACCACATGTATCCTACACTAATCCACATGTATCCTACATTTTTGAACAGTTTAACACCAGTTTAGACTGGTCAAGCTCTAGTTTATCCCAAATTTTGTGGTGTGATCCTTCTTTAGATGTTCTCATCTGACCCACATGAAATTCAATCACATCAGATAACAATATCTGGGCTATTGTTCAAATCTTTATTAGCCAGAAATATAATGGTGACATTTATTTTTGCTTCCACTTGTCATGAGTACAGGTTAATGAGAGCCAGGGATCAGCATCTGCAGGCTGTCAGAGCTGGAAAGCTGCAGAGCTAATTGCCAGCACCTGATGTCAGATTGTTAAGAGTTAAAAGGTTCTGAGCAGCCCAGGGAAGGCGCTGGAAACAATGTGCAACCTACTGTGCTTGGCCCATCCAGCTTACTGGCTCTTTGGACTTCCTGGTAAACCTAGACCTCTTGCACTGTGATCCCAACTTTGCATGCATTTAGAAGCCCTACTCAGTGGCTGGGTTCAGACAACACGGTAACCAATGGTGGTTTAAGTAGTCAACTATCAGTTGAATGGTCAACAGTTGGTTATAGTGTTGTCTTTCAGGCAAAAACAACCCCATGGTTGACTATTTTCCAGAAATCAACTGAGATAAGCAACGCTCTGCAGAGTTGACTGCTGGTTAGTGTGTTGTCTGTCGGGCTCAGTAGACTAGGGTGACCATATGAAAAGGAGGACAGGGCTCCTGTGTCTTTAACAGTTGTATTGAAAAGGAAATTTCAGCAGGTGTCATTTGTATATATGGGGAACCTGGTGAAATTTCCTCTTCATCACACCAGTTGAAGCTGCAGGTGCCCTGCCTTCTTTTAAATCTGGTTACTCTAGTATAGCTCCTGCAGCTTTAACTGTTGTGATGAAGAGGGAATTTCACCAGGTTCTCCATATATACAAATGACACCTGCTGAAATTCCCTTTTCTATGCAACTGTTAAAGATACAGGAGCCCTATCCTCCTTTTCATATGGTCACCCTAAGTAGACTATTTTGCAAGGTTGAGTGGACTATTTCGGCTGGCTACAGAGTTCCCAGGCAAGTGGCCAAAAACACATTGGCCACTCTGCTACAGCTGGCAGAACTCGCAGAGGGTACTGGGATAGCACTGGGAGGACTGAGGAAGGAGGGAGGGTGGGGAGAGGGATGGGGGCTGTCTCAGTCAAACGTCAGGTTGAGTGTTAGTTCACTCAACGCCAGCCCCAACCACTTCACAGTTGTGTAGGAACGTGTTGTGTGGGGAGTACCCACAAAATAACCAACTGTGAGTTGACTTTCAATCCACCATTGACTAAAGTGCTGTCTGAATGCATCCGGTGACTGTGTTATTCAACTCTGCCAGCTTCCCAGGCAAATGAGGAATTCCTGCTTAAGTTTTTCCTGGCTCAGCCTCCACATTTGATAAGGACAGCCATAAATCTGCACTCTTAGCTGGCAAATACTGACACCAGTTGTAGCTAGTAAATGCCTACCTTTGTTTTTCAGCCAGCTGTAAGCATGCCAATAGACAGAAACTATATTTTTAAAAATTGTTCTACTAAGGATCTTCCTGTCCAAATAATCATCTATCTCCAAAAAGTTTCAATTAGTGGGGACCTCCAGCAAATATGGGGGAAATAATCAGCTTTGGAATTATTATGTAGCTAATATTTAATTTCTAATCACTTCCTTTTTTTTAACTTTCCATGGGATATAATTGCCTTTGTGTTACAATATTGTGTTCGTTTTCAGTTATATTCACATTTAAAGCAATCCACACAGGTGTCCACATAAACTTTCATTTATTGCTAGAAACTATTGTTTTAAAAGCTCTTTCCGCCACACATAATTTACTAACTAACCCTGAAGTTTCTTGCATGAAAAATAATTATAGGCTGCAATCTTATATACAAGATAAGCTTATACTACCTGCAAGTAAGTCCTACTGAACTGAGTTCAATAACCTGTCAGTTATTGAGTGGAAGAGATATATCATTCCTAGTTTTCAGAAGGTAATTTCAAAGTTACCCCTGAATCAGGTCCCTAAAAATATCAGCATTGGGCTTTAATGAAACTAAAGTTATGTTTTCCAACACCTTGCAGACAGTAGCCAACGGATTGCTTACGCCCTTACTGATTCTCTTCCACCCCGCTGATTCCATTCCGCAAGCTGTGGATCCTGCCAACTGCATTGTGCAAGTGGAACCCACGGCTTACACAAGGGAGAAATGCTCGTTTCTGGAAGGCAGGTTGGTGGATCTGCCTCATGCCAGCCTTACTAACCTGCCTTTTTCCAGAACAGAGGGGGTTGCCCCAGAAGTGCTAAAGTGCGACTGTGCAAGCAACAGGGACTGCTTGCACAATGTAATTGGTGGAGTGGAAGAGGAGGGAGAGAGAGAAGTGCCCCATCAGATTCTGCCCTGAGACTAGTTCTCTCTCTGTAGAACTGTTAAAATAACACACTGTTCTACTTTCAAAGAACCATAGAATAGTAGATTTGGAAGGGGCCTATAAGGCCATCGAGTCCAACCCCCTGCTCAATGCAGCAAACCACCTGACAGATGGTTGTCCAGCTGCCTCTTGAATGCTTCTAGTGTGGGAGAGCCCACAACCTCCCTAGGTAACTGGTTCCATTGTTGTACTGCTCTAACAGTCAGGAAGTTTTTCCTGATGCCCAGCCGGAATCCAGCTTCCTGTAATTTGAGCTCATTTCAAAAAGTTCTAAGCAATGAGTTGTATCCAATGGTGTCATTCTGCTGGGGCAAAGCTTCCACCACTTGCAGAAACCCCATTTTCAACCTTGCAGAACTTTTAAATCCAATAACTTGATTCCAGTACCTTTGAATATTTATGCAGCACTTTGCAGGACTTGTATAAGGCACTGCACACGCCTTCTACAAGGTGTTGCACAACTCATTAGGACTCAATTAGGCTGGGTGTTGCTTGGGGTGTCAGAGGTACATCTGCCCCCCCTATTGGTCCCAATCCAGCCCTCCAGAGTTCCCCAGAAAGCCACACCCCTTCCCCCAAACCCCCAATCATTTGGCTGTATCACAGCTTTGTAGTTCTCCTATGGCTTAGCTACAAGCAGCTAAGGCATGCTGGTATTTGGGAAACACTGCAAGCCTATGCGGCAGGGTATTGCTATTTACTGTTTTACCCTGTACAGCACCATGTACATTGATGGTGCTATATAAATAAATAATAATAAGAATAATGAGAGTGCTGAGTTCAGTTTATTCTTTGACACATATTGTTCATATTATCCATGTCATTATTATTATTTATTATTTATTTATATAGCACCATCAATGTACATGGTGCTGTACAGAGTAAAACAGTAAATAGCAAGACCCTGCCACATAGGCTTACATTCTAATAAAATTATAATAAAACAATAAGGAGGGGAAGAGAATGCAAACAGGCACTGGGTAGGGTAAAACTAACAGTATAAAGTCAGAACAAAATCAAGTTTTAAAAGCTTTAGGAAAAAGAAAAGTTTTTAGCTGAGCTTTAAAAGCTGCGGTTGAACTTGTAGTTCTCAAATGTTCTGGAAGAGCGTTCCAGGCATAAGGGGCAGCAGAAGAGAATGGACGAAGCCGAGCAAGGGAAGTAGAGACCCTTGGGCAGGCGAGAAACATGGCATCAGAGGAGCGAAGAGCCCGAGCGGGGCAATTGCCTAAGACTTTGTTTTGGCTGTTCCTTCCTTATACTGGATTCTGTTGTAACCTGCACTTAGAAGCGGGGACTCAAAAGGGAACATCCAAAACTTATGCACTCCTATTTTCTCACAATATAAAGATTCAGCCCCCTTTGTTATAGTCGTAACGTGTATTCTGAAAAAATGCATTGAGAACTTCCTCCCAGCTGCCCACTTTCGAAGAATAACCTTGCTTGCATCTCTTCCTAGGATATGACTATGCCACTTGGCTGGGAACCAAAGGAAGGTACATACATATTACACCTGTATACGAGTCTTTGTGTCTTCTCAGTAGCTGATGCAGGGCTGGCAGGGATAGGAAAGAGAACCCTTTCTTCAGCTATGCCTAAACTGTATAACTCTCTACCTAGGGAGGTTCACCTTGCACCTTCTTTGATGGCCATCTACCATTTGGCTAAGCCATTTCTGTATCAGGAGGTTTTTGGCTTGTAAAGCTCATAGATCTTTTACTGATCCCTTGACTGTATAGTTGTTTTATTTGACAGTCTCTCCTTTAATCTGTAATACATAATTTTGTTGTGTTGTAGATGCTGTTACACTATTTTAAAATATGTTTCAACTAAAGATAAATAGATATAGGAAGGTGTACACTGAATGCTTTCTGCACAGGATTCTGTATACTGATTATTATTAACCACTTGCTAAGGCTGCAAATTGCATTTTCATAGCATTTGGTTTGAGACCAAACCCAGTCCATCATACAAAAAATTCAGTACATGATGGATTGTAGATTGGTTGGGTAGATGCTAACAGGATACAAAGATTTTACACATAGTGTCATAACTTCTATTTGTAGTCAGCCTACATATTACTGATAGGATCACTATCATGTAGAATAGCTAAAGGCCTTGTCTTTCTCTCAATTCAGATTCAGAAAACATGGATTAGAATGGCATATTAGACCCTGGATGCTCTGGAAGAAGTAGAGAGTCAAAGCAGAATGTGTGATACTGGTAACATTGGTTATTGAAGCAGAGAAACGTACTACATGACATAGGCAAATTAGGATGTGATGTGACAGGCAACTTCTATGTAATTGCCAGGGTAAATCTGAAAGGCTATGAATTATGAGTATGCACTGACCACAAAAATTCAGTTTGGACCTGAATCTCCAATTTGGAAAACAGCCCAATTCATCTCATTCTGATTTAGAGGCAGTCCAATTCAACTTGGGGACTGAATATGAATCTTAATTTTTGAAATCAGAAGCTTCATGCTTCCCATTGATTATAATTAGAAGTCAGCAAACAACTATAACTCTTTTGTTGTTTGACAGGACTGAATGACAGGAAGGCCATCTTAAACAGTTGGTGACCAGAACATCTGGGTTTGAGCAAAAAGAGCCTTACAGTCAATAGTATCCCAGGATATTATATTATTATTAAATGTTGTTTTCCAGGAAGCTTTCCCTGAATGACTGGCCATGGATTTTTTTTTATCAGAACTTTATTCTTTTAAGAATGTATTTTTAATATGGTGTTTTTATTCTTTTATTCTATATGTTGTTCACCACTCCGAAATCTTTTGGATAGGAAGAAGTATATAAATATTGTAAATAAATAAAATAAACCATCATCATCGTCATCATCATCTTCAATATTTATATACTACTACCCATTTGAAACAAAAGAATAAAAACAAACAACAAGACAAACAAACCAGAGAGATACACACAATACTACCATCAGGGTGGTACAAAAATAGTTCATGGTTGGGGGAAAGCCAAAACACCCCATATGTTTTCAATAAACACCTAAAATATGACTACGATATAAGATGAGTTGACAAGATATAACATGAGCAATATGTCTAACAGAATCCAAGCCCATATTGGCCATTTAGCAGCCCAAGAAATGTTGTCCAAGCTGGGGCTTGTCTATATGGTTTGTTTACCCTGACATAAATGCACATTTTTGCATTTCAGGACACATGTCGCAGCCGTCCATTTGCCGCAGTGGTGGTTTTTTAACGCGATAATGTGCATATTCACATTTGCCATTTACCGAGACCTTTGGATCACGTCTGAGTTTGCACCGCATTATGGTTATGTGTCTTTAGGGGAGTTAAATTGCATTTTGACATGTGGGCAAAGCTTTGAGGATAGGACAATATGATTGGCTGATTTCCCACCTATCTGCTGCCTCGTTCCTTCACATTGTTTTTAGTTTGAATTCTCTGATTCTCCTCCCCACCCCACTCCTGGTTTGTCTGTTATATGAATCTGCAGAGCTCCACATATAAACTTTATATCTTCCATCGTCTCTACTCCGTAGCATCGTATATGCGATAATGCGCACGTGCGCATTAATAACTGCACTATAAAAAAATTCAGGAAATAAATTTGCTGCTGCAGTGTGACACTCTTTACCTAGATTTGAATCAATGAAAATTTAGGTTTATATTTAATCAGGAGCAATCCCATTGTTTTATTAATGGGGGCCATATTTGCTTGTCTCCCTGACCCTGGCTTCTGAGATTAAATAGGACTCAGTCACTGAAGCTTTCAAACTTATGTCTAAGGTATTAAAGTTCCATTTCAAGGCACTTCCCAGTGTGATTTTTAAGTTGGGCCTCCCTACAGGAGCAAGTACGCGATCCTTAGTTCGGAGCAGAAGATAGATCAGGATCTACTGGTAGACTTGAAATAGATCTTCAAGGATTTACTATACTGAACTGTTTAACAACAGCATCAACTAAATAACTGTTACCACCTAAATTATGCTGCTGAAATGAAGAAAGCTTGGGCCTGGTGTAACAAATAATGAGCTTTTGTGTGGAAGTGCTGTGAGCTCAATTCAGTTTTGGTAGTCAAAAACAAATTCCTAGGTTCACAATGTGTTCAGAGGCATCCTGTTCTTTAACACATGTCTTCTGTACTTTTCTCTGGCTGGTGGATCTTGGGCTTCCGACAAGCCTGAAATCTGCCCACCCCTGTCTTAGTTAACGCTGTAGCCATAGTGTTCCACTTTGGAGGAAGCCAAGATGATTGCGTTCTCATTAGAGAAAAGGGTAGGGCATTAACCCTGAAGGATTTATGTGGTTCTTCCCACACACTTTTAATGATCTGTTCAAAAGCTGCATCCAGAGGAAATGTGTGCTCATACTTGGATGTGCTGGACATGTACACGTGTCTGGGAGTTGAAGCAGAAGGAGCAAGGTGGTCTGGGCAGAGGATGTTAGACCAGGTGTCATTAAAACATTTAGTCTAGCTCAGGAAAGAATGAGGAAATGACTTGAGCTCTGGATCCTCTTCAACTAGATGCCCACAGGCATCAGAGGCGGAGGCGGCTATTGTCTTCTTTGAGGGCATGACAGACAGGTTGGGGAGCATGTGTCCTATTTTTCACAAGACAGAGCTCCATTTGAAGGTGGATAGTAGGGGTCTTGATTTAGTCCATCAACAATTACAACCTGGGCAGCAGACTGAGCAGTCACCCAGGTCACCTGCATGTTGACCTCATCTCTACCTGAATCTGCAGATTGGAGGTTTTCCATGCTCTTTGCTGCTGTATATCGTCTTCCCTTTGAAAAATGTCTGTCGATAAGAATCATGATTCACTAGCAAACAGGATTCTAGATCTCCCACAATTCTTAATGGGTAGTATTTCCAGCAGCCTTTGAAAGAAAGGGTTGAACACAGCCTCTTTGCCCTGCCCCTAGTTCAAGTTCAGGCATGAAGGCAGGAAATGAGAGAGTTATGATTTTGAGAGCAGCAGACAAAATAGGGAGATGCTCCTAGATCAAGCTAGATGCAAAGGTGGGAAGGCAGAAAATAAAACGAAACGAAATGACAGTGGTGGGTATGAGAAGATTTAAGGCTCTGCCTAAACTGTTGCTGATATTTTGGGCAGTCCCAACTGGGATGGGTGATTCCTGTCCTGTGGTCTGTCAGATGAAAAGATTGGGCACTAAAAGCCAAAAGGCTGCATGAGAGCTCACAAAGAATGTATAAGGGGCACAAATCCAGGCATGTGCCTTATAGCAGCCTGTCCGCTTCTGCTGAAGGAGAAAGTGTCTGGGAGACTGCAGGAAGGTAGGTGACATTGCTAGAGGCTGCGTTCAACCCTTTCTTTCAATACTACCCATTAAGAATGTAGATTTTGTTAAATCTGTTCTGTATCTGTTTCATGGATTTTCAAATTTTTTGTTTCTTTTTCTGCTTGGGAAAAGTACACCACAATTTACAGAACTTTTGCTAGTTTGTAACTTTTTGCGTTTTTTAGTTCAGCACATAATCAATGAGCAGAGTGCACAGAAACAGAGAGCTAAAGAGCAGGGGCTGAAGAGGGCCAGAGCTATATGAAAAGTGTGTGTGTGTTTAAATGGCCTATATATTTGTGCACTACTAAATTTGTGTACAATTATGGAATGTAGAAGAATGGTCCACAAGTCTCTGGAATCTGTACTACTTGAAAGATGGTGGTTTGCTATGGAATCCATAGGTTGGATTTATAGAAATCCAAAAGCATTTGAATTGTTTAGGATTTCTCCAACATCCCTACTATTGATAAGAACATAAGAAGAGCCATGCTGGATCAGACCAAGGGTCCATCTAGCCCAGCACTCTGTTCGCACAGTGGCCAACCAGCCATCCGCCAGGGATGAACACACAGGACATGGTACAACAGCACCCTCCCGCCCATGTTCCACAGGAACTGCTGTATATAGGCTTACTGCCTCTAGTTAAGCTATAATCTCTCTCTCTCTCTCTCTCTCTCTCTGTGTGTGTGTGTGTACATGCAAACACACATTCAAGTTCAGTAAACAAACTATGGGGTTGTAACCCTACTTGGGAATAAGCTCCATTGAACTCAATGGGCCTGTTCAGACAATATGCTAAACCATGGTTAGGCCGCTAACCCTTTTGTAGTAAATGGTTAGTGAGCGTGTTTAAACCGTGCTTATGTAGCCACCATGGTTAGGAATGGTTCATGCTATACACTTAACCACCATGGCTTACTGTGTCATCTAAACAGGGTCATTGTAATTTGCTTCTGAGGAAAGACTGCGTGAATTTACATGTATTCATGAAGTCTAAGGAAATGCACCGCTCACTTAAACCACAAGGTGGCAGCAAAGGATTTTGTTGAGTATCTTCATTCACCCACTTTCAAATATTTACTGGTCACAGACAGCATGTTTTCCTTCAGAATATAAAAACATGATTATAGCTAAACACACTGCACTTCTTTTCTTCAGCAGGAAACAAACCGTAGGGTTGACATATCACTACTTTCAAAACATTTTCATCACAGAATGATCCGGATAATATAGCTGAAAACAACACCATGTACATTCACTAACAGAAAATCCAGATTCATATTTAACATGGTTTTACTGCAGAAATCATAAACATAATACAAATGTTATATTCATGTGACCTCATGGAAATATCTTGAAAAACTATCTTAACACACCCACACCCTATATTTATTTATTTATTTATTTATTTATATAGAGAAGCTCTATGGCTGGTATGCAACAATTATATGTGGATTATAGTTATTTCATTACCCAGAATAATTATTTATTGATCACATTTATAGGTCAACCAATAACAATGTTCCATGGATAACTTGCAGTATCAGTAAAATATTAAAATACAACAATCAACCATAAAACAGTACATTTAAACAGAATTTAAAAGATTGCAGATGCAATCCTATGGTCCCTGGGAGGGCATCCCAAGGGCCATGAGATATTGGGCTCATCTACGCCTGCAGTCCTTTGGGGAGTGGGGAGGGATGATTGCGGAGTTTTCCACTTCCGGGATCATCCCTCAGGGACCACACGCCAGCGAGTTCTCCTAGAAGTAAAGAGGGACATTCCAGGGCGCCATTTTTTTTAAAAAACAGGAGACATTTGCGCAATTGCACAGGCGCAATCCTGAGCGAAGTAATGATTTTTAAAAACAGCAGTACAGCAAACTAAGTGCTGGAAGACGCCAAGCGCCATTCCAAAGATGGCAAAAATTCTCTCCCCCTTACCCCCGGACTCTCCCCACACAGCTCTGTGCCTGTTTCCTGAGCCCCACTAGTTAGGGGAAGAGAGAGGACCCTGGGAGGGAGACCCACACTACCTGCGGAGCTTGGTCCCGAGACCAGAGGAAAAAACGGGAAGAAAGCAGTCCCAGATAACCCAGGAGAACTGAGTGCTCATCCCCAGTTCACCCTGGGATCAGCTGTGCATCATTTGGACATGCAGGGATGACCTCGTGACAACCCCGGGATAAATGGCAGGTGTAGATTAGGCCATTGTGAACCTCCACCTTCACATGGGGTCAAAGTTCACCTCTAGAAGTCCTTCCTCAAAGGCAGTTTACTTTTCGGGTACTGTCTGCAGCTACTCTGCAGCAGTAAGGGCAAAAAGGGAGAAATACAAAGGTGTGTTAGGGGGAGATCGGAGGCATCCATCAGATCCAAAGCCCTTTCCTTCCCAGGGCAGCCACACAGAATTTATAACCAATGGAAGGAATAATAACCAAAGGGGGGAAACAGCTCAAACAGAAAAGGAAAGAAAGGGGTAAAACAGCTCACTTACCCACCTTTTTTCCTGGGCAGCATGTACTTGGCAGGGTTTAGAAAATGGCGGTTCTTCTGCCACACATTTTTCCTCTCCTGCCCCCACAGGTTTACCCCAGATTTAAGAGATCTGAAAAGGTCTTTAAAAAAAAACCTGGGAAAATAAAAAGGTCTTTGCCTGGCAGTAAAATTATCACAAAATAGATTCCAAGCAAGTCTCTCTGGGGAGAACTTCCCACAATTGAGTGCCACCATTGAAAAGGCCCTTTCCTTTATAGTTACCCAACATACTACACTTGGTGGGAGCACTTTAAGAAATCCCTCTGAAGATGAACTCAAGGTCTGGGTAGGTGGTTAAACAAGGAGGTAAATGCTTCAGTAAAGTTTCCAGTTTATGTCTGACTTTCAAAAGATACCTTTTTTTTTACTCTAACAATAAAGCTAATATGAATGGAATCTAGTGGCTAAAGATTTAAATATAGATCCATGAGTGTTGAATTCAAGTCTTGATTACTGAAGATTTTACTGATTGATTGATAGCTGATTGATTGATTGATAGCTGCCTTGAAGTCTTTCAGGAAAGACAGAATAAAAATGTTTTAAATGCATTAGGGAGATCTGCAGTTTCAGAGTTCAAGCTTACCATGGCTATATCCTTGAATCTTATCTATGACGGGAAAAAGATTACTTTCCTATTAGAAGAAGTTAAGAGACAGAGAGAGCACTAAAAGTTAAATCTTTAATTTAGGACATTTGGCTTTAGAACTACTCGGGTCAAACGGTGTCATAAACCACAGTGGGAAACATATAAAGCTCAGTCTCACAAAGAATTATCAAGAGAATTTGGCAAGATTCGCAAGGTAGTAATTAAATTTCAACCACACCATGACCTTCAGATCATTAAACTCTGAATAGCTATCAAGCATGCTAAAAACTTTTGCAGGTGGCGGATAAGGAAGGAGATCATCTGCAGGGACCAACTGTGCTCCAAGAGCAAGAAGGAAAAGATCGGGGAAAGGAGAAATAAAACCTGCCTTTCTTTTTTGTGTGCTTGGAAAACACACACACACGTGATCACGGTTTCAAGAAAAGAAGCTGTCTCTTCAGGACTGAATGACCCTCATCTCTAAAGCCTACTGAACATTACTGCTGAATCAATACTAAAACGGTTTGCTTGATGAGAAAGAGAAGATTTACTTGCTGTGGGAATCACAGAGCAATGCATTTCCCTGAATAAAAAGTGCCTTTCTGTCCTATGCTAAGAGAGTTCATTGAATATCCAGAAAGTTTTCAGTCTAAAAGTTCTTAAGATAGGCATAACTACGATGACACTCATAGTGACCTGTGTAAGAAAAAGCCCATCTAGCTTTTTAAAAAATTGCAATTCTATTATAAAGGCTCACAAAAAGCTGAGGCCTGCATCGAAGTACCTGGCTCTAGATATCTAGAAGATGCTTTTTTTAAAAATAGTTCTACTCAGGCCTAAGCTAGACCTAAGGTTTATCCCAGGATCGTCCCTGCCTGCTCCCGGGATCCCCTGTGTGTCATTTACATGAACAGGGATGATCCCGGGATAAACCTTAGGTCTAGCTAAGGCCCCAGTTTCCCCATACTACTTGAGCTGTGTTCCTGTTGAACCTTCACAAAGCTTAGAGGAACTTTTTGAGCATTCAGCAGGAATGCTTGAAAAGAGCACATGGGTAAAGTGCTTCTCTGCATATCTTGTCAGTTCCTCCCTTGCCATCCCCCCTAAAAAAGAAAGAAAGCAAAGCAAAGCACCAAACTGAAGCCAGCGTGAATGGATCTGCCCCAGTCTTGAAATGTTCCATGTGACTTATTCCCAGTTAAGTTCTGAATTGAATGGAGGAAGTTTGCATTTCCCATTCAAAGTCTCACATCATCCGTAGCTGGGTTGTCTCAGGCCGGCCCCTTTTCCTACCTATTCTTTAGCCACATAGTGGCTTTCTGCATTGCCATTTCAGTCATCTGCTGGCGGCTGCAGCTGTTGCAATAACATTAATGCGGACAGTTGTGCTTGGTCAACAACGACCTGAATCATCTCAAACCAAGACTGCAATGCAGTGGCCACAGCATCCTAGTTATTGGTAACACAGAGGCTCATTGGATCAAGCTATATGAGGCATACAGCGGATTTTTGTAAAAGTAAAAGAGTGCTGAACAGTCTCTGACCAAATACTTTGAATCCTGGCCACAGTCAAATGACCAGATCGCCAGTAACTTGTCGCACAACGTCGAAGAGCTGAAAGATTTGGATTTCAGCCAGGTTCATTGAACAGGACTCAACTGGCTCCCGTCCCAGATTCTCTTCCATAAATATCGTTTGTATTGATCTGTAATCCACATTTCCTGCCAGATTTTTGGCAATGTGATACGTGCAATGTGAACAGCACATATAAGTCTTTAATGAGATGGAACACATATAATTTATAGCAGAAAGGTAAACTGGGCATAATTCTGTTCAGGCCTGTAAGGACTAGAGTGGAAATTCATATACCTTTTTGCCTTGACCCACCATGTTCCTGTTAGTATTCAAATGAAAGCTTCTGCCAGCTCTTGAAAGGTTATTGTGAGTTTCTACAGTTTGTTTGTGTGATATTTTCTTTTGAAGTCAGCAGACCAGACAAGAAGATTAAATTGGAGCAAGTCCAAATGAATGACTTTTCACAAGCTACTTCCTTAATATTCTACAGAGCATCCATTTTAGCCATTCAGAGATTTTATGTTTGCTCTTTATGAGGGTTCAGGGGCTGGTGGGAAATGTATATATTATATTTTCTTCTCTCTACCCCCACCCTCACAGATTGATTTCGATGGGAATTAACTTTCTGGATTGTCTTAACATTCTTAAAATAAAAGGACACATTGATTATGTTATAGGCAAGGATCTTCATTTTAAAATGAATTGGTCTACAATTCTTGAGAGTGTTTTCAGACTTTAAGGAAGACAACTAAGAAATGCTACATGCTATTTAGTGATTACTTAGTCACATTTCTTGAAGATACACAATCCATGCTACAGGCAGGGTTAATTAACTAACAATATATAAAATAATGTTGAGACACAAACAGAATGCAGGAGGAGTCACTGCCTGATAATATGAATAATTTCCAAGGTCCAAGGTGGAATAATTTGCAATCTCTAGGCTTCAGAGTTTTCAATACAATGCTAACATATAAGCAATGCTATTGCTGGATAATGTAATTTTAGCTCGAATGAGTTGCTCTGGCTTGGGTATTTCAAAATTATCTATCACATTTCTGTGCATGCCTTTATCCTCCCATGGCTATTAATATTATGCAAACATATAATACTCCCCTAATCATCTTGCTTTCTGCAACATTCAGTCAGGAAGTGAAGCAAAGTTAGTATTTTAATCTATTCAAGAGTAAAGGTAAACAAAAAGTCCAAGTATTTTGGCATATCAGTATCATCATCATCAATAATAATAATAATAATAATAATAATAATAATAAAATCACATTTTAGATTGCATATGGTTTTATGATGTTTTCTTCATTCAGCCTTGATGCCACTGTGAACAAGATTTTTATTATTCCCAGTTTATAACTGTTGAAATGTGGCAGCAAGTGGAGAATTTATGGAGCCAAAAGCAGCAGATCTCCCAGTTCATTATTTACCTTCAACTTGCAGTGAAAGGAGCAAGGGAGGGAGCACATGACTCACTTCCCTGGGAGTAAGTCCTGCTGAAGTCAATGGAGCTTGATTTTGAGTATACATTTATAGGATTTCAGTCAGTATCCCTTACCACTTCAGATAAAATTTAAAGGGGAGCAGTCACATCTGAACAGACCTGTAATTGAGCTGCTAATTAAAACCTAGATTCTCATGCTACAAGTCCAAAGTGCTTTGCACTGAACCACAATTATTTCCATCTTATGCTGGGGAGGCATCCATTTAGTACTGGACAAATTGAGCTTGCACCTAAGTGTCCCATATAAAACCAATACAATATTTGATGGTATTAGGTCAGCTTTATATATGGTTCTACCATGCTACAGTCTGTGATTTTGTTATGTTCTCCACAAGGCCACACGATGAAACACTTATCTCCAGTAATATGCTCAACAGAATCAAACTAACAATGTTAACTTGGAAGTAAGCCCATTTAAATTAACTGGGATTTGCTTCCATGTAAGTAAATTTGCCCTGTTCATAGTAACAAGACACCTAAAATCAACCTCTTTTGTTTTGATATATGGCAAATTCTCAGTGGATCGTGCCCATAGCGTAAACAAAACAACATTTATTTATTTATTTAAAACATTTGTATCCTGCCTATATCATTAGGATCTCAGGACAGCGTACAGATAAAATCATACAATATAAAACAATAAATATACACAGCTAAAAACAAATTAAACCATGAATCAAGTTAAAACCAGTATATAATTTAAAAGCAATAAAAACAATTAAAACAGTCTCCTTTGTGATCTGTCCTGTGTCATGAGCTCCTTTTCTGTTTCATTTTGTGTTACTAACATGACACACACTAAATAGGAGCGGACTTCTGGGTTGAGCTACATGCAAAGATTTCTTATAGGAAGGTTAGCTCTGCCTTCTTCTTGCTTAGAGACAAGTGTATCTTTCCAACCTTGGCTTTTGCACAGCAATGAACATATATCAGCACTTTGAAGTCATAGTTGCTTCCTACTGCCATCAATGTGCTCTCGTGATTACTAGCGATGAACACAATTTATATATTTATCTGGAATGTCATAATATGTTTATCGTTTTCGGGTCGTCCATTCCAGCTCAGTTTCTCTACTAATGGCAAGGATTTTGCACCTTTAATTCAGAGTTTATGGGTTCAGATTTAACTGGAGAAGCACACATAGGGCTCATCTACACCAAGCAAGATATTCCACTATGAAAGCGGTATGAAAGTGGTATATAAAAGCCAGGAGCCACAATACTGCTTTATAGCGGAACTGAAGTGCACTGACAACTGTTGGGGCTCATGACACATCTACACCAAGCAGGATGTAACACTATGAAAGTGGTATGAAAGCGGTATATGGTATGTGACATGGGCCCTCAGAGTTTTCAGTGCATTTCAATACCACTATAAAGCAGTAGTGTGGCTCCTGCCTTTTATATACCGCTTTCATACCACTTTCATAGTGGAATATCCTGCTTGGTGTAGATGAGCCCATAGTGAAACCTGCTTCTGTGGGGGAGGGTGTGTGTGTCAAATTCATACTACTTTCCAGCCAAGCCTCTCCCACCATTATTCCCCCAAATAGGCCTGATGCACATCTGGAGGCAATCTACCATCACTTCTACCAAAGTACATGGCTGCCTTTGCATGCACAGCTCCATTGCAATAAAATCAGGATGTGCCAATCCTTCTGCTTTGGTATGAGGTCAGGACTCTTCAAGCCAGCACTGAAACTGGAGAGTCTACGCTTATGAACTACTGCTTCAATTTAACAATGTACAGAAAGCTACATGGTGGCTTCTTTTCCATCATAGGATACAGTCATAATACAATCTCATACTAGAATTGGAGGGTTGGAATGGATAAAATGGGCCTCTTTTCCAATGATATCCTTGTTTTATCAGCCCAGTGTACTATATTTATAACCTAGGTGATAGTGAAAATGCCACTGTATGAAGATGTAAAACGTCCAGAAAATTTGAGGCCCTGGAAGGAAGGCGGAAAAATGGAAAAAGAAGCAATACTTTTTTTTTTAGATCTTTTTACAGATCTAAAGTCACTGTATTGCTTTAAGACAACTTTCCCCAACCTGGTGCCCTGCAGATATTTTGGATTTTAGCTCCCATCAGCCTCGGGCAGCATGGCCAATAGTCAGGAATGCTGGGCCATGTAGTCCAAAACATCCAGAGGGCACCAAGTTGGGAAGGACTGCTTTAGGCATATAAAGCAGCCTTCCTGCTCCTAAAGTTATTTTACATATAGCTTACTTTGATCATACAATTATCATTGTAGTTTTAACACTTTTAAAAGTCATCTCAGGCTGTTTCTACACCTGCCTTTTTTCCAGGGGTCATCCTGGGATCATCCCTGTGTATGCAAATGACACACAGGGGATCCTGGGAGCAGGCAGGGATGATCCCTCGATTTTCCTGGGATAATCCTTAGGTGTAGAAAGGGCCTCAGTTAGGAAATTTGTAATTACTGTCTGAATTGATTAGAACTGCATAAATTGACTGCTGCAGGACTCCATAGAACAAAAGCTAAACTATCAAGAATGCACATTCTTGACCTTTTCCAAAGTTACCTGAGTGAGCCTGAAAATGGATGGTGCTGTTTTAGAAGTGTCCTTAGATGTATATGTCTAATGATAAACTATTGCTTCTGCAGATAAAGCGTTTGTGTTATGTGCCCCCTTCAGTTCTCTATGTGATTAAATTCTCTCATCACAATGCAAGTCATTTATCATCCTCAATGTACAGATAATATGATGATTGATGGTTTTGCATCCAACTGTATAATATGCAAATATAGCCTTCTGCTTCTTCCTTGGAAAAACATTATGTGTTTCTTTCCAGTCATCTTTTTTTCTTTTTCTTTTTAAAAATCTCCTTCAACATAAATATGGTAAACGTGTTGTTCAATATGAGCACCTCAGGGCTTCTGAACTCCCTCTGATCCCCCACCTTAAACAAAAACACCTAGGATTTAATAGGTATTAAACTTCTGGATAGGTAGCATTCTTAAATTATATTTATGCACCAGCTTTAGTAATACAGTTATTTTGCTTTTTAAGTGCTATCTGATGGTAAACATTGCCTTCGTTTATAGCTGTGTTGTTAAAAATTAGAAAGAAACATCTGTTGTCATCTGAGTCTTGTGGCAGGAATAAAACTGTAGATAATCATAATGTTAGTACTATATTTCTGTTCCCAGGGAATGAATATCCCAGTAACACTCAGTCAGGTGCTTATGCGAATAAATCAGGACTGCACAATTAGTGATCTATCAACCTGAACAAAACCCACGAATAAGATGTTGTGGCTTGCCAGATATTCGATAACCTCTAGATGTGCAGTCTCAAGTAGGAAGCAGAAAAGGGTGTTATCAAGTTCCCAGTGATCTATTGTAAAGGGCTGGCAGGCTGCATTACATGTTGCACAGACCTGGGTTGGACCTAGGATCTGCCTTCCGTGAGAGGAAGGGCTCCGCTCATGGAAAGCCCGTCCACCTGATTTTTGGGGTTCCCCTAAATCACAGCTGATCCCATTCAGCAAGGGTCTCCTGACTCTGTGTATCATTTTCAGAGGGCTGGCGGGGCTGCCATGGGAAGGATGAGCTGGAAAAGTCTACTTCTGCCAGCACAGTTGATCCAGCATAAATCTGCATCCAATCCCTGGAATGTTGTTTTTAATTTTAAAAAAGCAGCAGCTACAATTCAACATAAGAGGGTGTACCAGGACATTCAGCACATGCCCAAAGGTGCAAACATCTCCAGGGAAGTTATTTTCATCAAGAAGTCCTGTTTTCTGGGCATGGAGATCTTGACAAGAATGATCAAAGTGATAAAAATTACTCCACTGAAGAAGAGTCTCATTCTCAAAACATGCTAGATTTTCCAAGTAAGTATAGGTTTGGACTGTTTTAGATTCCCTTCTTTTTGTTGCACAGTGGCCACAATCCAATATATTGTTAGACATGCTTTAAACTTATTAATCAGTATCAGATCTTAAAAAGGGACCAGTTTATGGGAGGTTGTGGCCTCTCCCACACTAGAGGCATTCAAGAGGCAGCTGGACAACCATCTGTCAGGGATGCTTTAGGGTGGATTCCTGCACTGAGCAGGGGGTTGGACTCGATGGCCTTGTAGGCCCCTTCCAACTCTACTATTCTATGATTCTATGTTTTCTCTGAATTATATTGCATAGCTACTGACTTCAAATGAAAATCTCTGGTATTTTACACCATTTATGGAGAGCAAAAGTGCATAGGGGTTGTATTTAATGAACGCTGGAAATGTGGCAAAAATAAAGCATATTTTATTCACTGATGGTGGTCAAGATACTTTATAAGCATGATTTGGAACAGTGACCTGTAAATGATTACAACAGGGGTGGGCAACGTCTGGGCTCCCAGGCCATTCGGGGGGTGGGCAATTTCAACCCCCAGGGGCTTCCCCAAAGGCCCACATCTCCACTGCAGCCACACATGCAACTGTTACAACATACATCTTACCATGTCACATTTTACTCTTCTTTTTTTGATGGATAGAAGGAATGGCTTACAGTAAGAGTAACATTGCTGCAAAATGGGGTGGGGGGATAACAAGACTCTAGCCAAATACAACTGGCTAAGTAGAGCGAGTGGAATGCCATATGAATCAACAAAGTAACTAATATGGCAATACTAGGTTGTCAATACTAATAGATTCAAGGACAATTGAAAATCGTTTATTTGGTTTGGGATTTCATACGGAGGGCAGTAATTCAATACAGCAATTCAATAGTCCTATTGTCAATTATCCAACAGACAAAATGGGCTCTTTTTCTTGTGTTAATTGCACCCTAATTGTACTCCTGAGTAATACAAATATTAAAAACTAAAATTGCCATGGACTCACTTTTAAATATATTTTTCAGCCACCACCACCCCTTTCAATTTCAGTCTTCACTCTAGACATCACTCCATCAGTCATCCTGTTAGAGAGCAGTGGCAAGTTTAGACTTGAAAGGCTGACATTTAGCCTTTCCTCAGCTTTAGTCAATCAACACTATTCCCTGTCTGAACTTTTGAGCACACTTTGCAAAATAGTTGGATAGTGTCAGTCAGACACTCGGAACAGGAAAGATTGACTGTTCCTTTCCCTCTAGGCAGTGCAATGCTGTGGCAAGTGAAACTGTTTTGCCTGCTTGTCTGATAGCCTTTCCATCATAAGCTCTGTAGGGGGGAACCTTAACATTGTCAGATAATGGCTGTGTGAGGGAATTTGTACCTCCTCTGGGGAAAATACCTGTCAGCTACTAGGTACAACCCTAAGTTCAATAAGCAAAAAGACAAAGAAAGCAGAGGAATGAAAAGAAGAGAACTCCGTTTTGACTGTCTTGGAGGTGATTGGCCAAAAAACATCACTATACATGTCAATCAGTGTCTCAGCTGGTGGTTGCTTAGAGTCTGGATTGTTCAGATAAATCTCCTTGACATACTCAGATAGGTTTTTGCAGGCTGGTGTGTCTGCAGTCAACAACTTATTTATTTTTGCTGTTTCTTCTGATGACACATCAGGAAATGGCAATATATGATAGGGCACTTGATAAACAGATATGAGAAGGTAGATTTATATTCTCTGAGTGGCTGATCTACAGAATTAAAGTTGAGACAACATTCTGAATACATAATAATAGCTTATTTATCTGAGCAATAATAAAATGATAACTTATTCCCAGTATTTAAAACAGCTACATGTTTTACTTTAGCATACGGCTTTGCTAATATAAGAACATGTCATGTTTCTCTCTAGTTCTGCTCTATGCTGATTCAGGAAGTTTTGTGTTTTGCTCTTGGCAAGAGGAAGATCATAGTTACATCCGGCCTTTGAGTTCTCTGAAATGGAGATCAGCCATTGTTTCTCTATCCCAAAAATGCATTCATTGCTAAGCGTAATCTGATACCTGCAAAATGTACCAATCAATTCATTCAGATTGCAAATATCGATTTTGAGACCGAAGCTATCTATTCTACAGATCTCATGGTCACAACATCTGGCCATATATTTGGACTTTACTGTTTCTTCCCCCATCTCTTGCTTTTTATATCACCTAGCATCATGAAAAATTCTGAAAACTGTGGATGTAGATCAATATAGTTTTCTACCTTTAATTTTTTAAACAAAAGAATTTTTTTAAAAAAAACCAAAACAACTGCTTTATGATTTCTAAAGCAGGATTCAACTATGTGTCATGAGGAAGAGGGCTTCAGCAGTGTGCATTGGTATTTAGGGATACTATAAGCATGTCCCTATTTTCCTCTGCAAAATGTTGGAGAGTGTGCCATGTGGGTCACACTTAGCATATTTTCTTTCAGCAATACCTTCTACAAGGCTTTACTTTTATCTTCCCAAAGGCTATGTTTTATTTATTTATTTATTTATTGCTTGCATTTTTATCCCACCTTTTTTCCTTCAAGAAACCCAAGGCGGTGTCCTCTCCATTTTATCCTCACAACAACCCTGTGAGGTAGGTTGGGTGAGAGATTGTGACTGGCCCAATGTCACCCAGTGGGCTTCCATGGCCGACTCCCAGCCCAACAGTCTAGCCATGACACTACACTGGTGTATGTAGGCTATTAAGGAACCAAACATTCCAGAACAAGTTCAAAGCATATGTCCTCAGATAACACCACCTTTATTTTTGTAAGCAGATCAATTCCACCGTTGTGTGCATGTTCACTAACAGCATGTTCCCCAGGCATCAGATTCACTCATTTGGACTATAATGTGAATACTTAAAGCCAATTGGGCCTTGAATAAAGCCCATGGTACTGCATGCTCAGCTTCTATATGGTGGAAAAGCATATGCTACACTGTGGGACAAAATATTTATTTATTTTATTTATTTGTGTGGTGCTGGTTTGGAGTTCTCACATGCCAGACTTCAACTGCAGTCTCAGGGGACGTCTCTTCAAACATCCGGTTGGGTATTAAAGCATCAAACAGGGACAACTCTGGTGGGCGGAAGTTCTGTAAGAGTCAGCATTCAGAATAGAGTCACTGGAAGAGTATGGAAAAGTAGATTTGCTGAACATTACTATAAGACTCACATTGCTAAATGAGGTAGTGAAGTCCCCAGGCAGATACTGAACTGCACAGAGCCGAGTTTCTTTGAAAGCATCTTGCATGATGATCACCCATGCAAGATGATGATGATGATGATATTAATGCCTTGTCTCTGTGATATGTTAAGTTCTTCACAAGGAGTTGAAGTTTTACATGACCATGTCTTAAAAAAAGAAAAGAAAACCTTTTTTTTTATCTGAAAAATGAGGCAGTGCATTCTTAAGACAGAAAACCTGACAACATCAGAATATCAGACACGTAGCAGTTTGGGACAGACTGAATGTCACCTGCTATCTGTAGGCAGTTCCCACCTAGACCAATAAATGTTATCTGCCTCTGATGGACTGTAAAATGACAAGATGGGTTTGTGCCAGATGACAGTCTGACTGAGCACCTGTAGGGATCTTGCACCTAGACCACAAACCGTTCCACAGTAGCAAACTGACAGGTGGCATTACTGGAGAGACTGGCTGCTTGAAATTGCTACCTGTCAGTTTTTCCAAACTTGGACTTGTTAACATTTCTACCATTAGGGAGTTACAAAATAGGCAATGTCTCTTTGAACCAGACACTGTGGTAAAAGGAAAAGCCGAGGGAGGTATCAGGGAGCAAGAAGCTGCCCAGAGGAACCTGTTATTGGGTAGCATATAAATATGGCCAGTTAATAAAACAGTAAGTTTACCAACTCACTAACTTACTAATTCTTTCTGAATTAGCCCTCAGTGAACTAAACGAAACTGAAGAGGACTGGGCAGGATGTAAGGCAAACCACATTCAATTTACCATTATCCTATACATTATGGCACCAACCAACAACTGTATTGAGTTTATACACAGACCACTCTCAGTGTTCCATCTCCACTTAGTGAATACACCTGGATATGCTATTTATTTGAAAGATTTAGCTACTGCCTTTCTTAAAAAGTTCAATGTAGCTATTTTTTAAAGGAGAAATACACAGTACAAAGAATATTAAAACATAACTACAAGTGCTATAAAAGTACTAAAGGCAATATCACTAAAAAGAAACAATATCCTGGAATATTTATCAACCCTTTGGGGAGACATACCAGAGAGCTATCATTACATCTTTCCCCCACCATGATTTGTGTTGTGTTATGACATGGGCAACTAGATAAGAGTAGAATCATAGAATAGTAGCGTTGGAAGCATCCCTGACAGATGGTGGTCCAAGGGGGGATCTACACTACTGCTTTTAAAGCGCTTTAAAGCACTTTGAAAACGTTTTGAAACCTGTATATGCAGTCAAAACTGTTATAAAGTGCTTTAAAGCGCTTTAAAGCAGTAGTGTAGATCCCCCCCCCCAGCTGCCTCTTGAATGCCTCTAGTGTGGGAGAGCCCACGACCTCCCTAGGTAATTGGTTCCATTGTTGTACTGAAAATGCCATTTTGGCAGAAGAGCAGGCAGGTTTTAGGCAAGAAAGTTGGTCATTGATAATTGTTTCACCCTATCTCACTTGATATCTAAATATACCGCAAAAGGTGGGCAGCTCATCACAGCATTTATCGATTGAAGTGCTGCCTTTGATTCAATTAATAAAAGTCTTCTCTGGGATAAACTGGCTAAAACAAACATTAATAGGAGACTCCTTTTTCTGGTAAAGATCCTTTATACAGACACTCATTTAAAGGTTAGAACCAGGGTATACCAAGCTCTAACAAATGAGATCCCCACAAGCAAAGGAGTTCGCCAGGGCTGCATTCTTGCGCCATTTGTCTTTAACTTTTATATTAACGACATAGTTTCAACACTACACAGGCAAGAGTTTCATATGCCAAGGGTTTTGGACAAAGTAGTGAACATTCTCCTCTATGCGGATGACATGATTTTGGCTTCCACCACTCAGGTTGGACTGCGGAGGCTTCTGAAATTTTTTTGTTCATACTGCAGGGAAAATGACCTAGTGATTAATTGCAAGAAATCAAAAGTCCTGATCTTTGGTAAGAAAAAGCAGCGATACAAGTGGTTTTTGAACTCTAATGAAATTGACCAGGTGGATTCATTTATCTATCTTGGACTAACTTTCACTTCCACAGGATCATGGGCACCGCAGTTAAAAAGAAGTGAGTTAAAGGCAACAGTTTGTGCAAAATCCTTGAACAGGTTAATAAATTATAGACAACCTGGTTCTCTCTTGCCAATCATTAATGTATATAAGGCTAAAGTGTCGCCGGTACAAATTTATGGGGCTGAAATATGGGGTTTCGTCAATAGCAGGGAAATAGAAAGGGTCCAAAATTGTTTCTTGCGTACGATGTTAGGGGTTGCTCTAACCTGTCCAGCACACGTGCTTAGATCGGAAGTCGGTATTACGGCAGTCTGAGATCAAATACATTGTGGGCTATTCAATTATTGGTTTAAGTTAGTTTTGATGAACGAGGCCAGGCTGCCCAAGAAGTGTCTTCTCGAGAAGATGGCTAAAACCTTGGAAACCTCCTGGCTGTATAGATTTATAAAGATGTTACCAAGCTCTGGTTTCAGTCTGCTGGCAATCAGCACCCCCAATACTAACATAAGAAATGCTGTTAAACTTAGGATCTCCGATATTAGAAGTCAGAGTGATATAGCCGCAGTAGCAGATTCAAGGGCCATGAAATGGCTAGCAACATCTAAAGTCCATTTTAAAGAAGAAAAATACCTGTTCTTCGATATGGAACGGGTCCATCGCGTAGCCTTTACTCGGCTTCGCCTCGAGCTGATGGATACAATAATGCTACAGGGTTGATTTCCAGGCATCCCATCGAAAGATAGATTATGTATATGTGGCATTCCTGCTATTGAAGAACTAGCTCACTATTTACTCGAATGTTGTATGTATTCAAAATGTAGAGAAATCTATCTATCTATGTTTTTAATACGCCTGAGAAACTGGACAGTGAAGGATAAATTGTCCTTCCTCCTACGTGGTTCTAATTATTTTTTTGACTCAGAAAGTTGCTCTTTTTGCTCTCAAAGCAGCCAGCATAAGGAAAAAAGAATTAGAAAAATGGCTTAATAAGTAGATTTTATTAAATCTCGCAACACAAGGGGTTTTATTAACTGTTAGTCTTAAATAATATATCATATAGAAACTGTAATTGTTTTAAATTGTAAATTTTAATTAATGCCTGTATGTTTTAAAGATGACGTGATCTTTTGAAATGGTCAGAAGACTTATTCAATAAAGCTTTATTCATTCATTGTTGTACTGCTTTTAACAGTCAGGAAGTTTTTCCTGATGTCCAGATGGAATTGGGCTTCCTGTAACTTGAGCCCATTAGTCCGTGTCCTGCATTCTGGGTTGATCGAGAAGAGATCCTGACCCTCCTCTGTGTGACAACCTTTCAAGTATTTGAAGAGTGCTATCATGTTTCCCCACAGTCTTCTCTTCTCCAGACTAAACATGCCCAGTCCTTTCAGTCTTTCCTCATAGGGCTCTGTTTTCAGACCCCTGACCATCCTGGTTGCCCTCCTCTGAACACGCTCCAGCTTGTCTGCATCCTTCTTGAAGTGTGGTGCCCAGAACTGGACGCAATACTTAAGATGAGGCCTAACCAGAGCCAAATAGAGGGGAACCAGTACCTCGTGTGATTTGGAAGCTCTCATGAATAGATTATAGATATGCATTATTATGAATTTTAATTTTACCATTGTATACTTATGCATTATTTAAATAGATGCTGTATACATCTGACTGTTCAATTATTTCAATTCTATTCATGTGTTTTGAAGAGTATCATTTATTATTGTTGTTGTATTTACATTTTCACACAGTTGGGGTTGTGTATCTTCATTTTGTGGTCCTGGTGAGGTCCTTTCCGCTTTGGATAGTGCAGTCTATTTTCAGTTCGTGTCAATTTCACATACGTTCATTCATAAGAATATCTTATCCCTGTATCTCCATCAATCCATTTTTGTTTTAGTTTAGAAAAAAAACTGTCAAAAATCTGCATCATTTATCACATTTCCCCGCAATATATGCATTTTACCCTTTTTACTCTAAAATATGCTTTTTTGTTTGCGTTCTATCCTAAAACATGCATTACTGTATGTATTTTAATCTAATGTACACATTTTTGAAATGCGAACTGCATAGCAAAATTTGGAGACATGTATAACTATGTCCCAATCCACCAATTAGCCCAGGAAGTGGGAATCAGGTTGGCTGGCTTAGAAATGCAGGCGGAATGGAGTCCTTGAACATCCCCCAGTTTATAGAGCAGCATTATCCCTGTGTATCTTTGGCTATCAAATGCCTGAGTAAAAAAAAGTATTACAATATTTCAAGAGCATAAACGTGCCTTTTGGGAGCACAGTACGTTCCATTTAATCAAATACTGCTCCTAGCATGGCCAGCCAGATGGTGCTCGAAGATCACAAAGCGGGTATGATGGATATATTTCCAGCGTCTGGTATTCAGACGTACACTGTCTCTGAACAAAGAGATTCAGTTTAGTTATCATTGTGTATCATAGCCATTAATAGTCCTGTCCTTCATGAATTCATCTCATTTTCAAAAGATAAGACATCAGATTGGTCTCTACTCTGGGGACATTATGGACCAGGAATGCTGTAGATGATGGAATAATTTGGGGAGTGGTGAACCGTTTTTTAAACTATTTGGTGGCATATCAAGCCACTGAATAACAGAATTGGGACAAGGATAAGAGAGACTGTGAGGATAGTTTAACACAAAGGGAGAACTTAAAATAAAAGAAATGACGTACCCTAACATTTTAATATTCCAATTACGTACATGCAGATGTGAGTGCATCTTGCATATCTCTTTGTGATGTTTTCTGTATGAAGAATACCGCTTTGTTTTAGCCGTTGCCCACTAGCAATGACTAATAACAGCTTGAACCAACAGGCAAAGCAAACACAACTCCCAGGCTAGTGTTATTTTGAGATGATCAGCGTCCTGCCTTTGCCAAGAGGGAACTAATTATTATGCAAAACTACTGTAGATGTAAGGCCCAGTAGGAATTGTTGCTTTATCAGTCTATCTTGAAAAGGAGCTAAAATAAGACTGCCCGAGTGGAACATGGGATATTTTAGAAACGGTTTATGCTAAGATGTTACAATCACCCCTTGCAGCTTTGCTATGAATAACCTTCCAAGCTTCTCATCCTCTGCATTTGACTGGAAACACTGTCACATTCATATCTTTGTTTTATAGAAATAGGGTCACAGTAGCATCACGACCAATAGAGCCTTCCGCTCAACAGGGGATCAACCCACATTGATGCAGTTTATTTGCCATCTAGTAAATGTGTGCTTCTGGACATTTTAAAATATTGGACTGATAAAAGTATGAATCTAATTTACAATACAATATATTTAGTGTATCTTGATCACTTTTCATTTGTTTATTGGGATTGCAATACCTGAATAAAAATTCAATTAAATAAAACATTTTGGTTTAACATGTTTTATTAAGGGCTTTCCATGTTCATTCAAGCCCCCAAATGCTGGGAAATTTCAGAAGCTGAACACCATGCCCTTAACAAACA
Organism: Elgaria multicarinata webbii; assembly: GCF_023053635.1. Lineage (NCBI taxonomy): Eukaryota > Metazoa > Chordata > Lepidosauria > Squamata > Anguidae > Elgaria > Elgaria multicarinata. The sequence continues at coordinate 80,601,886 of NC_086177.1, read as the reverse complement.
TGTTATTTAGGCATTATGGATATGGTAGGGTATTTTATGCTGTGGCTAATTCCAGCTTCACCGCTACCTTGAGCTGAATTGCTGATGACTCAGGCTTGTTCACAATAAGCTACAAGTTTGGCTTAGTGTGATGAACGAACATGGCCAATGTAATACAAAGCTTCTGTGATGTGCGGATTCTCTCTGGAAGTGGGCATACCCAAACACTAAAGGCCATGGAAAGGAACAGGGCTTTTGAATACCTTCTTCTTACACAGGTACTAATGGTGTTTTCTGTGCTGTTGGGGAAAGGTAAAAGGAGAGAAGGAAGGTTGTTTAATCAGCAAGACATTCTCTTTCAAAAGTACTGTGCAACATTCAAAAGAAAGGCTGCTTTAAGAGCAATGCATTGTCCTCAGTGCCCCTTCTCTTATTTTTAAGGGAAGGGCAGAAACCCAGAATATGCCTGTTCTGGGTGTGATGGTAGTCCCAGGATCAGGATCAGAGCCTACCCCTGGACCTGGGTTTTCTCATGGATAACTTGTTTGAGGCTAAGGGCTCATCTACACCAAGCAGGATATTCCACTATGAAAGCGGTATGAAAGAGGTATATAAAAGGCAGGAGCCACACTACTGCTTTACAGTGGTACTGAAGTGCACTGACGACTGTTGGGGCCCATTGACACATACCATATACCGCTTCCATACCACTATATCTTGCTTGGTGTGGCTCCTGCCTTTTATATACCACTTTCATAGTGCAATATCCTGCTTGGTGCAGATGAGCCCCCGAACACTTGTGAGTGCACTTCATTACTGCTATAAAGCGGAAGTGTGGCTCCCGCCTTTTATATACTGCTTTCATACCGCTTTTGTAGTGGAATATCCTGCTTGGTATAGATGAGCCCTTTGAGTGTGTTTTGTTACTTGCAGCTAGTGCACCAGCTGAATCCCCTTCCTGCAAACCAGGGCTACGTTATCATTGTCCTGGTAAGCTCCCAACTCAAGTACTGTACCTGCTAATACATGGCACTGGTCTTGAATTAGTTCAGAAACTTCAGTTGGTCCAGAATGCAGCAGTTAGGCCACAGGGAGGATTCAGCATCCATTCTGCAAATGTTTTACTGCTTACCAATTTGCTTCCACACTAAATGTGAGAAGAAAGATTTTTATATCTAAAGCACAATCTGGCATTGGCCCAAGATATCTGAGAAAGCACATACTTTGAACCTTCCCATGTATTCAGATTTAGTGTTGGCCTTATATTTATGAATTCCTTCCCAATTGCCATTTGCCAGGTCTGGGTGCTTAGGTCTTTTAGCTTCACATTCAAAACTATGGATTTGAACTTCAGGATATCCACTTGGCTTCATCTCTTCCTGGTTTCTGTTGCCTGACAAAGGGCTCATCTACACGAAGCAGGATATTCCACTATGAAAGCAGTATGAAGTGGTATATAAAAGGCAGGAGCCACACTACTGCTTTATAGAAGTATTGAACTGCACTGCAGGATCTACACTACTGCTTTATAGTGGTAATGAAGTGCACTGACAACTGTTGGGGCCCATGACACATCTACACCAAGCAGGATATAATACTATGAAAGTGGTATGAAAGCAGTATATGGTATGTGTCTTGGGTCCCAACAGCTGTCAGTGTACTTCAGTATGACTATAAAACAGTAGTGTGGCTCCTGCCTTTTATATACCACTTTCATACCGCTTTCACAGTGGAATATCTGCTTGATGTAGATGAGCCCAAAGTCTTCTTTATACAGGAAAGCATTTAACTTGTTGGGTTTTTCTGCATTATCTGTCTCAGTTTTTAGAGTTTCTATTAACTTACTATTTTTGCACTTGTTTTGGGATTTTTGTTTTAAGAGTGTTGCAAGCGGCCGTGAGCACAATGAACACAGTGGATGGGCATGGCAGAAATAGTGTGAAAGCAACAACCACAACCATCTATCCTGATTTTATCCAGACATGGAATGTTTACCATATTTGGGATATTATCTGTTTATCTTCTGAGTAGTATTTTGTAGATATTAGTGATATTGATAACTATTTTGAATTGTACTTATTAATGGCCATTTGCCCCTTTTACAGGTTGTAAAAATTGCAAAACGGCTAACAAACTATATAGATTAGGTCATCTTAAAATCATATATCTATATGATTTCAAGATGGCCTAAGTACAGGCAACATATTTCAGACTGACGTGCTCATTTCACCTCACTTTGCCTCAAACACTAAACTGTAGATAGACATGTCACTATTTTTCCTGTCATTTCTCCAAGCCTGATTAATGAGAAGGAACAGATGTCCAAGCCCATATCTATTGTGGCAGAGAGGCCCCTTTTGAGATTTACCTGTACGTTATGAACAAGCCTTCTTTGTGCCAGAGAGCCAGGACTAGAAAGAATACCCTTTTATTGACTGAGCTGTCTACCTACATCTTGCGCGGAAAACTCAACATCAGAGCTAGACTTGATTCAGAAACTATTAATAGACTTGCAGCAGTGTCTGAAAATGTACACAACGTGCAATTTTCATGACGTTCGAAAGACTTAAGAAGTATTCTACACAGAGACTGTGTTATATGAAAGAATGGGGTATGGCATTTTATTTTTTGCCTGCTTTCCCTTCTATCTAATTTGTCTCTATTTACATTTCATTTCATTTTTATTTATTTTCGGCATGGACTGCTAGTGATGGTGAAAATGTGAGCGATGAGGAGTAGTGGAAACATAGCCTACATAAACAGATTACACCTACCACCCATGACAGTGATTGCCACTAAATATTTATAATTCAAACATCAGTTGCATCCCCAACTCATTTAATAAAATAAATAAAATAAAAATAAATAAAATAAAATAAATTTACTTATTTTATTTGTTTGTTATATTTATATCCCACCTTTTCTTCTAAGGAGCCCAAGGTGGCATACATAATCCCAGTTCTCTCCATTTTATCTCACAACTGCCCCTGTGAGGTTTTATTTATTTATTTATTTAAATCATTTATATCCCGCCCTATATCATTAAGATCTCAGGGTGGCATACAGATAAATGCATACAGTATAAAACAATAAATATGCACAGTTAAAAACAAATTAAACCATGAACCAAGGTAAAACAATATATAATTTAAAGGCAGTAAAAGCAGTTAAAACAGTTAAAACAATGTGCCATCTTAGTGAATTTAACCATCAAAGGCTTTGTTAAAAAGCTATGTTTTCACTTGGCGCTGGAATAAAATCAGTGTTGGTGCCAGTCAGGCCTCCAAGGGGAGGGCATTCCACAGTCTGGGTGCCACAACAGGTATACTAGGCTGCAAATCTTTGACAGGCCCAAAGCTTCATGGCCAAGTGGGAAATTGTTCCTAGACCCAATCTCACATTCTAACCACTACATTACATTGGCTCAATGCCCAATACTCCAAGATTCCAAATAGAAGGCAGTGCTGCTGAATCCAGGGAACTGGTGGAAGGCTGCAATAGTGCGGTGGAGGGTGGGAGGAGCAGAAAGCTGGTGAATGGAAGGCTCAAGCACTCCTCCTTCAGGCTGTTACTTCTCCTCTAAAATCCCCTCCCTTGCTTTAGAACAAAAGAACATCCATGCTGGATCAGACCAACGGTCCATCTAGCCAAGCATTCTGTTCACACAGTAGCCAACCAGCTGTCACCCAGGCACCCACAGCAGGACACGAGCACAACAGCACCACCCCACCCATATTCCCCAGCAAATGGTGGAAATGGGCTTAGACTTAGGAAACCAGCAACTGAGCTACTCAGGTGTGTGACTAGACCATGTCTGCATGACACAACAACCCATTTCTTGTACTTATTAATGGGAGCGATCAGACAGTAGGAGCCAGTATGCTTGCTCATTCACTCCTGTTTGTTCACAACAACCCAGGTTTTTTTATATATAAAAAAGCCCACCCTAGTTCGTTGTGACATCCACATGTCTAACTGTCTATTCCTGCACTGAATAGTTTTTTCATTTGGTTTTTGTTTGTTTGTTCATAGCCTGCCTTTCCAAACAACAACAACAACAACAACAACAACAACAACAACTTGTAAAGAACTGTGAAGGCAAATAACAAAAGAACTGTAAAGGCAAGTAACAAAAATTGTAATGGCACATTCCAAATATGCAACTATACATTAAAACTCAATTACTAACAAAACTTGACTTCAAAACTATAATTACAGCCGTCACTCCTGCTGTTTCATCACTCTCTACTTCAATGGGAGTAGAAATACTCTGAACACCACCTATCTGACCCGGTTAAGCTGCCCCCTGGCTCAGGATACATTTTCAACTATTCACAATACCAAAACACAGAGAGTCATTGGTGAAGAAGAAATCACTGCTTTTCTATGAATTTATCTGAATTGCCAACCAGAAAGATAGCTGTCCTACAATTGCAATACCGAAGGAAAAGAATATCAGAACTATAATATATGTAATATGTATGTGTTAGTATCAGAGGGTGAGTATATGTAACTCCCAGTAACACTCAAATTCATTTCCAGGCCAGTTCAAAATAACCTTTGTTGCTGACAAATATTGTTGTTGTCGTTGTCGTCGTCCTCCTGCTCTTCTGTTCTTTGCTCTGGGCAATGGCTCAGACAAGGAGATACAGGGTGAGGACATCTAGAACAGGAGTTAATTGCAGGACCATGGAGAGCAGTTCTGGACTAGAGCACTAACAAATTACTTCATCACTTTGGGATTTACAGTCAGGCTGAGAGAGCTCCACCCCATCAGATGTTGCATTTGGCTGTTAAAGGGTCAGTGGCCTTCTCCAAGGGAGTGAAGACTCTAGCGATGAAGAGGCAGTTGGGGAATACTCCTCAGGGTCTCTCTGTTCACAAGAGGAGTTTAAGGTCCACTCCTATGAGTCAGTGGGCAGTGACACCACTTGTGTGTGTGTCATGTTGATAGGATATAAGATCTGTGGCAGGGAGCATAGGTTCAGAGGAACCACATTACAGCACCTCCTCGGAGTCACTGTCACAGAAGACTTCTGCCTCTGAGGGCTCCTGGTCCTGGGCCATGAGAATTACCAGAAGCAGAACTTGATAAAATCTTATTTCCCAGTGAATTTATTTGCCCTTGTTAGCCAGTTAAGGGGAACGTGGCCCAAAGAGTTAAGGGCTGTGCTGTGTTCCAGTCCTCCCTGCAACTGCAGGTTTGTTGATTGTCCTATCAGCCAGCTCTCAGGTCTCCAGATGCTGCTTTTAAATGACAGTTCGGAGCATAGTAAGACCTCCCTCATCCATGACTTAATTGTGGCATGTATAACTGAGGCCTGAGTGGGTGAGCACGAAGGAGTCAGACTCTCCCAGCTATGCCCACTGGGGTACTTAGTTCACCATCAGGTAGACCTGATGCTTGGGGAGGGGGGCTTGCTGTGGTCTATAGGAACTCCATCTCCATCTGCAAGCTTCCTGTCCAGGTGACTACTGGTCTGGAGTGTTTACACCTTGTGTTGGATCAGCAGAACAGATTAGGGAATCTGTTGGTGTACTGCCCACCCTGCTGCACAACAGACTCCCTAAGTGAGCTGACAGAGGTGTTCTCGAGTGTACTGCTGAGATACCCCAGAATGTTGGTTCTGGGGGATGTCAATATTCACGCTGAGGGCACTTTATCCGGAGCAGCTCAGGATTTCATGGTCTCCATGACAACCATGCGACTGTCCCAACATGCCAGTAGCCCAACGCATGTAGCAGGGCATAGTCTAGACCTTGGTTTTTTTGCAAATGGATATGGAGATGGTGATCTGAAAGTGGGGGACTTCACATCAGTCCCTTTCTCATGGTCAGATCACTGCTTGCTAGGGTTTAGACTGACAGCAGCTTTTCCCATCTGCAAGGGTGCGGCCCAATTAAGATGGCCTGCCCCCCCCCCCCCGGAGACTAATGGATCTGGATGGTTTCCAAAGGGCTCTGGGGCTGATAAGGCTGGCGTTTCTGTTGAAACCCTGGTTGATCTGTGGAATGCAGAAATGACCCAGGTGGTTGACATGATTGTTCCTGAGCACCCTCTCCTGAGTAGAGCTTGTACAGCTCCATGGTACACTACAGAGCTGAGAGCGATGAAACAAAATAGGAGATGGCTTGAGGGCAGATGAAGACAAACTCCTAGTGGATGCAATTAAACACTCATAATGCCTATAGTAAGGTATATTCAGGGGCAGTGAGGACAGCAAAAAAAACCCAATACCTTGCTGCCACTATCAAATCATCAATCTGCCGCCCAGCAGAGCTTTTCAGAGTTGTCCGGGGGCTATTAAAAGCCAGCCCCAAGGACATGGTAAAACCATCTGAGGCCCGCTGTAATGAATTTGCTAGGCACTTCCAGAATAAAATCTTTGGCATCCACCAGAGCTTAGACTCCAGTGTTATAGCAGGTGAATCAAGTGAGGTATCCAGAATACAGCCTTGTCCTGTTTTCTTGGATGAGTTTCAGTTGGTACAGCTTGAAAACATCAACAAGGAGTTTGGACAGGTTCGTGCAACCACTTCCGTATTGGATCCTTGCCTCTCTTGGCTAATCAAAGCTAGCAAGGATGGAACAGCTGGCTGGGCCAGGGGAGTGATTAATGCCTCTCTGTGAGAGGGTGTGGTCCTGGGCCATCTGAAAGAGGCGGTAGTGAGACCACTCCTGAAGAAATCTTACCTGGACCCAGAAAATCTTAATAACTATAGGCCAGTGGCAAATGTTCCATTCCTGGGTAAGGTCCTTAAGTAAGTGCTTACGGGCCAGCTCCAGACACTCTTGGATGAGACTGATTATCTGGATCCATTTCAGTTGCGTTTCAGGCCTGGTTTTGGCATGGAAAATAGCCTTGGTCATCCTGTATGATGACTTAGGTTGGGAGAAAGACAGGGGGAGTGTGACTCTGTTGATTCTCCTTGATCTCTCAGCAGCTTTTGATATCATTGACCATGATATCCTTCTGGGACTACTGGCTGAGTTGGGAGTGGGAGGTACTGCATTGCAGTGGTTCTGCTCCTACTTGGCGGTTTGGCCCCAGAAGGTGGTGCTTGAGGAACATTGCTCAGTCCCATGGATTCTCCAGTATGGGGTTCCGCTGGGGTCAGTCCTGTCCCCCATGCGGTTCAACATCTACATGAACCGTTGGGTGCGGTCATCTGGAGTTTTGGAGTGTGTTGTCATCAGTATGCTGATGACACACAGCTCTATTTCTCCTTTTCATCTTCAACAGGTGAGGCTGTGCATGTGCTGAACCAGTGGTTGGCTGAGACAATGGACTGGATGAGGGCTAATAAACTGAAACTCAACCCAGACAATTAGTGGATGGTTCTTCTGGCTGGATAGAGGGTGTTCAACCGGTTCTGGATGGGGTTGCACTCCCCCTGAAGGAGCAGGTTCATAGCTTGGGGGTTCTCCTAGAACCATCTCTGTCACTTGAGGCTCAGGTAACCTTGGTGGCACAGAATGCTTTCTACCAACTTGGTTTGGTGGCCCAGCTATGCCTCTATCTGGACAGGATAACCTGGCTTCAGTTGTCTATGCTCTGGTAACCTCCAAGTTAGATTACTGTAATGCTCTCTATGTGGGGCTGCCTTTGAAGATGGTTCAGAAGCTGCAGCTTGTGCAAAATGCAGTGGCCAGTTTAATAACCAGAACCAGAAGGTTAGAACACATAAGACCGACTCTGGCTCGCTTGCATTGGCTGCCTGTACATTTCCAAGCCTGATTCAAGGTGCTGGTTTTAACTTATAAAGCCTTACATAGCTTGAGACCACAATACCTGATGGAACACCTTTCCCAACATGAACCTACCCGTACACTGCGCTCAATATCTAAGGTCCTCCTCCAGGTGCCTACTCCGAGGAAAGCTCAGAGGATGGCAACAAGGGAGAGGGCCTTTTCAGTGCTGGCCCCCCAATTATGGAACAATCTCCCTGATGAGGCTCACCTGGCACAAACATTGTTATCTTTTCGGTGCTAGGTCAAGACTTTTCTTTTCTCCCAGCATTGAACAGCTTTCTAACCGACCTCATATCAATATCCATTTAAATGGATATTGTCTTTGTATATTATGTTCTTATGGTTTTAAAATTGTGTATATTATCAGTTTTATATTCTTACGAGTTTTAAAATATTGTATATTTGTTTTTCTTAAATGTACAATGTTTTTAATCTTTGTAAACAACCCAGAGAATTTTGGCTATGGGTGGGGCAGTATATAAAAGTAATAAATAAATAAATAATATATAACAACCCCATAGTTAAAATTATTTTTAATCTTTCAATTGCCTCTGTGCCTACTCAAGAAATACCTGTTTTGCTTGTTAATAAAATAATATACACTTACGGTGTTAACCTCACTTGGAAATCCTTTTAAATAAGTGGACAGTCATAATTAATTCATGTAGTTTTTAAAATTATATTAATCGAAATGAATTAATTCACTTTGTAGTTATGTGGATATGATATGTAATTTATGGGAATTGCTTAGTAATTTTGCAATTAAAATGGAATTATCATAAAATGTTACCTATCATCTGATTTTTTTGGTACATTATTTATGACATTTTAGCATAAATTACAGAGGGATTAGCGAAATTCTCAGATCAAAAGCACCATGTAAGCAGAAATACTCACACAATGAAATGCTAATTAGTTTCTAGCGAACAGCATTCAGAGATACAAATACTCTGACAGTAAGTTTCAGAACTGAAGCAGATGCAAAAACACCTGAAAGAATCTAATCCACATCACTACTAAATCAAATCATACTTAAACACTTCTCTCAAAAACAGTTTCCATTAGGAAAAATAATAACTCAGTTCAGATTAAATAGATGCTAGTAAGCTAGTAGTGTCCAACCTATAGATTCCAGGTATATTAATTCTGTGTATATATTAGGTTTATATTTATAGACATACTAGTGAAGTCCTATGCTTTCTCTTGTCATGGTCTGTCCCAAGAATTGTCTAGTATCTGTATTCATAATCCACAATGCCAGCATTCTCCCGCTTTGTTCCCAACATACAAAATAATGGGGCTATGTAAACTTGGTCTGCCCCACCCTGATCTGCTCTTTTTTGCATGTGAAGACAGCATAATATGAAATAAATTTTGCCAAGGTACTTTACTTAAACCTATTTCAAAGGCTACATTAGGCATTATTCCTGGCAACTAAACTCTGAGCTATGGATTCAGCATTACTCAAAGAATTTGCCCATAATATCAGACAAGCTACGAACAATTATTATAAAACTCCTATGCTGATAACAAACCAAAAAAACTGAAGTAAAAATAAACCATGAATTTCAAGGCACTACCTCAAGAACGTATCAACTGAAAGAAATGCGAGATTGCGATCAGCATCTTTTCAAGAAAAAGCTATGTTCTCCCACGTGAAATGTCAAAGAGAGAGCTAAACAACTGTTGCTCATTGTGAAACATGAATTGTTAACTAATGCTGCACAATCAGAAATCTGCTTTGTTCTGTACAAAGCTTACAGTCCTAATCATCAATGCTATATCAGTACAATTTGTATGAGTTTTTATAGGCTGCAAATATAATAAAGCTTTAATAAAGGCATAAAGATGGGGAATTGTGTGGAAGTTGCAGACATTTGAAATAAATAATATCTTATCTCAGCTGTACAACTGTAGCATTTCTTACATATAAAACTCACAGCTGTGAGGACAAAAGATTAGAAACAGGTAGACAATGCAGTTTTGGCAAAACTTTTTACAAAATGAATAGGGTTTGGCCATGCACCCAATACTCTGGAAGCCCTAGCAACTTTTGCTATTTTAAAGACAAACAGGAACAATTTGTCCAGTGTCACATCACAGAGGAATACAGAAGTCAGAGACTTTCATAAATCCAAGTATTCTGGCTTAACGTAAGGGTTATATCTGTATTGGCTGTACTTTGAATGAGGCTCTGAGAAATTCAAGATGAGAATCAATCTGGGCCAGGGATCCCCAATCTTTTGAGGCTGGTGGATAGATTTTAGATTTCTGAAAGAATGCTGTGCATGGTCTCACAAAATGGCTGCCACTGGCAGCTTTGACAAAACACAGGACACCCACTTCCCAAGGGCGAATTTGTGAGGTGAAAAGTAGCATGCCCAAAAACCAAGGTACGTGGCAGAAGTGTGGTCTGAGCAACAAAACATAAAACCACTCTTCTGAAGTCACACTTGTTCTGTTCCAGAAACCATTTCACAGAAGGTATACTGATGAGTCTGAGGGACATATAACTTGGCTATGAAACTGAGTACAAAGCAAAGTTGGAGTCTGAGCCCCAGATGCAAATCACATATTTGCTCCCACAAAAGGGGGGGGGCGCAAAACACTGTTTCACAGAAGGCAAACTGGTGATGCTCAGATAAACACTCACACTAGGCATTGCAAAAGAAGTAGTATAGGAATTTGCAACTGTAGGCGGTAAAGTGAAATCCAGCCCTTGGGAGGAGAATGAGTGCCCTCCCACTGTCAGGCCAGAGACGAGCAAGGTGTGTGGAGAGAGAGAGAGAGAGAGAGAGAGAGAGAGAGAGAGAGAGAGAGAGAGAGAGGTTGCTGAGGACCAGAACCTGTTGACATTCTGCTTTGGGGAGATGCCCTACCACACCCATCTGCTCCTCAAAAGAAGCTGTCATGTAAAATGAATTCAGGTAACTACTTGGTTAATTAGCGTTTCAGAAGCTCATGGGATCCCTGAGTTTTGGTTTAATATGTCTGCACAACTACCATGTGTACAAAAGTTGAAGCAACCCACTGGGGGCAGTTATATAAGAACAGCTAGGAATTGGCTATAATGATTTTAATTTTGGCACTTATGGCAATATGCTTTACTCACAGAATGTTTTCTTCTTGTTCATTTTCTGAGCTTACCAAGAGCATTCCCTGCTGAGATGGATAGGTCAGATCACTTATTATTATTATTATTATTATTATTATTATTATTTATTTATATAGCACCATTAATGTACATACTTATGTCCCATGTATACTAGGAATGCATGGATTGTGTAAAATCTGTTCGTCTGTGTTTTGTGGATTGCGCAGTCTCGTTTGTACCAGCATCCATTCATAGATAGATTCAATTATTCCCCATTATGAGTATAAAATATGCAAAAATATTCATAACGAAATTTGCAACCATTTACGTAATTTATGTTAGTACAAAACATTTAAACGTGCTGTCTCCCATTCCATTTGTAAATTTTGGGAAAGTAAAAAAACAAAAACAAAAAATTCCAAATGTCCGTGGAATCCGTGTGACCTGGTGAAGCTGCTCTGCAGCGGATTCCGGTCGGATGATTAGAAATCCAAACTCATTTTAGTCCATCTCAAATTTCTGCAGTTATCCCTAATGTAAACCCGGCTCAATTTTTACCTTGCCTCATATTTACTACTCAGCAAGTTGGGATGTCTTGGGGCTGATAGCACGACATGTGAACATTGCCCAATACTCAAAACAGTTTAAATATTTAAATGCAAAACCAGTGAAGTCCCAAGAAAAATCAAATCCTTCCTTCATGCTCACACCATCGTGTACAGATGGTGACTACTTCCCAAGCAACTGCTACAATAAATAAAGCCCATAAGTGGCGTGACGGGCAGCCCCTTTCCCCCTCCAGCCTGGCAAATAGCTGCTTGGCAGGCTTTAAATATAAGTCCTGCAGAGTAACAGCTTTTAGTATGGAGGGAAAATGCTGAGCAGCAGTCAATTTCCAGACTAAATGAGACATAAAGGTCACAAGGAATGGGAAAATAGTAAAGCTGCTTTTACCTAAATAAATAAAGATCTGAATCAACCATAATCAAGGGACATGTTGTGCAGCTTCACAGCTGCATTAACTAGCTCCTCCACAGATTACCCCAGAAAGGTATTTGCTGCAACCCTAATGACTGCCATTATTTTCTCCCAATCATGTCTTTCCCTGACCCCCAAAGTTTTTAAAGTCCGAATTTCCATTTAATATAAAAAAAGCATATTCAAAACTCCCCTCAACACGGTGGTAGCCTAATCCCCTGTAGCACATATTGAGAAATGACTACATTAAGTGGAAGGCGTGAGCTACAAATCCTGTGAAAAACATGTGACTAAATTTTAAGAGAGATAATTCTGAACCATTACTTTTCAACAGCCAGACAATGTGCTGTCATTGAGTTACTTTTCTGAATTCCTTGGTGTTTCAGCATTGTTAAAGCCCGACAACAATTACTAGCAGCAAATTCTAATTTCATCTCGCTTGCCTAATTAGGAATAACACCTCAATACTAAATGCAAATCTGGGCTACATATTGGCAGGGGGCAGCAGGGGAACTCATTAGGTCCGATGCATTCAGATTTAAATCCAAGTACAACGCAGGTTGTAATCCAGATTGTGGAATATTTCTATTTAAATCTTCTCAAATGCCAATGTAAAACACATTTCTTTCAGATTTCACTTATTTTCAGCAGAGAATTAATGGGTATATTAATTAATCAGCATTTCATCTTAACTGGGCTGAAGATTGAAGTCTTGCTCATAACACAAGTGAAGTACATGCTTAAGGTTCTAATGAACTCAGCTGAATTCTCATATTAGCAACTACTGGAGTTTTGGTACTGACTTCTACCAACTTTTGAGCAATGCTGGAGTACAGATGGTACTCCAGCATTGATCAAGTATGATCATGGTTGCTCCTCCCTTCCCTCCTGTGTGACATGAAGCATCTGCTTCCTGGTTTAAACCCATAATTTATTACTATGTTTGAGTCAGGTCAAACTTTATCTTTAGAACATGGTTTTCTGAAACAAGCTAAGATCAAACTATGATTTCTTCCTAGCAGCAGTGGTGGCTTAAGCAGTGGAGAGATTATTATGTTAATTGTTCATTCCCCAGGCCGTAGACATTCTTTTAAATATTCTGTTCTGCTGTATAATTTCATATGGGGTTAAAGTGCTTGAATGTAAGCATAAAATTGCAGCGTGGACAAAACTAGTCCTCTATTCCTAATACTGAATAGTCTAGATCAGTGGTTCCCAAACCTTTTCAGGTAACCACCCCCTTGGTTCCACAAACTCATGCCTAGTGCCCCCTACCCTACACTATAAAAATCATTATTCAGAATAGCGGTTTTCAACGACCCACTAAGGAAGATAATAACAATAAAATTCAAAACAGTAACAATTAATTGAATATTTATTCAAAATCCGAAGCACCCACTGCAGGCTTGCCAAGGGAGGGAGGAAAAAGAGAGCGAACGCCTCTGTTTTGCAGCCGGCGTGGCGGGGCACACCAAGCACGGTATGTCTCTTCATTAGCATTTTGGTGCTTTTGAAACATTTCAATTCACCGTTAAAAGGACTCTTCTTAAATGGTATTAATACATGTGTGGATTCTTCCCCTATATGGCTTGGGACCAAACTACCTTCTTCCATAAAAATGTCCCTGGGTTTTAAGACCTTCTGGAGAGGCGCTTCTTGGAAAAGACCACCTCGAGCGCCCCCCTGCCGCCGCTTTGCCTTTTAGCATCCCCTTGCCTCTTAGCGCCCCCTATGCAATCCCACTGCCCCCAAGGGGGCAGTACTGCCCACTTTGGGAACCACTGGTCTAGATTCTTCTACAGAGATCATGTCTCTCTGTGTGCTTGGACCCCTCTCCCTGGAGTTTGTGCAAGGTCCTCCCTTCACACATATGCATCTGCTAATAATAGAGTGTTTAGTTCAGGGGCGTTGAAACATTTTCAGCCCCTTGGGCCAAATACCATTACATAGAAGCTATTAAGGGCTGCATTCCAGTGGTGGGTGGTGCCAAAATATGGGAGGGGGGAAGTACCAGCATATTTCATCTTAATGCTTTTACTGCAAGTAACCGAGGTGTAGGAGATGGTTTCAACCTTTTATAATGGAGGGGGAAACTACACAATTGTTGGGAAACCAACAAGAGATCAGCGGAAAGGGAATGAGGCCAGGAAAAAGGGGGAAGCATCATCTGGGGAGTCTCCAGGAGCTTGGGGCTTGAGTTCCACACCCCTGCTTTAATGCATCTTGCTGCCATTTGTGCAAACCTATCACTGCCATCATGAGGGAAGAAGACAGACAACATTATAATAATTGCCTAAAGGTTACACAAAGCTGCTTTCTCATTGCAGGGAATCCACCGCTTCATATATTGCTCGCTCCTGTAATGTGACCGCCATATTAGTGTGGCACTCACTAATCTATTCCTGCATATAGCCACAAAAAAAAAAAAAGGTGAAACAAAACTGCAGTGCCCTTTCCTAAAACGTAGCTTGTAGACCGGCCTGCAAGTCCTGCAGCCCATGCATAATTCTGTTTCAGCAAACTTCTCTGTTGACGTCAACTTTGTAAAGCTCGATTAAAGCATTGGCTCCAACTGACTCCAGGGGCCTCTGGATCTGGCATTCTACATTTGTATTCCTTACCACACAGTGTGCAATTTCTGAGGGAACAAGCATGAAATTACAATAAAAAACATGACATTGCTGGTTCCTGAATTTCGGCACCGTTCCAATTAACTGAACGTGAATCATAACAGAAAGAGGCTCTTCAAACTTAAGCTCTGTGCTAAGCATAGCGGCTCCATGAGCATGGTTTTAAAGTCTGCTTCCAACACAGTTGTCATTAATTTAGTGAACATTCTAGGATTATAAAACTACACCTCTTTTGATATGCTTGATATGCTTTCTAAAAATGTATCAAGTAGGTGTCATTGCTGCTTTTCATTTTGGGTAGTGATGATGGCAAATAGAAATGTAAACACTTGAATTTGGGAGAGGGGAAGAGATGTAGATTTCCATTACTGACTGATACTGGCACAATATATTATACTGAATTATATGTAAAACTAGATAATTTTGAAATTTAGGTGGTAGTAATTGTAGATCTGAAACAAAATACAAGATGCTGTCTAATCTGGTTTGCAGTTCTCTTTTCATACCAATAGAATGACGACAATGGTGTGCAATGCTTCTGAGCGAAACTTTATTTTATCCAGCTTTGTTACAAAATAGAGTCAAATCTAAACACAATTTAAATAAGTATTACCAAAAAGAAGAGCAAAGCCAAATTTTAAAAAGCTATATTTAAGGCCAGATTCTGCCCTAACTTTTACTTCAGTACTGTGAAAGTTGTGATGAACTATTTCATAAATCATACTCTGATATTCTGATTCTCCCTCTCATCTGTATTTATATAAATTTTATATCCTTTTTTTATATAGAAAGATTCCCCATAAAACATCGTACAATTTTGAATGTAAAGTCCTTCTCAGATCCTTTCATATAAATACAAGCGGTGGCTTTCAAACTTCCAGTTCTTGGAAAATATTTTTATATCAACTGCGACCATGGAGAAGGACCACCATGGACATGGAGCATGGAAGCCCTGCACACTGTTGAGTATTCTGGAACAGGACTATTGGCCTCATTTTTGTCTCAAATCTGAAGAGTTTAAGATAATTCTGAAAAACGCCTTCTAAAGTTATGAAAGGATTAGCCTAATGACTAATACACTTCATGTTTAGTGAATGTGTTGCCAAAATGATAGATACACACCAATACATTTAAGGAATGTGAGGAGGGGGGAATATTGTTCATTGTTTGTGCCCCCTCATTAAAATGTTCGTAGTAATTCTTTCAAGAAAAGAAAGATTTATTTATTTATTTATGCATTTTTATGCTGCCATTCAGCCAAAAAAGGCTCTCACGGCGGCTTACAAAAGTATTTCTTGACAGTCCCTGCCCACAGGCTTACAATCTAAAAGACATGACACAAAAGGAAAGGGGATTGGGAGGGAGGGAGGAGGAGGGGATATTGTCATTTCAGCCTGAAGAGGAGGAGACCTGACTGCAGTAATGGGCTTCAAATTCTAAGTCTTGTTATTAGAGTTGGACTGATATTTTTTCATGTAGAACATTTCCCCTTGGGGAATACTAAGCAGTGAGCAGCCAGGTATGCCACAATCACTGAGGTCCTCAGAATTAGTACCAGCCCTGGACCAATCATTTTTTCCAAGCTAGATGAAAAGGGAATAGCTTAGGACAACAGAAAGACAGTACAGCACACTTCTCATAAATCGGGGTGAGTTGCACAGGGTCAATGGGCTGCATGGATGCCCCCCCCCTTTTTTGGCTTTTTCTGCATCTCCTGCAAGGCAGCCTGGACCATTTGACTTTCCTCTTCTGTTAAGGGAAATAAGACACAGCTTGCTATTGAAATTCAGCTGCACAGCAACAGAACAGGGGAAAATCAGCCCTCTTTTGCTGCCACACGGTCAAATTTTAGTGGCAATTTTGTCTGTGTAGCAGTGTCAGGGCACAGGGTGCTTCTCTGGTGGGTTCTTGGGTGAGAATTGGCCCCCAGACAACTGGATGTTGCCCATGCCTGCCCTAAAGCATTAAACTGTCCAGAGTTGATGTTGCAGCAACAGATGTGAGTAAGGGATATTAGAAAAGATACTCATATCATAGAATTGGGAGGGGACCCAGGGGGCACATAGCTGGGTACAAGTAAAAGTGCACCTGAGCTTAGTGCAGGGATCCGGAAGGAACTTGTGGCTCCTGAGGTGTTGTTGGACTCCAACTACCATTGTCCTCTGCCTTTAGCTATCCTGGTTAAGGCTGATGGGAACTGCTGTCCAACAACATCTGGAGAGCTATACATATCCTACATTTTTTTAAAAAAAAAATAGAATTAAAAAAAAATCCATACAAATTTATAAACTGGATGCACTAGTAGTGATGTTGTGTTTTCTTTGGAGTCACTCCGCCACAGCAATGCACCCACCAGCCTGCAACTCATAAACATTTCCAGATTTGTTTAAATCACCTTTCCTTGATTCATGAGTCTCAAGAATAGCTCAAACTTCTCAACCCACCACTATTTGCAAATACAAACCTAAAGTACTTCAAATAGTGGCGTTTTGTAGATAATTGTTTGATATATGTATCTATAAATGAAAGAATCAGACGGGCTTCTTTCCCTGCAACAATGGCATGCCCATTATACAGAGAACCCTCCTTCATTATCTTTGCATAGTTATTTACCCGCAGAGGCAGGATAGGCACTAGAGCCAAGTGGCAGTAAGTGGAGAGTCATTCCCATCGCTCTTCAGCAGTAATTGTCCGTGCAAAGCAAACCCTGTGTATGTTTCTCAGTTTGACAACAACACATTACACTTTCTCCAAATCAGCTAAAGGAAAATGGCAGGCTTTGATTCATGATATATTCTGCACATGCCAGTAATACACTCGGCAAATATAGAACTAATAAATCAATTGCACAAGGAGCCAAGATACCAGGTGGTTCATGGTTCTCATGGGGCTATACAA
Source organism: Elgaria multicarinata webbii (assembly GCF_023053635.1). Classification (NCBI taxonomy): domain Eukaryota; kingdom Metazoa; phylum Chordata; class Lepidosauria; order Squamata; family Anguidae; genus Elgaria; species Elgaria multicarinata. Next base: position 80,584,554 of record NC_086177.1, on the reverse strand, counting down.
GAAGTTATGGATATCTTCTGCTGACTCAGGATCTTAACTATTTTAGCACCATTTATTTGGCAGCTAGTTGTCACTTCCCAAACACTATTCAGAAGTGTTTTCATTTTTTACTTATCAAAACATTTAGCAAGTAGTTCTTTTTAATATTATGCCATGACTGTATATTATGGACTAAATCACCGCACACAGTGTGCACATTTGCTACTTACAGACATAGAGCTTCTTTGAACACCAATTTCTGATGAACCTCTGAGAGGTTCATCAGAAGAGTGTTTTATCGCCCACCCGCTACTGCCCATTCACAAATGTGTGCACATCCTTTAGATGTCATCTTCCACCTCCCGCGTTGTTCCCACTCCTTCTACTTGTTTTTCCGTAGCAAAATAGAACCCTTTTATTCCTACTTTTTTTTTTTTTTAAAAAAAAAAAGATGGAACGTGCCGCCATTTCCTGCTGTGTGCAGGAAAAGTGGTGCATTTAAAACAGCCTCTGAATGGGCCATGTGGACTTTGTTGACTTTTTCTTTCCCCTCTGGGAAGAATGAGGAAGTGCAGGGAAGTGATAGTAAGGAATGTTATTATAGTTAGCAGTGGAGTTCCTTCTCAATGTGAAGCATAAGAACCAGAGTTAGTGTAACATTGCAACTACAGAAATTAACAAGTCTTACCCAATTTGCCACCCTCCAGGCTACTTATTTCCCAAGAAATGGAAAGGTAAACATCTCTATCATTATTGAATCTATTCCTCAACTCAAACACAAACAGGTAAAATAAGAAAACCTCTATATGCTGTCAGGCACCTAGAATGCAAACAAGTTCAGTATTGATCTGCTCCAGAAAACGTTTGAGACTAAACCCTAAAACACCACCATGGTGGGGCGAAGCTTTTGCTTTTCTATGAATTTGTTCTTCTTGGGGTAACAAGTTCTAATTTAAAGTTCTTTGAACAGAAGCTGCATAGACAGCAAAGCTTAGCGAAATATTGGAGTGTATTACAGAAAGACAAGAAAAACAGGGGCCATCTGACTTCCTTGGAATCAAAGTATTAAATAGACAGAGCTTTCACCTTTTACTTGGAATAAGTCAGTATGTCTCTGATCTGCCATAATTCAGTCTCTGCTTCGCCATTATGGATATGTCTGGAGGTCACTTTGCCTCAGATCTCAACTATAATATAGGAATAACTGTAATCTACCTTATGCAAAGGCTATGAGATCAGAAATGATAATGGACACCCCAACCCCAATTATGGTTAAACATAGCCAGTTTTTCTCAGAAAAACAACTTTCAGAATGTACAATGTGGGAGCTTGCACTGTTTATATTTTAAATTGCAAAACTTACAAGAGAGGAATGCCAGGCCTATTATGTTATCTTAGACGTTCCCTGCAAAAGGTATGCAGTTTTACTGGCACTTTAAAGATGTGACTTGTTAGTAATCTTTGCAAAATTGACAAGAGGCAGCTAGGTTAGGAGAATCCCTTTTAGTGATATGGCCAAGGCCAATTAAATAAAGGCCTAATCTACACCAAGCAGGAGGCACACTACTGCTTTTTAGCTGTATTGAAGTACACTGACAACTGTTGGGGCCCATTGACACATAACATATACCACTTTCATATTGCTATATCCTGCTTGGTGTGGCTCCAGCCTTTTATATACCGCTTTCATAGTGCTTGGTGTAGATTAGGCCAAAGTTTGCAGGGAAGCCAAAACTGAACACTTAGGGCCTTATATCTGAGCAAACAGTCCACAGTCTATGCAGACAAGGGCCAGATCTACATCAAGCATAATATAACACTATGAAAGCGGTTTGAAAACGGTACACGGAATGTGTCATGGGCCCCAATAGTTGTCAGTGCACTTTAAAACTGTTATAAAGCAGTAGTGTAGATCCTGCCAATAACATAATTTCTAGAGAAGAAGGTAGGCTTCAAAGCAGTCTTAAATCCCTGGCATCTCATTTTGACTGAAGTCAGGAAATCTTGCCAGAGGAAAAGGGAAAAGCAACTCATGATGGAAAGTGATAACATGAATCTACCTTTACTTAGTTTTATCCTTCATGCATGTATATGGCTATAGCTATAACCAGCTGATTGCTACTGAAGGAAGAAAGTGTTTCATAGTGCAACCCTATAAATCTCTGCTCAAAAGTAAGCCCAATTTACATCACTTGGGTTTGCTTTCTGGAAAGTGTGGCTCCATTCTGTTCAGCAAGGCAGAGGCATGCCCCATTTAGTTTGATGGATTTGCTCCCAGATAGGTGTATACAGCACATGTGAAGAACTCCTGTAGCCTTTGTCTGTTCTTTGTGTGGCCCACAGAGCCCTGGGATGCTGAGTGGCGGCCAGTCTTTGTCAGGATTGTGTGTGTGTGTGTGTGTGTGTGTGTGTGTGTGTGTCTGAGATTACAGTCCCCCCCCCCAGCAATCCCACGTGATCTCATTCAAGATACCTAATAGCAGTGAGGAAGCATCCATTTTGAACGGAATCAGAGAGGGTGGAGGAGGCTTTTTGCTTAATTCACCATGGTTAAAGCTGTGGTTTAAAGTGACTTTTGAACACAGCCCAGCTTTCTGGCTTAACCACCATGGGCAAAGCCATGGTTTAAGGTGTTTTCTGAATGGGGCCAATGTTGCCCAAGGGTGCCACAAAAATCTGAACTGATTCTGCTCTCACATGGTTAAATATTCTAGTCCTAGTGATTTCAATGATATTTAGGCATACCTAGCTTATGGCAGATTGCTCCCTATGATGGCATAGGTCGAGGGAAATAGTGAGAAGGAAGTAAGGGCAACTGTGTTAAATAAATAAATAAACAGAAACAACCTCCATGACTCGGCTGTGAATGATTTTATTGTAAATTCCCACACCCATGACTGCAAAGATCTCTGCCTGCATTAATTTAAATGGAGGAAGTTATTAAAAACAACAATTCTATAGAGATGTATGTATACATCTCCCCACCAAAATCTAGTTTAGCCTGGTTTAGACAGTTGGTGGGAAGCACACAATCACCTGTGGGGCTGTTGGAAGGCTCATAGCCCAGTGAGCTATGTTGAAGTACCAGCTGTATAAAATGGCCACTGCAATTTCAACTATTTTCTTAATGGTTTAGATGCTACATTTTGGTGTATAATATCCAAGTTTTGTGTTTTGTTGTTATGCAAGCTGAGTACTTCTGGATAGGTTGGTTTATAAATTGAATCGATTAATTAACCTATTTATTCATTATATCATCAACCACCACCTTAAGTGGACTCAGAGAAGCTAATAAGTGCTTTAGATTGCTTTTTAAAGATTTTGTAAATAGGCTATTTAGGATTACTTTAACAACAAAGCATACATATTTGGCTTCCTTGCTAGTACGGAAACAATTTTGCACAGAGGACCCATCTCCTTCCTTTCAGAAATGAGAAAACAACCATTATAAACATGTGACATTGCTAATGCTGTCTCGGAGACTCAGGCTGTAGTGATGAATTGATTCACCCTGGAGATTACAGACTCTGTAAACACGGTTGGAATGTTTCACTTCCATGAGCCACTACAAGCTCAAGACACTAAAAACAAGTGTTTGGGGCAGGGGCACAAGATGTGAAAAGGGGGGAAATGGCTGTATTGCCACATCAATTCAGTTTACGACAGAGGTATATGTTGAACTCTTGCTAAAGGTATTCTTTATTACCTACTCCACACGTCGTATGTTTTCTGAGGTTGTCATGATTTAGGAAGCTCCCGCAGGGCTCCTGTACTTCCCTAGAGGTTGTGCAATAGAGTGCATTGTCCAAAATAATTATCTGTAGCCACCATTTTACTTGCGGCTATATGTCAGCCTGTGCTCACTAGGTACTTTGTGACTGTGTCTAATTTGGACCTGAAGGCAAGCGGACGTGAATAATACTTACAGAGACAAAACCGGATGGAAACCACAGTGGAACTAATTTATTAGTTTTAGAAGACATCAGCCAAAGGAGCAGTAGACAGCCCTTTGTTACTCCTAGCTAGTACTTGCGTGTTTTTGATGTTGGATTTCTTTTACAACAAGTAATGAATACTGTATATTAAAGGATTCCCACAAAAAGTTAAACCTCATATTCTTCACTTAGGAAATCAGTTTTAAATTCTGATGATCTTGCATCAGTGTAATAGGTTATCACCTGATTTACAACAATATAAAAATGGTGCAAATCAAGACATAAAATAAGGGCAGGGAGGGAGCACAATCTTACAGTATAGTAGGATAGTTGATTCCTCATAAATTGGGACAACCTGGTGGGAATAGGAGATAATTTATCTGCAGAAATAGTAATAAATGCAGTGGTAAATGAACTTGATTACCAGAGAGAACTCTGAGATCCTGTTGCTGTATCCAGCACAATTTAATAGTATTCCAGTAACAAAAATCTCAATCAACGAACTCTATAGATGAAGATATCTGTCATACCTTGAACATGGATGACCATTTGCAAAGTGGTAATTTAAACACAATGTACCCTTTGGCAAATGGTCTGTATTCACCCTTAATTAATATGCATTTCTAGTGACAAATTGAATTTTTTAAAAAATTACTACTCACATACTATTTTCAATAGGCATACAGAGAATTTTGCATCCAATAACTGAGTCAAGGAAAAATCCCTGTATTATAAACTAGTAAATAATATCCCCAAAGTACATATGGTAGCAAGAAAATAGTGGCTTATCCAACACTACCAGTGAGTTCATGTCTGGGATGAGATCTGAGCAAGGGGTGTACAGCTTCTAGTGCACGTTCCTAATTATTCTGCTTGTTCAGAAAGCCTAACTCAACTTGTTAGCTTGTGGTTTATTTTAAATATAAATTATATTATTTATTTATTTACAAAATGTGTATACTGCTCTATATCTGAAACAGATTCTGGAGCAGCGAACATAAGAATTAAAACAGTAAAAGATACAAAAATTAAAACACCATTATTATATTAAAAAACACAGAATGTCAAGTGGAGCATGTGCAGTGGGACGGTGGGGAAGGTTTCCCACCCCCACCCACCCAAAAAATCCTCAGCTATGGAAGTTTCCCGAATCAGGTCTCCGCACAAGCGCAGAGCCCATATGTGTGATGCCATGAAGAAGAACCTTGGCTGTCAGTCAATGAATGCTTCTTGGAATAAGACTATTTTTAGGAAGTGGTGAAAACAATACAGTTTTGGTACCTGCCTGCCCTCCAGGAACAGGGAGTTCCACAGAAAGGGGGTCACCACACTGAAGGCTCTTCTCCTGGTAGACTCCAATCAGGCCATAGGTCCACGTGGAGCCACCACGAGCATGCCCTCTGACAACCTCAGTGACCGGGCAGGTTGGTAAGTGAGAATATACAACAGATATAAGGTTACTGCAAACAGGCTGCTACACACTGATAGACAAGTAACAACACAGAACTCCCCAGTTTCCCTACAATTGCTGTAACAGACATTCAGGTAAATTTATGGTTTCTGGGCAGCAAACTAGCACAGTAATGCCTACAGCACTTCATAATTCCTGGATGAATTTTTCAGGGCAGCAGACTGGATGGAGCTTTGTGAATCAAGTCCTTGATGGCCATATTTCATTTTACATAATTACATTACACCTTGCATATTATTTTTTTGCGAGTTACTGGATCCTCCCACCCAACATACTAAAATGAAAGCTTGTGTCAGCAACAGAGAAGTGTGTACAATTTGTACAAATATTTACAAACTAGAAGGAGTTGTTAAGTTTAGGTAACACTCAATTCTCTATCTCCAGTGAGCACACGGGAGTTGCAATGAATACTCAGAGATACACTGGGCTGCCATCTTCCTGAATTGGAAATATTCCTTGTCCAAAACTATAATTTGGCACAACAAGAATGAGACATAGTGAGCACTGGGTCTCATGCTCTTCCCCACCCACTCTTCTTCGGTGCAGATGCAAAAGCACTTGGAAGCTTTTGCTTCCAATTTCTGTTAACCACAGTTTAGTGTGTCATCCAAACCCAAAAGAGTGGTTAATGATAACTATGCTATGTTTAAACAAGTCAGCTTCATAACCCATGTGTGTGTGAGGTGTATTTTAGGTATGTGGACTTAAGTGTCCTTATTAAACACACATATGAAATACATGTGTGTTCTTTAACCTCTGATGAAAGAACCAAGTATTTATGTAAACCTATGTTCATTCATGGAAGCTAAGTTTTTCCTAATTTCTGATCACTATTAGAACAGAGTAAACAGACCTACTAAAAGCACAACAGTAAATATGTAATTGCTTTTATTCAAATGGATGCAGCACCAGGTATAGGCAGTAAGAAAAGTGATTGTACGAGGAATTAGCAATAAATGAAAATATGACTTAACATGTGAATGATACTCACCAAGTGGTTGTCCTGCAATGATCCTGGCATTCTCTCCTGCCACAGCAGCCCTCGCATGCCTTTCACTCATGTACTGTACAAATGCATAACCTTTGTGCACTGAACAGCCGACAATTTTTCCGTACTTTGCAAAGATCGCCTCTATGTCACCCTTTTTGACAATGGCTGTGTTAAGATTGCCAATGAAGACTCTGGAGTTGATGGATTTGGGGTCATTCTTATTGGTGACATTACTGGTCTGTGTTTTGCCGGTCATCGTTGGTTGACTTGGCTTCAGCCTTAAAACAAGATGACAAACGTTTATGTTTAGTTGCATATATTCACTTCAGGTCAGGTATATCATGTGATATAACAACTACTAAATTGATCTAAAAAGAAAATCATGAGAACTATATAGTTTAATGATGACTAACAATAAGAAAAGTGCAGTGATTTTTAAAGAATATTATCAGAAACCAATTTTAAATCCTATATTTCTACGCATTTAAAATATACTCATAATTAAAGCCCACTAAAATTTAGCATTTCACCAATATTCACTGATTTCAGCTTGAAAGTTCAGTCCCTGGCTTCTGGCTTCATTATGCAAAGGAAGAGACTAAAACATTATTATGTGTCGATGAAATAAACATTCAAGACCAGGTTGGGAACATATCTTAACCGTGATGAAAGAATGTCCTTCCTTTATCTGCCTCCTGTCAATCAGCACACATTACCTTTTCCAGCCTGTTAAATACTATAGATCACTGCAAGAAGTCCAGCGCAGATTATGTACAGATGCTTACTGCAATCAATATATTTCCATTAGGAACTAGCAATTTCTTCTTTTCAGTATAGCTCAGAAGGGTAAACAAACGAACAAAACAGAACGAACTGCTAATTCTCATAACTGATTTTAGTGGGATTTTATTCGTACATTAAGCCTGCCTCTCTGATTGCATAGTTCATCCTTGACAGACAATAGTGTGAATACTTTGTATAGCTTCAATGAAATTGATCAGATTCATATTTACATTAAATCATTTGATCTCATGTTTATGCTGTTGTTTCTTATAAAACTATCCCAGATGTCATGTATTCTTCTGCAATTAATAAACAGAACCGTGATTGCCTAAGCTATTATCCTAAGTGTCCTGTACACATTCTACAAATTTGAAACTAATTTTGAGCACTTAAGATTTCATAAGCATTTTCAAGATTCTGTGATTTTTATTAAGCAATTCCCATACTAAGAGTATTTAAAGTGTTATACGCAAGTCAAAATGTACATAAGTTGTTATCTTTGCAAGTATAACACTTGTCAGTTAACTAGAGGTCAACAAATGTATTTTCAAGCAAACCATATGGCTTTTTCATTCACCAGCTAGGTAGCAAAACGCAAAGCCACACATATTTCCTAATATTGAAAAATGACTCTGGTGAGGAAGAGGTCATTTATATAGCAATTAAGGACATAACATTTCTTACAGGGTACGACTAAGAATTATGTTAGTGGTTTGTTCTGCTTCATCGTGGTCATATTTTAGATTCTATCACTATCATTACTCAAGTGAGGTTTAAATCTGAGGTGCTACTAGTTCATTTCTCAAGCGGAAAAAACCGATTAATGGCATTTATGAAATCCTAACCGAAAAGATTCTGCTAAGAATTCTTGGTTTGGCCAATGTTGCACAAACACCAAGTTTAGAAGCCCCTTAGCATGTTGGCAATTATTCCAAAGGAAAAAAAAACGTTACTGTGTGTAGCAGCCTGTCACACAGATCAGATGCAACCACAAGGTTTTTTACATGCTGCTTCAAAAGCCTGGCTCAAACATTTTGTTGCAGAATGAAGAAAACTAACTCATATCGACTTATTGATCGATGCTGATTTTTAATATATTTATATCACAGAACTCAAGGAAACATACAGCTTTCCAAGCAGACTCCCAACTAGAAAGTGACCAAGTCTGCTTGTTCCTCTTCCTGTTATACTTTGTTCATACTTATAAAGTCATACTGACAGGGCTGGCTGTTTGTGTATGTGTGTGAGAGAGAGACTGGGGGCGGGGGGGGGGGAAGGGAAGAAAAAGTGAAGGCTACCATGGTTAAAGGGAAAGGATGATGTGTTTGCCAAGAGCTGAACAATTTTCCATATCATGAAGATTTGCAATAAAATGACAAAACCAGCTGAAGATAAATGAGTTAGATAACTCCCATTTGCATCATTTCACAGGTGACGATAAGGACACTCTTGTAGACTTTAAACACTTGTTTTTGCATAAAAACCACTATTGGAGCAGTGACCACCCACTACTCACCCACTCCTACATAACATTGCATGTTGTTGTAGGTAATTTGCACTTTAATTAATTTCCACTCTGTTAATTCATTCTCTCTCTCTCTCTCTCTCTCTCTCTCTCTCTCTCTCACACACACACACACACACACACACACACACACTTTTCTTAGTCAGACTTGATAAAGACTGCCTTCCCCGTCTCCTCTGGAGTCATGCTTTTTCTACTCCTAATTCCACACACCTTTCTGTCTGCCTTGTGTACTTCTGTAGGATCAGTTCAGCTATTTAAGGTGACCATATGAAAAGAAGGACAGAGCTCCTGTATCTTTAACGATTGTACTGAAAGGAGAATTTCAGCAGGTGTCATTTGCTTGCATGCAGCACCTGGTGAAATTCTCTCTTCATCACCACAGTTAAAGCTGCAGGAGCTCTGCCCTTTTTTGTATCTGGTCACTCTAGCAGGGCTCCTGCAGCTTTAATTGTTGTGATGAAGAGGGAATTTCACCAGGTGCTGCATGCAGGCAAATGACACCTGCTGAAATTCAACTGTTAAAGATATAACTGTTAAAGATACAGCAGCCTTGTCCTCCTTTCCATATGGTCACCCTAAATTGTCAGTGAGAGATAATTCCATAATTCCCCTACATGTCCTTTTGTGGTTTCTGTTCAACTGATCACTCCAAAAGTTTCCCCACCACCATGATGACTACATTCCTTTGTATATTGAATATAGGTAACTAAACAAAAATAGTAGTTCAATTATAAATCTAAATACGAAATAATGAATGTAGAAATATCAATTGTGGATATCTTAGGTTAAAAGCAATTCAAAACTTTTAGTTAGAGGGATTTGGACAGGAGATACATTATGGTTCACTGGTAGGGTGGTGGTCAATTTTTGGCAGAGTATCCCAACACTCTTTGGTTGCTAGGATTCTTGAAAAGACCTTAAGCTGATCCAGAAAATACTTAAGTTCTTAAGAAAGACTGGATACATACTCAAGATCAGTTAGTGATGCTTTATTTTTTTAGAGATCCTGATATTCTCTAGCTTTATACTTTTTTCATCCATTGACAGACCACAGGGACTTTAGTGTGTGTGTGTGTGTGTGTGTATATGTATTTATGACTGATTTCATCATGATTTAAATGTCTTCCACAATACTGTTAGGTCATACATAGGGATTACTGGAGCATTTCCTTTGTTTTATGTCACAACAATGTCACATTTTAAATTCAGTTTTCTTTTGCTAAGATTTCAATAAAGCATAAATAGGACCCTGAACTATTTTTCCTGTAGCCAGAACTAGCATTGCGAAATGCATCTAATTTTCTATTTGAAAGAAAAGGATTTGTCTGATGGTTATTCTCATATTAAAATATGTGGCCAGGCAAATGTATTGCAGAAATTTGTAAAAGTAAGAATAACATTAATGTTTGTATAAACGAGATTTGATTGCCTTGAGGCCAGAAGTATAATACAATTGTTTAAATTTCCATATGACCAAGGGGGAAAAAGAGAGAGAGAGAGAGAAGAAGAATCTCCATGGCAATGAGTGAGAATTCAAAATAAGTATTTTACCCTACTAACCACATGAATTTGCATAATATTGACATACATTACTCACAGCCTTACCTAAAGAATCACAAATAAGAAATGCACATGTGGTCTATATGGCAACAATAGTCTGAATTCATTTGTGCAAACACAGGCTGTACTGTAGAGCACATTTTAAATATAAAATGTGCAGGAATCCCAACTCTACTGTGGGGCTGAAAGGACAAGGTGCCCCACACAGGTAAGCCAGGGGAACAAATAACATCAAAGTGTTTCTCCCAAACATCCCTCATCCCTCACGTTGAGAACTCCAAGTGGGCAGAGCAGTCATAATTCCATGGCCAAACAGCGTCTTCCTTGCCCACCTTGCAATACGGGGAAATCATAGAATCATAGAATAGCAGAGTTGGAAGGGCCTACAAGGCCATCGAGTCCAACCCCCTGCTCAATGCAGGAATCCACCCTAAAGCATCCCTGACAGATGCTTGTCCAGCTGCCTCTTGAAGGCCTCTAGTGTGGGAGAGCCCACAACCTCACCAGGCAACTGATTCCATTGTCGTACTGCTCTAACAGTCAGGAAGTTTTTCCTGATGTCCAGCTGGAATCGGGCTTCCTTTAACTTGAGCCCGTTATTCCGTGTCCTGCACTCTGGGAGGATCGAGAAGAGATTCTGGCCCTCCTCTGTGTGACAACCTTTTAAGTATTTGAAGAGTGCTCTCATGTCTCCCCTCAATCTTCTCTTCTCCAGGCTAAACATGCCCAGTTCTTTCAGTCTCTCTTCATAGGGCTTTGTTTCCAGACCCCTGATCATCCTGGTTGCCCTCCTCTGAACATGCTCCAGCTTGTCTGAGTCCTTCTTGAATTGTGGAGACCAGAACCGGACGCAATACTCTAGATGAGGCCTAACCAGGGCCGAATAGAGAGGAACCAGTACCTCACGTGATTTGGAAGCTATACTTCTATTAATGCAGCCCAAAATAGCATTTGACTTTCTTGCAGCCATATCGCACTGTTGGCTCATATTCAGCTTGCGATCTACAACAATTCCAAGATCCTTCTCGTTTGTAGTATTGCTGAGCCAAGTATCCCCCATCTTGTAACTGTGCATTTGGTTTCTATTTCCTAAATGTAGAACTTGGCATTTATCCCTATTAAATTTCATTCTGTTGTTTTCAGCCCAGCACTCCAGCCTATCAAGATCACTTTGAAGTTTGTTTCTGTCTTCCAGGGTATTAGCTATCCCACCCAATTTTGTGTCATCTGCAAATCTGATAAGCTTTCCCTGCACCTCCTCGTCCAAATTATTAATAAAAATGTTGAAGAGCACTGAGCCCAGGACTGATCCCTGCGGTACCCCACTTGTTGCCTCTCCCCAGTTTGAGAAGGTTCCATTGATAAGTACTCTTTGAGTCCGATTCTGTAGCCAACTGTGAATCCACCAAATAGTTGTTCCATCTAGCCCACTTTTAGCTAGTTTGTTAATCAGAATATCATGGGACACTTTGTCAAAAGCTTTGCTGAAGTCAAGATATATGACATCCACAGCATTCCCACAGTCTACAAGGGAGGTTACCCGATCAAAAAATGAGATCAAATTAGTCTGACAGGACAAATCCATGTTGGCTTCTAGTGATCACCACATTGATTTCAAGGTGTTTACAGATTGACTTCTTTATAATCTGCTCCAGAATTTTCCCAGGGATGGATGTCAGACTGACTGGTCTGTAGTTCCCAGGTTCCTCCTTTTTGCCCTTTTTGAAGATAGGGACAACGTCAGCTCTCCTTCAGTCGTCCGGCACCTCACCCGTCTTCCATGATTTTGCAAAGATAATAGACAAAGGTTCTGAGAGTTCTTCCGCTAGCTCCTTCATTACTCTAGGATGCAGTTCATCAGGCCCTGGAGATTTGAACTCATTCAAGGAAATTAGGTGTTCTTTGACCATTTGTTTATCAATCTCAAACTGCAATCCTGCCCCCTCAACTTCTGCTTCACTTTCTCCAGGGGGGTCATAGACCCGCTTTTGGGAGAAAACTGAGGCAAAGTAGGAATTGAGCACTTCAGCCTTTTCTTTGTCATCTGTTATCAATTTGCCATCCTCATTTAGCAGTTGAACCACCATTTCTTTCCTCTGTCTTTTACTACTCATGTATCTGAAGAAAGCCTTTTTATTTCTTTAGCATCCCTCGCTAATCTCAGCTCATTCTCAGCTTTAGCCTTCCTGATGCCATTTCGGCACTTCTGCACCACCTGTCTGTACTCTTCTTTTGTAGCCTGGCCTTCTTTCCACTTCCTATATGTATACTTTTTTGTTTTCAGGTCATCTCTAAGCTTTTTGTGGAGCCACATTGGTTTCCTCTATTGTCTTCTATCTTTTCTCCTTGTTGGAATTGTTTGTAACTGTGCCTTTAAAATTTCCTTTTTTAAATACTCCCACCCATCCTGCACTCCTTTTCTCATTAGGCTCATTTGCCACGGGACCTTACTTATTATAGTTCTGAGTTTATTAAAATCAGCTTTCCTAAAATCCAGAGTACGTGTATGGCTACACTCAACTTTTGTCTCCTTCATAATCAAGAATTCAAGTATGACGTAGTCACTTTCCCCCAGAGTTCCCGTAACTGCCACTTTATCCACTAAGTCATCCCTATTGGTCAATATCAAGTCAAGGATTGCTGATCCTCTAGTTCCTTCCTCCACTTTCTGTAAGAGAAAGTTATCACCCACACATGTCAGGAATTTCTTGGAAGGGACGCTTTTGGCAGTATTGGTCTCCCAACAGATATCAGGGTAATTGAAGTCCCCCATCACTAATACATCACACTTCCTTGAAACACTGGCAATTTGTTTCTCAAAAGTTTCGTCCTCGTCTTCTCCTTGATTGGGTGGTCGGTAGTAGACTCCATTTATCATGTTCTTTTTATTCCTTGCCCCATTTATTTTAATCCAGATGCTCTCGATGGGGCTCCCAGTCTGATCCGCCTGTATTTCTGTGCAGGGATAGGTATTTTTAACATATAGTGCAACTCCACCTCCCTTTCTATTTCTTCTGTTCTTTTTGAACAAGTTATATCCTTCAATTGCTATATTCCAGTCATGGGAGTCATCCCACCGAGTTTCAGTTATACCTATCAAGTCGTATTTGCCTTCATGTAATAAGAGTTCAAGTTCATTCTGTTTGTTTCCCATGCTCTGGGCATTAGTATACAGACATCGAAGACTATGCGTTTTATAGTCTGGCTTTGTTCCTACATTGTTGCGGACACTATTTTGGGGCACTATTGGAGCTGTTCTCTGTACTGTGGTGCATTGGCCTTCATCCATTGTTCCCTTAAAGTTTACGTCTCCCGCCCCCGTAAGATTCAGTTTAAATCCCTCCTGATCAAGTTCTTCATGCTGTGGCCGAACACATTCTTTCCAGCCCTTGTGAGGTGCAACCCATCCCTTGCCAGCAGTCCATGCTCCAAGTAGCGTAGCCCGTGGTCCCAGAATCCAAAACTCTCACGTCGGCACCACCTTCGTAGCCAGTTGTACATCCGGAGTATTTTTCTTTCCCTTTCTAATCTTCTTCCAAGAATTGGCAGCCTCCTGGATTTCCTTGAGGCTTCTCTTCTCCCCCTTACCTTGGTCTCCTCTTCCCCTACTCTCCCCCTGTCAAACTCCTGTTTGCTTGCTCTCTGTTCGCTCTCTCTCTGGGAACTGGCTTACTTTTCTAGCTTCTACTTGAGCTGGGCCAGCTGCTCTTCCCTGCTTCTGCTCAGCTCCAAGTCAGGAAACAGAATGAGGTCACTGGGAGGCCAACAACAATCAACAGCAATCAGGCCTCACACCCTTCAGGTCCTGCAGCAACTCTCCACACCCACCCCTTCCCTTCTTCACTCAGCACTCAGGAGCACATGGCAAGCACATGGCCTCTTTGAATTGGCAGCCTCCTGGATTTCCTTGAGGCTTCTCTTCTCCCACTTACCTTGGTCTCCTGTTCCCCTACTCTCCCCCCATCAAACTCCTGTTCGCTCGCTCTCTGTTACTTTTACATTTACTTTTACTCTTACTTTTCTAGCTTCTACTTGAGCTGGGCCAGCTGCTCTTCCCTGCTTCTGCTCAGCTCCAAGTCAGGAAACAGTCCTGGTCATTCTTATTACACAGTGAGAAATTTTGAAGGGTAACTTGCTTTCGGCGCACACATAGGAAAGGGTGAAATCAGGCAAGTTTGCATTAAAATGCAAACCGAACAAATTTCTCCCCCATCTCTAGACTGGGCAAAACCAATGGCACCCTGGGGCATAGACAGGTCAGGACATTAGTATTTCCTTGCACTACTGCCTCTGATTGGACAGATCATTGCACCGTCTCAGAGGTATGTAGGCGTGGCTCTCCCCAGCTCTTTCCTTCGTGAGCTCACAGCTAGGGATTGAACCCTGGATTCCTTTTGTACACAATTTGGGCTGTTCCACTTGGCTACAGTCTCACATGAAGCTTTTTTTCATTCGTGTCTATATGGTGGTGCTCCCTGGGGCCCGTCCATGGGCAGAGCTGGAAAAAATGAGGCATGTTATAGGCTGGGCTCTTGCAAGGCTGCAGTTATGTGGTTAGTGAGTGGGAGCAGGGGCTTGAGTTCTAGTCCTGATGCACCCTCCTGCACATCTAAGGTCATTGTGGCTGGCAGAACATCATGAAGGCAAGCTATCCCCTGACCTCCCCATTGCAAAATTCTGGACAGAGATAGTCTAGCTATCTGGACAGAGATAGCCTAGCTATAGTTATCCATGCTCTGATAACCTCTCATTTGGATTACTGCAACGCATTATACGTAGGGCTGCCTTTGAAAATGGTCCGGAAACTTCAGCTGGTACAAAACAGGGCAGCACGCCAACTAACAGGGACTGGCTGACGAGATCATATTACGCCAGTCCTTCTACAACTTCATTGGCTACCAGTCCAGGTCTGGGCCCAATTCAAAGTGCTGATATTAACTTTTAAAGCCCTAAACAGTTTGGGGCCAGGTTATTTGAAGGAACGCCTCCTCCCATATGTGCCTGCCCAGACCTTAAGATCATCCACAGGGGTCCTTCTCTGTGAGCCCCTGCCGAAGGAAGTGAGGCAGGTGGCTACTAGGAGGAGGGCTTTCTCTGCTGTGGCACCCCAGTTGTGGAACGAGCTCCCCAGAGAGGTTTGCTTGGCACCTACATTGTTTTCTTTCCGTCGCCAGCTGAAGACCTTTTTATTTTCTCAGTATTTTAACACCTAATTTAATTTAAATTTAAACTTTGCTGTTTTAATCTCATATTTTAACCTATATTAATTTTTGCTGCGTGGTTTTATTCTCATTGTGCTTTTTATATTGTATTTTGTATTTGTGTTTTAAATTTGTTGGTTGTTTTTATGCTCTTTGTGGTTTTAATTTTTGTGAACCGCCCAGAGAGCTTCGGCTATTGGGCGGTATAAAAATGTAATAAATAAATAAACTACTCCACCCCTGCAAGATTTTTCACTGCAATCTTCCTTCCCGCTGAGCTAGTAGGTAGCTTCTTGCTGTGCTTTCTAGTAGGGATGTGCTCTGCTTCTCCTCAGACCGGAGCGGATTGGGGGGCTTCGCCTCCCGTTAAGGCGGAGGCGAAGAGGATTGGGGGAGCCGCGGAGCGTTGCAGATCGAGGTGAAGGCGGATCCTTCACCTCGATCCGGAGCTCTGCAAAAAAGGTAACGGGGGTTTACTTGGCCCTGCCGCTGTTGCTGCCGCCCATGCGGTGACGGCGGCAGAGCCAGGTAAGGGGGCAAGGGGGATCTTACCTGTGTCTGTCCTGGCCCATCCCACCTTCACTAGAGCCCGCGGCTCAAGTAGGAAGTGAAGTTCCTGGTTGAGCCGCGGGCTCTAGTGAAGCTGGGCTGGGCTGGGACGGACACAGGTAAGGGGGAGGAGGGTCTTACCTGGCACCACTCTCCGCCGCTGCGGAGCTCTGATTCGGAGCCGGAGCAGAGTGGCCCATAGGTGGATCAAGGCGGGGCGGAGCAGGCCTGATCTGCAATTTGCGAATCGGGCGCGAAGAGGATCGGGGGGTCCGTGCACACCCCTACTTTCTAGTCTTGATCACGTGACCCTCTTCTTTAACAAAGGCACTGGTAGGACTCTGATGATATGGCTGTGTGTCTATGTGTGAACACTGTGCCTATGGTGTAACTTGAACCCTTCTCTTGAGTAGCCCATACTTTTTCCCTGTATACTTCCTACCCAGAGGACTATGTAACTGGCTTGCCCTGGCTGTTTGCCTGGGAAAGAAGTAGCTGTTTACAAGAAGTCTATGCTTGTGCTGCCAGGGGATTCAAGCCCCATCTGCAAGAAGCCCTGAGCTAGTGGTTCTAGGTTCTAATTCCTGCCTTCTTGCCTACTGTGCCATGAGTATTGCGTACTGCTGGGGAGGATGCTGTGGTCTCTTTCTGATTGCTTGGTTGTCTGCCCATCACCAGCCTCTGCTTGGTGGTTTCCTTGCATGGCTAATGTGAGGGCACGGGCAGCAAGCACTCTCACGACTGGTGGCTGATGTAGAGGAGAGGATCTGAAATGCCCTTTCTTGGACTGAACTGTTCTAAAACAAGACTTTATAATATGTTGGTGATAACATTTAACGAGCATATTTCAAGGCGCACATTAATTCACTTAACAATTAGTCATCTGAAATGGTTTCACCTCAGCTGAAGTCAGTTCTGGATACGACCCTATACAATTTAATACACTTGCTGAAATATGAGGGTAGAAGCCATATTCTGGCTTGGAAAAAGAAATGTCAACTTTCCAGCGCATGTGCTGTCTCTTGTACTTAGATAGCGGAAGGAGTTTCTGCTTTTTCCTGAGGGCTGCCTTTGAGGCGCAAACAGTTAAAGCAAAAATTAGCCGTGTCTGAAAGAGTCAACATCTGTTTAAACCACATATTTACAGTCCAAACAAATAACAAAAAAGAAAGAAAGCTGGTGTCAAGATGCCCTTGTACACCAGAGCTTTCTTAAATAAGCATCTTTAGCCATTGATATCAAAGAAGCGTAGTGGATTATTCTATTCTAATCTGCAATGTTGTTATAACCAGCCTAACTAAGAACCAACTGCAATTTTCAATATCTCCAGAGCAGATTTCAAGGGCCTGCAGGGGAAATTCACCTCCCCCATTCCACTTGCAGGAGTATCCTGTGAGCAGAATGAGGGAGTAAATTCAAGATCACAGCTTGTTGTTTTTGATAAATTATTAAAATATTTCATTTTGGACACATACAACCTGGTATCCTCCAGATATTTTGGACTACAAGCTCCATCAGGACCCAACCAGGACAAACACTTTCTGGGAATGATGGGAGTTGTAGCCCAAAACACCTGGGGGAGGGTGACTTTTAATTGCCCCAAACCCCCACCCCTCTTCTGATTTAAAATGAATAAAATTTTGACATTATTTTAGAACTTTAAATGAGGTTATACATGCTGATTTTCAAAGAAACTAGCCTATTTGTCCTCCTTCATTCACTAATGATAAAGATTTGAATAGAAGTTGCATGAATAGGATTTGATTTAATAAGTGTACAGAGGGAGAAAAGGCAGAGCATTTTTTCTGAGCTGCAAAACTAAGAGCAGTAGGATAACACAACCAGAGGCAGAGAAGAAGCCTCTTAACATTAATAGAATGCTTAGCAGCATAAAAGACTTAATTTCTGAAATTGGTAAGTGGGCACATTTCAATTTGTCTGAAATGTCTCGCCTCTACACTTGGCTCCAACTCTCCCTTTTTCTAACTTCACAACATCTGGCAAATGCTACTGATAATCAAGAGCGAGTTGCTCTGAAGAACATCTGCAATCAGTATGTAATCAAATCCAATGAAAACATAGCCAGTTGCACGTAATGCAATTCAATCTTGGTTTTTCTTTAAATCCCAGCTCAGTTTTAGGAGCTGAATATTGTCAGCACCTCGTCTCTATGGCTCTTACTTTTGCAGATCGTAAAATGGAGAGCCCAAGGCAGTTGCCTATATTCCCTCTGCCCCCACAGCCATAAGAGGAGACCGGCTGGATCAGCTCAGCAGTCCATCTAATCCAACTAGATGCCCCCACAGCGTGACATAAAGGCAGTAGCTCTATTCTGCTGCAGCAGCCATAATATAGTGGCTTAATGCCTCGGAAGTTGGAGATGCCTATAGCTATCATGAATAGCCACCGATATACTAATCTTCCATTAAATTTGTCTAAAATTCCATAGTGGAAGGCAGGATTCCCAGCATCATCTTCATCCCTCAAATGTATTATTCTTCAAAATATAACAATAAAACAACACAATCATAAAAATGTTAATCAGCAGTAAAATGCAGACTCTACTTGTTCTACGGATCATAGGCCATGCTATACCAGCGCCTTGGGGAGAGAGGATCTCGCGATATGGTGATCGGGAGATCCTCACCCCATTCTACACATAGCCCACAACTTCCCTGGAGGACGGAGGATGTCGCGCCCGCCATTTTAATTTTATTCAAGTTGAACACTCTCGAGCAAACAGTGAGGTTTTTTTTAAAACAACAACAACAACACACATCTCCCGCTCCCCCCACCCCACCCCCCGATGTGCAAGGAGCTCCGTAAGGAGCTCCATGCCCCAAGCCCGGTTCCTCATGGTTCCTTGCAGGGAGCTGGGACAAAACCGGGGTGGATGCCCACCCGTCCCGTGGTCTTGGGATTATCCCAAGACTGCAGGAAAAACTGGGACAAAAGTGGTACCCATTATCCAGGGGCAAGGGAGGGATCACCCCTCCCTGTCCCCAGGATCCCCTGTGCGTCATGTGGATGCACAGGGATGATCCCGGGGTGATCCCCAGGATAAACAGTTGTCTAGCCATGCCCATAGCTGGCTGGGCCAGATTTCAGGGAAAGCCTGTGTGAAGAGATGGGTCAGAGACATCTAAAAATCAGAACTGTGAGAGCCTGCCTCACTAAATCTTCTACTGCAAATGCTCCTTAGGCGAACCTCAGAAGCATTTGGCATTGTTGGTCAACTGCTGAGAGCCTGCACCCCAGTACAAGCATAATGAGAAGAACCTCTGGGTTTGCTCCTCCTCTTCACCAGTGAAATCTCTGTCTTCACCTGCCTTTCATACTAGCCCAGGCAACAGTGGTGGTGAGAAGGAAGAGCAATAGATGCCACTGTCTACATGCCCTCTGCCTGTCAAGCAAGCAGTTTGTAGCACAAAGTGTGCTTGCTTACAAGCAACAAACATGTGTCAGTCAACTCACAGAGGAGTTCTCTCCCAATATGGCCAGGCTCGGATGATTCATAAGGCAATACTATACGAAGACAACATGGGGCACCTTTGCTGTCCAAGCACTCCATCCTCTCTATCTGGATTTGGGCTGAAAGACCCAGGAAAACTGTGGATTGTAAGCAAGCACAATTTGTGTCTTTGCACAACATCCTTACTGATCACGGGGACATAACCTTAGTTTCTCATTTCCCAGCTTTGTGGAGCTTGAGCCTTAACTATGGCCTTGAACCAGCAGGTTTTTAATCATTGAATTTATATCCTGGTTGAGAATACAATATGTATTGTGGGTCTTTCCTGAATATGAAGAACATGGAAAATTCATATCAAAACCAAACTGAAACAAAATTCTCACCCATCTTCACCAGCCAATGTCAACAGATACAGCTATCCCCAGTATGGCCAGGACCATGATGTTCCTGCCTGCCATGTTTCTGTTAAAGATGGCTGAATACTGAGGCCTTAGCTAGACCTAAGGTTTATCCTGCCTGCTCCCGGGATATCCTGTGTGTCATTTACATGAACAGGGATGACCCTGGGACGATCCTGGGATAAACCTTAGGTCTAGCTAAGGCCCCAGAGATTCAAACCAAGACTTTTAAGAATAAAATGCTCAAAGCCCTGGCGCTGGGTGGATGAATCTGTTAGATTCTATTTCAACCACACTCAGGTTTTGTTTTGTTTTGTTTTTAAAATCTCAAGTTCCTTTTGACTTGAATATGGAGAGCTTTGTGAATTTTGGTAAATACTTATCAAAATCAAACTGAAACAAAATTCTCACCCACCCCTAAGTCTCACTGATTGCTGTCAATTACATGACCAGACCACGCAACTAAGCATCCTTTTGTTTCATGACAATCCTCTTCATTTGGGTCACTTCTCTTGATTGTTTCTTACAAACAGTTTATATCAGGTGTGAACAACATGTGATCTTTGGCCCACCACTGGTGGCAAACTGAATGTTTGATTAGTATTAGTATTATTTTTAAAAAGGTGTCCACAGTTGCTTCAGAGCACCAAAAAGGTCAAATTTAGTTTGCAAGTAAGCTAAATTTGATGCTTTTTGCTCTCTGTAGCAACTATGGATGTCCTTTTCCCTAAAAATAAGAATTTTATGTTATTTAGGGGTTCAGCAGTTATTTAGGTGTTCAGATGGAAACTAGAAAACGTATAACTGTGGCCATAGCTAGACCTAAGGTTTATCCCTGGATCGTCCAGGGGTCAGACCTGTTCATCTAGGTGACACACAGGGGATCCAGTGGTCAGGCAGGGGTGAACCCTGGATGATCCCAGGATAAACCTTAGGTCTAGCTGTGGCCTCAGAAGCAGGAACATCACAGCTTTACGGACCTTCCTAGGCTGACGGTATGGAAAGGAGGAGAAGGCTCCTGTATCTTTAACAACTGTACTGAAAGGGGAATTTCAGCAGGTGTCATTTGTATGCATGCAGCACCTGGTGAAATTCGCTCTTCATCACAACAGTTAAAGCTGCAGGAGCCCTGCCCTCTTTTGTATCTGGTCACACTAGAAGGGTTCCTGCAGCTTTAATTGTTGTGATGAAGAGTGAATTTCACCAGGTGCTGCATGCATACAAATGACACCTGCTGAAATTCCCCTTTCAATACAACTGTTAAAGATTCAGGAGCCCTGACCTCCTTTCCATACTGTCACCCTATTGGTGGTGACTAAGACAAGGTCTTTTCAATAGTTGCTCCCAGGCTATGGAATTCCTTCTCAAGGACTTGCACCCTCTTTGATGTCCTTCCATTGGCTAGTTCTGCTCCCTCTTTGAGGCAGGCAAAGGCCGCTTGATTTAAGAAGCTTTTAGCCTGGAAGTGAGTCTGGTGGGTTGGGTACTGTTTTTAATATATTTTCTGTAATTGTTATGTTTTCATTTCATTTTAATGCATTGTTTTTAATCAATTTTAATTGGATCTGTAAGTTGCCTTGAGTGCTATTTTTTTATATATAGAAAGGTGGGGTACAAATAAAATAAATAAATAAATAAATAAATACAGAAACACTTCATGAGAAATAGTTTGAATCTCACCAGTTTCAGGGGCATATTCTTAGTTTGACTGGATTCCTAGGAGTTGGCCTTCCAATAATTGAACCTTGCCTGGAAAAAGGCTCTTCTATGTTTTGGAATCACTGGAGCACACTCAAGTAAGGGTTATATTCAGCCTGTTAGTCAAAGGTGAACTGATACGCCAAGAAAGCTATTAGACTTTGCCTATCTACATCCTGAATACTTTACTTTATTAGCATTCTGGCACTATCCATATCTATAGCATTAGTAACTGGACAGGAGAGAAACCCAGGAGAAGATTTTCTGAGAGGCAGCCTGAAGGACAAAATCACTGAATTTCTTAGTGATTGTGCTTAGACCTATGATTACCTAGTGGCATTATGACCTAGTGGTATTATGCATAGCAATACAATCTGGGAGAAAACTCTTAAGACCCCCAGGAATGCTCACCAGCAAAGCTCAAAATTACCAAACCGATTCTGAGTTGAGCTAGTCATCATTTTGGGCATCGTTACTCCAAATCTCGACACAACATTGGCATTTCACAATATTGGTGAAAGCCAATGCAGGCTGGCGGCTCCAATTTTGGTGGGGCTGTGAATCCATGCTGGGTTTTAGTCACAACCAACCAGAACTCTATAGGATCTAGCCAAGGAGCTGAACCTATTTTGGGGATGGGGTTCATCACCTTGTATAACTCCTGTAGAATTATGGCTGGTTCTGACTGAAACCCAGGGTGGATTATGTTTTTATACTGTTTTTATGTTTTTGATGGTTTTTAAATTTTGTATACTTTTTAATGTTTACCATTTTTAACTGTTGTAAACCGCCCAGAGAGCTTCGGCTGTGGGGCGGTATATAAATGTAATAAATAAATATTCACAGCTCCACCAAAATTGTCACCACTAGCTTCCACTGGAGGCAGCAGATTATGTAAAAATAAAAATGAGTCCTGTGGTACATTAAAGACAAACAAACTTATTTATAATGGCATAAGCTTTTGTACTTCTATTTTATAATAATCGATATCGTGTTTGTAATTTCAGTGGATCCCATGCAGTGGATTACTGTATTATGATATTCTGTGATATGGGGAGGGACTAGAAACCAGGGGGATGGGTCACATGGTTTGCATTCAGTAGGTGCAAGGTTGAAACTTTGGTATCCCTAGTTAAAAAGGGGAGGAACTCTGCTTTAAACCTCCTTGAGCTGCCTCTGGATAACACTGGACTAGTTTGACAAATAGCTTGACCTCGTATAAGGCAGGCTCCTATATTCCTATTTATGCCCATGCTTTGATCTTTGAGACCCATGATTTAACAGCAGAGCACAAACTTGCAGTAGATCCCAAGTTCAGTCTCTGGTGTCTCCAGCTGAAAGGCAAGGGTAACAGGTGATTTATTATTTATTTTATTATTGCATTTATATTCCACCTTTTTTCTTCCAAGGAACCCAAGGCAGTGTACACAACCCTCCTCCTCTCCATTTTATCCTCACAACAACAACCCTGTGAAGTAGGTTGGGCTGAGAGTCTATGACTGGCCCAGAGTCACCCAGTGAGCTTCCTTGGCTGAGTGGGAGACTAGAACCCGGATCTCCTGACTCCCAGTCCAACACTTTAGCCACTACACCACACTGGCTCTCAGGTGATATGAAAGACCTCTGCCTAAGACCTGCCGCTCACAAAGCAGAGCATATTGGGCTAGATGGAGAACTCGTCTGATCGATAAAAACTACCTTCCTCTGAAACTGTGATTGCAAGATTGCCAGGATCTCTGTTGCAAATAGATGCAAATAACTTGCACTGCATGCTGTCCTAACATGTGTTGGTATAGTGATGCTTTGACTTTCACAGCTTCCTGAATTCATGGCATTATACAGTATCTCCACCCCCACACCACACTTTAACTTGCCTCCATCAATATTCTACTGTCTCTACCATCAAGTTAGTTTAAAGACACAAAACAGTTTTTTAAACTGTGTAACTTGATCGGGTTTTGATGAGTTGGAACTAAAATGAACATTCTATTTATTTACTTTCATTTATTTTAGACATGTTTTATCCTGCCTTTAAAAATACATTTTTCCAAGGCATCTGGTGAAAGGAGAGCACAAAACAAAAGCAAATTTGATAAAATGTTCTACTGATAAATTAATTTATCATAGTTATCCATTAAACATGGTGCTTTTAAACAACACAACAGCCCTATTCTCAGACTGTCCTATTTTTGGTTTGGAAGCTTGTTATTTTTCTTCTACAGTTAATAAAATATACACTTAGCTTTAGAGAAAACATATGGGCCGCTCACAAGTCTATTTTACATGAACCTAGTGTGGCTAGCTGGAAAGAATTTCATTTGTTTTGACAATGCACATACTTCTCTTTAAATTATGTAAAGCTTACATTTATTTGATACTGCTATAAAAACTGCTCAGGCATTCTCAGCAGATATTGCTGGAGATATCAAAACCCAGCACGGTTCCCCCCCCCTTTTTCTTTCAACCATTTTCTCTGCAATAATTTTATACTCATAACAGGATGGATATTATTTATTTATTTATTTATTTATTTATTTATTTATTTATATAGCACCAACAAGAACATCTCCCTATTTTATACTAATAAGATATATAAAAATGTATGGACTATTTCAATAGTCAGTGCATTAACCAGAAGATATTGGGTTAAAAAATTAAGTGATGAAACCACCCCACCGTTTAGAATTTAAGCTGTCTTGATGGATCAGAGGAGCCTCGTGTGGCGCAGAGCAGTAAAGCAGCAGTTTCTGCAGCTGAAACTCTCCCCACGGCCTGAGTTCAATCCCAGCAGAAGCTGGTTCTCAGGCAGCTGGCTCGGGTCGACTCAGCCTTCCATCCTCCCGAGGTTGGTAAAATGAGTACCCAGCTAGCTGGGGGAAAGGTAATAATGGCCGGGGAAGGCAACGGCAAACCACCCCGCTATAAGGCCTGCCAAGAAAACATCAGCGAAAGCTGGCGTCCCTCCAAGAGTCAGTAATGACTCAGTGCTTGCACGAGAGGTTCCTTTCCTTTTTCCTGATGGATCAGGCAAACGTTAATCCAATCCAGCCTTTCTCCACATGTTCCTTCCAGACATGGAGACATAGTATCCTATTAAGCTTGTGCACTTGCAGGAGTGACCCTGGTTTTAAAAGTAACCTGAAACAACTGGAAACGCTAATTTCCAGAATGGGGCAAGTCTGTAGAACTTGCAGAAGGGAGCTTCGCTGACCTGCCCTGTTCTGGAAATGAGTGTTTCTGCTCATTTCCAGGGTTATTTTTAGACGCACGAAAGCCCTATTGCTTAAGCAGTCAAGCCTGCAAGAGCAATGGAACCATCTGAGGCAGAACAGCCCTCTTGGATACTGTGCCTTAACTACAACTCTTGTCATCCCCATCCAGCATGGCCATTGAACATGGTGGCTCAGTCCAACCCATCTGGAGGGCACAAGGTTGGGGAAAGCTGATCTCATCCAATGTTCTTTGTCCATCTCCACTAGTGGCCAGCCAGACACCTCTAGAAGCTCATAAGCTGGACATCATACTGCTGAGATGGGTAAGAATCTTTCATAGGGCAGCAACTCAATTAATGAAATATTAACTGACCAAACCTATGAGTTTCAGTCAATTTACAGCATAATCCTCTCCAGATAGTCGGCAGCCTCCAAACTTGGAAGCAGCCTCCAAACTTGGAGGGCAGGAGGAGAGTGGCGTTTCCGTACTCCAGCCGTCATACCTTTCTGCTAGAAGGGAGATTTTGCCCGTCTAACTTCAGTGCCTTGGAGAGGAAGGGAAGGAGGCTGGGGAGGCTAAAGGAAATGGTGTAATGCAACTGCCACAGTCCCCTCCCCACCCCTACAAATGCCCCAATTTCCCCATGTCCTCACTCAGTTTTCTGAGCATGGAGAGAAAACCAATGCAATTCTCTCTGCGACAACTACGAGAGAGAGGAGGAGAGCTGGGGAGTGCAGTTTCCTGACTCCAAGCCTGGAGCTAGGAAACAGAACCATCCTATCTCCCACCTACCCCACACACTCTCTGGGGAGCAGAAGATTGTTCTCCCATGTGTAGGATTGTGTCCTTAGTCAGTTAAATTTGCCTACGGGTAAAAACAATATTTTTGAAGTAAGGAGCATTTTGAAAAATGTTTTGGGATGATCCACACATGTGCCATAGCATACATTATCTTAGAAGAGCATTCCTACCTACGTGTGAGGGATATGGAGGTGGGGGAGATAGCTCTTTTAAGTCTGTACTTGCCACCTGCAATTTTTATAATCACTTTCTAATAAAAAAACAAACACCATTCAATTTTCTTATTAAAAAAAATCTGCTGTCTGATTAATTACATCTTTTACTTTTGGTCAGTTAAATGTTTTATGTTATGAGGTAATCTAACAGAGTGATCAATTAACCCTACAGTCCTAATTTTTCATTACCTTCATTACATGTGCCATACCTTTCAATTTGCCCTAAGTCAGAGATGAGATGAGCTGCTACCTGTTTCAGCTCTTGTAAGTACCTTTAGCATGTGCTGCCAGCAGGGTGGGAACCATTTCCTTCCATGTGGTGTGATGCCACACTTCAGGTACATGGATGTAAATAATGCAATGTTTGGGAGGGGTTTGTGGTGGGGTTTTTTTTCTTACCTGAACAGCACGCGAGATAATGAATGGGTGGGAAATTGTTGCTGAAGTCTCTCTGTTCACGCCTACTCCCCTACCACATGGTTTGCATTAGCTGAAAGTGGCTCCCATGCCGCTGAAAATACATGTGAAGGGACAAGCTGTACCATCATAGAACCAGGTCACAGTTGCTTGCTATGCAAAAATGCATGGTTCAGGTGGAGCTAAGTTACCGATAAGATAGAAAAATGACAAAGGATCTTGTGGCACCGTAAAGATAACAAATGTATACTGGCATAAGCTTTGGTAGGAACTGTCCACTTCATTAGATAGATGTAGCCTCCCAGTGACCCTTGGTTGTCTGGTCGATGGATAAGGCCAGAGTCTGCAGTTCCAGGGGAGTCTCAGCTGGAGCTGTGTCTCGTTCTGGCAGGGAAGAGTGATACATCTGATTAAGTGGACAGTGGGTATGCAAAGTAATGCCAGAATAAATTTGCTAGCAGCCAGTGGCTACTGTGGCTGGTGAGGTGGAAAATGAGCCACCACCAGCACAGAGCCAAAAGGTCACCAGGGGTGGAACCAAGGGGACTGTAGCTTTAGAGTTTAGCCATAATACTCAAGACCACTCAGCATGCCACAAGACGAGAAACATAAAATCATAGAATAGTAGAGTGGGAAGGGGCCTAAAGGCCATCGAGTCCAACCCCCTGCTCAATGCAGGAATCCACCCTACAGCATACTTGACAGATGGTTGTCCAGCTGCCTCTTGAAGCCCTCTAGTGTGGGAGAGCCCACAACCTCTCTAGGTAACTAGTTCCATTGTTGTACAGCTCTAACAGTCAAGACGTTTTTCCTGATGTCCAGCCGGAATCTGGCTTCCTGTAACCTCAGCCAGTTAGTCCATGTCCTGCACTCCGGGATGATCGAGAAGAGATCCTGGCCCTCCTCTGTGTGACAACCTCTTAACACGCAGAACAAGATGCACCAAGCCAAACCTGCTGGTAAAACCAACATCTGCAGCTCACTCCAGCAAGTGCCACGCTACATTCTGAAAGATAAGAAAAGGAAACATACCAAGAACACACACACACACACCCTCCCAAGATCAAGCGCCCACTGCCACTGGTCAAATGCAATCCCCCCAGTGGATGTATGCCTGATGCACGTGCATTGGATTTCAAGAATGATGCAAGCCAACTGAATTTCTTGCTAGCAAGAAGAATTGCAACAGAGGTCTTAAAACACAACACCAGGCACCATAAAATTCATACAGTTTGCCATGGTCACATCACGCCATCCTGTAAACAAATTCATACAGGTCACCCAGACA
Source organism: Elgaria multicarinata webbii (assembly GCF_023053635.1). Classification (NCBI taxonomy): domain Eukaryota; kingdom Metazoa; phylum Chordata; class Lepidosauria; order Squamata; family Anguidae; genus Elgaria; species Elgaria multicarinata. The sequence continues at coordinate 80,557,055 of NC_086177.1, read as the reverse complement.
TACCAGAGCATTTAAATTAACAGGCAAAAAGCCAAAACCTATGGATTTTCACATTAATGTGAACTCTGAATGTAGCATGTGTAGCACAGGTAAACCTGCAGTGGCTGACTGCAGGTTTGAAGTGTTCCCTTGACAAAGCGCCCTCTGGTGTGCCCCCAATCCTGCATCAGTGGGTTTTCCTGGTGGCAGCAATGAGCGTTGGCAATAGCGTTAATCCGGAACAGCCTTCTCCAGGCCAGTAATGTGTCAAGCTAATTTTAGACCCTGGACTAAACTGTTTTATCCCCACTACCAGCAGCACCAGCACCTCTAGATAGCTATGTGTATTACTTCAGCTATGTGTATTACGTCAGTTGTGAAGCACAAATCTAACACTTCTCCCACCTGCCCCACCCATCCATCCATCCAACTGTTTGCCAACCCCTGATAAAAAGGAAATACTCTGAGCATATGTATAGTTTTGCACTCAAATCATATCAAAGTTATGACTATTGCTGTTATGCTTCGACACATTTACTTTGGAATAAGAACCATTTTCTTGCAGAAAAGCATAACGCATTTTACAATTGCCTATTTGTACTTGTAATGGGTTTTTCCAAAATCTTGTACACTCCTTTAGAGGGTTCTAAAGGCAGCCTAAAAATGATTGTAAATAAATAATTTAAAAATAAAGAATAAAAACGAGCCTCTCTAACCACATACATGCCCAGCCAGATGCTCCCAGATTATTTTTTAAAAGAAGAAAGGATGCTTCAACAACCAGCATACATCTCAATGGGCTTCAGCATGCCTATTTCAGGATGCACTTAACGATTCCATTGAGACTGATGAAACTAAAAGTGTGTCACATTAGCCCAATCATGCCCCAATTCCCCTGCCCACCCCCATGGTGATTTCACTTGGTCATATTAGCCTTATGTGGTTTAAGGCATCTGCGATTTCAGTGGGACTTTTACGGCATCCATGGTTTCAATGGGTAACTGAGCATATGATTCCAGCCTCAGTTGTAATAGCCTACCAAAAGGGGGGAAAGTGGGAAAATAGAAGGATTGATAATTTCAGAGGAAATACCTCTTGGTAAGAGGTCATGGGATTGAAGTTAAAATCAAAACTTATACTTTTAAAGTTTTGTGTGTGTGATAAATGAACCATAACCCAGGTTATTATAGCCAGCCAGCCTGTCCCCACCCCAAATGCCTCACACCAGTAGGAAAATATCAATAGAGTATATACACACACACTAAAGAATACAGCTCGCCCAATTACATATCAAATATGCCAGTTTAAAAAATTAATTCAAGCTGCCTGTTTGTTTTAAAACCTGGGGAAAAAAGATTAGCATTACAAGCCAACAATCAACCACTGGTGTTAACATCCAATCAGAACGGATTCTAAGGCCTTTGCTAGACCAGGAGTTATCCTGGGCTGATACCCAGGATCGCCCCTGTGTGTCCAGATGACGCACAGGGGATCCCGGGCTCAGTCAGGGATCAACCCTCCCTGGCCCCGGGATAAAGCCTACCCCTTTGGGCCCACCTTTTCTCGCAGTTTCAGGCTGTGCCTAAGACCGCGAGCTTGTGGCCCATTTTCGTGGCTTTTCCTGGCTCCGTGCAATTACTCACGAGGAGCCACAAGCCGAGCATGGGACACAGCGCTCCCCAGGAGCGCTGCACCCATCGGGGGGCAGGGTGTGGGGAGTGGGGAAACCCTTTTTTTTTTAAAAAAGAAAACCCTTACCTTGGTGCGCGAGCCTTCGTGCGCTTTGTTCCTTTAAAAAAAATGGCAGATGCGAAGGCTCTCTACTTGAGTCGCCTCACGTTACGTGTAGACGAGGGTGGGATTTCGTGTTATTGACAACACGAGATCACTCCTCCTCCATCCTGGGATATCAGGTAGGTCTAGCAAAGGCCTAAGACTGCAATCCTATTCCCACTTAACAGGGAGTAAGCCCCATTGAATCCTATGAGGTTTACTTCTCCTTGCAGTGCTTCCACAGCAAGTTAAGTGTGAAGATATTCTCCCTTCTTTAGTTGTACTGCATTCAGTTAAGTATTAGTTGGTTTATCTTACAGGAGCTATTTAAATTATTGGATAAAATCTATTGCTTTTTATTAATCCAGAATTTTCAGTTTATTATGATTATTCTCTATTTTACCTTTGAATTATATAAAACGTAAAATTGATTCTCTTTTTACTTCACACTATATGAATAATACATTTTTGTTTTTTACAGTACTAAACCTTTGCAATCCTACGCATGTCTACTTGGAAGTAACTCCCAATGAGTTCAATGGGGCTTATTCCCAGGTAAGTGGGTACTGGATTGCCAACTAAATCTCATTTTACAATGTCAGTCCGAAATACACTGTTGCTACCTAGGCTCATAAAATCTTTATTCTTCTACAGTGCACTCTTTACCTATGATTACCAAGTGCCTTTTATCCTCAATAGAAAATAAAACTATTGGTCCAGGAAAAAAATTCTTTTAAGACTACTGCAAACTTTATGCAAGTTTTAACAATCTCTGTGACCTGCCTTTCAGGAACAATAGCAAGGAAAATTATCCAAAAGTATAGAAAAGCAGTATTTCAACACTTTCATTTCTCTAACAGCTGAAGTATATGGGGTATTCTAGAAAATATAGATAACCTTGATATCTTCTGTAATACGATACAGTTTATCTTTCTATGCTTCACTAATCTTGAATTTGAACACAGCTGAGTGGAGGAGCTTATGGGTTTTGACTACAGGCGATCATCTCACCATGAACTAGGTCTGCTTTCTAAGTATGTCATCATTAGAATATCACCAGTAGCATGTCTTCAAGACGGGTATCCATTCATTAATGTAGACAGTTAAAACCCATTGTGAGCAATGAAGTGGAATCATCTACATTAGTTCTAAAACCCTTGAGACCATGCCCACCACATCCTCTGTAGTCACTATGCTCTGCTAGATGTCTTTTGCTTTAAGTGGGTAAGTGAGACAATTATGCATGTTGTTCACAACTTTTACAGGACACAAGAAAAAACAAAACCCTCAGGTTCATATCCTTTACTATCCTTTAAGGGAGTCACCTTCTTTTATGTACTGCAAACAGTTTAACTATTGTCATTGTGAGTTTTTATTAGAAATTACACTTGATGAGTAATCATTACATCTCAGGCAGATTTGATAACTTAATTACGAATGGTACCCATACTATAGTCTAGTTGCAAGCTCATTTTCCAAATGCCTATCCTATGTAGCTGCCCAAACCAGTGCCATCCACACACAAGAGGGAGATTTTAATATACTTGGGACATGCTTCAGAGCCAGCGTGGTGTGAGAGCCAGTGTGGTGTAGTGGCTAGAGTGTCAGACTGGGAATCGGGAGATCCGGATTCTAGCCCCCACTCGGCCATGGAAACCCACTGGGTGACTTTGGGCCAGTCACAGACTCTCAACCTAACTTACCTCACAGGGTTGTTGTTGTGAGAATAAAATGAAAAGAAAGAGGAGGAGGGTTATGTATGCGCGATATAAATGCAATTAATAAATAATGCTTCATCCCTTTAGAATCAGAAAGCACACATGCAAATTTCAGTCAGTTCTGCCAAGAAAACAAACAAACAGCAGTTAAATTTTGAAAACAAAACCCAAACAAATCTTAAAGGCTACTTTGACAAACCCTGAATCCAATTGCTTCATATTTGGTAGATTTCATCCACTTAGAAAGAGTTAGTATTCCTGCAAATTCTGTAGATACTGTCAGAAGATAATTATTCTGAAAATTCCTTGCAAATAAGAGTATGACCTTTTATAGTCAGAAGCACAGAACAATTGAAGATATGTGTTCTGTTAATCTCCTTTTCCCAGATGATCTAACCTTTTCCCCATTGAAATCGTCTTTTGTTAAAACCTTATTTCATTAGAAAACTAGCATTTTCTCCAGCGCGAACTGTATTTCTTGATTTTGAAGTTATTTTGGTCTGGGAGCAATATTCCAATTAGTCAGCCAGCAAATAGAGCCATCCTTCATTCTGCTTAAGTCACTCACAATAAAGCATATTCTTGCTGATATACATCAGAACCTTTAATTGCATGAAATGGCAGTCACCTGTATTGACAGCAATAAAAATTCCTTGTGACATGATCCAATTTTGTTTAATTCTGGCTGACATCAGGCCTTGGCACTAATCTTTCAGCGTAATAGAAACCAAAAACCAAAAATGTTTGTGGAGAAGAGCTGATTTACATAATATGGAGATTATTTGAATTACTTGAGGTTTATAATAAATGCCAGGAAAGACGAACAAGCATCGCTTGTTGTAAATGAAGCTCCACTTGTAAATTTCATTTTTATTGTAATAACATGTGGTGTCTTCCTCTGGACCCTTCAACTGATGACATTTTCCTAAAAAGACACATTTCCCTCAACTTTTTAAAATACCCAATGGGCTTCACCCCGCTCCCCTCAAAAAAAAGTCATATATCAGAAACCTCATTAAACGTTGGAAAGTTTTATCTCTCTGAAAATGCTTGAATAAACAGAGGCTATCTCAAAGCACAAGAGAATAGCATGTCATGAATAAATCAAGTTTTAAGGGAAAGCAAACAAGTAAAGTGTGGAAATTAATTCAAAGGAGGTCAATTAATGAAAGCAACAAACTAATTCAATTTGCATTTGAAATCACATATTATACTTGTGCTTTTCATAAACTCCAGTTCAAAATGTTCAGTCACACAAGTGCTACCAGGTCCAAAATTTAGTCCCATATATCAGTGCTGAGTATATTTTTTTTACTACTAACTGAAGATGATTAATTATGGGATGTTTAATTTGAAGGGAGAACATTAAGAAACTATAGCTTCAGTCTTACACACGCTTCTAGGAAAAAGCCCCATTGAACACAGTTGGACACGGTTGGACTACAGTTACATGCAAAGGATTAGGCGGTAAGATTGCAATTATATGCATTTTTAGTTTTACTAGAAAATAGTCCCAATTGAACAAGGTGGGATTTACCTTCACGTGAATATGCATAAAATCCATCTGACAGTAGATTTAGGATTTTAGAGAACATGGATTGGAAGCAACATGCCCTTCTACTCATGAAAGGACTTCTTTTGTGAAGGATTGGGCTTAGATCCAGCAGAGGTACACAGTAATGGTAGAGGGGAAAGAGACCATTTTCACTGCCCCCCAGCAGCATCTTGCACAGTATCCCACCCTGCTCTGGACAGTCCCCCTATTCCCCAGAGCAGATTGGGGGAGGGGCACAATTAAAGGGGAATAAGTGAAAATCACCTTCTTTGCGCTTCTATTAACAGACTCTGAAGAGTTATTGCCATGAATGGAGTTCCACTTCTAGGACCCTTGGATACCAATAAATTGTATCTTGTGAGTTTGGGGTGGGGGAAAGCAGCAATATTACGTTACGCCAGCTGTATACAATAACATCAAGCTTTTGATTCAGTTTCTTTAACTTTCCTTTTTAGAAGTGGTGATGTCGGATTTCTGGGAAATTTTGAATTGGATCCCCCCACCCCCCGCAATGCAAATTACATTTCCATTGGAAAATTTTCAGTTTGCATCTCTGATGCCCTAGTGAGATCTAATTTAGCATGTTTACTTGTATTTAGTAAACAACAAAGAAAAAAAAAGTACCCTGTGTTAATTTTTTGTCTTGATACACCACATCACCTGAAATATTTGCTGGGGAAAATTAAAGCACATGTTGTGCAATTTAAATGCTATATAGTTTTACTGGACATCAGAATATCAGTGTTAAGACTTTGGATAAATGTAGGACCCAGATAAAAGGAAAGTTACACTCATGCATAAAGCTCTTCTGTTGCTTTTTAAGATGTTCAATTTCAAGTGCAACTGTTCATTGTTTATCAGATATTACCCAAACTTTGGGAGCCAGCTTTTCTGGGTGCATGAGAAAAGCTTTAATCTGCAAAGAGAATTCTATTGCAGATGAAGACCGAGACTCTATTAGTGGGTAGTTTCCAGGCATGGGAATTGGGGGTTTGCCTGTTCTAGATGGCGTCACACTCCCTCAAAAAAGAACAGGTACATAGTGTGCAGGATGCTCATGGATTAATCATTGTCATCTGTGGCAAGCAGCACCTACTACCAACTCAAGTTGGTATGTAAGCTACTCCCTTTTCTGGACAGGGATAGTATGGACACTGTAACCCATGCGCTGGTAGATTACTGATGTTGTTTTATTGCGGACCAGTCCGTACCTATCTGAGCACTGAAGTCACCTGCTAAAATCAGAAGAGATTCAGGAAACTGAATTTGCAAGGACAGTAAATACTCAGGGAGATTCTCCCAAGTGTCCTCGCTATAGTGGGCCGATTTCCAGGGGGGGGATATAAACATTTACCAGAATATATGATGTAGAGTTAATTTTTAAAAATATGGCCAATGCCAGAGATTGTAACTTATTAATAAGGTAACTTTCACAGTTCAGAACTGATGAAATACAACAGGCTAGACGCCTCCATGGTCGCCCTGTGACTTTACCAGGAGTTGCAGGAATTGCATAAGTTTTATAATTGCTCAGGCAAATATCCCCAACACACCAAGTCTCTTGTAGGAGTATTATATCAAAGGATCTGAGGTAGCTGCTGAAGGTGGGATTGGTTTTTTTGTTGGCCCATCCTGAGATATTCCATGAGACACAATTTATTGGGGTTCGGCCAACTTTATTTTGTCAGGAGGGATAATCAGGTGTTATCCGCTCTATCAAGGGGTCCATTTGTACAGAGCCATTTGAAGAAAGGTGAGCTTTTTGTGGTGGATTTGCCTTATGTTGGAATTCTGACACTGGCATCGCTGGAATATTGATTTCGGCTACCACTATTTTCTGATTACTTTGTGGTATCTGTTGGACATTTTTATCGTTAGGAAAGGTCTTGGTAGTGCCTAAAGAGGTTATGGGATCCAGAATATCATTACCTTTGAGTGAGAGGCTGTAAGGCGCAAGAGGCTTAGATTACTGTAATGCGCTTTATGTGGGGCTACTCTAGGGCTTGGTCTGGAGGCTGCAATTGTTGCAGAATACAGCAGCAGGGATGCTGAATGGAGTGTCTGGCCCTGCACATATTACATAAGAACCATGCTGGATCAGACTGAGGCTCCATCTAGTCCAGCATTCTGTTCACACAATGGCCAAACAGCTATTGACCAGGAACCCACAAGCAGGACACAATTGCAATAGCACTCTCCCACCGATGTTCCACAACAACTGATGTACATAAGCTTACTGTCTCTGCTACTTGAGACACTGCATCAATATTACACCAACGCTGAAGCAACAGTACCAGCTGCATATTAGCTACTGAGCCAAGGACAAGGTGTTGTTTTCAGCATATAATGCCCTGAACAGCTTGGCACCAGGTTACCTGGTGGATCGCCTTCCCCAATAAGAGTCGCACTCAAAGGTTCTTGTTCGCCATTTTTTGCCGCCACAGAATAACGCTGCCTCTCTATCATTCTCCATGTCCTTAGGTACAGCAATCCATCCTTTGTAAACATATGTGTTTTATCTCTTTTGCCACAGTGCAGACTTTGAGGCAGTGGATTGTGGTGATCTATCGTGCATTTCATCATTCTTATTAACAATCCTTACCCAAAGGCTTGACACTGATGCTATGATTTGTTCTACCGCTCGATGTACAGTAGCTGGCTTTTATTTAGGTCAGTAACACTGAAAAGACAACAAGCAGCTACTTATTTTATGACATGCTGCAAACTTAATATGCATTTCTCAGCAGGAATTTAGGGGCTTTTAAAAACTTCTACCCCTAATCAAGCTTGGAAGGGAAAAAATCTGACTTGTGCATATTTGTAGGTGTTTTTAATCAAGACCGTTTCCTGTTTACATAATTGTTCTTCTACAAATATGTCTTACTTCCATGCCCGGCGCAGCCTGGGCGTGCAGGGGGGGGGGCTATTGTGGGTGGGAGACGAGGCACGGAGGCACACCTTTGCGGCCTTTTCTTGGCGCCTACCGGAGAAGGGAGGGGGAATACTAGCCTATAAATTGGCTCACTTTTTTTATGAACAGAATCTAAGCTGTGCATGCGTCAACAGAGGAACAGGCTGCCAGAATCTTTTCATGGTTCTTGGGTCCTGATGATCTCTGGGAATGCTTTCTCCAGTATAAGCCCCACCTGGTATTTAAGATCTTCTTATTAGTCTCTACTTTGTATTGCATCTTGTGTGGAGAACAGTTTAGCTTCCACTAGTTGCAAGGCCTTCTTTGCAGCAACCCAAATATTGTGGAACTCTCCCAAGAGAGAAGATGACAGCTGCCTCGCTGCTAACCCTTTGAAAATTAACTGCTTTTCTTTCTGGTCCTTATATGAACATAAGAACATCAGAAGTGCCCTGATGCTGGATCAGACCAAGGGTCCATCTAGTCCAGCACTCTGTTCACACAGTGGCCAACCAGCCATTCGCCAGGGATGAACAAGCAGGACATGGTGCAACAGCACCTGCCTATGTTCCCCAGCAACTGGTGCACACAGGCTTACTGCCTCGAATACTAGAGATAGCACACAACCGTCAGGGCTAGTAGCCATTGATAGCCTTTGCCTCCAGGAATTTATCCACCCCTTTTTAAAGCCATCCAGATTGGTGGCCATCACGACATCTTGTGGTAGTGAGTTCCATAATTTAACTATGTGCTGTGTGAAGAAGTACAGATTTCATTCTGTGCTGGTTAGTTTGTTTAGATTGTATTATTTATGAATGTTTTGCTGTTTTGATTTGTGAACCACTTTTGAAATTTTCTATTTAAATAGAAGGTGCAGTAGGGGCTTTTCTTGAGATCAACTGTCCAGCCATGACAGTGGATGTCAAAAGGGCAGCGGTTTGCCTGTTGCACTGTGGCACAGAATAAGGGCTTGACTGTTATGAGGAGCTACTCTGAAACCTTTTCCATCCTCATAGCTCTGGCTAGGCAAAAGGAATAACAGGTCTTATTTCTAGTGGGTGCAGAGAACCCTCTACATTTTTCTGCAATGAGATTACTGCAGCTGTACAATATTCATGCGTCTGAGAGGCTATCATGCCAGCAAATACTATTGAGAGGAAACTGAACTGCACTGTCCTCTCTGGGCTACACCAACAATGCATGATCTGGGGAGTTCTAAGAGATAACAACAAACCATCTGTGTTTTACTGGGGTTAGCTTTTGCTTAAATGATTTTGATTAACAACCAAAGCTTTATACTCTAACAAGCTGAGTTTGATTGTAATTCTTTGGAGTGTAATATCTCCCTACTCTGCAATTATACACAATGAATGCTGAATTAGAGGCAATTGGGGGGGGGGGATAAAGACCATAAAATAACTTTCAGACTTGGAGAAAAAGGCTATGGAGCATATGCGAAAGGTGAGAGGACTGGCAAGAAGCTTTAATATGCTGGAATACTGCTGGAATGCTGTGAAACCCAAAGAAAACCAGAGCTCGAAATATTACCAGGGAACATACACAGCATTCGTCACTAATGTAGCTCACATCAGGCAAGCGGCACCATTACTAAAATATCATTCAATTGCCAGTCAGATTTGATGTTGGTACTGAAATATACACTGTGCAATTATTTTAATTTCAGGTCATTTTCAATGGCAGTAGGAAACAGCCACTCTATCATTCCCAGCTCTGCCTTCTCCCCTCAGTCATTTAGTTGGACTGTTTTGCTATGTTCTTGTTTTTGCTTTAAAAATTACTGCAAAGCAGCAACACATCCTTTGGGCAGTGGCTGCTGTAATTGAGATTGTGTCTGATTGAGACCGTGCCAGGAATGTAATGTTTTAACTGGTAATGGCTTTAAAAAATCCAGAAAATAAATGCATAAAGTAAATGTGTGATATAAAAACAGACTAAAGAAGCAGTGGGGAAGCTACAGATAATTTATATTCTTTCAGGACAGAGTTATAAGGCAAAGCTGTGACAATAATGACATTTGGTAGATAGTTGCAAAACAAAGACTCCTAAGATTACTTTAGTCTTCTCCATGACATTTTAAGATGGAAATAGGAGCACGATGCTCATCTCATCAGAATTCTTTTAGCCGTATTAACTTTAGTTTTCTTTCTGCGCTTATTTCCCATCTGTGTCATGAATTAACCAGGAAACCAATGGGGTAGGATCCAAATGAGAAGATCCATTAATATCAATGGTACTTAAGTTAGTCATGACTAGCTTAAGTCCCATTGGGCCTGTTCAGACAACATGCTAAGCCATGGTTAGGCCACTACCCTTTTGCAACAAATGGTTAGTGAGCATGTTTAAACCTTGGTTATGTAGCCTCCATGGTTAGGAATGGTTCACAAGACATGGTAAGACATGGTTCACATGACACACTAAGAAATAATGCTTAGCTCAAAATGCTTAACCACCGTGGCTTAGCGTGTCATCTGAACAGGGCCATTGATATAAATGCATCTACTCCAAGCAAGGTTAATTCTAGATCCAGCCCATGGGCAAAGACCTTTGCCAAATAATGTGTTCTACTTGTTAATGAATGTTCAGATGCTCTAGCCCTATTCAGGCTTTCTAAGGCTGAATAGGGTGAACATATGAGTTGAGGGAGCTCTCCAGCCCTGCCCTTCAACTTTGTCATGTTTCATCACCCTTTACTGGATTGCGTGGACAGCCTCCATCAATACAGGAGGCTTCCTCTTCACAAAGTCTCTTTCCACATGTAGAGGACAACCAACCTGACAACGGAGGGGGAAGGGACTAGTGCACTCCCCATCCTCCCGTGTTGATTATACTCAGTATCTGGACACCTGAATAGAGCTTCTGTTGTTAAGGGCTGTATGACATACAGCAGGGGCAAGAAAACTCCAGCTCCCATCAGCCCCAACCAGCATGCCTAATGATCAGGAATGATGCGAATTCCTGTCCAACATCAGGTTCCCCAACCCGATGTATGGGGTATCATACAGATTGATTATATAGTATTATATAAATGCATTATATACTATCTTATATAGACATATGTTCTAGGAAATGTGTTACTTAAAAGGGTGAAGCTCTCTCAGCCTGGAAGTGACAACTGAGAAATGGGCAGAAGATTGCAAGCTATGAGAGGTGAAAATGGATTAATAAGGTTATGGTCATGTTTGAAGTGACTAATGCTGTCTGATCATCCAACAAGGGAGAGGGCCTTTTCAGTGGTGGCCCCCCAATTCTAGAATGATCTCCCCAACGAGGCTCACCTGGCACCAACATTGTTATCTTTTTGGCACCAGGTTAAGACTTTCTCTTCCCCCAGGCAGTTAACAACATATGCTGAGTTGTTTAACTGACCCCAGAATAGTTGTTTTAAATTATATTGCTGTTTATATGCTTTTAAATTTTTGTATATTTGTTTTTAATGTCCACTGCTTTTAACTTTTGTAAACCGCCCAGAGAGCTTCAGCTTAGGGGCGGTATATAAATGTAATAAATAAATAAATAAATACAAATTAATTAATTAATGAGCAACAGTATTGAACATTTTGAACCATACGTGTTGAAAAAGATACGGCCAAGTTCCATACTTTAAAGTGTTGTTGATTTTAATGAAAGTTAAATATGTGTGCAACTCACTGAAACCAATGGAATCTAAGGAGCTTAAAACTGATCTGATGGTACTCATTGCGTTTTGGCCAACATAGTTATCTAGAATTAGAGATGATTTCTTGACACAATAGATCTCAGTTCTATTCCAGGCGGTATTCATGGCCAGGTGTTGGCTCAGGCCCAAGTGGGGATTCCAAGAGAAATTCAGACCCAAACAAGACCATGGACAGCTCTGAGTGAGCTCAAGCTGGAGACTCAATACACAAGGAAGGCACACTTCAGTGGCAGCCTGGAACTCAGTGAAACTTGGCAGCAAGCAAGAACTTCTGCTGAAGTTCTCCCATTTTAAAAGGGTCCATGCCTGATTTAGCAAGCATTGGCTCTGGAGGCATTTTAGAGACTGTAGCTCCATCGTACTTTATAGGCTGGGAGAGATCAAACTCTGAAGACAGAGCTATCATGACCTTCTCAGGCTGGTGAGGTGCAGACAGAATGGGTTCCTGGGGTTCCTCATACACTTATCGTGGAGTGGGTTTAGCCAGGTGGCCTGTTGGTGGCCATTCCCTCCTACACTCTGCTGCTTTCTCAGAATCCACAGCTACACTCCACCCCCAACTCTGCCCCAATCAGTAATCCGATCCTGTGGTCATGACAGTATCTGGGAACCACAAGACATACTACATCTTTTTGTACTGCTGTGGAAGGTGATTTTATTTATTGGTGGAAGGTGGTTTTATTTATTTGCTATCTGTCATAATGTTGTCACTGCCTGAGTGAATGTGCAAAGAAGATCAAGAATACAGAACTCATCACAATTGAAGTATAATTAAGACAGTGCAAAAGCAATAATCAAAGAATAATTAAGGATTTTGACCCTATGCATTTTCATGGAAAGGAACGTGCTGCAGTAAGGTTTCATTACAAGAAAACTTGTATAGAATTGACTTCAGTCCTATAAACACCTAACTTATGGAGTAAATATCACTCACCTCAGTAGAGTATTTACAGGATTATGTGTGTGTACATATGCTTAGGTTTTATCTACAATACTATGAACATTATAATCTTGCTATTTACTGTGTATAATCTGTACAGCACCATGTACATTGATGGTGCTATATAAAATAATAATAATAATAATAATAATAATAATAATAATAATAATAATATTATAAAGTACTTCATCAACACAATTCATGAGCCTCAGTGCTTGTTTGATAAAATATATTAAATACAAGAAAGGTAGGATAGTAGTACTAAAAATCAGTAGCAAGTCTTTATTTTAATCACTCTTTATGCTTAGAAACACTTTATTTAAAGTATGTGCTTAGAACTCCCTGCAGGTAGTTGCTAAGTACCACACTCCACTGATGTTAGTGAATTCTCAGCCACTATCTGGGAATGCGTTCCCTCTTGGTTCCTTTGGAGGCAGCAATCAATGTCCAGTTATATAAAGACTTCATTCTAATCAAACTGTGCTTTCCTTTTTTAGTCACTTTCTGTATAAATAATTCATTTGAAGCACATTAGCATGCCCTTAAAAAAACACCACCAGAACACACTCTGCACCTTTGCTCTGGGAATATATTTGCAAAAATTAAACTTTACTTCCCCTGCCTGCTTCATCAGTGAAATATACACAACATAAATTGCATCTACAGAAGCAAGACTGCACCCATCTATACATATGCATTTACCAAGGAAGTCATTGCTCTTTTAATACAACCTTTGAATGAAATAGCAGAACATTTTCTGAGTCTTAGAGTGGTTATATCTCCTGGATATGTACTTCTGCTTTTACTTGTAAATATACGGATTTACACATACCCCAAACATATTTCTTAAAAAAAAAGTCTCCTAAAATAATAGCAGACAGACTTTTCCTATCATTAGCTGGATTTTAGCCCAAATAATAGACAGAGCACCAATTACCATTTGAAGGCTGTTTGGAAAACTGTAACTTAGGAGACAATCCTATGCATAGTCAGACCAAAAAGTCCTACAGTTCCCTTCATGCCTCCAGCCAGCACAGTTGCTGGGAGTTGTAGGATTTTTTTTCAGTCTAACATGCATGGAATTGCGCCCTTCACCAACTAACCAGTTCTTCCAAAGCACTAGGATTAAAAGTACAATTAGTCTTACTGACTATACTAAAAAAATTAATTTCTATTTATTGAAATAAAATTTAATATGTTTGTATTAAACATTCTGGAAGCTTTGGGGAATGGAAAAATATGGCTGCAAGAATTCCAACTGGGACAGCTGTTATTATCATATTACTCTCCCCTGTACTGGTCCTCTCTTCCCAGTATTGACTCCCAATTTGTTTCCTGGCCCAACTCAAAGTATTGGTTTTGACTTCTAAAGTGCTACGTGCCTTGGGACCTCAATACTTGACGGAACACCTTCTCCAATATGTACCTGCCCACACATTATAATAATTCACAGAAGCTCCTCTTCAAGCGCTCTCCATTTTGAGGCTTGGAGGGTGGAAACAAGAGAGATGTGTTTTTTCTTCTTCTTTCTGTTGTGGCCCTCCAGTTCTGGAATACTCTCTGAAGGAAAGATCATCTGGCCCTACACTGCTATATTTTCAGCACCAGGGTAGGACTTTTGTGTTCAAAATTCAAAGACTTTTAAAATATTACAGTATTTTTTTTATTATTATCTTAGTTCCTTCAGTGTTGTTTATTTATCCTAGTCCTTGCAATGTGATATTGTATTTTATTCTGTGTTGGCGTGTCTATTAGTTTTGTATTTATTGTTGTTTTTGATGTGATGTGATTTTATTTGTATTTTATCATTACTGTAACCTAGAGAACTTTGTTTTATGAGGCATTAAATAAATTAAATGAAATAAATTTAATGCCCCAACTGGCTAGGGTCCAGGTTACCTAAAGGATACGACTCCTCTTGTATTTTCTTGTGTACTCTTTAAAGTCCCATGTTGAGGATCTCCTCCACATCCTGATGGTAGCTGAGGCAAAACGGGTCAGGATGCAGGTGAGTCTTTTCTGTGACCACACCTGAACTGTGGAGTTTCCTTACTCAGGAGACCCGTTCGACACCCCCTCTGTTTAACTCCCCCAGTGTGTAGTTGAGATCTGTTTTTAGACAGGCTTCTACCTTGCCTAGTTAGGATTTTAATGGATGTGAGAACAATCCTAAGGTGGAGGAATGAAGTAGCACCCAATCTGCGACTTCCAAAACCCTGCCACCTCAAGCCAGTCATGGCGGGAGGTAGGGAGTGGTTCAGCTCCAGTTATTTCACTTGCAGTTCTCTCTCTCCCTCGCTCCCTCCTTTTTGTTTTACTTTGGAAACTGGGGAGGGGGGAGGGATTAACTATGCCATCTCCAGGCTGACTTACTTAAGAAGCCCATTTCCGGAGCCTCTCACAGGAACTAAGTGGCTTTGGATCCAGAAGATGAAACACGACTCCCGTCCTGCTCCTGCAAAAACCCTTTCAGGGCCTAACACTAGCGGAAACACTAGTAGTACAAATGTTCTGCAGATATATTGGGGGCCTCCACAGCAGATTTGGATTTCTGTGGCGGCCTGTCATTTTCAGCTGTTTTTTTCTTTTTCTTTTTCAAGCTGAATTTTGTGCTATTGAGGGTTTTTTTAAAAAAAAAATGAAATATTGTTTAATTTATCTTTAAAATGATATGAGGTGCCCAGGTGCTACTTTTACAGTAGGTGAGAAAAATCATTTTCCTAAACATAGTCTTTTTCAAAGGTACATTTTCTATAAAATCTAGATCTTTATGATCCTTCGCTTTTTATTCCAAAGCTGGGCCCTGTCTACACGCCGTACTGAAGGCGCATGCATGCGCCCCCAGTACGACCCCAAAACGATGGTGTAGATGGCAGCCCAGAAGAGACGGAGGAGGCAGCAGCTGGGGAACCGGCCGCATCCTTGCCGCCGCCTCCCTGCCGGCCTCCTGCTGCCGGGGTAAGAGCGACCCGGGTCTGAGAGCTCGGCTTCCACTTCCGCCGAGCTCTCCGACGTGGGTCGCTCTTACCCCGGCAGCAGGAGGCCGGCGGCGGCAAGGATGCAACCGGTTCCCCAGCTGCCTCCTCCTCCGTCTCTTCTGGGCTGCCGTCTACACCATCATTTTGGGGTCGTACTGGGGGTGCATGCATGCGCCTTCAGTACGGCGTGTAGACAGGGCCCTGGATAGTTCAGGTACCAGTTTGATGATGTGGGAAACTAAGGAGATACCCGATATCTGCCCAGCTGGAACAGCTTGGACGGAGGCGGACGTTGCCAGTGGGGAGGAGGAGAATAAAGGCACCGCATGTGCCTAAGCACATCTGCCTTTGAAGCAGGGTGGGGCTGGGACTATAAGTGCCCACCCGCTGAATCCCTCGGCCTCTTTCACCTCAGCTCCCACACACCCTCCCTTAGTCTAGTATGGGATTAGCCAGTTGCTCCCTTTGGAAGGAGGGCTAAGTAGGAATTTTTCCTCCCATTAAAGCGGGTAGGTTTTTGCCAATTTCATACTGGAATTGCTAAGGTGGAGGGGGCATAAATAGGTGATTGGTTACAGGGATGTGTGGGAATTAGCAATATCAGAATAGGGACGGTGAGCACTATGGCACCTTTTGGTGATTGGCATATCCGGAGGACCTGCTCTTAAAGAACTGTGAGGCTCCTGTGTCAGGATATGGTTTGCCTATGGATACCCTCCTGCCTCACCTACTCTGAGCTGTGAGGCACAGGGAGGGGGTGAACTGAGGCGGTCTCCCCACACTTGCAGAGGGGCATATAAGAAAGGAGCCGGGTTTCACGTGTGGATCCAGGGAGGGGAGAAATACCCATGTTATTCAAATAAAGAGGCCCTAAATTCTGGTGTCTGTGACTTTATTCTATGCTTCCTTCTCCACTTGCAACCACGTTACAATCCCCTCTGAGCCACAAAGCTGACTGGGTGACTTTGGACCAATCTACTATTGCCCTATTCCAGTTCTATAAAATCAGGCAGCCTAATACCATGCAAACTGAGAATTATGAATACATAGACTTATTTTGCATAAAATGTTTTAGCCTTTTAACATTTAAAAATTGCAACTTCTCTGCACCCAAGTAAACGCAGCACAAGGCTTTTGCATGTGTAACCCCTATGGAGTAGATGGTTTAGTCCCTTGGGTGGGGCGGTCACTCAGAGGGAGGGCTAGAGAAATATCAACTGAAAGAAAGAGAACCAGTTCTGCTGAAAGCTGAATGTTATGAGAATTCTGTTTAATTATAAGCCCTTATCACCTTGTATAAAGTAAATTTAAATGTTAATTGTATACAGTAGCATTTCAAGGGGGTGGGGAATCATTTTTTTGTATTGGTATTTGTACTAATTATGATTATTGCAGGGTTAATACTCTGAAGTGTTTTGTTACTCCTTGGGGATTGCCCTGTGAAATAAAAGTTGAAAAAGTCTACAAAAAAGTACTTGGCGCACCACGCGGGATTGAGCTGCAAGCAAGAGATCCATGTTTTTGTTGTTGTTGTTGCTGCACAAAGAAGGACAGATTGTAGCATATTTCTGTGTCTGAATGTTTACTAAAAACATGTTTTGTTAAAAATATATCTATATATATCTATATCTATAGATATAGATATCTTTGCAAGTTTGTTCTAATTAAGCCCCATAGAACCCACACTAGGAGAAGTTATACATGCAAGCTTTTTGAATGGTCATTCACTCCTGAAGAACTTCTAATTTTGGGAATGCTGTCCATAATAAACAGAAAACCTATTATGGGTAGAGTTCACCATTATTTTCTTGGAAGATGGAAATCAATAACCTGTAGGGCATTCAAAACATATTTTAGCATTCATCTGTCCCTTGTACTCTTTTTGTTAAGATGTTAACATTCAATCAGTTCAGATATCCAAGAGTTCATTGATTATTAATGAAAAGACTTCATAATAGTGAGGCCCCAACTGATATATACTACTAGAACCACATTGAGGCCTGTGTCTTTCCTGCAATCGCTAAAAGAGGTACTCTTATTTATTTATTTATTTATTTATTTATTTATTTGCTTTGGAGATTTTTAGCCCACCCTTCAATAAGCTTTCAGTGAAAAATAAAACAAAAAGATAGCACAGTTTAAATTTTTGTCTTCTTCTGGAGATACTGAGGATAGGTTCACATATGAGCATTCATCATTAATTTGTAGCAACAAGTAACAGCTTGCAGACAGAACTTTTACAAATGCCCACTCTATCCACATTTCTTTTCAATGAAGAATGATCACATACACACATACACACACACTGGTGTAGTGGCAAATTTTCAAGTGTAGGAACTCATCATGGTACTGTGTATACTTATATGCACACCAATTTTTCAGATACAGATTTTAGTACAATGACACAGTGATTAGATTGCCTAATACTATATATTTTATGCTAGAAATTGTGTGCAATAAGGATATAATAAAGATAAATGCATATTCTTCTCTTCATTACACCTTTCATTCTTCCAAGAGCATGGCCTGCTGACAGACTGACTTGCTGAGAATTTTTATTTGAAACTATAAATAACGTGTATTCACTGATCTGAACTGCATGAATATTGCACTGATAGATCTGCAAATATAATATAATGAAGAATAATGCATCTAGAACAAAAAGAAGTTTATAATATCCCAGGAACTAAAAATATTGAGTTTTTTATCACTTGAAAACAAATATTATATATTAACTATTTTATTTAAATCATTATTCCATTTAAACATAAATAACATACTGAAACATTATTCCCACATTTACCACCACCACCCCCCCCCAATTTTAGTTTCTGTGGCCTCAGCTAGACCTACCGGGTCTAGTGCGACACAGGGGTGAGGATCTCACAATATCTTTATCGTGAGATCTCTCCCTCTGTTTACACATGGCACGCGATGACCTCAGAGGGAGAGGATGTCGTGCCCGCCATTTTGGGTTTTTTTTGTTAAAGGAGCAGTGCACACGAACGCTTGTGCGCAAAAGGTAAGTTTTTTATTTTAAATAATTTGTCCTGCTCCCCCCACCCCATCCCCGATCAGCCCGATCGGCTGGAAAAAGCGGACTCAAAGGGCGAGATCCCAGGGAAAGGGAGGGATCATCTCTCCCTGCTTTTGGGATCCCCTGTACGTCATGTGGACACCCAGGGATGATCCCGGGGATCCCCCCAGGATATCGCCCCGTCTAGCTATGGCCTGTGAATTCATTTTATTCTAGGTGTTGTTGAGCCAGTAAAGTTTAAATATTGGGCACAACTATTGTATCTACTTAGATTTTATTTAATTTATTAACATTAATAACCCCCTTTCTTCAATAATGGAATTCAAGGTAATGAGTGTATATGGAACTTTTAAGAAAACACCCATCCAGGCACTGAGCAGATCTCAACCTGCTTAGCTTCAGCAAGATGGCTGTATCACTCTCAGGTTATAATTTTCTATACCAGGGGTTTCTCTCACAGCTTTAGTGGGGCGTCTGCTTCTGGATTCTTTGCAGGAGTAAGATTGGCTCCTTTACACATGCTGTTTTGGGGGAGGTTTCTTTCTCTGCAAGTTTTGTTATACAGCCACTAGATGGCAGTGTGGTACAGCACAATTATGAAAGTTCATGAAGCCCTTAAAGCACTCAAAAGAAAATGCCGCACTGTCCCCAATCTTAAAATAAAAATAAAAATGGGAGAATGGTTATAAAACATGGGAGAAGCTCTGGAGGTTGATGATGTCGTGTAAAGTACCTATAAACATCCACGAGTGACTAATCGCTAGCCCATTATAACAGCCTTATGTAGAGATGCCCTATGACAATGGCATCAAGACAATATCTCTAGTATTGTGCTAAGAATAGACTCACTCAAATTTAGACCCAAGTATAATGGATCATGGAAAAGCCTGATGTATGAATTGACCTCATTGGCAATCTGCAGTTCTATAGGTGCAGCTGAAACTTGTCATATTAACCTAAGTGATCACACACGTACACACACACACACCTGCAGTAGTTTTATTACTTCTTAGATTACTTTGTAAATTTTATTTATTTATTTATTCAATTTATATTCTGCCTATATACAAAATACTCTAGGTAGCAATGCACTTCTATTGGCTGAATGTACTGCTCTTGGCTAAGTCATCTTATGCGTAATTAGAGCAAATCTATACGTTGAGAATCCTGCCTCCCTCCAGAATGCTTACTCTAAGATGTCAGGGGCTTGAACAGGTCAGTTTCTTCTCTTCTGCTGCCCTCCATTTTCCTCCTCTCCCATCATAAACGGACATTCTGCAATTCTGTACATTCTGGAACTTCAGAGTTGGTTGTCAAGCCAGTTTAGAGTTTTAAAATATTTCTGTTACTTTTAATTTAGAAACTTACATCTTTATCATACATTGAGAATTCAAAGTCTGTAGAAACTATTACTTTATTTGAGTGGACTTGTTTTGTTGACAAACTGATAAGCACTCAAACTCCTCAGTTTGCTATTAGTATATACATAGGGTGACTATATGAAAAGGAGGAGCTATACTAGAGTGACCAGATTTAAAAGAGGGCAGGGCACCTGCAGCTTTAACTGGTGTGATGAAGAGGAAATTTCACCAGGTTCTCCATGTATACAAATGACACTTGTTGAAATTCCCTTTTCAATACAACTGTTTAAGATACAGGAGCCTTGTCCTCCTTTTCATATGGTCACCCTATATATACATGCTAAAATGCATTAGGGTTATCCAAATAGTGCTTTTTCATGTTATCCAAATTGTAATCCATCAATTTTCACCCCTTTAGCATGTTTTCTCAGAGGTAAGTCCAGCTGAATTCAATTGGACTTTCTCCTAAACAGTGTGAATGAAAATAAGTACTACTGATATTTGCAAACTTTTGAACTGTATGCAATAAACAGAAACTACGGTAGTAAAAATCTATGTCCCCTGAAAACACATTTTTATTTTCTGTAAGTTTTCATCTATACAGTCCTTTTATTTATGAAATTTGAATAATCTCCAAATGAAGAACACTTTGAGCCTACCAGGTTTTCTATAGGAGTGCAGCACAGCTATGGCTTATATACTATTGTATACGTTTCTTATTCGTATACGTGCATATGTTTCTTCTGTGGCTAGGTGGACAGGCTGAAAAGCCTGCCAGTTATAAATGCCACCTGTGCTATTTTGATACATTTACAGCAGTGTGATCATTACTTGTAATAAAGCCCTCTCTCTCTCTCTCTCTCTTTATACGGAAAATCAAAAAATAAACACCTGGCTACTACCACTCCTGCAGTGTGCAAATGGTCCAGTTGATAGGTAAAATAATCTCCAGACTATCATTCTGAACAAAACTGTAAAGGTCATGGAAAAATCTGATTTTCCTTTTGGTGGGGGAGAGAAGAAAAAGGGACAGTTCATTTTGTGTGCACAAATAAACTGCATAAAAGAAGAGCCATGGCATCCAACCTGTCGGGGAACATTTATTTGTTCTTTGACCCATTTAATATTTCAAGCAAGACTGCTGGCTATAAAGGGCATAGTTTCACTCCATACTAAACGCAACCCTGGTGTTCACTGGGAGGAAAAAATAACACACACACACACACACACACACACACTACTGTCAGGGCTGCCCTTTAGAACATTGATCCATGTCTGGTAAATACTGGGTAACAGGACAATGCAGCTTGCTACAAGTACAAATCCACACACATTAAGTTACAGGATTGCAGTGAAAATAAAATAGCAAGCGCAGACCAAACCTGATAAACTCATAACGCCAAATATTTTTTCAGAGTAATATAGTACCTGCAAACATAATCTGCGCTGCTGCCCATAAGGAAAAGCTCATTTCGATAATCTAAATATTTGCCTGCTAGTCCCAACTGATTTGTCAGCAACTGTGTTAATGTGCTAGGAATACTAATGCACCGATTTTGAGAGAATGTTTTTTATTCTCGCTTCGATATTCCAGGCATCTCAGTTGCTGTCCCTGAACAAGAAAATTACATAATTACTTCTGCAAAGAGGCTTGTCATAATCCAATGTTTAGTGTAGACCTTTTCTTTCTTCTTATAATAAAATCTGCAATACTAAGCTCTGCAGGAGATCATCCAAAACATAAAATAGAATCCATGTATTGTGAAGGTGGGGTGGGGTGTGGGGTGGGGTTTCTAATATGAAAAACTGCCATTGCAAAATACCTTCCCTACCAACGAGCTGCCAATTGCTCTTTTGCATAAATTGCCCCAAGGTTCCCAACATGAATAGTATTCTGTGTCTCAGAGCCACAAGCCATATGTTACAAACTTTTAAAACCCTTCTATTTCACGTGTCACATACCCTTTCAAACTCTCAACCTGACAAGCCACTATTGTAGCTCAGGAAGTGACCTTTAGCTCGCAACATAACGATCACAACAGGAAGACTCACGCAAAATTTTAAGGGAAGAAGCTTAAGATAAGGTAGAACAATCCCAATATCTTTTCTCATAACAGCCGGGGCCAGTAAATTGCAAAACGTTCTACTATACAGCTATCATCCAAACTGTCATATTCAGGAAATGAAAATCAAGGCAGAGGGGTACCAACCTCTCATAATCCAAATCCTATCCCCATGTTTTGCATCCTTTTGCATCCCAGAGCATCCCGTTGGTACTAAGGAAGATGCTCCATTTGAGCTCTCAATTTTTACTTTCTTGCACACATACTGGTCACCATGAACCATCATGGATTAATCACTACTCCATGCTGGAATTACCCTGTGTGTGTTAAATATCCAAGATAGGGCATTTGAACTCTTGTTCCTCTAGCCTGGTGTTTCTTTAACATCTGTAAATCCATCATCAGTATTCCCCATGCACATATAGCTCTTACTATGACCTTTTAGCCCATTATGGCTGGAGACATAGAACAGACAATAGACTTAAGAAAAGAACTATAAGGCAATACACTTTCTTGGGGGGATCTACACTACTGCTTTTAATGCGCTTTAAAGCACTTTGAAAACGTTTTGAAACCTGTATATGCTGTGTGTCCTGGGCCCCAACAGTTGTCAAAACTGTTATAAAGCGCTTTAAAGCAGTAGTGTAGATCCCCCTTGGTGTGAGGAAGTTTTGAGACCAGGAGTATAATAGAGAGGAACTGCATGGACACACTATTTTTCCTCCACAGCAGGACGACTGACCTCATCTTAGCACCATGCTAATTGACTGACCCTCCTTGTTTGAGTGAATAAAGAAGATGATGAGGTGTTCAAGTTTACAGTTGTTTGTTGCATATTAGCATAGAGGAATTCAGAGAATGAGGGGGGAAATTTAAGAGACTGAATACTTCTTTCCTTTGCTTTGATGGCAATCCTATTTCATAGAATCATAGTAGAGTTGGAAGGGATCTATCTATAAGGCCATCGAGTCCAATCCCGTGCTCAATGCAGGAATCCACATTAAAGCATACCTGACAGATGGCTGTCCAGTTGCATTTTAAGGCCTCTAGTGTGGGAGAGCCCACCTCCCTAGGTAATTGGTTTCATTGTCATACTGCTCTAACAGTCAGGAAGTTTTTCCTGATGTCCAGCTGGAATCTGTAACTTGAGCCCATTATTCCATGTTTGCTGCAATCAACCTCACAACACACCCAAGCCACAGGAAACCCCCCATGAAGACAACTGCCAGGAGTTTCCAGTGTTAATCCTGATTAATATATTACCGCTCCAGTGACAGAGCACAACTAAATCTGTAAAACAATCACACAGGCAACCAAACTTCCCCATCACCCGAGAGTCTCTCTAAGCCAAAAATTCAGAATGCACTATAATTAGTTTTATTGTTTACATTCTTTGGAGTTAAAGCTTTATAGTTTATACTCGACTGTATAATTCTGCCTTTGGGTGCAGGCCCACCCCTGGCACAAATTAACAAATTGCCAGTCTGTCAGTCCCAATAAGAATTGGGGGCCTCATGCCTGCTATTTACTTGGCAAAAAAAGTCCCATTGAAACAAACACAACCTTTTTTCAATGCAAATTGCAGGAAGGGAGCTCTAACGACTTGTCCCGAAGAGCTACTTTGAGCTACCTTCTGGGGTTGTGCTATGAAGTGTTAGCTTCCTATTGCACTAGTGGTTACTCTTGCTAGTGCAGCATGATTAGTGAAGGCAGACTACTAGTGTTGGATGCTGCCCAAAGGATTAAAGCCCCCTATTTGCACACATTAGTGTCCCAATCAAGATTGGGGGTCTCACACAGACAATGTGTACATGGGGGAAATGTGCATTTGAGGGCAGCTGTGGGTCACATATTTGGCCCTCAGCTACTTCACCAACTAGCACTGTAAGTAGTTTGCTGCTAGAGCCCTCTATTTAAATCTGCTGAAGTCTTATTTTATTTATTTATTACATTTATATAGCCGAAGCTCTCTGGGTGGTTTAAACTCATCCTACCAAATTCCCATGTGAATCAGTCACTTAACTCATATGAAACATCATGATTTACTGATGTATTGGTGAGAAGCGCAACATTTAAAAAATATTCACTGTTCTGTACTGGTTTTTGAAATATTTATATATGTAAATACCACAGTGCAGTGGAAAATGGAGATGTGCGTAAGACTTTTTTTTTAATTACCTGCTCATCAACTGAGCAAACAAAACAAAAACAAGATGGAAGCTAAAGTCCTTAATATCTTTTATATAGCCGAAGTTTGAATTAAGTTCCACAGAAGCACCTAATTTCACATTAAAACCGTGACAACAAGGAGAGAAAGAGAGAGAGAAAAAGCCCTGGGTTGTTTTTTTTGGGTAAAGGCTATCAAAAAAGCAATTTAAAATTGAATAATAAAAAAGAGGCGATATTATCTGAATGGTAGGTGTTGTGAAAATTGTGCTGTGGAAATTAAAGTACTAGTTTGTGCTGCAGCCATAAATTACTAAACTAATTATCTAGTAGCAGGCATAACTGAATCATTCAAAGGGGTAATTAGCAATCAGACATAATGAGTACTGCTCCTATTTCTTGTCATACTGTATTTAGCTTCAGTGCAGCCTAGAGGATCTGAATTATTTCCTCTCCTTCTCTGAAGGCATTACTGCTATATTGAGTGCATCAGCCCATATTATTACTCCCAGTAGTTTAATTCTTCACTGGACTGCACACTTCTGATTTCTCCTGTCAAAGTCTTTCCAAGTCTCCTGGGCCTTTTTAAGCAGATATCTTCTTTAACATACGCACATACACATACCACATCTCTTCGGCGTAAATATAAACTGCCAAGTAGTCAAATGTTAGAACTTTTATTAGACCCACTAAATAACTGTGTGAAACCCAGCTTAAGTCAGTGGCAACTCACTTTGATTTCAACGGCAGTGAAACTTCACCCTTGAGACACAATCTAGAAAACAACTTTTTAATTTATTTTATTCATTTTAAATTTGTATAAGTCACCTTTCTGGGCCACGGTCACCCAGGGCAGCGAATAATAATATTACCATAAAAATACAATAATATAACATTGTATATGCTGTAATGCAATGTAATATAGTGTTATATAACATTATAGTAAAACATTGAGCTTAAAATAATACAGAAGACTAGCAATACGTTAAAATATAATTCAGCCAGTGTGCAACTATTTCCAAAGCTGCATCACTAAAACAATGAAAAACCAGCATGTCCAAAAAATACATAAGTTAAGACAGTTGAGTTTTTAAATCTTTTTGAATACTACTGCTGCTACTGACAGGGTAACTGCACATCCCTTAAGAGGGAATTCCATAAGGTGGGGGCCCAGTACTAAGAAGGTCCTGTCCTTAGTGCCTGCCAATCTAACTGACTTTAGTGTGGGCCAATGAGCAGGGTCTCCAATGACAATGATAAGGCATGAGCAGGTTCATATAGGCACAGGCAGTCCTTCAAATAGCCTTTACTTATTTTGACATATACCCTGACCCAACCTAAGGGTTCAAGGCAAGTAATATATTATTTACAAGTGGGACTTGCAATAAAATGGTCCAATTTATATTCAACCCCTAGAAGTCTTACTGTTCAGGGTTCCAGTCAACCTCCTCCAGAATACTGCATCCTCCATCCCGATTTTGTTATATTTTTTCAATTGCTACTTGACATTCTGTGCTACTGAGCATGCCCAGCTACCCATGCAGGGAGGTTGCTCTACTACGTTGGTTGGCCTTTTTTAAAATGCTTTTGTATCTTTGCAGACCTCAGTTCCCCTGAGAATGCCAATACCTCCTTCTTGTTTCTCACTGGCTCAATTTTGGATACATAACTACCAGTACTCACAACCCGAATTCAATATTCTAATTTATCCTTTCTCATTCCTGGCTTTCACTTTATTTTTCATTAACAACATCCCACAACACAATTGTACCTGCTGTAGAAGCTGCAGTTTTAAAATATAGATTGTTATGTAGTGAAGTAGGGAGGGAAGCAGGAAAGGGTAACAGGAATAAATATAGTATTTGGGAGCTAATTAATAAGGTTGAGAGTTTCTGTCAGCCAGATGGCACCAGTGAGTTCATAAATTGCCTTAATTAGTGATGAACTTGTATACAGCAATGAACAGTTTTGATAAGGGTCAAGTCTACTTGCAGTGCTAATTTTCAGTCCTACTAGATACCATGCTCTGAACAACAAGTAGTTAATTGTAATAGGGATTAGTCCTTTCTAGAGATGTGAAGGCCTAGAAAAAAATGAAAAAATTCTGCAAAAAAAAATCCCCCCCCGTTTCCCCACAAGCCTTTTTTTCCCAAAAAAAATTGAGAAAAAAATGAATAAAAAATGGATTATGGAATGTTTTATTTTAGCATGACGAATAAAATGTTTAAGACAAAGTGTTCAGATATTTACTTCTCCAAACGATTTCTAAAAACTATGTACAGTATCAGATTATTACAATTTCTGTGCACTGAGGACAAGCAAGTCCTAGGTTGCAAACTGAGACTACAACTCTCAAATGTAAGAGCAAGATGCATTTCTGCCTCTAGGGGGCACTGCCATTGAAGCAGAGGCTGAAACTGATAGTGATAGCTATAGCTCAGAAAAAGAGTCTGATTAGATTTCATGCATATTGAATCTTGGTCCCCCCTTTTTCTCAGTTCTTTTTTTGGGAATGGGTGCTTTATGTATGCTTGACACTGTAGAGGACTAGTGGAGACATAAATAATTTTCTTTGTTATGAACATTGATGATTTCTTCTGGCGTGTTTTTTTTTAAAAAATGTTCCTGCTCCTCATAAACTGGCAAAACCAAAGAGGTTCCTTACAGTTCAGGTGTTCCTTACAGTTCAGGAGCTTGTAGCTCCACTTGTTACCAAAAAAATTAAAAAAAAATTAAAAGGTAAATTCAATTTGTAATAATTGTTTGAATACACAGTAGTTTTAATATACCAAATGTAATAATTTTATGCCAAACCAACTTGTACATAATTACATTTGATGTTCCTAAAGTAACAAAGTGACATTCAATCTGTAAGAAGAGCTAATATTGGATTTTATTTTACATTTTTTCCAAAAATGTCTGTTTCCCCCCAAAAAAATCCAGGAAAAAATGAGTTTTTCTCCCATGGCTTCAAAATTTCTGGAAATTTTACATCTCTACTGAAACAGATATACTGAGCGCACCAGAAGTGGGAGGATGGGAGTCAGTGTAACTCCCTTGACCAATGCATGTTCATTAGATCATTGGTGGGGTTGGATCATGGCCTAACCTAAGCTGGGTCACAATAGCAGTATTACCACCATGCACTTATATATAAATATATAGGAAAAAGTGAAGAAGTGGGTCCCTAAAATGTATAGTTAGTTTAAAAGTGGGTCCTAAGTCTGAAAAAGTAGAAGACTAAGTAGGTTTTGAATGTGTGGTTGGAAACTCTGCACAAGTTGTGCTCTCACTCTCCCCACTAAACTGCATATATGGGTTCATACATAATATGAATCCATGGTATGAGTTGCTGAATTCTAGTTTTGTTATGTTGCATGAACCAAGCTGCATTAACAAATCATGATTTGTTAAGCACAAATAACCTAGAAAGGGACCCCATGGTTTGTTATTGGATTATGACTCTGGGTTCTTTAAACCATGGGTTGCTACATGGGTGGTGGGAAAGAATGGTGTAAAAAAAAAAAAACAGCTACTCTACATGCCAGTACTACAGCATTGCAAGGGCAGTTGGGATACAAGAAAGAAGCTGGCAAAGGAGGAGGGAAACAAACAAACCAGGGATTGAAAAAAAATGTCTGTTCCATCGTCTGCCAGATAAACCCTTGGTAGGAGAACAAACCATGGGTTAACCATGGGTTAGTATTATGTGCAAACCAGGTCTATATGTGTTTCAGTTGTCTGAACAAATGTATTATTATTACTGTTTCTTTGTTCCTAAGGTTCCTAAAGTTCTAGCTCCTGTCTTCTTCCTATTGTCTTTATATAACTAAAGCCAGTTCAGATCTTGTGAATTACTCCCCAGGGCCTTTGAATTTAGACTGTGTGTACAGTGTTTCCATCTATTATGTTTAACAACATACACATCACAATGAACACCTGATCTCAATTACAGTCTTCCACTCAGCCTCAATAAAATAATGTGTTGTAAATCAACATAATTATTCAAATAATTATTGCTTGTTACCTTGGTAGAGCAGTAATATTTTATATAGTTTTGATTGTTCATATTTATAACATTAGTTTGCTATCTTCGCAAATATTACAACATAAGGTGTAGCCTTTGATATCCAACCAGCAGACTCCTAGGTTGTGGTGGCAAGGCATACGGTTGTGCCAAACTGACTAGGACCATTTCTCAGCAGTTTCACCCACTTATGAAATTGTCTGTTTCATTTCTGCTATATTTCAGGGTGAAGGGCAAAATTATTTTGGGTGCAAGAAAATCAGAGCGGCCGCCATTTTACTTTCCACAGAAGAACAGGTTGCTTACCTGTAACTGTGGTTCTTTGAGCGGTCATCTGTGCAGTCACACTTATGGGGGGCTCTGCGTCTGTGCGGAGCCTCACTTCAGGAAGATTCTAAAGCTGAGGAATGTTTTGGCCAGAACTTGACAGGTTCCCACCTTTCCCCTCAGTTCCTTGAGACCACCAATGAACAGTCTCATTACCGAGGAACCCCACGGTATCAACACTAGAACAATTCTGATACCATAGAGGGGATGGTGGTGGGGGGTGTTGAGTGACTGCACAGATGCAAAGCAACCTGTTCTTCTTCTTTGTGGTCTCTGCGCATCACACGTACAGGCGATTACTAAACTAAGTGGGTAGGTGTCAATGCAACACAGAGGACAGCACTGCTCTGCCAAACGAGCAATCACTCCAGGATCTGACATCGACATTATAGTGCTTTGCAAAGGTCAGTGGTCTGGACCATGTTGCTGCATTGCAGATCTCCTGTAGAGAAACAAGTCTACCAAAGGCAGTTGATGTTGCCATTCCCCTTGTTGAGTGAGGTCTAACTTGAGCAGGGAGCTCTAGTTTTGACGATTGGTAGGCTAGCTTCATTGTTTGTACTAGCCAAGCTAATAGCCTCTAGCTGAACACTGGTAGCCCTTTCCTTTCACCTCCATAACAAATAAAGAGATGATGTGATGAATGAAAACTTGGGGGTGGAGTCCTGTCTTTATAAAATGCCAGGGCCCGGCGGACATCCAACGCATGCAACCTCCTCTCTAGATGCATAGATGGAAAAGGAAAAAATGAAAATAAGATAACAGGTTGGCTGATATGGAAATCTGAAGCAACTTTAGGCAGAAAGTTGAGGTCTGGACAAAGAACAACTTTGTCATTGAGAAAAATTGCAAATGGGGAATCTAAACAAAGTGCGCAGAGCTCACTTGCCCTCCTTGCTGCCGTTATCGCCACAAGGAAAATGACCTTCAAAGTCAGTAAATGCATGTCAGCTGTTGCAAGAGCATTTGCAACAGCTGATTCCCAAGTGCAAAATGGAACCTGAGAGATTTGGAGCAATGTGCCTAGTGGCTAGAGCATCATCATCCTTTCTTCCATGGACCAACATAAAGAAGAACTTTTACGGCTGTCAACCTGGACAAATAGTTTGACTTCATATAAGGCATATTTCTATGTCCCCATTTGTGCCCCTGCTTTGATCTTGTGTGTATGATGATCCACATATATAACAGAGGGAGCTGTCTGAGGTACTGAAGTTTGTGATCTGCTGCATATGTGATGCGCTCTTTGATCTCTTCCTATGAATTGAAATAAATGTGGGTTATCTGTGACTGGGTAGTTTTGAAAACACCAATTACCATCCCTAATTAATATTTATATTAGGAAGTTCACTTTCATTCTCATTAGAAGCACTACTGATACCCAGGAGTTTACTGACTTGTGGGACGCATCCTACATCCTACTGAAGACCACTACTGACTTATTTTTATGATTATGGATTAAACCACATGAACAAGACTTTCTATAGTCTATTCTGTATAAGGGAAGGAAAAGGGAAGACAGCTGAAGCTTTAATTTACACCAGTCATAAATTTCTCATTATAAACTGCAAGTGATTTGTCATTGTTATTTATAGCACTTGACACTTAATCTATCCAGGATGCAGTTTAATAGACAGATATTTTCATATTCCCAGATTCAGAGGTTATTTTTATTTATTATTTTCTTGGCCTGTGAATATGATGATATCTGATAATTTTTTGGTTTATTTTGACTCTATGTAGATCTGATGAATTATTTATTAATACTTATTATACCGAACAATTAATGTATACATTATAGCGAGCAATTTATGCATGCAATTTCCATTTTTATTTTGGCAAATGCTTAATAGTTGACATGTTTTGATGGTTTGGAAGGATGCCGAGATATATTCTCCCAACTATTGCAAATAAAAATAGTTTCTCTGTTGTAATAGATAAAATGCTGAAAAATCCATACACTAGCATTAGTAAACATCATACACTCAAATGCAAATGATCTATATGTCCTGTATATTCTGGAACATGTACATAATCCTCCTCCTCTCTCTGTGAGGAAGGTTGGGTTAAGAGTCTGTCACAGGCCTAAAGTCATTCAATGAGCTTCCATGGCTGAGTGGGGACTAGAACCCGGATCTCCTGACTCCCAGTCCAACACTCTAACCTGCCTTTTATATACCACTTTCATACTGCTTTTCATAGTACAATATCTTGCTTGGTGTAGATTAGGCCTGAGTTTATATAAAGGGAGAGCAGACAGTGAGGCCTAACCTACACCAAGCAGGATATTCGTATGATAGTGATATATAAAAGGCAGGAGCCACACTACTGCTTTATAGCGGTATTGAAGCCCATTGACATATACCATATGCCGCTTTCATACCGCTATATCCTGCTCGGTGTGGCTCCTGCCTTTCCATATACATTACCCTATTTTATTTCCCCTAATTTAAAATTGCACAAGGTTAGAGATAATCAAATTATCTTAATTTTAGAAATCCAAGGCAAAATGGGATAAATGGACTTCTTGGTACTAAAAAAAGTATAGATATAGTGGGCATGTCAGAAATGTGGTGGGACAGTGAGCATCAGTGGGCTAGGTTTATGTCTGAATATTAAATCTAGACACTGTGAGCTTAGATAACAGGCAAATTAATTAATGTTTAAACCAGTACTGATGGTGATCCTGAGAGGAAAGAAATCACCCCGAAGAGAAAATGCCGTACAATACCAGGTGATTTCAACTATTCTCAAATTGATTTTGTAGATACATAATTGATTTGTGGCATGACCTCCTTTACAGGTCAGAGTGGCAATTCCTGGGTTGTTTAACCCAAGAACTGCATAGATGAATGGAGCATGTGAGCTGTGCGCATGTTCTTTCTGCTTTGAATAAACAACCCAGGAATGTCCCGCCCTGTTCTTGAGTTGTTTAATGACCTGCAAACCTGGAACTCTGAGTTGTTTATGGGTTATAATTACCAATGGTTTGTTGTTGGGTTAACCTGGGCTATTTAGCCCCCAAACAACCGAAGTTTATGGGTTGTTCCTGGGTTTTATTTAAAAGCAGAATCAACCAGCGAAATTAACCAGCACGTGTCTTGTACACTCCACTACTCCCCACAATTCCTGCGCTAACCAGGGTAATCTGACATTGTGAATTGAGTAATCTGACATTAATTTCAACGGACATTAGCTTCAGTTGCCTGTGGCTCCTATTCCTAGATGGAAATCTATAGAGATTTTAACCTGAAATGCAAAATATCTGATTGCTTCCTATATAAAGTTAAGGCAAATTCATCTTTAGGTTTCTTGTTCATCAACTCTGAGACAAGGCTTCTTCTCTTTGTATTTCTCATGCATCTTTATATATTTGATTTACAAAGGTACATATGATGACATCTTCTGCCCTGTCCTCACATTACTCTTACTGAAGTAATTCAAGAAGACAGAGGTTTGGTGTTCTTTTGCAACATTAGCATTTATCATGAATCCAAATTCAGAATACTATCAGACATGCAGCCAATTCCATGCATATTTACTCAGAATTAAATCCCACTGAGGTTAATGGGGCTTACTCCCAGGGTGCAGCTTTAGTTTTGGAGCCTTCCCCAACCTGTTTTGGACTTCAGTGCCCATAAGCCATAGCCAGTAATTGGGCAAGAATACTGGGACATGTAGTCCAAACATCTTGGGGGCACCAGGATGGGAAAGTCTGCTTGAAGATTTATCATTGCCTTCAAACAACCAAACATTATTTTTTAATTGCATATTGCAGTGATCAAACTACTGTAGATTTACAAGCTAACGTGCTTACAAGTTTCTTTACAGGCTTTCTGTATGAATTCATTTACAATAAATATATTTGCAGAGTCTGCAATGAAAGCAATGTAATTAGCTTGAATATCCCATGTTCCAAAATGCAGAAAACCTAATCCATATTTATAAAATTGTTATTGTTTATTATTTGTAATATAGTATTCACTTGAGACTCCATTGTATTTCAAAAATGCTCACTTCAGTGTTTTATTATACCATTCTTCTGATTTTTAATATGTAAGAGAAGAATCAATTCCAGGTTTTTTTCTGTCTGTTTGTCTCTACTGAGAGGAATATCTCCATACTTTTTGCTCCTTGCTGTGCCTATGGCAACTCCAAGTATTATCATTTGCAGAAATGCTGATTCCACTTAATCAAGGCATGAGATGCACAAAGAGTAAATGCAGCAGTCTTATAACGAACAGAAAATATCCAGCTCCCTGCATTATTAATCAAATTGCACTAGGCCTGGAGCAATTAAAATCTTTCTTCATGCTCTAGGTAAAGGCACATACAAAGACATTTCTCTGTGATTAACATAGCACTGTGATTGTCTAAGGGACTGTGAACAATGGTTTGGATCCAGATATCTACCTGTGGAATGAGGTGAGTGGAAGCAAACTTTCCTGTCTCCTTTTCTCTCCCTGCCAGCCTCCAAAAATATCCTGAAAATGTTCCCTGAGTGCTGGGGGACCCTGCTGAGTGGGGCAAAGGGGGCTGAGGAGGAAGAAGGTGATTGGGGGAAAATGGGCAGAGATACCATTTGTGAAAAATTGTTCTTGGTAAAAAATATAATAATAATCAAGTAGTTGTTTGAAGGAATCTACAATGTGATGGATTCCAAAGGTATCACGCAAACAAACAACTGTGCTTACAGAAACCTTAAATGCAGCAAAGTCCATTGTTTATTGAATCATTTCAAATAATTTAATTTCACTCTATTCTTATCAATGTTTCACTATGAAAACAATAGCTTATGGGAAGGGGGGGGAGAAATTATATGGATATTAAGGCTGTGCACGGCCTCAGGCCGAATCCCTGAAATCTAGGCGAGGCAGGCTGATTCGGCCTGCTTCGCCTTGGTTCCAAGTCGGTTTTGGGGCGGCCTGAGGCTGAAGCAGATTGGTACCGAAGCTTTGGGATACCTCGGGCCTATTTGGACAGCGCTGGACTCACCTCACTCTCCCCACAGACTTGCCGCCACCACATTGCTGCTGCGACCAGGAAAACACAGCGTCCTCCTGAGATCCAGGACGCGATTTCAAGATATCTTGAGGTCTCTGGGCTGCAAACTATGGCAGCCGTAAAGGGAAAATGGCCCTTTGTGGCCACCGTAGTTTGTGGCCGTAGATGTACTAAAATAGAGCCCCACCAATATCTTGAAATCACGGCTTGGCTCTCAGGAGGATGCCACATTTCCTGCTCATGGCAGCGATACTGGAATCGATGGAATGATGCAGCAGTGGCAAGGGGGCAGCAGGTGAGCAGGTAAGTCCCCGCAGCAGCAGCTCTGGGTTGGGGGCGAGGGAGGGAGCATGGAATTGGGAGGCCAATGGACTATTACCCAGACTTGCTCTCGTCTTTCCTGGATGCCAGCTGCGCAGCCAGGGACTGCAATGCTGAGTCTCCTCAGGGGGAGGGAAATCTCACCTCGGCTTTGGCACCGAGGCAAGGGGGGTAAACCCCGAAGTACCCAGAGGCGAATCGGGGAGACCGTGCACAGCCCTAATGATTATACCTACAGATACCAGGTGGCACTGCTAAGTAGAAGTGAATTAGTCAGCAGTTCTTCTCCTGCCCAAGAAACACATGCCCAAAAAAAAAACCCAAACTGGGGTAGCATGTAACGTTAGGGAGGAACAGGATCTCTGCAAACTACCAACCACATATCCTTTGATCAGTGTTTGGTCAGAAAAGATGTTGCAGACCTGGATGAAGCAGTGATGCATAGTCACAGGGGTGGAGGACATACAGAAGGTCCCAGGTTCAATTGCCAGCATCACCAGGCAGGGCTAGGAAAGAATCCTGCCTGAATCCTCAGAGAGCTGCCAGTCAGGGTCGACACTACTAGGCTAAATGGATGAATGGTCTGACTCAGTATAGGACAGATTGCTATGTTCTTATTCTTGAACGGCAGATGGTCCGTAATAAGAAATATAGCATTTGTTTAATTTCTGCTATATTTTCAAAGTATCACGAAAATACATGTTTCAATTTTTCAATTAGAAAAAGTAGTGGGACCGCAAAAAGTATCAGTTTGATTCATTGTCAAGGTTCAAAAATAATAATTGTTTAAGTAGTAATTCTTCCCAGTGGTATATTTATTTCATTATGAATAAATAAACCGCCATGCTTGCAGATTTTACTACAGTACTGCACAAGGAACAGTTATTAATATCCACTTCACAGTTGATATATCTATTTCAGTACATGATGCATCTGGTCTCTCCCTTAATTTTGTACTGAGCTTTACCTAGATTATGATTAGTGGATGAAGCAATTTAAAAATTGGATGTTCCAAGTAGGAGGTGAAAAATAATTGACAGACTGTGGCTGGAATAAATGAAAAGGAAAGGTACAAGCAATTTGGACAGCTAAACCTAATAATTAAGTTTTTTTTAAAAAAGCATTTAGTGCTGAAAATATTAACCAGATTTAGAGGAACATATCATCAACAATATATCTGAACAACGCCTTAATATATTTTTTGGTTTTATATTTAATGTTTTCATTATTACAAGAAGAAAAACCTGGCCAGACTGAGACCCTGTTCCAAGCATGGACTAGAGGAGCCTTCCCCAACCTAGTGGCCTCCGGATGTCTTGGACTTCCAACTTCCATCAGCCCCAGCCAGGAAGGGCAAAGGGTAGGAATGCTGGGAGCTGTAGTCTAAAACTTCTGGAGGGCATCAGGCTGAGAAAGACAGGACTAGAGGTAAGCTATTGTGCGAGGTGACATAGTTAGGGTTGCCAAATTCTGAATCCACAATTTTTTTGAGGGGCTGGTAGTAGGATTTTTTTTTAAAAAAACTGAGCAATATGTAAAGGTCTAGGGCAAGAAAGACAGCTATCTAAGGTTTAGTTATCTAACACTGCAATCCTATGTGTGTCTACATAGAAACAAATCCTATTGTTAAATAGGGCTTATTCCCAGGTAAGTATGCATAGGATTGAAGCCTAAAGTACTTAAGCACCTGCAAATAAATAATAGACAAAGAACAGTTTAAGCAAACAAACAGAAAAAAGTGACAATAAATTACATTTCTCCACTAGTTCTCCAAAGCTAGAGGAGACTTCAATATGGAGACTTAGGCCTTAGCTAGACCTAAGGTTTATCCCGGGATCGTCCCAGAGTCATCCCTGCCTGCTCCCAGGATCCCCTGGGTGTCATTTACATGAACAGGGATGACCCCGGGACAATCCCGGGATAAACCTTAGGTCTAGCTAAGGCCTTACACTCCACTGAGCAGGCTCAAGGCACCATTTCGGAGGTTGGAATTTCTCCGGCTGGCTGGAACAAGAATCTAGGATTCTTGACTGACTGGCCAGGACATTTTGGAAATACTTGGAAACCATGACATTCCTGGTTTTCTGGGACGTATGGCAACCCTAGACATAGTGGATGGCACTTAAAGAAAGCCATTGGCCAATGAATTGCCTAAAGATTGTCTGAGAAGCTAGGAAAGCACCCACAGGGGAACTGTCTAACCTGTTGGTCCACTTCTTTCTATCAGGTGTAATAGTTACTTGTGCCTAAACTCCCTGAATGTTTTGTTCTTCTATAGTAATATGCTATTATGTTTTTATAAGATTTCTAACACATTTATTTTCTCAGGTTGTTCTTTCAGCAATGTTAGGTGTAATCAAATTTCTTTATTATTATATAAAAGGGTTAGAATGGCAATAAATAAATTCAGACAAATCGCATCTCTACCCCAGCATCCAAATGAATATCAAAGGCACAGTAAATTGCTTTCAGCACCAGAGCCTAGCAAATAGACATTTCTTTGTGTGTTTATCTATGCAACATATGAAATACTAACAATGAAATGAGGCTCTGAGCATACACAGAATGCATTTTTAATCCATACTGAGCGAACACAACC
Organism: Elgaria multicarinata webbii; assembly: GCF_023053635.1. Taxonomy (NCBI): domain Eukaryota; kingdom Metazoa; phylum Chordata; class Lepidosauria; order Squamata; family Anguidae; genus Elgaria; species Elgaria multicarinata. The sequence continues at coordinate 80,520,599 of NC_086177.1, read as the reverse complement.
TTACACAATGGAGAACAGGGAGAAGGACTTTAACGAATTAAGAACAAAAATACAAATAATCAGTAGCTTACTAAAATCTTATTTTACTGAAATGCACCTGGGTCAGATGTAGCAGCAAGCTATAGTCTTCTGCAAACCAACGAGTAATTCAGTGGAGCACGTGAGGGTAGGATGGCATGTGTGAGCACAGCACTCAGGTTTCCCATTACGAGAACCTTCTTCTCCTCTTTACGAGAACTGTGGTGATTCCTACAGCTCATACACGACGAGAGGTCAATCAAAAACTTCCACCTTGATTTTGAGTAAGGCTATTATGCCTTGATTTAGGACTAACTAACCACGGTGAAAATAAACCACATTTTCCCAAGTTCTGACATAATTTATGGCTTATGCAAAACTGAAAGCGGAGGTTCTGCTATTTCATCTCCTGCTTCTTTATCAGCTCTCTTTTCAGAATAGCAGATTTCCTCATGTCGCTCTCCCTTGCTCTCCCAAGTTTTTTTAGGAAAATTGCCAGCATGGATTTTAAAAACTGTATTCTAGTCCCCACTAAAATTAAGAAGTTCAACATCACGTCTACTAATTTTCCTTCACTACCACCACCAATGGACATTAGAAGGAAAAATGAATTGACCTACTTCATATGATAGCTATGCACTCATTGCAGCTTTTCAACATGGTTGGATAAACTTTAAAGTCTCCCTGAAATACACCAGCACTGCTGAATCACAACTGACCTTCAGACCTCCTCTCCACATGTTAAATTTACCCAACAAACCGTTCGTAATTTCAGCAGATGGTTATAGCCTTCACGCACACATGTGAACTTCATAAAGCCTGCTTTCCTATAGTCAAAAGAGATGTGGAAATATACTAAGGTTACTGGAAAACCTTCTCTTCAATTTTTTTTTTTTTTTTTGGGGGGGGGGAGAAACATGGTTGGCATGATGGTCCAGAAAATTCCTGCGGATATGGTGGCATACATAGTCAGCAGCAACTGTACACTTTAAATTATACCTAGCCTATCAAAAATGTCTCAGCAATACATGCAACCCTTTTACCAGCTCCGTTTGTTTTCAACAGCTTTGAAACTATTCCCTTTCTCCTCTTTTAACTAGTTTCTAAGTTTATCGGTGAAAATGCATGGTTTAAAAAAGTTGTTTCCACCTACCCTACTCAGCTCAGCTCTTACAAAAACCCAGAAATCAAGGAGTTAATATAAAAATCTTCTTTACAGGACAGTTAAATACTGGGGTGGGTGGAAGTTGGCTCCCCAACTTCACAGCAGATTTCCAATTGCTTTAGGGGGTATTTTGCTTTTCAACTCCATTAACCTTCTCACTTCATAGAGATGTCAGATGATACATCTGTGATTATAATTAGTAAGTAGACATCCTATTATGGATAACGTACATGAGAGGAACTTCTATATGTTCCATCATTACCACTAATGATTAAGTAGAGCTTTTACTGCCATTGTTAATGCTTTTCTTGATTCTCCATCCCCCTCTGCTTTAGGGGACAAAAAACTGGTTCATGAATGCTAACTAGAAAGCATAAGGTACTGAAGATAAACCTGAGGTATCAGATTTTGTAAAATATTTCAGTGTCAACCATAAAAGAGCATAATGATTATGAACCGACAGTTGTATTTTACTCTCAGCAGAAGCGCAACATTAGGAGGTATATTCCTTTAGTCTAATGGTCTGCATATGAAGGGCTATACAAAAAGAGACGAAAAGCATATCAAGTAAAGTCTCTTTCAGTGTGAGGACTCACCTGCATGATAGGAAAATAAAGATCACATATTCACAGTGATTAGTAGTTGCTTTTTAACAATCTCCTTGCCAAAGCTGGGGAATGATATATATTCGCCATACTACAATTTTGGCAATATTACTTCCGATTTTTTTCATGCCAATAAACTAGGGCAGCGTTTTATTTGACTGAAAGGTTTTTAATCAATAAACACAATCAATTGATCAGCTAAACATTGTGACCCTAATAATTTTACACACATGTGGTACATTCAAGTAGGACTTAAAATAATCATTTCGAGCATGAACTTCAATTGCACTGGACAAAGAAAGCAGAAACGAAGGGAAACAAAAATAAGAAAACTTAAATTTGAGGTATTTGAGTTGTTCGAAGTGACATTTTCCCTCCTTTGCATTGCAGGACAAAAAATATTATTTGGGCAAAATTGTGATATTTTACCATTATAACAATTAAGTTTGGGTATATTATAGATGTATTATATATAATAGGAGAAGGAAACAGAAACACTGGGTGCGCAGCCATTAAAAGAGAGCTTCGGCTATTGGGAGGTATAAAAATGTAAAATAATAATAATAATAATAATAATAATAATAATAATAATAATTCCCCATGCTGTTAAAGTGCTATATAAATAAATAAATAATAATAATAATAATAATAATAATAATAAGTTGTAAAGCATCAGCAGCATATACAAGAGAATGGTTCTAAGCAAGAATGGGAATAGAAATGGTACCCCTTCTGTGACAGAAAGATAAATAAAACCAATAAACCTGTGCTCAAATAAAAATAAAAGAAAAGTAGACATTGACAGAAAGAGGGGCATAAAACTGATTAAAAAATTACGTAAATACCAAACAGCAATTACAATCTGCCAAGGCAAAAATCACAAGCTGTAATGAATAACAGGAAGATATTGGAGCGGGATCATTACAGTTGATCAAATTTCAGAGTCATTTCAAGTGATCGGCTCTCCCTCAATAGGGCCTTTGCTAGACCTAAGGTTTATCCTGGGATCGTCCCAGGGTCATCCCTGTTCATGTAAATTACACACAGGATATCCCGGGAGCAGGCAGGGACGATCCCGGGATAAACCTTAGGTCTAGCTAAGGCCTAGGAGTCTTCAAGCAGAGGCAGGACAGCTATCTCTTGCAGATGCTCTGGATTTCTTGCATCAAACAATGAGATCAACTTGTGGCCCTCCAGATATTTTAGCCTACAACTCTCTTCACTCCTCACCATTGGCTATGCTGGCCAAGGCTGATGGTAGCTGTAGGCCAAAACGTCTGGAACATGTTGCCCACTCCTGCACTAGATGGTCTACAACAATCCTCTCCAAATCAATGAGAGTCAAACAACAGTTCCAAGATTCTCCCCACTGCAATTTTTTTAAAACAAAAAGCACACAGTGCCAGTGCCCACTCACCTACTACAACCTGCCGCTGTTGTTGGTATGTCCCTCTCCCCTCCATCCTGCCACCGTGTCCATCTCTCCCACTGATGATGTGTCTATCTCCTCTCACGTCCATTTCCCCCCTGCCTGCTGGGCCCGTTTCCCTTCTACCCCAATCCTGTCTGACTCCCCCCTTCCTACCCACATGTACACCATGTCTACCTTCCTCCCAACCCGCCAGCCCAGCTCACTCACCCCTTTTGGACTATTTCTCCCACCCTATTCCTGCTCCCTGAAGAGTCATGCCGGCTGGAAAAATGGCCAGCATGGCTCTTCAGAGATACAGTCAGGCTCAAATGAGGAGTTCTTTCCCAGAGCCAGGCATTGTAGAAGGAGGTGTCCCTGGAGATCGTCTGTACATCATGTAAAACCACCCGTAATCAACCACAAGATTTTATCAGTATTCCTACTTGGGAATACTTATTCCAAGAGATATAACTCAACTGATTAAAATAAACTTGAACAAGTTGATGAATGAGATTGCATGTGTGTAAGAGAGATGGGCATTGTTAAACTTGAGTTTATGGGGTAAAGTTAACACAATAAAGAGGAATATTATACCTCGAATTGTTTATGTTATACAAGGGATTCCTCTACTTATACTTGGTATATATTTTCAAAAATTTAATGCTTTGGTTCATAATTTTTTCTGGGGTTCTTCTCCACCACAAATATCTATTAAATGGGTACAGCTTCCAATTAAAGAAGGTAGGTTTGGTTTCCCAGACCTTCCTTTATACCATCGGGCCTACTTGTTGACTTGCACTAAATTTTGGTCTTTTCCAGTCCAATTAGATTTTCCACCCTGGTCAGTTCTGGAATTCTTCTGTTTGGACCCACTTCCTAAGATGGATGGCAATAGGATTTCGGCATACCAGAATAAATAAACTTTCTCCCACAGTTTTGGCTTTTAGAGAGGTATGGCGTATAGTATCACATCAATTATATTGTTTTAACTGTTTTAATAGTTCTACTGCTTTTAAATTATATATTGTTTTAACTTGGTTTATGGTTTAATTTTGTTTTTAGCTGTGTATATTTTACTGTTTTATACTGTAAGCTTTTATCTGTATGCCGCCCTGAGATCTTATTGATATAGGGTGGGATATAAATGTTTTAAATAAATAAATAAATAAAATTACAGTTTGATCCATTCTCCCATGCTAAATTAACTTTATGGGGAAATCCAGATTTAAAAATTGAAAAGAAAATGTTTTGTGGAGGACATGGACAGATAGGATGATTTTTACTTTGGATCTTATCCACCATGGCTGAATGGCAATACTTGCAATTGCAACGCTTGCTGGAATCCAGGTTTGGCCAGGCTGCTTTTACAGTTTCAGATCCCCCATTGTTATTTGAAACACTTACAGTAGTGGCATATCGACCCACGATTTATGTATATAAATACTTGTTATCAGTAAATATGATATGCACCGTCTAAGACAGGAGGAATGAAATAGGGATGGGAGCATTCTATTTTGCCTAATCAATGGATCGCTGTTTTAGTGTCTGTACCTGAATTTTCTATGGATCCTCTGCTATGTTTTATTCAGCAAAAAAACTTGTTTCAGGTTTATTGAACTCCACAATGCCTTTTTAATATGGGCTTTTCTAATTTGCATAACTGTTGGAAATGTAATGCACTGAACGCTTCTTTTATTCATACGTTTTGGCAATGCTCAATAGTTGCCTTCTTTTGGAAGGAGGTCATAGTACAGATAAATTTCATATTGGAACAGCCTTTAATATTGAATGAGTCCATGTCCTCCTAAACTATTTACCAGTTTCTTGGCAGTTAACATATGGTCAATGCAAATGAATTTTCTGAGACTTTATGACAGCCAAAAGACTGCTATTGCAATGTTGGAAGGATAAATATTCATATCCGATAATACAATGGTCTGGGGACCCAACAACGCTATCAACATTTGAATGAGTGGTATACAGGTGCCACTTGTAAGTGAATAATATATAGATAGTTGGTCTGCTTTTCTTGAAACATATGCATAAACTCCCTCCCCCCCTTTTAAAAAGAATATTGCACTTGATGGAATATTGACATTTCTATACATATAATCCCTGTTCTTTTTTCATTTTTCTTTTATGATTTATTTTCTGTTTTGTTAAATTCACAATAAAAGGCAAAATATTTATAAAAATGTATTTATTAATTTATTTGATTTGTATCTCACCTTTCTACCAAAAAATGGCACTCAAGGAGGTTTACAGGCATAATTAAAATTGATTAAAAGAATCAAATACTTTAAAATGCAATAAAAGTAACAATTGAACACAGTGGAACTTACTTTCAAGTAAACATATATAGAACGACATGGCAAATTGTGGATTTTGGCTATAAGTGCTGTACTGATGGTGATATATAAATAATAATAATAATAATAATAATAATAATAATAATAATAATAATAATAACAACAATAATAATAATACTGCCCCAAACCTCTTCTCTTCACTTTCTTTTCCAGCAGTGTCAAGAACCCGGTGGTTATTTCAATCTTATCTTCTCCATTTAAAGCTTCCATTGTTCTTGCAAACTAGAGAAGGGAATGTTTGCCAAGAAACAAGCATTTATTTTCACAAGTATTCTCTGTAATATTGGGAGGGGGGGTGCTGTTTCCGACACAATTCCTATCACACTGGTAAGATATTTTGTCCCTACAATCATGCTATCTGGCCCCTTAGTTTCTGCTCCATCCCATCCTTCCCTAATACCAAAGAAGAAAAGCAGCCTTACTAAGAAATATCCTTCATTGTTTAGAGTGAACTAAAAGAAAGTACTGAGGAGTATTTGCACAATTCATGCCAACCGCATCATTCATGCCAACAAAATTACCATTCACTGAATGAATTTTATCAGAATGCAGATACAATAATTGATTTAAAAGTTTCTCTTTTAGTAAGTTAAATGATTTAGCTTAGAGGGTGAGAGTCAAATGGCTCAGTTCTCCCCCTTCAGAGTGTTTCTGCTTTTAAATTCAGGAACAGGAGGAGAGAGGCAATCTTAGATCTTAGGCTGTCAGCAGAGATTCTCGTGATAATTTATCAACCCGTAATTTATAAATGAAGCTGCAATTATTGTCTAGCACTATTCATAAACCCACAACCTCCTCAACAGAGAGGAAGAGAGTGAAGAACAAAGGAGTATATAACCTGGCTGACAGTTCCAAAGAGACAAGAGATCTTCCAGATGAGAAAAAAGTAAGGACATGGTGGTTCGTATGAATATTTAAAACAAGTAATATAGCCAGTAAATTTTAAAGGTAGAAAACAAACTGAGAAATTGGTGTGTGTGGGGAAACAGCCTCCAACTATTTCAGGTAATCATAGATCTCACATGCAAAATATGTGCCATGGGCTGGCATGAGCAGAAGGGAAAACAGGCAAAATAGTGAGCCTTCTTGCTCTTGCGTTTCTGTGGCCTTTTCTGCTTGCACCAGGTAGAAATCTTTATTTCTCTGGCTGCCTCTACAAAAACAGCCTCAAAGCTCTCTGGGTTTCAGGTGTCGACTTTAGGCTGACATTGCGTAGGTACTCAAAAAACAAACTGAAACATTTCAAATAACAAAGATTAATTTTTACTGAAGAAAACTATAAATAGGGAAAAGTTTTAACAAATTGATACACAGGCACACATCATTCCCCAAAAAATCATATGAGCAATAGGATAATAAAACAACCAGGGATTAACTCATCCAGCTAGCCAGACTATACCGTGTCCCTATTTTTTCCAAGCAATATCTTACTCCAATGGTCCAGCTCCAGCAGTTCCAACTCTTTTCTTTAGGACTCTGGGCTTATTTCTCTCTCTCTCTCTCTCTCTCTCTCTCTCTCTCTCTCTCTCTCTCTCTCTCTCTCTCTCACACACACACACACACACACACAATAATAACCCAACACTAAATACAAAATTGGAAGACAGTTCTGTTCCTATACAACATGTCAGAAGCCGGGCAACCATTTTCGGTGCAGGGATCAGATTGTCTCCCCAGAGCAAGTTGGCAGGCCAGATGACATTAAGGAGCAGAGTCCCATCCCATCGTCTTGCCCTTCCAATAGTATTACCCAGCCATACCTACTTTTCCCTCTTCTCCATGCAGAGAGAGGTGCAGAGTTCCATGCTTCACTCTGCATGGAGAAAGAGAGTCAGCCAACTCTTGGAAGAGGAGGCTCCTGCATGCACTGAGTGAATGGGGTGCCTCCTGTCCACTCTGCTCGCATCCCAAGTGGACTGTAGGATGCTGGTCCTGCAATCCCCGTTGCCCATGATATCTCCGATCTCTGACTGGAAATAACAAAGAGATTCCCCTTCATTGTGCTCATCCTCCAATTGTGATGATGAGCATTGTGTAGGGTAATCAGAGATAACATGGGGATTCCTCTCCACATGCCTCCTCTCTAAGCATCCAGGCCCAGGAATGATTGATATTAACAATGGTTAATCAATGCAGACATATAGGGAACCACTGGTAGGAGGATGGGGGAAACACTGACAGCACTCAAGCACAAGTGGAGGATGACTAAGTGGAAGGGATAGGAGCTTCTTCCATTTCGTAAGCTGCAGACAAGCAAATGGCTCATGGTCATTAAATAAGTAACTAACCTTAATATTTCAAGGGGCTTGTTTAGAGGCCAGGTACTACTGTGTGGACCTGCCATGTTTGGGGCATGCATAGATCAAAGTCATGCAACTCAAAAGTCTACTTGCATTATGCTGTGCTGGTTAGCTGCGTCGTCTGTGTTGTGCCAATGCATCACAAGAATGGCAGTGCATACATCAATTAAACATGGCCATATTTGGAACCTTGCCATTGGTCTCTTAGTATTATGCATCTATAACATATGTAAACCATTGTTGTTGTTTCAATTGCTCATCATTTTTTATGTCTTTAGGAGCATATTTCTGCTATGTGAAAGGCTGAAAAACCCTTAAAATATCACTTCTACAACTTGGTTTATTTCACATTTCTATCAACAACTACAAGACAGTAAGTATGCTACTTTGAGGTAACACTGTGATGTCAATTTGTTAACATGACAATGCTGCCATCTCTTATGAAGAACATGAAATTCCATAATTCAATTTGACAGAAAGTGCAGATAATAAAAACCCAATTACTAGCTCCTGGATAAGAGGAAAAAATATGTAAATATTCTCTTCGTGCTGACAGTCCATAAAACTGCTTTAGCACTAACTGACCAGACCCTCACCAAAAATGTCAGACTTTTTAGAAACTTTCCTGTTAAAACACAATTATCAGGCACAGTTCTATTAGAATACGGCTGGTTTTATATCTGAAACGTGTTTCATCCATTCTCCAGGTTCTAGTAAATTACACAAAACAAAGCTAAGGTACTTTAAGTATTAATACATCAACATTTATTCCATCCAGTCCATTTCAATCTATATGACTCAGCAACCTTTCTAAGGTTTGCTTTTGTGCAGTAATAAAGAGGAAGGATACTAGACTACTGTAACTTTACGATTAGTGAGAAAAGTTAGGTAAATCAATCACATTGAAATAAAATGTCTATAGATTCAGGAAATTTGCATTGCAAGGGGCTAGAAAACTGCTGCTAATTGCCAAACAATGGGAAAGGGAATTCAATACGGGAAGACAGGAAATATGGTGCCTACCAGTACTTATATAACAGTTTTTCTGATGATCGCTATTTCTTCAAGTCATTTAGGACACAATCCTTCAAGAATGATGGCAACCAACAGAGGGCTCTGACACTTACCTCGGGAGAGAGAGCTGCCACAGAAATTTCAACAGTGGGTGAGAATTCCCTCCCCCTTTCACGCTATGGTTGTAGCTCAGGCTTGGAGGGGTAAATTGCCAGTATCCTATGGCCTCTCTGACAATGTCCAAGAGATACAGAATTGCTCTCTTAATGTCTTGAAGAAATAGAATCGGTGCCCTCCCCTGCTCTGCAAAAAAGGAGAGAATTCAGTGGTGCTCAAAGGAACATACCATTTTTGTTTCTCTGTATTCCTGGTCTTATGGAAAACTCTATTTGCATAGAGAATAATGTCCAGGATAAGCCACCTGCAGATATTTTAAGATCTAAATGTAATACGAGTTCCAGAGATGGGGCAATGGACTGTATTTTGAAGAGGAATGAACAAGGTAAGGAAAACAGATCAAACTATAAAAAGCACAGCCATGGTAAGAAGAAAAGGACATTTGCTTGTCCATGTTCACCAATACTTAATAATGAAAACAAACAACTCAATCAATAGGCTCAAATCAGTTTGAATCAAAGCATTTAGACAAGCTGTGGATTGGACTGAAAGTTAGTATACTGCCTATCAGGCAAAATTACATAGAAATCTAAGCAGAGGCCTACAAAGAAAAAGGGCAACACAAAGGAAAGAGTTATTTCCTTCATTTTCCAGAGCAAACCAGCTCTGGAAAATAAGTTTACATGATTGTTGTCCTACCTGCCTTATCATGAAACCCCACGAAATTGAATGAATACATTTTATCACCATGAGGACAATAGTGGATTTTAGTAAACAGCATTCTTCACCCATTTTAAAAAGGAAAACAGAATTGCCTTTCCTGATGTTATTATTTGCATGATTCTGTTATCCTCCCCCTCTTGGAGACCACAGGGCACATATAAGGTGTTTGGGAGGAATACTATTCTGAGGCAAATGGTGCCTTTCTTTACTAAAGCTTTAATAGATTGAATGAGCGGCCTATCATGGATCCCAAATGGGTTTGGAGAGGCAACTGGACCTTTACTGGCCCATCAACCCAGTGGGATCTGGGGGAGAAGGGAGCTTAGAAAGAATGGTACATGTGGTTTTAGGTGCACGTCTGAGTTCTATTCCTGTTCTAAAGACAGTGTGAGACTACCAGGCCAATCCACAGATCCTTGTATGTAGCAGCGGGATGTATACCTGACTATGTGCAAGGTACTCTATGCATTCCCCTGTGGAACAAATTTTTGGTGCTTGATTGTGACTCTTTAGAAAGTAGTGCAAGTTTAGAAAAGGAAGACACTTCAGCAAGTTTGAGAATATTGGCATTACTTGAAACATTCAACCCATGTCAATTACATTCTTGAAGTTCTTTTAAAGAATTGATAATAAGAAGGCCTTCAGGTACTAATATGAAAATGCAGATATGAAACATTATACTTCCTCCAATTACTTTCAAGAGTTTAACAGCAGTATTTTTTTTCCTACAGGAGGAAATAGGCTGTACATCATTGACACTGAACACCAAAGGCTAATTTGCACATTACAAAGAAGCAAAGATTGCAGAAAAAGGAATCTCTTGTGCTTCTGAACACTTTCTCTCCAATCAAAAATATAAAGCAGGGAAACATGATTCGTTTTAGGGATGTGCTCCGTTCTGATCGCGAATCTGGAGCGGAGCAACCTGATCCGCTTCTGCCAAAGGCAGATCCGAATAGGGTCGGGGGAGCTGCGGATCAAGCTGAAGCGATTCGCCTCCATCCAGAGCTCCAAACGCAGGGAAGGGGGGCTCACCTGGCGCTGGCGCCGCAGTCTGTGCGGCGGCAGTGGCAGAGCCAGGTAAGGGGGCAGGGGAGCTTACTTGTGTCTATCTCAGGCTCACATGTGGCCCAGACCTCAAAGCGGAAGCAGGCCTGCTTCCGCTTTGAGGCCTGGGCCTCAGTTGAAGCCTGCGATGGACCGCAATGGACACAGGTAAGTGGGGGGGCAGGGGGGCTTACTTGGCTTCGTCGCCGCAGTCCATACGGCGATGGCGGTGGAGCCAGGTAAGGGGGCAGGGGGAAGGGGGGCTTACCTGCCTCCACTGTGGTGCAGCGCCGGCTTCAACTGAGGGCCATGCCTCAAGCCGGAAGAGCAGGCTGCGGTGGAGGGTCGGATCAACCCGAAGCAGATCGGCCCAATCCTAAAGTTCCGGATCGGGCCACGAAGCAGTTCGGGGGGGCCCTCAGGCACAGCCCTAATTTGTACCCATAGGGGAGCCTCACATGTTCACACAGTGAATCGCTGGAAGCAAGGTCTTTGGAAGAAGGGTTTCAGAAACATGAGTTATTTGTATATCTTTGTATAATTACCTTTCCTTAATGACCAGCCACGGTTCATGATTCACTTTTCAATTTGCTTCTTTTAAAAAATCTATTTTAAGGTGTTTTATTCTGTTTTTATTGTATTTTATCTTGTACACCGCTCCAAAATTTTGAATGGGGAGCAGTATATAAATATTGTAAATAAATAATAAATCAATAAATATTAGAATTTGAAAATTTTACAAGCTAAAATGGAAAGTATCAAAGTTCCTCTATTTCTGCATATATCACTACCCTAACTAATGATTTAGCTATTAAAGAGAAAACAAAGGTCCTCAAAATCATACAAATGGATTTTCTATTATAATGACTACATTTTACTACACAGCAAATTCAGAGCAATTGCAAAATACATTTAACCAAACTATCATTTTTCTGACTTTTAACATGCCCTGTTTTTTTTTAAAGTACATTAAACCTTTTAATTCAAAACCACAGCTTGAGAAAAATTCATTTCAACTTTGAAAACATTATACAGTGTTTCCAAAGATTTTTAGCAAACAAAGATGCCAAAACCCATTTGTACTGTTAAAAGTACCTAATCTAATTTAACAAGAGTGAGCTCAGCAAACAGCAATAGTTTTGTGCCTTGCAGAATACTAAGCACTTAAAACTGCAGCATCTTGGAAAGGTTTTTCAGCAGGCATACTCCTATCCTGCCATTATTTCTATCATATAAAATACAAGAATTTGTGGTTAATATCTATAGGGGATTGAGAATAAAGACAGGTTTCTTTGTTTGGTTACTCTAATAGTCTAGAATAACAACAGAAGGAAAAATAAACATTAGAGTGAATGACCCATAACGACTATATTGAAGTACAGCACAAGATAATTGCCTCTGCCTAGAATAGCACCAGAATGAAATCTTCTTATAGGAGATTACGATTAATGCCCTGCCATTTTTAATATCTTCGTAAAGAGCTTCAACTATTGAGTGGTATAAAAATGCAATAAATGAAATGAAAGGCAATATCCAGCCAATGGCCCAGATCTTGTTGGCCAAGCCTGATTCTCCAACTCACCAAGAAAGACTCTACCCGTTCTCCTGACCCACGTCTCTCACATTTCTATCTCCCCCCAGTTCTATTGCCTAACTGATTCTTACAGCCCATTTTTAAAAAATATTTTTTGCAATAGCACCAAACAAAAACAAGGCAGCCAGAACGCTCCCAGCCGTGGCAGAAACAGGAATGGGGTGTGATGGGGTATGTGACCACCCTTCCAGATGACATAATTAAGTAACACTACCAGAAAAGCAGTGACACAGGAGGCAGCCAGCAATGATGTAGTACATGGAATATGGTAGGCTTAAAGTAAATGTGAAGAAATCATTGTGGGGTAGCCTTGTGCGCCCAGCCCTATTTAGACCAATGGAAGTCACACTTCTCAAAAATGCCTTGTGTCAGGAGCGGCCCTGCCATTAGGTAGAGTAAGGCAGTGGGGAGAAGCAGCGTCCCTACTGGTGTTTCTCCTAAGGGACCTCCCCCAATATTCCTATTCTCCTGATGGGCTGCCTGGCTGTATGACCTACGCTGTTTCTACACCTACCTTTTTCCCCGGGATCGTCCCGGGATCATCCCTGTGCATCCACACAGGGGATCCCGGGAGCAGGCAGGGATGGTCCCTCTATTTTCCTGGGATAATCCTTAGGTGTAGAAAGGGTCCTAGTCACTTTTTCCCAGTGCTATCAGAAAAAATTCCCTGAGCAAGTGGACAGGCAGAGAGGTGGCCAGAACAGGCTACACATTCTAGCAGGTATCGTGCATACTCACATGATGTACACTGGCACCACTGCTGCTACATTGCTGCATTTGTTTGAACAGGTGCCCACGAGAGGAGTGAATGAACTGCAACTAAGTGCTTGAAGGCAGAGCTGTGTGTGCTATGCAGCCTGCCCTATGCCCTGGAATCTAGTCTGCTGTCCTCAGGTGCACTGAAGGATGCTGTTCCATCACCAGTGTCAACTGCCAGTCCAGATGGATTCTGTAAATGGAATTGTCCTTCACCTCAGACAGCAAAATGTCTGGGGTTGCTGTGACTTGCGACCAATGGAAATGGTTTCTGCTTTAAAACTTCCTGAAATTATGAGGCCTAGACACTTGATTCTTTAAAAGAAAGAAAGAAAAGAAATCAAAGCAAAGCAAAGAATTGGTTCTCAAAGTTCTATTTATGCCACTGGATTCATAGCCTTGAAGATTTTGGACCTTTTGTATGTGCCAAGTATATTTATACTGTTAGCAGATGCTACTAATTTTATAGGAAACAGAGTTTACAGGGCCCTTCTGCTCACATTCCATCAGAAAGCATGTTTATTTTGATGGGAAATGTAATGGAGAAATTCCAGGTCAATTGTGCCCATGGTTTTCTGTGCTACATTTATGCAGTAATGGTTGTTCTCCTAAAAACTGACAATATCTAACCACTAGCAAATTCAAGTGAGCAAGATCCAACTTCCTTCTAACCTAATATGTTCATGAGAAAATCCTAAAAAAATAAATTCCATAGTGGTTGCCAGGTAAGCCTACTGTTGTGGAGCAGAACCCACATCATCAAATGCAGAAGTGGGCTCAAATTCATGAAGCTTTATGTCAGAATGCAATCTTATGTTCATTCTACTCAGAAGTAAATCCATTGAGTTCGGTGTAACTTACTCCTGGGTAAATCGGATTGTAAATCTGTTACAGTGTAATCCTATGCACATCTTCGCAGAAGTAAGTCCCAATGAGTTCAATAGGTCTTACTCCTAGGTAAGAGAATACAGGACTGCAGCCTCAGTGATTTTGATGCTTTAAGATATTATATATATATATCTAAATGCATAAGTAAAACAAATATCTGCCAAACAGGATTCAAACACTGTCAGTCCAACCAACAAAATTGGTAGTAAAAGACTGGAACTCCTCCTCCCAAAATTCAATCAGTTCAGACAGAGTGATGAAAAAAAGAATGACTAGAATGGAAATTATATATTCAGCGTAAGAGTGTAAGACTACATCTCTTACCATTATGGTTATAAAGGAAGCAGTGGGGATGGTATTTGCTTACAAAGAGACTATAAAAGTCTTGAAAAATATGCATTATGCTTAGCACTACAACGACAGGGTTAAATTTTAAAAAGGAAACTTTAAAGCTTGTAAAGCCAAAAAAATATGTTCTGTTAACTCTGAAGTGGATTAGAATGTTCAAAGTGCTTCAGGACTCGACACCATGTAAAGGCTGATTTATACTCCAGGCATCATAATGCCTTCCTACTCCAGAATGACAAATAGCACGACGCTGAAATTTCAATGGCAGCCCCAGAGCACTAGCAGCAAACGTGTTCCATCTTAATAACAAGGCTTCTGCAATTCCGTTCACTTAACATTCAGAGCAGTTAACACTCCTTGTTGCATCCAAATCCAGATACAAAAACCTTCAAATCAAACTATTTACCTCAAGTGAAGTCTGCCTTGAATAATTCAGAATGCAGCAGGGAAGCTAGGAGTGGGGAAAAAGCAGGACAAGATGTTTCTTCTCTCTCTCTCTCACTCACTCTCTCTCTCTCTTTTTAATGAAGCCCAGACTTTAAAAAAATAATGGCATAAAGGCTCTTAAGGAACCTTTCTTTTCATATAAAAAGGAACATCCTATTCTAGACAATGAGATGAAGGGAAATTTCCACCCAATGAGCAAGGGAGAGCTACATAGTGCACTTTACAGCTTGACAGTGACTGATTCTTCAAATGGTGAGTGATGAAGGTGTAACACCTGACGAATATATGAAGTCATCCAAACTGATTCTTGTTCTTCCTAGATCTATATCAGGGGTGTTGAACAGCATTCCACCCAACCGTTGAAATGCTTTTGGGAGAAGCTTTTGGGGGCTGCATCTCAGGAGTGGGCAGGGATGAACTATCAAAATACTGGCATATTTTAGCTTAAAACTCTTATTGCCAGTACCTAAGCCTTCAACCTTTTAGAATGGAAAAAAAACTCTGCAAAAGCTGGGAAACCACCAAATGATCAGTACTCGGGGGAGGGGGAGGCATGACCGTCGAGGGAACCCCAGAGGGCGAGATTGGGACCGCAAGCAGACAAGATTTAGCCTTCGGGACTGAGGTTCTACACCCCCTGGGTCTTTATAAAGGAGCACTGATGACTAAAGCCCTGGATGCCCAGGTGTATCCCATGCTCAGACTCATCTTTGTTTAGCTTAGACTAATGCACCAGCTACACTGTTCTTGAAGACTAGTTACATCTCATTTGGATGACTGCAATGCTGTACGTGGGCTGCTTTGGAAAAGTGACTGGAACGTTACAAAAAACTCATGTGCAACACATACATTTTCCCTAACTGCACAGTACTAATTTTCTCCATAGTACCAATGTCTATGCTAAAAATCCTTTCTGTTCACCCTCTCCTCCAGCCTCAGAAGATCTACCTATTATAGAAGATCCTTTCCCCTTGAATTTCAGGCAGGATCTCCCAGACATAACCGCCTCATGATTCAGACACATCTCTCCCTCGCTCTGTCTTTTTAAAATTTGTCCATCTCCATAGTAACCAGTCAATTTCAATCACTTGCCACACACTCTAGTGCCACTCTCCCAAATCACTAGTCTCACTAGAAAATCTATGGTCCAAGTCAAATCCAAACACGATATTTGTCAAAATTGGGGTATTAAGTAGAGCTGTGGAAGCCTCGGATTTGGATATCCAAAGCCTCAGCAGCCATATCATACCAAAGCCGCCATTTAGGGCACAGTCCTAGCGGTGAAAGACCCTACAACTCCCAGCATGCAATGCCTGGGAGAGTTGGACTTACTAGGGCCCAGGAACAGCAGTGCCGCCATGATTGCCTGCCCACCAGCGTGACTGCCTGCCCGCCTGCATGATCCAGGATGGACAAGTCACTGGATGAGTCACCCACTTTTGGGAACCCAGCCTTTACCAGAAGAAGGCAGCTCTCAGGGGAAGCAGGAGGCTGTGGCGTGCTTGCAGAATGTGAGGTGACCCATTCAGTGACTTGCCCATCCTGGATCCCGTGAGTGGGCAATTGCACCAGTAGGCAGGCGATTGCTGTGGCAAGGCCGCAAGTGCCTGCTGTTCCTGGGCCTGGTAAATCACTCCCTCTCAAGCACTGCATGCTGTTTGTGTTCTTTCCCCACTGGGGCTGTACACTAAATGGCAGCTTCAGCATAACATAGCCACCGAGCCTTCGGATATCCGAATCTGAAGCTGAGGTTCACACAGCCCTAGTACGAAGTATTTTTTTTATTTTAACTACCTTGCACAACAGTCTCTAGGCCAAGCGTGGACAGCTTATGAGCCTCCAGATGTTGTTGACTGCAACTCCCATCATCACTCATCATTGGCTATACTGGGTAGGACTGATGGGAATTTCAGTCCAACAACATCCAGAGGGCCACAAGTTGCCCACTCCTGCTCTGGGCACTGATAGTGAGAGATACATAGATACTTTCCCTAACCGTTCTCTTTCCTGAGACTGTCTTGGTCATTTGCTTTGCCAAATCCAATGGGCAAAAAATGGCTTCCACCGAGATTGTTGACAGTCCAAAAATTGTCAAGGTATTAAAAACAACTACTACTCTGTTTGGGAACTGTGAAAACTAACTAACCAGAATGCATGACCAGGTACCCAGTTCTATTTATCGCCATTGAAGGCAGTGCTGTGGGCATTTTTCTCTGTGCGAACACTTAGAAATTGGGGCAATGTGCAGCTTACACAAGAACAGTGCCTATAGTGAGCACAGACAGGAGCACAGGGACAAGAGAACTGAAAGTCCAAACAGACCATAGAAAAATGAAGACATTGTACATCCCCGGGAGATAAGAAACTACAATATCAAACCAAGCCAAGTATTGGTTGCAAAGGGTCAGCATAGAGTGAGCTCAGATGTCTGTGACAAAGTAATGGTACAGAGCAGATGTATACCCAGGAACATGACGATGAATACATGGAAAGAGCAGAAGGGCAAAAGTCAAGATCAGAAACTGTGCAAGAGAGGAGTTTAGGGATGAAGCAGCAAGGCAGAAATCGAGGACAGAAGCAGAATTTTGGCCCCAGGGATAAGTTAGCATGCAAAGCCAGTCTGCCAAACCAATGACGCAGCTTGTACAATAGGCTACTGACAATTTCCTTTATTGGTGGGGATAAGGGAACTATTGTTATCTTTGTAAAAATGGAAATAAGAAATCACTAATGCATTTACTTAATAAACGTCAAACAGGGCAAAAAATAAAATAAAAATGATCACTTCCCCAAAGTTAACAAGAGTACTTTCCTTTTTAAACTCTAAGAACTATAATTCCTATTATATAATGGATTAATGTGATATATTTACTTTCTATGCAGTGCATGGATGTTCTGATTACTTTTAGTAAATGGAAGCTAATCAAAGTGGTTCATTATTTTATTCTTAAAGTTTATAAGGAAACAAAGTAATTTCCCCTGAAATAATAATAAAATCCCCCATTGTTTGGTTATAAAGTTGAAAACCACTCTTTATCTTAGTAATTAGAATATAAATTCTAGCTCTTGTGAACAAATCTGCTGGTGAAAAAAGATACTGTTGCAAACTGCTATTCTTCTAGACATTGCTAATGAAAGCACAAAAATACAGCTCTCTTAGAAAGCCATATAGGGGAAGGAATGAAGAGATTATTTCCAGAAGCTGAAAACACACAAGCTTGTAGTGCCTAAGAAAACTAACTCACATACAAATATGTGAATGGAAAGAGACTTTTTGAAACGACTTTGTTGTATTTTAACTTTTGTTGTATTAATCTGTATTTTGAGGCTGTCTTTGTACAACTAGGCAGTAATCAGTCTCTCTCTTTCTCTCTTTAACAGTTATTGCTGGTTTAAACACAAGGAAGCTACCAATCTATTTTGAAAACTTATAATTTTACTCATAAAAATCTGAATATTTAGTCATATTGAGTTATACACAAAGGGGGTAAATCCAAAGGTCCATTATTTAAAAAGATCTGTCAAATTTTCTAGAGCTCTCATGTGTCCAAGTAGCCTCTAGAATTGCACCATTATTATTTATGTCTTGGTTCCCATACCTACAGAAATATTTTGCATGTATACATTTGCAGTCTTACTTCCTCAAAGCAACACCTATATGCAACTGACTAAAGATACAACTCACATGAACAAGTACAACTTCACATAATTAATGGCCAAGGATGGACAATTCTGTTGGTTTCGCTTCCTCCCACATTCATTTTTTTTAAATAAAATCTCACGTTCTTTCCATCCTGTTTATGAAAAAAATGTGTGGAGTTTGGTAAGGTTTTTTTTAATCAAACAATGAACCAAATGAAATTCTCACCCATCTGTACCAGTCAAATTCAATAGGTACAGCCATTGCTAGCATGGAGAGGACCATGTTGTACCTGCCTGCCGTGCAACTATTAAAGATGAGGACCATGTAATGTCAGAAAAAATGGTGCAGCAAGAGACTCATTTCTTTTTTGGGGAAATAAGGAGGGATCATCATCAAGTCATTATCTTAACACAGGAGTGGGGATCTTCTTTCCGCCTGAGAAGCTGAAAATTTCAATTTCAGACAAATTCTCAGCGGTCTCATTCCAGTAGTGGGCAGGGCTCAAGGTAATACAGGTGGGATAAAATTAAACCATACTGCTAAGCATAAAAAGTGACATTAAAAATTTAATGATTTAACACATAGCATAAAAGTATACTGAAATAGAAGTTAAACAGCCCACAAGCTCTAAATAGAAACTACACATTTCACTTGTTGCTACTGGTCATACGGAAATCTATACACATCCACCAGTCCCATACACATTCTGATCACAAGGGTCTTTGTCAGTGGGAAATTGGTCAAAATTATAGCCCAAAACACTGAAAAACGTTGTTCACTTAATTGTTTCATTCAGACCAAACATGTATAGCTTAGATGTGTCGATCAATTTAAGGATGCAACATGAGAGGAAGAGGAATTTAAGAGTTCATACCTATCTCGTAGCTGTTAGTGTATAGCTGAAGCATCCATAAATCATGCTGACGAAATATTTAACCTTTTCACTTACAACCCCATTTGAAATCCTGAAAAGTATCCCGCAAAAAATCAAATGTCTATAAACCTTCCTAGAACAAATTTGCTAATTGTTAGTGGATACAGGTCCCACTTCCTTTATGCTGATGACTATTTGAAAGACTATGGCCGTAGCTAGACCTAAGGTTTATCCCAGGATTGTCCTGGAGTCAAACCTGTTCATCTAAGTGCCACACAGGGCATCCAGCACTCAGGCAGGGATGAACCCGGGATGATCCTGGGATAAACCTTAGGTCTAGCTACAGCCTATGCTGGCAATTCTGAAGACAAAAACTACATAGATGCTTCATCAGTCTAGATGTAGAAAAAGGCTGCTAAAATTGATTTTAAAGAATGCTACCTTCTGAATTATGTCTTGATTTAAATCCAGTCCATATATCACTAAAGCTAGAACAATACTGGCTTTCCAGGAATGGTGATTCAGCAAGGCATGGATTACCCTTCTGAATACAACTCTATGTATATGAAAAGGTGATATATGAGAAAGAGAAAATTTGAATCATGCAACCAAGGCCTTAGCTAGACCTAAGGTTTATCCTGGGATCATCCTGGGGTCGTCCCTGCCTGCTCCCAGGATCCTCTGTGTGTCATTTACATGAACAGGGATGACCCTGGAACGATCCCCGGATAAACCTTAGGTCTAGCTAAGGCCCAAGTGTTACTCATATACAGCACTAAAAAACAGTAGTGAGAATAGTAACAGAAACCATCACTGATTCTTAAAATCCGCTTTCCTGTCCTATCACCACTTACACCACACACACACAAGTGATCAGCACTATCTAACTAATACAAGTGATAGCAATGGCTTATCTCTTTGACAGTAATGATTCTCTTCACTCAGGACCAATTCACTCAATTAAATTGGCATGTAGGAAATGTGAGTTGAAGAAACTCATTTGGGGTGAAGTTGTGACTTCACCATGCACCCAGTTTACAAACAAATTCACTTTTGCGTAATTTCAAAGTTTTCAAAAGAGGGTAAAACAACAGTGGAGCAAATGTGAATTGAAATGCAAAGCGGGAACATTAGAAAATATTTACATCAGCACTCACCTACGTTCAAAACTCTGTAAAACTCATACACAAATAATTACTGTATTAGTATTCACCGTTTGTAAATTTGACTGTGGGAACTGGCCTTAGTACAGTGAAGACTGACAACTTGGATCCTATTATGGATTGGTAGCTGGTGAAAACAGAGGAAACAGAGAGAATGGGCCTGTTCAGACAACACACCAAGGGCCTTGCTAGACCCACCCGAAAATCAGTGCTTCAGGCGCAGCCGTGCTACAATTAGCACAGGCCATCATGCCTATCTACACGTCAGACGTGGCAAATCCCCGTCATGTCCGCCATTTATTTATTTTTGTTAAAGAGGCCAGCGTGCGCAGGAGCGCACCACCGGAAAAGTAAGGGTTCTTTAAAAAAAAAAAAGAAAAAAAAAGGTCCCCCATCCCCCGATTTCCCCCCCCCATGACCTCCCCTGGCCTCCGAACCCCTGTCCCCACCTCCTGTGTCCTGCTGCTGCCACCACCGATATCCCCAGCCGCTCTGTCACGCTGCCACCGCCACTGTCCCCAGCCAGTGTTTCCTGTTGTCGCCATGTCCAGCCTGTGATGCCTGCTGTTGCCATGTCCTGCAGGCTGGACATGGCGTCAACAGGAAATGCTGGCTGGGGACAGTGGCGGCAGCAGCAGGGCACAGGAGGTGGGGATGGGGGGTGGCGAGACATGGACTTGGGGACAGGGGGGGATCAGAGGCCAGGGGAGGTCGTGGGGGGAATCAGGGGAAGGGAGCACTGTGGCCCGTCCACCGCTTTTCCCGGCTACTCATGCGTAAGTGGGGTAGCTGGGAAAAGCGGCGGAACGGTCCACACGCCCGCGGTCCCGGCCTCAGCCCAGTAGATGGAGGTTTAGCCTGGGCGAGCACTGGGCTAAACCTCCATCTAGCAAGGCGCAAAGCCACGGTTAGGCTGCTAATCCTTTTGCAGTAAATGGTTAGTGAACATGGTTAAACCATGGTTATGTAGCCACCATGGTTGGGAATGATTCCCATGACGCACTAAGCCATAATGTTTAGGTCAAAATGCTTACCCATTGTGGCTTAGTGTGTTGTCTGATCATGGTCTAAAAATAAATGGACAGTTCTCACAATGGAAAGATGTAAACAGTGGAGTGCCCCAAGGATCTGTACTGGGATCAGTGCTTTCAAACTTGTTTATAAATTATCTGGAGTTGAGAGTGAGTAGCAAGATGGCCAGGTTTGCAGATTGACACCAAATTATTTAGGCTGGTTAAAACTAGTGCTGGGCCAAAAATTTATTCCACATTATTTTCAACCATTGTCATTCAAGAACTTGCTTTCGAAAAGAAATTCAAAGAAGAAGAAACTTTCAGAAAATTCTCTTAGGGTGGGTTCAGAGTTCTTGTGCTTACCTTACATATGAGGTGGCCAAGACATGTGCATGAGTATCCAGTAAACTGAATGGTGGGAGATTCGTCATAGACAAAAGTAATTCTATGGAATTTGCTTCCACAAGATGTGGTGATTGCAATGAACTTAGGTGGCTTTAAAAGTGGATTAGACAAATTCATAGAGGTTAAGGCTATCAATAGATGCTAGTCATGATGGCTATACACTACTTTCAGTATCAGAGGGAGTATGCCTATGTATACCAGTTGCTGGGAACATATTCTGGGGGTGTTTAACAGAAAAAAGGCAAGTAAGGGAAAACCTGATAGAGGTGTACCAAATTATATATGGTGTAGAGAAAATGGGCAGGGAGACATTTTTCTCCCTCTCTCATAATACTGGAACCCAGGGTCATCCCATGAAACGGGTGGGAGTTTCAGGACAGACACAATATAGTACTTCTTCACATAGTGCATAGTTAAACTATGGAACTCACTACCACAAGATGTAGTGATGGCGATCAATTTGGATGGCTTCAAAAGGGGATTAGACAAATCCATGGAAGATAAAGTTATCAGTGGCAAAAATTTCATAATGGCTATATGCTAGCTCTGGGATCAGAGGCACCACGCTTCTGAATACATGTTCTTTGGAACTAACAATGAGAGAGGACTATTGCCCTCATGTCCTGCTTGTGGACTTCCCACCGGCATCTGGTTGGTCACTGTGGGAAACAGGATCCTGGAAAAAGATAGGCCCTTGGTGGTATCCAGCAGAGGTTCTCTTACATTCTTAACTCCTATGTTAAAGCTATGGAATCATAAAAGCCACAACAAAAGGTATAATGAAACTATTTCTTGCTTAGCAATGATTTCTAGTCATATAGTAATACAGTATTTTTTTTAAATGGACATTGAGGATTCTGACACAAAGAACATCTTTTTTTATTTAATAACAAAATATGAAGTCACCTAATCAATACGTAAAATGTTATTTAGTTTAATTTTCTCCAGGAATTAGCCATTCACTAACAGAATGTATAAACTATTGAAACTTTAGATCATTCTTCAAATTTGTACAGTGATACTGAATTTAACTTGCAAATGTGGTTAACTCAAACCATTTCAGAGTGATCTGCCTAATTAATGCATTTACTGAGTGCATCAGTATGCATTACATACCAAGCTCTGCAAATTTATTTTGAAGTGCTAAATGGTGAAATGGCACCGCTTACAATCAGAACTATTTTACATCTTCAAAGGACAAGTGTTCAATACAAGTTTGTATATCTATGGAGCTCTGATTGAAATATATTAATAGGTGATTCAGTTCAGATAGCAAACACAAATTATTACCACCAATGTGCGCTCTCTCTCTCTCTCTGGCTCTCTCTCTCAGGTCTTAGCTAGACCAGCCTTCATCCAGGGGCAAACCCCGGGATCGTCCCTGTGCGTCCAGATGACACACAAGGGATCCCAGGATCAGGGAGGGATCATCCCTCCCTGGCCCCGGGATACAGACCTACACTTTGGGCCCGCTTTTTCCACAGAAGGTGTGGCCCGTTGCCACAGAGCTGGGAGCCGTGCACAGCCATCAGGGGTATTATTATTATTATTATTATTATTATTATTATTATTATTTATTTATATAGCACCATCAATGTACATGGTGCTGTACAGAGTAAAACAGTAAATAGCAAGACCCTGCCGCATAGGCTTACAATCTAATAAAATCATAGTAAAACAATAAGGAGGGGAAGAGAATGCAAACAGGCACAGGGTAGGGTAAGCAGGCACAGGGTAGGGAAAAACTAACAGTAGAAAGTAACAGTAGAAGTCTGCACAACATCAAGTTTTAAAAGCTTTAGGAAAAAGAAAAGTTTTTAGTTGAGCTTTAAAAGCTGTGGTTGAACTTGTAGTTCTCAAATGTTCTGGAAGAGCGTTCCAGGCGTAAGGGGCAGCAGAAGAAAATGGACGAAGCCGAGCAAGGGAAGTAGAGGCCCTTGGGCAGGCGAGAAACATGGCATCAGAGGAGCGAAGAGCACGAGCGGGGCAATAGTGTGAGATGAGAGAGGAGAGATAGGAAGGAGCTAGACCATGAAAAGCTTTGAAGGTTAACAGGAGAAGTTTATATTGGATTCTGAAGTGAATTGGAAGCCAATGAAGAGATTTCAGAAGCGGAGTAACATGGTCGGAGCGGCGAGCCAAGAAGATGATCTTTGCGGCAGAGTGGTGAACAGAAACCAACGGACTGATGTGAGAAGAAGGAAGGCCAGAGAGAAGAAGGTTGCAGTAGTCCAACCGTGAAATAACCAGTGCATGAACAAGCGTCTTGGCAGAAGAGACAGACAAAAATGATCGAATCCTGGCAATATTATACAGGAAAAATCGACAAGATTTAGCTACTGCCTCAATATGAGGAATAAAGGAGAGCGAGGAGTCGAAGATAAAGCCAAGGCTACGAGCTTCCTTGACCGGAGTAAGCGTAACATCATTGACAGTAAGAGAGAATGAGAGATGAGGAGAAGGTTTAGGAGGAAAAACAAGCAATTCAGTCTTTGCCATGTTAAGCTTCAAGCGACGATGAAGCAGCCAAGCTGAGATATCTGAAAGACATGCCGAGATACGATCGTGAACATCAGGAGAAAGTTCCGGAGATGACAGATATAGTTGTGTATCATCGGCGTACAGATGATATTGGAGGCCATGAGATTGAATAAGCTTGCCCAAGGGCAACATGTATAAGGAAAACAACAACGGGCCAAGCACCGAGCCTTGCGGAACCCCTACTGAAAGGGGAAAGGAGGAAGACGAGCTGCCATTAGCCAACACGCTGAAAGAGCGACCCGCTAGATAGGAGGCAAACCAGTTATAGACAGAGCCACAAAATCCAAGGTCATGAAGGGAATCTAAGAGAAGATCATGATCAACCGTGTCAAAGGCTGCAGTTAGATCAAGGAGAATAAGAACGGAATAATGGCCTTTAGACTTGGCAGTAAGGAGATCATTGGTGATCTTAGTAAGGGCTGTCTCGGTGGAATGCAGAGGACGGAATCCAGATTGAAATGGATCCAAAGCAGAGTTACTAGAAAGAAAGTCAAGACAGCGAGAGTAGACCGCACGCTCCAGGATCTTTGAAACAAACGGCAACAAAGAGACAGGTCGGTAGTTAGATAGTTAGATAGAGTAGTTAGATAGAGATAGCCTATCAAGAGTATCAAGAGCCTATCAAGGGTAGGGTGGAGGGTGCAGGGAAATGTCTTTTTCTTTAAAAAAACACACACACCCTACCTTTGCGCACAAGCGTTTGTGCGCTCCTCTTCATTTAAAATTTAAAAAAATGGCGGGCACGATGCCTCTCTTCCTGGGGTCGTCATGCCTTACGTGTAAACGGGGGCGACATCTCGCGTTAATTCCAACACAAGGTCTCCCCTCCTCTGCCCCAGACTTTCAGGTAGGTCTAGCTAAAGCCTCAGACACACACAGGGCTCATCTACACCAAGCAGGATATTCTACTATGAAAGCGGTATATAAAAGGCAGGAGCCACACTACTGCTTTATATTGGTACTGAAGTGCACTGACAACTGTTGGGGCCCATTGAGACATACTATATACCACTTTCATGCTGCTATGTGCTGCTTGGTGTGGCTCCTGCCTTTTATATACCACTTTCATAGTGGAATATCCTGCTTGGTGTAGATGAGCCCCCCACCATCACCACACACACAGACCCTTTTCATCCAATGCATGCATATACTGAACACATGGAGTAGGGAGCAAGAACACACCAAGTTATGACCTCCACATATTCTACTGAAGTGAGAAAGAGTCTCCAAATTCATACAGTTCAATGAGCATAGAGTCCCTTCACACTTCTGAATGTGCGGTGGTTGGGCCCACCAGTCATGATCCTTCTTTCTCCTCCATACATTCAGTATACTGAGCATGTGAAAAGGGCACATGTTAATGGGAGATGAAAGAACAAAGGGAAAATAGGCACATGACATTGTGTAAATGGGCCGCTTAAGACGAGCACAGTTAACTGGATTGCATAAAAAATGGCCTTGTAAATAAATTTCAATCATCCTGATCAAGCAGTCGAAGAGGTGGAACAGGAGGCTAAATCTAATCACCTCCACTCCCCATCCCCACTAAACACCTGACTTGCATAATTATAGTTTATTTTCTGGGACTATGCATTGGATTAACTTGATATGAAACTTATTTCTCCTACATGGTATCGGTTTCATCTTATCTATTTTACTCACCCATCCTGAATGATTTTTAGAGGATCGTTTTACTGAGGAATCTACCACCTGACCAATCTTTTGGAATGCTACAGTTTATTTTAATTGGGGAGGGGGGTGTTGTTCACAGTTGTAGATTCATGCATTTTTCTTAATCAGTAAGAAGCACGATAAATAAAAAAATAGCATCAAATGTTCAAAAACCATATTGAAAAGTCTTTCTTCCGATTAGCAATAGAGAGATAACTGTAGATCAACTATCCAAAACAAGTTTTTGAAGTTTGATTCTTTTACAGTGTTGGCTAGCTACTCTCTCTTTCTAAAGCAGTAAGTTATTGCACTATTTTGAAGGGAATAAAGTCACTATTGTGCATTTATGAATGGGAATGGCAGGCTAGTTAGTCTCACTGCCTTCCCCATTCTAAATGCACAATAGCTATTTTGCTCCCCTTCGAAATTGCACACTTCCTTGCTGCTTTAGAAAAAGAGAATAGCTAGCCTGTTTTTATCAATGGGAAAGTCAGGCTAGCTACTCTCGCTAGCAATCATAGTGCCTATGGGCAAAAAGAGTGAATGGGGGGAGGCCCCCACCCACCCCTTGACCAGGTTACAATATTTAATACAGAGCAATGGGGCATAATGTACGGGAATTGCCCGGGAGCTGCTTTAAGTAAAAAAGATGGAGTAAAAGAACTTTAAGAAAATGCAGCTTTTCAAAAGGGAAGTGACAGTTTGGAATGGCGATGACATCATGTGTCACAATAGACCTCCAATGGCTTCCCCTAGACTGTAGATTGCCCATCTCTTGCTGGTAGGACATAGGAGCCCTAAGTATCAAGGGTCATAGAATAGTAGAGTTGGAAGGAACCTATAAGGCCATCGAGTCCAACTCCCTGCTCACTGTCCATTAGGGTTACACTCTTAGTCTCACAACAATCCTTTGGGTAATTTTGGGGGTCTAAAGAAAATATGGGGGTTGGATTGGTAGATTAATATAGAAGATATGGATTGGTCAAAATTGTTGGGCAAATTCCCATTCAAATGTCTCAATAGGCACAAAGGAAACAAAGATCTTGCAAAAATGGTATTTAACTCCATTAAGATAGTCTAGATTCAATAAATCGATTTCGCAATATTGCTGGAGGGAATGTGGAGATATAGGTTCCTTTCAGCGCATGTGGTAGCACTATGATAAAATAAAAGTTTTGGGGGATCTAATATTTTTTAAAATTGAAAAGATAACTGGGCAAACGGTTGTTAAATCCCCAGCGTTAGCATTCTTAGGATTCTTTCAGTAGGAAAACGCAGAGGTTTTATTTAAGCCATTAATAGGGTTTGTTTTGGTTGCTGCCAGACTAGTAATATTTAGACACTGGAAGGATTTGGCTGGTGCCACGTTAACGAATTGGTATTGCAAGGTCTGGCATGGTCTGACTAAGAAACTGAGATTGGCAAGAGGAACAAGAACTAAAGATACATTTAATATGAACTGGTACTGCTTTATGGTATTCACAACTTCAACTGAATGGGAGAATAAAATTCCAAAGGCATTTAATCATTTTGGTTGGCTTAATGAAAGCCACCTCCCTTGAGGTTAGTTAATTTATTTTCTCTGACCTGTAAAGAAAAGAAGAAGAATGTCAAGTTATGAAGACTGATATACTTTGTAATGGTTATATGTTATAATAATTATAATATGATTATTGAATTCCAATGAGATGGGGAGGAATATATTAAGTTTATTTTGTTTTTCTTCTGTATAAAAAAAAATGAAGGGAAAACAGCAATAAAAAAAAATGAGGGGGAGGGGAGGAGAAAAAAGAAAGAAAAAAAGCCCAATCCTTTGGATTACATTAGGCTGAGACTCTGAATGGTCAATAAACTTTGGGGCTAAGCAGAAAATTCAACCCAGAACTCCAAGTCAAAAACAGTGTAACCACAGGACTACACTGGCTGTTCCATGACTACTCTTTGAATTCAGTGGTTATCAGGTGCTAAACCTGTGATAAGCAATTCTACATGACATGTTCTATGTTGGGGATAATTCCAAGGTGAGAGAGAAAATAATCTCTCTATATAAAATGCTTAGGTATGTTTCCGTACAGGCTTCAGCTGATACAGGTTGCTAAGCCCCTCGCCCGATTCCTCCGGCCTTTCCAAGGTAATCCTACCCCCCTTTCTGCCTCTTCGCTTCCCCCCCACACACAAAGAGGGCAGCGCCATGGTCCAGAGCATGAGCGAGGCATGGCTGGGGCCCTTGGTGGATGAGTGGGAGGCCACTCGCCTGCTGCGAGCTGAGGCCTCGGCCTAATCTCATGCAAGCTGGGCAGGCGGCCCAAGGCTGACAGGAACCCCGGGGAGAGGGTCCAGATCATGAGCGAGGCACGGCCAGGGCCCTTGGTGGCTGGATGGGAGGCCGCTTGCCTGCTGCGAGCCCCGGCCCTGGCCTAATCTCATATGAGCTGGGTGGGCGGCCCAAGGCTGGCAGGAACTCTAGGGAGAGGGGGACACCTGCTCCCCTCCCCCAGACCTCCCTGCCCCCAGGTATGCCAGATGGCGCTGTATTGGCGGCCTCCAAGTAGCCTGCGCCCCCTCCAGCCCTTCTGTCTCTCGGACGCTTAATGACTCCACGACTGGGCTGAAGTGAGTCATGACTCACTCGAGTCCCATTCATTTCAGTGGGTCTACTCTAAGTAGAGCTTAGATTGGATTTCGCCCAGGGACTGCATCATGAACGCATAAGCAACAGTAACAACATGTAACGTCTTAATGTTTCCGTACAGGCTTCAGCTGATTTCCTATACGTTTAGCCTTTTCAATGACCATTAGTAAGTTACAGGGACAGACTTTTGACAGAATCTGCCTATACCTTCTGAAACCTGTATTCAGTCACGGGCAACTACATGTTGCTCTCTCAAGAGTTTGATCATTCGGCTCATTAAATGTTGTATCTGAGAAGAACGAGATTGTTAATTGTGTTTACAATGAAATATATGAAAGAATAAATAAATAAAATGCAATGATATTTAATTAATAAACTTTAAGATATGCTACAATGGCGTATGTTACACCGGGAACAGCTAGTTATATGATATTTGTGCTGGACTACATTATGGGAGGGAGCAGAGGATCTCACGATATGCTGATCGCGAGATCCTCTTCCTCAGTCCACATGGGCCGTGTAACGTCCTGGGCATCGCGCCCATTGTGGTGGCCATTTTTTAAAAAAAGACACTTGCGTTCCAGCAAAAAATAAGGTAAAAAAAGAAGAAGCCCTGACCCACTCCCCACCCCACTCCTGATGGCCCTGGATTCTTTCCATCCTGGCTCCTTCCCTCTGATGATCCCCGCTACTCGCAGGGAAGAGGGAAGGAGCCGGGATGGGCAGCCACACCACCCGCAGTCCTTGGGATTGTCCGGGACCATGGGAGAAGCTGGGAGAAAAGGGCCTGCTGATATCCCGGGGAAATGGAGGGATCATCCCTCCCTGCTCCTGGGATACCCTGTGCGTCATGTGGATGCACAGGGATGATCCCAGGACGATCCCCGGGATATTGACTAGTGTAGACATGCCCTGAGACTCTATGGTTTGTTAGCTGGTCCTGCAGGCAGGAGGAGTGAAGCAGGAGCAATTGGGTAGCATGTACCTGTATGCTTGCTAGAAGCTGATAAGTCAGATTCTCCAGCACAGGGCCATTGTGATGTCCGAACAGGACAACTGTGATAAAGTAAGTAAATAAAGAAAAATAGCCACAGACCTCTTCATCACTTTAGTTAAATTTAAATATGCTTTCCTAACAAGAAAATGTGTTTAGCTAGGTGAACAGTCTATATTGCTTTAGGGAGGAAAAAGGTTTTCAAAGCTAAGATTTCTACTATCCTCCTCTTCTATAACTTTCACATTCAAAAGTCTCCCAGATCCCAGCATGCTATAGGAATACTAAGAAGTCAACAACTAGCAGATATTAGTATTAGCTCTTCATTTTGTTTACAGAAAGCACCTATTTGGCACATCAATTACAAATATCTAAAATATGTTCTACAGCAAACATTTAAGCAAAAAAATTATAGTTACAAAATATGAAATTAAAAGAGTATTTTTTCATTAAAAGTAGTGTGTTGCAGTCAAAAGTTGAGCATTATGAAAGGCCAAAATAGTGTGCAGTTAAACAGCATAAATCCCATTAACTTTAATAGGATTTAAGTAGCCTGTGTAAAGATTGCAGTCAAAGTAATTATTGTAAATATATTAATGGGTTGGAGCTCATAGCTCTTTTATTACAGTGTCAGCATGTTACCACAATATTTGTTTCAACGTGACTTCTCTAAAGGAAGTATATTCTTGATTTTAGCCATGATCTTTTATAGCATAGATTTCCCTAATTATTAACCATTCATGTTCTGAAACACCTGAAACTTCTGGACAGCTCCATGCCGAATACATCACAGCAGGATAGGCTCAATGTTATTTCTTCCCAATAAGAAATAATTTTGCACTTCTCATCGTATGAGAATCCAGCAGTGAATCCAGCAATAGGTTCAAGTAGTATAGAAATCTGGAGACTATTCACTTAGCAGCCTTTCCTAGGGGGCTGAAAATAACTGAGCTAGGTGTGAAATCTTAATTCAAGCTTTTATATTTTTGTGTCTGGAATAAAGGGCCATAATCCTAAAACCATCTAGCAACTCAGCTTACCAGATGCATCGATAATTCCAGTCAAAAAGTGACAGAGATTCTCCCAACTGGCTTTCATCAGCTAGATCCAATTCACAAGTGATCATCCATATGTCCCCAAGTGTAAACATCCAACAGAGTGCAACAATCCTTATTCAAGGAGCTGAAGACCTTGGGCATGTCTAGACCTGCCGATATCCAGGGATTCGCCCTGGGATCATCCCTGTGCATCCACATGATGAACAGGGGATCTCGGGAGTAGGGAGGGATGGTCCCTTCCTTTCCCTGGGATATTGGCATACCCTTTAATCCCGATTTTTCCCATGGTCTCGGGCTCGTCCCAAGACTGCGGGACATGTGGCGGGGCCTCCTGTTTTTGTCCCGGCTCATTGCGAGTAACTGTGAGGAGCCAGAAACTGGGCATGGAGCTCGTCAGGAGCTCCGTGCCTATCTGGGGGGACGGGGACGGGGACCGGGGTCTTTAAAAAAAACACCTCACTTTTTCGTAGTAGCACTCCTGCCCACTTTTTCGATTAAAAAACAAAAACAAAATGGCGGGTGTCCTCTTCCTCCCGGGATGTTGTGCACCGCATGTAAACTGAGGGAGAGGATCTCACAATCATCATATCGCAAGATCATCCCCCTCCACCCCCTCATCTAGCCATGCCCCTTGATGCATTTGTAAACCAGCTTTTCATGGCAATTGAATCCAGTCCAACAGGTACTGGCAAGAATATACTTCCAATGCTGTAGATATTGGAGAACATCTTATTTATTTATTTACGATTGCACTTCTATACCACTCAATAGCCGAAGCTCTCTGGGAGGTTCACAAAAATTAAAACCTCAAAGTAGAACCTAAACCTAAAAACTTAAACCACAATATAAAAGCACAATATAAAAGTACAACCGGAATAAAACAGAATACATGAAGAAATTTGCAAGGATTTTGTGAAAACAGGGCACTCCTTTGCCTTTGTAAAGATAAATTG
The DNA here is from genome assembly GCF_023053635.1 of Elgaria multicarinata webbii. Lineage (NCBI taxonomy): Eukaryota > Metazoa > Chordata > Lepidosauria > Squamata > Anguidae > Elgaria > Elgaria multicarinata. The sequence continues at coordinate 80,488,850 of NC_086177.1, read as the reverse complement.
GCAAACATCAGTATTAAAGTCTCGGCTTTTTACTCTAGAACACGAAAGAGCAACACACAGCCTGTGGGCCTCATGTGGCCACTACTGAACCCCAGGGCAGCCTCCACAACTCTTTGTTCCCTTCCTCCACAAAAAAAATTAGGGGTGGGGGTGGGAAAGAGGAAAAACTGGCAGTTTGCTGCCAAAATTTGGCAACAATTCACTAACGTCTCTTCAAAGTTCTTTAGATCCAAGCCACTATGTCAATGACCTAAATTAGCCTGCTATTTTACAAGTCACCACATAGAACCCTCCCATAGTGCTTGGGCTCATCTACACCAAGCAGAATATTCCACTATGAAAGTGGTATGAAAGCGGTATAGAAAAGGCAGGGGCCACACTATTGCTTTATAGTGATATTGAAATGCACTGCAGGATCTACACTACTGCTTTATTGTGGTATTGAAGTGCACTGACAACTGGTGGGGCCCATGACACAACTACACTAAGCAGGATATGACACTATGAAAGTGGTATGAAAGCAGTATATGATATGTGTCATGGGCCCCAACAATTGTCAGTGAACTTCAGTACCACTATAAAGCAGTAGTGTGGCTCCTGCATTTTATATACCACTTTCATAGTGGAATATTCTGCTTGGTGTAGTCTAAGGGCTAGTCTAAGGGCTTTGCTAGACCTACTGATAAATCCACGATGGAGGAGGGGAGAGCCCACGATACAACTATTGCGGGCTGTCGCGGTAGTCCAGACGTCACGCACGCCGAGCTCAAGAAGAGAGCTGTAATGTCCGCCATTTTTAATTTTTTTAAAAGGGGCGATGCACACCAACGCTCGTGCGCTCAGGTAAGGGTTTTTTTTTTAAAAAAAAATTAACTTGATTTTCCCACTCCCCCCACCCTGCCCCCGATGGGTGTAGCGCTCCTGGGGAGTTCTGCGCCCCATGCATGGCTTCTCCCAGCTACGTGCGAGTAATTGCACGGAGCCGGGAAAAGCTGCGGAATGGGCCACACGCTCGCGGTCTCGTGCTTAGCTCGTGACTGTGGGAAAAACTGGGGCCAAAGTGTATTCTAATTCTGCCTGAGCCGGGGATCCCCTGTGCATCATCTGGATGCACAGGGGCGATCCAGAGTATCACCCCAGGATATAGCCTGGTCTAGCAAAGGCCTAAGATTCAGCAATGGGTTTTATGCCTGCATTTGCAATTTGTATCTGGGATTTCCACATCTAAGCCCAATGTTCTACTCATTTCCCCTTGTACACCTTACTTACATGTCTCTTTATATCCCTATTAGGATGTACCTTTCTACTAATCTCTCTGCACATGATGCCACTTCTGACTCAAAAAAAAAAAAAAAAAAAAAAAAAACCTGTGCAAAATGACATGATATCCAGAATATCTAGTACAGGCACTTCTATAGTATTCCCAACAAGGCACCTGCCTGATTAGAAGTTGTTCCTTGTGCAAGGCTTATCACAACCGTCCCAGGTCGTCCCTGATAACATTTTTTCCATCCTTTCTTCAAAGAGCTTATGGTCCCCCTTTTATTCTTATAACAGTCCTGTGGGGAGGTTAGTCTTAGGCCATGGCTAGACCAGGCCTATATCCTGGGATCATCCCGGGATCATCCCTATGCATCCAAATGACACACAGGTGATCCCGGGAGCAGGCAGGGACGACCCCTCCATTTGCCTGGGATAATCCTTAGGTCTAGCTAAGGCCTTAGTAACTGGTCCACTATCATCCACTTGACTGACTGGAGACTTGAATCGGGATCTAATTCAAAATTCTAACCACTATGCCACACTGGCTCTCATATCCTAATTCCATAGTTATTATTTAAAAAATAGGTGCATTACTTTATAGTGATGGATTCTGAAAAGTTCAGAAATATCCTTCAAATGCCGGAATGCTTTCAAGTGTCAGCTTAACTCAGAACATTTCAACCACTTACAAATGTGAGGGTTGGAAGATAAATGTGATAGCACTATAAGCACTATTTCTTCCTTCTCATGTTCATTCTACAGCAAGAAAACCACTGGAGGCATGTATATATACATATGTTTATACCTCTTAGGATTGTCACGTGCTTCATAATCCAGTTAAAGAATATGCTCCCTGCTGCTATTGCCTGATTGCACAGGAAGAAAAAATTTAAATGCAGCTTTTATCTTTTAACTGACATAAATAAAATTATACAGGCAGCACAGACATACAAAGGTTTCATTAAGGGAAATATTCTTATTTTTTGCAGTTCTAGGAAAAGGATATTCAACGATATTCATTCCCTACAAAAAATCAAAACAAATTTCAGTCCTCCCTTGGGTTTATTTTTATCATATAAACATAAACAGTGGGATATAATGATATTTTCCATTTATAGTCAGTATTCACTAGAAGTGACCCTTATATTTAACTAATAAATAACAAACATAGCACTGTAAAGTTTTGTATTGCAAAGCAAAAGTCCTAACTCTGATGCCTGACATGGCAAAATTCCCTCCATTGACATTGTGTATCTATTCGCAGACACTCATTTTCATGCACTCCGAAAATGAAATAAAATGTCCCTGTTCTATTCAAGGCAAGAGACCCATTGTTGTCAGTTGATCTGTGAAAACTTTCATCCACCAATAGGGCTCAGGTTAACAGTTCTTTCCATGAAATACAGAACATCGGTTATTAGTGAATGTGAAAAGTTATATGGTTTGTTTTCACAATGTAAATTCCCCCCACTTTGTAAAAATACAGACAAGTACGCCAACTGTTCCCAAACATTTTAATGGCTTCCATCAGCTTTCTATCTTCCATTGGGATTCATCTATTTTAAAAAAAACAGACTTGGAAAAGAAGGCTCCTTAGGGACCAGTCCAATGGCACTGCACAGGAAGTGGGAAGAACCGCAATGGGTGCCTGCTATGAATGTCACATCATGGTGCCTGTGCAGTGGTTAGCAGTACCCAACATAATCAAAGGCCAATGATATCATCTTTCTGTCTTTGTTGTGAAACCTCAACTATCTTTCCTCCTCTGCCAATAAAAGTAAGCACACAATCTCTACGTAATTACTTGACAATGGCCATTGGCCATGCAACCGATCTCCCCACAATCCTAGGAATAGTGCCCAAATCCCCTCTGTCTTCTCCATCCACCAGTGGAACGCCTCAGTTCATGACAACGCAGAGGCAGGCAGATTTGATCCAACTAATGGCACTAATATGACACTATGGGCATGTCTACACCAGCCCTATATACCAAGGTAGTCCCTGTGCATCCAAATGATGAACAGGGGATCCTGGGGGCAACCCGGGACAACCTGGGATTTTCCCTGGGCGTAGCTGGGACCCCAGGACCATCCTGAGGAGCGTGGGCTGTGTGGCTGCTGCTCCCGGGTCGTTCCTTCCTCCCTGTGAGTAGCAGGGCTCTTAAAATGGGCATGGAGCTCCAGGGGGCAGTCCGTGCCCATCGGGGTGGGGAACAGGTTCAGGGTGTTGTTGTTGTTGTTTTAAAAAACTTACTTATTGGTGGAGCACAACTGTACTCTTCTCTCGGTTTTTAAAAATTATTATTATTATTATTATTATTATTTTAAATGGCGGCTGTGACATCCCTCCTTACTTCTGGGACATCGCACGGCCGTCAAGATGCTGGGGGAGGATCGCGGAAGCAGGTAAGCTCGCAATCCTCCCCCCTCCTTCCCTCTGTTGGTACTACTCCAGTGTCAAGAACCTCTTAAACTTGTTTGGTAGCAATCTGTCTAGTGTACAATGATGTTCCATGGGAACAACAGGGAGGGAACAATGCTCTCTTCACTTATATTTGTGGGTGCCTTTCAGCCACCTTGTAGTCACAACTGCTTGATCAACCATATATTTCTTTTGGGCTGCTTGCAAGGCCTGGCAAGAGTTCATCCAGCAGTGGCAGAACTGGACTTATCAGGCACAGGGGGCTCCTTTAGTTGCAGTGGTATAAAATGCTATTTACACTGGTGTGGGCACTTGTGTTGGTTTATAGGGTCAACCATGAGTTTCTTTTGCTGCACAGTCCATCTGCTATGGTTCTCCCAACCTTGCTAACTATGAGCATCAACAGACGTGGGGAAATCACATTTCCCTACTGTCACTTTGCCTCCTGCTTCTGTCCCACAATAGGGATGAACAGCTTCTTCTTTCTTCACGGGGGAAGAAAGCTGAAGCAAGTAACAACCACATGGCAAATTCACTGGGTGTTTTTATCATGCTGCTTCTCCTGCACACAGCAGGAAATGGCAGCAAGTTTTGTCACAGCCAAAAGAATCGGATTTTCTGGGTCTTTTTTTGTGACCGAAAAATGAGCAGAAAGAGCAGGAGGCGCACAGGAGGCGGACAGCGTTGTGAAAAGGACCCACGAAAATCCCTGAGTGGCCAGTACCGAGTGTGCAAAAAGCTAGTCTGATGACTCTCTATATATGCCAACTTTCCAGCCTCAAAGACACAGATTGTATATGTTTCCACTGAGAAAAATTGTACCATATGAAAGATGCTTTAATACAGTGTGGAAGAAGAAAAACTCTTTAAATTTGTGTGCCTATGTTTTGATATGGCAGGTGAACATGAAATAGATAGTTGTGACCTCCAAACAGAGATCTCCTTATATGTGGCAATAACAAGACATAAAAACAGTAATATGAACTAAAGTCTACTATATCATTCACCAATGGGAGCTATTAAAAAAAAACCTCTAAAGAGATATGTAGGCTATATATCACAGATCACATTGCGATGAATTTGCACTGGAATGGCAACAAGGGACAATGCATTTCAGTACTGTAACCATTACAGTTTGTTCAATCACCTATTGCTGCCTTTAATTCTAATATGAGGAAGAATGGCCTTTTCTCCAGCTTCCTTCTGAAAGTCACTTGCTACAATGCAGCCATATATTGGATTCATGAGTATGAAAACAAAAATGCAAAGTAAAGTAGTTAAAGCTTTAGCAGAGCCTCAAAGCTACATTAATATTGGAAGACAAGCTTAGACAACTGTGAAGAAAGGTACCTGGGACAAAGGTATAAACTAGGGGTGTCCATTGCAGGGAAATCTGGCCCTCTTGGGGCTGGATGGATTTCCCCGGAGCCACCAGCTCAACTTGTGTTCACAAGCTGAGCTGCAGGCTCCCCACTGGAACTCCTGGACTCTCAACTGTGGAGCTGCCCATTAGGCACAACTGTTTCCTTCTTCCTGCAGGGCCTCAGCAGGGAAAAGGAGACACTTGCGCACGATGGATGGTGCTCGAGTGAGAAAGTTGTATAGAGCGGTTGGCAATGGCAACAACGGAAGTCTGCAAGTTGGCCCAACTTGACACAGGTGAGCCGGGCTACCTTGCCGACAAGTGAGCCAGAGTGTGGGGGGCCAAAAACATAATCGATTTGTAGCCCTGCTGTGTTTTCCCACTGCTTTTCATCTTTTTCTTACGGGGGGGGGGGGAACAATAAAAGGGAGAGAGAATAGCTGCATGATAGCTTTTGACTCTTGTGATAGGACCTCTCAGTCTGGAAGCACCCCAAGAAAGGACAGGTTGCTTACCTGTAACTGTGGTTCTTCGAGTGGTCATCTGTGCAGTCACACATATGGGCTCTGCGCCTGCGCGAAGCCCCGCTTCGGGAATCTTCTATAGCTAAAAGGCATTTTGGGCGGGAACCCCTCCCCCTCTACTGCGCATATGCAGAGGGGTTCCCGCCCAGATTCCCTCAGTTCTTCTGAGACCCTGAGGCCTCGTCTGAGGAATTTCGACACCTTCAGGTGTACCTAAAAGACACTACTTGACAAATGATTAGTAATAATTGTTGGACACCAAGAGGGGAGCCAGGTGGGTGGGTTGTGTGACTGCACAGATGACCACTCGAAGAACCACAGTTACAGGTAAGCAACCTGTCCTTCTTCTTCGTGGTCTCTGTGCATCACACATATGGGCGACTAGCAAGCCTTTTACTCACCGGAGGAGGGTTGGTGTCCTTAGGCAAATAGTGATGACAAAACTGCTCTGCCAAAAGAGCAGTCAGCTCTTGACCTGACGTCCAGCTTGTAATGTGACACGAACGTCATAGGTCGGGCCCATGTCGCTGCCTTGCATATTTCTGGGATGGTAATACCACGATGAAAGGCAGATGACGTAGAGATAGCTCTGGTGGAATGCCCCTTGATCGATTTTGGGGGTTCCAGCTTTTGTAGCTGATATGACAGGGTTATACACTGAACTAGCCAAGCAGAGAGTCTTTGCGATGATACAGCCTGTCCTTTTTTAACCCCTGCATGACAAATAAATAAACGTTGTGTTTTCCGGAATGAGGAGGTACGATCCCTGTAAAAAGCAAGAGCTCTTCTCACATCTAGTGAGTGGAGAGTTTTTTCCAATGTAGTGGTTGGAGATTGGAAGAACGCTGGTAGGATAATGTCTTGATTAACATGAAAAGGTGACACAACCTTTGGTAGGAACTGGATGTCAGGACGGAGCACCACCTTGTCAAGGTGGAAAACAAGGTATGGCTCATCAATTCTTAGGGCACAGAGTTCGCTCGCTCTTCTCGCCGAAGTTATTGCTACTAGGAAAATGACTTTTAATGTAAGAAGGCGTAGATCAGTGGTTGCCAAAGGCTCAAACGGTGGTCTCGATAGTGCATGCAGTACCACTGATAGGCTCCAGGAAGGAGAAAATGTCCTTACAGGTGGGTTTAAGTTTAATACACCCTTCAAAAACTGTTTGAGTGTCGGGTGTGAAAATACTTTAAAGCCTTCAACGCAATCGTGAAAAAAAAGAGATTGCTGCTATGTAAACCTTTAATGAAGTAACCTTCAGACCCCTGTCAACTAACTGTAACAAAAAAGACAGGACCTGATGAATGGAACAAGATTTGGGGGGAAACTTATTTTCTAGTGCGAAGGAACTGAATGCAGCCCACTTCCTGTTGTAATTTAGTCTCGTGGATGGTTTTAATGCTGCATCTAACACCCCCTGAATCCTGGCCATGTCAGCATTCAGTATTGGGGAAGTAACCTCCACGCTGTCATGTGGAGTGTATGTATGTCCGGATGGAGGATTTGGCCCCTGTGTTGAGAGAGTAGATCCTTCCTCGTTGGCAGGTTCCAGTAAAGGCCTTGAGATCGGTTCAGTAGCGTTGCGAACCAATTCTGCCTGGGCCACCAAGGCGTCAGAATTATGCAATTCGCATTGTCCTGCACAATCTTGGCCAATATTCTCGTTATGAGAGGAAAAGGTGGGAACATATAGAGGAGAGAATGGTTCCATTTGTAGAGGAATGCATCCCCTAATGACTTCTTCCCTATCCCTGCCCTGCTGCAGAAGAGTTTGCAGATTGCATTGTGTTGCGTGGCAAATAGGTCTATTTGTGGTCTCCCCCAGGTTCGAAAGATTTGTTCGATGATCGTGGGATGAATACTCCACTCGTGAACAAGCGACGCATGTCTGCTGAGGTCGTCCGCTAACTGATTGTCTATCCCTGCGATGTGAACTGCAGTTAAGGATACTTGACGTCGGGTGCACCATTCCCAGATGTGCATGGTGAGTTTTATTAGAGGGGGTGATTTGGTTCCCCCTTGTTTGTTGAGATAGAATACTGTTGTTGTATTGTCGGATATTACTTGTATATGTTTGTGGATTATGTGACTTTCGAATGCTATGAGGGCTTTCTGTACTGCCAAGAGTTCGAGGTAGTTTATATGTCTTTTCTTTTCCTTCGATGTCCATGAGCCCTGTACTTGCAGAGAATCGAGATGTGCTCCCCAACCGTTCGGTGAAGCGTCTGTTGTGATCGCTACAGTCGGAGAGGGGAGCTGGAAGGGTACTCCCTCTGTCAGGTTGTGAAGGGTTTCCCACCACTTCAAAGACTTGATGACATTTGGTGGTATAGATAGTATAGTCTTCCTTGCGTTTCTTAAGGGATTGAAGTTTTTGATGAACCACATTTGCAAGGTTCTCATCTTTAGTTTTGCGAGGGAAAGCACCATGGTGGTTGACGCCATTAGCCCCAGCAATCTCTGCACTGTGTGAGCTGTTACGATTCGTTGTTTCCTTACCCGATTTGTTAGGGTTGCTATGGAAGTCGCTCTTTCTATGGGTAAGTATGCTCTGGTGGTGGTGGAGTCTAGGATCGCTCCTATATATTTTATTCTTTTGGTTGGGGAGAGAACTGATTTTTCTGTATTTATTAGTAGGCCTAGTTGGCTTAATAGGTCCTGAATGAAGGAGATGTGGTATTGGAGGGTACGTTTCGATTCCGCTACTACCAGCCAGTCGTCTATATAGGGGTGAACTTGAATCCCCCACTTTCTGAGGTGGGCGCACACCACGGCAATGCACTTCGTGAATACTCTCGGTGCTGTCGATAAGCCGAAGGGCAGCACGCGATATTAGAAGGCTCGGTCTCCGATGATGAAGCGGAGGAACCGTTGACTGTCTGGGTGGATTGCTATGTGGAAGTACGCATCCTTTAAGTCGATGGATGCGAACCATGAATGTTTCGTTAGGAGTGGTAGTATATTTGGGAGGGAGACCATCCGAAATTTTCTCGGTGTGATGTAATAATTTACGTCCCTTAGGTCCAAAATGGGGCGAATTCCTCCATCGCTCTTCGGTACTGTGAAGTACCGGGAGTAGAAACCCTGGTGCAGTTGTTCCCTTGGCACCGGTTGTATGGCTCCCTTTTGTATCAACGATTGAACTTCCTTTCGTAAGGGGATCGATGGTATAGTTCTTCGTAGATGACCTGTTGGTGGTACGGAATCGAATTCTATATTGTAACCTTTCTCGACTATCGAGAGAACCCAGTTGTCTGTTGTTATTTTCAACCAGGTGTCGAACGCTATCGATAGACGGTTGCCGAAGGGGGCGATAGTGTTGTGTACAAACATCAAGTCAAAGGCGCCGGTTTCGTTGGTAGTCCTGCTTACGGCGTTGGAACTTGGACTTAGATGCAGGGAGTTGTCTCCGTCCCTGTTGTGTAGGTGGGAATTGTCTCTGTTGTGGCCTGTCGGCCTGATATCGTGGTGCTCTGTTGTCAGGTCTAAACCATTTTCTTGGTTTAAAGAATTGGTTTTGTTGTCCTACCCCAATTCCCATTTTTCTGGCAGTCGTTCTTGCTTTCTGCACAGTGTCCATTGCCTCATCAGTAGTAGAATTAAAGAGGCCTGATCCGTCGAATGGGAGACTTTCAATGCGTGTTCTGGCCTCTTGGGATAGACCCGCCGATCTCAACCAGGCATGTCTACGCAATGCCACTGCTCCCACCATTGCTTTTGCTCCGCAATCAGATTGATGTTTGGCTGTCGCTATCTGCTGACGAGCCATCCGAGTTGCCTCAGCATGGAATATACGTGCTAATTCCCTCTGATCATCTCCCAGATTTTCACAGAGGGACATCATCTTTTCCCACAAGAAAAGCTGGTACCTTGACATCGTCGCCTGATAGTTAGCTATCTTAAGGCTTAGGGCTGCTGTGGAGTAAGCTCTACGACCCATTAGGTCAAGCCGCCTTCCTTCCTTATCAACTGGCGCTGTATGAGTCCTCTGCGAATGTCCTTGCGCCGACTCAACGATAATCGAATTAGGTTGAGGATGCGTGAACAAAAATTGTGCATCTTTTTCCAACACTCTATACATGTTGTCAAGCCTTTTTGAAGAAGGTTGAAGTGCCGCGGGGTCTTTCCAATGCTCTTTCACTGACTTTGCTAATGTAGAGAGAAAAGGAATGGCTATTGGTGTAGTGGCCTCAGTATAGATGGCCTCAAACACCATGTCGGTAGGTTTTTCGAATGCTTGTCTTGTGTCAATGCCCAAGGATTGAGCCATCCTTTGGATTACGTCGGCAAAATGTCCTAGGCCGTCCGAAGGAGAGACCGCACCTTGTGCCTCAACTATGGAGTCAGGCGAGGGTATTGAAGGGGCCGGAGATGGAGCCGGTGTTGAATCTGAGCAATAGTCCTCTACAGAGTGGTCCGACGATTGAACTTGAATAGTTTGAATATCGAACTGTTGATTATCGAGGGTTACCGTTTCAGTAGGACGAAGCGGACTTCGTATGGTTCTGTTTTTCGTTGGTAATCGGTTTGAGCCTAAATTTGCTGCAGGCTCAGGTGCAGATACCGTAGTCGATGGTCGATGTCGAGGGGATGATCGACGGTATCGATCCTCTAACTCCCCCAGGTCTGCGTAACTGTAGGTATGGCTAGGAGGCAAGGACCATTGAGACTCCCTTTCCCAGTCCCTCAAGGGGGATCTGGAACGGCGTCTATCTTTGTAGTAGCGGGTGTGTTCACGATATCGAGAATCAAATGACTGCACAGATTCTGGTGACCGATATCGACTCGATGGTCGATTGCGATCCTGTGATCTACGATGTTCGGAAGCCGGCAGATCAATAGGCAACTGTGTTGGTTGATGAGGGTGGTCTCTACTGCGCACAGAGGACGCATCCCTTATTTCCCCTTCCGACAGCGAGGCTACGGTTACGGGGTCGATTGTCGAAGGCGGCTGCCTTGGTGTAAGTACGGTTACAGGGTCGGCTGTCGAGGGCGGTTGTCTAGGTATAGTTTGCGTCATCGATGCTGATGATGGTAGAGGAAGATCTGTTGAAGTCAATGGTCTTTTTTCGATATCGTGTCTTCTTTCGACATCGTGTCGGTGAAGTTTAGACTTCTTCTTAGTCTTTGATTTGTCGGACGATTTCGGCGTTCTGACCTTCTTTGCCAGTTTTTTCGCTACATGGGCAGCAAGTGAGCGTCCTGGCGTGGCAGGCGCGTCTTGTCGGGGCCAGTCAGCTCGACTTACAGTCGGCTGGACGGGAGCTGGAGGCACGGATGGCTGTTCTTGTGCCATGGCTGGTTTATCTACCGCCCTGAGTGCCCTTTCCCACAGCTCAGCCCGTAGTTTGTCCGCTCTGTGACGTCTTGTGAGCTTTGAAAATGCCTGGCAGTAGGGACAACTATCCACCTTGTGCCCTTCTCCAAGGCAAATTACACAAAAATTGTGCCCATCGGACGGGGGCAGCTTCGTGCCGCAACGGCCACACTTTTTAAACGGGGCCTTGGGGCCCATGCGGGCGAATGAGAGAAAAAACAAAGGTGAAGAGAAAAGTTTTTCTAACTACAATATTTTTTTTTTTTTTTTTTTTTAGGAAAGGATATATAGGAAGAAGGAGAGAGTTGAGAGAAAAATAAAGGTAAGCCTTAGCTATTTGTTTGTTTGTTTGTTTAAGAGAGTTCCCGACGAGGCTGTCGCTGAGACGGTCGAAGAAGAACTGAGGGAATCTGGGCGGGAACCCCTCTGCATATGCGCAGTAGAGGGGGAGGGGTTCCCGCCCAAAATGCCTTTTAGCTATAGAAGATTCCCGAAGCGGGGCTTCGCGCAGGCGCAGAGCCCATATGTGTGATGCACAGAGACCACGAAGAAGAATATTTGGATCTACAACAATCAAGAATTTGGCCATAGGCATTTCTATGCTTCTGGAAAGTGTGTGGGGCCAAAAGAACCCATTGTGGATTCTTCCCCTGCTCCTAACATGCTTGTGAGTGTCGTAAATCACAGGAGTTGCAAGATAAGCCATGGCTAAAATCTTCAATTAACAGTCCAAGGTCAGTATGCCAGAAATATCCAACGGGAACCAAGTTAGTACAGTACAGTAGTCGAGGTCTTTCCAGGGTCTGATATCATTCAAACAAAGTCAAGGAGCTGATAGACAAGCAACTGGGACAGAGCACAAAACAAGACAATTGCTTCCAGCAATCAAACAGCGTCTCCGGCTTGCCTTAAATTGGGATGCTGATGATGAAATGAGACCAGCTGGGTTGGCCTGCAGATAGCTTCTGTCTGCTCACGTGAAGGGCCCTTCCCCAAACATTCCCAGTTTCAGCTGTTCAGCCTTTCTCCTCTATCCCAGGAGGAGGCAATCAGAGAAACAACAGCAACCACAATTTGCATAAGTCGTCCAAATCCAGATTATGGCACAGCAGGGATGGCTTCTCACCCACCCACGACTCTACTGTAAGCCATGTGTTATGGGGTGGGTAAGAAGTGAACCCTGCTGCACCACATGCCAAGTTCACAGGTAGTTATGCAAACTGCAGACGTGTGGCACTGCAAGCTCGGGGGCAGAACCCATGACGGGTTCTTTCACCTCCGTGATCGTCCGAACCTGACCAATAGGAAATAGAGAAAATAACTTTTTCAGCAGGCATCTAAATTTGCTTTAGTGTGCCCTGAAGAAACCAACCAGATGTTTGCAAATTCTGCTTGCCATGTGTCAGAAAATTATAGTTTCTCATTTTCCAACTGTGTTGAAATAAAATGGTTATTGATATATGCATGTATTCTTCTGCAGAATTTGATACGGTCTGATAGCAAGTTTCCAGTTTGCTTAGGTTCACTAAAGAAACCCTTCCAATGAGAGTATCTGTGGGCATTGCAAATTAGTTGGGAGACTCAGAGCACGCACTCTTCTTGTGTTCATTTAGAAGATCACAATCTGAGCCCTGCTCTGAGCCTACATAATGGAATTTCCTACATGTCTTCCCTACCTTTCTGCAACCTGAAATGCATACGCAGAACTAAAAGCTTTCATTTAAATTCTGTATTTCCAGAAAGATGCCAACAATATTTCCCACAACATGGCTATTATATTCTAGTTTTGATTTTACATAAAATCCAGACAAATACGTAAGAATGCAAGCAATGTAAGCAAACAGAAAATGCTGCAGTCTAAAACTAAGATGAATTTGGTAATGTCCAGGCAGAGTTAACTATATTAAGAATTTATAAGCTTGTGATCCTTATTTAAGAGAAGCACTGCACTTCATAATATGGAAAATAAATGTGTTTTCACTATCCTTTCAGTACAGTACACTTCTAAAGCTAAGCATAAATCTTTAAAAAAGAGAGCACCTAACACTTCATTTATCTCATATATTAGCTGACAAGGATATAATACCTAGCTTTTATGCTGATACAGGAGCTGTCTGCAAAAAATAGCACTGGATTATGGAAATTTTGCTATCAAAACTTGTTTTCAATAATTTCTTCACAGAACTGAAGCACCTCTTTATACCTTATCTCAAACAAGGTTTCTATCTATGGGCTAGTTCACACACGGCAACCCATCATACGTTAATTTACCTGCAGGGGCTGTCTGGTCATCCAAGGCGCCTGTGTGAACCATTTTGCATGGTGTCTGTGGGCATCCAGCTTGACATGGGTTTGAGGGTCAGACTCAAATAACCCTGAAACAAGCCAAGTGGATGTATCAGCTTGAATTAGCTAAAGGCCAAGTTAAAATATATGAATGTTATACAGTATAGCAAGATTTTATTATTTATTTATTTATTTATTACATTTCTATACCGCCCAATAGCCGGAGCTCTCTGGGCAGTTCACAAAAATTAAAAACATTCGAAGTATAAAACAACAGTATAAAACCATAATATAAAATACAATATAAAAGCTCAACCAGATAAAAACAGCAGCAATGCAAAATTACAAATTTGAAACACCAAGTTAAAAATTTTTATAGACTGTTAAAATGCTGGGAGAATAAAAAGGTCTTCACCTGGCATCTAAAAGCATATAATGTAGGTGCCAAGCGAACCTCCTTAGGGAGCACATTCCACAGCCGGGGTGCCACAGCAGAGAAGGCCCTCCTCCTGGTAGCCACCTGCCTCAGTTCCTTTGGGTCAACACAAGGATGACCTTAGGGTCCGGGCAGGTACATATGGGAGGAGGCATTCCTTCAGATAACCTGGCCCCAAGCCGTTTAGGGCTTTAAATGTTAATACCAGCACTTTGAATCGGGCCCGGACCTGGACTGGCAGCCAATGAAGCTGGAAAAGGACTGGCGTGATTTATTTCATACGCAATTCATCAAAGTCTTTCCTCACATTATAGAAAATAGTCGACATTTAATCTGTTATTATGAAAAATCATAAATAAAACCTCAAAGCAGCCAATGGATTCCACATGTATTTTCTTTTCTTTGTATTGTTTTTGTATTTGGAAAATTAATAAGATATTTTTTAAAACATTACAAAAAAATTCGAAGAAGAAAATGTTGGTGAAACTCTAAAGAGCGGGGTGTGTGGTTCTTGGGTGTACCTTACTTATGAGGTGGCCAAGGAGTGTGTGTGTGAGTGTATTCCACTGTACAATCATCTCTTTGGTAGTCTGCAGCCTCCTTGGCTTCTTGTACTGTGATTAAAGTCCATGAGGTAAGATGTCATGAAGTAAAACTTCTCCCATGGGAGATCAAGAAACACATGCAGCCAAGGAGGCTGGAGAATGATGGAGAGATGTATAATACGAAGAGAGAGAGAAAATACACAGTGCCTTTGGCCACCTCACAATGATAAGATAAGCCTAAAAACACCTCCAAAAGAAATTCAAAAGATCCCTTAAGTGCTCTGAAAATGAGGCAGAAAAATGGGGGAAGATTAGAGAACAATTTTTTGCTGCAATACTAACTCTACCTGTCCTCCACAGCAGGACACAATCCTGTCACTCACACCCACTTCAGGGCTTGTGAGGAAGGAGTATTATAAGCATCTGCATTATAGACAAGATGTATTCACAATCACCCCTCATAAATTTAACAATTGGGAGATACTGAGGATGGAGCTGAACCTTGAAGAATGACAAGACCTCAGCTAAAATTCTTAGAAGACATTTTTCTTATAAATGTTCTGAGATTTTTTTTCTTAGGCCTGGTTTAGACAACACGCTAAACCACGCTACTTAACCACAAAATGGTAAAGGGAGCGGTTAAGAAGCATGATTTAGCGTGTTGTCTGAACCAGGCCATTGTCTCCTAGAAATAGAAAGCACTTTACAGAATTTCTCCTAATTTTCTACCATTTTGTTTTTTCTTTTACTGATGGCCACATTTTCTGCACCACGTCCCAGAACCACAGTAGGTACAGGACACTGAAAAAGGTGCAAAGTGGTGACCAGACTGCCAAGAATATTTTTTTTTTTTTAAAAAAAAACACCTTTA
The DNA here is from genome assembly GCF_023053635.1 of Elgaria multicarinata webbii. Classification (NCBI taxonomy): domain Eukaryota; kingdom Metazoa; phylum Chordata; class Lepidosauria; order Squamata; family Anguidae; genus Elgaria; species Elgaria multicarinata. The sequence goes on along the minus strand of NC_086177.1, from coordinate 80,473,824 downwards.
GAAATAAAAGTAAACAAACTGTACTACAGCTACTGCTAATGGTGAGCCCCACCTGTGAGAAAATGTTGGAGAAAATCTCCTCCCCCTTGAGAGAGTCGGTGAAACGGCTCCACACTCACACACTAGCATTTCTCAGCTCACAAATAGGACAAAGAATTTTGAGACATTTGTACACAGTTATTTGCTTGTTTATTTGATTTGTACCACACCTTTCTACCAGGAAAATGGCACTCAAGGCAGCTTACAGTCATAAAAACTATATGGTTGTTTTTTTTAAAAAAAATCTTGATTAAAACAACAATCAAATACAATTAAAAGCACAATAACAAAATAAAAATAGCACCCAACCCAACTGACCAGTTTATACACCAAAGGACTGTTTGAATAAAAAAAATAGTTTAACAAGGTACGCAGAACACATCATGCGACGTGCTGGGCTTGACGAATCCAAGGCTGGAGTTAAAATCGCAGGAAGAAACATTAACAATCTCAGATATGCAGATGATACCACTTTGATGGCTGAAAGTGAGGAGGAGCTGAGGAGCCTTGTGACAAAGGTGAAAGAAGAAAGTGCAAAAGCTGGGTTGCAGTTAAAACTCAAAAAAACCAAGATTATGGCAACCAGCTTGATTGATAACTGGCAAATAGAAGGAGAAAACATGGAGACAGTGACAGACTTTGTATTTCTGGGCGCAAAGATTACTGCAGACGCTGACTGCAGCCAGGAAATCAGAAGACGTTTACTTCTTGGGAGGAGAGCAATGACAAATCTTGATAAAATAGTTAAGAGCAGAGACACCACACTGACAACAAAGGTCCGCATAGTTAAAGCAATGGTATTCCCCGTAGTAACCTATGGCTGCGAGAGCTGGACCATAAGGAAAGCTGAGCGAAGGAAGATAGATGTTTTTGAACTGTGGTGCTGGAGGAAAATTCTGAGAGTGCCTTGGACTGCAAGATCAAACAAATCCATACTCCAGGAAATAAACCAGACTGCTCACTTGAGGGAATGATATTAAAGGCAAAACTGAAGTACTTTGGCCACATAATGAGAAGACAGGATACCCTGGAGAAGAAGCTGATGCTAGGGAAAGTGGAAGGCAAAAGGAAGAGGGGCCAACCAAGGGCAAGATGGATGGATGATATTCTGGAGGTGACGGACTTGACCTTGGGGGAGCTAGGGGTGGCGACGGCTGACAGAAAGCTCTGGCGTGGGCTGGTCCATGAAGTCACGAAGAGTCGGAAGCGACTGAACGAATAAACAACAACAACAACAACAAATTTAAATACACCACAGATTCCCAAGTACAGACATTATTGGGAACTGTAGTTGCTTCAAAAACACCCTTCCCCAACCAGATGCCCTCCAGTTAGACCACGACACCCGTATCCCCCACCAGCAGGGCAATTAGTTGGAGATTGTGTGAGGTGTGATCAAACATATCTAGAGGACATCAGGTTGATGAAACGCTGCTTTAAACTAGTTAGTAAGAACAAGACAGGATCAATCATTGGTTTCAAATCATGGCTTGTTCTCAAACCTCAGTTTAAACACAGGTTCCAAATTCAGATGTCATGGAACTAGAATATGTCTTAACCCCCATCCTTTAAAAAAAAATCAAAGCCACCCTTGGGAGGGATTTCAACTATTGCGGTGCTACCATTGAAAAGTCCCTATCCTGCATCCCTGCACTTCTCTTGGCAGCAAAACAAAGAGCAGAATGTCTGAAGATGACTGCAAATGATAGGAAGACTCATGCAGGAGTTAGACCTGAAGATGTCAGAGACTCCTATCATGCCTATTTTTAATCAGTTTTAATCTCTCCCTCCTTACTTTTCTTGACAGTATTGGGGAAACCATTTTCTTACTGGACCTTCAACAATCTGGTTGTTGAAAGCCCATCAGGATGGACTGCTAGCTGAAGTTCTTAATGCTTTATTCAGGAAGGGTCGGGCTGGACAGTCCTAAGCGTGCTTTTTTTTTTTATGCATACACACCTTCCAACACACTACTTAAAAACTTAAAGTAGATGTAAATCCTAGCCAACTGCCACCCTGGCCTTTGCTAGACCAGGGGTTATCCTGGGCTGATACCCGAGATCGCCCCTGTGCGTCCAGATGATGCACAGGGGATCCCGGGTTCAGGGAGGGATCATCCCTCCCTGGCCCCGGGATAAAGCCCTACACTTTGGGCCTGCTTCCTGTCTCACTCAAACCTTCCCTTTCAGAATAATGTCACTGTGCAAACAGTAACTCATCAACACCAAGCACATTTCAATTCCATCTGCTTTCTAGACCCCTGCCGGTCTAGTTTTGAGACTGAGCACAGGATGAAGAATGTGCTCACGTGGTCAATTAACTATCCTCATAGAGGTTAATAGAGGGAATTGCACTTTTTGGTCCTGATGAACATTTCTGGGATCTTTTGGGTCTGCTTACATTGAGTGGTGAAACATCTGACAGCCTCATGACGGTGCAAGTCTATGCTCTCTCATAAAAGAATATCAGCACTCTGATAGCACCTCAGGGCAGTGATGTTGATAATTATCACAACAAACTGTTTGGAGAGAAATGAGTTCAGCTGCTACTGTGTTCAGTAAAGATTATGTGATATTTTCTGAATCTGTAGAGAAGACAGAACCAGGTGCCCTCTCCTATCCATTCAGAACAACAGATTTCCAGTGTTTTGCCTGATAGTAGTAACACTAACAGAATTTCCTGTTCCAAGGTTGCTGCTATACTAGCCCTTATTCTCTAGAATAGTCATGGTTGGTTTCATTCCTTTGTTTCTTGGCTTTTATATGATGTTTTCATGATTTTACTATACATCCCCTCCAAGCACCTGGTAGGTGAAGGATGTGATTTTTTTAAAATCTACTAAGTAAATAAATCTTTTGTTTATTCTGTTTTTATGGAGAATCCAAACAATGTTATTCCCACATCACAATAGACTTGTGTTTCCCTCCTTTCTTTCTTCCAAACCCAATTTGTGATTTTTTTAAAAAAATAATCAAATGCAGTGGTCAAGGCAGCCTGTATGAATATACAAAATGCTATTGAAGCTTTATAGAGTTATTGTGTTAAAAGCTTCCTTCTGAAAGCTCTGCAACCATTATTACTTCACTTTCATACATCTGAGGATCAGTGATGAAGTGCCCTTTCAACGGAGATGTGGTTACTTACTGGTTTCTTTCTATATCACTATAAAACAAAAGAGAGGAAAAATGAAGGGAAACCATTAAAGCTCCACCACCACTGTGTGTAATAAAACTGATCAATTAAAGGTCAATTAAGGGGCAATTTATAATTAATCCCTAGGCTGTACTGAACTGGAAACAATAAAAATGCAAAAGATGCAAAAGGGAAGCTATTAAATAATGTTGCAAAGCATCTTTGCTGATTGAAATTTACATGTCAGTAAAATTATAGGTTGATCTTAAACCTTGTACTGCTGGATAAAAAGGCTATGCCAATTGCCGTGTGGAACTATCAGTTTAATTCTACTTCCACCTGATTGAAGAAAAGCAATGCCTCAGCAATGAATCAATGGAAACAATGGAATCAGTTACCTAGATACCTAGGGAGGTTGTGGGCTCTCCCACACTAGAGGCATTCAAGAGGCAGCTGGACTACCATCTGTCAGGGATGCTTTAGGGTGGATTCCTGCATTGAGCAGGGGGCTGGACTCAATGGTCTTGTAGGCCCCTTCCAACTCTGCTATTCTATGATTCTATGAAGAAACTCAAGTATTTCTGTCAACCCTTTTAAGAAACATTTCTCCTTGTGCCCCAAACCTTATAGATATATGTTTCCAGTCCCTACTCAGCCATGAAACTCATTGGGTCAGTCATGGATTCTCAGCCTAACCCATTTCACAAGGTTGTTGTGAGGGTAAAATAGAGAAGAAGAGGATTATGTAAGCCACTTTGGGTGCCTTGCAAAAGGGGGAAAAGGGGGATATAAATGTAATAAATAATTAATACTGTTTTCGTACAAATTACATGCAAATTTTATAATTTTGTGTCCACCTTCATCCTCCTGCTATGGTAAAGCCCCAAAATTTGATTTGGGGAGACACTAAAATATTGCTAAAAGCAATATTTATAGTTCATAGATACTCACATGAAAAAATGGAAAGAAAATAGGATGCTCCCTTACACTGAATTGGTTCCCCTACCTCAGTATTGTATACACTGACTGACAGCAGGCCTTCAGGCTTCCCAGCCCTAACTGGAAATACTAGGGATTGAACTTTTCGTATGGAAAGCATATACTCAAAAAAGCAAAGTATACTGATATTCCTCACATCAAGGGCTATTAAACTACGATACTTTTGGAATGCTGAAATTTACTGTTATATCAAACAGTATTCACATTGCAACAAATTTAAGTAGAAATGAAACATATTTTATGTATTACATTTCTACAACGGTCAATAGCCAAAGCTCATATAAAACACAACAAGGATGTTTGGCAAATATTTTCATTATTATGAATACAAATTAACAAAGGTTATTTCTATATTTCTCATGGAAGAAAGGTTTTTTTTAAGTTTTTCAAAATTAATAGGTTACTATAACTGCAAATTCTGATAATGGAAATTTCCAGATGGCAGTAGCCAATTTCCAATACATTCTAATTGGTTTAATTGGCTTTCTTGTTTACTAATTGATACGGGTGATGTAGTTCATATAAATTAATCTCAATTACAGCTTTGATTAAGCATGGCTTAGCCACCAAAGTAAAATTTTAAAGAAGGGTAAGAATTCCCTCTCCTCACCCCCAATTATTTTACATTCTAGTCCAAGGCAGCTGTCACTAGCACTTTAGCAAGACATCCTAATTTTGTTTCACTCACAGCTGATGGCACTAATTACAGGTTAGTTGCTGGAATCCTATCATATATAGCACGATCTTTCATTGCTGTATCACATTAGGAGTAATAACAACAAAAGCCTATAACTTGCCATGCTTCCATTTTAAACCTGGAAATAGTATCAAAAAGTTCGGAACAATGGACGCAACAAGCCCATATTAATACCATGATCATGACTAGGAGACTGCAAGCCCAGAATTCTTTTCACATTCGTCTTTATAACCTGAAGCAACACAATATAATATGCTTGCTATTCTTCCCATGTACTTTGAAACCACAGGGATAGCATGGGCAAACTGCAAGATATCTAAGGTAACGTACACAAAAACGTGTATCTGTCATTTGTGTCCGTGAATCTGGAATAACAACCACTCCCTTTTTTTTTTATTACTACTCAACAGAATGTTTAAAGGAAGCTCAAGAGTTTTGGGTGTGTTTTTTAATGTGCACAAGGGAAAACAATTTGCTGTGTGCAGTCCACTAACTGAGCTTCAGAGGGAATCTGGGATTTGAATGAGGACTTCCATGATCTGAACCTAGTGTCTGTTTTATTTATTTTTAAAAATTCTGTACACTGCTTTATCCTTCCCAATGATAGTGTCCAAATTGATCTGTCCTAGTAACAGGGTAAAAGAGAACATAAAACGATGCAGCAGGGAACTGGGTACATGTAACACTGGCCCCCAAATGAGTAGGCAGTATGAAGCTTCAGGATTGGACTGATACAAATATTAGAAACCTGCCCTCCTACTCTTGCCTCGTCAACACAGCAGTACAATCTGCCTGGTCCAGTTCAGGCAACACTGCAGCTTCTTGCTTTTAAGCTCCAGGTACTAACTTCCTGAGCAGAACAACATACCCATTAGGTATGGTTTCAGGAATGGCTGCCAACATCTCTGACATGGCAGAAACAAATGACCTGAAGATTTTAGAAAATGGTTGCTAGTGTCAAGGCCTCATGGAAGTTGTAGTCCAGAACACCTGAGAGAACCAGATTGGCAAATGCTGATTTACACCTATTCTCTATCAATGAACATGGCTTGTCTTTATTGATGCCACCACTAGCTAAAACTAACTATGGAGGTCTTGTTGGTCATTAGCCAAGCCTATCAAGTATTGGGAGTACAATCTGTACTGGACAGAGCAGCCCTCCTAAAGAACTAATGCAAAGTGTGATGGCATCACAAGTAACAAGAAGCCAGATTCCGGCTGGACATCAGGAAAAACTTCCTGGCTGTTAGAGCAGTACAACAATGGAACTAGTTACCTAGGGAGGTTGTGGGCTCTCCCACACTAGAGGCATTCAAGAGGCAGCTGGACAACCATCTGTCAGGTATGTTTCAAGGTGGATTCCTGCATTGAGCAGGGGTTTGGACTTGATGGCCTTGTAGGCCCCTTCCAACTCTACTATTCTATGATTCTATCTGGTGCACATCTTACAGACCATATAATACCAATCTCACTGGCCTTCATTTTGTTTCTGAGCCTAATTCAAGGTGCTGTTTCTTACATATAAAGCCCTAAACAGTCTGGGCCAAATGTCACAAAGAATGTCTCCTCCCACATGAACCTATCTAGATATTACTATCAGAGAATTTCAGCTATGGGGCGGTATAGAAATGTAAATAATAATAATAATAATAATAATAATAATAATAATAATAATAATAATCTCATCACAGTGGAAACTCTCCATTCGTTCCCTTTGAGGTTTTTTTATGTATTCATTTTTGTTTTGTTTTCTTATTGTTTTTATTCTAAATTGCACACCACTTTGAGCACCCTTTGGATAGAGAGGGAATTTATAAATATTTCTAATGAATAAATATATTCAATACATCACATAGTGATTTCATCCTGTTCACTGTGTGATCCCTAATTGTCTGGGATAAATTCAGAAGGCACTGTCCTCAGTCTTAAATGTGACATTATCTAACCAAATTTAAGTAGCTACATAGTACATGATATTATCCTTTTTCATATATGCTCCCTGATTGGCTGTGATAAACTATTTGGCCATCCCAGCAAGGAAAAGTTAACAGTAACTAGGAAGGGAGGATATAGAAGAAGCAGAAACACTGAACAAGATCACAGCTGGAAAAGTGGTAGCTAATTCTGTAAATGTCAGAGCATCATATGAATGATGACAGCTTGTGTGGAGCAGCCTTCCCCAATGTGATGCCCTTTAGATGTTTTGGAATTCAACTTCCATCAACCCCAGCCAGGATAGCCAATGGGCGGGAATCCTGGGACTTGTAGTCTAAAACATCTGGAAAGCACCAAGCTGAGATGATGTAGAGTAATAGTTAAATATATAGACTACAGATTGAAAATTGTAGATTCACATTCTAGTTCAGCCATATAGTTCAGTCCCTTATAGCATTTGCCAGTTGGGTGGTATATAAACCTAATGAATGAATAAATTTAAGCATAAAGAAGGATATTGGTTCAAACATTTCCATGCATTGTTCCTAGTGCAGAAAGAATTCCTTATATGACTGATCCTGCTGCTAGATAATCAGTACACTCAAACTTATATTAGTAGAAAAATGTAAAGTACTCATCACACACCCTGAGCCATAATTATATAATGCAGTTTTGAGAAGGTTTTCAATGATTTCCTTTGTATAATATCATAAGCCAAAGTTATACATATGTGCCTCATTGTTCTCTAGTAAGTATCTTTCTATTTAGACCTGGAACATTCCTTTTGCTGGCCACTATTTACCTTTTATACACCATTTTCCTTTTTACTCCTAAGTAAACCCTCTCAAGTTCATTGAGGCTTATTTCCAAATAACTGACTGCAACCACAATTTTACAGGTCTAGTTAGAGGCACAATAAACGTCCGTCAGTCAAATTAAGATTTATTATTTATTTGCTTGTTTATTGTCTAAAATTCATAAAATCTGAAATACACACTTTCAGACAATTCTCTTTGTAAAATGCTGGGAATAAGGTAGTCCCTTCTTCATTAATTATAAAGTAATTGTATTGTAATGTTAATAGAGGTAAATATGACTGTTTTAAAAAATATTACAGAAAAATGTAAAGGGACAGAAAGCTTTAAAAGCCATTTGAAAGCATTTGAACTGCCTATTGCACCATAAAACTATAATTACAGAACAACCAAATATTAGTACTCTGTCTTTGTCAAAATAATTCTATTGATGCAGTAATTAACATTTTAAATACTTGTAGTCCCAATTTCAGAAACCTAGTCTATATTTGTAGTGGTAACAGCTAGAAATACCTTTGCTTTTGCCTAATTAATGTTTTAAACATACGGGAATTTCATTGCTCAGTTTTCTGAAAGCGGTAGCAGGGAAAAATTGATGACTACCTTACTGACAATAATTACAGGCTCTCATTAGGGTTGTAATTACCTGAAACAAACTGAACTTATTCTCTATTCCAATGAAGATAATACACAGTAGAAATGTCGTGTGAGAGCAATAAACTAGTTTTAATTATTATTTATTTATTATATTTAGATCTTTCTTCCAAAAATAATGGAGTAAATAGAATTACCAGGTCTCCCTCTGAGGCACTGACCAGATACAGACTTTGTGACATTGTTCTGACTCTAGGATTACCCCCTCCCTCCCCATAGATACTTTGTGCCTTTAAAACTTACATATCTGAAATTTTCAACAAGTCCAATTTCCCCATCACTGAACCTATGGCTCTCCACAAAAGTTAGTGAACAAAACCCATCATCTCTTACCTCTAGCCATGCTGGCTGTGGTTGATGAGAGCTGGAGTCCACCAATATCTGAAGGGACACAGGTTCCCTATCTCTGATTTAAACAAGTGAACAGATACATATTTCATGCACTTTTTAAAGCTATTCCTTTGAAAAACAATGAAATGGAAAAGTATAACTAATATTCCCATCAGTTATTCTGTATTATTCTTGATTATAGATTTGTTTTAAATCTGGGGTGTTACACAAATATTTTCCTTTTTAAAAATATATATATTAAAATACTTTTTTAAAAAAAAGAAAGAAAAGCAACTTCTATTATATTCAAATTTATCCAGTGTAATATTGGATTTAAGATTATGTTATTTTTACATCTTTCTTATATTGCTTTGTGATTTTTGTATCAAGGCAATGATAAGACATAGTTTCAAGGTTCTAAAAAATGGATCTTCTCTTCAGAAATTAAGCGTATCCATCAACCAGTACTCTGAAAAATATAGATCACACACTCACCAAAAGGAGTAGGAACTGTCAATTTGATGAAGTACAACTCACATCTCATTAGTGTTGAGCACAGAAGCGATATTCCACATAAAAAATGACTGCTAAAATATTCACAATTACCAGCTGTTCAGAATCCATTTTATATAGATAAAAAACATGTCAAATTTAATTTATCAGATTCTTTCTGCTATAATATTTCTCTTTCGTTCAATGTACTGAAAAATTATAACACACCGTTAGTAGTATTCAAGGAGAATACTGCAGAGGAAAAAAGAATGACACAAATCTGTTATGTACCAAAGTACAATAACTATATGGATGAATAATCATTCTGAAATCACAAAATACAATCCCTTTTATTTCCGTTTCTATGCCTCTAGGGAAGCAGGGATGTATGCATTTTTCAGACTAAATACTGCTTAATTTGAAGCAAGAAGTAATCATTCATTTTTTACAGAAAGCATAAATTTAGACCAGCCTACCTGATGTGTCCCCCTCCCCAGATGTATTGGACTGCAACTCCCATCATTCCCAGCCAGCAGTCCAACAATCTGGAGGCTACCCAGTGGGAGAAAGCTTTGTACTTTGTCCTGAAATTATAAGTATTTCCTTACACCATAATTCCAATGGGTTGCTCACCAGCGTTAGCAATGCAAAATAAAGGGAAAAAATAGATTACCCAAATCTAAAAGGGTAAAACAAATAAGGTGCAGGAAAAAGCTATCACGTCAAACTACGAGAGACATTTTTCGCCCCCTGACCTGCGAAGCATTTGGAGATCGGCGCGAGGGGATGGAGTGAGCTTGGACTCTCCCATGAGAGCATCAGGTAAGCCCTTCCTATCTCCTCAAGCCGAGATCCACATGGATCACGGGTCAGGGTTTGGGTGAAGCAGCATGCACATCCCTGGGAACACGTGGGGCACCACAATTGCAGCACCCCATCAAGGGCCGATACGATTGGGGCTCCCCAAGCAGATTCCAGCATGGAATTTTTTCCCAGGCCTATAGAGCCCCGCAGGGCAAGAGAGTCTGGTGTATCTTCCACTCTTGCCTGGCAACTCTGTAGACATGGAAAAAGCTCCACAGAGCCCACCACACAACACGCAACACAATGGTTATGTAGGAACTCTCCTCTGTACAGCGTTGATATTCTGCGTGGAGTGTTTACTTTTCCTGGCAGACGACACATTTCTCAAGTGTGGTGTAAAAACTCCACCACGGAGTTCTGAAACCACCGTTGACTAACGTGTTGTCTGAACTGAGCCAATATAAAAGGGAAAAAGAATGGGGAAGAGGAAAGAAAGCACTGGCACAGAAGATCAATCATGGCCAATAGATGGGGCAAAGTTGTTCTCCGCTCTAATAGGTGTTAATTGTGTTCCACATTTAGGGTGCAGTTCTATGCATTTTTAGACATAAATAACACTTACAACTCTCAGCATGTTCCTATGCTGAGAGTTGTGGATCTTTGTCTAAACAGGCATAGGATTGAACTCTTAATTATTTAAACACTGCAGTGCAAAGATGAATGTAACAAAATTAGTAATGGAATATTTTATACTTGATAATGATAATTCTCACTTTAACTGCATAATATAATCTGAATAAAATGTAGGATAAAATATATATTCTGGACACCATTACTATTAAGTGCTACCAACTAATTATCAACCTTTTAAGGCCTGCACCTAGATGACTAGCGCATTGCATCAATGCCCAAATGCCCAAATACACTTTATATTCATTTTTATAATTTTATAAATGCTCACACATTTAAACTGATAAGACAATCTACTAAATATTTTGTAATAGTTTCAAAATTTGAAAATATGTCCCTTTCATTAGAGGAAAATGTGTATATGTGTAAATGATGATAGCATATGCTATCATCATTTAAAGGTTTTTAAGATTGCACTGTGATTTTAAAAGTTGAAACTGATCCAGTAACTGGCATATGGGGCAGTCTTTCTCTCCTGTCCTATTTATAACTGATTCAAACTTATTATGGCCCAGTTCAGATGTAACAAGGTCAATGGTGAACAAATGATGTGATACTTTTCTCCCTGTTCCTCATCCTCTACTATGCCGTGGTGCAGATCAGCATCTTGATATGTTAAGCCACAGTTTCCTGTGACATAAAAACCAGAAAAATAAGGTCTAATTGGTGCCCACAAACCAGGATTGCAAACCGGCAGCACAAAGGAAAATCTTAACAGGAGAGTACATTTTAATAGTAAGTATCCGTGGCAAAACCTATGCTAGTTCATGAGTTATGGTTAAACTTAATACACAAAAGCTGGAAAATTATTATTTTTTAACTGTAAAATCTCCCCTCCCCCCCAAACTCTTTCAAACCACGATGCACCTTGGGCAAAGGACCAGCACATACATGGCAAGTACTAAGGACAGGGGCCCTTTGCCTCTCCCTGCAAGTATTGCAACACAAATGTAACAGCACAAAGGGGTGTGCAGACTCTGGTGCTTATCGACAATGGAGTCTGTAAGATTTCCCTACATTTAGAGTGTATCTACATTTTATGCGTCATCTGGAGTGGGGTTTTCTGAGAGTGTTTCTGAGTTCTGAAGCCCTGGCACCACTCCCCTGAGCACTCACTACACAGACCTAGGCATAAGCTTCCCCAACTGCTCTCCGAACCACCACCTTCAACCTGGAGCCCCCACGCCCACCCTAAGCCCCCATCTGTAGACACCCCCCAGCACGCGCTTCCGTGACTTATCCCCCACCCCAGACACACACTTCCAGACACCCAGACTTGATATGAACTCCCACCATCACACTCATAATCCCACCCCTGAGCTCCCTCCACAGGTGTCACCTCCTGAAACCCCAGCTTGCAACCATATTTCGCATGACAGGCAGTTGGTCGTGCCTTTTCATTCTTTTCCCCTCTCAAATTTTCACACTCAGAAAAAATAATTCTGCATAGCCTATGCAATAGAAGAACTTCCCACAAACCTGTATCTCCAGGGGCAAAGCTAACTTCCATCCATGAGGCACGACATGGGAGAGAAGAGTAATCCTCTTTTCCTACAACATCCCTTAATATGGTGTGTTATGCACCAAACCTAGCGAATTTGCTAGCAAATCACCATAGCTAACTATGTGCAAATATGGGGCAGACTGTGCAAATATGGGGGAGTTTAATCGGGCGTCAGAGCAAATACTGATAAACTTTGCATTCCTTCCCTATATCATAACCATGGAGATAAAACCTATATACTTAGTAAGATAGTTAAATTATCCCTTTGCATTTTGCTGGATTTTCTCTTTTATTCTTGTAATTTTAGATGGTAGTCAAGCATCTGAACTTTTTTAGACAAAAGGAATTTAAAGTCATACACCATAGAGCTCTGAACTCTGGCAATTAAACTATGTAGTAGAATGTGGAAGAGGTTAGATTTAAGTTATTTAGGCTAACAAGCAGCTATACCAACCAATATGTGGTACAATTACTATTATTATTGTTCATCTATTCTATTCCATGGTGATTCTTCAGAACATAGCTAGTAATATTTTGTGTTAAACCTGAAATGGCTTACATATTTACCTTAGGTGTCCTGCTTCCCATATGTATTATGCAGGGCAAGGGTCTCCCTCTGGGCTTTATCTAACATTTAGGCTGCAATTCTATCTTTACTTATCTGGGAAACTTGAACTTAATGGGGCTTTTAAGGAAACCAACTAGGGCCTCATCTACACCAAGCAGGATATTGCAGTACAAAAGCGGTATATAAAAGGCAGGAGCTACACTACTGCTTTATAGCAGTATTGAAGTGCACTGACAACTGTTGGGGCCCATAGACACAGACCACATACCACTTTCATACCGCTATATCCTGCTTGGTGTGGCTCCTGCCTTTTATATACCACTTTCATACTGCAATATCTTGCTTCGTGTAGATGAGGCCTGAAACACCAAGGCCATAGCTAGACCTAAGGTTTATCCCTGGATCGTCCAGGGATCAAACCTGTTCATCTAGGTGACACACAGGGGATCCAGTGCTCAGGCAGGGGCGAAGAACCCTGGATGATTCCAGGATAAACCTTAGGTCTAGCTGTGGCCCAACTCAATCCAGCATGTTTTAGAATTAAGACTACAATATTTATAAAGGTCCAATTTACATTATCTTTTCAAGCTATTAGCAGCATAGCAATATAATCGATAGGAAGCTGCCTTACCCCAAGTTTCACCATTGGCTCATCTAGCCCAGTATTGTCAACCCTGACTGGCAGCCGTTTCAGGCAGGGTTCTTTCTTAGCCCTACCTGGAGATACCAGGGATTGAACCTGGGACCTTCAACATGCAAAGCATGTACTCTTCCATTAAGCTATGGTCCTTCCCTCCAGCTTATATGGGGGTTATCCCATTTTATCCTCCCAACAAGCCTGTGAGATGGATTAGATTCACAGTTAGTTGCTTTGACCAAGTTTACTCTGAGCTTCATGGCCAAATTCGAATTAAGGTATATAGCCCAACAGTCTTGTCCTTTAAACCTTTGAAAAAACCTTCTGTAACACTTTTGTTGGAAGTGGATTATTTCGTGTTTCCTAAGACTGTGGTCAAACCAAGCAGACTGATATATTAATGATCCACAGAATTAATAAATACAGTCAAAGGAAAAATTGCAGTACCTTGGTCATATTATTCGAGGAGAAAAATTCACAGTTCTTCAACTTATCATATAAGGGAAAATTGAAGAAAAAAGATCAGTGGGAAGAAGACGAACATCATGGCTAACGTACTTGAGGGAATGGTGTAGCTGTACATCTATATAATTATTTAGAGCACCGGCGTCGAAAACAAAAATAGCTGTAATAATGGCTAACCCTCAATATGAGAAGGCACCCTAAGAAGAAGATATTTAATGAAAGACTTATATTCTTCAAATTATATTTTGAAAAGTATGTATGAAGAACATTTCTTTTACATTCATATATGATATATTTATAAACATCATTGATTGTTAAAATGACATAATAAGTACCATGCTGGATCAGACCAAGGGTCCAAGGGTCCATCTAGTCCAGCACTCTGTCCACACAGTGGCCAACCAGCCATTGGCCAGGGATGAACAAGCAGGACATGGTGCAACAGCACCCTCCCACCCATGTTTCCCAGCAACTGGTGCACACAGGCTTATGGCCTCCAATACTGGAGATAGCACACAGCTATCAGGGCTAGTAGCCATTGATAGCCTTTGCATCCAGGAATTTATCCAACCCCCTTTAAAAGCCATCCAAATTGGTGGCCATCACTACATCTTGCAGTAGTGAGTTCCATAATTTAACTATGCACTGTGTGAAGAAGTACTTCCTTTTATTTGTCCTGGATTTGTCCACCAATCAGCTTCATGGGATGATCCCGGGTTCTAGTATTTTGAGAGGGAGGATCCCTATCCACATTCTCCATACCATGCATAATTTTGTACACCACTATCATGTCTCCCCTTAGCCTCCTCTTTTCTAAGCTAAACAATCGCAGTTGATGTAAACTACCCTCATAGGGGAGATGCTCCAGCCCCTTAAACAATCCCTCCCTTGGCCTGGGATATCGCCCTACCCTTTCATTCCAATTTTTCCCGGTCTGAGACTGCAGGACATGTGGCCTGCCATTGCAGTGGGGGGGGGGGGAAAGAAATCCAAAATGGTGGGCGCAACATCCTTTTCCTCCTGGGACGTCGTATGCTGCGTGTAGATGAGGGGGACGATCTCATGATCATAAAATTGTAAGATCATCCCCCTCAACCCCCCTCGTCTAACCATGCCCTTAGTGGCTCCATCTGCTACTTCAGATCTAACTTGAGATATGAAGGTACCCAGACCCAGGTGAGCAATAACTGCACTACCTGGTTCTAGAATGGGAGAAGATGGCATTGAAGCGCCCACTGATGTAACCTTGCCCAGGGCACCAGGTCCTAACATGACACAAGCAGAACAAAGAGCTTGGCTAGATCCATGAAGTCTGTCCACTCTGATGCCATCATAGTGGACAAGCAATTCCAGTTCTTGACATGCTTGTCCTCTGATAAGGACAGACTGAACTTCCCTATGTCTAGCAGGATCTTGAGAGAAAATTAGGCCTAAAGTGACTAAGAAGCTGGACTGTTTAAGAGCACCAGCTCAACTTGACTGCATGACTTGTTAGACAGAGCTGGTTTGGGAAGGCAGGGTAGTTCCTCCCCCTGAACAAGCAACAAATAGATTCTGCCTACATGATCTAGAGGGAAGTGACATCCCAAAGTAAAGGAATGCCCGCCATGGAGCTCTGGAGAATAGGGCATAAGCAGGGCAAGCTAGTTCAGATCACACTCTTGGTCAATCAGGAAATCCAGAAAAACTGACATTCTTTTTCTGGACTCCACTTGTGACCTCTTCCCTTTACTTGTAATGCTACCAAGAAAAAGAAAAGTGTAAAGAACTGCCACATTTACTAGGAACACTTTTTGTTTTTCATATTTTTGGACAGAATAGGTTTTGTGAACGACAAATCAAAATACCACTTTTATCAAAGTGGACCTATTCAATATTATTAAACAGAAGTGGCCATCATTTTCACAAGAGAGATGCAATTAATCTCTACTGAATTTTCTTTTCTGTGTGACAACATCAGATTAAAATGCAACACCGAACTGCTTACTTCCAAATATCATTGTACTAGCTAGATGCATTTTACTCGTTGAGCCATGAGAACAAGTGCTCAGGAGCTTATCCACATCTTAGTTGTTATTTTGAACATGATTTTCTTTCTATTGTTCCAAGGTGTGTTTCATTAAAGTTGGTGACATGGGACTGATTGTTCAAATACATCTAACTTGTTAAATTAATCCTTTGAAATTGGTGGCCTTTGCAGCTCTCAGAAGTATTATAAAAATATCATGGTGCATTATGCAAACACCCCTCAGTGCCAAGGGTGACAATGAAATCCTTTTCATAATAAAAATTATTGTACAAATGTGTTCTATACCAGAAAAAAATAAATGACTACAATAAATCATGTTGGGTATCATCTTTTGTTGTAGCCCAGCTCATTACAGTCAAAGAATCAGTGTTTTTTTATCAGTGTATTATTTATGGTATCAGCCCCTTAGTTTCAAAGCCAATATGCAGATTGATACGATAAAACAGCTTAAAATCACAAATTGACTATTTATATCTGATAGGATTCCAAATGGTAACAATTTTGTATTACATTGGTCTATGCAGACATGTATTGTTGTTCACCAGTAAGAATTTGATGGGAGGAAAAATGACAAAAGATAGAAAATTATTCATAATACTTTGCTATCAATCCCCACATAAATGATAGGATGTTAAATATAGGGATTTATACAAAAATGGAAAAGATAAATCACAGTGACATGTGATTCTTTGGTATTGACACCCTGAAACATTTATTCCTGGTTTATCTCTGAATAAATTATCACTAAATTAAAATATTATAACAAGGTTACACAAGGATGACATATAATTGTTTATGCTATAAATAATACAAATAAGAGTTAAATTGATATACTCAGAATATGACTCTGTAGCTCAGTCGTAGAAATCCACTTTAGCTCTAGCTAAAGAGCTAACAAAGAATGATTTGTACCACCTTGAACAATAATATGTATAATATTTTCAAGGCACATAGTAAATAATCCAAAATAAGGAATGCTATCATGTTGTATTATATCATGCATTCACCAGCCAGACTCAATCTAACCCTACTTAAAATATTTCACCAAGGATCATAATTCTCAGATTAAGTCAACTGAAAGTTCATTATGATGATGCACTTGTGTTTTTTCCGCTAAAGTAAAAAAAAAAAAACTTATAGATTTAAATTAGGAACATAGAATCAAGAATTTCAAGGCTATCCCTGAAAATTGCTAATCTGAAATACAGAGTACATTTATAGATTGGGTACATATGTATTTTTACTTTACTACTTTAAAAATTGTTTTTAAAATATACCAGCTCTTTATATCCTTTACCCATTCCTTATCCATGTTATTTCTCCATTCAATCCTGCATTTTTATTAACACCTCACAAGGCAGTTACTTCGGAATATTAGCAAATATAAGCTATTTAAGGTTACTAAAGTTGCAAACCTATACCTACTTACCTGGGAGTAAGGCTAACTGAATTCAGTGGGACTCCTTTCCAAGTATACATGTATTAGGCCTTAGCTAGATGGAGCGATTCCCGGGATCGTCCCTGTGAGTCCACATGATGCACAGGGGATCCCGGGATCAGGGAGGGATGATCCCTCCCTTGCCCCGGGATCTTGCCGTACACTTTAGGCCCACTTTTTCCACGTCTCGGGATAATCCCGAGACCGCGGAACATATGGGTGGGTGTTGCGGGTTGTCCCAGTTACTTGTGTATCCTTGCAAGGAGCCGGGACCCGCGCATGGGGCACAGAGCTCCTCAGGAGCTCTGCACCCATCGGGGGTGGGGTGGGGAAAGGGGGAAAATTAAGTTTAAATTTTAAAAAACCCTACCTTCCTGCACACAAGCATTCGTGCGCTTCTTCTAAGAAATTTTTTTAAATGGCGGCCACAATCTCCTCGCCTTCCAATGTTGTTGCGTGCCACGTGTAAACAGAGGGGGAGATCTCGCGATAAAAACATCACGAGATCTTCACCCCTCCGTCCCGCTAGGTCTAGCTAAGGCCTAAGATTACACCATAGAACCATATTAAAAGACTAGGCGACTGTGTTTGAATTAAAAGTAGAAAGACTTAAAAAGGTGAGAATTTAGAGGCTAGTGATAGTCTTGGCAAGGACAGCATTTTGAACAATGAAGCAAAATGTGGAATTGTTTGCTTAACCCCAAAGGAAGTGAGGCAGGTGGCTACTAGGCTCCGCTGTGGCACCCCGGTTGTGGAACGAGCTCCCCAGAGAGGTCCGCCTGGTGCCTACACTGTACTGCTTTCGTCGCCAGCTGAAGACCTTTTTATTCACTCAGTATTTTAACACTTAATTTTAACTTAAATTTAAATTTTACTGTTTTAACTCTGTATTTTAATCTTATATCAACTTTGCTGTATGGTTTTATCCTGGTTGCGCTTTTTATACTGTATTTCGTAATTGTGTTTTAACCTGTTGGGTGTTTTATTGTGGTTTTATTGTGTGAACCGCCCAGAGAGCTTCGGCTATTGGGCGGTATAAAAATGTAATAAATAAATAAATAAAAAATAATAATAATAATTTTAATTTTTGTGAACCGCCCAGAGAGCTTCGGCTATTGGGCGGTATAAAAATGTAATAAATAAATAAATAAATAAATAACCCTTTGCACATGCACTACTTTCCATTCCAAATTGCTTTCCGCATGTGGCTTCCATCCTCCACACACACCACCAAATCAAAATGCCACATTTTGAACCCACTGGGGAAACTGAAAACAGTCATAGCTCAGTGGTAGAGTTCCTGCATTGCATTCAAAAGGTGCCAAGTTCAATCCTCTGGCATCTCCAGGTAGGGCTGAGGGAAGATATATTGTCTGAAAACCTGGAAAGTCACTGACAGTCACTTCAAACAATGTTGAGAAAAATGGACTGATGATGAGACTCAGTAGAAAATTTATAAAAGTAGGGGACAACAGGATTTGGAACAGAGAAAGGGTAAGTGAGGGAAAGCATTAAAGAGCCACATACTGCATTCCTGATCCAATTTCCCCAAGCTGCCTTTCCTTTTTAAAACCAAACATCGAAATTCCAATGAAGACATTTGCACATAACATGTAGTTAACAGATAGACCAGATCCAGCAAAGCTAAGCTATAGACATTTAAAAGCAGTAGCAAAAAAAGGAAAGAAAAACTTGTTGCCCCTACAAAAAATGAATGTGACCTACAATTTCCCAGTATACATTTTGCATCTATGCTGTAACAAATAGATTTGTCTGTCCATAAAATAGACTGAAATCTATTTTATTTCCTTAGGTTCTCTCACTTCTTCCAAATGTTGAGCTAGCAGGAGCTGACTTGTAACAGACAGCGACGTCTACTCTTGATTAGGCATCTTAGAAAACCTAATTAAGTAATCAATAAGTCAATGGCACCTCTGATAAGCAAACACAATTTTAAACCTACAGCAATACTGTTCCCAACATTTAGAAGGTAAGCTATACTGTATACAGTAATTGTGGCACACTTGTAGCTATTAACTATACATCTCTAATTGGCTCAGGCAAATCTTACGAATTCTGGATGCTGGACATAAGATACCAGGACATGAGCTTGCATGAACATATTCAACTATGATCTACAACACAGCCTCATTTCCCCCCCTAATGCTAATGGGGCTTGCAGCCCAGCTATACCCCATGGACCTCCATTCTGGGATAAAATGTCCCCCTACCCCATTGCTTGGGTCTGAGCTGAAGGTGGAACATACAGAATAGAATCATTTCTCTCTCTTCCGTATTGAGTTTTAATTATATGATATGTTTACCACGCCTAATCCCTAGAAAGGAAAGGAAAGGAACCTCTCATGCAAGCACTGAGTCATTACTGACTCTTGGAGGGACACTAGCTTTCGCTGATGTTTCTTAGCAGGCCTTGTAGCAGGGTGGTTTGCCGTTGCCTTCCCCGGCCTAGAACAATTAATAAATATACAATAACATCCCGAACCATGACTTTCTTACATTGTTAAATAAACCTCTAAAACAAATCTGTTAAGTATATGAAAAGAAATACTTGCTTAGTCATTAAAATTGTGTGTGTATGGCTATCTCAGGGTTAAACAAAGAAAGTCTATCTGTGGGCAATTACCTTGAGATAGAGGCTGTTCTGGGAACCTTGCCAAGATTCTAAGTTAGCCTCATCACAGCTGTATGTAATGTAGATAAGAATTGTGTAGATCTGTATATAGTTTCTCACTTGTGTAAAATGGAACTGATCACTGCTCTCTGATCACTGCTCTCTGTGCATGCCTCAGTGTGCTGATCTGAACTGATCTGATTTGGACTGCACAGAAGCCTGAAGGAAATAAACCAGCTCTGCTGTGTAAGACCTGCGTGATGTGTGTTTGTTTCTGAGCACAAACAGAGTTCCAGAAGGAGAAAAGTTCTGGCAATAACCCAACAAAGGTTACGGGCCCAGTCCAGTCCAGGAAGCCTACGCCAGCCTAATCCAGGCAGAAGAACCAGAACTTGATGGGAACAGTGCAGTATCAGAACCAGGAGTCTGCTAAAACAGAAAACTGTTGATGAAGGAAGACATCAAGCTAAAGCCAGTGCTGCAAAGTGAGGAAAAATCTCAGTCGGCTGACTCTGAGGAGGACTCTGAGCAGGAGGACGGTGAGATACCAATTCCTAAAGCAGAGGGAATGGCAGGAGCTACTATGTCTGGTTTGCATCAATTGTTGGAAAAACTGAATGACTCTAACTATGCATTATGGTCTTACAAAATGCAAATGTATCTGATTCAGGCTGAACTGTGGTATGTAGTCACAGAGGATCCACCAGATAGAGCAGATCCACAGAATGCTAAATGGTTTAAGGACGATGCAAAAGCAATGGCAGTTATTGCATTAGCTGTGGAAGACTCTCAAATTTCCTTCATTCAGTTTTTGAATACATCAAAAGAGTGCTGGAATGCGCTACAAGCTGTATATCAAAGAGAAACAGCGGGCAGTAAAATAATTCTAACCCGGAAGCTGTATGGAATGAAGCTGAAACCAGGGGAGTCTATGTCAAACCATTTGAAAAGCATGAGAGAAATCTTCAATCAACTCAGGGCACGAGGGATGGAGTTTACAACTATACACCAAGTCTATGTGATTTTGTCAAGTCTTGATTCATCGTACGACGCGGTTGTCACCATGATGGAAAGTCAAGAGGAGAAAAATTTAACCCTCGAGTATGTAGCTGGAAAACTACTGGAAACCTATGAAAGAAGACAAGCTTCAAAACAACAGAGCCTTAAACATCCTGTGGCTGAATTTCAACAAAGCCATAAATCTTCTGATGTGGTGGCTGCATTAAAGGCAAGGAAATGCTTTAATTGTGGTTCCACAGAACATTTACGGCGGGATTGCAACAACAACAAGAAGAAAAAGCAGTCGACAGCAAAATGGAGAGAAGAAAACAACATGAATGAAGCTGAATCAACAAAGAAGTGTCTTCTAGCAAGAGTCAAAGAGACAATGAATCCTTGGTTTTTGGACTCTGGGGCTTCAATAAGTATGGCAAAAGACAAACTTTCATTTGTAACCTTGGAAACTTCTACTTCAGAGCAAAAGTGTGTTACCCTTGCAAATGGAACAAAAATCCAGATTTGTGGTGTGGGTAATGTATATTTTGATTGTCTGGGAGTTGAACTACAAAGTGTTTTATATGTACCAGAATTAGAAACAAACCTTCTAAGTGTGTTTCAGTTAACAGAAATGGGGTATGAGGTTTGTTTTACTGAAGAAAATTGTACTATAAAACAGGGAAAAAAGGTGTGTGTGCAGGGAATAATGAAAGAATCTTTGTATGTGATTAATACTTGTACAGAAAATGAAGTTGTAGCCAGCAAAGTCACAACAAAAACAATAGCCAATTGCAAACCACACCAAGAGTGTATCCATTTAACTCATAAAAGGTTTGGTCATGCTAACTATAAAACAATTTCTAAGATTCCAGAATTGTGTGAAGGGGTGAAAATCAAACCATGTTCTAACTATGTAGAATGTAATGTATGCAGTGAAACCAAGTGTCATAAGTCAAACATTCCAAAACATAGTGAGAGAACAACAAAAAGAATTTTTGAATTAATTCATGCAGATCTTGCAGGTCCTTTTGAGACAAGTCAAGGAGGAAACAGATTTTTCTTGTCTATTGTTGATGATTACAGTAGATTTGGATTTGTGTATGTGTTAAAACAGAAGAGTGAAACTTTTGGAAAGTTTAAAGCCTTTGTTAAGTGGAGTAAAAATAGATTTAAAGAACCTATAGCTAATCTAAGAACGGACCGGGGAGGTGAATTTCTTAGCAACCAATTAAAAAAATTCCTCAGTGATGAGGGTATACAACATGACCTTACTGCTCCATATTCACCATTTCAAAATGGAGTTGCAGAAAGGAAAAACAGAACCTTGCAGAACATGTTAAGAGCTTTATTGAAAGAGTCAGGATTGTCTAATCTGTTTTGGGCAGAAGCTTTGTCCACCTCAAATTATTTGTTAAACAGGCTTTACCACTCTGTACATGAAAAAAACCCATATGAAATGTTTTACAAAAGAAAACCTAAGGTGTCACATTTACGGGTTTTTGGAAGTAAATGTTTTGCTCATGTTCAGAAAGAAAACAGACCAGGAAAGCTAGCTCAAAGAGGTTTGGAATGTAAACTGTTGGGATATGATACACAAACAAAAGGCTATCGTTTGTGGTCTCCATATCACAAAAGTGTAATTGTGAGCAGAGATGTAGTTTTTCATGAACAAATGCAGGAAACAAAACAGTATGTAAGTTTGCCTGTAGAACAGAAAGCTGTAGAAACAGAAGAAATTCCTGAACAATCTCAGCAAGCGAGGGAGGGGGAAGAAACTGTAAAGGAGGAAACTATGCCTGTAACTATGCCAAAGCGACCAGAAAGGGAACGCAAAGCTCCAATTCGTTATTCAGATGAATACCAAAGCAAACAGGTTTCTCATAGAGCTTTACTAATAGCCTATGAACCTACTTCATTTGAGGAAATTCAGGAAATGGAACCTACAGAAGCTCAGGGCTGGCATGAAGCAATGTCAGAGGAAATCAGAGAAATGAAAAAAATGAAACGTGGGAGCTAGTACCTTTACCCGAAGGTTGTAAAGCCATAACCTGTAAATGGGTATACAAGAAAACAAAATTGTGTAGCAACCTCTAGTGCAGAAGCAGAATATATCAGCTTATCTCTGGCTTGTAATGAGATTGAGTGGTATAAACAATTATTTGCTGATCTAAGGTTGGAAATTGAGACACCAGTAACCATATTTGAGGATAATCAGGCATGTATTAGTATGGCTACATCTGAAAAGTGTAAACCAAGAACTAAACATGTGGATGTTCGTTATTCTCATGTGAAAGATATAATTCAGAAGGGCTGGATTAAGCTTGAATATTGTCCATCTGAAATGATGTTGGCTGATTTATTCACAAAACCAGTATCAACGGTAAAACACAAAGAGATGCTTTTAAAGCTGGGTCTCAGATTGTAACACAATTTAAACAACATGCGCAAGAGGAGGACTGTTAAGTATATGAAAAGAAATACTTGCTTAGTCATTAAAATTGTGTGTGTATGGCTATCTCAGGGTTAAACAAAGAAAGTCTATCTGTGGGCAATTACCTTGAGATAGAGGCTGTTCTGGGAACCTTGCCAAGATTCTAAGTTAGCCTCATCACAGCTGTATGTAATGTAGATAAGAATTGTGTAGATCTGTATATAGTTTCTCACTTGTGTAAAATGGAACTGATCACTGCTCTCTGATCACTGCTCTCTGTGCATGCCTCAGTGTGCTGATCTGAACTGATCTGATTTGGACTGCACAGAAGCCTGAAGGAAATAAACCAGCTCTGCTGTGTAAGACCTGCGTGATGTGTGTTTGTTTCTGAGCACAAACAGAGTTCCAGAAGGAGAAAAGTTCTGGCAATAACCCAACAAAATCTTCATTTCTTTCTGACAGAATTATTAGGTTTTTATCATTTCAATTTTCTGTTATTAATGCATAATCTATGTATTAATTTAAAATGAGATTTTGGAAGATTTAAATAAAATACAATAGACTAAGGGCTTTGCTAGAGATGACGCACAGGGACTCCCAAGGTCAGGCAGGGGTCAACCCTGTCTGGCCCTGGGGTAACGGACACCACTTTGGGCCTGGTATTTCCGCAGTCCCAGGCTGAGCCCGGGCTTACTCACGCATAGCCGGGAGAAGCTGCACATGGGCCCCAGCACTCCCCAGGAGCGCTGGGCCCATCGGGGCAGGGGGAGAGATCGGAGCCGGGGGTGGGGTGGGGAGATCGGAGCCGGGGGCGGGAGGAGCCGGGGAGAGATCGGAGCCAGGGAGATTGTGGGAGAGATCAGAGCCGAGGGGGGAGCGGGGAGAACTTTTTTTTTAAAAAAAAAAAACCTCACCTAAGCGCACAAGCGTTCATGAGCATCCGACTCCTTTAAAAAAAATTTTTTTAAATGGTGGACGCGATGGGGCTTTCCTGCAGCCCGCCGCGTCTGACATGTGGATAGGAGCGACAGCCCGTGCTACTTCTAGCACGGGCTGGCCCCTCCTCACCACCAGATTATCAGGTAGGTCTAGCAAAGCCCTAAATTTTCCTGCCCTCTTCTGATTTGGGCTACTGTGGAATTCTCTCATCTGCTAAACAGGAAGCAAATTAACTTCCAAATTTTACAGGTTTTTCATGCAGCTCTTCCTATATTCAATAAGTTACTACTGAGTTGACCTAATACCATTTCAACCAGTGCAGTACAGCAGTTTAAGACTGCTTGGGAGACCCAAGTTCAAATTACCAGTCAGCTATGAAGCTCACCATTCACCATCTCTCAGCCTAACTTATGTCAAAATAGAATAAAATGTGTATGCAAAGATACTTATACAACACACTAAACTCCATGGAAGAAAAGTGGAATTAAAAGAGTAAATATCTTGTTAGTCTATATTTGGAGTGAGCACATAAATCATAGTAAATGATGAGAAATTGCAGAATTAGCATTAACTATCCAGACATGTGAAAATCTCCCATTATGTAAAAGCATGAAAGTCAATACGCACTGTGCTGTGACTGATCATATGGAATTTTGAAACAGGCATCACTCTTACCAATCTGTGGGAAATGGGGGAAGTTCACAGAAGTTATATTTCTTACTATTAATAGATTCAATAGCTAAGGAAAGGGCCATAGCTCAGTGGTAGAGCACATGCTTTGCATGCAAAAGGTTCCAGGCTGAATTCATACGTGCCACAACAATGCTTTATAAAGGTGAAACCTTACATCTGGGAGAACCATGAAGTGGTTTAGTGGTACAGTAATTACAGTAACTATAATGTTTAAACTAGCCATCACCCAGCTTCATGACCACACAAGGCCCATTCTAGAAGAGGGAAGGAAGGACACAGTCTTTTATACTCTTTTACTTTGTGATAGCAAGCGTTCTAAAATGTGTAAATGCTTGCTAAGCTAAATTATTTCCATATAAACATCCTACACACACACAAACACACACCAATTTTCTACATTCTTCTCTTGGAATAGGCTTCATGTCTACATAAAGCTGGCTATATAAGACTGAAATTGTTGAAGTGGGACAACAGGTTGGCAACCACAAGTGGGTGAGTCCACTGATAGTCCTCCTCAGATTTGACATGGCTCTAAGGCTCTTACCCGGCTCTCTTTATTGTGAAGCAGAGTAAAGTTACAACACAATGAAATTACACTGGGGATTTACCTCTCTTACATCAGCATGAGTATTCTGGGATAATCTACATCAATAGAGCAGCCAATATGTAAATTGTAGTTCTGTGGGATGAAAAACTCCCCCTTATAAAAGTAGTGCACCTTGCTTGCATGATAAGCAACATTCTAGTATTTATATCCACCATACAGTATTTTATTTCTTTTAATTATTTTCACTCAGCAAGGAAGACTATGACACTATTAACTGCATATTAAAACCATAATTTATAGCTCTTTATCAGTGATAAACAGTGACCTCCCTTATAACAGGCTTAGTGGAGAATGGAAGCTTAATCTCTTTATTATATTCCAGCTCTTAAGGAAATCTGAAGAACCAGCCATGAGAGATTTTTAAAGACTTTATGTGCTTTTAATATTTTAATATAAGCATTAGGCGCCTATAAATAAGTTGTTATATATAGGAAAAAGAGATACTAAATACTACGTACATTAAAAACTTCGAGAGGCCCAGAGAAACTGGTCATTGAGCTCTCTTCATTACTTCATGTTGATGTAATATGACGCCTGTTCTCCTTCAGCAGATCTGCAAATTGGTCTCACCATAATTTCTAAGGCTGCAATCCTGACCCAGTTACTCTGTTTGGGACTTTAGTCCTAAACACAGGGCTGATGTCAAGGACCACCGCCATATGGCACTGCTGAGGCCCAAATGCAAGTGCCAGTTGCTGACCAGCTGTAGTGGAAGATGAGGAGCTACCATCACCAGCATGAAAATTACTCAGCTCAGGGGGTTATGCCCCCCACCCCGTGTGTGTGCTGCAGTGAGGGGGAGAGCAGGTGAGTAAGTCAGTGGAGGCAGCAGCTACTTTTTGCCGCAATCTCAATGAGGACGAAGAGCAGAAGGATACGGGACCACCAAGGGCATGTTGCTGAAGGCCTCCCCAAACCTTGGAGCCAACCTTGCTTAAGCATATTTTTAGGAAGTTCCATTCAATTCAATGATTCTTATCAAGTAAGCATATTTAGGATGAGGCTGCCACTGACTTCAATTTTATTTAAGGAGTACAATTTTGTACATGATTTCAGCCATTCAGACCAATCCGTATGCATATTTACTCAGAAATAAGTCAAACTGTATTCCAATAAAACTTGCTCCCAGGTAAATATACAGAGGATTTTAGCACTAGTCATTAGCTATCTATAGATAACATGTTGCCTTTGCTATGCGAGCCTATGGTAGGATTTTTTTAAAGGAACTATTACAGTCCCATATTCCATTATGTGTGCAGAAACCTCAATGAAATCAACGGATTGTTGTTATTTTAAAAGGTCGGCGCCGTAAGCTTGGTGAGGGGCCAAGATGGGCCCACCAGAGGGAACTTTGCCCAGGGATCCTCAAACCTGAGAGGATGCCATTTTTATTCTTGTAGCTTCACGATTAAGAAGTAAAAAACAAGCAAGCAAGTGTAGCAAGGAGCATATTTTGCAGCAAGATTATCCCCAGGGAAATCTGTGGCCTCTTTACCAAGAATTCCTCTTGTGACAATCTGTTATTTATTGCATGTAGCATATGTCCCAAAAATCAGAAATAAAACCTAGTATTTAAGTGGATCATCACCCTTATCATTTCCAAGGACGTGATACTTCCTATTTATATTTTTCCTTAGCACTATACCTACCTTGATTTCCTTGAAATGGAACATAATTTCCCTGTGGGGAGAGGGAGAGCAACTTGTGTCCTTCCAGATGTTTTGGACTACACTCCTCCTCATCCCTTTCCATTAGCTATGCTGGTTAGGGCTGATGGGAGTTGTAGGTCAAAACATCCCCACATCAAGTGTTTCCTAGTAAATATAGATGGTGTTGGATTTAATATTTAGTTTTAAGAGTATTTATCTATAAAGCAACGGTACACACAAACACACATCAAAACACACATGATACAAGATGCACAATAAATAAAACGGAAGCAATATTTCTTGAACATAGTACAGCACCAAAGAATTCTAATTTAATGTTAAGATTATTATGTTACTATCAGCAAGCTTACAAAAGATTCTTTAAAAAAAAGTTGGTGTGTCAAACTTTTAGTCTCATTGTTTGGAAGGTCATGAAATGCCAAGTGAGGGAAAAGGGCATTTCTTTCTGCAAGAAAGACCAATCCCTCCTCATTCATTGTGAAAAAAACTAGAACTGTAGACAAATTGCTTCTCTAAATTCTCCACTCCATTTGTAGGCAGAGAAATTAGGGGGTGGAGGGGAATTTCAACAAATTTCTGCAGGAGAAGAACTTCTCCCAACAGCTTTTCATACTAGGGCTCACAATTGGCAGGGGTTGTGGCAGAGCTTATTTTTTCCCTAAGGTTGTGTTGTTGTTGTTGTTTGCACTGTCACTGAAAGTGGCAACAACAGAAACTGTATAGCTTACTTCCTATTTTGCAACCTCCACAATGCCCCATCTTTTGATCTGGTACGGGCTACCAAAAAAAATAAAAAAAATAAAGTATGGAGAAAGTTGGAGAAATTTTCTCAATGGGCTTGTCTACATGTAAGTGTGTAGAAGGAGGGAGGGGGGAGGATTGCGGAGTTAACTGCTTCTGCAATCCTCCCCCAGCGTCTTGACGGTGGCGCAACATCCTGGAAGGAAAGAGGGACGATGCGGGCACTTTTTTTAAAAAAATGAACAGTAGCTGCCCGCGTGCAGCAAAAATCTGAGTAAAAAAACACCCCTGCCAAACTCTGTCCAACCACCCCACCCCCATGGGCATGAAGCCACCCCGCGCAGCTCTGTGCCCGACCCAACTACTAGAAGGGAAGGGACGACCCATGAGTGGCAGCCACACAGCCCACGCTTCCCGGGATGATCCTGGGACTGTGGAAAAATTGGTAAATCCACGATCTCAGATATCCCAGGGAAAGTCCCTGGTCATACCGGGTTGCCCCCGGGATCCCCTGTGCATCATTTGGAGGCACAGGGATGACCTGGAGACAACCCCATGATATAGGCATGGTGTAGACATACTCAATGTAGCATTTTATTCCTGCAGGGGTTGGGTGGAAGAAAAGAAAGAAAAACTCTCAGCTTTTCTGGGGGGGGAAATGTCTTCTGAAAAGGCATTTTATCATTTTTATCATTTCACCAGTTTTAAAATCTCTTCACTGGCTGCCAATTAGTTTCCAGGCGAAGTATAAAGTGTTGGTTATCACCTTTAAAGCTCTACATGGTTTGGGTCCAGGCTACCTGCGGGATTGCCTTCTCTTGTACAATCTGCCCCGCACACTCAAGTCCTGTGGGAAGAATTTGCTTCAGTCAGCAAAAACTAGATGGACAACTGTTACCCAGAGGACCTTCCCTTCTGCTGCTCCCAGACTGTGGAATGGCCTGGGAGGAGACACGTCAACTTAACAGTCTATTAGCATTTAAGAAAGCAATTAAGACTGATCTCTTCCAGCAGGCCTATCCAGTGGAATTTTAGGATGTTTTTCGGATGTTTTAACAATGTTTATTATGTTTTAATTCGGTTTTATGTATTTTATATTTGCTGCTGTTCCCTGCCTCGATCAGAATGGAGAAGCGGGTAAGAAATATTTTTTTACTACTACTACTACTACTACTATTATTATTATTATTATTATTATTATTATTATTATTATTATTATTATTTATTCTGAATTCTTTTTGGTGGTATTTTTGAGCTTACCAAATCACTGTAAAGTGGCCACGGGTGCTGTGTGGGCTTCCTGATGAGAAAGAAAGCCCTATAGAAGGAATTTTCTCATGATGTCTTCCCCTGGGCTTTCATTGTTGTAGGAAAAGCCAAGACAACTACAAGCTGCCAGAGAGACGATTATACAATGAAAGACAGGACACTCTTCTCAGCACTCTTAAGGAATTAAGCATAAGAACCCCGAATCTAACCTGTGAGAATTTCTCTGAAATTTTCTTCTCCTTTCAATTTCTTTGCAAAAGCAGTTTCTTTTCTATCTATTCCATTCTCTATTGAATGAGAATGGTCTTAATAGATGTGGGAGAAATTTTCGATACAGGACTAGAAAAAAAATCATCTTTGCCATGCTGACTAAAGGTTTCTAATATGGATAATTATTATTTTTTTTGCTTCAATTTATTTCCTCTCCATGGCAAGAAAACATAGAACATTATTTTAGCATTTCCAAAAAAGCTTTCTTACAATCTAAGATGCTGAATGTAATACCCAATAGAAATTTATTAACTGCATTTATAATTCCTAGAAAATTCCAGTTTTTCATACCCTTTTTATAATCCTCCCCCATTTGTGATTTTGGTACAAGATCACAAATGAGGGAGCATTAAAAATAGAATTAAAATGGTCATTGCTGGGAATGGTGAGAGCTGTAGTCTGACACACCAGGACAGTAGAGGTTGGGGATAACTGGTCTAGGAAGGGGTGTGTGTGTGTGTTAGGTGGTGGTGGTATTACTACTTTTTGTTGTTTTGTATAATTGTTTGGGAAAGAGTACCAAGAGATCATTAACAACCTAAGTGGGGGAAGAAGGGAAGGCCCTATTAATAGCTTACCCATAAGTCATCCTTGACAAACTGGACATCAACCCATGCAGATGCTAACTGATACTTAGGAAGGAAAGGAACCTCTCGTGCAAGCACTGAGTCATTACTGACTCTTGGAGGGACGCCAGCTTTCGCTGACGGTTTCTCGGCAGGCCTTATAGCGGGGTGGTTTGCCGTTGCCTTCCCCGGCTGTGATTACCTTTCCCCCAGCTAACTGGGTACTCATTTTACCAACCTCGGGAGGATGGAAGGCTGAGTCGACCTGAGCCGGCTGCCTGAAACCAGCTTCTGCTGGGATTGAACTCAGGCCGTGGGGAGAGTTTCAGCTGCAGAAACTGCTGCTTTACCGCTCTGCGCCACACGATACTTAACTGCACATTAAAGAGTGTTAACACCTATCATACAGGAGAGAAGGATGCTTGTAAAAGGATTAACATGCTAAAGAGAATTGATGAATTTACTTATTTCTAAATGCTTCTTTCATAATCAAGTATTGTTGATATGGCAAGCTTGGCGTTTGCTGACATGAACAATTTCAATGAAATAAATGCTTAACATACTAAAAACACAGATCTGCTAGAAATATATACACCACAAAGGTCATCTTACAGTCTAGGCCTGTTATTTAATAAGGAAACATGATTGGGTTCCAGATAACTTTAGATAAACATGAAAGCAGAAGAACTGCAGGATTTATCCTGTAGCCAACACCAAAAATTAACTGGTAGCCAAATTTAGGTGTTCTATAAAATCTTGCTTCTCTGTAATCTGATTTACTGTAAATTTCACAGGAAATTCTATGCTCAGCATAATAGCATGCTAGAGACTAAAAACAGAGGCAAAGAGGTACAAAATAACACAGACATTTTTATTACTTGTTTTTATGCAGCAATAAAATTAGAATATTACTTCCTTATTAATATGCTTTCCTGTAACAGGCTTCCAGAAATGTGCTACATAACAGAAAACTTTGGCCACAACCCCAGACAAAGTGAGGTACTTTTAAATTCCACTGATTTCAACGACAGCAATTTAAAGCATGTGTTTAGCTCACTCATTGAAATCGACAGAGCTTAACAATGTTTATATTTGACTAGATCATGTCCACTAGCTATGCAGTCTATCTCTTGTGAAACACAAAATCTGAATTACCCAAAACATAGCAGTTCACAACAAAGTAAAATTTTTCCAGTGTGATATATAGGGCACATATACATCTGTCACAAATGTCAAAGCATAGCCTACAAGCAGTGTGGATGATGTGGTTTTGAACTAGAATGTAAAGTAACCAGAATGTGTTGTTTGAATATGAAAGCTCCAGATTCAAATCTATTTTCAGCCAGAAAGCAGCCTTGAACAATCTACTCTCGCTGGGCCTGATTTTTCCTCCACGGTTGTAATGTTGATAATGTGCCTAATTATAAGTCAACTTGAGTACTTAGTTGTAAGGCAGGAATTAGATACAAGTTTCATAAACTAAACTAATAGCAATAGCAATAATATCAATGATGTATCTATCAAGTTTAGCCCCAATTAAGTTCAATTACATGAGCAAGTAAGTTGTCAGGAAAAATGTAGTTATTCCATTTGGATGTAATGTCAGCATCTGTGGTCATAAAAATACCTCTTGATAATTAATTAGAGTTTGTGTTTGGACTGGCTTGGAAAGAAATTTTAGGTGATCACTTTTTTCCTCTTTTCTGTGTTTTCCTGAACTTTATAATTTTGAGTAAAGGCGAATTTCTGTGGTTCCTGTGGTTGATCTGAATTGTTAGATACAAATGATAATATATATTATAGATGGAATTGATTGGGGTGAGATATATGTCAGTTTTGTCTGTTATTAGGCTTATATCATTCTATCCCAATGTTAGGATCAAGTTTGTTCTCCCTAGCGTGGGGAAGGGGGTTGTGGGGTCAAGAGTCTGAAGAACCAGAAATTGACCAGTCAACACAGGAAGTGGGGGGAGGAGATTCTCCAAGGGCCTTGCTAGACAAGGCCTTAGCGCGCCTTCCGACCCGGTTTCCCTGCTGTGCGTCCAGATGACGCACAGGGGAATCCGGAGGCAGGCCACGCTGAGGCCTCCTCCAATGCGCCATAAGCGAATTCGCTTATGGCGCGCCTTTTCCCCAGTTCCGGCCTCAGGCCGGAGGTGGGGAACGTCTAGGGACTTCCACGGCTTTTTGCGGCTACTCGCTTACTCACGAGTAGCCGCGAAAAGCCGCAGACCTGCCAGGCACAGCGCTCATACGAGCGCTGTGCCCATCGTCCCGGGGGGGGGGAAGAGAGGGGAGGGCGAAGGATGGCAGGGTGGGTTGCACTGGGGCAGGGCGGGTGCAATCGCACCGCACGCCGCCCGAGCAAGCAGGCGAGCGGCGCTTGCCCGGGCAATGCTGCCCCATGCCAGGCATTGCCCGGGCAAGCGCCACTCGCCTGCTTGCTCGGGCGGCACGCAGCGCGATCGCACCCGCCCTGCCCCCGTGCCACCCACCCTGCCATCCTTCCCCCCCCCCCGGTAAAAATAACCCCAAAAAAACGGACTTACCAGTCCGCCGTCTTCGGGCCGCATCCAAACAAAAAACAAAAAAAATGGCGGACACCGCAGGGACTCAACGTCCCTGCGCGTCGTGCGTGTGGAAGCCTGGGGGAGGCGCGCTAACGTTAGCGCGCCTCGGCCCCGCCTCCCTGCCGGCGTAAGCCGGCAGGTCTATCAAAGCCCCAAGTCTCTTCAAGAGTCAAGGATGAATCTTCCCAGCAGCTTACCTGTGAGAATTCAGTTAGCCCAGAGACCATCCCCCCACTCCTGGGAACTCATCCTCTCTCTGAGGGGTAGGGGACATCCGAGGTGACTGATTCCAGAGTCCGTCGCAGAGTTAAGAAGGCAGAATTGAGAGGAGGTAGAGGCAGTCTCTTCTGGTAGCGGCTCGCAGGAGGCTCATCAAGAAAATCCCTCCCTGATGAAAAGTGTCTGTTGGAATCCTGGAAACATCCCTGCTTGAGCCCTAGTTTTGTTAGTCAAATTAAACTTAGAGTATAGCTCCTAGCATTCACACACCCTTCAGGTAATAAGAAACATTTGTTCATTGAAAAAAGCTTTGTGGATTACACAGCAGATGTCTTTATTGTCTCGTACCAACAGGGGGCTTAGAATCACGACACACAACTTGTTTCGGTATTATATATTGTGCTACAGATATAATAGTACATAAACTGCACTTTTATATGTGACTAATTTAGTAGCAATTTTAATGTCTTCAAAGATTTTCATAAAATATTTGTGTAGTTACAGTTTAAAACTACATGCTAGACAATACTTAAACACATGAAATGATAAATGATTTCCGCTTCTGAAATCTCTTCATTGGCTTCCAATTCACTTCAGAATCCAATATAAACTTCTCCTGTTAACCTTCAAAGCTTTTCACGGTCTAGCTCCTTCCTATCTCTCCTCTCTCATCTCACACTATTGCCCCGCTCGTGCTCTTCGCTCCTCTGATGCCATGTTTCTCGCCTGCCCAAGGGCCTCTACTTCCCTTGCTCGGCTTCGTCCATTTTCGTCTGCTGCCCCTTACGCCTGGAACGCTCTTCCAGAACATTTGAGAACTACAAGTTCAACCACAGCTTTTAAAGCTCAACTAAAAACTTTTCTTTTTCCTAAAGCTTTTAAAACTTGATGTTGTGCAGACTTCTACTATTACTTTCTACTGTTAGTTTTTCCCTACCCTGTGCCTGCTTACCCTTCCCTGTACCTGTTGGCATTCTCTTCCCCTCCTTATTGTTTTACTATGATTTTATTAGATTGTAAGCCTATGCGGCAGGGTCTTGCTATTTACTGTTTTACTCTGTACAGCACCATGTACATTGATGGTGCTATATAAATAAATAAATAATAATAATAATAATAATAATAATAATAATAAAGGTCAGAATACAAAGAACAATAAAATCTAGTTGACCATACTGGCTAAAGAATACTTGCATACCAACACATCTGGGAAGGCATCAAATTGGGGAAGGCTGTGGCATCGTACTTTATCTTATACAAACTGACCTTGAATGTTAAACATTTATATTCTAGTCAAGTTATTTATAAAACAGAGCTGATATAATAACTGGAAATATCATTTTACACTGTTAATTTGATTTTTCCTCTTTTAGCAATGATTTTTTACATACACATGGAGTCTCTCTTTTCCAATTATTTACTTGGGAACGCATAACTATCCTACAGAAATTGGTTCTAGCTATAACTCAAATCCCACTTACTTTAGAGCAGCACCATAAAATGTAAGAGTGAAGACAGACATAACATCTTAAATATGGTGAAACTGGTTTCAATACCCACTACATTCCAAGACAAATGTTGACATACCATATCCACCGTACATCCCACTTTGGGAAATTCCTCCACCTGGATTAGGAATCCCTTTCCTTTCTGAGTTTGAAAAGTAAAAAAGGATTACATTGTTCTAGAGAAATTAGTTCACTTCAAACATAAAGCAGGCCCATTGAAATCAATGGGACTTCTTAGAGTACTTAGAGCATGACTAAATCTGGATCCAACATAAAGGATGCTGCAATATTTTATTTAACTTCTCAGATAAAGATCTACTTTGCCATTCATACATTCCAGTTTAGAAAATTCTTCCACCTGCATTAGGGATCCCTTTCCTTTCTGATTCTGAAAACTAAAAAGGATTAGATTATTTCCAAGCAGTTAAATTCTATTCTGATATTTTTGATACCTCTGACCAGGTGAACGTTAGGACATGAAATTTAGAGTGCAAGGACAAAAAACCATATTAGCATTTGCAATTTATGTATTTTCAAAAATTCTGTGGCTGGCTCAACCACAACTGTAAAATCACAGCCCTCTTTTTGCCTGTAACCATATCCCACTAACAACTCATAGCAGTCAATTATTGTGGGCTAAAACCACATTGCTGCAATTTAACAGAAAGGTATAATTGGACCACTGGATTGATTGTGTGTATACGACAGTCCCTTTTA
The DNA here is from genome assembly GCF_023053635.1 of Elgaria multicarinata webbii. Lineage (NCBI taxonomy): Eukaryota > Metazoa > Chordata > Lepidosauria > Squamata > Anguidae > Elgaria > Elgaria multicarinata. Next base: position 80,438,768 of record NC_086177.1, on the reverse strand, counting down.
CGGTGTAGGAAATAATGCTGTAGTGCATATCATATTTGTTATTCAATATGGTATAGCATAACAAAGTCTACTTAGTTAAACAGACTATAAGAGCAACTCCACTTTACAAAAGATTCTCAAGTGCAATAGTGAAAAAGTTAATAGAATACATAATCATAAGCAGCACACTGGTACTCAGACTGCGTGCAGTTTCAAATGTTGTTGGCTTAGCTCTCTTATCAAAAAATCCACATGTACAAGCACATGTTTTCAGGTAGAATACTGAAAAGAAACACTTAGGCTGACAATGCCTTGTATACTGATTCGTTGTATTCTCTCTATCTTTTTATACATTATTTTTCTCAAGTCTACAATTGAATATAAAAAACTAACAAATCAATTCCACTGCTAAAACAAATGAAGAAAAGACTGAGATAATTCCTCCCCTACTCCCCCCAAAATCACCCGTAAACTTATCTTTTGGTATCCAAAATGTTATGCAAACAACAATAACAGGAACTTCCTGAGGACTAAGGGTACAATTCTGTCCTGAAGTTACTTCGACTAGACAAGAATAGGTGTGTTATTAGCTGCCATAAGTAAATGCACATAACTGCACTTCCACTTTCTTCGTTACGTCCATCAAGGGAAAATCAGCCTAGAAATGTTTTAAATCAAATATAACCAATTAAACAAAATTTGAAAATGTTGGAGAACCGATCCTTTAGACAAGAACTTTAAGAAAGATGCCAAGTGAAATTCTACACTTTTTTTAAAAAAAATGGATTTTTTTAGGTCAGGTAAAAACCCTAGGAAACTCCTACAAGCAAAATAATCCCAGCTTCTACAAACCTTGCATCAAGAAAGGCTCATAATAGGAGGCACAGTTCTTCAACCAGTCTGATACCATTTTCAAATTAGGACCAGATTGCTGTATTTGTACGCTGTACATAATCTTATACATGTCTACTCAGACAAAAGTGCCACTGAGTTCATGGAACTTGTTCCCAGGTAAATGGGTACAGGATTGCATCCCCAACAAATATTAGGTAAGTCATATTCTATGCTCTGACATTAACTACCAACCACAGTATTTAAGCAAATATTTCTTATATTTTACACTTGCTAAACCACATCTGTTATGATTTTATCTGTACGCTGCCCTGAGATCCTTGTGATATAGGGCATGATACAAGTGTTTTAATAATTAATAAATAAATATTCCCAGGAGAGTGACCAAGTAAACAAAGCCCTATAAAGAGAGTCTGAAAGAACTGGACATGTTTAGCCTGGAGAAGAGATGATTGAGGGGAGACATGATAGCACTCTTCAAATACTTAAAAGGTTGTCACACAGAGGAGGGCCAGGATCTCTTCGCGATCCTCCCAGAGTGCAGGACACGGAATAACGGGCTCAAGTTAAAGGAAGCCCGATTCCAGCTGGACATCAGGAAAAACTTCCTGTTAGAGCAGTACGACAATGGAATCAGTTGCCTGGTGAGGTTGTGGCCTCTCCCACACTAGAGGCCTTCAAGAGGCAGCTGGACAACCATCTGTCAGGGATGCTTTTGGGTGGATTCCTGCATTGAGCAGGGGGCTGGACTCAATGGTCTTGTAGGCCCCTTCCAACTCTGCTATTCTATGATTCTAAGTACCAGAACTGAGTTGAGAATGGAAGAGATGGAAGATTACCCAAAAGTACTCTCATGAGAGAAATTTAGGATACTTAAAATCAAACTGGGCTGTAATACGTATGTTTTTAATCTTTGTTTCCATTACTTTTTACTTAACCTTCTTATCTTAGCCACCATTAAAGAAGCAGAGCCAAATACACAAAATTTGTAATAATTAGAGGTAATTAGGAATGCTAGTGACACAAATTATTTACTGTAACCACTCTGGAAAGAACAGAAAAAGAGTTTTTCTGTAGAAAAAACAATAGCCAAACAATATAATTCTATCACATCACTATAGATATTTTACAAAGATTTTAGCTTCCACTTAGTTATTTTCTCCACATGAAGTTCACAAACTTTCAAGTGACGTTTACTAAAACTGCCAACCGTTTCTCTTTAAGAATTAACTATCATGGAAGGAAAGTTTTCTCTGTTCATTTCAAATGTACAAGTGCTTTATAGTATGATCTTAGTCAGCACCTACAGTATAAATTATACATGGAGCCTTATAGACCTGAATAGGCAAAACAGGCATGTCCTGATTCCAAAGGAGCTTACAGTCTATGATAGGCTGTGAGGGAAAATAACAAAGGGAGACAAGGATGGGGAGCTGAAAATGTGGGTAAATGCAGTTACCTGTGGAAACTTGGTAGCCAAACTATCATGAAACCAGGGCCAAACTAGGCATTTAAAAAAATGAAATGGTTGGCAGGGGGAAAGCGAGACGTAATGGGACCATGGTAGGAGGGGAGGGATTTCACCCTTTGCCCTAGCTGTAGTCCCAGTCAGAATTGCCCCACACACAACTGCTATTTGCAATGGGAGAAGATCCATTAATATGTGGCAGGGGGGAGGAATGACTTGTATTTCACCCATGGTCTTTACTGTACATGATGCTGCATAGAGGGCATCTGTTCACAGAGTGAAACATGTTTAGTCGCACAGATCTTCTGCAATGGGCTTGGAAAAATGACAGTTCTCAAACTTCCTTGGGCAAAGCCATGACAGTACAATCACTTTAAAAATTGATTGCCTCAACAAAGCAGAAAGGCCTTCAAAGAAACAAAGGGCATTTCCTCTACATGACACGAAACAAATTGATCCTTGTAATGTACTGCTATAGAACGTGGTAATAGCTAATGGTAAAGTGAATTCAAAAAAAGGTTTGATGAACTCAGAACATCTCTGGCTATTAACCAAGATGATTAGGGAACACATCCTCTTGGCAAGATTTTTATAAAATGCTAGAAGGTTAGATAGTGCACAGAAAATAACAGGGAGTTTAATATTCTATTAATGTGCTGCTCCATCATTATCATATATACTAATTGCGAACCTGTACTCCAAGTGCCCATCCTTCGATGCACCAAAGTGAGTTATTATCAAGCTTGAGAGAACTGTAAGTGTTCAGAAATATAAAAAAGCTTTAGAAAAAAAAACTAAGCAGGAGGGAAACCTTAAAACAGTTAGGGCTGAGCATGTTCAGTGGCTACAGATCACTGTGTGTCTGTTCGGTGTGGGGAGAGAAACCCAAGGAAAGTTTAGAACTGAGTATCCTGGAAAAGAGCATGGAGGTCTGGCTGAAAACAGGAGCACACCACAGTGCAACTTTATTTGTTTCACTGTTCCCGCTTAATAGCAAACTCCGGTAAATCAGTGCCTGTGAGTTTGAAGGCAAAATGTGGCCACCCCAATATAAGGTAGTTTCTATATCCTAAGGGACATTCTAGTTATGCAGAAGAACCTATGTTTGTGAATTTGAGGAAAAATACAATTTTAAAGAACTCCCCAAATGCCCCCCAATAAGTTACAAAAAAGTTAACCTATTTCAGAGGAGCATGACTTGCGTTCTTTCACTCACTCTAGGATGGAGAGAGAGAGAGAATGAATTCAAGCTATGCTTAATCTCCACAACTATGAAGACTGGCCGCAAAGGTTGACAATTTTTTTTCACCCTCCCATGCTTAATAGCACGTGTTCTTCTTAGCAACTTCCCGTAAATGTTGTGGAAGAGAGTGAATGACATGTATGGAATAACTCCCTCCCTAGCCTCGTTCAGGCAACATGCACAGCCAGCATGCACAGCCCCATCTCTCTATACATTTTACCCCTCATGAGATCTGCCAAACAGCACTACTGTGTTCTGGGAATGTGGAGAGGAGAAGCAATGCAAGGGAATTTGAGTGATCTAATCCGGTGGTGGGGAACCTCCCATTTCCTTGTTATTTACAAGGCCAGATTATCGGAACAACCATAAAACTGGTTTTATGCTTTTAATATGAGTAAGAAGAACCATTAACTGGTTCCATATCAGATATTTTTTGCCAGAGCTAGAACTTTTCACAAGGTAAAATTACCACATTATAATATTGCTCAGATATGAGACAAGTCTTTTTTCCTCTTTTGTTATCATCATTGCTCAGACATGAGAGCAGAATGATGATGCTTCAAAGAAATGATAAGTCCTGCAATCTACAAAGCAGAAGAAAGCATCATTTATTTTGAAGAATTCTTTCCTTTTATTCAACTTGTAAAATCTTACTTTTTGTGAAAGATTTAGACTTCTAGAGATCTACTTCTTCTGCTTTTTGCCATTCAGGAAACTTATATCATCGAAATGTGTATAAGAGAGTATAGAAGGATAAGTCATCTCTATAGGTTGATATGAAGTTGGGCTTCTAAGAAATTCATACATACAAGAATAAAGTGTATGCTTCTTTCCAGTTTACTGGTCTGGTTCCCACATAACTGTAAACCATGGTTTAGCACTTATGGACGAGCCTAAACCAAGGCTAACACACTCCACAAGCAGAGCCTTAGTTAATGCATGGTGACAGGTACAATGCTCCTCAGGTAACTTGACCCCAAACACTTTAGGGCTTTAAAGATACACAACCATGTCCAATCAACATACCCACTTATATTCCAAGTAATCACTGGGACTCTAATATCTGGCCTTCTCTGTAGCGGTGCGCACCATCTGGGAAACCCTCTCTCGTGCAGTTCGGGAGGCAGAAAATGTAACATCCTTTAAAAGCCTGCTGAAAAATATCTTTTCACACAGGCTTTCCCTAGGCTTTAACTTATTTTACTTTTTATGGTATTTTTTTTAACTTTTATAGTTTATATTATGATCTGACTTGCTGTATTTATGGTTTTAATTGTGAGCTGCCCAGAGGGCCATGGAGATTGGGCAGTATAAAACTGTAATTAAACTTAATGTTGTCAGGCCAACAAATAGAATATTTGTTAATGTAAGCCATTCTGTTATGCTAAACTATATTCACTCATATTAACAAACTTTCATAATTATATGAATATTTTACTTCCACAAGACATATTTGTCTCACAGTAGCAACAAGCACAATGTTGGAGTGTGAGTGTGTGTGTGTGTGTAACTTGATTCATGGTTTAATCTGTTTTAGCTGTGTATATTTATTGTTTTATATTGTATCTGTATGCCACCCTGAGATCCTAGTGATATAGGGTGGGATACAAATGTTTTAAATAAATAAACACATACACACACTCTGCAGATCTCAGGCTAAGCATAAACCTAGTAAAACCACTTATTTACAGTGCACAAGGTTCTACTCAGTTAAATCCTGAAATCCAAGGGTACTAATTTCAGCTGAAGCAGAATATCTCAGCTTTTTAGTGCAAAACATGGAGATGACATAAAGAGGCCAGCTCCTTAAGGACAAATTTACACTTATACCATTAAATAAACCACTTATGCTAACTAATTAACCAAATGAATATTCAGTAAATGTTAAATCATAAACAATATAATATTAGGGGAAACTGTGCTGTAAATGTAATTAACCATAGAATACAAACTGGTTGTTTGTTTGGTAGAATTGGCAGTGTATATTATGCCATAAAAAGGAAAGCTGAATATGCCTTTCTATAAACTGCTATAAATCCACTCAAAATGACATTTAAAATCACACAACCAAAGAAAATTAGAGTGTACTTCAATCTGTAATGATCTCTTACTATGTGTCTTTCTTTTCATATGCCCAGGTTGGATGAAGTCCCAGCTAAGCTTAGTAAATGGCAAAGCTGTCACAGATTTTGGTATATTCAAGATTTCATCTCTTCATAATGATTTTTCCCCCATGTAATTAATTATAGTGTTATCATTGAATGGCCACTTATACTGCTGTAATTCCAATGACCTCAAAGTGTTACTGGTCACTGAACTGCCATGTAATTATTATAAACAATGCCTCATTTCTAATTACAGTTCAGAATAAATCCTATTTTGATATGTCTAAAGTCTTTACAATTGAAAACATTTTAAAGACAGTGTAATTTCTTAAATGGATTATGTCCATATTCTTTAATAACTCTATGTTGGTGCATTTAATACAACATATCCAAAATTCTTGGGTATTCTTGCATATTATTCATAGTTTTATAACTAGAATTTTAACTTACATTTTATTATGCATTCCATTATATTTTCCATGCGACATTAATTCATGAAACTATATTGTGGTTGATGACGGCAGCTGAACCCCTCAGAGGAATTAATTAAGGGATAATCTCTCTTGCTTTGTAGCATACAAACCAATAAATGGCTGCTGAGATTAATAGCTTAAGCAAAGCTAAAGTGTTTAGTGAATTCCAAACCCTGCTTATTACATACACTACAAAGGAATAAAGATTACAGTTAAACAATAAAGTACATTACAAAGAAAAACAAGAAAACAAACAATTTCACAATTTAAAAGTACCTCTTTGAAAGCCTTTTCATTGACACATGTACGAATTTGCCTAGCATGCAAATCTAGCGTATTAACACTAGGAAGTATGTTATTGAGTATAGTTTAATAAAACAAAAATGGGTGATGATGAGGATGAATACGCGTATATAGCTGAGGAAACCAGAAGTGGATTCGTATGCTAGAAGCAACATCTATAGAAGAATTTAAATAAATCGGGTGAATTGTATCTGAGGGCCACTGTGGAAATTTATCATGCGCCAAAAGCTGTTTACAATTTTTCCACATGCAAAATTGCATACAAATTTACACAGGCATGTTTGATGGTCTTCTGTGTTTCACATATCTTATATAATTTTTAGTGTGTGTGAATGAAAGTGGAAGTTCAAGAAATTTCAGGGACGGACATTATCAGTTAACTATGGGCTCATCTACACCAAGCAAGATATTCCACTATGAAAGCGGTATATAAAACGTAGGAGCCAAACTACTGCTTTATAGTGGTATTGAAGTGCACTGACAACTGTTGGGGCCTATGACACATACCATATACCACTTTCATACCACTTCCATAGTGTTATATCCTGCTTGGTGTAGATGTGTCATGAGCCCCAACAGTTGTCAGTGTACTTCAGTACCACTATAAAGCAGTAGTGTAGATCCTGCAGTGCACTTCAATACTGCTATAAAGCAATAGTGTAGGTCCTGTCTTTTATATACCGCTTTCATACCGGAATATCCTCCTTGGTGTAGATGAGCCCTTTGAGAGATGTTCCCACTTTTATATACAGTATTACGTAAGTCCCCACTTATGTACAAGGACACCTGCATTCTCCACTATGCAGAAGTCTGCACAAATATCTCCTTTTACCCCACTATATATGTGTCAAGATCAGGGGTGTTGCAAGTATTTGAGCAGGGGTACTTGAATACCAATGAGCAGGCTCAAAATAAGCACAGATCTGCCCTGGTGCCACATGCCACTACCACTTCTTACCTTTGGGCTGATGGAAGAGAGACTCACTGACAGTCCCAAGCCCTGGAAAATATTTTCCCACTACAAGGTCCAGAATCCTTGTTTGGAAAATGATGCTCCACAAGCTGAAGAGAAAGCACCAAAGGGAATAACATGCCGGACATTATCTTTTCATTGAGGGTTCTGGGTTGTGAAGTCCCAGACCCTAGCAGGAAAAGAAAGTTTGGCAAGACCACCCATTGCCATTTTTGGCGCTTGCTTTCCCAGACCCATCATAAGTTTCTGGGTGGTTGGGCAGAGGAATGTGGAGGCGGTGGAGATCGTCATTTTGTGAACACACTCAAGCCTTTGTAAGTGTTCAATTTGACTGCAAAGGATCAGCCCTTTGAGAGAAAAGCGGTGGGATGTTTATGCATGCCTACTGTAGAATGTACACATTTCATTATTTACGAAATCTTGCTGAACTTTGCAGAGTTAAGGGTACCCTTAACTCATCCTTAACTCCTAGTCATTTTAATATTGCTTGCACAAGGAAAGCTTTCAAAGGCCAGACCCCATTCTAATAATAATAATAATAATAATAATAATTCTTACCCACCTCTCCCTTTGGATATTACCCATAGAAAAAAAGCCTTACAAATTTAAGCAATAAACTAGCAAGAACTTTTTTTTGCGCGCACACACACAAAGGCTGATTGTAGACAATGAAAATATATAGTTGAGATAATGCCCAAATTACCTAGTTTCATCTTTTTCATACAAAGGTGAAAAACATCCGCATGACCTAATTTACTTTATTCCATATAGCAAAAGGTAATAAATGTAACAGTTATATATGTCTCTACAATTATTTTAAAACTACTGCAGGTTAGTTAGAAGACAAAGCACTGTTAATTGTTTGGATACAAAATACAAACTATGAAGACTCAAGAGGAAAATACCCAACTTAATTTATCTACATTAGATGCTTGCAGTATTACCATTTATCAAATTCTGCCCTCTATACAAAGTCAAAACTAGCATTAATGTTAATGAGGATTTTCCTTGAGAAATATCAAAGGGAAATTTAAACTTTGATCTCTGTTAAAAGATTATGCTAGTGAAATATTTAACTTAGAATTTCAAACAACTGAACTTAGGAATTGAGAAGACAGGGAATTGAATATGGTATGAAAACCGGGAACAGTACTTGTTGCAATTTCTGTTTTTACGGTCATCCTCCTACCCCAACCTCCAGAACCAAGATGAGGTTATTGTTATATTCTACACTTGTTCATGAAGTTCAACGTATTTGTTTAGAACCAAGAGGACATGTTGCATATTTTTGTGAGGCGGTCCGCAATTTCATATTTGAGTTCTTTGAGAACTCTAGGATGGATGACATCTGGGCCTGGTGATTTATTTGCTTTCAATTTGTCAATAAGGTTGAGAACTTCATCTTTTGTCACCACTATTTGCTGCAGTTCCTCAGACTCCCTTCCTGAAAACACCAGTTCAGGCACAGGCATCTGTCCTGTATCCTCTGCAGTGAACACCGATACAAAGAATTCATTCAGCTTCTCTGCAATTTCCCTGTCCTCTTAACTCCATTGTCATCCAACGGTCCAACTGCTGGTTTCCTGCTTCTGATATATTTAAATAATTCTTTATTGTTGGCCTGGATATTGTTAGTGATGTGCTCCTCAAAATGCTTTTTTTGCATCTCTTTTTGTTTGCGTGCATCTCCTTTGTGCCACCTTGTGCTCCCTTTTATTTTCAGAACTTTTGCCCCTAAGGATCTGTCTCTTTTTCACTGCAATAATTTAAGAAAAATATGATTAAGTAACTAGTGCACATACTGTATACTATATTGATTTTCTGCATTGATTTTGTGTTGGCATTTGGAGTCATGCCTCAAGAAAGCGTCAACATTTTATGTATTTACAGCTGTCAGTTGGCAAAGGGTCATTTGTTCACTCCAAACGAAACATGCCTCTGAAGCTCACAAAAAAGTTAGGGGATCTTTTTGTAGACATGAAGCCTCTTAATGCATGAAGGTAATATCATATTTTAAATCACCATGGTTCAAACAAAACTTACCTCTTTGAAATATGTATTTTTCCCTTCACTTGTCACACTAATAAGACAGATACAGATTATGTCTCTCTCCCTGGAGAACCACCCCATAGCCTGAGAACAAAGACCGGTTGTGAGTCATCATCTCACAAAGAAATAGTTTCTAGTCACACAGTGTTTGCATGGGAGCTCTGCTTAACTATGTACTTAAGAAAAAACAGTCTTTGTTTTTCTTTTTAATACTGAAAATTGTCGTGTACCATGTAGATCGAGAATAAACGAGTGAGTCCCAATTATTGATAAAAATCAGCATTTGTCTGCCAGATTCCATCCCTTTTTGTTTCTTTGTGTGTTTTTAAAAAGTCTAGGTGGTGATCTTTCAGTCAGCTAGAGTTGGTCTTTGGGGCCAAAATTCAAGGACCCACAGAGAGCAACAGGTGGTGAGGGCATTGGGGAAGCAAAAGCAAACTATGGCCATAGCTACAAGGGACGATATCCCCAGCTGATCCCTGGTATCGTCCCTGTGCGTTCACTTGATGCACAGGAGATCCCGGAAGCAGGGAGGGATGATCCCTTCCTTGCCCCAGGATCTTGCCCTGCCCTTTAAGCCCAGTTTTTCTGTGGTCCTGGGCTGATCCCAAGACCATGGAATGTGTGGCCGGGCGTCGCGGTTTGTCTCAGTTCCTTGAGGTTACTCATGAGGAGCCAGGAACCACACATGGGCTGCAGAGCTTCTCAGGAGGTCTGCGCCCATTGGGGGTAGGGTGGTGGGAGCGGGGTAATTATTTTAAAAAACAACAACCCTATCTTTAAAAAAAAGAAAATGGCAGCCACAATATGCTCTCCTTCCAAGGTTGTTGCACGCCACATGTAAACAGAGGGGGATTTAGCGATAAAAATATCACAAGATCTTCACCCCTCCATCGCACAATACCAGGTAGGTCTAGCTGAGGCCTACATTAATTCAGCAAGTTATGATGGGGCTATGATTTAAGTGAGTTTAAAATGGAAACTCACTTAATTTATACATTGGCATTAGCCTATACCATATATGTGAAAGTGTGGTTTCTGGCTTCTGTGTCGACCTCCACATGTAGTACTACATATGGGCAAAATCTCCTATCTGCAGATCTTCACACTCTACACACAGAGGTCAGCAGGATGTGCATGACAGCGGAGGCAGTATTCCCAGATTCACTTACACAGTAATTTGAATCCTCAAATAGGGCTCTAATGATTTGGTTAATTGTATTTATTTGTTTATTTATTGCATATCTATATCACCTATTAGCTGAAGTTCTCTGAGCCGTCTACAACACAACAATAAAACAAAAACAAAATACAATAATGTGGTAAAACATATTAAAGATCACAACATGGCAAAACAATTTAAACATTCCCAGTCATGTTCACACAGAAGCAATTTTCAAGGATATCCACACTGGCAAAGGAACATATGGATCAACCCTCACCACTAATGAAATAAGTTCTGCCATAATTTTATCTCAATGAAGGAAGAAAGCATGTGAATAGCAGAATATTTCACATCTGAGTGCTATGTACAGCATCTCCAGAATTACTTTGGGAGTACTAACAATCAAGGAATTGCATTTATTGGGCTGCTATCTATGCACTGAGATTCACCAAGTACTTAAGTTATTTTGAACCAGTCAAACACTGAAAGAAACAGATGAAGAATCTCCGGACTCTGCACTTGAGGCCCACTAGATAAGCCTGTTTGACTTAAACTTAGGCTTTAGCTAGACCTACCAGTTAGCCCGCGACAGAGGAGGGAAGATCTCGCAATGTGTTTATTGCGAGATCCCTCCTCTGTTTACATGTGACGTGCGATGACCTCAGAAGGAGAGGTGTCGCGCCTGCCATTTTTTAAATCTTAAAGGGGCAGCAGCGCACCAATGCTCATGCACAAACAGTAAGTAATTTTTAAAAGTTATATTACTTTCCCCACTCTGCCCACCCTACCCCAAATGGGCGTAGCATTCCTGAGGAGCACTGCGCCCTGTGCATGGCTCCCGGCTTCTCACAAGGAATTATACGCAGCCGGGTCAATCTGCAGCGCCCGGCGACACATTACGCGGTCTTGGGCTCAGCCCGGGACCCCAGAAAAAACGAGCCCAAAGTGGAGGGCGAGATCCTGGGGCAAGGGAGGGATCATCCCTCCCTGATCCCGGGATCCCCTGTGCATCATGTGGACGCACAGGGACGATCTCGGGGATCAGCCCGGGATAAAGCCCCATCTAGCTATGGCCTTAGATATTAAATTCTTGCACAGCCAAGATTCACCTGAAGCAAGTCGACCTTACTGTTAAAAGAGAGTCATAACAATTGCCATCATGGCCATTGCATTTGTACATTACAGATATTGCTGGCTTTCAACAAGATCTATAGATGTAAATATAGAAATAAACATGAAAAGCACTGAAAATGAAACTGGTACCGACATTTCTTTGAAACTGGTCTTACATGGCTAGAAACTACTAAAGCCTTTTCAGATTATTTTTCTTCTTCTTCTTTGGCAGTGAAGAACATGCTGTTTACTGAACTGTTGCAGAGCATTCAGATGCCATCTTTCAAAGAAGCATTCCTGTTATACAGATATTTCATTTTTCCTCATTTTGTTGCTAAGAGTGCATTTCCCATAGCTAGAGCGTCCACTGTGATATTTTATACTACAAAAAAATTGAATGTGCAACTAAAATGCTTCCAACATCGTGGTCATGGGGTATACAAACCCCATCTCCAACTAGGCCATTTTGGACTCTCTCAGGTGCTGATGAATATTCCTTTTAAAAAGTAAACATACACACGCATACACACATACCATAAGCAACACTGTTCCCATGCAACGAGGTTCTTCTCCACTCTCCCTTCATTATATTCATACTATTAAGAACATAAGAGCCATGCTGGACAAGATCAAGGATCCATCTAGTCCAGTATTCTGTTCACACACTGGCCAACAGATGTCCAAAAGAAAATGACAAACAGGACATGACTGAAGCAGCACCCTCACATCCATGTTCCCCAACAACTGGTACATATAGGAATAATGCTTCTGATACTGGAGGTAGCATACAGCTATCAGAACTAGTAATTGATAGTGTTATCATACAAACCCATGGCCTGCAATAGAGGTTGTATGGTGGGTGAAAAAGCACTATGGCCATGCCACACACTGGCATCAGAAAATATGGCAACTCATGACAGAATGCAGGTAATTAATATAATCCAAGTTGTGCAAACAGCATGCATGGGATGTGGGAAACAACCGATATTGCATTGTTTCCCCTGATGATCGTATGAACAACTCCCTAATCACATGCCATGGCTAAACAATCCAAAGTTCACAACCCAGTAACAAACCACAGGTTCTCTTTCTGAGATGTTCTGAGATGTGTGTGGTTAACAAACAATGGTTTGTTTGTGTGGCTAGGTTTGCAAATCACAACAAACTAGAATTCAACAAGCCAAGGTTAAATAAACTATGGATTACAATTATGTGCAAATCAGGTCTGTGTGTGCAGCAGTGTGCTTGCAGTTAAAATAGGAAAGACTGTTTCTGTTTCAGTGAATAGATACCCGAGACACTGCAAATGTGCAAATAAGGATGCTGTAACAGATTGTGTCTCTGTGTGTGATAAAGACAAGGTAATATGGCACAGAGATTATGTATATCAGTGCTGCACTAGAAAACCATGTCAGAACTTGCCTATGCATGCCATATAAAAAATAGAACTGAGTGGGTTCTATGAAGCAGATTGTGCTGAAAGTTGACCCCCAAGATGATATACCAGATACTGGAAAAGTTCCCAGTTACTGTAAACTTTCATGTAGTTGAACCATTTCAGAGAACGTTAAGTACATTCAAATCCCATTCAAATCAATGCCATTTAAGAGATGTTTCGTTGTTCAAATATGTGCTTGTTATTCTCATTGCAATCCCTGCCCTAGACAGTTTCCCACAGATTCTGCAACAATATCATACCTACTGGGCCTGAATAATATGTTTTTGGGGATGAAGATACCTCAGCAGCACATTCATGCCAGTCTGAATCAGTTTAATTGCTGAAGCTACATGTGACAAGAATGTTTTATGTTGGGTTTCGTGAGAAATTAAATAAGCAATTACAATCAAGAAAGTCACTTTTCTGAGCTCCATGGGCTCTACTGCTTCAAAACTATCCAGTAGACCCATCCAGAAGTTCAGAAGGCTTTCCTTTTACTTACTATTTATTTATTTATTTATTTATTGCATTTTTATACCACCCAATAGCCAAAGCTAATTTTTGGTTCACAAAAATTAAAACCATTAAATGTATAAAACAATCAGTATAAAAGCAAGATATAAAATACAATATAAAAATGCTGAATCAGTATTTTGAACAAATTAATAGTCTATCATGGTTTACGGCTACAACAGAATACTATCCACACAGATGCAATTTATTATCTGGCATTGTAACACTATTTTGGCAAGGCAATGTTTCACTAGTAGGCTGGTAAATAGGCAATCCATACACAACTTTTTGGTGGTCTAAAACAACCATGTGTGAACCCTAAATTAGAACAAGAGATGCAGGTGTAGTCTCACCCACTTTTGTCCCTGTAACACTTCTAAAATTTACAAATCACATTTTCCTCAGTTTAAAATGCCTCCTAGAAAAGGAAGTATTTTCACGCTGCATCTGAATTCTATTTTTTTTTAAAAAAAAATCTTAATAATAGGAATCTTGGGTTGTATTGATGTTACGCTAACTTAAGTTCATTCATTTCAATGGATCTACTCTAAGTAGGATTAACATTGGATGCAACCCTGGGACATCAGGATGAAATCTTGACATCAATTAAAAGATTGAATTTATTTAAAACTTCTCACTTTGTGCCTTTCCAACCAACAATGTTCCCTTGGTGCATCATCATCATCATCATCATCATCATCCAGGAACTATGTTGACTACTTGGTGCTGTACTTAAATTAAAATAACAAAATTACCCTGCACCATGGCTTACAATCTAAAATACAAGAAGTATAAGGAAAATGTATATGAGGGAAATCAGTTTGGCAATGCCAGAATAAGAAAAAATGTGAATTGTTAATAGGTATGTACATACAGTTGAGACGAGTCTGATTTTCCTGTGCTGATGTTCTTGCTTAGATGGCGTGAAGCAACCACTTACTAGCAAGTGGTCCTTTAGCCCATGGAAGGAGACAGAGGGTCCTTCCTCTTACTTCTGCAGTCACAGGACAACTAACAGAAATAGCTGTTGTTCTTTCTTTCTTGCTAGTGGGATGGACAAATGTTCCCTACAGTTGCTGGTTCAATGGCTAATGGCTACATAATCAGAAAATCGCATTTCAGCTCCAGATATCAGTACACATTCACAGTGAATCTATGTATGATGGCAGACAGTATCCATCACTGTGCTAAGTAAGCAGGGTTTATCACCCCAGGGCAGTTTTCATGGCTGTTTCAACTACTAAGCACAGCTGGCACATTGGCTGCTTTCATCACAGCCTTACAAATGTCACCAGGAGGCCTGTACCTCATTCTGTAGTATTAATTTAACCATGAAATAGTATGAGATTATGGAGTGAAAAACTCTACAAAAGGAAGAGAGCGAAACATCACAGAATACTTTAATGAGCATTTCTAATCTTCATGTATTTTAAATAGAAAGGTAACACTCTTGCCTTCTTAATTTAATGGAAGGTGTACAGGACATTGTGTAATACTGGGAAGCAAAGTCTTTGGGAATAGCATGGATTATTAAGAATTATTACTATTCTTACTAGGACAGTGTTATATGCCTAGACCAGAGGTGAACAGGAGCTAGATTTCCAGATGTCTTAGACATTAGTTATGTGTCACTAACCTTTGACTTTGAGAGTATCAATAAATATGTGGACAGGGATGATTTGGTAGACATTGTTTACCTGAACTTCCAAAAGACTTTTGACAAAGACCTTCACCAGAGCCTTAGAAGTCATGAAATAAGAGATCCTCTTACAGATCAGTAACTGTCTTGGTCCAAGATGTCATGCCACCACTGGAGTCTTCTTCAGAGGAGCCAGAACCATCAGAGCCAGTTGGCCCCTCAGAAGACCCTGGCACTAGCCAAGGTGGTCTGGGACCCTCAGGGCTGAGGCCTTTGGATCTGCTTCATAGAGAATCCAAAAGTTCAGCTTCAGAGGAAGATGCTGGGCCACTACCTTGCCCCCGAGAACGCCAGCACTTTAAAGTCCATGAGATGATGGCTGTCAGGGGAAGGAATGCTTGCCTATTGAAAAGGAATACTCAAGTGTTGGGCCTTCCTCATGAGAACATCTGACAAGCCTCTGATGAGAAGCAACGGAGTACTGGGTGGGGTTCTAGTAGCTTTAGTTATATCAGCTCTCACTGGTAATGGGAGCTGCTGGAAACAATGCCTCTGCCAGTTTCAGTATTGGCTTCCTTGTTTCATGTGCCTTGCAATGGATGTTCTGTGCTACTGACCCTTGGATTGTTTCTTGACCTGCTTCTGTATCAAGTAACGTACCTGTTGGATGTACTTTGCTTGACCTTCTGTTTCTTACTCTGACCACTCCTCAATGACTGATTGACTGTGTTATGACTGCTGCCTAGACTTTTGACCACTCTTTCCTTAGCTTAGCCCCCATTGGACTGAACCCTATCTGCTTTATCATCTGCTTGCCAAACTGACTATTGCCTAGTTCTCTGTTTGTGCTTGCAAAGTCAAGCCAGGACTTACGTCTAGAGCAGGACAGAAACTGGTTAAAGACCAGAAAGCAGAGAGTAGGAATAACTTGTAAATTCTTCCAATGGAGGGATGTAAACTGTGGGGTACACAGGGATCTGCATTGGGATCAGTGCTTTTCAACTTGTTCATAAAAGATCTGGAATTAGGAGTGAGCAGTGAGGTGGTCAGGTTTGCTCATGACACCAAATTATTTGGAGTGGTTAGAACAAAAAGGGATTGTGATATCCTCCAAAAGGATATCTCCAAACTTGGAGAATGAGCATCAAAATGTCAAATGTAAGCAAGTATAAACTGATGCATGTTGGGGCACAAAAATCCTTGGTAGGCACATTTTTCTTCCTCTGTTATAATACTAGAACCTGGTGTCATCCCATCTTGCTGATTGGTGAAAGATTCAGGGCAGACAAAAGGAAATACTTCTTCACACACCACATAGTGAAACGGGTATAATGACAGTCACCAATTTGGATAGGTTTAAGAGGATTAGCGAAATTTATTAAGGATAAGGCTATCAATGGCTTCCACTCCTAGTGGCTATATGCTACCTCCAGTATCAGAGGCACTATTTATTTATTTATTTATTGCATTTTTATACTGCCCAATAGCCGAAGCTCCCTGGGTGGTTCACAAAAACTATGCCTATGTACGATTGGGGAGGGGGAGGGTCCTTTTACAGTCATGGTTTGCTTCTGAGTTTTTCATAGGTGGCTGGTTGGCCACTGTGTAAACAAAATGCTGGACTAGAGGGACCTTGTCTGATCCACAACAGTTCTTCTTAAATTCTCCTTGGTGACATTGCTTGCTAGTGGAAAGTAAAACCTCAGAAACAGTATCATTTCAACCTAAAAACAGGGGGATCCTATCACTGTCACATTTAGATATATCATTCCAGCTTGCTGCCAATGCATCACTGCAAAGAAGTTGTTGAATGCCTAATATATTAGCTAATTATATTATCCGACAAGTGGGAACGGCAACAAAAAGTTGCAAAGTGGATTGCTCCTATTCACTGATCAAGTCAGTCCACCATGCTGTCCTCCATGACACTCTATCCCAGTCCCCTATCCCTCAAAATTCAGTTAGCATTCCATGGATTCTGACCAAACTCACAAGCTCAGTCTTCATTGGCCTTTTGGGGGAGGTGTTCCTCCATTAGGTTCCCACCCCCATAAAGTGTTTTTCTACTTCTGCAAACCTTGAGGCTTCTGTCCCAAACCTGCTGCCATCTCCCTCTTGCGTGTAGATAGCTACACTTGCCTCTGAATGACAGAAATAGGGTGCAAACTTCTCCTCATATTCCATCAGCTGAGCAGTAGCAGGAGTTGGCAGAAGCCATGATATTTATTTATTTATTTATTTATTTATTTATTTAATTTAAACATTTATATCCCGCCCTATATCACAAGGATCTCAGGGCAGCGTACAGACAGAATCATAAATCAGAATGCAAAGTATGCTACCACAACGATGAATACAATGAACGTCTCAGATACAATGCCAGAAAATTCTTCTGGCATATCTATTTTTGGCCAAGGCTAAGCCAAAATAAAAGAACATAAAGGAAGTTCTAACTTCAAATATTCAACAACAACAATTGAAACCACATTGTGTTAAATGGGGCCAGTTCTCAATAAAAACTGAAATAACTATTAAGGTGGAAAAATCCTGAACTCATTCTAAGTATTCAATTCCAATGATTTTTTTTTTCATTTGAGTTTATTACAGACACTATAAAAAAGCCACAGAACACATGACAGGTACCAAAAACTGCAGTATGGGTTACGTCCTAGCCTTTGCTATTTAATATACAAAGACTGATCTCTTCCGGCAGGCCTATCAAGTGGAATTTTAAGTTTTTTAAAAATGTTTTTAGGATGTTTTTAACAATGTATATTATGTTTTAATTGAGTATTATGTATTTTATCGTTTATTGTTGTTCCCCGCCTCGAACAAAGTGGAGAGGCGGGCAAGAAATAAATTTATTATTGTTATTATTATTTTATTTATGTCCTAATAATGTTTTAATTGTTCCCTTTGAAACATATAATTTGACATAAGTGCAATCATTTGAGCATTTCATTTCATTTTTACACTAAGGAAATTAGCATCCAATATTGACATTTTCTTTTTTGAGGATACTATTAATTTAGGGCACTGTGCCTAATGATGAAGAGCATTCTTTTCTGTTTTATTATCATTAATAGCTATTATCGTTTTCTTCACACTGAAACATAACATCTTGCACAGAACACAGCATAGTGTGAATTCATTCAACTAATACATTAAACTGATTTAGAGTAGCAATCTAGAGCAACCAAGTCCATAGAACAGGCAGCCTAACAGCCTGGAAGCTAAGCTGCATGATAACAGTTAAAGCAAAATTCTCTGCTAGACAAGTTTGGTAGAGTAGATCCTGGAAGCTAAGTCTGCCCATACCTGTTCTAGGCCTTAGCTAGACCTAAGGTTTATCCCAGGATCGTCCCTGGGTCATCCCTGTTCATGTAAATGACACACAGGGGAACCCAGGAGCAAGCAGGGACGACCCTGAGATAAACCTTAGCTCTAGCTAAGGCCCTAGAGGGCAATACTTTTAAAAAAACAAGGGGGGAAAGCACACAATACTGAATTTGTAAAGGCATCTCAAGCTATTAACTATGGTTATGGCTTGCTGTATAAACCAAAGTAAAATCTGGGCAATTTAAACACATCATACTGGTGCATTACTACTGTCATGCCACCAATGTAGGAATCCTCCTTTGAGAAGGAGCTAGAGCTTCCAAAAGCAGCCAAAACCAAGAAGCCACTCACGACAGGAGTCCTGGTGGATGATGGGCCCTTAGGGGAGATGACCATGCTTCTGTCCTCACAGGAAAAGGGGAGTTCTGCCCGAGACAAATTCTGAACAACCACCTGAGTGCTGTCGCCTCAAACAGCAGGCCAGTAGGGCTCCTATGAGAAGTGTTCGGTTGCAAAGGAAGGACTCCTCAGGAGAAAGTGATTCCTCATCTGGACATCGAGTTCTAATGTACTGCAGCTGAGTCCTGGGTGAGACATATCAGGCTCTAATGATAAAAGCCTTCAATGTCTGCCTATTGAATACTGGAAACAATACTGTTATTTCAGCTCATGTCTGCTATCTGCCTCCCAGACCTTGCCCTATGATTGATGCTCTGTGCTACTGACTCTTGGACTCCTGCTTGTCTTTGCTACTGGGTTGTGTAACACACCTGGGTTCTGACCTCTACCTGTGTTTTGACCTCTGTGATTTCAACCACTCCTGCCTTAGCCTGATTCCATGTATCTAACTCCTTGCCAGTGCTTTCCACCTTTGCCTACTATCTTGACCACTTCTGTCTTATCCTGAATCCCACTGGACTGATACCTTGTGCTTGAACATTTTCCTGTTTCGTTACCTTGCTGTTTGATTAGACTCTTCACTCAGAATCTGCTGCAGCCGCTGCAGGATAGTCATTGTTGTTGATTCATCAGTTTCTGGGTCCAATCCAAGGTGCTGGTTTTTTTTACATTTAAGGCCTTTCAGACCTTCGGAGCAGAATTTCTGAAGGACTGCCTCTCTTGACTTGTACCTACTTAACCCCTGAAATACACTGAGGTCCTTCTCGAAGACCTTCTGCCAAGTAAGGTGCACTGGATGATTTTTTAAAAATCAGGACTTACAGTGGTGGCACCTACTTCATTGTTATTTTGGTTCTAGGCAAAGGTCTTTTAATGTTTTTAGCTTTAAGCTGTTTTTACTCTCTATAACTTGTGGTTTTATGCACATGTGTGTGTTCTCTCTCTCACACACACACTTTCCAAGGGTAGAATACAATAAAAAGAGGAGAGCAGGATGCTTTTAAAGAGTTCCTAATTCACTCAGCATTCATGTATTAGTGGTGTAAAAATATTTTTAACTGACTGGGATAAAAGTCAATTGTGGTGCCTCCAGGAGTAGACACAATTCTAATTAATATGTACAATTGCAGATAAAGAGTGGCCACATAACTGAAGTTATGAAACAGTTAACTCTGTCCTTTGCACCGTGAAAACCATTATGTACCTAGCATTACTTAATAATCAGATTTCTCAGTCTGTTGGTATGAGTTCTTTCAGTATGGTTATTATAGCATGCTGATTGCACTTTAGTTTAGGATCTGAATAGTACATTGCTTTGTTGATAAGCAATATAGCCTATTCAATGTATTCTATTACTCACATTATACTGTACTGTATCTTATTGCTGCTCATTACCATCTCCACTGAAAGCACTTTGGGCAGCATGAGGCAGCTTAACATTACACAGCAGTACTGTCAGTTAAGAAATCTGCCCAACTCATTAAAAACAACAACCCCAAAACTCTCTCTCTCTCTCTCTCTCTCTCTCTCTCTCTCTCTCTCTCTCTCTCACACACACACACACACACACACACACACAGAGTTTTGAGCTGAAAATGTATTTGATTATGCACATAAACCTCCCTAATACATAAAACTTTTCTTCAGCTGGAGTTTGTCAACAACCTTAATAAATCATACCTGGAATGTTGCAAGCAACTACAAAATAACTAAACATCAACTATGAAAGATAGTTACATATACAATCATTGAACAAAATCCCATTACTTCTCACATTTTAACTTATTTGGCAGACACAATGGCATTCCATTATTAACATAACCAGTCTGTCAAATCACAGCTCATCTGCAATCCCTGAGCCATATATAGCACAGTCTGCCAGCCTAGTAGCGTGCTGGGTGCTCCATAATGCTCATTTTAGTGGCCCTGCTCAGCTCGCCTATAACAGAACCTACGAGCTTCAAGTTAAATAAGTCCAGGAGATACAACTAAATAAGTCTGCAATGTAAGAATCATACAAATATGTTCAGGATAGTGTCACTAAAGCATGAGTGCCAATTTCCTGGGTTTTGTGTGCATGTTTTCCACATACTAAAAGGTTGAAATGCCTCTCCTAAGGGTTATTTACTGGGAGCAAGAGGTTTAAGCCAAAATATTCTGATAGTTTTGATATTTGGGGCCCATTCCCTTTAGCCACACTGCATTAGCTTTTCTGAAATTGAACACCTCTACACTAAACACTTAAGAATGAGCATTACAATGTAGGGTGACCATATGAAAAGGAGGACAGGGCTCCTGTATCTTTAACAGTTGTATTGAAAAGGGAATTTCAACAGGTGTCATTTGTATAGATGGAGAACTTGGTGAAATTCCCTCTTCATCACAACTGTTAAAGCTGCAGGTGCCCTGCCCTCTTTTAAATCTGGTCACTCTATTATAGCTCCTGCACTTTGCCTTCTAATTTTTTTATATATTTGTGGCCAAATACCTCCATGAACAAATATTGCATTTGCTTTAACAAGAAGCAACCCATTGATATCAAAACAGTGTGGAAATAAAACAAGAAAAAAGTGAGGAAAAATATTTTCCCCAGAGCACTATAATGTTGCTTATCTAAACTGTAACATGGTAAAAATAAAAATAAATGTAATCTAACCATAAATGAAGTGATTTAACATCTTCATGGGAATGTCTTCAGACTCATAAGACTGTACAAATTTCTTATGAGCTCTTTTCCACATCCCTAGATTACTCATTTCTATTAAGTGATTTTTAGAAAGCCTTTACAGGTAAGATCCCTCTCCAAGCAATATATGAGATAAAAACTACGCAAAAAAATGCAAAAGAAAATAATCAATAAAAATGTTATAAACAAACAGATAACACTAATAAAACCTCCACCCTGTAAATTATGGAAAGGCCAGCCTTCAGATCTTCCTGAAGTACAGGTGACACAGTACTAGAGCCAGTTGAGCAGACCAGCAAGCAGCCATCAATAGCCCATTGGCTGTAATCTGCACCAGCTGTACCTGGCTGACATAGATCTGCTAAAAGTGAGGAACCTGTCAGAAAAAAGAGATGGCAACCACAATTAAGCACTTCCATGGTAGACTCAAACTCAGACTTTTAAGACTACAGCACTCAAAGCCCTGGGTCTAGATGAATGAATCTTTCAGTTTCTCCACATTCAAATTTCTTAAATCTCAAGATCTTTGTAATTGTCACAAATTCTTATCAAAATGGAACTGAAATTAAATTCTCACCCATCTCTTTTTCAAAGAGTCTCTGAAGTTTCACTTGCTTTTTGCGCTACAATAGTTTCATTTGTTCTGTCTTGAGAAGCCCTATTCCATAACTGAGGACAAAACACACAGAAAGGGGAGCACCCAAGTTCCATCCCCTCTGTCTTCACACACTCTACATATGGAGGGTGACATTTTATGGAGGAGAGCCTCCTCTACCCATGGGAGTGCTCCACACAATCAAGAGTGTTCCAGATCATGTGGAAAGCCCCTATAGATAGAACAGGCTACTCTCTTGTATAAAGAACCATGAATGCAACATGTAGGTAGCCTGCATGTATCTGGTGTAGGTACATCTGCATTTTCAGTTGTTTCATCCATCATTGTTCAAGAATTGTACTGTTCTACAGATGTCTTTGGTAGACAGTTGTATCGTCATATATGATCTTGCTCAACTTATATTGCTCAACTTATTTTTATAAGTTTCCACTTATAAATAGATTGTAAATGGTGTTGTTTTGGTTTTTACATCTGAAGGTTTGGCATATGGTATGTTGTGAATATACAGAGTCTTCAGTTTGAGAATATGTTTGGCCAATAAACAGCTTCTTGAACCCTTTCTTTTCAAAATCTTGTGCATGTGTAACATATTCACCTTGTTCTTTGTGTATTCTTTTAACATTTTGGTGAAAGTATGATAGCATCCCTCTGCCCTAGAGAGTTTGTCAGGAGATGGAATTGGTAGAACATGCTCTCTTGTTTTGTAATTTCTATGTTGGATATAGGAAGCAAACGGCTGCTCCTTTACTGGGCATTTTATTAGGTAGATCAACTTAGTTTTATGTTACATATCTGCTGTCAGATAAAATCCCTTCAGTACCATTAGTTGTGGCTAAATTATTGTCACTGGCAATGAGAATAAGAAATCAAGTTATGCTTTGACGTTAGAAGGTTCTTCCTCGGGGTCTGCCTTAGAGTATTTGTCTTTGTACAGCTCTATGTTTGACGTGATGTTACTTATGTTATATTTTGTTTTGTAAATATGTTTTGGACTGTTTTCAATATTTGTTGGTTGACCAAATTGTTGTTGTTGTTGTTGTTATTATTATTATTATTAGCCATAGGTCCCATGTGTTGTGACCAACTAGAACATAAGAATATTTATGTTAAGAGAAGAAGAAAAAATCTTTGTCCAGTTAACATTAATAGTTTGGCAAAGCAGCACGCAAGTGAACACTTCTCCATTCCAGCCCAACAAAATTTAAACTAGGAAGTTTTTGTGAACCGCCCAGAGAGCTCCGGCTATTGGGCGGTATAGAAATGTAATAAATAAATAAGTTAGAGCTGAAGAAAAAGATGCTTGTACTGCCATTGTATGTTAATCCAGGACCTCCCTGTACCTTAAACTGCTGCTCCAGATGCTATTAAAAGCCCCGTCCTAAATAGGCTTACTCAGAAGTACCACTGATGTCAACAACTACATATGGTTAGAATTGCAGCTTTACATTTTAGCAATGTTATATCTCATCTCTTATTGCCCCAGGGCAATGCAGCAGGACCTTGAACCTTCATTCTCAAATGATCCCAACCCCATGTCCTCAGAAGACATTGAAGAGTTAAAGGTGTTGGGAGAGGACTTGGTAACAGAAAGGCATCACAAGACTTCCACTTCCCCAGGACCTAATTCTCCAGAAATCACAGGGATCAACTTCCCTACATTTTGTCTGTCTCTGGCTGGATCTCACTGCTGGCGGACAGCAGTGAGATCACACTGCTGTCCGCAGATTCTGAGATCTCTGACCTCAGAGCCCGGGGCAGGCATACCAAAAAGAGCAACATGGATCTGCACTGTGCTTAAAAATATCACTACTATGGGCATCCAGCTACCAGAATAGTAGTTACACATATTCAAATTATACTTATCTTAAAATATTCTATTGTAATGGATCTAGTTTCTAAGTAAATCTAACTAGGTTAGAGATTTAGTACTGGAAATCTGTTTGGGACAGGGAAATAACAAGTGGCTGCCCCCACAGTTTACTACAGTTATTATTATTATTAGTAGTAGTAGTAGTAGTAGTAATAGTACAATTAGTAGGTTGGATCCATGATTAACTTAAGTCCCTTTAATTTCAATGGATCTGGATTCAACACAGTAAATAGACAGGACAACACTTCTACATACTGGCCCTGTTCAGAAGACACTTTCAACCACAGCTGTAACCACAGTATACAGTGAATAAGGCAAAGAGCCTTATTCACCGTGGTTAAAGCAGGGGTTTAAGGTAGCTTCTGAATAGGGCCACTGATAAATAACTCTGGAGAAAAAGAGGCCAATGAAGGCATCTATACAAGAACTGGCCATGGAATAAGAGTGCCTCCAAGCAACTCTCTGCTCTTCCTAAATAGAATCCATCTCATATTTTGAACACTATGGTTTAAGTGAGATAAAAAGAATGAGCTCTTGAACAACATAAATAGGTGCATACTCATGAATTTCTGAGAAACTTTATAAATAGGATGCTTATCTTGAGGCATTCTGGCCTGGAGTTTTGCATTCCTACAGCACTCTTGCTGCTATTATTATTATTATTATTATTATTATTAGTCATAGGTCCCATGTGTTGTGACCAACTAGAACATAAGAATATTTATGTTAAGAGAAGAAAAAAAAACTTTGTCCAGTTAACATTAAGCTGTAACCACAGCTTATCTTACCATACACTTCAGAGTAATTTCTAAAAAGGCACCGAATAATCACATAACACCCTGAGAAGGTTTGAGGCCTACAGAAGCAAAGTAAAAAGGTCAGGCCTTAGAAGCCTGGGGGGTTTCTGTTAGGAGAGGGTATGCTAGAGAGGAATAGTCTCATTTCTCCACTTAAGATTAATTTCCATGGTTAAATTTCATTACTCTAGTTAAATTTCATCATGGTTGAAAAAGTATTTTCTGTATTGAAGGAAGGAAGGAAAGGAAAGGAACCTCTCGTGCAAGCACTGAGTCATTACTGACTCTTGGAGGGACGCCAGCTTTCGCTGACGTTTTCTTGGCAGGCCTTATAGCGGGGTGGTTTGCCGTTGCCTTCCCCGGCCGTTATTACCTTTCTCCCAGCTAACTGGGTACTCATTTTACCTACCGATGGAAGGCTGAGTCGACCAGAGACAGACAGACAGACAGAGAAAGAGAAGAGCACGAGGAAGCAACTGAAAAAGTTTAAATGCAGCTAGGGTAAAAGAACTTGCATTTTGCAACTTTTATTGACTAAATACCTTTACTTGTAATTTTGTTGTTGTTTTAATATTCTAGTAAACTGTTGTGTTAAACTAAAAGTGTCTGTAGTGTCACTCACCCCATGTCTACAGCCTAAACCCCATGTTATTGGGAAGGGGAAGCTGGGACCGTTAAAGAGGCAAGAGATCCTTAAAGAGTTGCTCAAGGTCCAGGACACAGAAGAAACCTTGACACACACATTTAATAAGAATTGGAGACAATGCATATCCTGAGATCAGCACTTGTTGAAAAGCTTTATCAAAATAATGACACTATTTCCCCCCAAAAATTAATTCTCCAATATTGCTAAGATAAAACAAATATTTATTTATTTATTTATTACAGTTTTATACTGCCCAATAGCCGAGGCTCTTTGGGCACAGCACAATTAAACCATAAAATACAATAAGTATACAATACATTTGTAAGTTAAAACTTTAAGAATGCAATAAAAAATCAGATAAATTACAGTCCAGGGAATGCCTGTGTTTTCAGGTGGTGTTTAAAGGATGTTACATTTTTCACCTCCCAAACCGCACGAGGGAGGGCTTTCCAGAGGGTGGGTGCTGCTACAGAGAAGGCCCACCACTGAGGTTCTTAATGGTGACATTCCGTTCATTTCAGAATGGCCAGAGGGACCTCCTCTGAAGATTGTAACTGTTCAGAATTGTGCAAACATTGTGCTATTCTAATACTACAATATTGGTTCTATTAAATGTGGAAGTAAGTTCCCTTACTAGGAAATAAGTTACTCTTTGTTCAATGGAGCTGACTCACAGATAAATGCACATAGCATTACAGTCTAAAAATAAAACAGCACCAGCAAGAAACAGTGAAGTGAATAAAAACATCCCAAAAGACATGCATAAAAACATAAATTTAACTGCTTTAAAGAAACATAAGCAATAAAAGTCACTACCACATGGGAATTAAAAAACTCAGTTTTCTCTGGCATGTCAATTCTTAATTCCTCCGCAAAGTTCCTTGCAAAGATAGATAGACATTCTTGGCCTCCAGTGGCATTAATAGCCTGCTCCTCAGCCTTATACTCTCTTTTAAAGAATGCTTAAATGTGATGTTGAGAAAATACATCCCTTTTATTATTCCTAAACTAGGCAGTCTCATTACCCCTTAAATACTTGACCATGATAAAAATCTAAGTAAAAGCCAACTAAAAGTAGCTCAACCAAATGTAATGTGAAATTTATTTGTTGGTCTACTGTTCTTACCGTTTGCTTTCAAGTACAAACTATTAGCCTTTGCTGCACTTACTAATGCATCACTTGGTTAGTTAAGTGTGATAATTTCCTATATAGGCCCTCACTTTTTATTATGCAAAGTGTCACATCACATACCCAAAATTCTAGAGTAATGCAGTTATTAACTCTCACTAGCATGTCCAATACTATCCAGGATATCAATGATATTTTAAAACAAAAAACACTGGCATTAAGCATTTCTCTCAATTTGGTAACACATGCCCAAGCCATCGTGGCTAGTTGAAGGGATGCTGGGAGTCATAGGACTGTTTTTTTCTGTCTGAACATGCTTTGGATTGCACCCTTAATCAATTTTCTCCCATGTCATTTCCCCCCTCAGTATATTATCTCTTGCTGCTTTTCTCTCTAACAAGAAAAAAAATAAGGGAAACCCTATGGGACGACAACAGACCAAAATAACAGAAAAACAGTCCAAAATAAAGGAATCGAGCAGCCTTACCCACAAGATTAAAGCCTCCCACATCTGCTTTTCATTTAAAACACAACAACACTGGAATGAAGTTATGTGCAACTAGATGAAATGTCTGGTTTGGCTCTAAGCTATAGTAATTCAAGTACTAGAGACCAAGCAATTGACATATTTATGAAGAGGAACAATGAAAGAAAAGTGCAGTTATTTTCAAAGCTTTCCCCTCTAGTCTTATGTACCAGTCAGAAGCAATCAAGTCAGAAATTATTATTTGTATTTCAATCAGGTCCAGGTTATACAAAAAAGAAACAATTAAGGTTCTTAAAATATTTATGTAAACACAAACACAGAAGATAGCAATATGACAGCACAGAATAAACGTAACTTTTTTTCATCTGAACAACTTTAAAAGATATCTTATGATTGGACCCAAACAAGGTCCCATGACTAACTTTTCCCACCAACTTCACTGAGACTAAAGTATGACTAACTTAGGCCTTAGCTAGATGAGGGGTTATCCCGGGCTGATACCCAGGATTGCCCCTGTGAATCCAGAAGACACACAGGGGATCCTGGGCTCAGGCAGGGATCAACCCTCCCTTGCACCGGGATAATGGGCACCACTTTTGGCCCGATTTTTCCCGAAGTCTCGGGCTCAGCCCGAGACCGTGAGCATGTAGCCTGTTCCGTCGCTTTCCCCAGCTACGCGCAATTACTCACACGTAGCTGGCAGAAGCCGTGCACAGGCGGGGGGAGCGGGGGCAGGGGGAACAATTTTTTTAAAAAAATTACTTACCCGAGCACACAAGCCCCTTTAAAAAAAAATTAAAAATAGCAGATGCGATGGGACTTTAGCCCGTTGCCTCTCACGTGTAGATGAGGGCAAGATCTCGCGATACTTGCATCACAGGCTCTCCCCTCGTCAGGCACAGATTTTAAGGTAGGTCAAGCAAAGGCCTTAGTCTGGAAACAACTCTGTTTCAGCCCACAATCTACATCAGTTCCACTCAGCACCTCTGATAGTCCATTCATTCTCCCCATTCATCAAACGTCTTTGCAGTGTTAAGCTGCAATCCTAAACAGACTTCCCTGGAAGATCCATTTCATGCAGGATTATACTCTCAGGGCTCATCTACACCAAGCCGGATATTGCCCTATGAAAGCGGTATATAAAAGGCAGGAGCCACACTTTCATACATGGTATGAAAGCTGTATATGGTATGTGTCAAAGGGCCCCAATAGTGGTCAGTGCACTTCAATACCACTATAAAGCAGTAGTGTGGCTTCTGCCTTTTATATACCACTTTCACAGTGGAATATCCTGCTTGGTGTAGATGATTCCTATGTTTTCTGCTTTACCTTTTCCAGGTTTGTGATGTCTTTTTTGTAACATGTAATGATAACAACATAGGAAGATACTTTATAGTATAGATACTTTATAGTATCTGAACCCCCCAGAGAGCTTCGGCTACTGGGCAGTATAAAAATGTAATAAATAAATAAATAAATAAATAAAATAAAATAAATAAATAGCATGTCAGAACATTGGTCCATCTAGCCCATTGTTGCTTACACTGACTGGCAGTGGCTCTTCAGGGTTTCAGAAAGGAGATCTTGTCACCCTTACCTGGAGATGCTAGGCTTGAACCTGGGACATTTTGTGTGCAAAACATGTGCTCTATCACTGAGCTATTGCCCTTCCCTTCAGCAAGGGTGAGAAACCTGTGCCTCCTGATATTGTTGGACTCCCTCTCATTACCGCTAGTCATTGGCCATGCTAGCTGGGCATGATGGAAGTTGGAGCCCAACATCATCTGGAGGGTCACATGTTCCCTGCTCCTGCACTAAAGTTTAATCAGAAATGTACACTTCGGCCTTCATCTGCACTTCATGCAAAAAAGTTTCTTCACCTTTACTGATACTAGCTAGCAGTGACAAAAGAAAACTTCCCTTTACCTAAAGCACCTATGCAACTTAGTCCAGGTATTCTCCCACATTCCTATGTTACAGACCTTTATGATAACAATATAGTGAACCATTCAGGTTGCTGAACTACCTTTCCTAAAGTAAAAAAGGAAACTGAAAATGTGGAAATAAAGCATCAAGGGCTAGCATATTACCTTAGTATTTCTCAAACTCTGTATCATGTAGAATTAAAAATAATCTGTTGTGGTGTATATATCTTTTAAAATCTACATTGTAAAGTATTTCTATTTTCTACTGCATAGTGAATTCCTTGCACGCAAAAATTAATTCATAGCACTGAATTCATAGCACTAGAGAAACAGAGAATTGAAGAGGGGAAGAGGACAACCCACATGTGTGATCCTAGACATCTGCAGGAGGAATCTTAGCACAAAAGAACTTCAAAAAGGGGGGGGGAATATGTAGGCAAATGTAGGTCTATAGAACCAAGTAGCAGAGAGCTGAACACAGGATGCAGCTCTAGATGCTTCAGCACAAACTGCCCCTTAATTCATAAACTTAATTAACTGTTTTCTTGCCTAGAAATGTAATATTTGCTTAGTAATTTAAAAAGTAAATTTGATCATTTGTTTTAATTGTTGGTGGATGACTTCTGATCACAGCCAATTCAAAGATAAACGATCCCAAATCAAAGTCCAATTGGTTCTAAGAGATTAAAGAAATTACTGAAAATAACTTTCCTTTTTAAAGTGAAATAACAATCAGTTTTAAAATGGTGCAGTCTTTCTATCTGCACACAAATAATGTTATTTATTAATTAATTGCATTTCTATACCAACCAATTGCCAAAGTTCTCTAGGCGGGTCAAAACCAATAAAAAGCAAGTGTTTGTAGGGGTATAAAATACTACTTCCTATCATTGTAAACTTTTAACACATATTAGATTGCTAAGTAATTAGGCTTACTGAACTGCTTTTGTACAGTATGTTAGTAGGAAATCACAGTATTTTTCGGTTTTGACTCTAAAGAAGCACCTATTCCATCAATCAATATTTAAGGCAGTGTGTGTTTGTAAAAATGGATTTTAAAAGAAACTTCCAGGTACAATACTTATATTGTGTTTATATGGCACATCAATCCACACTACTTCATGCTATCAAGATAACCTTATGTACAATGTTGTGTGGTGCACTAGTAAGTGGCAGATTAGGATTGAGGAAAACTTGGTTCAAACCCCTACTCAGCCATGAACTTACTGGGTGACCTTGGGTAAGTCATTGGCCATGGCTAGACCAGGCCTATATCCCGGGATTGTCCCAGGATCATCCCTGTGCATCCAAATGTCACACAGGGGATCCCAGGAGCAGGCAGGGATGACCCCTCCATATGCCTGGGATAATCCTTAGGTCTAGCTACGGCCATTGTCAGCCTACCTCCCAGGGTTGTTGTGAGGATTAAAAGTGGAGAAGGGACAATGTACATTGCCTTCAGCTCTCGGACAAAAAGGGTGACATAAATGTAAACAAGAACACGAAATACACAATGACCCTGTTCAGATGTAATGATGGCGTTAGGGTTAGCTTGGGGTTGTTTAACCCATGGACAGCACCAAATGCTCAGGTTTGGATGTCACGGAAATGATCCTCAAATTCATAGGTGTTCCAGAAAACTGGAAGTGGCTTGTGCGCAGTGTGCATTCTCGCAATTCATGTGTTAATTAACCCACAAATTGCTGCCGGATGCTGCCATTACATTGGAACAGGTCAATTTCTACTGCATGCCTGGCTTGAATTCCAGAGCAGGATGCAGAGTTTTGCTTGTACAACAGTGATTGCTGAAGTCCCTGCTTGTGTCCTCAGAAATACCATTCATGGCAGGTGGGGGACCATCTTGAAGGGGCTGTAGATGGGGTGGATGGGGAGGTGGTCAGCAAAAAAACAGCCATGACTTCAGCTCATGCAATAAGCTCTTTGGATTCATGCCTTTGTTTCTGCAAACACTTTCAAACACTACACAATTATATAGGGTGTAAAAATTTCCACTACTATATTTTTCTGTAGAAAGTGTTCTGATTTTATAAAGGTATTATTTCATAAAAAAATAGTTAGCAGCATAATTCATTCAAGTCAAACTGGGGAACTAAATATAATATCTGTCAAATCTAAAATCAAAATTGTAACTCACTTTTTAAAAGTTGACTATCTCTAGTAAGCACATATATTTACACACAGCATTTCAGGCATGATAATATTAGTGTGTTAACAGTTTTTATAGCCTACATTCATTATTCCCCATAAATTCTAATGTAAGAGAAGAGTATGCTGTTGAGTTCTCATATTTTAATATCTTTCCCATAAAAATAATATTAAAAAAAGCTTTGCATTTTTTTTTAAATATTTTTAAATATTACATTTAAACCATACTAACACTTCAGTCATAAACACCTTCCTTGGAAGTAAGCTCCACTGACTAAACAAGCATAGGATTATGGAGCACTTGCACTTTATGGAATTACTTTTCTTAATCAAAGAAAAGTAATATTTCAGTTCAATTACTTTTAGCTGCTGGAAATACTTTTCAGCATATAGAATTAACATGATATACTTTTTTAAAAAAGTTTAGTTTAGTAAATAAGCACGCTAAAGCAGATCCCCATTATTTAGGGAACCAGAAACCTTTCCATTGCATTCCCCCCTACTTCCACCCAGGAAACTGACATCACATACCACTCTAAGTACAGTATATAGAAATGAAAATACATAGTAATGATACTAAACTGAGGGTTCAATAATACGTTATGCCCTTCTCGTAGTTTAAAGTCTAGATCTGTAAATGGGGTAAACACATGTATAGCTATCCCAGAAAGCCAAACTTTGAATTTCTGATTTCTCAGGCACAAGGTGGTAATGCTGAGTTCACAATTTCAGAAGACTACATTACATGTGAGCCTCCATTTCAAAGTGACAACAAAAATAATTCACACTATTTTAAAAGAATGTCGCACGTCCACTGCTGCACTTGTATTATCATGGTGCAATCAGAGTGGAAGAAGGAGATGATCAGCCACAGTGTAGGGCCAACAGTTCTCATAAAAGCAGGCTGGCAGCATTCTGAGTAAAGCTTGTCCTACTGCTGTAAAAGGAAAACTGAATCATGACATGCTAACATGAAAGAAGAAATAAAGTGGATAACAAAAACTTCAATGGGTTAAATTCAGATTGGTAGCAACTGGATGCAGTGGAGCCTCTGTGCTGGAAGAAGAGAGCTCGAAAACCATCTTCACTCATTCCTTCTTTACCCTGCAACTCCCTATGTCACATCTAATGCTGCTCTGGAGGGTTCCCCAAATCTCCAGATTAGTTTTCAAGAGACACAGGAGGAAGAAGGAATTGCAAAGATTGCCTTCCTGCCTCCTATATGAGTAGACCTTCACTAAGTGCTTTTAAATTATATATTGTTTTAACTTGGTTTATGGTTTAATTTGTTTTTAGCTGTGTATATTTACTGTTTTTATACTGTATGTTTTTATCTGTACACCGCCCTGAGAACTTATTGATATAGGGCGGGATATAAATGTTTTAAATAAATAAATAAATAAATAAAGTGCAGCCCTGGATCCAACCCATAAGAACATAAGAAGTGCCATGCTGGATCAGACCAAGGGTACAACTAGTCTAGTACTGGTAATATATTTACCATGGATTCCTACCACTGATGGGAGATAAGTCACTTCTGAAATCTGGAAACCTTTGACATGAGAATCAGTTTTCATTTTAGAGATAT
Organism: Elgaria multicarinata webbii; assembly: GCF_023053635.1. Classification (NCBI taxonomy): domain Eukaryota; kingdom Metazoa; phylum Chordata; class Lepidosauria; order Squamata; family Anguidae; genus Elgaria; species Elgaria multicarinata. The sequence goes on along the minus strand of NC_086177.1, from coordinate 80,405,807 downwards.
CAGAAAAGGGATCCTAAGGTCAAAGTTGACTACTGTGCTTCACTTGTTGTATTTACTTAGGAACATAGGAAACTGCCTTACGATGATCAGGCCACTGGTCCATCTAGCCCAGTCTTGTGGACACTGACTGGCACAGACTCTCCAATGTTTCAAACATGATTCTTTTCTAGCCTTACCTGGAAATACCAAGGATTGAACCTGGGCCCTTCTTCATGCAAAGCATGTTGTCTACCACTTACCTACAATCCTTCCCTGTATTGACACAATCAAAGACTTGAAATATCAATTCTGCTGTGAAAAGCTGATAAAGTTACAGTGATACAACTCAACACCCCTTTATACGAAGGCTGAAATCTAGTCATACTTATCTGAGTATGCACATTTACTTGAGAGCGGAACAAACTTCTGATTAAACATGCATTGGATCAGGCTATGAGAATCAGCTATATCATTCTACTGTGCTGTATACCAGCTACTGGCATACAGCCCTATCCTAATGTGTGGTCTTAGATGCAAGTCTCACTGAGCTAAATATGGATTACTTCCAGAGAAGTATGCTTAGGATTGCAGTGATCATTATATTAATTCAAAGAGTAAGCTGAAGGCAGAAACAAACATCCAATACAAAAGCACTGAGTGATCCTTTTCTCTGTATTTCAGCCTGTATCGGTGTGACAGCACAGTGCTCTTACTAAATGGAGGGCACTCAGCACCTTGTTGAGCACAGCCCTTAACTGAGCAGATATATTCCCAGTTAATAGTGAACTTTGACTTCTCAACAAATATACTACAATTAGATATCATTGTAAAATAACATTAACTATCTCATCTTCCATTGAAGAAAACTGAGATATTTAAATTGTATTACACTGAATTTGCCACTTTTAAACATTATCATACTATGCAATCCTAGATCTGTACTCAGCAAAATATTCCTAATTTACAAATCCTTTATTATCTATTATAAATATTCTTTTTATGAACTTATATATTCATATCATCTACTCATGATATTAGTAAATTCAGCAAATTACTTTTATTAATTACAGATCTTAGACCTCCAGATTGCCAATCAATTCATTGATAAAACTCAGTTTTCAATGGTAGCAAAGACATGTACGTTGAGAAAGAAAAGGATTACAGATCATCATTCTGGAAAACAATTGTAATCCTATCATATACAGATTTATGCACGCCTAACTCTGCATATGATCAAATTGTTAGTTGAATACAAGCCTCATGCTTTACCAGATACCTCAGAATATGCTGCTTTCATCTATCAAAATCACATCTCCATAACTCTACAATCTTTGGCTCAAGTTCTGAAAATACACATATTCAGGTGTATACATTCCAAAGGGCTTGACTACTAACCTTGAAAGAAATAGAACTCCATTAGTGTAAGTGCTCTGAATAACCATTTAAGAACTTTCTCATAATTCTGAATTTTTTCTTCCTACAATTGTATATTCGAAGCAAAGTCTTATTTGTCCCCACATCCATCATAAACTTTCTGCAGTCAATTTACTACCAAAGTGTACTAAATATAGCACACAATCTAAGTGACATTTTATAAAATCATTGAGGAAACGAAGCTGCACTATTCTATAGAACGGGGGAATGTAAGTCCACTTGGTTTGGTAAAGCATCCTGCACATAATAAGACTGAAGGCATTTAAAAATGTTGACTACATGTACAGGTTCCTTAGACTCTCACTGATGGTTTAGAAGCCTTATAATTTTTAAACTATGTTTTTCAAAATATTGAACAACAAAGAAATTATTCCAAACAAATGGCTGCAACTAATCTTCATAATCTCTAGCCAGTATCCAGAGCACATGCTGCACTGAAACTAATAGAACTAACTTACAAGTAAATGTATTTAACACTGAGATATTAATCTGAATACTTTCAGTATTTAAAAAATATAGCACAACACACATTTTCATATTAGTATATCAATCATGTAGCATGGTCCTATGCGTGTTAATTCAGAAGTTCCTCTGAGTTCAAAGGACTCAATCTCCCCAATAAGTTTGTGCATAGCATTATAGCCTCAAACATATTTACATGGAAATAAAAGTTTCAACAAAAGAAATGGGACTTGCTGCTACGTAAATGTGTTTACATTTGAGATGTTAATTCAGCACCTCAGGATAAATGCCACACACATGAATTAAAGCTGCAGTCCAGTCCCCAAATTACATTCTCCTAAGGAGCCATACTGTATGAGAATTATAATCTTTTGTTGGGTTTACTGGGCAATTTTATTGCATGTGTCTGGAAAAGAAGTATGAATGCTGTCTCTGCTTTTCTACACAATATTACACAGTTGGTTTAATTTGATTTTCCATATATCAAACAATATTAGCACTCACTGCTGGTTATATATGTACAAACAACTTCATCATTATGTACACATGTGCAAAGTATTTCAAATTGCATAAATTTCAAATAGATTCAAAGCTGCTGCCTTAAGTAAAACTATTTTGCATTTAGTTAAAAACCTGAAAGTATACCACTGCACACTTGTTGTGCCTGAATGCATTAAAGAAGTAACAAATTCCCTGAAGACTACCTACTAGAATTTAACATGATCACTTAAAAGCATTAAGGATATAGAACTGCAGATATGCAAACTTCCAATGTTCCAATTCGGATTACACATCCAACTACACCTGTCTTTGCTCAAACAGGCTTGGAAGGTAGAAATATTCTCAACCCATATATTGATTAATCCTGCCCTTTTAAATCACAATCTATCCAGGCGCTATTACGCAATTAACAATATTACATGAAAAGTTATACATTTCTAGCCCAATCATGAACTATGCTGGAAAGTATTTCCCAGACACTAACAACATTAAACCCAAATGAAAACAAAAATCAACCATCTGCTGATACTCAAATTGTAATTGAAAGCTCAAAGGTAGGAGAAAATACGTCTTTTTTAGTCTGCTAAGAAGGTTATAAGTTTGGAAGAAGGAGAAAAGGTTTGGGTTTGTGTGTCGTTGGAAAAAACATCTCAAGCTCAGGAGGCAACAAGCCTCAAAGGGATGCTGCTGAGTCTGTCTCAGACACCTAGTGGACAATAACAAAACCCAAACATCTTTCTTTCCTACAACAATCTAGTCCTGGCATTATCAATTTCTTAACCTCATCCAGGAGTCCCTGACTGCGAGATGTGTCTCATGCATTCCATTCAGGTAATCTCCCTTTATGTACACAAACCACGCAGCTTCAATGACCGGTGCACAATTAGTACACTCTTTTGCATCCACTGAAACAGAGCAAGAATATCTAGCTTCATCTTCATTTCATCACTTACAGCTCTGCAGCTAAGGCTCAAGATTTCTCATTTGTGGGGGGAGAGAAAAATCTCATAATGTAATTTACAAAGAGTGGAAACGCCTACAAGGAGCTGAAGTACCTGCACTGGGGAGATGTTCAGTTGTTCACTTCATCTTCCGTTGACAAGGAAACCAAACCGCACTTCATTCTCCAGGAAAACCTTCCACTGCCATCATTTGAAAATGCACTTATTGGTATATATGTGTATATCTATCAACATTATGATAATCATCATAAAATTATCTTGATATAAAAGAATAAAAAAGTGAAATTTTGAAAAGGCATTATCTTTGATTTTCCTTTCTTTTCAATATAGTATTTTTGGGGGGAGAGGGGGGGATTTAAAAATGATCAACAGTATCAAAGCTGCAAGAAAAGTTTCACATTATAAACGGGCATCAAAAACAGAAAAAGAAGAAAAACGGCTGATTGCAACCGGATGTCCAAAAAAAGGAAACAAAACAAAAACCAAAAAAACATTTAACAAAATTAATATCTTGCTCAGTGCCTTGCACCAGTATTGCAAGATCACAAACTCTTTGTAAACATTGTTGTAAAATGCATTTGCAAATCCCATATATATACAAAAAAACAAAAAACAAAACAACATCATCAAAAATCTCTGCAAAAGAGAGTTAAGCAACAAGCCCACTTCTCATCTCTTTGTTGTTGTTTTTAAAAATATGCATCATAATTCACATCGCTTTTTTTTTTGTCACAACAAAACCAGTTGCATATGTATAAATACGTATAATTTATATGCATTTACGTTGTTGCTGGACTGGCAAGTCTATTTCTCTGCTCTTTTTTTTTTCTTTTTCTCTTTAGATTCCTAGAGACTTCCAGTTCCAGCAACACCTTTTGCTCCCAGTTTAGTAAACCATCGCATGCTAAGAAGAAAAAAAACTTGTCATCAGAAAAAGGATCAAATCCATGAAAACAAAGAGGTTAAAAAATAAAAAAGCAGCAAAAACAAAAAAGGAAGAAAAAAAAACAGGACAAAAAAGGAGGACAAGAATGTCAGTGGAAAGGTACTCACCGAGCGGGAGTAAAAGGAAGGAATAAAAATGCGAGTTACTATAAAATACAGTATGGCGGTGGAAGAAGGAATGAGGCGCTTTTTTTTTCCTCTTTAGTCTCTGCCTCAGGCAATTGCCACGTGATTCGGAGCCAGGCTGACTCGCAGGCAGGGGGAAGGAGCAGGCGGGTATGGGGTAAACCCCACCGGAGGAGCCCAACGCGCTCGCAACAGCTCAGCAGCAGCAATAGTGGCGCCAGCAGCGGCGAGGAAGAGACTGGAACCGGCAATAAGCAGCAGCAGCAGCACAACAAGAAGCTTTAGCTTCGGTAGCCCTGCGCGGCGCTGCCGGCAGCAGCAAACAGCAGCCAGACAAGCAGGTGCCCCACGCGCCGCACAAGACACACGCGCTCGGCCGCGCGCGTGCGCGCGCTAAACGAACAACGGTTGGGGAGAGGGCGCGCGCGAGAGGAGAGAGAGAGAGAGAGAGAGGCGGGGGAGAAAACCAACGCAAGGGGCGGCAGCGCGGGTGCGGGGAGGTTCTTCGCAGCGCACGCACACACCGTGTGAAAGCGGCTGCCTTGCGTGTGTGTGCGCGCGTCCACGTGTCTGTGTGAGAGAGGGACACTTACCGTGAGGTGTGGCGGCTGCAAGGTGCTGCTGCTGCTGCTGCTGTTTGCGTGTAGGAGAGGCAGCCAGACAAATGCCACAACTTGATGCCGCCTCACCTCAAAGTTACTCCTGTTTCCCTCACGCGTATTGTCGCTCCTACCACAGAGGGGCATTTTGTGTTACAACAAACAATGAAAAGGAATCCCCTCATGTGGCCCGTTAAAGCCCAACAGATTCACGGTGGCAGAGGCTCTGGTGGAAGAGCAGCCGCTTCTTTCAGTGCGCGCGCGTGTGTGCGTGTGTGACATGACGTGGTCTCTTGTCCGCCAAACCTGATCCCACGCTACATCTCTTGAGGCTTTAACGTGTCACAAAACTCTTTGGTTTCACCGTCGCCATCCTTGCACGTTCTTATGGGCCTTTTCCATTTCCAATAAAATATTTCCACTTTCCTCACAGAACAAGGGCTGTTGTTTTTTGTCTCTGATGGCGCAATCGAGCCCTTGTGAAGAAATTGGCTTATTTTTACTACTACACCTATTTCCTACCCAGAGAGACAGACGGGATCAAAAGGAGCGCTGCTTCATCCATCACATGTTTGGGACACAAGTCCGGCGTTCATAAAGGGAAAGCCTTTTGTAACGTGTGTATGTGTTGGGGTGGGGGGTAGGTTGGATGTGCTGATTATCAAATTGTAACCACCCATTTGCTTCACAGAATTATCTGACTGAAATGGGGGTCAACAGGTAATCTGTACTGAAACTGGATCTTCTGCAACTGCACAACCTCATGTTAATGATTTTTAAAAGAGTGTTCTAGGCCCTAGGGATTCAAGCCTGACCTGCCCTCTAATCCTACATGTGTGGCTGTAATGCTGGTTATTCAACATTGAGGAAAAGGCACTCTGCACATGCTCAAAGAATTTCTCATCTATTATGTTCTAAAACCAAGTTCTCACACTGAAAAAAAAAGAAGTTTCTGGAGTTGACAAAACAGTTTGGTGCTGGAAACAGTGATACCTTCTCTTGTCCTGCCTCATGCCCTAATTTCTCTCCTTGTTTGGAAATATAAGGTGATTTCTGCAAAATATGCTACAGGGTTTGTTGTCTCATGTTTACCAATGCTGGGGCGAAAGTCAGTGCCAGTGCAACAGCTAATAGGATTATGGCTGCAATCCTAAACAAATTTACTGGGAAGGAAATCTCACTGAGTTCAGTGAGTAATTGAATTTCCAGTTATGTTTAGGATTGAGCTGTAAAATCACTAAGCTGCAACTCTAGTGACAATTACTTCAAAGTAAGTTCCATTAAAGCCAATAAGGTTTCTCAGTAAATCTGTCAAGGATCAAGGTGTCAGGTGCCAACTAGCTTATGAATTGATTAATTTGCAATCTCCTCTTCATTGATCAACAGAGTTGTAATTGTTTCTCCAAATGTACCTATGAAAGATTCAAAATGTTTGAGATTATAGCATACTGTTAGATCATATTCAATAAAAAAAATTGTGAACTGCTTCAGCTATTGGGCGGTATAGAAATGCAATAAATAAATAAATAAAATTACTGCATTACATAATCAGCTACTGTCATGCTGAACAATGGATTGATTATTCCATTTTGGTTTGTTCACATATCATATTCAAATACAATTATTTTCCATGTATGTAAATTACTCATTTACATTCCTAGTCTATTTGGTCCTATTCAGATAAGTACTTCATACTTTTTACTTTTAATTAAACCTTTTTTTAACTTCAATTTCTCATTTCTTTCAATTTTTTAATCCCAGCTCTCCCTAGGAAATGACAGTACAGAATAACAGCTTCATATTTCTGCTATGTTCTGCCTAATGCTTTCTTTATGATTGGGAGTTCAAAACGCATAATAATAAAAATAGTTATTTTGCTCTTTTAGTAGATTTGTTATGGCTGTTTCCACTGCTACCAGCTGCTCTCTTATCAACTGCGTTTGGAAATCAACAACAGAGTTGTATTTTATAATAAATAGGTATGCATAAAGGGATAAATATCAAGGTATCCTTACGGATATGTAACGCAGCCACCACCACCGGAATCAACAAATGCTGTTTATATTGATAACAGGAATATGACTTTAATAGCTGTACACTGTTCTACATATGTATAGGACAAAAACCTAATCTACATCATGACATGGATGTGTCAGTCTGTTAAATGTCTACCTCATGTGCCTGTTAGCATCAAGCAGTGCGTGGAAGAATATACATTTGTAATGAAATATTCGAAACCATGATCTAATGGCTACCTTTTAAATGTGTTAATAGCTTGATTCAGTGAGAGAATATAATTTAAAATTATAATCAATGTCATGCATTTGTATGCAGGATTGCAGCTTATTTTGAAGCAGCTACATCTTTTTTTCTTTTCTTTTCTGGTAATATAGAAGTAGGGATTTTAAATGTATGTTATTTGTTTTTATGTATATAAAATAACATGCATATAATACAGAAGTTTGTTTTTAAGAATAGCAATGTCTTGGGCACATAACTCTATAGGAATAATAGCTAGGATTTTTTAATATAATTTATTAAGGATATATAATACTTGAAATATTTGAACTTGCCTGTATTCCTGCTCTATTAATATCAATAGGAATTTTGCACCAATGTCTAGAACAGCAGGATTTCGCAATTGGATCATAATCCTACAATTGGTAACTGTTCATGGATCCACCTATACATGGGCAGCACCTCTGATGATTACAGAGAAAGAAGGAGATGAGTGCAGGTGTTCAGGCACCCAACCATAGGATCCTAAAGTACCCTTTCTGTTTTCTACACCAGCAGAATACATCAGCCATGTAGGAAGATGCAGAAAAGGGGAAGTGCTGCATGTGAGACCATAGGAAATGAGGCCAGAAATGGTGTAGCATCTAGTACCTGATGCAACTCACAGCTAAACAGCTCAGCTGCTCCAATTCCTTGGAGATACCGCTATGCTTTGTATTCTATAGCTGGGCATCTGAACATCTGCCCTTCTGCTTGTTCCTTCATGATACAGTTACTCAGACTGCAGATGTGGATGTCTGCATTTCCAGTTGCAGGATTACTGCCTTGGTCTTTCTGAAATCGCCTGTCTATATGCTGCACTGTACCGTGGTTAAAATGTTATTCTCTGGGTGTGTATAGATAGACAGATCGGCAGACTTAGGGACTTTAAAAACTGCATCGATCAGTGCTGATTTAATGTCCTGAGATAGCACTGTGTGGGAGAGCAAGCATTGGAAATTACTGCAAGACTACCATTTCTCAACCTGGCCAAGGCTGTGAGAATTGAAGAAATAAATTTGCAAGTCTCTAATGGTTTAATCCAACTGGAAGTTATGAAGTTAGTGCTGATCCAAAAGAAATCATACAAAAGACAGTGCTTTACTATTTCATGATTCAAAAGATGAAGTACACAGTACGGTTTAGCTAGTACATTGCCCAGCTTAGGTCATGAGGGACTGAGCAGCTGGTTGGGAAGGGTAATGTTCTCTTAAGATCTGAAGAAATAAGTCTCTCTGAACACTGAACATTGTTACTAAACAGTTGTGCTATTTTTCTAAAAGTATAATTATCATATACACTTTAATAAAACACATATATGGTTTCTGTATAAATATACAGGTAGGAGCCTGTAAAAATGTGCAGAAAATTTTTCTAATTTTAATTTTCTATTCAGATCTCACTCCCTGCACCCCTTCTTGCTTACAGTATAAATCCCCTTTTGTCTCTAGGCCAGCCTTCTCCAGTGTGATGCCCTCCAGATGCTTTGAACTACAACGCTCAACATTCCTGACCATTGACCCTGCTGGCAGGGGTTAATGGGAATTGCAGTCTAAATAATTTGGGAGAAGGGGACATCTGGTTGGGGAAGACTGCTCTAGGCTTTTGTGCTAACCACTGAGAAGTTAGAATGTTTGTAAATATTCCATGACGAAACAGTACATAACGAGGACTAATTTCAATAAACAGATTCCACTAATTTGTAACATATTATTGCCTGTAGAGAACTGGTAAAGTTCTTTCCCAGCCCTACCTGAAGACACCAGGGATTGAACCTGGGATCTTTTACATACAAAGCATGTGCTCTATTACTGGCCCTTCAAAGTCCTCTCAGATTTGCAGTCTAGATACTAAATAATATTGCTGCTTAACATTTATTTGGCAACAATTTGGTAGTATATGTGTTACAGCTCTATCCCCTATTTGCTTACTTGGAAGTAGTCCCACTGAGTTCAATGGAACTTATTCTCAAGTGTACACAATACTGATTTCGACCAGAACTCATGTTTGCACTGTTCTGACACAACTCAATATTCATATTAAAAAATGGCAGCAACCTTACACAAGTAACATTATAAGATATCATCACCTCGTTTATAGTTTTAAGGACATTGAATCATACTTATTATAATATAAGGAAAGGAAAGGAACCTGTCGTGCAAGCACTTGAGTCATTACTGACTCCTAGGGGGACGCCTGCTTTCGCTGATGTTTTCTTGGCAGACTTTGTAGCGGGGTGGTTTGCCATTGCCTTCCCCAGTCTCAGTTACCTTTCCCTCAGCTAGCCGGGTACTCATTTTACCGACCTTGGAAGGATGGAAGGCTGAGTCAACCCAAGCTGGCTGCCTGAGAACCAGCTTCTGCTGGGATCGAACTCAGGCCGTGGGGAGAGTTTCAGCTGCAGTAACTGCCGCTTACCACTCTGCGCCACACGAGGCTATATTACAGCAGCCACGGTAGTGGCTGCTGTATGTTAAGGCCCGTCAGTAATCTGAAGATTCTACAATGTAATTTGCAATTGGTAGGGGGGTGGTAAACCTCGCAGTCTAAAATGAAAAATATTTCAGGAATCTTTCTGAAACGCGGTACTGCCAGAAAGAAATGCTGGCTTTACATTCCCTGCGCGTTTCAGGGAGATTCCTGAAATATTGAGGTCTGGGTGGGAGTTTAAAGTTGAAAAAACAGGGAAAAGCATGTCTGTCGCAATCTGCTTTGTTTCTTCCGGGGGTGGCGACTTTTTTTTTGCGCACTCGTAGCGCAAAAGGGGAAGCCTCCCGGAGGAATACATAATCAGGATTAAATTCCCCTATCCATCCGATTGATGGAATGGCCTTTCTTTTTTTAAAAGACCGTTGCATCAATTTTTAATTAATTTTTTAAAATCCCATGTTTCTCAATGGGGAATCTGATAAGCTCACGCATGCGCGTGAGCTTCAGAATCCCCAGAGGGAAACTGAGAAGCAGGGAGAGTGCGGCGGCCGCTCATCCCCAACCGGTCAGGTAAGTGGGGTGAGGGAGCTTGCCTGGAGCCGCTGCTGCATTCGTGCAGCAGCGGGCCCAGGCGTAGCGGGGGGGGGGAAATCGGGGGGGGGAGTCGCCCCCCACCCCCCGGTTTCACTTTCTCCGTAGGCTGCAGTCCCAGGTTTCAATTGAGCGCCCGGCTCCACCCGAAAGCAAGCCGGGCGCTCAGTTGAAACCCCGGACTGCAGCTGACTTGGGCGGAGGGGGGGGGAAGGAGAGGAGGGGGGGGGCGCGTCACTGGGGTGGGGGTGCGGGGGTACCTTCCGTAGCCTCGCCGCTCGAACTGCAGCGGCGGCGAGGCGAGGCAAGCGCTGCGCCGCTGGTGTGTGTGTGTGTGTGTGTGTGTGAGAGATTCCCTGGTCTCCGCTGCTGCCAACTGCGGCAGCAGCGGGAGGCTAGGGAATCAATCAAACAAACACACACACACACACACACCCTACTTGGGCGGAGGGGGGAGGAGAAGGAGAGGAGAGGACGTGCTTACCTCCTTCCAGGCACTGCGGGAAATGGAGTCCTTACAGTAATAGGAAGTGTCGCAATAGCCCTTTTCGACACTTCCTGTTATGGTGAGGACGCCATTTACCACCAAGCCTGGAACGAGGAAGGAGGTAAGAACCTCCTCTCCCCCCCCCACCCCCGGCTAGGGCCCCCCTCCCCCCGCCCGCGCAGCCCTCTCCGGTCCCTGGGAACCGGCCTTTAATTTTTTAAAAAAATGCTACAGCACCCGGGGGTTCGCCTAAGCTGGGCCCAGGCTTCCTCCAAGCGTCCCTCCCCTTCCCTGCCTCTATGGGGCCTTGTACTTGGCTTGCGCGATTGTGCAGGGCATGTACAAGGCCCCATTGACGCTGAGGGAGGGGGCTGGGGGACGTGTTCTGGGACTTCCTGGAAGCGTCTCCACCCCCTCCCTTCCTCTATGGGGCTGCAGAGAAGGAAGAGAAGACAAGAGAAGGAAAGGCGGGGAACAGGTCACCGGGCGAGGAGAGGCTGCAAGGAAGGAAAAGAAGACCGGAGAAGGAGAGGAGGGGAACAGGTCACCGGGCGAGGAGAGGCTTCAAGGAAGGAAGAGAAGACCGGAGAAGGAGAGGAGGGGAACAGGTCACCGGGCGAGGAGAGGCTGCAAGGAAGGAAGAGAAGACCGGAGAAGGAGAGGAGGGGAACAGGTCACCGGGCGAGGAGAGGCTGCAAGGAAGGAAGAGAAGACCCGAGAAGGAGAGGAGGGGAACAGGTCACCGGGCAAGGAAAAGCTGTGGGGAGGTAAGAGGCAAGATTGAAGAGGCAAGATTGAAGAGGTAAGATTGAAAGAGGCAAGATTGAAGAGGGGGGGTGTTTAAAATGTCTTACCTTGCCTTGTTCCTGCCTGGGCCATTAATTCCCCCTCTCTTTTTCAGGCCGTGTCACACTGGTGGCAATTTGGCTGTCCTGGCCTTCAGAGCAGCCCCCCTCTTTGTTCCTGGGCTTGTTTCTGACTGCTCGGGCATCCAGCCCCCCCCCCCTTTTCCAAGCCGCATCAAGCAAAACATGGGGAGGTTTGTTTGTTTTCAGCTGGGCTTGCCTGGGCATGTTTTCGATCCTCTCAGGCTTCCGGTTTCTCCATTTTACTAGCTGCAGCATGTGCAACAGGAGGCTTGATTTGGCTTGCTCCCCAGGCATATTAATGCCTGGGTGTCCAGCATCCCCATTTTCCAGCTTGATTTGCTTTCAGTTGAGGGCAGAGAATATTTGTTTCCTTTAGTCTGTGGTCCAGCAAAAAGGGTAAGAAATCTCTGATATTGTAGAAAAATGGACCAGAAAGTGGGGGGAGTTACAGTGTTTTTACTCCCTGCACCTGGCTGCTCCATGGGTCTCTGTAACATTAGGTGCCTAAAACTAGAAAACTCCTTTTGCAGATCAGGAAAATTTAGGGGTATCAATGGATTACAAAATAGTGATAGCACCCTAGGAAAAGGACTCTGCTTTTGTTGTATAATTCCCCTTTTTACATATATCCAGTTTTTGTTAACAGTTGTTTGCTGGTTGAAGCCATAGTTTGTATGTTTGTCTGGGTTGTTGTTGTTGTTGTTTTAAGAAAAAGGGATTTATTACTTGGATCATGCCCCTCTTTCAGTTTTTAAGGCTGCTGCTGGCCCATCTTTTGTGAGCTAGCCTTTTGGGACTAGATGCTCTGCTCCTGAGCAGCTGGGTTCAGTTTTTCCTCACCATTTTATTTTATTTACTGTTGAGGCTCAGACTTCAACATCCTTTTCTATTTTAAAACATTTTCTCCATTTCCTACCTGCATGTGATGTTCTTTTGCATTTACACTTCTCTGTCAATTATTTACTGTGTAGCACGTGTGTGTTTTTCATCTAAATATTTACTGTGTGGCATTGAGCAGGGGTTTGGACTTGATGGCCTTATAGGCACCTTCCAACTCTACTATTCTATGTGTGTTTTTATAAGTTAAAGTGTAGTCAATGTTTTCCTACTTGGGTTTTAAACATATATTTCCTAATATATTAACTTTTAAATAACGTTAAGTCAGCTCTGGTTACACTCTTTCACCCCTTTGGCCAAAGAATGTCATTTTCAGTGCTCTTGGATTATGGAGAGCTATTCCTTTGCTTTCTCTTTGTTGGGACCTCATAAAATTCCATTTTTTTATTCACATCTACACACAAGATGACACCCAGCTCTATCTCTCTACTCTAGAATGTTCTCCTCCTATCCAATCCAACTGGTTTCTAAAATATGGTCACCCTACATTAGAGAAGAGGGAGGGTGAGGACGGGGGCCATCCATGCCGACTGGGAGCAAACAAGGCCATCCCCTGGGCCTCAAGGTGGCTTACTATAGAGTAAGCTCCAATGCAAAATCTTATGCCTGCAAAGCACAGTTCAATTCTATGCAGGATATTTAAAGTTTAATTGACACTCTTATTACTGATCACTGATCAGAGATTTAATAACAGCAGAAGGTGTTTGCAGGTGGATGGGGAAGGCAGGGTGAGGGTGTCACATCAGGCCCTGCAGGCTGAAGATTCCTCATTCCTGGTCTAGCCAGTGGATTGGTAACATTTTAATAATATGTAGTCCCAACCATTGGATTGGAGGAGGAACCATCATGTGCATAGGTCCCAAACTGCACTGCAATTTCCCTTCTATCCAGCTGAGGATTTACAGGTAGAAGCCTGCTTCCAGTACTGATCACAGCCCTGGTGAAATTCCCTCTTCATCACAACAGTGAAAGCCGCAGGAGCCCTGACCTGAGTGTGTGTGATGTAACAGCCATGTCCTGTTTGCATTCAGCATCTAGCTATGAGGTATACTGCATCTAATCATGGATGCTCTCTTTGGCTTGCCTTGGCTGGACCTATCTCCCATTAATTTGTCTACACTTTAGAAACAAATATCTAAGCTAAAGGGAATCTCTCCATTTTGTGGTAATGAATTCTATAAGTTAATTTATTATGTATTGTGTGATGAATTACCTCCCTTCGTCTGTTCTGAATCTACTGCCAATCAGTGTCATTGGAAGAAGGAGAAAATGGTCCTGGTTTACTCACACATTGCTCACAATCTTGTACCCCTTTCTCAGGCCCCCTCAACATATTTTTAAAATTTTTCTTTTCCTTTCTCTGGTTGGTAGCTGGATCTATTGCAGCAAACCCACAGCCACACATTTTGGCAGCTGGCTTTTAATACTCCCACTGCTCCTGATTAAGGGTAACTGTCTATTCATCTCAGGTCTTGGCCAGTGTGGGATTCAAAGCAATCGTACAGAGAATGTCACACACACACACAATCACAATCTCTAGACTGCAGGACCAGTTTTCCTTCTGCCCACGTTGCTATATTTGTATGACTTTGGACATCCTGGCATGCATGTAAAAACCAAGAGAAACAACTTAAATCTAACACAAGAGATCTCTGGCTAAGCTCAGAGTAACTAGGATCTGCCTAAGACATTTTGGTACGCAAAGCAGAACATCCAAATTGTAGACTTCTTCTTTCTGCTAATTAATACGAGGCACAACTAACCAGAACATTGTCCTGCAAATGACCCGTTGAAAGGAATATGAGGAGCTGTGCAAAAGCACTGGGAGTGCCCTTGTGCAGCTTTCATTCATTCAATGGGGCGTGCACAAGAAAATGTCCTTGTTGATTGTGCCCCGTGGGTCAGAACCATCGTATGCTAGGGTGACCATATGAAAAGGAGGACACGGCTCCTGTATCTTTAACAGTTGTATAGAAAAGGGAATTTCAGCAGGTGTCATTTGTATGCATGCAGCACCTGGTGAAATTTCCTTTTCATCACAACAGGAAAGCTGCAGGAGCCCTGCCCTCTTTTGTATATGATCACTCTAGTATAGCTCCTGCAGCTTTCACTGTTGGGATGAAGAGGGAATTTCACCAGGTGCTGCATGCATACAAATGACACCTGCTGAAATTCCTTTTTCTATAAAGATACAGGAGCCCTGTCCTCCTTTTCATATGGTCACAGTGGGGCTGGTGACTCCGATGTCAGTGGGGCTATGAATCCGTGCCAAGTTTCAGTTATAGCCAGCCAGAATTCCAAAGGAGCTCTGCAAGGTGTGGAACCCCATCCCCAAAATAGGTGCAGCACTTTGAAAAGTTCCTTTAGAGTTCTGGCTGAAACCCAGAGCGGATTCACCACCCCACTGACATCGGAGTCACAAGCCGCTGCTGGATTCAGCATGTCTCGCTCCTGTAGAGTGACCCTATGGAAAGGAGGACAGCGCTCCTGTATCTTTAACAGTTGCATAGAAAAGCCTTTATTTATTCCTATATACTTCAGTCTTCACAGTAAGCAACTGAATAAGGAAGAAAGTACTTCAATAGTCTCTACACACACCTCTCACAAAGGTGTGAAAGTTGTGAGTGCTGTTGCATTCATGTCTTGCTTGTGGTTTCTCCACGGTCAGCTGGCTGGCCCCTGTGTGAACTGTACTTTGGACAGGATGGACCCATGGTCTGATCCAGCAGGGCTCTTCTTATGTACTTACGTGTTGTTTCAGATTTAAAGCCTATATCTGCCTGCCGAGGCATGTCTGAGGAGCCTTTCTCGGTGCCCTTCCAACACCAGATATATGCTGTGGTGGAACATGGGACAGGGCCTTCTCTGTTGTGGCACCCCGGCTGTGGAATTCCCTCCCCCTGGAGGCCCAACTGGTGCCAGCCCTGGCTTCATTTCGGCACCAGGTTAAGCATGGCTTTTTAAAAAAGCCTTTGATGGCTAAATCCACTGTTTCGTTTTAATTGGATTTTACTCTTTTAAAATTTCATATTGGTTTTAATGTATTAATGGTTTAATTTCTTTTAGAATTGTATGTTTATTGTTCTATTTTATATGTATACTTTTATCTGTACGCCGCCCTGAGATCCTTGTGATATAGGGCAGGATAAAAATGTTTTAATAAATAAAGCCAGAGTCCTTAATAAGGCCATGTGGAGCTTTTATTTTTTTAAAAAAAATGCATTTTATTTTTTTCATTTCATTACAGCATTTTATCTCAGAGCTAGATTAGAAAGAACATTAGGAATTTATTAGAAAGGTCAGAATTCCCTTCCTGTATTTTATGTAGTAACTAAAAAGAAAAAGAAAACTTCTGGGAAAAGAAGGTCAAATTGTCCATGAAGAGTGAGAACTTTAATTTTCTCCATAGATCAGCAGCTTGGAGACCTGCAGCAATACAGAAAGTATCAGAAAGCCTAAATAGAGGGGGGAATTCAATTTATGCCAGCCCTGAATTAACGTACATACATTGGCAGCAGACAACAGAAGGCACTGAAAAATATCCTGCCTGAAATAATGATACACCACAGGACAACGTTTTGTCTGAATCTCTACCAATCACTTCCATGGACTACTAACAATGGGATTTAAAGGCTATCAAGGGCTACTAGCCCTGATGGTTGTGTGCTATCTCCAGTATCAGAGGCAGTATACCTGTGTGCACCAGTTGCTGGAGAACATGGGTGGGTGCTTGCATTTGCACTGTGTCCTGCTTGTGGGTCCGTGGTCAACAGCTGGTTAGCCACTGTGTGATCAGATTGCAGGACTAGATGGACCCTTGGTCTGATCCAGCATGGTTCTTCTTATGTTCGTATGATCCATATCAAACCAGTCCTGCTAGTTTCCATCTCCTAAGAGCAGGCTTTTTGGAAAGCGAATGGGCCTTAATTGTCCAGGCCACCCCAAAATCCTTTACAAATTCCCGTTTCTATCCAACTGTTAAAGATACAGGAGCCTTGTCCTCCTTTCCATAGGGTCAACGTAGCCACATGGAAAGGCGCACAGGGCTCCTGTATCTTTAACAATTGCATAGAAAAGGGAATTTCAGCAGGTGTCATAGGTATGCACACAGCACCTAGTGAAATTCTCCCAGCCCCACCCAACAGGACTTTGTATCAGAGGCTGGTACATGGTTTACATAGGTGGCTTACATAGTTCTCCTCTTGTCCATTTAATAGCCACGACAACCCTGCGAGGTAGTTTAGACAGAAAACCCTACAATCCTATGCATGTTTACACAGAAAATCCAACAACCCTATGCATGTTTAGACAGAAAACCCTACAATCCTATGCATCTTTAGACAGAAAAACCTACAATCCTATGCATGTTTAGACAGAAAATCCAACAACCCTATGGATGTTTAGACAGAAAACCCTACAATCCTATGCATGTTTACACAGAAAACCCTACAATCCTATGCATCTTTAGACAGAAAAACCTACAATCCTATGCATGTTTAGACAGAAAACCTTACAGTCCTATGCATGTTTAGACAGAAAACCCTACAATCCTATGCATGTTTAGACAGAAAACCCTACAATCCTATGCATGTTTAGACAGAAAACCCTACAATCCTATGCATGTTTACACAGAAAATCCTACAATCCTATGCATGTTTACACAGAAAATCCAACAACCCTATGCATGTTTAGACAGAAAATCCAACAACCCTATGCATGTTTAGACAGAAAATCCTACAATCCTATGCATGTTTACACAGAAAATCCTACAATCCTATGCATGTTTACACAGAAAATCCTACAATCCTATGCATGTTTACACAGAAAACCCTACAATCCTATGCTTGTTTAGACAGAAAATCCAACAACCCTATGCATGTTTAGACAGAAAACCCTTCAATCCTATGCATGTTTACACAGAAAACCCTACAATCCTATGCATCTTTAGACAGAAAAACCTACAATCCTATGCAAGTTTAGACAGAAACACAGATGTATAAAATAGTTGTCAGCACTTTTGGAAAAATCTATACATAGGGTGACCATATGAAAAGGAGAACAGGCTTCCTGTATCTTTAACAGTTGCATAGAAAAGGGAATTTCAGCAGGTGTCACTTGTATGTATGCAGCACCTGGTGAAATTCTCTCTTCATCACAGCAATTAAAGTCACAGGAGCCCTCCCTCTTTTGTATCTGGTCAAGAGGGCAGGGTTCCTGCAGCTTTAACTGTTGTGTTGCAGAGGGAATTTCACCAGGTGTTGCATGCCTATGAGTGACACCTGCTGAAATTCCCTTTTCTATGCAACTGGTGAAGGTACAGGAGTCCTTTCCATATGGTAACCCTATGTAAACTTACAGCAAAATCTTACTTCTATTCAGAACTAAGTCCTGACTTTCCTGGGGGCTGTGATGAAACAGACAACAAGATCCCCCTCTTTTGCATACATGCCAGGGAGGAAGGCGCTCCCTCAGTTCAACAGCAGCAGCACCCTCCATGCCTTGTCGCCCTCCTCCTCCGTGTAATCTAGCTCATACTAATCGTGCCAAAGAAACAGGAAGCACAGCAGTGACAGGTAAACAATGGCATATTCCTTAATGTAGAGAAGCTCTCAATCTCCTCCAATCCTATGCATGTTTACACAGAAAATCCAACAACCCTATGCATGTTTAGACAGAAAACCCTACAATCCTATGCATGTTTACACAGAAAATCCTCCAATCCTATGCATGTTTAGACAGAAAACCCTACAATCCTATGCATGTTTAGACAGAAAAACCTCCAATCCTATGCATGTTTAGACAGAAAATCCAACAACCCTATGCATGTTTAGACAGAAAACCCTACAATCCTATGCATTTTTAGACAGAAAATCCTCCAATCCTATGCATGTTTACACAGAAAATCCTCCAATCCTATGCATGTTTAGACAGAAAACCCTACAATCCTATGCATGTTTAGACAGAAAACCCTACAATCCTATGCATGTTTAGACAGAAAAACTTACAGTCCTATGCATGTTTAGACAGGAGCCTTTTGTATCTGGTCAAGAGGGAAGGCTCCTGTGACTTTAATTGCTGTGATGAAGAGAGAATTTCACCAGGTGCTGCATACATACAAGTAACACCTGCTGAAATTCCCTTTTCTATGCAACTGTTAAAGAGTTGCTTGGAGGATTTTCTGTGTAAACATGAAAATGTTTAGACAGAAAACCCTACAATCCTATGCATCTTTAGACAGAAAACCCTACAAGCCTATGCATGTTTAGACAGAAAATCCTCCAATCCTATGCATGTTTAGACAGAAAATCCAACAACCCTATGCATGTTTAGACAGAAAACCCTACAATCCTATGCATCTTTAGACAGAAAATCCTCCAATCCTATGCATGTTTACACAGAAAATCCTCCAATCCTATGCATGTTTAGACAGAAAACACTACAATCCTATGCATGTTTAGACAGAAAAACCTACAGTCCTACGCATGTTTAGACAGAAAAACCTACAATCCTATGCAAGTTTAGACAGAAACACAGATGTATAAAATAGTTGTCGTCACTTTTGGAACAATCTATACATAGGGTGACCATATGAAAAGGAGGACAGGCTTCCTGTATCTTTAACAGTTGCATAGAAAAGGGAATTTCAGCAGGTGTCACTTGTATGTATGCAGCACCTGGTGAAATTCTCTCTTCATCACAGCAATTAAAGTCACAGGAGCCTTCCCTCTTTTGTATCTGGTCAAGAGGGCAGGGTTCCTGCAGCTTTAACTGTTGTGACGCAGAGGGAATTTCACCAGGTGCTGCATGCATACAAGTGAGACCTGCTGAAATTCCCTTTTCTATACAAGTGTAAAAGATAGAAGAGCCCTGTACTCCTTTGAAGTCATCACCCTAGCCACATGGAAAGGTATATGGGAGAAACCTTTTTTCCGTCTTGCAAGCAACCCAAAGTGGCGCACATAGTTCTCCTCTTGTCCATTTAATAGCCACAACAACCCAGTGAGGTAGGTGAGGCTGAGAGTCAGTGATTGGTCCAAAGTTAGCCAGTGAGCTTCATGATCAAGTGGGGACTAGAACCTGCCTGACACTCTAACCATTGCACTACACTGCCACATATTTAGGTTTGAGTGTGTGTGTGTGTGTGTGTGTGAGTGAGTGAGAGAGAGAGAGAGAGAGAGCATAAACTACCCCAATCATAGAATCATAGAATAGCAGAGTTGGAAAGGGCCTATGAGGCCATCCAGTCCAACCCCCTTTTCTATGCAACTGTTAAAGGTACAGGAACCCTGTACTCCTTTGAGAATGGTCACTCTACAGGAGCGAGACATGCTAAATCCAGCAGTGGCTTGTGACTCTGATGTCAGTGGGGTGGTGAATCCGCTCTAGGTTTCAGTTATAGCCAGTCAGAACTACAAAGGAGCTCTCCAAGGCAAATATTAAATATAAATATAAATATAACATACATGTGACCATAAAATAGATGGGTATATAAAGTCACATCTGTGTTTTGCGAAAAAGCAAGTTGAGATTTTTTGGAGGGAGGTGTTGTTTATTAAAAACACTTTCTGCATACAGTAAGTACACCCAAACACAAAAGTCCGTGACAAAAACGGCAACAAACTCAGCTTTTACACTAACTAATACATTAGTATTCTATCTAACTTACCACTAATACACTCATGAATCTAAAACTAAAATTTATAATTATTACTTTATTAACATTAAAGAATCCATCCCCCTTCTTAATGCAGGAATTTAGCTGGCAGTTTTGGAAAACTTTGTCCCTCCAGTTATCGTGGCATGTTTGAGTCACATCAGCCAGAGGCAATGCACTCTGCTCATGTTCAGAAAATCCTAGAATAGCAGAGTTGAAAAGGGGGCCTACGAGGGCATCCAGTCCAACCCACTTCTTAATGCAGGAATCCACCTGGGATTCATCACAACATTTAAAGTCACAGGAGCCTTGCCTCTTTTGTGTCTGGTCAGTCTAGTATAGCTCCTGCAGCTTTAACTGTTGTGACGAAGAGGGAATTTCACCAGGTGCTGCATACATGCAAGTGACACCTGCTGAAATTCCCTCTTCTATGCAACTGTAAAAGATGCAGGAGCCCTGTACTCCTTTGCATATGGTCACAAGGTGGGGCTGGTGACTCCGATGTCAGTGGGTCTATGAATCCATGGGTATATGCATAGAATTGTAGGATTTTATGTCTAACCTTGCATAGGATTGTAGGATTTATGTACCCATGGATTCATAGCCCCACTGACATCGGAGTCACCAGCCCCCTGCCCCTGTGACCATATGAAAAGGAGCACAGGGCTCCTGTATCTTTAACAGTTGCATAGAAAAGGGAATTTCAGCAGGTGTCATTTGTATATATGGGGAACCTGGTGAAGTTCCCTCTTCATCACACCAGTTAAAGCTGCAGGAGAAAAATATTTTTTTTACTTAATTAACATTAAAGAATGCACAACGGTGCATTCTTTAATGTTAATTAAGTAAAAAATATAAATTTTTTACAGTTATATTTATAAATATAAATTTCAGCAGGTGTCATTTGTATATATGGAGAACCTGGTGAAATCTCCTTTTCATCACAACAGTGAAAGCTGCAGGAGCTATACTACAGTAACCGCATTTAAAAGAGGGAAGGGCTCGTTATCCTTTACAAAAAGCCATGAAATTCAATGAACAAAAAACCTACGGTTTATAAAACAACGTTAAGGCCGTACACTTTCCCACCAAGCACCAAAAAGCGGGGAAATTGGGAGTTAAGGCTCGCCAGCCTTAACGCCACATCCTCCCTAAGGAGGCAGAAAGCACCAGTGAAATTCTCATTCTGCCAAAGCAGATAAACCATGAGGACAGGATGGAGAATAGGATATGCAGAGGTGACTGTGGGGTTGTGGAAAACTGATGACGAACAACTTAGAGCCACCTACTTCTTTTTTTGTTTAGAGCAGCCCTTCCCCAACCTGGTGCCCTCCAAAGGTGTTGGACTGCGACGACGGAGCAGGTAAGAAACCCCACCCCCTCTTGCCTGGCCCTGCTGCCAGGTAAGCCCCAACCCACTTACGTGTTCCATCGTCACTGGGCCCGGGCTTGAACTGAGCACCCTGGTCTATCCGGAAGCTCAATTCAAGCCTGGGCCTGGGGACGACGGAGCAGGTAAGCAACCCCCTCCTGCCTGGGCCCTTACCTAGACCCACTGCCACTGCTGTGCAAACTGCAGCAACGGCTCCAGGCAAGCCCCCACCCCAGCCCACCCCACTTACCTGCTCCGTTGTCGCTGGGCCCCGGCTTGAATCGAGTGCCCTGGTCCACCCGGAAGCAAGTCCGCACCTGCAGCCTTGCTTCTGGGTGGACTCAGGGGCTCGATTCAAGCACGGGTCAGGCCATGACGGAGAAGGCAAGTGGTGGGGTGCGGGGGGGCTTGCCTGGAGCTGCCACTGCAACAGTTTGTGCAGTGGCAGCTCCAGGTAAGGGGCCAGGCAGGAGGGGGGTTGGCTGGAGCTGTTGCACTTTGTGCAGCGGTGGCAGCAGGTCCAGGTAAGGGGCCAGGTGTGTGTGTGGGGTGTTCTTACCTGCTCTGTCGTCACCTGGTCCAGGCTTGAATTGAGCCCCTGGGTCCACCCAGAAGCAAGGCTGCAAGTGTGGCCTTGCTTCCAGGTGCACCAGGGCGCTCAGTTCAAGCCCGGGCCCAACGACGACAGAGCAGGTAAGCGGGGTGGGGGGCTTGCCTGGAGGCGCCCCCCTACGTTCCCCATCCTGCTGTCCCAGCATTCCTGACCATGGGACATACTGACTTGCAATGATGGATCGTCGTAGTCCAACACCTTTGGAGGGCACCAGGTTGGGGAAGGGCTGCTCTAAACAAAAAAAGAAGTAGGTGGCTCTAAGTTGTTCGTCATCAGTTTTCCACAACCCCACAGTCACCTCTGCATATCCTATTCTCCATCCTGTCCTCATGGTTTATCTGCTTTGGCAGAATGAGAATTTCACTGGTGCTTTCTGCCTCCTTAGGGAGGATGTGGCGTTAAGGCTGGCGAGCCTTAACTCCCAATTTCCCCGCTTTTTGGTGCTTGGTGGGAAAGTGTACGGCCTTAACGTTGTTTTATAAACCGTAGGTTTTTTGTTCATTGATAACTATATAAGTTAATATAAGTTAACTTATATAACTATGTAAGTTAACTGTATAAGTTATTGCTAAATTGTCTACCATAATTATGCAGGCAGTATGAATTCTAGTCTTTAAAATGAAACCTGTTTAAAACAGAAAACAAAACCTACCCAAAACTGTTCTTTTCTGAGAACCAATGTATAAAATTGTAACGTATAGACCACTTAAGACCCCCAATTCCATAACTATTGCTGTGCATAGAGATAGCGACTACATAGGCTAGTCTGTACCATCACTAATTTTGTCTATAGAAAATTTCACCTTGTAAAATGATTTTGAATTGTATAAACCTGTGCCAGATGTTATCCAGCTTAGAGTTTCAGATTGAACGTAGTGCTTTGGTGGGACAGAAATATTTTCCCCAAATTCCTAAAATTGCAATAATATTCCCTTTCTTTTTACCCTGTTAACTAACATTATTTTCTATCTCTGCTGTTGTTTCTATGCCATTTCCCCCTTCTAATTACAGCATCTTCTTTCTGAATTAATCAGATGGACAATCCCAACCAATTGGGATCACATAGCGAATAGGATGACATAAAGTTACATAGCCAGTCAGATTTGACTTTGTGCTGATGTCCCTGGCCCTATCAGTGCAAACAAAGGGGAGATCTAGGGAAAACAGCTATAGGGGCTGTTAAGCTTTGCAGTGGTGGTGCAGCCCCATGGGAGCCAGCGGATGTTAGACAGGCCTCCACTATGCACCGTTTTAAACGTCTGTGTAAGGCATTTTTATTTACATGAGTTTGGGGGAGTGGCAGCTTGAATTTTAATGTGAATTCTGAGTGCTTTAAATGGTAAGCTTCTTTGTATTTAAACTGCTGAACTGTTTAAACTGTTTTATGTGTTTTTATTGTAAAGTGCCACAATGCTCAGGTGGCGCTATAAAAATGTTTTACCATATTTCTTTGATTCTAAGACGCCATCGATTGTAAGACACACACTAATTTCAGTACCACCAACAGAAAAAAAGCGTTGATTCTAAGAAATAATAAACTCACCCGCGATTCTAAGACGCACCCCATTTTTAGAGATGTTTATATGGGGGAGAAAGTGTGTCTTAGAATCGAAGAAATACGGTAATAAATTAAATAAGAATAAGTGTTAACCCTTTTACTACTGATCTCTGGCTTTCTCTCTATATCCCAACTTCCTCTCTGCTTGACAGCACTCAAGCTAATAACCCCATCACTGCTACAGGACTTTAGGCAGCTTGATCTTCAGGTACAGATAAGACTACAGAAGCAGATACCCAGAGATGAAATAAGGGGGGCAACTCTGACTTAGCATGCATAATATATCACTGGTCCAGTAACTCAGGCTGTTGACTGATAGTGCCCAGAGCCCTGTGTTTCAACAAACACATGTGCATTCCAGTGGGCTCCTGCCCTTCATCCCTTGCCCAACATGTGCTAGCCCTTTTTCCCAAGGCATGTTGTGGTTTGAAAGGGGTTGGCGTTATGGTTGGAAAAATGGTTCCCCAGTTTTTGTGTATTCCGTTCAACCATAACTCACATAAGTTTTGCCATGTGTGTGTGTGTGTGTGTATTTAGAAGTTTTTTAAATCTATAGATTTTATTTTTAAAAAATCTGTACATTTATAAACTGGATGTGCTTCAAGGCTCCAATTGGAGCAGTGTGGGGCGGTGGGAAAGCACGCTTTTCTGGGTTCTCTGGAAAGCACATCATTCCTCCATGCCATACTAATGGTGGCCGTCATTAGCATCAAGTGGGGGAATGACATGCTTTCTAGAGGCCCCGGAAAAGCGTGCATACCCACAACCTATGCAATGGCCCCAACTGGAGTAGAGGAGGGGAAATGTCATTCCTGCCTGTCCCCCTGCTCCAATCGGGGTCT
Organism: Elgaria multicarinata webbii; assembly: GCF_023053635.1. Lineage (NCBI taxonomy): Eukaryota > Metazoa > Chordata > Lepidosauria > Squamata > Anguidae > Elgaria > Elgaria multicarinata. The sequence goes on along the minus strand of NC_086177.1, from coordinate 80,381,209 downwards.
TTTCTATAACGTCCGGGAATGACACACTTTCCTCTTTAAGACCCTGATTGGACCATTGGGGAGGTGATGTGCCTCCAGAAAATGTGTCATTCCCCCCTGCCATGCTAATGGTGGCCTTAAAGAGGAAAGTATGTCATTCCTAGATATTATAGAATGTTACAGGGGGGAAGACCTAACACCCAGGATACCAAAACAAAAACAAAAACCAACCAGACAAATCCCACCCCTTAGGTGGAGGGGTCATGTTGCGGTGTTCTCTTTTTCGGCTTCCAAAATATGGTCACCGTATTGTGCCATTTTTTAATAGTTCTAGTACACCTGAGATTGTTTCACTTTGGCCACATGTTTTTGAGGGGCGGTTGACAATAGCTAGTTGCAGCATTATATCAGCAGAGTGACACTCTGGGAGACCTCTGTATTGGCAGAAGCAACATATTATCCAGGAGCATGTATGGAATGAAGAAGAGGGTTCGGAGGGAGTCATACGGGATGGAGAAATGGTTTCTGTGGGGTGGAAAAAGGACTGAAGATGTCTGTGGCAGGGGACCAAGAATGATAGAAGGAAATATTTTATTGCTCTTAGCCACATGAAAATGTTGGTGTGTAACTCAAAGTATCTTTGGGCACTTGTTATTCACTTAACACTTTTCTCAATTTCTTCAGAATGTGTTATTTGCTAGCACTAAACCCAACTTTTTCAATGATTTGATATCATGTTACTGCTGGTATGGGGACCAAAAACATTATATTCTAAGGAAAATTGTGACTAGGTATCCAGAACATATTAAGTCAAGCTGAACCATATAATACTGAAACAGGATGGTCATACTTTTGTACAATATAACAGATATTGTTCCACAGGACTTCTGTTCAAAGCTGAACCCCAGGCACAGTGGGCATAGCTGTTTCATTTTTCCTTGGAATGGGAAATGACACTTCAAACAACCAGCACCCCTGCAGATGCTGACCAGCAGCATTTCTCACACATGACCCTCATCACTTATGCACACATCATACAGATCAAAGACTACAAAGGGACGGTTTTGATGTTACAATTTTCCTCCAAAGAAGAATGCCCACAGAGAAATAATACATGAAAACATTACATCCATGTGAATTGTACAAGAATCATGTATACACCAGAGATTAGATGCCTCTTTCCTGCAGTTTACAGATCTTTTATTTAAAATCTACATGGATTTAGCATATTAGCATAATTTTTTTTTCATGCGTGTTCTGTGAAGAAAATCTCTATTTTACAGTACAGTCATCACAAAGTAAGATAGTAAAAATTTGGAATCCACCTACAAATACTCAGTCCAGCCAGATGCAGTCCTAAATGGTAGCCCATAGGAAATGAAGCATTGCACAGGTGTTCTGGGAGGCAGTTCGAAGCATTAGGGGCAGCAAGGGAAGAAAGCATAGACTTATTTGAGGAGTAGGATGTATTCAGAAGGCCAATATTGGTGGACCTGGAAAAACAGGTCATGGGACAGGGATGTATTGAGCTATAAGAACAAAGAGATTGTCAGGTATGGGCTATAGAAGCAGTCTGGAACAAGTCTTGAGCTGGGAAGAGGAGTCAAGGCAAACAAGAGGGTGGGACCAAGAACAAGCCAGTAGTCCAAACCAAAGGCCAAGACCCGAAACACAACAGCTTAGGCAGACCTCAAGCAGGGCTCAACTGCAACAGAAAGCCCTTTATTCTCCTTCCTGCTCAGAAGGATCCAATGGCCACACTGGGTGGGTTGACTCAATTCAAGTGTTGAACATTCTTTGAGAAGCTGTCAACTCCAGCAAAGTGAAAAGCCCTATGGGGCAGCTGCATACATTTTTTGACACTTTACCGACAGACTAAAGTTCTGTCCTTCATCAAATGGTGCAGTTTCTGACAAAAATAGTGGGTGTAAGTTTGGGGGGGGGAGTGCAAGATAGATGAGGAATTTAAAATGAATTCCATACAAGTGTAGGTATTTAGGGCAGGGCATCATGTGATCAGAGCTATGAACAATGTGCTGGATAGAGGTGAAGGAACCAAAGTGAAAGAACAAAAAGGAAAATGTGTCAATCATGGCAAGAAATGACCAGGGTGAAAGCCAGATTTTTTTTTCTGAAGGGGACAAAGAGAAAGGGCTGTTTTTCAAATGGTATTCATTATGTTTTAAGATTTTTATCTTGACTATGAGCAATGTCTATAAATACAAAACAGAATTTGAAGTGATACAACACGGCAACAGACTAGATACAGGGAACAAAAGATAGAGAGGAGTCAAAGATAAAACCAAGATTATTTTCACACCACCAGCAAGTGAAATTTAACAGTAATGAATATTTGACTTCCCACTACCTAGCTACTTATATCTTCAAAAGGTCAGTGTATTTCTTTGTTTATATTGATGCTTAAGATCTTACAGCCAATGTAGACAATGGGCTTGTCTACAGCTGCCATTTATCCCTGCATGTCCAATTGACACACAGCTGATCCGCTAAAGCAATATTATCATATGGAAGACACAAAGGTGGCTCCTTGGTTGCCCCTACCCTGAAGCTTTTTGTAGCCAAAGTTCTCCCGCAATTATTGTATGGGGCGGAATTATGGGGTCAAGACTCTATTTCATCCGTAGAGACCGTACAGAACATGGTGTTGAAGGAATTGTTCGCTCTTCCAGTAGGGGTTCCCGCTTCCTTATTAAGAATGGAGGTGGATTTGCCCTCCTTCAAGTCAAGAATCCACAAGAGTATTATACTTTATGGAGAAAAGTTAATGACTCTAGATGAAAATAACTTAGCTAAACAATGTTTCAACGAATAGTTGAAAAAGGGTGGATGGGCACATAACTGGTTAACTTTGTCCCAACTCTATGCCAAGGAGGTGCAGGAACTGCTAGCTAATAACAAATGGAGTATTGGAGATAGAATCTATGAGGCTGATGCCCAAGGAAACGAAATAGCTAGTCAATTACAGGCCTTCTGTCCATAGTTTAGTCTTATTAAGAAAGAACAGTACTTTTCACAATATTTGCTTGACCTATCGTTTCCTGCCCTAAGAAAGCTGCCCTTCGTTTTCAGACAATGCCCTCTGCTTTCTTGGAGGGGAAGTATAAAAAAGTCCCCCATGCCCAGCGGATCTGTTTTTGTGGTTCAGGGGAGATCGAAGACCTAGCGCATTATCTTCTGCGTTGCCCTCTGTACAAAGAAATCAGGGAGCATTTTCTAAAGCATTTTCTATTGTTATCAAGAACGGGTTGGCACAATAGAGACATTATCTGCGATCTGCTGGCGGACCATAGTAAAGTAATCACAATTAAGGTAGCAAAGTTTGCAGCTGCAGCCCAAAAAATCAGAAATAACTTTCTAAACAAAGTCTGTGTAGATTGTAAGGGGGACCATTTGATTTAATGGTTTTGTATAATCTATCATCAGAGATCCCACCTATCTGATAGTGCCAGATATTGACTGCAAGCATTTTAGGCTATAATGTAATCACTGAAATTATCCTTGTGACTTTGGCATGTATGTCACCATCGTGATAGCAAAGTGTGGGTGCTGCAGATAAATGGAGCACCCCTGGAGTGACCCACTGACTGACTCCTTGGTTGAGAAAGGATTGTACCTTGAATATTTTGAATATTTTAAATAATGTGTGTTGCTATATGTGAGCAATTCTGTATGTTGTAATGGTTTTTGTGCTACAAACAAATAAACCATTCATTCATTCACACAGCTGATCCCGGGGTGAACCGGGGATGAGTAGTCAGTTCTCCTGGGATAGCTGGGACTGCTTTTGTCCCATCCCCCCCCCCCGGCCATCTTGGGACCATCCTGAGCTCTGCAAGTAGTGTGGCTCTTCCTCCCAGGGTCCTCACTCTTGCCCACAATTAGCGGGGCTCAGGAAATGGGCACAGAGCTGTGTGGGGAGAATCCATGGGCATCGAGGGTGAGGGGAAGAGGATTTTTGCCATCTTTGGGATGGCGCTCAGCGTCTTCCAGCGCTGAGTTTGTTGGGGTTTATTTTTAACAAAAACGTTCCATCATACAGGATCGCGCCTGAGCAAGTGCACAAATATCTCTTCTTTCATAAAAAATAAGAAATGTTGTCCTGGAAAGCCCCTCTTTACTTGCAGGACAACTCGCTGGCGTGTGGCCCCTGAGAGATGATCCCAGAAGTGGAAAACTCCGTGATTGTCTCTCCCCATTCCCCACAGGGCTGCACATGTAGATGAGCCCAATGAAAGAGCTGAGTTTCTAATATGATGATGATTTTAAAGTATTGACCTAAGACAAACTGACCAATCTGGACACTGACAACTGGGATATTATTGATAACATACGCATGTAGTGAGAAGTCCACATTATAGATGGCTTTTAAGACTAATTGGAAAATTAAATTTCACATTCTTTGTGACAACAAATCAATCCATTCATTTCATTTCTATACTGCCCAATAGCCAAATCCCTTTGGGCAATTCACAAAAATTACAACCCACAAATGCAAGGTAATAAAAACATAACATAAAAGTTTGAACATACAAAATTTCAAAAACTTTTCAAATGGCTAAAAAAGCCCAGTTACAATAAGATACCAGAACCTGTTGTTTTTATACTGTTTTTATGTTTTTGATGGTTTAAAAATTTTGTGTACTTTTAATGTTTACCATTTTTACCTGTTGTAAACCGCCCAGAGAGCTTCGGCTGTGGGGCGGTATATAAATGTAATAAATAAATAAATATAAATAAATATAAACCTGATAAAACAACTGATATACTAAACGCCTCATCAGATGCCATCCATTGGTGCACTGTAAATATGACACCCATTTGTTAAGAGAGCATAATATTTCCCACCCATTCTCAACACATTGTAATTGTCATCACATATGAGGTGGATGGTGGTTGATAGGAAAGGCTTCTGCATCATAAAAAGAAAATCACAAACTGTAATTTTATGATAAAAATTCAATTAAAAGTTATTTTCACACCAGCAAGCAACATTTTACAATAAGCAATAAATGAATATTTGAATTTTCATTACCTTTTAAGATTCTATCTTCACTATGAGCAGTGACTATAAATACAAAACAGAATTTGAATTCAATCTATGCAGTCATGGGCCCTATTAGTAGTAACCCTATAGAGTCCAATCCTGCAAATGTAGAAGGATACGGGAGGTACAATAGCTAATAACCCACAAGAGTTTGTATTAGCAATAATAATCAATGGTGGCTCCAAATTCCACCAATTTGAATTTCCCAGGTCATTCTGCTAAAAATCCTCCCTTGCTCAGAGTAGATATTTTAAAAGTATTATCACTCTAATCATGCTTAAGTAAACCTGGAGAAAACATTCCCCTTTAGCTCCTTTGACTCTACTATAACTTTTAACATGGCAATTTGATTAAAAGGAATACAGGACAACTTAGGGAAACTATTATTTATTTAAAGAAGTCATGTATTTGAAGCAGGTATGAGCTTAAAATTACTGTGGATATCCATCTTATATATTTCTGGAACTAATAATTTATAGATATGGACATTTATATATTCATTTATTATGGGTATTTTTATATGGCACTACAGGAGATGTTTGTTTTCGTTTGTTTGTTTTTGTTTTAAAAAGCTTCTCCTGCACGAATTTTCATCCCAAAATTCCAAGATTGCCTTCATTGACCTCACTGTTGTAATCCGCCTAGAGCGCTTCAGCTATTTGGCAGTATAGAAATGAAATAAATAATTGTCCTCATTCATTGTCAGTTTTCCATTGTATTTTGTATTTTTCCAGCAAGCTTTCCATGTTTGTGTTTAAATTATCTTTTCTTAGTCTGGCTGTCCAGTTGTTTTTCAAATGCGGATGTTGTATTGCTGCCTTTGGGATTTTTTTAAACATAGTTCCTGATATTTTAATTGTTATTTTTTTCTATTTCCGTCACGGAGAAGGGAAAGTGGGATACAAATCCTTGAATTAATTAAAGAATATTACCAACTGATGAGGGTATCTGGACAGCCCTACCCATTTAAGAAATGTGATGGATCATAAAATCTTTTGATTTTAAAAGGTTGAGACCAAATTTGTACCCTATAGGGAAACTTGGGACTCATCTACACCAAGCAGCATATTCCACTATGAAAGTGGTATGAAAGCAGTATATAAAAGGCAGGATCTACACTACTGCTTTATAGTGGTACTGAAGTGCACTGACAACTGTTGGGGCCCATTGACACATCTGCACCAAGCAGGATATAGCACTATGAAAGTGGTATGAAAGCAGTATATGGTATGTGTCAATGGGCCCCAACAGTTGTCAGTGCACTTCAATACCGCTATAAAGCAGTAGTGTGGCTCCTGCCTTCTATATACTGCTTTCATACGACTTTCATAGTGGAATATCCTGCCTGGTGTAGATGAGCCCTGAATTTACAAGAAAAGGGAAAGTATAGCATACTCTCCAATCCCAGAGAGGTGTCTTTTGGTCACAAGCGCAGCACCACATTCTCCAGGTTACTCTCGGGATAACAACCTGTGGTGGAAAAAGTAATTATGATTATGCATTATTAATATTTGTATTAATATATGCTACAAATATTTGTATCCTTGTGTAGAGGTAGCTAAGCCATTTTGGCTTAGCCATTACGTCCAGATCTGTTTGTCTTTCTGTCCTGCTTTGGTCTAAAGATTAGTTACTAGGATGATAAACCCATTAATTTGTTGTGGCACAACTCTAGGAAATATGATATATTTACCATATTTGGTATTTAGAACTTGATTTTCTCTTGACGAAAAGGTAACCATTATGTTTATAGCTATTCAATAATACATCTTTTGTTATCCTTCACCACTTTCTGGCAGGCCAAACAGCCTCAGTTAAAATATAAATACCTAAATCAATTATCCCTTCTTTGAGCAGATCATTCTTCCGATCAAAGTTCCTTCTACATAATAGCCCCAATGTAATGCACAGCTGACTATTAACATACATAAGTTCATTGAAATCAGTGCACTTAAGAAGCTTCATTACATGTTACATTGTGGCAAATTTTTAAAGAACTTATACACTTTTTTTCTCCATCAGCTCTCTATTTTACCTGTTCATTATTGGTTCATAAAGAATAACTTCACTTCAAGTTAGATTGTGGCAAAGCTTTTAAAACAGTATGCCTTGTTTTCTCCATCAGCCCTCAAAATTTGCCCGTTCATGTAGTGGTTCCTATAGAATCACTTCTCACATGGAGACATGTTAAACGCCTCATCTTGTAGCTACATCCATTGTTCACCTAACATAGACTAAAAGCTCCATCAGATGAGCATTTTATTGCATGCTTGTTGCTGGGCACTCACAGAATTTTGCGGATTCCTCTTGTCTGCCTCCCACATGACTCCCGCCCCTTCTAACCTTCTTCGCGTGACAAAAAAACACCCCAGTAAGTCTGACTTTTTTTTTGAGGCGGAACTTGCCGCTATCTCCTGCTGTGTGCAGGAGAAGCAGCAGGATCAAAACACCCCACTGAATGGGCCACGTGCACGTCGATTACGTCCTCTTTTCTCTTCCTTGAGAACAAGGAAGTAATGAGGGACAAACACGCGGGTAGAGAAGCAACAGTAAAAAAAACACGCTTTACCACCATGTAATGACAGTCTAGGCCCTTAGCTAGACCAGGCTATATCCCGGGCTGATACCCGGGATCGCCCCTGTGCATCCAGATGATGCACAGGGGATCCCGGTCTCAGGGAGGGATCAATCCTCCCTGGCCCCGGGATATAGTCTACCCCTTTAAGCCCGATTTTTCCTGTAGTCTCAAGCTGAGCCTGAGACCGCAAGTGTGTAGCCCCTTCCGCAGCTTTTCCTGGCTCTGCGCAATTACTTACGCGTAGCTGGGAGAAGCTGCGTACGTGGCGCAGGGTGGGGGAAGTGGGGAAATCAAATTAATTTTTTTTAAAAAAAAAACCCTTACCTGAGCGCACAAGCGTTTGTGCGCATCGCCCCTTTAAGATTGAAAAAAAATGGTGGATGCGATGGGTCTTTCCTTCAGCTCGTCACGTCTGACATCTAGCCTAGGGCAACAGCCCATGATAGTTGCATCGCAGGCTCTCCCCTCCTCCATCATGGATTTTAAGGTAGGTCTAGCAAAGGCCTAAGCGTTTACACATGACCCAAAACAAAAAATAAAAAACAGCATGAAAGAGAAAAAATTGCAGGTGCTAATTTATATGTGTAGATGCACATTTAGAATGACTAAAATTAAATAGAAACATAATACATCTCGCCACAGTTGGGAAGACTGTGACCAGGCTGTTCTATGTGGCTGTTCAGTCTTCTGTCCAGGTCTTATTGATGGGCTACTTCAAGGGCCTTGTCTGTTCCTCCTCATGATTCTTTTATCTTTAAACCATACTTGGATTGACTGGATAGCCATTGAAACAGAGAATGCCTTCAAATACCCTGTTTCCCCGAAAATAAGACAGTGTCTTATATTAATTTTTGCTCCCAAAGATGCGCTAGGTCTTATTTTCAGGGGATGTCTTATTTTTCCATGAAGAAGAATATGGTACACATTTATTGTTGAACAAAAAAAAAATGTCTTATTTTCGGGGGGATGCCTTATATTACAGTGAGAGGCAAAACTGGAAGTAGGTCTTATTTTCGGGGGATGTCTTACTTTCGGGGAAACAGGGTAGAGGGCTGCATTCTGACAGCACTTCACATGTGGATGATGTGCCATGATTAGGCCTAAAGGTCTAATGTAGTTAATAATGGAAGTCTTTTCAAAATCTTAAGTGAGTGGCCATAATTAGACGTAAGGTTTATCCCTGTATCATCCCGGGTTCATCCCTGCCTGAGTGCTGGATGCCCTGTGTACCACTTAGATGAACAGGTTTGATCCCAGGACAATCCTGGGATAAACCTTAGGTCTAGCTACAGCCAAAGTCTCTCAAAAGGCTTAATTTTTGAATAAATGGCATTGATCCATGTTGCATTCCTGAAAGCTGGTATCATAGTTAGGACTATTCATTCTGACTAGACTTAAAGAATGCTAGAACCCTATCTAGCTTCTATATTAACATATAATAATTAGGTATTAATACAGAAGCTAGATAGGGCTCTAGCCTTCCTTAATTCTAAGATTGATTATGATGGAGACCATTTCTGGAGGATATGCATGAATTAAGGACTGAACATAAAACAAAGAAAAATACACAGGTTCAGTCCTCAAGGCTTAGATTTAGGGAAGTTCTAATATATAAAATATTTGTCTAATGCATTTACCTTAGACAAGGTAAATACAAGGTCATAATGTATTTATGACAAGGTAATAAAGACAAGGTCATAATGTATTTACCTTAGATACATGTTTTTGTTTAATATTTTTAAGCTTGTTCTTAGATCATTGTGATTGCTTTGCCTATACGCCCAGAAGGTCTTGCACTTATATTTCAGCAACCTAGAAAGTCAAAAGCTGTGTTGATGATGAACCTGGAAAGACCTTAATATTAAAATAGGAAGTGTTTTCTTAGACTGCATAGCAAAGAAGGTGGTCTAAAACAGGCAGGGGGCTTGCTCTGCTACAACCTACTATAGTATCAAAAGAAAGTATCTGAAAGAAGATGAGAAAACATGAAAATATGTGTTTTATATTGCGTCAAGGATATAAAATTGTTTGAAAGCGGTGCAAGTTATTGCAGAAAAAAAGTCAAGAAGGTTCTCAGCAATAGCAATAATATAATAAGAAGTCACAGGTTTGGCTCATACCGACATCCTGACTTCTCTCAGCAGTGTGCTTTATTTCATATAGCTCATATATTGGCTGCTAGTGAATTCCGTGTGTGTGAATCTCAAGTGATTGGGAGTAGGAGGCATCCTATAGATAAAAGGGAGCTCAGTCTAGCTATTTAATCTGTGATATTTGTCTTATTTTTATCTATCTCATCACCATGGTATTTGAACACTTCAGCAGCTACCTAGTGATTTACACAAAGACCTGAGATTTCTGATCTCTCCCTCTTTCCAAAGACAAGTAATTTTCATGTGCTTTATAGAGTGCTTCTCAAGAATATTGGAAGCTCCCAGAATTTGAGTCTCCATAAATGATAATAAAAACCCTCCTGAAACGTGGATGAATATCCTTGAATTGGCTGAATGAAATGAGGCTTTAACTCACATGGAAAATGTGCCCATTTCCTTAGTCTGCCTTCTCTGTGGGAGTGGGGATTAAACTTGTATATATCAAATTAATCAAACCATCAGAGGATATTCTAATAATGCTGGGACTGGATTAAGGCCTAAGCAAATGTATCTTGGGATGAGTCCCATTCAACTTGGTGGGACTTGATCCCAAGTAGGTATTTATAGAATTGCACTGTTAAAGACATGTCTGACCAGGAGACATGTCTCCTGGGTTTAATGATTATTTTAAAGACATTTAAGCCACTTTACAGGACAATGTCCTCTCTTAATGCTGTGCAAACAACAAAAGGACAATTCAATAATATAACCTCAAAAACACCTGTTACAACATACTATGACCCTTTCATGTTAGGTCTGGTCTATGCATAATGGAAAATAAGGTGTTAGAACTCAAGGTGGTGGGATGGACTAGACCACTTCAATCTGCAGCTGGGCTGTGGCTCAGGAGTGGACCACATGCTTGGCATGCAGGAGATCCCAGATTCAATCCCTGCCATCTCTAGGTAGTGCTGGAAAATTCATACCTGAAACCCTGGAGAGCCGGTGCCACTGGTACCAATCAGTGTTGACAGTACTGGGCTAGATGGACCAAGTGTCTGATGTCATGTAAATCACTTTCTTATGTCAGGAATCACATTTTTTAATGTTCTCCTATGTGAAGATTCTCAGTACATACTGGTACAATAGGGTTGCCCCTGATGTGTGATGTGTGGTATGTGTTTTTGACATGCAAGCAGGGTTTTGTTTTAACATGACAAAACATTCTAAAATACCTCCCATCTGTATGGAACAGGCCTCTCTAGTATCTCAGAATTCCACCATCTCATTATCCTTCATGAGTAAACCACTCAGGCCTAGGCCCTTTCTACACCTAAGGATTATATCCCAGGAAAATGGAGGGATCGTCCCTGCCTTCTCCCAGAATTCCCTGTGTGTCATTTACATGCACAGGGATGATCCTGGGATGATCCCAGGATTAATGGCTGGTGTAGACATACCCCTAGTCTGCATTATGAGGATAAGCAGTAGTCTCATCCCAACGGCATGGTCAGATGACTCCTTGCTGAAGTGGGAAGGGGCTTAGAAGGTTGGGGCTGCTGAAGTGGGAACAGGCATAGAAGGCTTGTCAAATTCCTTAACAGAAAATAAAATAAAGGAGGACAAGACAGAATGTCTTTTTTATAGTTTCTCTGGGCTGGAAGGAATCCATCTTACTTATCAGAATTTTGAAAAAGCAAGCTAAGCCAAAATACAAATGGGGTCATCATAAATAAGCCTTGAATCTCTGTTTTTGCTTCTTTTAAATTTTGTTTTAACTTCTGTTTTTATTTTCATTTTATCTTGTACACCACTCTGAAATTTTTCAATGGGGAGCGGTATATAAATATTCTAAATAAATAAATAAATAAATAAATCATATTTCTGTGGATATGCCCAAGGGCTCCCCACAATGCTATTTAAGCATGCTTGGCTCAAAACCAGTTCAAAACACTCAAACGAGTTTTGGGTATTTGGCACAGGAATAGCAAAAAGGAAAGGGGGAAACCACTTGCATGTTGGTGATCGTACCAAATCCAGCCCACAGAGAAAATACACTTGTACCATGTTGAAGTTATGTTAAAATATCCCTCTATCATGAGATGTACATCATTAAGTTATGCAATTACTCTTTCTATCACATATAAAAGATAGTGCTTTTGCATCAAGTGGTAACATTGATATGTGGACAATTTGCGTATTCAGCTGTGTAGGAGAAGTTAAAGTTCCATATAAACAAATCCTGGTTAATAATTACTTTGAAACAGGAAGAAGAAAAGGCAAGTTTGTGACATGTCACCAGAATTTCAGAAATCAATTCAGAGAGCTATCACTGGGTTAAATCTATGTACTGGAGTCTCTTTTCCTTGCTGTCTTTAATTTAGGACTGTATTCAGAGCTGGAACTAGGTATCTTTGTATCTGGGGCAAAGAACATGAAATGCTCCCCTAGGCCAACCACTTATTTTACTATGCGAAGATTAATAACAGTTGTAATAAAATGCTAAACAAGTATGTATCATTTAAATATTTATTTCAATTGTGATAACATTACAATAGCAATTAAATCAGAAACATGAAAAATCATTACAATTCATATGTTTATCAGTAGAAAAATTGTAAATATAATGTAGACTATTTAATAACACAATAATATTGATAGAATAAACTATAGAAATAAACATAGAAAATGGAACAAAACATCACATTTTATACTTATTAGATCACACAGAATATTAAAAAATAGTAAAAATCACAAAATTCTAAATGACTTTCAGTTCAGAACATGATTTACTTATAATGTGACCTTCTGAGCCATTTCTCTTTTTCTGTCTGAATTGCGTTTTGTAGGGAATCATAAATAAGTCCCCAATGCTTTTTATTTTATTTTCAAAGCTCTTCCATTTAAAGATTGTATCTCAATGGTCTGATGCATTTTCATGATCAACAATTTGATTCAAACGCTTCCAATCATTAAAACCCTTTGATTTACTGCAAATATTTGACTATGCTTCAGGGACACATTTGCAAACAATATGCAAGGAAACCAAGGTAATCCCTTAGATATTGTTTTTAAATGCAATCTCTTTTAATAAGTAGTAGTAGGAACCATCCATCTGGAAACATCCATGGTCAGTCACCCTATCTACATATATGTGAGGTTAGGATTTCTTTTGTATCAGTGTGCATCACTTTACACTTGCTTATATGGACATTTCTCACTTTAATGCCAATTTCCCCAGTTTTCAGGGATAGTTTCAGAATTCTTTGCAATGCCTTTTTTCTTTTAACCACCCTAGATAACGCACTGTTGTCAGCATATGTAGGCACCTTGTTGCTCACCCCAACTCCTTGAGGTACAAAACACAAAAGGTTCCATAAACATTTTATTTTATTTGAGAACTCTCTCTCCCTCGCCCTCTCTCCTGTCTTAAACTCTCTCTCTGGCCTTAGCTAGACCTAAGATTTATCCCGGGATCATCCCGGGGTTGTCCCTGCCTGCTCCCAGGATCCCCTGTGTGTTATTTACATGAACAGGAATGACCCCAAGTTGATCCCGGGATAAACCTTAGGTCTAGCTAAGGCCTCTGACTTTAAGACGGCCATAAAGACTATAAAATTCATCAGGCCTACCCAGATGAATTTTAAACCTAAGAATTTTAAGTTGTTGTGATTGTTATTTTAATATTGTATGGTTTTATATGTTCTTTTAACTAGTTTTATGTATTGTTGTTCCCCACCTCTATCCAGAGGGAGAGGCAGGTAAGAAATAAATAAATTATTATTATTATTATTATTATTATTATTATTATTATCCACCATTCCACAACAGGTAGCTATCTGTTTCTCCAAAGGGGCAGCTCAGAAGTGGAGTCTTCTATAACCCATTCGCAAAGATGTCCAACACTGTTTAGGTTTAGCATAACCTACCAGTCTCACTGATCCTCCCCAATGCAATCCCCATACTGGAAAGCAGGCTCCAGAGTTCACTCTCAAGAACATTTGTGAACCGCCCCCATATTTTACATGCAAGAATGTTAAATTTATTTGTATTTGTTTTACTTATTATTACATTTATATCCCACCTTTTTTCCTCCAAGGAACCCAAGGTGGCATGCATAATCCTCCTCTCCATTTTATCCTCACAACAACAACCCTGTGAGGTGGGTTGGGCTGAGAGTGTATGACTGGCCCAAAGTCACCCAGTGAGTTTCCATGGCTGAGTGGGGACTAGAACCCGGATCTCCTGACTCCCAGTCCAACACTTTAGCCACTACATCACACTGGCTCTCCACTCGCCGCTCCACTCACAGTGATTCCATGTTTGGAGTGGGGTGCAAGAACAAATAAAGATGTGTATGTAAGTGCAAAATAGTGTATAATATATATCATTATAAATATACACATAGAATTAATCATGAATTTGACACCCCCTTGAATCAAGTGCCTGGGGCAAGGTCTCGGCTCAGCTCTCCCCCACTCCCCAAAATCAGGCTTACTGTGTTTATTTATAAAAGACGTTTGAGTTCTACATCAGTAAACTAGGAAATAAATCCCACTGAATTTAGTGTAATTGCTTTTTAGCAATCATGGTCACACATTAGTAGGTGCTCATTAATAAGAGCAGTTGCTTGTTTAAATTTGAAACAAGACATCTAGCAACATTTTTACGTTGTTTGCATTTTTTAAAATCTCACCCTTGCTTGAAAGAGGTCAAGGCAGCAGGTAGGGCATTGTTGTCCTCCCTGCTTTTATTATAAACTCCACATTCCAGGTGCTATTTGAAACAATTGGGTATAATCTTCTTTTGCACACTGGCAGTGGCTTCACATAGAGGGATAACCACAGGGTTTACCAGAGTCCTAAATATACATTAGTATAATTAGTGTGTGTGTGTGTGTGTGTGTGTGTATGTGTGTGTGTGTGTGTGTGTGTGTGTGTGTGTGTTTATGTTCACATGCACTCAACTTGCAGACTCAATATATCATACATGTATTTGTGTAAGGGTGCACTTAGTTGCATAGTCCATGTCTTTTTTAAAAGCATATTCAAAATAAGAAGGAATAACCCTTCCTTTTCCTTTTCTGTTTTAATATACAAGCTTCTGCCCCAGTGGAATGAGCAGGCCATGAGAGCTTGGACTTTAACCAGCATAGTTGTAGGAAATAATAGAAGATGAATTTGAGCTGCAGTGCCAACCATCTAACATTCCCTTAGGAGCTGACTAGATTTAGATTTAGATTTGAGGGCGGGGGGAGCTGAAAAGCAATTGTCGGAGTTGAATCTTTACAGGTCTTGATGTTCTGTCCAATGTGCAATCCACCGCTGGTCGTTTAGGTGACCTAGTTTAGATGCTGGCGATACAAACCATTGTAAGTCATACTCATTACCATGAAAAGGACAACAAGGTAACAAGCTGCTGCTTGGGGAGATGCACAGGGGCTTATTACCCTTTCCCCCTTTGGAGGGAACCAGGACACTACTCACAATATAGTCACATGTGAAATCTCCCCCTCCCCACTTGCCCACATTCTATGATTAGCTTTACACTCCAGTCATATAATGAGCTAAGCGTTACTCCACCCATCTCTTTTGATCCTATAATTTAATTTTCAAATAAGATTTTTCTGACCTTGCAAGTTCTTAACATTGTACGTATTTCTTCTTTTTGCACTATTTTAAAATGTTTTAATAGTATAATGAGTCAAGCTTAATTTTTTATTAATAATAATAAAAAGTAATATAATAATTACTTTTATTATTATAAGTAATAAAAGTTTTTATTACTTTTAGGATGATGTTTGAGTCTGCAGTCTACAAGAAGGAATTTCTTTCTTTTCTTTCTCTAGCACTTTCTCTTTTTTATTATTGACTGGTTGGGGATAGACTAGTTGTGAATCCACTGGGAAAATGGACTCCTGGGAGTTAATTTGTGAATACTTACCAATATCTTGGTAGACCTGACAAAAGCATCTGATATATTATCATCTGGTTGAATAAAAGTTTGAATAAAAGCTGGTTGAATAAAAGCAATTGCCTTATTTATTTTGTGTTCTTCCATTTTATATTGGGGGACGACGACAATATGTATTGTTTCTAGAACTTTAAATTGAAATTATTTCCCTTTAAACTGTCATCCATAATCTTTTTGTTGAGAAAAGAATGGGTTAAATAGTCTTTACAGCAATCTGGAACTCTTTGCTGATATGGCTGGGGTACAAAGAGCCACATTTTATATGCCCAAGGCATTTACTAGCAAGCCCAGTGATTGTGTGTGTGTGTGTGTGTGTGTCAGGGCGGGCAAGGGGGGAGGGTCTTTTGAAGAAAAGGGCTCAATCCTATGCATGTTTAGACAGAAAAAAGTTCAACATTCCCCAGCCAGAATAGTTGGCTGGGAATTGTAGGATTTTTTTTCTGTCTAAACATGCATAGGACTGCACCCAAATTTAGTGTTGCTCGAACCAATCAAAAGAACAGTTTGTTCAAAGCAAGCAACCAGCTGAAGGTCCAGGACCTCAACTGGAACAGATAGAGAGAAAACAAAAGCTTGTACAGGAACATGTGGACAGGGTTGGGGGCTCAGAGACCATAGAAGGTAGCCCAGCTCCTGACATCAATATTTTTTCTAGTCACATCCTCTGACATCCACATGTCCTATGTTGGTATGGAAGGTTATTACAGGGGCCTGCATGCGTAGGCCTCTTCCACACAATCCTGCAGCAGAGTTTCCAATTTGGTGGAGTAGCTCTATGCATGTAGGCCGATTTCATTCCAAAGCCAAATGCAATGACTTCAGGGTGTGTGATCATACTCCCTTCTATACTTTCAGTATATGTTTAGGAGGGAGAGGGGCCGTGACTCAGTGGTCGACCATATGCTTTGTCTGCAGAAGGTTCCAAGTTCATATTTTTTTAGCTTAAATCTCCTAATATAAGTAAGCCTAAGGAGAGGCATTTCAAACTTTTAGAATAGGGAAAGAACTGCACAAAAGCCAAGAAAACAAATGATTGGAGGTTGGGGCTGGGGAAGTTGCATGGTCTCCTGGATAAGGATCCCCAGAGGGCCAAATTTGGCTCCCCAGGCTGAGATTCTGTACACCCACACTACATTAAGGTTTGGGGGGTTGTTTGTTTTGTAATTGTGTATGATTAATAAACATTCATATCATACTCCTATGTCTGGCTATAAATACAAATCAGCTAGCCAGAAATGTAAGGAGCTTAAATAAAGGGAACAGGGCATGTCTAGACATTGCCTTATCCCAGAGATCACCCCGGGATCATCCCTGTGCATTCACATGACGCACAGGGGGTCCTAGGGGCAGGGAGGGGAAGATCCCTCCATTTCCCAGGGATAACCAGGACAGCTTTTAGCCTGATTTTTCCTGCAGTCTAGGGATTGTCCCGAGACCGCAGGAGGTGTGGGCAGCCATCCCGGTTTCATCCTAGCTCCTCAGGTTTTTTCCCCCTTTACCTTACGTTTTGTGGAGGTAAACTGCAGAAGCTGGTAAGTCCGCGATTGTCCCCCTACACCCTTGTGGTGTAGACATGCCCTAAGAGATGCTAAAGGACACTTATCATACCTCCATATTCTCAGGGGCAAATTCAGTGATTGGATCCCACCCACCATGGGGTGGTGGTGGAATCCAGCATTTTCATTGAAGCCTCAAGCCCTCTTCAGGCATTCTGAATCTGAATAGAGCAAACACATGAACGAGGGAGACTTCTAGCCCCTCCCCTCTCTTTTGTGGCACCCATCGCCCTGAACTCGTCAAGGATGACTGTCTAAAGAAGAGAGCCTCTATCCATGGAGGCTCTCCGAGCAAACCAGAACATGGACTTTTCAGTGTTCTAGCTCACGCTGACAGCTGCCATAGATATAAGAGGCTCTCCTCTTCAGGCAGTCACCTTCCACAGGTAGAAGGTGACCGGTGGGCCAAAAGAAGGGGTGGTTCTAAAAGGCACCTATTCATGTTTGGAATGCCTGAATAGGGCTTAAAGAAGACCCCCATGTGTTTAGCAATTAAAGAATGTGCACAGATCTGGATGTGAGTGAAGATCTATTTTCTTTTTTTAATATTTATTTATTTATTTATTTATTTATTACATTTCTATACTGCCCAATAGGCAAAGCTCTCAGGATGTATAATACTTAAAGCATTGTTAAGTGGTTTTCTCTTTTTCTAACAGAAAATAAGCTACTTTTCTTCTCTACCTGCTGAATAGTTCTGTATTGCTTGAACACTTACATTTTCTTTCAGTATGATACATGTCCCATAAAATATCGAAGCTGATTTTACCTGTTCTTTATCTTTTAGTACCGAACATCAGTGTATAAATATGACTTTAATGTTGTAGGATTGCTGACTATTATAATTTCAGATTGAGAAAGATCTTAGACATCATGCTGATGCTATAGATTGAGAAGGGGAAAATCTTTTGAGAAAAGACTTTCTGAACTTACAATTTCACATGACTTTAGAATTTTTGTCACACATTTCACAGTAGAAAGCTGATGGTAGTTTAAAGAGAATATAAAAGATTTGTGCTTTTTTAATACCACACAAAGCTTTGAAAGTCTGAAACATTTTCTTTCATGTTATTCGTATTTCCTGCATGGCATCCATACCAAAGCCTTATGAAGACTTCAGTGTTCACATGGGGGTAGGGAAAAATTGTGATTGTGCTGGCAGACTGTTCCTTCAGCGCAACCAATACCCATGATTTAGACAACATATTTTTTTAAAAGGACTTAGGGATAGGCTTGCCATATTCTGAATCCACAAAACTGGGACAATGTGGTTTTTTTGGGGGGGACTTTTCTTTTATTTCTCCCCTCTCTCCTTTCCTCTCCTTCACCCCCTCACCTACCACTCACCCCCACAAAACTCTCATTCTTCCCCTACAAATAACTCAGCAGCATTGCCCGGCACTTACCCTAAAGCTGTGACCACAACCAGCCAAGCTCACCAAACTCTATTGCATTGCACGGGCCTCAGACAGCCTGAGGAGAGCATGTGCACCTTTCCTTGCTGTTGGTCCTCTTCTATGCAGCCACAGGTGCAGTAAGGTGAGTTGCGGTGAGTGACTGAGCTGAACCTGTGGAGGAGCAGCGGTGCTCTGGAAAAGGTGCCAGATTGATGCATCCTTTTCTCTGCTGCTGCCGCTCCACTGAGCAGGCTCAAGGCACCATTTTGGAGGCTGGAATTTCTCCGGCCAGCTGGACCAGGAATCAGGGATTCTTGACTGACTGGCCGGGACATTTTGGAAATGCTTGGAAACCATGACATTCCCGGTTTTCCGAGACGTATGGCAACCCTACCTAGGGATAGTGGTGAATGGTTTCGACAGAATGTTAGAATATCAGCATATCTTGGACCTATTATTTTATTGCTACAAAGGTAAATTCAAAACTAATGTCTTTTATTCTGCAGCTGACCATTTTCTCAGGGCCAAAATAGAGCTAGTTCATGCTATTTGGGGTCTGTCTATATGCAGGGAAAGGCCCTCAGTGGCTGTGGATTTGTGCTGCATTGGTTAGATGACGCAAGTGCAGGCTTGCAGTACCGTGGGACTTCCCAATAATGATGTGTTTTCAAAAAGTCAGGGATTTATCCCAACTTTTTCAAAGGAAGTGACATCAACACGGTACTTCTGCCATGTAACGTTGCTCCAGGGCCAATCCAGGGCCAATCTTGGGGTGGAGCCTGGTAGAAGGGGACCAGAGATTGGTTGCCTTCTACCAGGAAGATGGCTGCCCAGAAACCCCGCGCTTCCTCCTCTTCTGTCTTCCAGGGTATTAGCTCTTTCTGTCTTCCAGGGTATTAGCTATCCCAACCAATTTTGTCCAGATGACACAAAACTGGATGGGATAGCTAATACCCTGGAAGACAGAAACAATCTTCAAAGTGATCTTGATAGGCTGGAGTGCTGGGCTGAAAACAACAGGATGAAATTTAATAGGGATAAATGCCAAGTTCTACATTTAGGAAACAGAAACCAAAGGCACAGTTACAAGATGGGGGATACTTGGCTCAGCAATACTACAAACGAGAAGGATCTTGGAATTGTTGTAGATCGCAAGCTGAATATGAGCCAACAGTGCGATATGGCTGCAAGAAAGGCAAATGCTATTTTGGGCTGCATTAATAGAAGTATAGCTTCCAAATCACGTGAGGTACTGGTTCCTCTCTATTTGGCCCTGGTTAGGCCTCATCTAGAGTATTGCGTCCAGTTCTGGACTCCACAATTCAAGAAGGACGCAGACAAGCTGGAGCATGTTCAGAGGAGAGCAACCAGAATGATCAGGGGTCTGGAAACAAAGCCCTATGAAGAGAGACTGAAAGAACTGGGCATGTTTAGCCTGGAGAAGAGAAGATTGAGGGGAGACATGATAGCACTCTTCAAATACTTAAAAGGTTGTCACTCAGAGGAGGGCCAGGATCTCTTCTCGATCCTCCCAGAGTGCAGGACACGGAATAACGGGCTCAAGTTAAAGGAAGCCAGATTCCAGCTGGACATCAGGAAAAACTTCCTGACTGTTAGAGCAGTACGACAATGGAATCAGTTGCCTGGTGAGGTTGTGGGCTCTCCCACACTAAAGGCCTTCAAGAGGCAGCTGGACAACCATCTGTCAGGGATGCTTTAGGGTGGATTCCTGCATTGAGCAGGGGGTTGGACTCGATGGCCTTGTAGGCCCCTTCCAACTCTGCTATTGTATGATTCCTCGGCATCAGGATTACCTGCTGTCACTCCGGGAGAGGAAAAGCATGGAGTTGAAGAGGGAGGTATCGCCAACCCAGCACTGTGAAGACAGCCGCCTGTGGTGCTTCAGTTTGAAGGATTAAGCAGAAAGGAGGAACAGCTGAGCCTGGGAGTGTTTGGGAAGTGGCCCTTCACTGGAACAGGCAGAAGCTAGCTGAAGGTCCATGGAGCTGACAATTCCTAATCACCACAATCCTCATAAAAGATTTGCCAGAACTCAGAAGTGACGCTGGAAGCAACTATTGTTCTTGGTGTCTTGTCTTTGTCTCTTGCATACCAGCTCCTTGATCTTGCCTGGACTTATCCTGACCTTGGATCGGACCCTGACTACTCTTTGACACTTTCCTGAATCCAGTGTTGTACGACCCTGCTTCTGACAGATACTTTGGCTTTGACTGTTTGTTGACATTTCCCTCCTGCTTATCGAGTTTAACGCTGGTGATTTATGACACCACCTGAACTTGCCTGTTTGTTTTCTTTTAACAAATATCTGGCAAGGAGGGCTGGAGTCAGATCAGGACTACGGTGTTGAGCAAAGGGTTAAAGCATTATTGTCCTAATTTAGGTCACTTTCTCCCCCAAAGCTATTTTTTTAAGTCCCACCATGCAAGGCCAAACAATGTGAATGCTGTGTCTAATTTGGCCATAAGTCAGAGAAGCTAGAATAGAATTACTGTTCCGACCTTGGCAGTTCAACACATCAAGATCTGAACTGAGGGTCTAGCATGCCAGGAGATATTAGGGGTGGGGCCAGTATGCAGTGCCCCATACCAATACACACTTTTAGTCCTGATGCGTTTCCTTGAATGCTTAACAGGGCTTTTTTCCACACACATATATAGTTGTACTACCCTCTAAATTATCCCACAGTTAGAGTTAGTATAACTACAGACTGCAGACAGTTTGCTTCTTTTGTTTCTCTTGAGTATTTATTCTGTCTTTTAATCTTGTTTTCCTCCTGTAAACTTTGGGTTTTTGCCTATGAATAAATAACTAGGGTGACCATATGAAAAGGAGGTCAGGGCTCCTGTATCTTTAATAGTTGCATAGAAAAGGGAATTTCAGCAGGGGTCATTTGTATGCATGTCGCACCTGGTGAAATTTCCTCTTCATCACAACAGTTAAAGCTGCAGGAGCTATACTGCAGCTATACTGTGACCAGATTTAAAAGAGGGCAGGGCACCTGCAGTTTTAACTGTTGTGATGAAGAGGAAATTTCACCAGGTTCTCCATATATACAAATGACACCTCCTGAAATTCTCTTTTCTATGCAACTGTTAAAGATACAGGAACCCTGTCCTCCTTTTCATATGGTCACCCTAAAATAACCCCATTCTGAATATTCAATCAATCTGGTGGTATGATTTTAGTGATCCCAACCTGCCCTCACCATACCTTATCCTCTACTCTGATTTGCCACTGATTTATTAATATTGGAGATTCTCCTAGGGCATGTACATCACAGCCCTTGAAAGGAAAAAAAATAGTCCCGCTGGTCACCCTGGGCTCCCAGGCAAACTTACTGGGTGTAGGAGCAATCATTCCACCTGGGGTGGCGTAATGTTTTCCTCCTTTCAAGGAGCCAGCCCTGAAAGAAGAATTGCTAAATTGCAGCTGCAGTCGCTGCCTTCTTCATTCCTTTGTGCCCCATCACCAATGTATCAATGCTAATAAAGGGCCAGAATCATTTGAGGGGGGAAATATGGTAGCTGCTGCAGACATCCCATCTGGTACTTCTTTCACCACCTGGATAATAATAATAATAATAATAATAATAATAATAATAATAATAATAATAATTTTTCAAGGTGACACATTCAGAGCTCTATGGTTTTGCCTGTGTCTCAATCCACTATCCAACACTCTTAACAACAACACCTACGGAATTGACATAAAACACCCAAAAGTAGCAAAGCACAGAATCAATCACCTCCTGTACATGGATGACATCAAAATCTATGCTTCGACATTGACACAGATAAAAGGCCTCCTGTGAATCACTGAAGAACTGACGACAGACAGGAAAATGGAATTCGGGATAGGAAAATGCAAGATGCTACACAGCGAAAAAGGAAAATGGAAAGAAGCAGAAACAAGAAGAAACACTAAATTATGAAATATTAAATAACATGGAAGAAAATGAAACATACAAATATTTAGGATTCCAACAAAACACAAAAATCAACCACTCCATGGTAAGAACTCAGAATGCAATATAAAATCTACCTATCACAAATCCTAAAAGCCAAACTCAATTCTAAAAACATTTTCAAAGCCATCAACACCTATGCAATACCAGTCCTCACATCCTCATTTGGAATCACACACCGGCCACACACTGAACTTGAAGAAATAAACAGACTCAATTACACCGAACTCACAAAACGCAGCATGTTCCTTCCCAATTCAGGCATTGAAAGAACAACAATCAGCAGGAAAGAAGTAGGAAGAAATCTGCTGGACATTGACACAATTCACACTAAACAGATAAAAACATTCAGAGATTTTTTCATACTAAAAATTACACCCCACTCAACCTAGCACTACAAAATGTAGACCAAATATGGCCACTCACACTCACAGAGAAAAAATAAAAATGGGCACAAGAAGCACTACAACATAATATAGAACCCACAAATAAACAAAGAACAATCGTGCAAATGGCTCAGGAAGGACGAGCTATTTCATGAAACAGAAGGATCCTAATAGCTATAAAGGATCAAGTTATAGCAACCAAGAACTACTAAAAACACATCATAAAAGGTAACAGTGTAACAACAGATTCATGTAGGAAATGTCATCAATACCAAGAAACAATATACCATATAACAGGAGGATTTAAAATTCTGGCAGGAATGGACAGACAGACACAATACAGCTGCAAAAATAATTCACCAACAACTGGCCATCAAATTCAACCTCCTCAAACAACATACACCATACTGTACATACTTACCCCAAACAATCTGGGAAAACGCAGTTCATACTGGGACAGAACAATTCATATGGACAAGACAATACCTTGCAACCAACCAGACATAACAGTTATAGACAAAAAAGAAAAAAAACACATACCTCATTGACAAAGCAATACCTAATGACAAAAAATGTAGAAAAGGAAGTGGAGAAGAGAGAAAAATATACACCACTGGCCATGGAAGTCAAAGAACTATGGCAACAGGAAAAGGTCACAATTTTTCCATTAGTCACATCAGTCACTGGCATCACATCAAAACACTATACAGAAAACCTTCAGAAACCTG
Organism: Elgaria multicarinata webbii; assembly: GCF_023053635.1. NCBI lineage: Eukaryota > Metazoa > Chordata > Lepidosauria > Squamata > Anguidae > Elgaria > Elgaria multicarinata. Next base: position 80,357,469 of record NC_086177.1, on the reverse strand, counting down.
GCCTACCAAAATACATACACACCAATATCCAGAAAGCAGTCATACTTAAAACATGTTCAATCGTCAGGAAATTCCTGAGTCAGTAAAAGAAAGCATTACTAAGCAAAGCCTGTCATGTCTGTCTAGAAAAAGCTTCATGAGTGAGAAAAGAGAACAACAACAGCCATCTGGCATCTGCCCCGTGCCCCCACCCCCAGGACTCATGGGCCCTTGCATTTTCCCCACCATGATGGGTGCTGATGCTGGGTCAACCCTAACACAATTCTTAATGAGGCAACAGGGGGGAAAAGAACATTTTGCAAAATATAATTGCCACAAGAGATGGTTGGAGGGAATTTGATGTTCAAACTGTGGTTTGTGTGCTGTGTTGAACATTAAACATTTATAATGCCAAATGGCTCTAAACTTATTAAATTTTATTTTTCTCTAATGACTGCTTGATCTTTTGTTTTTGTATGTTTCTGCATTCACTGAAATGGATACATATTAATGGTTTTAAAAGCTGTTGATTTTAAAACAGAAAATTCTATAATAGAACTACATTCATTTATCCTAATTATTTGTAGTTCCTTTTAGTTATGCATGGTACAGCACATTAGTGAAGACTAAGCACCTCCATCAAAATTAACAGTTGCATTGAAATAAAATTTGTACAAACCAAAAATTTGAATTGCAGTATATCTGAAATAATTAAGGCCTTTGCTAGACCTACCAGTAAATGCGTGACAGAGGAAGGGAGAGCCTGCAATGCAACTATTGCGGACTGTCGCACTAGTCTATACGTCAGGCATGATGAGCTCAAGAAGAGAGCCATTGCATCCGCCATTTTTTAATTCTTAAAGGGACAATGCATACAAACGCTCGTGCGCACAGGTAAGGGTTTTTTTAAAAAATAAATTCATTTCCCTGCTCCCCCCACCCTGCGTCCTGTGCTCGGTTTCTCAAGGCTATGCGCGAGTAATTGCGCGGAGCCGGAGAAAGCTGCAAAAATGGGCCACACGCTTGCGGTCTCCGGCACAGCCTGAGACCGCCGGAAAAAATGGGGCCAAAGGGTAGGCTAATATCCCAGGGCCAGGCAGGGGTGATACCTGCCTGAGCCTGAGATCCCCTGCGTGTCATCTGGATGCACAGGGATGATCCCGGGTATCAGCCCGGGATAACCTCTGGTCTAGCAAAGGCCCAAGTTAACATTTGGACACATGAAAGCCAAAACAGAGTTTATTGGTGAAGTTGTATTTTGAAAAGGAAATTCAGAGTTTTCAAAAACCCATCTTCCCCTTATGAAATTAGACAGTAACCCCAAATTCATGCTGGACCTCAATATGTGTTGAAATGTCATGCCTTGAAACTGAAAATCTAACATTTCCTTTCTTTAAATTACCAGCTTCGCACAGTGCTGCTAACACTTACGATTTATAATTCCAAGTACTTCCCCCCTTTCTACAGTAAATATTTCTGTAAACGTGAAACAGGCTATAATCAAATAGAATTAAATTATATGAAAACGTAAATATAAATAATTCCCCATAGCCGAAGCTCTCTGGGTGGTTTACAAAAATAATGCCCACATTTCACTAAATGAACACCAAGCACCCCCCCCCCCCCAATGGACTGGAAATTAATCTTATGGAAGAATTTGCATATTGTCACATGCTTTCTGAAAATCACAAACATGAAGGTGTATAGAATCTTACCTTGCTGTACAAAAAATAACTATATTCTCAGTAGTTCTGACACTCTGATCAGTTAATAGTTTGTGATTGCCCCAATTTTACATATTTTTCTACCTGACGTATTTTCCATCATATCCTTTATTATGGCTTTTCTATTGCATGGGACTATTTTACTTGTACATCAAATGGAAGCTACACTGGAGCATGTTTCCAGTGGCTGATTCCCTAGGAAACTACATGAGTATTTTATGTAAATATTTAGGAAGATTAAATCCCCCACCTCTGTGCCAGAATAACTATGGTGTGATACGGTAAGGGGCTAGCCATGTGCCAAATCAATCAATCAAAGCTATTTTAAAACCACCCTCCAGCTATGTTCTTATGCTGTTTTCGTCAATTAAGTAAGTACAATTGAATGGGAACTGACCAAGACCTAGTGCTGCTTTCGGCATCAGTAATTTTTGTTTTCCCCAATAGTCAGCCCCTCAGCCAAAGTAACTTGCAAGCCAAAATAATCGAAGGATCCAGAACATTATCTCTTCTTCCTTTATCCCATAAAAAGCTGGGGCCACAAGGGAAAAGGAAAGGGGAAAGGGCTGCATCAATCAGCCCAGAGGATCAGAATATTAAACCATAATTAACTTACATGTTGTTTCCACTTGAGTCAATTAATTTCCACTTGAGCAGACTTAGATCAGCAGACGTATGTTCTGAAATGATTCCTTCCTATTAAATGCCTTCTTGTGTATTAAATGCCACAGTATTTAATGTCATTTTAATTTTGCTATATTACATGGACATATAAGCACTGCTGATTTGCTCACAGTATTTTTGCTTTCAAATTAGCATCTTACATTACAGGAAAAGTTTCTAGTATTAGAATGTAATGCAAGTTGTCACTAGAGAGAGCACTTTGATGGGCTCTTAAAACATTTTAGCTAATCTATTCTCACAACTAAATGAAACCTAAAATATATGTTTTCTTTCTTTTTCTTGACCATATTTTTCTCATTCATTACTTTCACTTTTCTTTTGAAGGGTAAGGTGACACAATAACCCTCTAAAGCTGTTGGGGATACGAACAGAAGAAGTGCCATGCTGGATCAGACCAAGGATCCAACTAGTCCAGCACTCGGTTCACACAGTGGCCAACCAGCTGTCGACCAGGGACCAACAAGGAGGACATGATGCAACAGCACCCTCCCACCCATGTTCCCCAGCCACTGGTGCACACAGGCTTCTGCCTCAAATACTGGAAGTAGCACATAACCATCAGGGCCAGTAGCCATTGATAGCCTTCTCCTCCAGGAATTCATCTAATCCCCTTTTAAAGCCATCCAAATTAGTGGTCATCACTACAACTTGTGGTAGTGAGTTCCATAATTTAACCATGTGCTGTGTGAAGAAGTACTTCTTTTTATTTGTCCTGGATCTCCCACCAATCAGTTTCATGGGATGACCCTGGGTGCCAGTACTTTGAAAGAAGGTGAAAAATGTCTCCCTATCCACATTCTCCACACCCTGCATAATTTTGTACACTTCTATCATGTCTCCCCTTAGCCTCCTTGCTACACTAATCCATGCAGTTAAAGACAAGATAGTCCAGTAATGGATGTGGGTAGATAAAAAAACTGATTGGTTAGTACTATTAATTGATAGTATTAACCAATCAGTTTTTTATCCACCCACATCCATTACTGGACTATCTTGTCTTTAACTGTCTTTAATCAATTCCAATTTTTGGAATTGATGAAGAAATGAATTTTTAAACAATGTTCTGGAAAATCATGCTCTATAAACAAGCAAAGCAATTCTAGTTTAACAATTGATTTAATCAGTATTTCAGTGTGACACCTTAGAATCATCCTATTAACTTTGTTATTGTAGCATTTATAGCTTTAGTAGCATATAGCTATTTGGATACTGTTATTTTTTAGACTTCATTGGAACCTAAATGTGAAAAGAGATGGATTTTGTTTTTGCTTTGTTTGCTTTTTAAAAAAGTCTTCAGTAGTCTTAAATGCAGAGGATTGTTAAATAACATTCTCATGAAACTAAGAGGTTTGTTATTATTTCATTTTTATTGCATCTATTAATATTTTTAGTTTATTGTATGGCTCAAATAGAAAATTAAAGTAATCACAGAATATTCTCCCTGTGTAGCTAATTTAAGTTCATATTTCTAAATAAAATAAAGTGTTATCAAAAATTCAGGAAGTAGACAGAATGATTATTTTTCTTCCAATAAATCCTCCTGACAATACCCATGCAACTATCTCACTATTTTGCTAGACTATAAAAGGAATGATGCAGCTAAACACGAATACACTGGGCTGCTTCTGATAAAACCTTATCAAAATATAAGATAACATAATGTACAGAATGACAACCTCAAGACATATGTTGAAAGTCAATATATTTCTGGAGTGAGCTTACATTCATGAGTGCTTGTACTGAATGTATTATTTAGCTGGTGAATAGCTATGGGGATTCAGTGAGTCTGTTCAACTCTGAAAGTTCTGAATTCCAAATTATGTTTAGAACCTGCAGCTTACCCAGGAGATAGAAGAAAGCTAGAAAATCAATTCACATAACTCATATATCAGTTTTGGCCAATTTTGGGGGGCCATCAGTCCAAAATTCCGAAGTATGTCATAGTACCACTCTATTGTCCACTACAATAGAAATTCAGCCCCTTTTGGATGAGGTGGTCTTTCAATTCATTTATTGCTTAGAATGCTTTCTGGGAGAAGCTCAAACTAGAGAGCAACAGCAACAAAATTTATACAAATACCAGAAGGATAATCAATATAACAAAACACAATACATCAAAATTAGGTATGGGGCAGAAATTTGTTCAGTCACATTTTAATGCAAACTTAGGCCTTAGCTAGACCTAAGGTTTATCCCGGGATCGTCCCGGGTTCGTTCCTGCCTGCTCCCGAGATATCCTGTGTGTCATTTGCATGAACAGGGATGACCCCGGGATGACCCCTTCGGTCTAGCTAAGACCCTACTTAGTTTTGCACTCTTGAGCGAACACACACACCGAAGTTCAGTTATTCTTCAAAATTCATACTTCCCAAATTTTAAAATGGAGTTCTCCAATCATGAATTGTGTGCAAAATGTAGGAGAAAGTGCACACAAACATTTATATTAGTGAACATAATATTTAAATGCATTGTATGAAAAAAATTGCTTGCCAAAAAAATGTAAATTGCATACAAAATACATCTATTAGGAGAAATGCATACAAATTTTTGGGCACACTTTTAAAAAAATACATTTGAAATGAAATGAACTTACAATTGAAAAAAAAATAGAATGTGAGAGAAATCAAAATTTATATGAGAGAAACCAAAACTGATATATTTGTCTATTCTTAATCAAAATACTTGCGAGTGGAGAAGGAAGCATGGAATAAAGACACAGACACCAGAGTTTGGGATAAACTTGGGCCTCTTTATTTAAACAATAAGGGATATTCAACCCCTCCTGGATCTGCATGTGAAAGGTGTGGGAATCTATATGTCCTTACCTCAGGCAACTTGCCTGGCATTATGGACGAGCCACTCTCGTAAGCCAGGAGTCGGGTAAACACAACCCTCTCTTAAAGCTCCATATGACAAGCATTTTATTGCACGCTCATTACTGGGCACTCACGGGTTCCTTGGAGCTAACTCACATGATGTCATCTGCCTCTCGCATGCCTTCTGCCCCGTCTGGTCTTCCTTGCGCTGCAAGAAAAAACAGGAAAACTACAAAATATTTTTTAAACCAAAGTTGCTGCTCCCTCCTGCTGTGTGTGGCAGAAGCAGCGTGTTCACAATGAGGGACTGAATGGCCCTTATGCACCTTGTTTACTTCCTTTACTTTGCTGAAGTAAATATATTTACTTCAGATATATTGTGTCCACAGCATTCCCATAGTCCACAAGGGAGGTTACCCAATCAAAAAATGAGATCAGATTAGACTGACAGGATTTGTTCTTGACAAATCCATGCTGGCTTCTAGTAATCATTGCAGTGTTTTCAAGGTGCTTACAGACTGACTTCTTTATAATCTGCTCCAAAAATTTCCCAGGGATGGATGTCAGACTGACTGGTCTGTATTTCCCAGGTTCCTCCTTTTTGCCCTTTTTGAAGATAGGGACAATGTTATCCCTCCTTCAGTCGTCCGGCACCTCACAATACATCTTGCCATAGTGGAGAAGACTGTGACTTATGTACTGTCTCAGTCTGCTGTCCAGGTGCTAAATATCTGACCACACCTGAGACAGGAGACAACTGCAAGCTTTAAACAGTAAATTTACTTAACTTTAGCTGGCCTCTTCTGTTAATATTAAGTAAATCTCCTGTAAAACAAAGTGAGTAGGCAAAACTGAAACTAAATCCAGCACCCCAACTCCTTACATGCATTAACCATTTAATGGCCTTTTCAGAACATAAGAAGAGCCATGCTGGATCCAGTTAGTCCAATATTCTGTTCACACAGTGGCCAACAGAAAACCCACAAGCAGGGCGTGAGTGCAACAGCACTCTCCTGCTCATGTTCCCCAGCAGCTGGTGTACATAGGCATACTACCTCTGATACTTGAGGTAGTATACAGGCATCCGGACAGATTTTTCCTTGTACAATCTCCTTTTAAAAGCCATCCAAAGTGATAGCCATCACTCCATCCTGTGTATGTGAATTCCATAGTTTAATTATGCACTCTCTGAAGAAGTACCTCTTATCTATATTGAATCTACCACCAATCAGCTACATGGGATTACCCCTAGTATTATGCAACAGGGAGAAAAATGTCTCCCTAGCCACTTTCTCCATACCATGCATCGTTTTATACACCTTTATCATGTCTATCATGTTTTAACCAGTTATTTCCCTGTCCATACAGTGGGTTTTTCATATGGTCAATGCTTATTCCAGCCCTCGTTGAATTCCCTTCCTTACAAAACAGTCCTGCTGCATATCGAAGAACTAGTTTGTCAGGGAGAAGACTTTACATTTGGATGGCTTTTTGTGAACTGTCCAGAGAGCTTCAGCTATTGGGCAGTATAAAAATGTAATAAATAAATAAATAAATAAATAAATAAATAAATAAATGGAAGTTGGATCAATTCTTGGAGAAGAAGGCTATCAATGGCTACTAGTCCTGATGGCTACGTGCTACCGTCAGTATCTGAGGCAGTAAGCCTATATACATCAGTTATTGGGGAACATGGGTGATAGGGTGCTGTTGCGCCTGTGTCCTGCTTGTGAGTTCCTGATCGACAGCTGGTTGGCCACTATGTGAATAGAGTGCTGGACTAGTTCCAACCTTGGTCTGATCCAGCAGGGCTCTTCTTATGTTCTTAAAGCTAGATTACAACTCTATTTTGGGGAGGGGGTGGACAGTGGTTGTTTTAGTTCAATGTGGAGGAATATTTATTCATATGAGTGATCACCTGCTGTCAGAAGTGGTGCAATCCAGACACAGCTTTACCTCAGGAAGAACGAAACCATAATGGCCTAAAGCTACAGTATATATGGGGGGGGGGGGGTGCGCGTGCGCTGCTTTCTACGGCCAAGTCCTTCCAAGGCAGCTTGCATTAAAAAAACAATTCCAATAAAATACAACCATACTAAAAAAAAGCAGTGAAAACATTCCAAAGGCCAGCTCCTTCACCTCACACATGTCAGCATGCACATGTGAACACCAGCACTCCTCTTTATCCAAAGCTAAGAACTCATGTCTCCTGCCACAAAGATTGACTAAATATAAGGCTAAATTTAAGGGTAGATCTATCTATCTATCTATCTATCTATCTATCTATCTATCTATCTATCTATCTCTCACTGATACCTTTAAAGTTTCTGTTATTAGTATGATTTTTCAGCACTGAAGCTGGTGTGAACTGTTGGTAAATCAGGCCTGTAATTTTCTAACATACTCCCTGGGCCTCGAATCTAAAACCATCTGGACGCTATGACAGTGTTCTATTTATTACATACAAATGCTGGGATACTACTGGTGCATAAACAGTAATTAAGCACACGAGTCAACCATGCATGCCAGATTTGCATGCCAGAATTATCCTTTGAGTATCTGAGATTTTCCATGCCAGTGAGCTTATTGAGGCATTGGCTGGTGATTAAACATTAATGATTTATGGTGCAAGCAGGGTTCATTTACTGCTTACTGAAATATGTTTGACAGCTTCTCTGTGATTTCCCAAGAATTAATACCTTCATAGGTAATTCTTTTTCTGAGCCATTTTCCAAATTGCTTTCACCAAAGGCATGACATAGCAATAATTGCTTATATCCATAGTTCTAATGATACCATTGATTGATCAGAGCCATGAAAGGGGGAAAAGGGAGGGGGAAGGAAGTTTAAAACTGTTAAAATACATCCATTATTCTTACAATAGATATATTACCCATTCATGATACATTGGTCACATGTCCAGTCACTTGACTAACACAAGTGCAAGAGAGTGTGTGTCTGCATGCGTGAGCACATGCACTTCCTCAGCTACTATACTACATTCTGTCTTCATCAACTCTCCCTGCCTAATCATAAACTGCTTTTTGAAAGCTTTGCACCTTGACTCTCTGAATTGAATTGTGGGCAAAGCTCACCTTGTGGTGATTTTACCCAGTTCAAAGTGGTTGTAAAATCAGGTAATAGGCTGGGGCGGGGAACAGGCATCAACGTAGATCTGGACATTTCCTAGGGTGACCAACTGTCAGGATTTCCCCGGATTTGTCCTGGTTTTTGTTCTTTCCATGGTGTCAGGGGGGATTTTCTATAATTTTCAATAATGTCCTGGAATGACACACCTTCCTCTCTAAGGCTGCCATTAGCATGGCAGGAGGGAATGACATGCTTTCTTGAGGCACGTCATTCCCCCACTCCGAGCGCCAATTGAGGTCTTAAAGGGGAAAGTGGGTCATTCATGGACGTTATAGAAAAGTCCCCAATTGGAGTGGATGGTGGTGGTGCAGAATGAAATCCTTTCCCCTCCTCCACTCCAATCGGGTTCTTTAAGGTGGCGGGGGAATAACGTACTTTCTGCAGGACTCAGAAAGCTGCTTCTCCACACACACACTAGATGTCCTCTTTTTTGGTTTCCCAAATATGGTCACCCTACATTTCCGGAAATGGCCCTTTACGGCCACCATTGTGCGCAACATAGATCTATCACAAGACAGAGCCCCATCTTCTGTAAAAGTGGCACCTCCCATGGAGGAGTGGGGGGCTGCCTGCCCGGTGTGGGAGATGGGTCGGGTAAGTCCTAGGTGTGAGTGGACAATTCAGAGGCCCAGATAGGGCCTATTTATTTTATTTATTTATTTATTTATTACATTTTTATACCGCCCAATAGCCGAAGCTCTCTGGGCGGTTCACAAAAATTAAAACCACAGTAAAACACCCAACAGGTTAAAACACAATTACGAATACAGTATAAAAAGCGCAACCAGGATAAAACCACAAAGCAAAGTTGATATAAGATTAAAATGCAGAGTTAAAACAGTAAAATTTAAATTTAAGTTAAAATTAAGTGTTAAAATACTGAGTGAATAAAAAGGTCTTCAGCTGGCGACGAAAGCAGTACAATGTAGGCGCCAGGCGGACCTCTCTGGGGAGCTCATTCCACAGCCGGGGTGCCACAGCAGAGAAAGCCCTCCTCCTAGTAGCCACCTGCCTCACTTCCTTTGGCGGGGCTCACGGAGAAGGGCCCCTGTAGATGATCTTAAGGTCCGGGTAGGTACATATGGGAGGAGGCGTTCCTATGAATCATTCAGATCACCCCGAAGCACTCTGAAGCCATACAATGCTTAGGTGCAAATTACAGCACTTTATGGCTGAAATTTGCGCTAACTTCAGCCATCATTTGCCCAAGTTATGCAAATTATTATGCAAATTTGCCCAATTTATGCAAAAAAAACCACCTACCACCACACTCAACGTTCCCTTTCTCCCTGCTGGTGCCAACACCAGCAGGAAGAGTGAGAGAGTTGTGGACAGTGACACAAAGGGAGGGCACTGCCATGGCTCCCTTCCCTCCCTGCCACTGCCACTATCACCACCATTGTGTGCAACTCTCCTGCTTTCCCAGTAGACACCAGCAAGAAGAGAGGGAGGGTTGTGTACAGCCGTGGTGATCACGGAAGTGGTGGAAGTACATGAGCTGGCTTAACTCACACAGATTGAGTCTGGCCAGCCTGCAGGCTGGTGAGTCGGAGTGCAAGGGGACAAACTGTTAAAAGTTCATTGGATTCCATACCGCACATGGAATCCTCCCTCATTTCATGTGTGTTCCAGCAGTGGCTGGTTTTCTGGATCTTCTTTCTTGGTCTGAGACAACATGTGCTTCTCTTTGTCTTTAGAGATGGGTAGGACAAAGGACTATCTCCTGCCATTAAGGATGCAAATCTATACCCACTTACTTGGGAGTAAGCCTTATGGAACTCAATGTGACTGTCTTCTGAGTAGACATGCATACGTTTATGCTATAAGTCTCCTAGTCAGACAAGCATCAAAGGCCAGGTAGTATAAGAAGCAGAATAACTAGTTTCCATGTGGTAACACCTAAATATGCCATGGCCATGCTAGCTGAGGATTGTGGGAATTGTATTCCAGCACATCTAAAGAGCACCAGTTGGAGAAAGCTAGTCTATGTCATCTCCTTCAGTTTCTAGAATTTTCTAGGTATAGCAAATAATGATCTTACTATATGCCTATATATTCATACATTCCTTACTGCTTTCCCATAAATGTTTGCATTGATGAACCACCTTTCCATATAAAGAAGGATTCTATAAAGCTTCACTAAATCCTGTATGGAGAAAAAAACATCCCAAGCCCTCCCTCCACAAACCTACCTCCAGATATTTAGCATTAGCATGGTTCATTTAACAGTGTGAAACTAAATTAGCTCATCAAGCTCTTCTGATTTATAGTAGGCTGACAGATTTATATATTCCTTAATGAATCTATATAAAGTGATTTCTAGATTGTTTCTGCACACAGTTCCTGGGTGTTCTGAAACATCACAAGACTTACAGGTTCTGCCCCCTCCCTGCTGGCCCCAGCATCTTTCAGTGCTATTTTCCTAACCTGGGTCAGCTCCATCTGAAGACGCATTGGCTGCTTCATGTTGGATTTAGGTACATGACTAAACAATAGAGAAGATACACTCAATCAGCACAGAGGGATGCTGTACTCATCATCATGTAAGGAAGCTGTTTCCTATCAGGAATTCATACTTTAGTACAATAAATCATGCAGCTTTAAATAGTCACACAGGCCCAGACCTCATCTGGAAAGTCAAATGTAAGAGGGTTCACTGATCAGGGCCCTGCTTTGGAAACAACTCCATCTGAGTTTGATTGTTTTCAGTAAAAAAAACATGCACCAGGTAGGGGCACAATTATAATAAATATTCACCATTCAAAGCAGCAGTTAACTGCACAATCCTTTTCTCCCCAGTGCCAGCTTGGCTTTACCAGAGCCTTTAACTTGCCTGTTGAAAAGGTGGAGGCCTTAGGGTAGTATCCAATGCTGTCATTCTGCAAACACAAATAGTGTTACTGGAATCTTTCAGTTGTGCAAATGCTTTGCATATGGTGCTTGTGGACCATGTGGCCCACTCCTGAAAGTGGTTGTGCAACCTTTTGTGCAACACATTGGTTGGCTTCTCCCCCTGTACATAGTTTGTTTCTATTAGCTCGACGTCATTTGTGAAGGTGGAGGGACACAGTCAGATATTCTTCTTATAAATGACCAATCATTTTAGAAAGTGGCATGATTCAGAGGTGGGTATTGTATGAGTCAGGAATTCCTCCATTTTTATTCAACTCAAAATCTTAGTGGAAATAAATCACCATGATTTAGATCCATGCCAAGGTAGATGGACTTCAGTTCAACTATCAATAGGGCACATTCATCATGAGTTAAGTCCCACTGATATAAATGGGAACTAAATCACAACTAATTTAGCCAGGATCGTACTCCATATCTACAAAACTGGAACTACTGTCTTATTACAGTTCTAATTAATGGATGCTTAAATCATCTACATAAATATCAGATAGCTTATACATATTGCAATTCAAGCCCACATTAGCTTCTGAACCTGAAAAAGGCAGATTGAGTCTCATCCTATATGTCACCACTATCTTCTATGGAAAATAGTATTCATCTGCATTTCCTTCTGCTTAACAATGTTAGCCACTTCGAGTGTCATTTTTGGTAGAAGTCAAATCAAATAAATAATTAAAATATATCTTGTTATTGCTTGTAGGTTGTTCATTTGTTGTTTCAACCATCATGGTCATATCAACTTTACAGATGCAATACAGGTAAGCACACAAAAACTCTATAATACAAAGAAGTAAAATTCAAAAAGATACTAAAAAGGTTTTCATTAGAAGGTGCCCATAAATATAATTTGCTGGATTGGTTCCCTATCAGCTGAATTTATAAAGTGCTTGTGCCAGTTATTCATCTTTTAGAAACTACTTTATTCATATCATTTAAGAAGTGTCTCTGAAGTACACTCATTCTGTTGACTGGAATGAACTGATAGTCCAAATTGATTAAATGATTAACATGTCAAATAATTCAGCCATAAGAGTGAAATGATCCCACTGATGTCCAAGAAACTACAGAAGAGCAAATAATTAATTACAAGGCAAAACCAGAAAAGATAGTTTTTCCTGATCTCTGCTGATTTAAGGATTCAAGCCCAAATGAAAATTATTTGACCTAATGTGCAGTTTGGATAACTGACTGAAAGCACAAGCACATGCAGAAAATGAATAAGACATTGCAGTTTAAAGCAGATGAAATGAGGAAATTCACTAAGCAAAGACCATCAATTATTTTCACTTGGCAAATGAACAGTAATAACAGTAAAAGGCATATCAGAACCAACTGTGATGTGAAATGTAAGGCTTTAAAACTTCATTAAATTTAGAATGGTAATGATGATCTACCATATGCAACAGAATGCATTTGCCTCACCATCTTCAACCTGAGGCTTCCTTTCTTCTATCTATTTAGTCAAAAGCATTACAGCAAAGTCTTCTATGGTTGGCAAATAATGCGGATATTTAAGTCATAACCATTTTGCTTGGTTCACTAGTCCCCTGTTGTGTGCAAGCGTTTGCTGTCTGCGGTGCTGTTTGTATTTCTAAAAGTAGCTGCAAATATGGAACAAAGCTATTAGTACAGGCATTTAAACAAATTATACTTCCAATATAATGGATATTCCAATATTACTGCTATGTTTAAAAGTCTGGCAGAAATGGATGAGAACCTTCTAGAGGATGCAAGTATTTGATTAATATGTTTGAAGGAGTAGTTTAGAATTTTTTTTAAATAGGCAAGACCTGAGTTTAAAGCAATTCCAAAGATCATACATTTATATTATGTATGTATGAATTTAATTTAACCCGCCCCCCTTCTGCCAAAAATGCTGCTAAAGGCAGCTAACAATAAAACAGATAAAAACAGGAATTTGGTCGAAAACATAATTAAAAACACAGCAGTAAATGGAACTAAAAAGCACCCAACCAGTTAAAATCCCCTTCAGCAACAAACCAACTTACATGTTCCCAGTCCTGCCATACTTTGGAAAGGACCTTTATAGATCCCTCTAGAGTGTTTAGTATGCCATTTCAAAATCACCTCTCATCCAAACTTAATGGCCATTTTGGACTGTGCCATTCCTAGGGAGCTGTCATGAAAATGAATGACATTAACATGTATACCTATCTAAACAAAAAGGAAGTAAAACTAGGTCATTATTTTGTACTATTATAATGCTAGCTATATGGAGATAGCTCAGCTTCCCCCCCTTTTTTTTTAAAAAAAAAGGAAACACACACACCAATTTCAGAATAACTTCAGGAGGCTTTCATCTGACAGTCAGAAACTCAGTTTTAATGAACGTAGTATGATTCAAAAACTTTCCAATCAGGAGTTTGACATTTTTGTGTGAAAGGCAGATACATAAGAGATACTGTAATTACCTCAACTCTAATGGAGTCCAATTGCTGTCTGAATCCATCTTTTAACCTGGGCAAGCATCTATAGGTGCAGTAAAACTTTACACAGCAAGATAAAGAGTAAGCTGAGGCCTTGGGGGAAATGGGTAGCTACATTACAAGTTATAGCTTTTCAGCATGCCAACCATTTTGTTTTACTGCTATGAGAATGATTAAATATTCATTTCCTTTTCTCTTTTAGAAGCATGTTAATTAAACCATTGGGTACTCCTCTTCTGAGCTGTAACTTTCCCCATCCCATCCTGCTTGAGAAAAAGTTAGTGCAAAGAACATAAAGTATACATATGCTGTTTATTTTATGTTAACACAAATGAATATATACACACACAACATATGGAAAGATACTACCTTTAAATAGAGGTTAGCATATTACATTTGCTTTGAATTAGGTTACAATGATTTCAGAAGATTTGGACATAAACCTGCAATTTGAAGCACCTATACTTGGAAGTAAGGAAAAGAAAGGAACCTCTCGTGCAAGCACTGAGTCATTACTGACTCTTGGAGGGATGCCAGCTTTCGCTGACATTTCTTGGCACGCCTTATAGCGGGGTGGTTTTCTGTTGCCTTCCCCGGCTGTTATTACCTTTCCCCCAGCTAACTGGGTACTCATTTTACAGACCTCGGGAGGATGGAAAGCTGAGTCAACCCAAGCTGGCTGCCTGAAATATGGCTGGTAGAATCATAGGAAGGGCCTTCTCAGCTGTATTGGTCAAGATATGGAAGTCCATGATCTATCTAGCCTTTTTGTTATCAGTCTTCTGCTATCATCTGAGGATGTCTTTCTTTTGGCAGGCTTTTAATTCTGTCTCATACTGGATCTGACTTACTTTTTATTATATTGATGTGATATTTTAAATTATCTCATTTGAGTTGGTTGTAATTCAAAAAACTTTATCTGCCTTGAACACTTCATCCGATGCAAGTATTCTAAGTGCATGTAACCTCTACCCACAAGGACAGGGAGCAGGGATGAGAGCCCTATCTTGCCCTCTCCCATTTTGTGCCCCTCATCGTCCATATGTAGAGGGCAACTGCTGACAGTCGGGAGCCTCCTCTATCCATGGAACCCTACTTTTCCTTGATGGAGGATGACAAGGATGGTGTTTCTCCCATTCCACCTCCTCACATGGAGAAGTATATAAAAGGCAGGACCCACACCAAGCAGGATATAGCGGTATGAAAGTGGTATATGGTATGTGTCAAAGGGCCCCAATAGTGGTGCACTTCGATACTGCTATAAAGCAGTAGTGTGGCTCTTGCCTTTTATATACTGCTTTCATAGTGGAATATCTTGCTTGGTGTAGATGTGCCCTCTGTCTTCTAAAATTGGTTTCATCCTGGAAAAATCTGTTATACCCGCCCTCAAATGTTTTTGCATTAAAAAAATAGAAATGTTAGCTGAGCTTTCTGAAGGAAAAATGATCAACAACAGTATATATGACACAGACCAGACATTGGAATTTTTACCTGAAGGATTGTCTCCTTGCCTGGACACCAAGATCATCTTCAGAGGTCTTTTTTCAAGTGCTTCTGCCAAATAAAGTGAGGGAGGTGGCTAAGGAGAGGGCTTTTTCCAGGGTGACACCTCAGGTTTGGAATGCCCTCCCCCAAGAAGCTCACCTGGCACTTTGGGTCATTTATTTTCCTGGGCATTTTAGTCTTTCAGTTTCTTGTTATTTCTAAAACTCTTATTGTATTTTAAAATCCTTAACACTAGTGCTTTCTTTTACTTTTGTTTTAAACTGTAGTTTTAATCTTTTAAAAGTTTTATATTATGTTTTAATCATGGCGCAGAGCGGTAAAGCAGCAGTTTCTGCAGCTGAAACTCTCCCCATGGCCTGAGTTCAATCCCAGCGGAAGCTGGTTTCAGGCAGCTGGCTCGGGTCGACTCAGCCTTCCATCCTCCCGCGGTCGTTAAATGAGTACCCAGCTAGCTGGGAGAAGTGAACCATCCAGAGAGCTTTGGCTATTGGGTGTTATAGAAATGTAATAAAATAAGTAAATAAATATAATTTCAAGGTCTAATGGACCCTAGAACTGTTGTTTTTTAAATGGATACTGATGGTTTTTATACTGTTGTTTTTATGTTTCTGATGGTTTTTAAATTTTGTATGCTTTTTAATGTTTACTGTTTTAATTTTTGTGAACCACCCAGAGAGCTTTGGCTGTGGGGTGGTATATAAATGTAATAAAATAAATAAATAAATAAATAAATAAAGTTATTAAACACAATATTAAAATATCAAGCACATATCCACAAAAACCGAATTGTCTCTTATACTGCTTAAAAAAAAAAAAAATGTCCGGATTTACACTTATGCAAGGCTCTATATTTGAAGAGGACCAACCACCAAAAAAGCCTCTCATTCCCTGAGTGCTCATATAATAGTCTACAGAGGTATTTAAAGACACGTATCCCATGCGAAAATTGTAACAGGTAGTGAGTGGACAGTCATTGAAAGCTACAGAAAGACACACTTTTACAGACTGAACAGATTGTTCTTCCAGCAGCTCATTTTATTTGAGAAGGCCACTGGTAAATGCTACTCCACAGAAAATTTAGTGACTCAAGCAGTGTTGTTAAAAATATAAAGTCACATTGTGCCATTCTATGCAACCCCATTTTTAAACATGAAATGGTAGGGAAAAAGTTACTTACATTTAGTTTTTTTAAAAAAAGATAGAAAGAAGAACATATTGCAAAACCCTAACAAGGTTCTTTATGCAAAAGCAGACCTGAAGTTTTAAAAGACATCCTATCCTTTTTTTGTTTTTGCTTTTTTGTGGGGAGTAGGAAGGGAAAAACAGAGATTATTGATGTAATCCTATGGATGTCTAATTAAACATCAACTTGAGTTCAGTGGGACTTACTCCCAAATAAATGTGCTGATGCATCAGTAAAATGAGTAAGTAAAACAAAGTTGGAGGATGGATTTCACAAAACCATTACTAGGTTGAATTGCTATTTTTGGTTGAATCATTATTTCTCGCCTGCCTTTACTTCAAATGACTTTGGACTCCATTTTTGCTAGCTCAGTTACATCTGTTCCCCCAAACACAGCCAGGCATTGCATAAGCACCAACTTTTTTCTTTTCTTTTTTTTAAAAAAAAGCCTGTTTAACGAAACGTAGAGAACAAGCTTATGACTATATAAAGCACAAAAATATCACTTGTTAAAATTTATGTTGTTCTGCTATCTCCATTTCTTTTCAGTGGGTCTATGTAGGTCTGTACCAAGGAAGCTACATAGTAGCAGCATCTGTTTGGTTGCACCCTTTGTCTGACATTTGCATATTCAGGAATAAACGAATTGCAACCATTGCCTTGATCCCACACTGGTACAACTGAAAGAGCAGCAAATTCCAGTGCTGCTGTTACTACAGAAAATACAACCAAATGTTAAAATCTCAAAACTAAAAACAAAACAAAACAGTTGCATTTTTACTAAAACATTATACTTTTCATTTTACAGTTGTTATTATTTAATAGGCTTGGTTCGATGTATAGAAGCGTAATCCTTTTAGGCAAAAAAGATACCTCCCCCCACCCCTAATGAGTTAATAAAAATGTTCACTTCATAATAAGCTGAACACTGACACTTCCTGTACGCATTAAAACACTTGATAATGAATTTTTTATCTTGTAAGTATAACCCTGTAAAGGACTACATCTTAAACAGCAAATTACTTGAGGCTAATTGCAATAGCCTCACATCAGGGGGCTTTTGTTTCCCTTCCTTCATTTAATAAGTGCATGTAAAATATAAGACATTTCTTAAAAATCAATTAATTAATTGCTTCCCTGACATGGGAGTTATTTGTGAAAAGCCACAGTTTAGAATTCTGCAATGGTATTGATCTGATGACTAAAGATATATTACTTAATGCAAATCACAAGGCTACAGAACAACTATAATTTACTTTCCTATAACAGAAATTTATGATATATCTGCCCAGGGAGCTCAGGAAATAAATGAAGTTATTTCACAAGTTAACTAGCACAATGTTTTAGTCCTGACATTCTAATATAAAGATGTTATGCATTCTGGTTCAGCCATCCCTTCCTTATGTGCAGTAAGGGCACAGCATGCTCAGAATATGCAACTACTCTGTGAGGATGAAGCTCAGTGCATGGGTAGCTTGTAACCAAAGTCAAACATGGCAACCAATACTACATACTCCATTCCCCTTCTGCACCTGAAAGGGCTCTGAGTCTAAGGCCACAGCTAGACCTAAGGTTTATCCTGGGATCATCCAGGGTTTGCCCCTGTCTGAGCACTGGATCCCCTGTGTGTCACCTAGATGAACAGGTTTGACCCCTGGACGATCCAGGGATAAACTTTAGATCTAGCTGTGGCCTAAATATACACAGTCCCAGGTAGCTTTAATCCCACAATCATGCCATCTGGATCCTGGTTCAAACCCGGGGTTTGCGGTCATGCTTTTAGAAAAGGATTATCAGATGGGCAGCTAAAGTGGAGACAGTTACAAAGAGGCTCATGCTTCAAGCTTACAAGGATAAACACCCACAGTGGTTGCGACCTGAAGCAGGGCCATTCACACTTACACCAGAGCAGGGATAGACAAAGTAGCACCCTTAAGCACCAGAGGGCATCATGATCCTCTCAGAGGCCTCATCTACACCATGCAGAATATTGCACTATGAAAGTGGTATATAAAAGGCAGGAGCCACACCAAGGCTGGATCTACACTACTGCTTTAAAGCGCTTAATAACAGTTTTGAAAACAGCATAGGGAGTGTGTCCTGGGCCTGAACAGTTGTCAAAACTGTTATAAAGCACTTTAAAGCAGTAGTGTAGATCCTGTCCAAGAAGGATATATCGGTATGGAAGTGGTATATGGTATATGTCAATGGGCCCCAACAGTTGTCAGTGCACTTCAATACCGCTATAAAGCAGTAGTGTGGCTCCTGCCTTTTATATACCGCTTTCATACTGCAATATCCAGCTTGGTGTAGATGAGGCCTAAGATGGCTTACCCCGCCCTGTTAAAAAAACAACATCACACTGGTGCTGGAAAGTGTGCATTGAAAGGAATTGTTTAGTATGTTGGGAGTCAGACACGATCTTTAAACCAGCTTTAAGCCAGAAGGTCTTTGCTATTTCCCACATTTCCTCATTTCTATAGCCAAGTCCTGGATGGAGTGTAGTGATAAGGGAATCCCCTTTGTTTGGTTCAAAAATTATGGCTAAAAGTTGCTTTAGGCAAGAAAGATCAGGCTGGTCATAATGACTAACAGGTTCTAGTTGGAAAACAAGCAAAGCATAATTGAGAACAAATAAAAGAAGCTTGAGGTAGAGAAACAACTTTCTCTTATTAAAAGAAAACCGCTCCTGATAGGTGGTGAGGTTTCTGTGGAAATGAAATGTAAGGGGCACACAGTGCATGTATCATAAAGCATGAATATATTCAGCACTTTGTGTTGTGGCAGGGATATTTGAAGAAGACTTTTACTATCACATTTCTTAAGACAGTTTGCTGTAACCTCTCAGGGAAAGTCATGAATGAGAAAGTAATGCCGCTCAGTGTATTATGGGTGTGCTCTTTAAAGTACAAGCCAGTCTGTTTCTTAGACATTTCAATGACATTTCTGTCTTGGTTTTTCTTTATTTAAAAGATTTTTAAAATCTGAATTTCAGAGTGCACTGCACACACAAGGCAATTTAAAGGACTCCAGAACACATGCAAATACAATGTCAACATTTAAACAACCTAGTTCCCCCTTCTCGCATGTAGAGATACTAGAAGCATCTAATCCCCAAGTATTGTGCAGTTCAACTAAATGCAGGCCTCATCTACACCAAGCAGGATATTCCACTATGAAAGTGTTATGAAAGCAGGATATAAAAGGCAGGAGCCACACTAAAGTGCACTGACAACTCTTGGGGCCCATGACACATCTACATCAAGCAGGATATAACTCTATGAAAGACGTATGAAAGTGGTATATGATATGTGTCAATGGGCCCCAACAGTTGTCAGTGCACTTTTATATACCGCTTTCATACCACTTTCATTGTGGAATATCCTGTTTGGTATAGATGAGCCTGCAGACTGGAATAAATGTGACTTTAAAGGTGGTGGTGGTGGTGTGTGTGAAAGCAGTGATGAGGTAATATACTGTATATCTCCCTGGGGAGACAGTTCCAAAGGTGTTCAGACACTACTGAGAAAGCCCTATCCTGATTACTTACCAGTGCAATTAATGCTG